>NC_139766.1:4447726-5912726 GCF_965231275.1 Zosterops lateralis | reverse complement strand
GCCCTTGCATCATCTGGGCCTCTCCATGGGGAAAACTACACATGAGAGCAAACATCAGTTTTTTCCTTCTAGACTGTTTTGCATGATGTTCTCATACACTGTGTGTGTGCACATGTGACAACACTGCTTCCTACTGGAAAACTTAATTTTTGGACTTTTCTCTCCAATTGCAGAGTGGTTTGGACTATTTTCAGATGGCCAATGCAAGGTCACATGAATGCCACCCTAAGTGTGCCACCTTGCCTTCTGTGCTCTTCAGTGCCACCCTATTTCTGGTGTTGTTCACATGTTTTTCCAGACTAGTTATGCCTTTTTTTCCTCCCCCATTTTTTGAGATCAGCTGATTTATCAACATGATGTTCCTTTTGTGCTGAAGTCAGTGGGGAGAATGTGAGATGATTTCCAGCACTGATCCTTAGGGAGTCCCAGCAGTGATCTCCCTTCCCTTCAGCTGATGTTTCCCATACAGGGCACTGCTTCCTTGCTCCCAGCATCACCAACATCTCCATCCTGATGTGCCTTGTGTGCCTCTCCAAAGTCTTACAGCAGTTTTCAAGTCTCAAAACTTTTGCACTGTCCCTCCAGGTGTTTGGGAGATGTTCTGGCACTTGCCATGCTGTTGATCCCGGGTCAGAGGGTTCAGCCACTTCCCTTCCTTGCCAAATATAGGGAGCCTGGGCTGTTCTTCTGTTGGAGGTGGTCTTCACTTGTGTCTTCCCCAACCTGACAGCTTTTGCAGGATGAGACAACGGGGTTCCCTGGACTTGAGCATCTCAACCCACTTCCTCAGCCTTGACCACTTTATCCTCCAGACCTTCTTTTCTCTGTGCTTGTGGGGCTTGAAACAGATATTCACTGGATTCCTCAGGATGACTTGAACTAACTTCCCTTTACCTGTATCTCACTTCAGCCCTTATTTTCCCTTTTATTTAAATGGGTAAAAAGATGCCAAATTTTTTACTGGTTTTTTATCTTTTCAGTGCCTCTCATCTTTTTTGGACAGTTTTTTCTTTTTGTCCCTTTGTAACTTGCTTTGTCAACCTTGCTTCTTTTTCTTCCAGTTCCTTCCTGTCTCCACTTAGTATCCCATTTCTCCTAAGGTACCTGACACCTGCCCATGGGTTCCTGGGGAGGCACAGCATCCAGCCTGCTTTTGTTTGAAGGTGAAACGAAGCACCATTTCACCAATAAAAAGTTCTGACTGTCAAGCAGTGTGTTATTCAGGGCTGATGAATAACCTAGAGGAGATCAAAAGATATTAAGCTAAAAGAATTATTATACAGGAGCCTACGGGACCACACAGATCTCCTGTTCCAGCTAAAAAAGTCCCAAATTAACCCCCCACACCTCTCCCCCTTAAAAAAAAAAAAAAAAAAAATGAAAAAAAGAAAAAAAAAGCGTGTGTGGTCTTGAACAGCCAAAGAAGCAAGCCATTATTTGTAAGTCTGCTATATAAAGCATAATTATTATCCTTTTTATCATCCAAGTTATGGGGCAGGCTTTTCCATCTTTACTCACGCCAAGTAGCACCTCGTGTCAGAAATAGCCTCGCTGGTTTGAAGGGGATGAGTCATCCCGCAATCAGGTAGGAGGAGAACAAAGATAGACACGACTTCCCGGACTGGATCTCTCTCTCTCTCTCCCTGCCCCCGATGCAGGATCTCGCTCCTGCACGGCTCCTATCAAAGAGCAGCCGCCGGGAGCGTTTGGTGCGGGCGCGCCTTGCCCGGGGCCCACCGGGGCAACGCATCTGCTCTGCAGCTCCCTCCTTCCCGCTCGCCTTCCCCAGGGCTCCTCAGATGTGGGCAGGAGCGGGCTGTGGGCCCTATGAACTGTTCTGGCAGCCGGCGGCCCCACTCCCACTCGCCTCCTTTCCCGTAGCCCCAAAACCCGCCGTGTGACCAGCACGGACTGGTGGGGTTCTTGCTGGGGTGCTTGGCAAAGAGACTCCTCTCCAGACATTGGGGGCTCTGATGTCATCCCGCCGTGGTTGAGAGCAAGGTGAGAACAAACAGCGATGCCATGACTCAAAAAATGTAATATACAAAGGAAAAAAAAAAAAAAAAAAAACCTCCTCCAATAGCCACGGGGTTCTACAGACCAAGAGCCTGCTTTTCTCAAGAGCCCAGTTTTGCTCCAGCTGAGACTTTGCCCAAACCCTCTGGAACCAGAATTTAGTTTTTCACCACATTTCCCCCCTTTTTTTTTTAATTAACAAAGAAATTCAGAGAGGGAAAAGGCTGGTTGTTTCCTCTTGCTCGCCCTCTCTGCTACAATTTGAAACCCGCATCTGGCATTTGGAGTGTTGAGAACAACTCAGAGCCAACGTATTGGGGCTCATGAACCGCCCTGGGTTTCGGGGGAAACTGTTAGCTGTTTGCCCAGATGCTCTGGGGGAGCTCTTTAATGTCCCAGTGGGAATAACACTACTAAAAAAGGAAAACCCATTAGTACACGTCTGCTCTTGCAGAGGCTCCTCTGTTCCTGTGAGGGTGAGACCTTCACAGAAGGCTTCTGAGTTCTTACAGGTATCACCTCGGATGGCTCTGACAATGAGCAATTTTAGGGCAATTTTTTTTCCCAGCTGCCCCAAATCATCTCCCCACCCCTCGCAGTCACTACCATTGTTGATTAGAAGTCTCTTTAATTGAATCAACCGGTCTGTTCACTGCGGCGAGCGCAGCGCTTTGAAGATGCATTAGAGCACACGTAGGGAAGCACTGAGTAATGCGGGGAGATAAGCAGCTGTGTTTGAAGCTGGGGATCCAAGAAGCCATGGAGGAGCACAAAAGGCACATGAAAAAGGTGGCGTCACCCCAGCTCCCCACAGGAGTCCCGAGGGCCCAGATCTTCGCCCTTGGGTAGGTTGGTTGCTTCATGCTCAGCATCCAGCCCTGGTGTGACATGCAACGGCTTTTGTCGCTCCCTCCAGCCCTCCTCTCTTTTGATGCTGCCCTGCCCCATGGCAGACACCATTTGGTCTCATGGACAGTTTGGGTGGAGGGAGGGGTGAGAGTAAGCAGATCTGGTTGTCTCTCTCAAGTAGTCCCTGTCTGTCTGTGCTAGTTTGGGTTCATCTTGTAGTGGTGAGAACTTTGCTAATGCAAAGCTAACAGGAGAGAGAGGCCACTCCATGGGAAGGAGAAAAGGTGAACCTCCAAACCCTTAGACCTGCAACTGGGAGCTCAGATGCCTGTCAGAGACACTTGAATCCTATAGGAATGTACATCAGTGCAGGAAACCTGACAGACTACCCACAAGTCACACCTTAACCCAATGATGAGGGTGCAGGGACAATGGGAAGAGCTCTATATACCCCCATAGAATGGGGGTTACCACGCTGTGATCTTCAGGAATGATGTGATCCTTGAGGTCTTTTTATGGTCTCTGGTGGACACGAGCAGCTGGAAACAAGCAATGGTTGGAAACAAGACTGGGAGGAAGACTGCCAAGGAAGACAGGCTTAAATTTTTAGAACATCTTGTTGCTGAAACCCTATCTTAGGGCAAGAGGAAGAGCAGAACTTGGGAGTTATGGATGTAAGGATAGCAAGGTTTTCAGCTTCTTTCCATAAGCCCTCTTTACCAGCTGCGAAGCAGAGCACCAGACCACTCCAAAAAGTGAATTATTATCTTCATCTAGAGATATTCAGCACCATTTTTTCTTGCAGTGTGTCCCAGAGCTCCCACAGGACCAATGGCCAGTTGTCCTAAAACAGGCAGCCAGGACATCTCGAAGCAGCTTTCTCAATGGAATAAGCATCCCCAAACTCATGAAAGGCAAATTGCCTCCTCTAATACCCGCGTGCTTTTTCCATGTGAGCAGGTGCAGATGTTTTCTGGCTTGTGCCTGCCACTGGGCGTAGGTTCTGCAGGGCTGTTATCTCTCTCATCAGATGATACAAGTTCGCAGGCTCATCTCCTTCCAAGAATGCAACTGACTTAAAAAGAGTTCAAAAGAAGATTAGGTTTCAAGGTAACTGGAAGCTATTCAGTCAAAGCCAAACTGCATAAAGCGAGGGGAATCCTCCTTCTACCTCCATGGCTGTGCAAGGCAAGTGGGAACATGAGAAAGGAGCTGAGAAAGTGTGTGTCTTCTTCACAGACACAAACAGGACTGCAAATTGGAGACAACCGCTACAAATTTAGCTAAAGATGCTTTAGAAATTGCATCTTGCCAATGTTTTGCTTATCGAGCTGGAGTGTTTGCTGGCAATTACCTGAGCAATGTGAGCACAAACAAAAACATATGGGATCTCATCACTAGTGCTCCCTTGTCAGCGGGGAGGTTGGCACTGTGGCACACAGAGGCCTCAGCAATGGGAGCACTTGGATGCTCAGTTGGTGAAAAGCCCCCAGCCCGCAGCTGCAGGGTCTGTGGTGCTGATGGCTGGGGAGTGTGGGTTGGGGTATTCCCTCTACTGGCAGCTCTCTCTGCCTGTCCCTGTGACTTTCATCCATCCAGAAGCAGCAGGAGCAGCCACCTCCACTCTCCCAGCTATACTGCCATCATCCTGCCCTGTCCCACCTCATCCTCTGGACAGATTTAGTTGCCCAGCTGAGGTGCTGTGAACCAGCCTCAGAAGTAGTTTGGGGTGAGAGTGAGAACACCAGGAAATAAACACCCAGAGGTGGGGATGGCCATGGCTGGAGCCTGGTTTGGAGGGCAGGTGCTTCATGGACAAGCTGCAGGGACATCTGTGTGGTGACTCCTGCCTTGGCTGGGCAAGCTCAGGTTATAGTGGCACCAGGCTCTTATGCCTGGAGACACAACGGTGCCTAATTCCTAATGAAAGCCCATCCATGGATGTGGGGATCAACCTTCTCACGCTTCTGTCTTGCAATGTCTGTTTTACAGCAGGATCCTGTTGGACTGGCTGGGGCAAAGTTGTAATTACATCCAGAGACAGTGTGACCTAAGGTCTGTCTAGAGGAGTTTTGGATATGTCTTCATTACAGAGCAATATGTAATGTGCATCCAGCTGGTCCTGTGATCACAGGGAAACCCCTCAGATCATGGGATCATTCAGGTGGAAAGAGACCTCTGGAGCTTGTCTAGTCCAACTTCAGCTCTCCAAGGCCTGACAGCCAGCCCTGGTGCAGCCTGACCCAAAGCCTTGCCATTTGGAGACATGCAAAGGATGGCTTTGCCCTGCACTGCAGGAGAGTCTTGGTCCTTTAGGAGCCTTCCCGGCTTGGCCACCATGAGGGAACCTGCAGCTGATTTCATCACCACAGAGGCCCCCACCACCAAGGTCTGAGGACACACAGCACAGGTTTGGGCAAGCCAGACCCTTCTACAACATGACTGCCAGAGAGGTGTCCACACCCTGGATTATTTTAAAGCTCTCTCACCACCATCACCCAGCCTCTCCAAGCCCTGCCCCAACCACAGAGCACCTGGCAGAGGAAAGTTTAATCCCACAGGGATGGGCAGGAGGAGGAAGTGCACTTGGTGGCTGAAAGCCAAGAGGTGATGCAAGGCTGCTGGTCCAGCCAGTGCCACCCAACCCACCAGGTCCTGCTGAGTCCCACAGAGCTGCTCCACACCTTTCTCTGAGCACAGGGCTCTGATGGCTGCTGGACATCCCTGACCATAGGAAAGTCTCATCCTGCTTTTGTGGCCAGGCATGCTTTGCTTTCCTCCTCCAGTGCCTGATGGAAGGGTGCTGGCTGGCCAAGGCCAAAGCTCTGGTAGGTCTAAAAGCCCTGAGAAATGTCACAGAGCTGTCCCATAGCTGAAAGGGTCACCCACAGGAGACCTTCTACACACCTCAGACAGCAGCTGTCAGTGCTCCTGACCTTACCTTCTCAGCTGCAGGGTGCTCAGCATACTGGCTGGGCCCCCATTTGCTCTCCCCAGGGACAGATGCTGCTCTGCCCTACTCCACATTCCCCATCACTAACAAAAGGCCTTTTTCTTACCTTCTTTCTTCCTCTGCCCACCCAGTCCGGGGAAAAAAATTACTTCTTCCCCACTGCAGTTCACTAAGGGCTGCTTTTGAGGTCCTGCATGCAGGACCCCCTGACAGTCTGTGTAAAAGCCATAGCCATACAAAGAAGCTGCAGCCTGGTACCCACAGCAGTAACTCTCATACTCACTAAACCTGTCATCCCAGTCTGGATTTTCTTTTAATAATCAGACAGAAGTAAATGATTCACTTGTTGCTCATCCGAAGTTTGCGTTTTTCCTCCTGGAAAGCATTTCTTTGGGAGGGATGAACCTGAAATGCCCCCATTTCCCAGTACTCCTCAGCACTGACCATGCCAGCAGAGAAGCCAGATGCCTGGGCATGGGATGGCAGGAGCAAATTCATCATCACATTGATGTGCCTTCTCTCAAAACCTGCTGATTAAAATGAACTCCTGCTATTTCTCTGTTTCAACCCTCCATGTCCCATTTTTTCCCAGTTTATTTCAGAGGACCCCTTCCACTGCCACCCAATAAACAAAAAGAGGGTTTGGTTTTTTTTGCTGTTGCACTTGGGCACGGTACCTCTGGAGCTGCCTGTCTTTCCCAGAAGAGTGGAGCATGAGGAAAAGGATTGCACCCGCTACTTGTGTCTGTTTATTTACAGTGTAAACAGCTTCTGTGCCGGAGCTTTGAAGAGGCGCCGCACATTTGTATGTCAAGATCCCTCCACGCTCTGTGCGGTTTTCCCACGTGATCTGAGCTCTTCAGAGAGGAAAGTTTGCTCCTTTGCCTCCATCCTAGAGAAGATGGGGAGGGCCAGAGTGATGCAGAGCCCCAGTGAGGGGTAATGCCTTCAGCAAAGGAGGTTTGGGCTGAATTACCCTGTTTATGGTAACCTGATGCAGCTCTGCTAACGAGCGGTAATTTGGTAAATCCCCATTAGGCTGTTGATCATGAGCCCTGAAGTGACTCTCAGGAAGTTGTGGCTCCCATCAAGCTCAGCTGAACTGCAGCAGCAGGAATAGCTACCTGCCTGGACTGAGAGCTGGTTTTGAATAAAATAGATGAAAATAGACAGATAAATAGATAAAGAGATAAATGGATAGATCATAGACAAAAAATAATTAAATAACTTCTGGAATTCTCTCCCAAAATAGCTGTGCAACAGGTACTTAAATGCTATAGGGCACAGTATCTGCTTGCAGGGGATTATCACCACTGAAAAATCAGTATTTGCTAAAAATACCTTTGGTAAACTCAAGAAAGCCTTTTAATAAAGCAAAACCACGGCAGCTTCTCACCACGCTCACAACCTCTTGGGTTTGACAGAAGCAATGATGGATGTCAGAAACCTTATCTTGGCAAAACAGCTCCTAACAGTTCCTTAACCCTTAACACAATTGTTATCCACCAAGTTGCCTGCCTGACCTATTTACTATAAGCTGTGAGTATGACCATGTGCCCCAGAATAAACTTAGGCTACTTTATTCAGTTGGTTAAGTATTAGATTTACATCATTTCAAAATTAGGAATGGGATTTGCTCTTGTGTCTTGAAATTCTTGGTGGCCACACAACTGTGCTCCAAGGAGAGTTGGTGCTCAGATGATTTGTACCCTGTGAGGTGCTCAGCAACCAGCTGACAAAGAAGAGAAATGGGTACATTCCCAAATCCCAGGTCCATTAGTGTGCTTGCATGGATGTCCTTCTCCACATAATGTCTCTACTGTCACCCCTTGGACTTGTGCTGTGTCTGGAACATCTGCAGCTTCCCAGCACAGCTAAACCCTGCTAGAAGAGACCCCATCCCAACCAAGCCTTGTGGAATGCTGGGCATGGAGGCACAGGAGCACCAGTGGGAATAATCTGGTATTTTGCATCAGAGAAAATGGCCTCAAGTTGTGCCAGGGGAGGTTTAGGTTGGATATTAAGAAAAAATTCTTCAAAAGTTTGTCAAGCATTGGGATCACCTGCCCAGGGCAGTGGTGGAGTCACCATCCCTGGAGGGATGTAAAATGTATGGATGTGGCTTTTGGGGACACGTTTCAGTGGTGACCTTGGCAGTGCTGGGTTAACAGTTGGACCCAATGATCCTAAATAATTTTCCAGCTTAAATGATTTTATGGTTTTATGTTTAGAAAGCCACCCTCTCCTGTCACCTTGCCTGCTCCAAGGACTCAGCTTTGCCTGTAAATTTCTCAGTTATGCCTTGACTCAAGCCCTTTGTGGTGGCTTATGGAATATCCCTGGATGCTTTCCTGAAGCCCCATGCATGACCTCTGCTGGGGTGTGAGAGCTCCTGAGTGTCTCTCCTCTCCCTGATGGCCGTACCTGGCTTTGGGGGCAATTTTAAGAGACTTGTCTGTAGGTGGCTTCTGCCTCGTAAGTGGCTTTTGCTGACAGGTGGGGTGAGCAGGAGGACACAGGACACCAAGCAGCCACTGGTGTCCCTTCAGGTTTGTGCTGCTTTGCAACCAGACACAAGGTGTGACTATCACAGTTGTGCTTAGGTACCCCAGCATCACTTATGCTGCCTTCTAACCCGATAACTTCCGTGCTCCCAAGAGAATCCCTTTGGGAGAAAGAGAACAAGGCAGAGGTGTGTTTGCACACCAGCCTCACAGATCCCTGACCCTTGATGCACACCCTGGGCTGAACACCTCTGCCCCAGCAAAGCTGTCCCCTCCTGACCTTGAGCTCTGCTGTGGGGCTCATGGGGCTCCACACAGCTGCAAAACCCCCTCTGCCCCATGGGCTCTGCTGTGCCCGTGGGATGGTGCAGGGGGTGCAGCACTTTGGGGATCAAGGGCCATGGCTGCTGTGTGTGGGTGAGGCTGCCTCAGCCTGGAGACCCAGCAGTTAATTTGTTTGTTTCCTTTCTGTATAGGATATTGTTACCAAAAAAAGAAAATTAGGTGAGGAGGGGATTGGGGAGGGGAGAGAAAAAAGAAAGGCTGAATGATGAAAAGACCTCTCTCCTGCAGCTATGAAATCTCACCCGGAAGGCAGCCGGGGGAAGTGTCTTCCAGCAGGGTACAAAGTCAGCAGCAGAGCTTTGAACTCGGGGAAACTCCACAGCAGTGCAGAGCCCTGCCAGGGAGCCCCAGCTGTGCATACCTCAGCTGCAGCTGAGGGAGCTGGGGCTGCATCCTGCACCCCTGCTCTGCCCCGGGATGGGCACAGCACCAGGCTCAGACCAGCCCATGGACAGGTGGCTTTGCTGGGCAGGCACGAGTGGGACATGTTCCCTGGACCAAAAATTGACCCTCCTTGATGTTCTGTCTTGTTTTGGGATGGGTCATCCTGAGCTTGTCCCTGGGGTGTGGTGTGTGGTCACCCTTCCCTGGCCCAGGCAGGCTCTGCTGTCCCCTCACCTGTCCCCTGGCAGTTCATGGGTCTCCCTGCACACCCCCATCACCACCACTGGGCTCTGATTAAATCCAACACCCTTCACCACAGGTGCTCTGAATACTCCAAACAGGGGAAGGTTTTACTCAAATATGGTAACCAAAAAGCTGGGTTTGGAAGGGATCCCAAGTTACTTGGGGGAATTTGGGCAATTATCCCACCATACCTTTTTTTAAATTTTAATTTCTCTCTAATGATTTCAGAGGTACCTTTTCCCCATCTCATTTACAAGTGAAAACACTCAGTTAACTAAACTGAGGAAGGAGTTTAAAAATTAATTTAGATGCCTCAAAATGAAAGTAAACTTTGGGACAAGCAGTGGGCTCTGTGTGGAACTCTAAGCCAGGTGTAGGTGCTGCTGCTGGACTTCAGTTTTTGCTGAAGTGTCTCTCACCTTGTCACCCATCCTGGTGGAGTGGGGTCTCTGAGGAAAGTACATCAGTATGTGGCCCCATTTTTTGTAGTGGATCACAACTGGGTCAGGGAGGACAAAACCAACACTGTGAGTCTCCAGGAGAGGGGTGAAGCAGAACAGCATCAGGCTTGGTGCCTCTTCTCCAAATTACCCCTAATATCCCCAGCAGCAGCCTTTGCCTGCCAGCTGCAACACTTCTCCTCCCTTATCTGCAGCTAATCCCTTAAACAGCCATTTGAAGGATTTTTTTGCAGTATTTGCCCATGAAACAACTCTCAAATTTGTTGTTTTCTCAAGTACTTAGAGCCAGTGGATCATGCTGCTGTTCCCAGGGATCTGGTGACAGGCACCTCCACCCCTGGGAAAACACTGCCCAGCCCAGAGCGGATGGGACACCACAAAATAAATCTCCATGTCATGGGTATTTCTTGGGGCTGTAATCCCCAAATAAACATCCTGCCACTTGAACCTGTTGTCAGGAGCACAATGGTCACCATTCACAGGAAAGAGGCTGTGACAAGCTGCCACCAGTCCAGGGATGGGGCAAGAGGATGGAGGTGATGAGCACAGATTTTGGGCTGGTTTTGGGATGATGGTTCGGCTGGGGTTTGGCTTATACTGGTGTCAGGGAGCAGCGGGACTAGGTTAGCTCTGCTGTCCCCAACATCAAAGGATGTGGATCTGTTGCAGCAACTCCACAAAGATGCTCAGAGGGCTGGAGCACCTCTGCTATGGAGATAGGATGAGAGAGCTGTGATTGTTCAGCCTGGAGAAGCTTCAGGGAGACCTTCTAGCACATTCCAGTATCTAAAGGGGCTACAAGAGAGCTGTGGAGGGATGTTTTACAAGGGCATGTGTGATAGGACAAGGAGAAATGGCTTCAAACTGATAGAGATTTAGATTGAATATTAGGAAAAAAAAAATTATTGTGGAATAGTGACGCCCTGACACAGGTTGTCCAGGGAAGTTTTGGCTGTCCTGCCCCTGGAAGTGTCCAAAGTCAGGTTGGATGGGGCTTTGAGTGACCTGATCTAGTGGAAGGTGTCCCTGCCTGTAAAGATCATCTAGTTCCAATCTCAGCTGGGGACTTGAACCGGATGATCATTAATGTCCCTTCCAACTCAAACCATTTTATGATTTCTGGGGTACCCACACTTAGACCCACCCCATAGTCAATTTTAATTTTTGTGCTGAGGAATGAAGCCTAGGGAGCCTGTGAAGGATGGGCAAAGGGACCTTCCTGTTGTGCCTGGATTGCTCATCCCAAGGCTGGCTGGTACAAACCAACCTGTGCACAACTAGTTTGACTCATCTGCCTCACAGTGTCCGTGCAGGGACACCCTCAGACCACTCTTGAACCACCTGGAGATGGAGGGGATTTCCTGGGAGCACACACCCCACCTGAGTGGGAGCACTGCCTGGACAAGGACTTCAAGATTCTTTCTCCCACTGAGAGTGAAACAATGCCATCGTTTGAGCAGGGTGGTGCTTAATTAGCTTTCACTTGAAGGAAAAGGGGGCGGTGATAGATGGAAGGAGGCGCAGGGAGAGCACAGCAAAAGACCACGAGAAAATCCCCTTTTCCCGGTGCGGAGAGGGAGAGAGGGACGTTCCTGGGCGCTGCGGACTGAAACACCTGCTGCCCGGAGGGAAAGCGAGTTCCCAGGAAATGCAAGAAAGGCACTTTCCAATGTGGAATATGTTGAAAAGCACAGAGGAGGAGAAAGGGAAGGGTGGGGGGGTGGAATGGCTGCGGAGATGCATGAATATTAAAATGATTATAGCGCTTAATAAAGCGCCGCACAGGGGAGGAACAATAACAGGTATTGTTGGCAAGCCTGACGCTCAGCTTCCCCTTGATTTGATGGGGCGATAACCATCGCAGTATCTCTTTCATGATCCCTGGCTCCGTATCTCTCTCGCAGCGGCAGAGCCACACACATTCCAGGGGAGACTTTGATGTGTCTCTCGAGGCGCATCCCTGGCAGCCCTGGGCAGGCTCTCCCGGCCAAGGGCCGTGGGTGGGGGACACGGGGAGGGGGCTGGAGGGCAGGGCTGGGGGTGTGGGGGAAAGCAGCTGGCAGTTCCGAGCCGGCTCATTGCCCCTCCGCCCCCCAAGGTAGCCCAAATATACCCGGTCACTTCTTTAGGGTCACCCCGAAGAGCTCAAATCCCAAGAAAATCGGATGTTGGATGCTGCAATTTTGTGACTGTCCAGTGAAAATCACTCAGGGGGGTCAGCCGGGAGGGAAAAGGGCACTTTTCAATCCTCCATCTCCCCAGACAGGACAGGATTTGGGGTGGACAAAGAGACCCAGTTAAATAAGAACAATTTAGGGATTCTTTTAAAAGGCTGTCCTCAGGGACAGATTGTGGGGGTTTATCCTCTGGAAATGGTCTGGTGTCCAGACCTAGAATAAATGATGAATTTTGGGTGGCAATCCCCTCTGACTGTGTCTTGAGGGAGACAAAGATGTGCCTTGAGTGACACGGGAGTGCTCCTATGGCAAGGGGATGAGCTGGAGGCTGTAGCACAGGAGGGCACAGCTGTGTGTTGGTAGGACCCTTGTTAGTGCCTGGGACCTGAAAGGCATCAGACTTTCCCGGGGAGGGTAGGAGGACAGACGGGCAGGATTGAGAAGGGAGAGTGGGATTTTCACCTGGGAGAAGACAATATCTCAAAAAGATGCTTAGCAGGGATGGATGGTACAATCACCCTCATGAGCATTTCTCCCTCCCCCTCTTGGTCTAAGAGCTCTTTGACTTTGGGGCAAGGTTGCCTTATTTTGGGCAAGGTTTTGAGCATGCTGGAGACCATGGAGTGGAGCCAGTGCTGGTCAGCCACAGCCACCCAAATGCTCTTTGGGTGCAATCTGAGAGGATCAAAGTTCTGCTGTCACCCACATACCACTCCAGAGGGGCTCATGCAATCTGTGGTTCATACCCCACATTAGCTGTGTCTTCTCACCCACATTCCCTTCCTCCTTCCCTCGCTCTGCCTCTCTGGCCATCTGTACCAGACAAACTATCAGAGCTCCCGACCAGAACTGCTTGCTTTGCTCTTTTCAAATCAAACTTCTGCCGGTAGCTTAGACCTCACATTTAATTTGCGTTAATTGTTGTTGGGTTATTTTTTAAATTTAATTATTGGTTTCGGAACGCAACTGAAGGAGAAGAAAAAAAAAAAAAAAAAAAAAAAAAGAAGAAAATTTCCAGCCCCGTTTTTACGCGAGTGCCTGTTTTCTTTCTTGTGGGAGGCAGCCCACAGTGAGCCCACAGTGGGCTCACCCCTCCATGGGTCTGGGGGAGTAAAAGGGGGTGCTGAGAGGCAGAAGGGGGCCTGAATGAAGCCACCCTGCACCTTCATCCTCCCCGGCAGAGGCATCCTGGGGATTTCAGGAGAAGAGGGTGGGATGCCTTTGGATGCCTTTGGTGCCGGCTCTTCCCCTGCGAGGCTGTGCCGATAGGGGTGTGTGAGTGTGTGTGAGTGTGTGTGAGTGTGTGTGTGTGTTTGTATGTGTGTGTGTGTGTGCCTTGCGCTTTGCCTCTGCCTTTGAGATTTGCCCCTGGTCATTTCTGCTGGGAGGGAGCTGAGGTTGGTGCTCTGATGTGGGTGGCCCAGAGTTTGTTACCCGAGGACAGCCGGCTTTACCTCTGAACTCCTGCCTTCCCAACGGTTGTTTCTCTTGCTTGTGCCTGCTTGCATTCTTTGCCGTGTGTCTTGCTGGATTGCCTTGACCCAAGCTCAGGCGAGCTGTTCCTCAGGGAAGGGGGTCAGGCTGGGATGCCAGAGTGGTGGTGCTGGTGGTGGTGGGGGTATCTCCCACCCCAAGGCTTCCAGCCGGCAGGCACACAAGAGTGTTTAGTCTGAGTACAGCCAGCGCCCATAGGGATTTGGAGTTGAAAAGAAAGGACTTAAGGGCATAAAACTTCCACTGTGCCATGGAGGGAAAACGCATCAGAGGGAGGCAGTCAAAAACCCCTGGGGGAAAGGACACCTGATGCTTTGCCCAAAGGTCCAAAAAAGTCATAAGCAGCTCTCCCCACTTGCTTTAGGTGGTAATGGAAAGCTTCCTTTGGGACTCCATAAGCGCTTATCATTCCCTCTGCCATTTTTCTCAGCCAAAATAAGTAAGAATTACAAGAACAAGAGAGTTTTTTTGGGGGTGAGGCACATGCTGTGCTGATGCCGAGCAGACTCTAAACCCAGGAGTGAAGGGAGGGCAAAATTCCTCCCTGACCCTGCAGGCAACCAGCTTATGCCTTGGAGCAGAAGATTTGATTGCCTTTTACCATTAGCTCTGCTTGCGTTGGTACAAAGAGTTATAAAAATGATCCCCCCGCTCCCCGAGCTCCCAAAGCACAAAGGCAGAGGAGCGGGCAGAGCTCAGCCCGGGCTGCGCCGTGACCTGCGGGGGGAGGATGGGGACAGGGATGGGGATGGGGAGGGGGGTGGAAACACAGTGAAACAGAAAAAGATTGACCCAATATCACCCAAGCTGGAGAGACGTCGTTATTCCATTTAAGCCCGCTGAACAGTGCCACAGCAGGGAATCTGTCTGTCTTGGTTAAAGGTCCCGCTGCCAGCCCAGCCTTGGAAGTGCCAACACTAATCTGCAAATTGTTGCAAACCCTAAAAGAGCCGCCGAGCTGGGAACCTTCCTCCAACCCAGACCCCTATGGACCGGGATGCCCTTCCCCATTAATGTCCTGGTCCCCGCCGCCGCCAGGCCCTCCAGACGGGCTGCGGTAAAAATCCCGAGCATTAAAACCCCAGCTCCTGCTGCCAGCCCCGTTGCAGCGGGAATGGGATGTTTGCCACCGACAGAGGTTTAGATTCTGCCCCGGGAAACTCTTGCATGCTCTGGAATAAATTCGTGCACGTCTTTCTGATTAGTGTCTTCTGGCAGGTCCCCGAATAGACGATGATTCCTTTGTCCTCTTCTGACCTCACGGATCACATTCAGAGCCTGTAGCTTTTGCTGAAATGCCTGGTTTTTGGCCTGAAAAATCTCTGGTGCAACCCCTGGTGTTGGCCAGGAAGAGGGTAGTCACATGTGCTCTTAGACTAACAAACAGCGCTGTTCTTCTAAGACCATGGGTAGCAATAATTCAGGGTCAGTGAAAAGGGCATATCTAATAAGAGGACCTGGTCTAGAGGATAAAAAAAAAAAAAAGAAAAAAAAGGGGGAAAAAGCAGCTAAAAAACCTTGGCTAGCATGTTAGAAGGGGATGGATGTGTAAGCCTGGCTGTGGAGCTGGAGATAGGAGGCATCAGGGAAAATAAAGTGGGATTGGGGCTTGGGAAAGCCTGGGTTTAGCCATGTAAATCATGGCACCTATGAGATCTCAGATGGGTACATCCTAAGGACACCAGAAAACTTGTTAGGAGGGTCCTCACAAAGTCTGTACATAGCGCTGATTTTTGTTCAAGACAAACAGGTAACCCAAAGGTGAGATCTGAGTCCAAATAAAAGACTGGAGCTGACAGAAGTGGTAAACAGTTATTCTTAGTAACCATATTTATTATTAAAAATATCAGTTGGAACGAGAAATGTGAACAGCAAATTTAGAGAGGCATGAATTCCTTTGGCAAGAGCTTTAGAAGCAGCCAGTGTTTTAGTCAGGTTTTTTGAGGTCTGTAATAAGGTGCCAAAAAAAGCACAAACATTCTTCAGAACATTAAAAAAAAACAACACCTAACAAAACCTCCAGTCAATCACAAAAGGGGAAAAAACAATGTTGCCATAAAAAAAAAAATTGCACTAAGGAAAAAAAGAAGGCTCCTAGAGCATTATCCTTAAGTCATGTAAAAATCAAAAAACCACTATGCAAAAAACAACCTGTCTGCACAGAAACTTGCTTATGCATATGACTGTAGCGTGTGCCTTTGCTTGTAGTAAACATGCCCTTTGCCTTCTGCTGATGACATGACACTGGCATGTCACAGCTGATTTATAAACACAATTGGATTTTCAATCTTCAGGTCTAAATTCATTGCAGCAGACCCCAGCAGGCAATGTATCTCTGTTTATCTATAAATACCAGCTACGGTGCTTTCTTGGATAGAGGTGGGTACAGTAGGATGTTGTTTATTTTTACTCGCTTGCAGTAAGAGGAAGCAGTGTTTGGTATCAGTCGTCATCATGAGCTAAGTGGCTGCAGGGCTCTTTCGAGGGCTCTGAACTGCAGAGTTCCATTCCATTCTGTGCTAATCAGAATCAAAAATGCAAGCAATGCTATGCAGTGGATCCTTCAGGTTTTGCAAGGGCTCACCTTGCAGCTCGGCAAGACCGAGGAAGAGAACTCAGACAGGCTTAGAAAACACAGCAGGTATTCCCAAGCCATGGAGTTGCCTTGTCCAGGCTTTGAGGCTCCTCAGCAGCAGTAGTTCATATAGGGCAGGTTGGGTGAAGATCTTGGACTCAGTTCCTGCAGGTCCCTGCCAGGCTGGACACTGCAGGTGCACACAGGGAATTCGCGTTAATTTGGTGCCTCCAGCCCCCAGCTCAGGATCACAGCGGCCGCAGCCACAGGACACTGCAAGTGGAGCACTGCAGGAACATGCTGAATTGCTTATCCTGAGGTGCTCCCTCTGTGAGGAAGGTCTGGCCTTCAGCAAGCTTTCAAGGACCAGAAGCAGAGGCCTAGGCATGTAGGCTGAGGGTGGAGAGGTAAACCTACCTCTGGGCTTTCAGCCTCTCTGCTGCAAGCCAGGAGCCTGAAAGCTGTAGAACTCTCCCTCTCCTTCCCTATAAAGTTACTTCCTTTGGAAGCCATCAGGCCTCCAGCTCCAGGCTTGAGCTTGAGGTTCAGATATCCTGCTATGGGCCCTTGGAATCCTGAATAACCTGACATTGGTTTGGGAAACCTTGGACACCAGGTTCTGGCAAGTCTTCCTGGACACAGCAGCGTTTCCCCTCCCATTAGGGAATGAGCTCACCTCACAGCCTGCAAGCCCTGAAATTTCCATCCTACATGAAAGCTGGGAGCTGCTCAGGAAAATGGTCATCCTTGCTAGAGCTCCTGCAGCTAAAGGTAATGCAGCATCAGGTTCATGTAGGTAACCAGTGATCCTTGCTCTGCAAAGGTGTCCATAAGGGTTCAGAAGAGACAACCTTTTGCTGTAGGCAATGCTTGATAAGAGCAGAAAGGGTAAAAATGGCAAGGATTTAAAGGTGCTTGAAAAAGGCAGAGCACAAGGAGAAACAAAGCTGGGGAATAGCCCTTCATGGTCCCTGAGCTATTTAAAAGAGGCTTAAAGGGATTTGGTTAAAAAAATGGCAAGAGATTAGAAATAAAATCAAATAGCAGCTGTTATGTGCAGCCCTGTGTGGCTGGGTGAGTGTGAGCATCAGAGATGATTGATATCCAGGCTGATCTGATTCTGGTAGAGGAAGAGGAGTGAAAGAGGAAGGAAGGATGGATGAATTTGGTTGCCCATAGAGGGGCTGATGGTGCCTCCAGGACATGAGTGGGTGCATGGCCACAGGGTCCAGTATCAGAGCAGCACCTTGGCTTAGACAGAGCAGCCCAGGCTGTTCCCCTGGCAGTGATAATGAACATGAGCCCTACGGGCTCCAGCCACCAAAACAATGGCATGAAAGGCAGCTCATCTAGACTTTCCTCTTCTGCCTTCGAGGAAGAGGCTTCCCCGACTCTGTGACACAACACCAGCCTACAGGGGGAGGACACCAAACCACTGTTTAGATAAGGAAAGCCTTTATCAAGCACAAAGGAATTTTTAAGAAGAGCTTCCGCTAGTGGCTCTGTGTTAACAAGATTTTCCCATGAGCAGTGATGTTTTATGTCTAAATGGTTTCTAATATGATAACATTCCCAGAAAACATATTTGGAAAGAGCCATAGATCCTCAAAGGCTTGCCAGATGGAAAACAAGCAGTAACTGCCTTGGTCTGAGACAAACTTCAAAGCCTTGGTGTCTTCTTGTCTGTCTCACGCAAAATTGGGAATGTGCATGCAGGAGAGTGTGAAAGCACAGCATGGGTCTGGTCAGTATAACCACAGAGCTTAGCCCCTCCCCAAGGAATTCAATTTAACAGCATGGCTTGGCAGAGAGATGGTGGGACTGTTCCTCACTCTTGCCATGTTTTATTAAGCGACCCTGGACACATGGCTGGTGTCCCATGTCTTGAGATGAGCCTTTAAGGTCATCCAGTGGAGGCAGGTTTCAAGGTCTGGTCCCAACTGTCTCCTGAGATGGACTCAGCACCAATAGACTTTCCTGGATTATTTTCACGTGGTTTTAGGTTTCCTGCTCAGAGAAACTGTGGATGCCCCATCCCTGGAAATGCTCAAGGCCAGGTTGGATGGGGCCCTGAGCAACCTGATCTGGTGGGTGGCATCCCTGCCTATGGCAGGGGGCTTGGAATTATGTGATATTTTTGGTCCCTTAAAACCCAGACCATTCTGTGTCTCTTTAGACAACATCCATAACTACCATGACCCACTCAGTGTACTGATGCCATTAGACTTTTTCCTGCTGCCACTGGAAAAGCAAACCTTTGTTGCTTCAAGGTTTGGACATCAAATTTACAGCTTTTAAAGGGACTCTTCTGGAGCTTCAGTGAGGTGGTGGGGGAGCTCAGGGTACCCCAACACCCTCACCTCAGCACCTAGAAATGGTCCTGAACATGCTGGGGATTTGCCAGGAGAACCAGGCGGATTCTGCAGGCTTGCAAGTGAGTGAGAGGCAATCCAAGAGTGGAGCAGGCTAGCCCACGGACTGAATGCAGGCAGAGAAAAGCTCAGCAGGCAAACAGCACACAAACAGTGCGTGCAGCAAACAAACAAACAAATCCAGCAAAGGCTGCGTGAGCCAGCCAGAAATCATCACCCAGTGCAGAGGGTGCTGGGGCCAGTGGTTTGGAGATGTGGGAGGAGCACACCTGCCTTGCCTGTGGGGAATAGTGGACAGAAATGGGGTACAGATGGACACTTGGACAACCATGTGTGGATGCTCCTAGTTGGGTGTGTGACAGCTTGGGCATGCAAACATTTTGTGCAAGATATGGACATCCTGCAGAGTGCACCCATGGCATGAGCTTCCCTTATCCTGCTGTATCCAGCCCCACTTTCCAGTAAGGGAGCAAATAATTTGGCCATTGGGTTGAAGAGTGAAGAGGATGAAACCACTGCAGACCAGCTGAGCTCATGGAGCCAAAGCCACATGTGTGACCCATTGGAGTGAGGTGAAGCTCAACCCCCTTGAAAGGATCAGAGGAGGAAGCCATTGTCATTATCCAGATCCCAAGGTGTCCCCCAGTGGTGGAGATTCCCAGGTTGGCTGTGCCCTTCGTGCCACTCAGCCCGGGAGGTTTCTGGGTGATGGACACGTGTTGATGGGTGGGACGTGCTGCTTGATCATGTTGCTGGAGTGGGAAGCCTGAGAGTGGAGGTCTGTGAGATCACAAAAACCTTTTCAACACCAGGAAGAGGGGAATTTTCAAAAGCACCCCGAGCAGAGGGAACGTGTGCTGTTTGGGTGTAGGACTGGATCTCCAGCACGTTCACCTCTGGCGTTTGTTTTGGGCCCAGCTCTTCTACCTGGGGCCTTGGGGCAAGCAGGAGTGCCATAACAGAGAGCCATGAAGAGAGTGGAGCCAGCCAGAGGCAAGGATTTTGTTAGCGTTTGGAGGAGAAAACAGGGAATTTCCACATATGGAAAAATGTTCCTTTAAACTGTGATTATGTAAAAATACAAAGCCACAACTGATAATATCTCTCACTCTGGGGAATGATGGAGAGTGTTTGTTTCTTTAATTGCATTTAATACTCATGAAAGTTACCAGCTTTCCACCACTGCCAGTGAAGCTCGTTTGTTGGATTGCAGCACGCACAACACCAGCTTCCTTTCCATGCTTCTTCAGCAGAGCATTTTGCCCTTGTTATTAAAAGACAGCTCCTAATTTAATATCTGTGCATATTTGATTGCTGGTGCTTTGCCTGAAAATTGCCTGTAGAAGTGCAAACTAAAATTAGGTGTATGATGAGTTTCTAAATGAGGACCTTTAGTAGTCAAAGGTGAGCTGACTCCTGTTAGGCAGGAGCAGAGCCATGAGCCAGGCTCCTGCCCCAGGTGAGTACCCTGCGTCTTCAGTGGCTGCAGATGTTCTTGTTATCCCTCTGAACAGTCCTCATTCTCTTGAATTTCACCCATTTTTTGGCCTCAAATGTAACAATTTAACCAGGGACTGGCTGGAAAAGTATTTCCATTAGTTTTGGATGTGCTACCTTGGGATTTTCCTTTGATTCAGAAACCCCTTTCCCTTGGTATGCTTTCATCCCATGCTCTCCTGTATTCCTGCTCGCCAAGGTAAATGGATTGGGCTGATGCATAAAGGGATGCAGAGGAAATTCACAGTGTGGGCAGGAGCCTGTGAGAGCTGATGTGGGCTGAACTCCTGTTGCTGCTTTAATTCATCATCACTGGAGCATGTAAAACCAGGACAGTGGCTGGAGCTGCAGCACATGAATCACCCTTTGAGAGAAACGTGCCCCTGCGTGCTTGGACAAGCCCTCCTTTTCCGAGTGCCATTGCCAGACCTGCCTTGTGTGGATCCAAAACCCTCTCACTGCAAAGGTAAATTGTACACTGATCCCTGCCTGCAGTTTGGTGCTGTGCCAAAGAGGTGCCGAAACCTCCCAGTGAGTCATATAAATCACAGCCCAAACCCCCGAGGGGAATGGATTAATACCGGATCAATGTGAACGTGCCACGGAGCTATTTGATGGCTACAATGCTGGTATTGACTGTTATACACCTGTTGTATCACTGGGGATTACATCTGTTGTAAACAAGCTGTTTGATGTTGCAGGCTCTGCTAACCACATGCACCGTAATCATGGCTTGTAGCTGCTGTGATGGCCTCAACATGCCCAAATTATGCTAATTTTCTTGTTGTGTGGGGTGGCCCGACAAAAGAGGTTTGTTCAGGGTGAGCCTCTGCAGAGGGAGATTGAGTGCAGCGTGCTGGGGGAGATAGGAGAAGGGATGGGATAACAGTCTGCATTGCAATGGACAGGAATGAGGAGGAAGGTGAGAACAAAAATAATACCAGATTACAGTAGACAACAGCTGAAGGAGGGAGTTTCCCAGTTCTGGCTCAAATTTATTATCAGGATAAGGTCTGAAAAGATGAAAAAGCCAAATAAGGATGAGCAAGTGTGGCTGGGCAGGCATAAGGCAGGGTGTAGCTGCTGGAGGGGCTGCTGGTGATGGGGAGGAGTAAAGTAAGGTTGCTAAGTTGAGGTTTCACACCAAAGTGGGGTGGTGGGGAAGAGTTGTGGATGGTCCCCTGCTACAAGCAGAGGCAGCAGCAACCTCAGCAGTCCCTCATTCAATAGTGTGTTGCCTGCATTTGGAAGCAATTGATCCTTAATGGAGCAATTTGGGTTCACATCAGTGGCTCCCAAGACAGTATCAAGCCCTTCCTTGCTGAGTGTGTTTCTTGATCTCTGTTTTGGCAACTTAAGCCTGAGGGATGAGTTACTTAATGCTGACAACTTACTTAATCCCCATTTTTCCTGTCTCAGGCACAAGGTTTCTTCCCTTTACTTCCACTTCCTACCCCAGGAGGAGCCAGGCTTTCTCCAGAAACTGTCTCCAGAACATCCTTTATTGGACATGCTGATGGTGAGATTGGAAAACAGCCTCTCCTCCTAGTGCTGCTCTTCCAGCTGAGCATCCAACACAGATAGGGACCTAATCCCCTGCATTTTTATTAGCCATGTCATGCCTCTGGTGTAATGAACAATCTGCCCATGCTTTCAGATGGTGGAGGAGAGCAGGACACCCTTCCACCTCCTATATCCATATGAGGGCAAAGGCCAAAGGTGTGTGATTATTCTGTTCCCACATGGGGACACACCCTCCTAGTGCCCTGGGAGTGTGGTGCCATTGCAGTAACAGAGCTCAGCCAGAGAAGGGAGGATGAAACCTTTAGGATTAGAAGGGACATTAAAAAAAAATAATCAAACAGCCCTCCCCCAAATTATCTCTATGTTCTATACTTTAACATTTTTTATAGGCTGAAGGTCCAGCCAATGTCTATGATGTCCTAAATTCAACCATTTCTCTCCCTTTTCCATCTTACCTGTCATTTTTTTCTTTTCTCTCGCAACATCCTGGGGATAAGCCAACAACAGCTGGAAAACTCATACAAACTTGGGGAAGAAGAAAATGCAGGAGCCATGCCCAAATATTTCAAAACTTCTGTGTTGTAGTTTTTGACCAATCCCAACTCTTTCTTTACCTGAAACTGAAGAAGAAAGATGATGCCAAGAGTTTTGAGGTTGGAGGGATAAATAGTGAATATTATTTTCAGTCCCTTTCTGGAGGTACCTAGAGAAGGGTCGAGCTGTCTGCCTGACACACGTGGCCACTCCAAAGCTGGGCTGGAAACAGAGTGTCTGACACTTTCTTCTTGATTGTCCTCCATGCTGACCCTGCCCCAGGCTGGTGCTGACAGTCAGAGGTGGCCTCTGGGTCACACTCTCCTCCTTTGTGACTAGAAGTCAGTTCAGTGATGTAACTTAGAGGAGGCTATAAAGAGAAAGAACAAGTGGTATCTTGGAAGAAGCAGGTAAAGAGAGAAAGGACACCTGAACAGGCTCTGACCAGGGCAAAGGTCCTGGGCTGGCAGCAGCCTTGGGCTCATGACCAGCCTGGATGACATTATTTAAAATATAATATTTTGGGTGGGACAAATGACAGATGAAGAGGATGGAAGTCCTTCTCTTAACCCAACCCCTACAGACATCTCAACAGTGGAGCAAGTAGGGCTCTGATTGGGTAGGAAATGCTGAGAAACCCCATCAGCTCTGAACAGAGCTCCTCAGCTCTCATCTCACCCAGGTAAGCATGAGCCAGGGTGGGGATGGCTCTGGCAGCTGTGGTGTGCAGATCTGGGCAGGTGCAGGTGGGACTGTGTCTCACTGGATTTCCTGCCACTTTTCCATTCATCTCTTCCTGCAATCTTTTCCAAGGTGCCAAGAATTCATATATGACTGCAGCTCATCTTTTCTGATCTTTACCTGGAGTTTTGCAGTAAAAAATGCCCTACAAACCATTGTGAGCTCTTGAAAGTGCTGTCAGAGCCCTTTAACCTGTAACAACAATTCCCACTGAACTTTTCTTCCCTAAAACAATGGACAAAGTTTGGCTTTCACCCAACACCAACCCCATGGGTACAGCATGCAGCAGTGAATTCCTCAAGGACAACCTGGGGCACTGTGTGAATTCTGGGGCCCTTTTTGTCTGGTCCAGGCAGTGCAGAAATACTCTGAGATACATTCCCAAGATGCCCAAGACTCTTCCTTATGCCAGTGACCTGACACACGGACACAAGTCTTGCAAGCCTGGCTGCTCCTGGGTAGTGATATGACTTCCCAGACTAGATATACAACTTAACTGCTTCATGCTAGGAAGGACACAAATGGGCTTTTGCTTTCTGGGAGTGTTGACTCAGACTTTGAGGCAGCAGCATCATTCTTCCACAGTGATACCTCATCCATGCCTTTTCTCATCCATCCCCTTATTTCCTCCCTTCAGGTACCTGCGGTGTCCAAATGATGCAAATATGACCATGGCCCTAAAAACCAAAGTCCTATCTGCCCTGTCCTCCCTCTCCCATATCTTGCCCCCCTCCCTCCACCTGGGGATGAATGAGATGCTCGTTGTGGCTGCAATATATCATTCTTACTATTTGTTATGAGGTTTTAATGAGTGCGGAAGATTAGGATGTTTGCAACAGCGTAACAATAAAATACGTATCTCGCTCATTCCTTGCCAAAAAGTACTTACAAATAATAAAAGTGAGGCTAGCTGAATGCATAAATCTCCTTTCACAAGCCCCCACCCACTGTGCAATAATTAGTACAAAGTGCAGTGCTAATAGATCATCTTACTTGTGTGGGAAACTTGACATTATGCTTTGTTTATATTATCCCTTTGGCAAGAATCTGCATGGCAAATCCTGGCAGCCAGCAAACAAGAGGCTCTCAAGGAAGGTTTCCAGACTGTCGTGCAGAAAAGCAAGCCACAGGATTGCGTGCTGGTCAGGATGCTGAAACCAGCTGGGGAGCTGAAGCGTTAGATCCAGCTTTTATGGAGTTGAGCTACCAAGTTTCCAGCTGACTAGGAGCAACATCCTGCGACTGATTTGCAAAGGGTTGTTCCCACCCCAGCCACAACAAATCAGTGTGAACCTTGGCTTCAGGATGGTGCCCTTTGCTTAATTATATATTCAGGGCCCAATTTACCGCCTGGGCCTCCTAATGGGAACAGACGGGGTCGCCCAGACTTGAGACAGGCACCGAATACGGCCCCTGCAGTCTCTGGCTCTGGAAGGAGAGGGTTTTCAGCCAGTGCCCAAATAGCTCCAGCTCCCAAGACCTTTCTCCTCCACTCAGCCCCTACAGAGACCTTGGCTGATGTGGGAATTACCTCTGCTGGGACATCTGGCTCTGTCCCATGGACCAGGCTTGCTGCAGTATGACTTGCTCAGGGCACGATGGTGTCTCAAAATTCTGTTGGTAGGCACAAGGGCTGTTTTCAGCTCTCTGCTGACTGAAATGAGGTTTGGGTCAATGTGCTGGGTGGAAAGCCAGTCCTCATCCCCCCATGCCTGTGACTCTTCACCCCAAAGCCTTTTTGTCTCTTTTTGGGCTCAAGTCTCTTCCTTTTGCTTGTTTCTCTATCCCAGTGAGCAATGGCAAAACCAGAGCCCAGTTTTTGGATGTAGAGATGCATTCCTGCCTGGTGAATCACAAACCATTAGCACTACAGGTCTGGGTATATTCACAGGAGGGCATGTTCCAGAGAGTTTCTTGCCAGTTGGGAGATTGGGGATGGGAAGCTTTTCTTTCTTTCCTTGAGAAATTTGGGAGTCACCTGCAAGCTGGCTATTTCAGCAGTTTAGAGAAGGAGTGCCACCACACAGGGTCTTGTCCTAAGGACATAGTCCAACAGTGACAGCTTGTCTTTGCAAAGGCCCTGCTGCCCACCATGCAGCACCTTCCTCTGCTGACAGCCTCCCCAGATTTGTCCCAGCTGAATTTTTCTTGTATACTGGGAGTCTGAGCAATAACGAAAAGCCAACAATGCCAACCTACATGTTTCCATGTGGGATTGTCCTCTGCTGCTTCATGAAATCTCTGCACAACATACTCCACCAGGTCCCTGTGTGCTGCCTTGTGGGGTCGTAGATCATCTCTCCCTGACTCAAGCTGGTGCTGGGGTGTGCTGAGCATGGTGTCCTCAGCACTTCCCCTCCCCTTCTCCTGAAGGGCTTTGGAAGGACTATCCTGTGAGAAGAGCCCATCTGCTGGACAAGCCCCAGCAGCCTTCCCAGCAGCAGGTGTGGCTCAGACTCCACCTCTGAGCAGGCATCAGCCTTGCATGTCCAGATTCACTCCTGCTCCAGTAAAGTTTCCAAATGTGCTTAATTCCCCATTTTCCTGCCGGACCCCTCCTCATCACATCCCACCCAATGGTCTTGCTTGAGGCTGGCCTTTCAAAAGCACTCAGGTTGTCCTGCTTTGTGGCTGGGGAATGAAGGTGTCTTATCCAGATGGAGAAGTGACTCATCCTCCTGGGGAGTACATGGTGGAATTGCCTAGTGCAGGCCCCCCCTGCGCCCTTCTCCTCCATATTTGTGATGAAATCACCAGGAAAGAAAGTTTTTACTCATGGGCACAGTGGACATATTCACTTGGAAATCTTCACCCTGCTTGTATTTTTTTTTAACTTGGGTGGGCACTCTTCTGTGGGGTCACAGCAATGTCCTCTGCTGCTGGAAGAAAGCTGGTACCAACTCCCTGACTTCGCATGGTGCTTTTAAATCTTAAAAAAAAAGGAGTTGGTAACTGTGGACCCATTTGGACATGACAAGGAACTTGCTTTGTAAGGTGTTGTTCAGCTAGGAAGACCATTTCAAGCACTTCTCCTATGCCAGACCCAGCTGCTGAGAACCACTGCAGAGATATTCCTGCTCTTTGTGCCGTCGGGTTCAGGGAATCCTGGTAACGTGCGAGTAACTCTGAACAAAGTCTGAGGCGCTGAGGCAGCTCTGCCGTGCTGATGAGGCTGGTTCAGGCAGGGGGAACTGGGCAGAGCCCTGACATTTCGGTGACTGGTGAGGTTATTTGAGGGGAAAGCACTGGGAGCCCGGCGCCCAGCAGCCAGCGCCGGCAGCAGCCTCCGCCGCGAACCGCGTTGACTCCGCTGGCTCAGGACAATGCTAAATGGGCTGAAACATTGACAGTTTCCTCACAGACTCTTCCCAGAGTTACTAAAATTAACCTTTTTATTCCCCCCCACTGGAGAAATATAAAGCTCTTGCTTTCCTTAACCTCTCTTTCCCACCCAGTGGGCAAAGAGTTTGTCAGTTCTACAGTTAAAATAATATATTAAGGATTTCCAATGGTGCAAGTCAAACTTCACATTTCCTAATGATTCTAGATGCCTTTTTTGTCCTCAGACATTTCAAGTTAAACCTCTATGAAACTGACCTTTTGGCTTGTCATCCTCTGTAAGGACCCCGGAGATGAAACACTTCTTTCAGTCTGTCACTACTGTCCATAGGCCGCCCCCCCTTTTCCCCCCTCCTCTATTTTATCAGCAAGAACCCATAATTGAACCCCTTGACAATAGCAGGACTGTGCATTTCTTTGTCAACAACAATGGGCCGTCCAAGTTCATTACTGGAGATTGTTTAAAAATTGATTCATGGGCCAGTAGTAGTAGCTTATTATACAGCATAAGTGACAGTGTGATCTGGATGGAGGCCAAGTCATTCTTGACCAGTCATGTCCAATTAGAAAGAACATTGCACACATTCCTGTTGGAGCCACATTAATGAATTAGTCCTACCACAAACTGAGAGAAGCTTGCAGGACCCTAATACCTTTTGTTCCTAAGGATAATTCAGTAATTTATAAAGAGAGCAGCGCGAAGCACATTAGCAAAAGAATAGTAATAGGAGGACTCAGTCCTTACACTTGTCCTTCATTTCAGGTTTCTGGGGAGCTCCATTGCCCTTGAGCCCTGTGTTTCCCCCTGACAGTCCTCCCAGGGCTGTGGTGGCTGTGCTGGTAGTGACCAGGGCTGTACAGGCCTGTGTGCACCTGAACTTGGGCCAACATCTGGAATCCAGGCTCTGCTTCCCAGGATAACAGGGCAGCCCAGGCACACAGAATGTCATCATCTTGCAGAAGTCACATCCAAGGGCATTATTGTATCCTGGTGCTTCCTCTTTGCTCTGCAAATGACACCAGTGTAACTCTACTGAGTTTTGTCTGCCCCACACCTTGGGAAATAGGAGGGAAGAGCAATCAAGACACAATTTTCAAGTTTAGAAGTCTGGAGTTGGTGTTTAAGGTCTTAAATGGCAAAGCCAATTTTGAAGTGTGCCAAAATCAATTTAACTTGCACAGAGCAGCTCCCAGGGACTGGGAGGCTTCAGGGTATTTGGGGCCTCAGACATGCAGTGCTGAGGACAGCCTGTGTGTGTAAAGTCCCTGCAAAGGCTGTGTTAGGGGGAAAGATGAGAAAAATCTGTGTCCAGCTTACCAGGTGCTGACCAAGTCCATGAGAGGAGGCAAGGAATGCTGTCAGCTGATATCTGCAGGATGCTGAGGAATTTCTGGTGTAGGTACAAGTGAATGCAATTCATGGATTGAATTATTTTAGCAGAAAGCACTTGTACTTTGGCATGGGAACTGCAGGAAGGAGGAATTGGAAATAGTATAAATTCCCAACCAAGCCAAGGTTAGCAATGTTCTCCATTACAAAGCTCACTCCCAGGAGGAATCCCCCTCCCCAGGAATGTTTACAAGTTAACTGTACAAGGCTCAGTGTAGTGTTACCTACTCAGGGGATATGATCACAAGCAGTTACTGCTGCCACTGTCATCTAATATATAACAATTTTTGACATGGAGCAAATTCTGCCTATTGCTCAGGAAATGTCCTTCATTAAGGACCACAGAAACCCATTATTGGTTGGCCCATATGTCCCCAAGTAGCATTAATGACAATAAATGTAACAGCAGTACAGCAGTGTCAGCTTCCTAACAACATTTGGACTTCTAAAATCTACCTGTGCACATGAAAAATAAGTAACTCACAGACAGCAATACCAAGTGACTGTTATTTTAATAAAAAATTATCATCAAGTGTGTGTTGTGGCTGTAAATTTTCATACACTCTCACTCAGCAGCCTGTGACATTTTAATGCTCACGGCTTCAAAAGACCTGTGATTTTTTTGTAGCTAGTGATTATTAATCTCCACACTTCCTGTCTATGCAAGGTTTTAAAAATATGCAGTTCACCATAAATGCTACATTATACTTGAATAGGTCATGCAGTTTTAACTCTGTGTAATCAAAAATGTAGAGCATGTAGACAAGTAAATGATTAATTATGTTTGCTTCTCAAAAATCAGAAGAAATGGCATTTTTTCTCTAATCTTAACATGGTCAAAATTGAAAATGTGTATAGTTAAAAATTCAGGGATGAGTTTTGCTACTAAAATGTGTTTTACATATCTGTTCTGAATGGAACCTCCATCATTGCAAGAATGGCTAGATAAAGTTTTGCTTTTGAATGAGAACAAATATTTTTTGGAAAACGGGGATTCCACTCTGAATTCACTATTACACCATTACCATCAGTAAAATAAGTCTGAAAATTAGAGTGTACAAACACACATATATTCATATTTGGGTACATACCAAGTGCACACACATGCTGAAGACTTGCTGAACTGCATCACATTCTTGCTCACCAGTTTGATGAGACAAGGGCTAAATGGAGGGCTTTGGTTCCTCTTCAGATTCAGTAACTTTTGAGTTTCTATCATGATTTATGAATTTTGTCTTTTATATCCTGGTCTGGCAAACTATGATGCTCAGGTAATCCTATTACTGCTCTTTTTGTTCTTCCTTGTCTGCTTACAGTTGTCAATCCAGGGACATGAATTCTGCCATCTTCAATTTTAAAATTATAGGGGGAAAAGGTGCAGAGATATTAGAAATCCATTTATCTAACCAATGCCTCAATTTTTGGCATCATAACTGGTCTGCAAGGGACTTAAAAAACTCTATCTCCACACATGAAGTCTGCTCTGTAAACTGGATAGACTTTCTGAAGGTGTCCAGCACTGCAGACATCCCAATCTGCTCAGCAAAAACACCTCACTGCACCCTGACCTTACTGCTGGAAATGTTTCCTGATTGTTACAACGAATTCAGACACCATTACTGTTTGTGCTGCTCCATGGACACAAAGAACAGACCATTCCCTTCTTTTCCACTGCAGCTTTTTACATATTCAAAGGCCAATAGCCCATTTCCATAGCCCATTTCCACTCTTTCCATGTCCTCTCCTTATGCTAAGCAATCCCCTTTTGTTCTGTCTTTTCTTGTAGGTTAAGATTTTTTTTTTTTACTATTAACCACTCATTCCTCTGGGCTTGAATTCAGACTTGTAATTAGAGCTTTCACCAGCAGACAGGAAAGGCACATAGGTGAGTGTCTTCAGGTTCCACCTCTTAGAGTTGAGATTTAATACTCTGTTATTTGTAAAAGCTGCAAAAAGCAACAGGGGACCTGAAGTGGGATCAACTGAAGAGGAGAATAATCATTTAGTGAATAGGGTGTGGTGTCTGCAGGTCATTGAACAGGGATCATGATGGTTCTTCATCCACAGTTAATTGTTACCTGCATTTAGATTCTCCTTTGCCCTCCCTGTTCATTTTCATTGTACTATGCATGTACATTTTGTACTGAATCATTAACAATATTGTGAGGAGCAGGATGAGCAGAGTAACTCAACATATGTCAAGCTGCATGTGAAATAGTATCTAGAGTATTTAATAAAATTATAGGCAGAGTCCATTTACTGTCTCAGAGAAGTTTTGAGGAAAGGAAGATTTTGTTTCTCAAGGTGACTGTCTTTTGTGTGCACTGAATATACAGGAGATCCTGTCTTGTATGGAAAAAACTTCCTCTTTTCTGTGTAGAGGCTTTCACACTCCAGATCATCACCACAGCTGACCCCTTGTCCCTTCCTTGTGCCAGCACTGAACATGTCTTTTCATTTTTAGTAATCCAATTTATTTTAATAATCAAAAAATGAAACAGAAGTATATTTCTGGGCTGGTCAGAAGCTCTGTGTCACAGCAGAAGAAGCAACTGTAGGCAGTCACCTCTCAAAACCAAAATGCTGGTGTGGCCTACAGACCTTGTCTTAGGGAACACTTCATTTTTGTCATCATATTGTAGAGGAACTACCTGCTAGGCTGTGAGGGCTGGTGCAGAGGGAGGGAAGAGGCAGAGTTGTGGCCACAGGGCTGACCAAATTTAGAGTCCTCCTCTCAATTACTCTACAACCAAAGACCATCCTGACAGAGATCTTCTGGGGTAGGCACAGAAAACAATCAATAGAGTAAGGAAGTATTAATATGCTCATTTTCTAGGTGGGGAGCTGGCTCATGGGCATGTAGGTATCTATTCCAAAGCCACAACTTAACTTAATTTTCTGCTTATTAGCCCAGTGCTCTGACCACAAAATTGCTCTGGGTGTGAAAGTTCCCATAATGATGAACCATCAGAAAAACAGGGTCAAACCCTCATTTGCCTGATAAAAAGGAAAGGCTGCAGGTTGGGAAGGCAGCTGTGGGGCATGGAGAGCTGCTTTTGCAGTGAAAGGTGTCAAACAGTCTGGTCACTGACAGTGACACTCATATTGTTCATCACACCCCATATCTTTCCTGTGGCCGTCCCTCTCTGTGCCAGCTCCAGTGACAGCTGTCATTTTGCAGGATCATTCCCATGAAAAGGCTAAGGGATAAAAACACAGGAAGGATGCCCAATCTGAATGGAGGAGTCCATACTGATGGCAAGGCAAATATCCTGCACATCTAAAAGTGAAAACAGAAGTCAGAAATCCCATTCTCCACCGTGATAGAATAAATGATTCTGTGGTTCACTTAAAAAAATGTTGGGTGCTGCAAGCTATTAAAATCTGACACCATCACAACCACTTGAGTTAATTTTATGGTGCCAGCTGTAAAAACTGACCATGGGCTCCCCCCTGGAAGTGAATGACAGACAATGCTGGACCTGTATGAAGATCACCACACTACTGCAGAATGTTGGCTGTGGGCTCACATTCTCTGGGCAGGTTTCAGAGTCTTTTCTCTAGTTTCTCATGTTCTGCATACTGAATTATCACTTGGAAGATGATGAGTATGAACAAAAAATACACCAAGGGTATCTAGTCTATTTTTTGCACGCTTTAAAATTAAAATTACAGGAAACCATGCAAAAGCAATTACCTTTTAATACACGACTCCCATCTTGCTGTCTGATGAAGAATCTGCTAAAGGCACTCTGCTCCATCTGCACAGCACAAAGCTTTTGCTGGGCATGTACTGCATCCATTCTTGGATGGACAGCAAATGACAGCATGCATGGAAGAGGAGGGGAAGAAAACCGAAGTGGTCTGGATCTAGGGACTTCTTACCAGCCTAATTTCTGCATGAGTAGATTTCCATATTTAATGTACAGAAGATTCTCCCTCCAGCAACACCCAAACACACAGAGAAGGACAGACACTTGCATGAGAAGAAACTTAGATGAGTATATACCTTTTGAAACACTTCAGGATTCCACTGTCTGAAGTGGCAGAGAATGTTGTGATTGCCACAGATGTGAAATCCAGCTCAGCTATGTTTGCACTAAGTGTGAGGACTGCACACAGCCCATATTGCTTAATTAACTTTTTCCAAATAAATTGTATGAAGGAAACGTTTTAAGGGATGGGGATTATAGTGCAATTCCCTGGGCAGGAAGGGAGGCAGTGCAGAGCTGGAGGCAGGAGGCTCTTTATCCAGACAGGTGAATCCAGGAGAGCTGTTCCCAGCCTCAGAGCAGAGGGTGAATCTCAGGCAAGATCAGGAGCAATGTTATCTGAAGTACCTTGCTGCCAACGCCTCCTTTCCCTCTCTGCTCTGAGAATTCCCTCCATACCCTCAGCGCTGGGCACTGTGAGCACTTACACACACTCAATGCTGAATTTCCCCTGAGCTGATTGAGGCTTTGCCAAATGGGATTTTGTTCCCTTTTGGCGAGTTTTCTGTTAGCTTTACAGCAAGGGTGTCACATCTTTTCTTTAGCTGGGCGTGTTACACTTGATTGCATTGAGGTGTATCTGATGGCACTAATAGAGAGCAAGATTCAAAGTCTTGCAACATGTCCCGGCACAGACAGCACTATGAATTTACACACAGAGCTGTTTAGATCTCATATCGAATATCCTCTGGCATCACATCTGAAATTCATTCTATATGGCAACCAAAGAAACGCTCTATCTGTCTGAATAACAATAAGTGAAGAGAGAAAGAGCTCTGCTGTATCAGGAGCTCCAATCTGGACAAATGGCAAACCTCCCAGCAGACAAGCAGCCCCATTGCTGCAAGCCCTGTGCTGTTCCCACAGCCCCCTCCCTCTCCCCACAGCTTCTTTTCCTCTCTCCTGCCTGGGCTCCCTTTTTTCCATAAAGGGCTTTCCAGTCATCCCAACACTGGAGTGTCTCTCCACCTTCTTGCAGATGAACAATGGTCTTGTCCATCTCCTTCCACTGGTTTGGATGGTGATGGGATGTCTCTGCCTGCCCTTTACTCAACAGGGCTACAGTGAGAGCATTAGCTTAGGAACAGGCAGCAAATTCGGTAAATCCAAAATCCTCTGTGTGTCTCCAGTGTCAGAAATTATTATCTTCTCCCATTAAAAATTTTCCAGCTTTGGAAGGAGACCAGGATTATACTTCACTGAGCCGCTGTGTGCCTGTATGGACATTTTACATAATGCCATTAGCCCCCAGAGTTCCCTGAACTTGCTCCAGACCTTCCCAATGGGATTCTCTGGTGTGGAAGGTGACGTGTAGATGTAAAACATCATTGTTGGCCTGTCTGTAACAATACAGTAGAGCATTAAAATTTTGTGTTATAGTTTCTGAGCACGATTTCAGACAGCGTGTTAAGGGAGCTGGGTCATTGCTTTGATAGCTCTGACTGTGAATTGCTCGGGTCTGCTCAAGCATGCGACCCCTCCGTGAGCCACTCTGTGTCTGACAGTGCCACAAACCACTGGTCCCACAGCTCAGCTCCTCCAGCTACACCTCTCACCATGGGGCAGCCTTTCCCACGGAGGAGACCCAGCTGCCTGCTGTTTGCTGAGACCTGGTGTCCCTCACATTCCCCTGCCAGGGTCCCAGCTGTCTGGGATGGCTGCTGGTGTCCCCTCCATCCCAGCAAACCCTGCAAACTCGGCCTCAACCAGAGCCAGCTGAGCACTGAGTGTTTATTGGCATCCAGCTCCAGCTGAGTGGGGATCATTTCTCCCTCCACCCTCCCAGAGGGCTGTGCAGAGGCCAAAAGGGGAGAAGAATGCACAGCCAGAGCTTTCTGGCAGCCACTTTTAGTGCAGATTAACTCAGTGCTTACCCCCTTGCTAACTCCAAGCACCTTCGACCTCCATGCTGCCCAAAGAGGCTTCCCCTTGTCCCGGGGCTGTATTTGGAGATGCTCTCCACAGCCTCATGGCCTCACTGAGGGAGGAATTACAGCCACGGGTCAGGCTGTGCCAGCACCTTGACAGAGCCTGTCCAGGCATCCCTGAGGGCAGTGCTGTGTATCAGAGAGCTGGATAAACCAGAAAGTTTGGAGAACCCCAAGAGGAGGTAAAAGAAAGCCCTGTTAAATCATTGCTTTTCAAAGAACCTACCCTGGAGCTAGCTAACTGATCCTGTCAGATCTTTGCTAAGTCAGATAAGAAAAATAATCTGGCAGTACTCATCAAAGGCAGAATGATGCATTAAAAAGTCCATTGTGAGGAGACCTTGGAATCAAAGGTAGAGGGTTTGCAGGCAAGACTGGTGGGACCCACAAGCACCAGCCCCATGGAAATTTCCACTCCCTTCCTGGTTGTAGGAAGCAGGTTTGCCCCGCTGCCTTTGACTGAGAGCTGCTTTTCCCATTGACAGCAGACACCTCCTGACTTCCCTGTCTCACATGGTGACTCATTTCCTGGGAAAGAGGGAGAAAGAAAGGAAAGGCAATTAAAGCAACAGCCAATCCTTTGCTATTATTTCAGCTTAGTGGGAAACGACTGAAGGCCACATTGAGGTAAAGACAAGGGTCTTGATTTATCCTGATAACCCTTTCCCAAACTTTTGGTCCTGTTGGAGACATGACTGGGCCAGGCAGAGTGGTGATCTGAGCCAGACTGCCTGCTCTGTGTTCTGACTTTTCATGACAGTAGAAAAAATAACCAACAACTACATGGTGCTTTAAACACTAACTTGCCCTCACATTCCCTTCTGAGGTGGATAAATGGGATATCACTACCTGCATTTATGGTCTGCGAAAATGGGATAAAAATGTTCCCTGAGATGCTTTATCCCTGAAAACAGTGTGACTCTCACCTGTGCATGTCTCTAAGCAATGCCTTGGTCAGAACTAGCCAAGGAAGATTTGGGTTCTCTCACTGAAGGCCTGAAGATGAAATGAAAAAAAACCCCAAGACAGAGCAGCAGAAATGGGAGCTCTGCAAACTCAAAGTGTTGCCATAGGAGGCACCTCGTGTCTTGCCAGAGTGCCCATAAGCCAGAGATCTTGTCTCATGTTGCCATATGTCACACACTACACATAAATCAGTTTGGTTTTGGCTGCCTGCTGCTCCTCTTATAATCTCTTGTGTATCTTTCCATGTATAATTATGAGTCAAGCCCTTGGAGGAGAGAGAAAATGTCCTGCTGGCATTTCCTTTGAGAAGAAACTGCATCTGCCACTGCAGATGCTGGAGAAAGATGTGGAAAAAGGAGAAATACTGAGAGGTAGAGAAGTTACACCTCCAGATGAAAATCCAAAGGTCAGCAAGCAGCTTTTGATTCCATTCACTACGTGTTTGGAACTCAGCTCCAATGAAGAAAAAAACCACAAAACAAACCACATGCCATGGTAAACCACCACCAGTGATGAGGAGAGAGGTTACAAATCCTTGTCCATCCTCTCCTTCCCTCTGACATGTTGGTGTTATCCGGGCTGCTGAACAATCCAAGATGACAGGAACACCTAATTTCTGCTTTGCACTTGTGTCAGAATGCCACTTTCCTATTCCCAGACTAAGGACAGAGTTTGTGGACAGCACCTGTGGAGTGATACTGGACCTTCTGAGCCAGGCTGTGAGGAGTCCCTGCTGTTCCACAAGGGTGTGATGTGAACATGGGGATGAATAATTCAGGGCCCATATGTCAAAGCCATAAAAAGGTATATTAGGGGCCCCTATAGAATTTAGCTGGAGTTATATACATGCTGTGGTTCCTATATCTGTGCTGTTACAGGGTTTGAGTCCTCACTTCAGTTCCATGCTGAAAGAGAAAAACTTTGAGGGAAAGCAGCTCATGGTGCTGATGTCCCAGATGTCACAGTGGGTAAATATTATGGGCAGTGCCTGAGAACCTCTCCTGCTCCTGGACTGGTTGTCAGGTGTTCCAGTGGTTTTCCAAGAGAAAGGGTGAGGAAAAGCCAAACCAGTTGTGGATAGATAGTCAGGACTCAGCTGGTCTAATTGCAGATGTCTGTATGGAAGATGTCTGCTCCTGTGCTGCCAAGTAGGGCTTGTTCCATCAGTCAGATGCAGATATTGAATTAAAGAGGCTCTGAGAAATCCAGTTTTTCTCCCCTGATGAGAAGAGGAGCCTGGGGCTGGCTCATATGGAGAAAGGGGCTGGGCAGACACCTGCCTGTGATCAGATGAGTGTCACCTATTTGGCCCCTGAGCATGCTGCACCTTGGTTGGTACTCCAGGAGCCAAAATAATTTTGGGGAAAAAAATGAGCCTCCAGCTGTAGCAGGGACTGCTCAAGGAGCCTTGCTGGCCATGTTGCACTGGTGTCCACACCAGCACACACAGCACCAGCACAATTTCACAGTGCCTGGAGCTGGCAAAGTCCCACCTGCAGGAGAAGCTGCAGAGGCTGCCAAGAGCCATTGGCATTGGCAGCTGCTCTCAGCCAGAGGAGGGCATTGCTTTTAAATGTCACATCCTGGAAACACAAGCTTTTCTTCAGACAGGGTTCATGTTTACATATTTCCACAAATATTTAAGCCCCTTTAAAAGCTGGCTTGGTCTTATCTTGCCATTTTCTCACCACAAAATTTTCATGAGTAGTTAGTAGTTTAAAAAGCATTTTAATTTTTTTTTTCCTAAGGGGAAAGAATTTCAAAGTGAAAATCATACCTTTTTGGCTGAAAATACCATTTCATGCATTAAAACACTAAGATTTTGGAAAAAAGGTATTACAAATATGTCCACATGCTAACACTTTCAATTTATGAACATTTTTCAGGGTATAATTTCCAGGAAAATTATGGTATTTTAGGTTTTCAATAAAGTTTTAGGAATAAATAATTGAAATGAGAATATCCTGCAAGTGGGAAATTCTGGTTTCTAAAGGGGTGTATTCATGATTGAACCAACTATTGTGCAGAAAGCCATAGTCTGATTTGGGTAATGACCCTCACAAATACTATTGAGAGATCTGGTGTATTTCTACATAATTACAATCAAATAGTGACTATTCTCCATCATTTATAACATCTCCCATTATGCTCTCAAAAGAGCTTGTAGCATTTGTTAAACTAAAGTGCTCTCACCCTCTGCTCCTTTTAAATATTTGAAGCTATTTTAAACTCCTGAGGGAAGGGATTTAAATTGCCAAAAGAAAAAAAGAAGGATTTTTAAATAAAACAATTATTCCAACAACCACTGTTCATATTAATCAAGAATAGTTCCTTAGCTGAGTTTTTGTTTACCAAACTCACTTTTCCTTGCTCCATGCTAATTATGAGGATTGCTAGATTATGTATTTGGAGGTTTTGTTTGATTGTTTGTTTCCAAACAAGGTTAAAGTATTTTTGAGAACACTTGTTAATGAAAAATTGCCTCCTCACCTTCTTACCTGAGTCACTGACACCTCTTTGCAACATGCCTTGCTTTCTTACTCATTTCCACTTCCCATGGCCCAGAGATAAGACTAGAGCCCAACCAAAGAGCATTTAGCCAATGTTTTTTATAACATTTCATATTTAAAGACTCCAAAACCCAGCCAGAAGATGTTAAAACATGAGAGTTTTAGAGGTTTATTGTGTAATGATTTTTGCCCTGTACTCAGGGTAGAATTATTTCAACATTATTTTACATGAGCTTATGTGGGGAAATAGTTCTGGAAAATATGTCTCAATACCTACAAGTGGAATATTTTCTTTACCATCATGCAATGAATCAGGGGAAAACTTCAAATTTGATAACAGTCAGGTGGGGATTTTCCTTAATCTGGTTTTATATTATGTGATGCTTAGCAGGGCATTTCTAGATCTCCCGTCAGGAGCATTAATTAGAACAAATGCAATTAGTCTATGGCATCCTTATTAAGGCAGAATTCTTACATTAATCAGTACAAGTTTTGCTGAATTAAAGGATTGTCCCAGGTCTTGCCATAAGACAATACTGAGCTGGCACAGGAGCCAAAAAGGATTTAGAGGACAGAGCCAGGAAAATCTGCTGAACCACAGGAGGCATGAACAGAAATTTGAATTTTTAGTACCATCTTTATCCTGGGGTGGATCTTGTGTGCCATGGTTGACTTGAGATGGCTTCAGAGGAGTTTGTCATGGAGCTCATCTGCTCATGGAGGACTCATCTCTTCCAGACAACAGGATGAGCTGAAAATTTTCACACAGGTGGGACTGTGACCTTCGGGCAGCTCCAAAAAAAAAAAGGTATTTCTGGCCAGATATCAGGATTCTGAAGGTTGAGCTCTTTCCTGCACAGTTCCTGGGGTGCTACAGGAAAATGCCAGGTGGATACACCCACTTTGCCTTTTGAGCCTGCACTGTGACCTGGCCAGGGTTCACCACAGGCTGTCAGGGAAGTCACACTTGCTGTAAATCTATTGTCTATTGCCACCCAAATGAGAAAAGGGAGAGCAGATACTGAGCATGTAGAGAGAGATGCTGGCACACTGCTCTGTCCCATCTTCTCTCACAGAGCACCACAAGCAAGGTTGTTCTGAGACTCATGAATCTCACAAGATTTCCTGAGGACAGAGCTCTACCTATCACTGCATCACCTGGGTTGGTGGGGACCACAGGACAACTCTGGTCCAACCTTCTGCCGCAGCCAGCCTCAGTGCTGAATTCAGACCATCTTATCCAGCAGTAGTATAACCAAAAGGGCTGCAAAAAAATGGGGTAAGTTAAAAAAAAAAACAAAATTGGGGTATGGTAATTACCCTGCAGTTGGGATGCAGTTCAGCTTTCCCTGAGCACACTTCTCTCTCTTCCTGCCTTCCGGGCAGATACATTTTTTATTAAGGAGGTGGCCTGACTCCAGCACTGTGATCCCTGTGATAGGCACTTGCCCTGAAGGTGCCAGGATTGCCCTGAACAGAACTTTTGGGATTGAGCTTGCTCTGCTTCTCTGCTCTTTCAGCTCTTCTCTGCAATTCCCTTTGGAACTAGGCAAAGAGCAGGAGGAAATGCTTCAAACTGATGGCTCCATCCATCTTAAAAAAGCCAATGCATGGAAAAAGTTAGGTGGGAAAGACTGGTTTTGCTTCTGGGGTAATGTTCTTGGGATCCACTTGAGGGCATAAGAAAAGCAACTTTGTCTGTGTAAATCCTACAGTGGAGGATTCCAAAAGGGTTAATGCAACTTCTCTTTTCCCCCAATAGGTTCATGGTCCTAACAACTTTCATTGTGAAATGGGTGCAGGTGTGGGCTATGCTTTGTTGATCACAATCCCTTTTGCAGAGGAAGCTTTGAATATGTTTGACATAATCAGCTCACAGCCTTTGCCCGCACTCTTTCATAAACAGGCCATTTTCACATCCTTTTCATGGGATCCGACAAGCGGAAAAATAATTAATGTTACCTCAGCCTAACAGTGACCCAGCTTTGATTCAAAAAGACGGCATGTTGCATAAACTAACCATTTAATTGAGTGATAGAAAAAGCCCACATGTATCAATTCTGCCTCCACGTATTATGATTACTGGGGCTTTGCAAGGATTGTGCTCCCTCGGTCATAAAGCAGAGCTTAAATTCAAGCCCATGAAGTGGTTTCAGAAGAACTGATTGAGCATGAGCTGGGGATTATCTGTGTTTATGGTGGCAGGACATGGGAGCAGGGGAAGATGTGGGTACCCAGCCACCATGGCATGTGTTCAGGTTGTGTCCAGGTTATGTCACACGTCCCTTGGGAACTGACAGTGACCAGGTGTTATCCAGCCACAGGGACATTTGGGGTGCTGATGGCACTACATTGCCACCTTGCCATGACCTCAGAGCCACAGCTAACTGGGATATCCCACAATTACGACTACGCCTAATATGAATAGGACAGAGTCACTGTCGAGGTAACCCACCAAAAAGAAATGTCCCAGATGAACTTCAGTTAAATTGAGATAGAGTCTAGAGGTAACAGTGATTCCTCTAGCAGTCTTGTGAAAGGCAGGTCCTGCTTGAATAACCTGATGTCCTTCTCTGACAAGGTGACACTCTAAAGATGAGGAAAAGGCTATGAATGTTGTCAACCTGGACTCTAGGAAAACCTTTGACACCCTTTCCCACAGTGCTCTCCTGGAGAAACTGGCTGCTCATGGCTTGGAGGGGTACACTGTTTGCTGGGTGAAAATCTGGCTGGATGGCCAGGCCCAGGGAGCAGTGGGGACTGGAGCCATATCCAGCTGGTGGAGTGTCACAGCTGCTGTTCTCCAGGGGAACAGTTCTGGGGCCAGATCTGCCTAATCTCTTCATTGTTAATCTGGATGAGGGGAGGAAGGTACCCTCAGCCACTTTGGAGAGGGCACCAAGCTGGGTGGGAGTGTGGATCTGCTGGAGGGCAGGGAGGCTTTGCGCGGGATCTGGACAGGCTGGATGATGGATGGATGGGCCAAGGCCAGTGGTCTGAGGTCCAACAAGGGCAAGTGCTGGGTCTGCACTTTGGCCACAACAACCCCCTGCAGAACTCCAGGCCAGGGGCTGAGTGGCTGGAAAGTGGCCCAGAGGAAAAGGACCTGGGGCTCTGGTCAGTGGTGTCCAGTCTTTCCCAAGAAGGTCAGTGGTACCTGGCCTGTGTCAGCAATGGTGTGGGGCAGGACCAGAGCAGGGATTGTCCCCCTGTGCTGGGCACTCGTGAGGCCAAACCCTGACTGCTGTGTTCAGCTCTGGGCCCCTCAATTCAGGAAGGATTCTGAGGTGCTGGAGCCACTCCAGTTGATGAAGACATCACCCTTCACGGTCCCTGCCAGTAATTTCAATGCAAGTCCTTCTTGCTTCCTCAAGAATTTACCCCTTTAATGTAGAGAGAAAACACTGTCCTTCCCCATAGTCTGAAGAGTCCTGATAAAACCAGAAAAGCACTTGATGAGACAAATGGATCAATTATCATGAAGCACATTACCAGGCTATAGCAGACATCCCAATTTGCTAGAGAAAGGACTCCTGTGCTCAGTGTGGGTACAGAAGAGGAGAGTGAAACAGCCACAGACCCTTAGAAAGCTGGAGACACATGGCAGACTGCTTGTCACAGAGGTGACCAAATGATTAGGAGAGGTAGAAGCAGGTACAGAAACCACTGTTCCTCAGAAACCTTCAATGTTCTCCCAGTGGGCCATTTTGTGTCTCTAGCAAGTATTGTCTTTAAAATTATCACAAATAATGGCAATGGAGGAGCTGGGGAGCCACTATTCTACTTCAGCTGATTGTATTTAGTTTCCCAGCTACTAAGACAATCATCTGTATTTCATTCCTGTCCTTTGACTCTTCACACCTCTAGGCATTGGTCATGTTTCTGGCTTGTCAGCCATGTTATTCACACTGAATCACTCTCTGCGTGTCTCATTTACTTGCTCCCTGATCTTTTTTAATGGAGTTTGATGATTTTTTCTTACAGCTGTCTATACCTTTTCCATGTCCAAGTACCCCAGTCCAACCTGCTGGAGAAGGAGGGACTGGAGAAGCACTGATCTCAGGGTGTTCACCAAGAGCAGTGGTGGTGGCCACAGGAGCCAAAATTTGGTTCCTCCACTGGCAAATAACCACCCCATGAAGCACCACAGAGGAGGCTTCCACTGGGAACCTATTAAAAGGAAAGCTTGAAGGCACTACAGGGACTAGACCTAGGACTGGTTGCTCCAGCTACCACACCTGTGGTCAGATGGCGCTGGGTGGCCTCTTCATGCCTTGGGAACAGACATGACCTTTCCTGCTTTCCCTGCCCATAAAGTGACCCACCACAGGCACCAGCTTTTACTTCTCTTCTATTTAAAATCTGAAATTCTTTACAGTGAGTGTAGTGAGACACACTGGGAATGGGTTGCCCTGAGAAGCTGTGGCTGCTCCATCCCTGGAATTGTTCCAGGCCAGTCTGTGTGGGGCTCTGAACAACCTGGTCTAGTGGAAGATGTCTCTGTCTGTTGCAGGGGCTGGAACTGGGTGACCTTCAAGGTCCCTTCCAACCCAAACCATTCCGTGATTCCATGATCTGTCCCCAGCATGGACATGCCAGGTAAAGAGCATTCCAAGGTTTGCTGCTCCCAGCCTTTCCTCCTCTGAGCTGCTGGCTCCTCCATCATGGGGCAAGTGCCCAGAAGTCCTGTGGGAGACCTGATTGAGAGGAGGTTGTGCTTCCCCTGGAGATGTCTGCAGTAGGGCAGCTTGCCTGGCTGGGCTGGGTGTCCCTGTGAGCTCCTGGAGATGAGAACTCAGCTAATAAATGACCAGGCACAGGGATGGGCAGCAGAAAAGAGGCCTGAAGTGCTGTTTCCATCTAGTGACATTCAAAACATGTTGTGAGGAAACTATTCAGTGTTTGTAGAGTGAACAGAGGAAGGATTTGCTTAGGTCCCAGTGAGTGCAGCAGTGACAATCCTGCAGCCTGCCTGCCAGCTCAGGGAGTGCATGCTCCTCACACCTGAGTCACCTCTGTGAGTCCCTAACACACAGCAAGGGCCTCTCTGCTTTATGTAATCAGTCACTGCATAACTCCCATTCATTTGCATTTGGGAGGACAAAAGGCTGCAGATTAAGGTGCTCTTTAACGCCTAATTCTGCCCTCGTAGGAATAGAGACAACACAGGCAGTTCCAAGATGCTCCTCAGAGGGAGTATCCTGTGTATTTTTTCACAGCCAAAATCCTGGCTCTGGTGAGGTTTCATCCTCAGCTGGAGCCAGAATATGCTTTGAGGCATGAACTCTCTACAGGCAGTGCCATCACGTTCACCTTTATTTTGCAGGAGGCTTACAGATTTCATGCCCTGTGGGGATGGCAGCCTGCTGGAGGATGGATCCTGCCAGCCCTGCTTACAACAGGAATTACCTTACCCTGCCCGTTGGCTCCCGCAGAGCACTGACAGAGCAGGATGCTCTTCAAGGTGAAGGTGTGCGTGGGGGGATCAGCCCTCGATGGAAGAGTTTTAATGTGAAATAAGATCAAACATCACTGCCACACCTCTACCTCCAGCAGTTTCAGCCTACACAAGAAAGGGAAACGTGCAGAGGAGCAGAGTCCAGGTACTGGTGTAACTTCTGTGAAGGGTTAGGGAGGGAAGGGGAAGGAAGGAATATGAAGGAGAAAAAAAGATGAAGAATAAAGAAAAACTACAAAAAAAGCAAAAAAAAAAAAAAAAAAATAGAAGTAAAAAAATTAAAATACAAAAATAAAGAAAAGAAAAAGAAAGAAAAATAAGGAAAATAATGTCTGGAGATAAAAATTAAATTTGGCTCTCTACTAACATCCATGGACCTAATTGGATTTATTGCCTGACTGCAGGAAAACTTGAAAAAGATTATGGAAAAAGAAAATAATTTGAAATTAACACATACAGTACATTTCAATACAGGTGTCAGGACTAAAAATGCAGTTAAGATTTGAAAAAACTTTGTAAATGCAGAAGAGTTTTAAGTCCAAATGTCATTTGGTGTGCCCAGTCCTGATTTTTCTAGCCCAGGCAAATTTTGAAAACATAATGTGAAAGGATAGTTTGGGAGGGTCTTCTTTCCCTCGACTGAAAACCTTGAGGAGAGTGAAGGAAAACACAGAGTTCCCCCACTGGCTCCTGGCAAGGAAGAAGGGAGATTTTCCCTTCACTTCTTTGGACTGGTGTTGACAGACTCCAAGCAGCAATGTCAGTGGAAAACCTGCACTGGGCAAATTTGCCTGCATCCTTCCAGTGAAAGACAACTGGAGCAACTCATTGGTTAGGAGGGTCCATGTGGGCTGTTCCTCCTCACTGCTTGAGCAGCATTTCACAATCAGAGCGATTGAATTCCATTTCTCCGTGTCACTCAGTCACCCTGGGCCCAGCGTGGCTCCCTGTGCTGCTTTCAGAGAAAATGAAGTTGTCCATAGTGTGAATGGCAGGATGCATCCCAAGGAATTTGCATCAGAAGAGGGACTTGGCCTCATTCCTTCAACAAGTGGAGAAACACAGTGGCTCCTGGAGGTGTTGGAGCCAAAGAAAAAAAGGACCAGTTCCATGGGCAGTGAAATGAATAATGGTTCCTGATGAGTTTGTCTTATCCTGTTTAACCCCTCCTTCCCTCCACCTTTCCCAGCTTGCAGCAGCACTGTCTGAAGTCTGAAGGCCAGACCTGGTGAAGTACAACTGTTTCCCTGCCCTTCATGCCCTTGATTACCTTAATCACACTTATGTCACTGTGGAGAGGGAACTGAGCCAGCTAAAGCAAATCTCTCCATTGGCAGTAGAAATCTAGTGACAAATTAATCTATTCTGGAAGAAAGCGCAAAAAAAAAAAAAAAAAAAAAAAAAAAAAAAAAAAAAAAAAAAAAAAAAAGAAGCAGGTGCATCACCCCAATTTCTCTACCAGTTCAAAGGATGATTGGCTCAGATGTAGACATCTGACATTCTGTGCTGGAAACACCCGAAACTGCCGAAACTGGTGAAACCAATCCCACTGTTAGAAAGAGCTGGGGAGTTTTGGTGAGGATCTGAGAGCCAGGCATGTAGGTGGGCAGGGAGGGCAGGATGCAGCTTGCAGGTAAGACACTGGATCACACATGTCTGCAGGTGGGTGTCTACATCAGAGAGGTGGCCAGGCCCTGTCAGCAGCAGGGGAAATGGGCTGTGCACAGTCAGGGGAGCTCAGGGAGTGAGACACACCTGGATGTCTGATGTGAAGGGAGCTGGGACAGTTCCTCTGCTGCAAATTGAAATCTTTTCCTAGATTTGTTGAGCCAACACCTCCTAGCAGCTGAGGATCCACTCATGGTGACTTGGCCAGGAAAAGATATCAGTTCATCCTTCCTCCTGCTTCCAACACCCTCCTCACAAAAACTCTGGGCATCGTTTTACTTCTAGTGGAAATAGATTTCTAGTGGCAAGGAGGAATGCAGCATTCCTGCATCCAAAGCATTTCACCAGAGTCCAGGAGCTCATCTGTCTACTAGAAACTGGGGGAAAAATATCCCTCTGCCCTCAGGAACAGGAAGAATTGATGGTCTTAGAGCATTGCAGTGTCTTCATGGAGCTGCACAAGTGCAAGCAAGGCTGCTGCTTGGAGAGAACTCAAACTGGGTGGAATCAGATTGGTATCACTCCTAGATGAAAAGAGGTTTTGCACTGGGGGTAGAGAAGGGACCTGAGCTGCTGTAATTAGATTATCAGATCTCCAGAGCAGGATTCAGCTCATAAGGCATTTTAACCCTTTCTTCTAATATTGTGGTGTGCAAATTAATGTTCTCACTGCAAAACCTGGGCAGATTTGTAATGCTTGGAAAGGGAGCACAAGCTTCTGGTCACTGCAGCTCTCAGTTCCTGGTATTACTTATGCCAGGTTTAGCACATTTCCAGTTGTCCTGTGGTTAAGATCAGGTCTTACATCCTATGAGAATCCCTTGGGACAGAACCATCCAGGCTCCTGCCTGGATGTGCAGGTCACCTGTGGGGTTTGGAGGAAGGAAGATTAAACGCTTCAGGATTTCCTAGGCAGGACCAGTGTTTCCCCAGCAGCACCCATGGCTCTGTGTAAAGCCACTACAGATAAGAATTAGGCAAGAAATGTTGAGATTTGTTGTGCTTTCCTGTAACAGCAAGAAGGAAGGATGGGTTTGAAGCCATGCCAGAGGGTTTCAGGCTGACTCAGCAGGGACAGTAAAGTGATGGAGGCATTGCAAAGTGTGGATGTGACACTCAACTCTGCCACAGCACTGTGTGACCTTTAACAAATCACTTTCCTGTGATGTTCCTTGACCCCTTGCAGTAAAACAGGGCCTGTGACACTTCCTCAGTCATACTTGTCTCTTTGGATTGTCACCTTTCCAGGGCAAGGAATGAGGTTTCACACTGTGACAAGCAGCTGCTGTCTGGAATAAAATAACATTCAGAGTTATGCTAATTGACCTTAACATTCATGGCATACTCATTGCTGTGGTTTTCCCACTGCTGAGGTATTCCCTGCCTGGGACAGTGAAAATAAGCACTGTCCATTGTTCCATTATAATAAACACATTCTCTGATTCCTTGAAGGATCTCCCTGGTTTCTTGGCAGGTCTTCTTCCCCACCATGCTGCCAGGGATAAGGGGCACATGTTGGAGAGGAGGAAGACACTAAATTTTTCTCTACTGAAGTATGACAGCCCTTATTACCTTTTGACAACCTCTGCCCACATTTAGTCACACACTGCCTCAGCTACAGAGCCCAGCTGCTCCCCATCAGCTCACATGGTTCATGTGCAAGCAGGGACAAAGCCTCTCCCTACATTTCCCATGAACTGAGAGCTCTGTCTGAAGAGAGTGAAGAGATTGTCGTTTATTTTCACTTTGCTTGTGAAAGCCACAAACTCACATTGTCTTAACCAGGATGTAAGTCTATTTCCCTGGACTTGAAGATGAGCTCTGGTCCAAATGAGGGCCTTAATGAAGCTTCAGCAGTACAAGGCCAGGGCATCTTACCACAGCTCTCTCAAGAGTCTTGCTCTCCTGTTGCCCAGCAAAGGTTTTCCAGCCTTCTGCCACTGAGACATCTGATGGTTTTGATGCTACTGACCAAATAATGACTTGAGCTCAGTTTCGAAACTGCTGCCCCAGTAGCCGGGGACAGTGGAGCTGCAAATTTCAGTGCACCACAGCTCTCACCTCCTGCCATCTCCAGCCAGGCTGCCCTTGACAAACAACTCGTTCCAGGAGAATAGGAGAGCAGACTGGATAAACAAGAAACATTATTTCCCTGAAAACACAACCACAGAAACAATTAGGTTGGAAAAGACCTCTGAGATCATTGAGCCCATCCTATGACTGAACAGCACCACGTCAACCAGACCATGGCACTGGGTACCACATCAGGTCTTTCCTTAAATATCTCCAGGGACAGTGACTCTGCCACCTCCCTGGGCACCTGACCAAGCCACAGGCTGCCAGATTTTCCAGGACTGTGCTGTGGAGACTGTGTCAAAGGCTTTGCTCAACCCCAGGTAGACACATCCACAGCCTTCCCCTCATCCATTAGGCAGGTCATCTGGTCATAAAAGGAGATCAGGTTGGTCAGGCAGGACCTGTCTTTCCAAAAAACCTTTGCTAGCTGAGTCTGATCCTTTGCCTGTCCTGTATGTGCTGGGTGATCACACTCAAGATGATCTGTTCCATAACCTTGCTGGGCACTGAGGTCAGGCTGACAGGCCTCTACTTCCCTGGATTCTCCTTCCAGCCCTTCTTGTGGGTTGGTGTCACATTGGCACCTCCAGCTGGGACCTCCCCAGTTAGCCAGGACTGATGATAAATGATGGAGAGGGGCTTGGTGAGCTCTTCTGCCAGGTTCCTCAGCACACTTGGATGAATCCTGTTCCATCCCATCGACTTCTGAGCATCCAAGTGGATCAGCAGGTCACTAAATCCAAAAGTTTTACACTTAATGAGCAGTTCTAGCAGCAGGCAAGAGAGAATACACTGATCATTTTGCATTGCTGGAAGGTGCTTGCACAGATTACAGCCATTCATGAACAGGAATAAAGTAAGTAGAGTAAAAAGGCTCATCAAAATTTCCTATGCCACCTCAAAGAAATTCCCTGGCAGGAGCTTTCTTCTCCCATGAGAAAGGATGCTCTCCTATGGATTAGGGCTGTGTCTTGCTTTGAAAACTCCATCTCTGGTGGTCATGGTAGTATGTATAACCAGATACAAAACCCCACGTGACAAATGTCCCATATCTACAGATATCCATGAATTACTGCCCTGGGGGAGTCCAAAAACTTGGCCTAAATTAGCTCTTCAGGCACCAGCAGAGAGCAACTTGTCTGCCCTTACTTACCCAGCTTTTATTTTAGGGTGAGACCCAAACAAGGAGATGCCAGGGTGTCTCCATCACCTGTAGGGCACCTCCTCCTCTGCTCTGCTTTGAACCCATTGCCTGGCAGCTTCATTAGATGTCTGTTATCTAGACTAGAGGAACACTTACAGCGGTGTAAATGTCATTTCCACATATGGGGAATGTAATTTATCCCTGTTTGAGTATCATTCACCCTGCTAAAGGAGGCCCAAGGTTGGTTCTGCTGCGTGTTCACTTTGACTCCCTGCACAGTTTTGGAGTTGAGGCACTACCCCAGGGTCTCTCCTTGTGGTGGCCCTGAAGTGCTGGGCTGAGGTGTGGGTTCTGCCACCCTCTGAACTGCCCTGGGAGGGAAGTGGCCCAGCTCAGCTTGGCTATTTGCCTTAATTAGACATAAAATCATCACCCCTTCAAGGTTTTGGAGGCAGGTTGCCTATCAGTCCTGACCTGCTTTGTCACTGTTACTGCAAACGTGGACCAGCCGCATGGCGAGAGCTTTGCTTTGTCAATAAATCCCAGACACAATGGGCTGCAGGAAAGGGGAAATGATCCAAGGAGCTGGGGCAGATGGGGAGACAGCTTCTGCTCTCCTGGGGCAGCCAATTGCCTGGATCAGGCCTACAGCTTTCATTTCACAAATGTGCAATCCTTAGCTCCTTTTACGTGTCCCCAGGCAGTCTTATAGACACCACCTGAAGTATAAGAGAGCCTGGCTGATTATGGGTCTGCTCCAAAGCCTTCTGAAGTCAGTGGGAGTCTTTCCCCTGACTTCACTGTGTTTGGGGCAGGCCCTGGATGACTATCCCTCAGGTTAGACAGTTTAATCATCCATTCAGCAGTACACAAAGCAGATCACATACACTTTCAGCCTGCATTGTATGGTGTTATGAAACGAGAAGATTATTTGATATGATTCAGAGATAGCTCAGGTATAAGGTAAAAAAAAAAAATAACACCTTTGATGTTTTACATTACACTTCAGTTATTCCTTGAGGGGCAAATTCTCGTCACCTTACCCAGGTGAATATCACGCTCAGTAATTTTGGTCAAAAACATTCCATCAACCTTCTTTTTAACAGAAAATGTTGAGGGGGGAAACAGGGGCGGAAATTCAGCTCGGTGGAGATTTCTGCCAGACAGGACAAAAAAGGAAAGGCAAATCCATGTTTTCCTACTTTCAGAAATCAGAAAAAAAAATGAGAACAAAAATTAGTTTTGAAGGGATTTTCTAACAGGGCAATAAAACTAGTCCTTTTACTCTCCAAAAGCTAAGGAGAAATAACAATTTCCCAATGATTGGGAAATCATCTGGCACAGCTATTTCTAGCTGAGGTGTCACCATCCATGGACTGTGAGACAGGCCTGATCCTCATCTTGACTCCCTTTGGTCAAACTACAGAATGAGCCTTTGTCCCTCTTATTTAGTGTGCTATCAGAACCAGACTGACAGCACCAGCTTCTATTTTTGAGTTGGGCAGAACTCAGGTACATCACACTCAGAGTCAGGTGAGATCTATCTCAAGAAGTCTGATGAAGAATTTTTCTTTATTTCTAGAAACACAGGGCAGGGATGGCAAGGGCAGGGATACTTCTTGTTGTTCCCTAGAACACTGTTGTATAATTTGAACTAATTTTTTTTTTTTTTTGGGAAAAAACACCCTTCCTCAGCATTAAAAAAAAAAAAGAAAAAAAAAGGGCAATAAAATCTTCTGTACAGGCACAACACACTGTGGCCAAATTCCACGGACTCGGTGAGCGACAGGGAAAAATCAAAGCCTCCACCTTCAGAGGAGAAGCAAACCACAAGCCATGGCCAGTGGCAGTAATTGAAGCCCCACTTCTGAAGGAGTTGGCGGGCGATGAATCCCGGCGCGGATGGTTCAGTTCTGCCTCTGGAATCCCCTCCCACCGCCGCTGCTGGGGGTGGGGGGTTCGACTCCCCTGGCACAAGAGTTCCCTTTGTTGATGGGAGCTGGGTCTCCTCTAGGGGCCCGGGCCGATCCAGCTGTACTGGCAGAGCCTTTGTACCGGGAGCAGCTCAAGTGCAGACCTGCCGTGGGCGCTGCCTGCCCGAACCTTTGCTGGCGGGTCGATAAGGGCAGCGCCGAGCCCAGTGAAACGACCCCGCGCTGGAGAAATGCCACACGTAGGAGCCAGCAAGGATCTGTGTTACCCATCCAACGCATCTCTGGAAATGCCGCTGCTGCTGTGCGATGCTTTTCGAGCAGGGAATGCTTTTTTTTTTTTTTTTTTTTTTTTTTTTTTTTTTTTTTTCAGGAGGTGTGTGTGCGTGCTGGGAGGGATGCAGAGGGACCAGGCAGATGTGTTTGCAGTCGTCAGCACAACCATCGTTTCACAGAGAGTACCACGGCTGGGGAGGCACCTCTCTGGATGCCTAAAATGAGTGAAAGCTAAAAAGAGTGAGAGAAAAACAAAGAAAGACTAAAAGAATGGAGAAGGCAAAGATGAGATTTCTGGTGATGCTTTAGTGACCAGCAGCTGGGGTCTGTGGGCTACCAGCTTAATCTGCATGAAATCACTGCTCCCCTACAGCCAGGAGTTCTGTGAAGGACAGATTTTACGGGGTGATCCCCAGAGCTGCCAGAGCAGAGAGGATGAAGGCCTGAAGTTTTTTCCTAAGGAAGGACAATTCTCGCTGACTTTGCCGGGTCTGGGCCATGCCCCGGGCTGCTGGGCCACCACCCGACCCGGGCGGGGAGAGGCTCATTGTCATGGAGAACTGCCCAACTCAGGCATGGCCTTGGCATTTATAGGGGAGTGGGGACTCTCAGGGTGGGACAGCGGGCTAATTGCCTTTGTCTTCCCCCTCCTTCAATCGGGGAGTCTCGGTAAATCCCTAAACCCATGACAAAAGCCCTGCTGCTTTTGAGCGCCTTTCATTAAACTCAATCCTCTTGCCCTCCCTCTCCCAAGATTTGCTGAAAAGAGGCCTCTTTCAATGGCAAAAGGAAAGCTAAAAGGCTGCCATTAGCTCATTCACTGTCTCCTCTGCGGACTGGGTGCCTATTTGCTGAATTCTCCTCTCAAGTGTCCCTTGAGCACACCGGGGGCAGCTCCTCTATAGGAGGGGCCACATTCCCTGGTTCCAGCTGAGGATGTGCTTTCCCTGGAAGAAGCAGGGTTTGGTGCTTATGGCTGGACTGGTGTCTTGGGGACAGTCAGACCTGCCAGAGCCTCCCTTGAGCCCACCACCATCCTCCAGGACCAGGGCTGGGTTAGGGTTAGAGTGGTGGGTGAATCCTTATCTGATTCTGCTCTGGCAGGTTCTGGCCATGCCCCTGCCAAATGAAGTGGCACAAACACTGTTGACAGCGGGATATTGCTGAGGACATACTGCCAGGCGCAGGCCACCCTGCAACACGAATTTGTCAGATTTGGGATCCTCAGGAACAAAAGTATATGGGTTCTGTGCAGAAACCTACAGCTGATGGAAGTGGCAATGTGAATTTGCCATCGGTTCTGCATCCTCAAACATTTATGGGTGATGCCAGCAGAGACACAGCTGATAGAAGAAACTAAATGAAAAAAATCTGAGTGAAAGAACATGTGCTGGACACACACGAGTGTCCTGCATTGGCTCAACGCTTGCCGAGGTCTGAGAGCAGGCTGGCAGAGTGGAGAAGGGGTGCAATGGTCACTTGGATACACAAGTATGCAGTTCCTGGCTTACTTAGGGACTGGATCTTTATCTTTCAGAGGTGTTGGGAATCCCTCCACTGCTCTTAGATAAAACTCAGTAGCCCAAACTCCAAATAAAGCTATTCCACATCTGGATTTGGGCAGGACAAGACTGACCACCTTGTCCTTTTCCTGGTGTTAAGTCTGCCCTTTCCCTCCCATTATCGCTGCCACTGCATCACCTGAGATGGAATTAAAATCAGGAGGAATTACCCCTAAAGCCAGGAAGATGGTATCTGTGCTGGGAAGGGGCCGGGAGAGGGGGGAGAGGCAGGAGTCGCCACCCACCCTCTGGTCACAATTGCACAAAGGGCGGCTGGCCAGTGCCGGGGCAAGTACTTGGTCCCGATCCCAAGCACATGGAAGTCATCTGATGTTTCGTCACGGCTTCATTATATTTTGGATCAGGCCAGCGGTTTGTCTTGCATCACTGCCCTGTATGTTCTACAGGTAGCCAGTGCAGAGGCGCTGCCAACTCCTTTGTTTTGTGAATAGCCTGCAGGGATGGCCTTAAATCACGGCAGATGCCTGTGTGCTAAACTGCTGCGATTTCATGCTTAACTTCATTGTGGATGCTACATTCCTCATGAAGACACTTACATTTGTGCTCTAGGTGCACACAGCCCTCAACAAACAGCTCGTGAAAACGGCAGGAATGAGGGGTTGTTTAGCATAATGGATACTGGATGATGGAGTCTCCTTTCCCAGCAGCAGGGAATCAGGAGCGATTTCCACAAGTGCTGCCTGGCCCTCTGGTTGACTGGTCCCACCTCTTCACTGTCCCACAGTGCAAGCAGGTGCAATCCCATTAGAGAAACTGATTTGCAAAACGGACTGAGCCTCCTGCTAGCTGGCACCGCGCTGGAACCAGTCCCGCCTCTTTTACTGTCGCAATGTTTTATTTTTTTTACTAAATCGGGCTGGAAAAGGACAGTTGAGATTCAGACCATTTAGAAAAACAAACAAACAAAACTGAAAGAGTGCCCACACTTCACAGCGAGACTCCAAACCAGCTCAGATGTGTCTCCTTTGGGAGCAAATCACGTTTCTTTCTGCCCTATTGTGCAGATGAAATTATTCATAATTTTTTACACCTTTTATCCCAAATGACGTGAAAGAAAAACCTGCCTCCCACAGAGTTTTAAAACACTTCAAACATACTGATGAACAACCAGGCCAATATCTAACAATTGTTAATATTTTATTCCCAACAGCTGTTCAGCCTGAAAAGTTTCAGTAATACACTAAAAACAAAAACAAAACCAACAAAAAATTCAAAACAAATAAAACAACAAAAAGGGGGGGAAACAAAGTAAAATAAACTTTAACAAAGTTTAAAACACATTATAAATAAGTACAGCTCCAGAGCATAATTTACAAATATAAAACCACATAGAAACCTATGTACAGAAGAGTTACATTACGTACAAATATGTATAAAAATACCCCAGTGTTTATTCTTGTGCTAAAGCTGCGTGGCTAGAGTTATCTTTGGTACTAAGCTCAGGGAAAGAAGATGGTTTTACAAGACAGGACCCTGCTGTACAATATGCCAGACACAGGAAGACCCTCCACGGGTTTGAGGAGGTTTTGGGTGGGTGTTTATACAGGGTATTCCCCCGTGCATTGCATATTGCAGGAGCAGGGCACAAGCAAGGGCTTACAGAGGCAATTGCTGGCAGAAGAGTTTTTTAATACATTGTACAAGGCACTTCATAAGAAATCTCTTCATTTATTTTTTTCCTGCTCTCTTCTAAGACTCACTGGATGTCTACGTTTGGCTCTTGCCAATACCACTTTATGGCTATGGTTTTTAAACTTCTTGTTCTACATTCAGGACTAGAAACCTCTGAAAACATTAATTCAGTTCATGCCTGCAGAATTGAGATGGCAAACCATCTACACCACCTAACATTTTCCTGGATGGGAAAAAAAAAAACAACAACTTTGCATCTGCCTTCTGCTGGTGCTCAAGGGGTGTCCTTATTTTGAAGGGTGAGAAGATCATTCTTCCTGGAAGAACTCCTGGGAAGCGCCCAGGTTGAAATGCTGTTTGCAAAAGCGCATGGTCCAACTCCCATTCCCTTTGCAGCGCTGGCTGGCTGCCCCAGCACCCTACACCTCTGTCCCATCCCGTGTGTAGATGAGGCTGTTGACTGTGAAGTTGTAGTAGTGGTTGTACTGGGCTCCCTGGCTGCCGCTGCTGGGGTGGAAGGAGCTGTAGTAGGCAGGGGAAGGTCCCGCGACCCGCTGCAGCTGCTCTGGGGAAGGCACCTCCTGAGAAGAGCTGCTGGAAGGGGTGAAAGTGCCACTGCTCAGCTGTCCAGCAGAGAAGTTCCTGTGGTGCAGGTCACTGCTGAGACCCCCCGTCAGCCGGCTGCCCCCGCCGCTCAGGGAGCTCATGCCGCTGAAGAAGGTGCTGAGACAGCTAGGGGTGGATGAAATGATACCGGAGGGAGAGGAGCTTTTGGGATGGTCCCTGGCAGAGGGAGAGGGGTCCAGCTCTGGGGGTGGGCTGTTTCCACATGGTTTGCCTGTGGCTGGGATGGGTCTCTCTTCCTCAGCCTTCAGGCCCCCCAGAGAGGAGGCTGCGGAGGCGGTGGCGGGGGCGTTGGGCTCAGAGCGCCGCTTGCGTTTGCGGCGGAAGTTCCCATTGTCAAACATCTTCTCACAGTTGGGATCTAAGGTCCAGTAGTTTCCTTTCCCTGGTGGAAAACAGGAGACACAAGAGAGAAAGTCAACTTAAGTCAACTTCTGTGACAGTGAGCCCTGCTGCTGACGGATAAGCAGCATCCATGTCTTGTCCAACTGGCACAGGACCCACATCTCTCCTGCACCTGTTCCTCCTCCCTCTGTTGTTCAGTACATGGATCCAAAACCTGCCTCCAGGACATTTCCACCTCCTACCCTTCGATGCCCAAGTGAACCTTAAGGCCATAGAAGAGGAGGACCACCCCATCCCAAAGCAGAAACAGACCTGCACCCCTGCCTCAGACTTGGCCAAAGAGAAGGTGAAGAGGGATTCCCCTTGCTCTGGCTGTCTCACAGAAGCTGGGGCACCTACAGCCATCTCAGCAGTGGGTGACAAGGCAGTGCCCGGGCCATGGCTCATAGAAAACCTGATGGAGAGGTGGGCTGGCACACTCAGGCACACGGAGGGGATGGCAGGTTAGCAGCACTGAGCTGCGGGGGCCGCAGACAAGCTGCCTCTCGCACAAGCCTTGGTGCAAAGCGCTGTGGTGGGATCAGCTGCCCCTACTCTCCTCCTGCCCACGGCCGGGCCGGGCTCCGTGACCCCACAATGTCCCGAGAGACTCCAGCCTGGCACGTCCCGGCCCGGCGGGGCCGGAGCGGCTCTGTCGGGGCAGCGCTGTCGGGGCGCGCCCCCGCCCACTCCCGGGCACCGGCCGTGCCCCGGGGCCGGCCCGGACAGCGGCGGGCAGGGAGGGGAGCCGTGAATCACGGCCCCAAGGAGCCGGGCCTTGCACAACCGGCGCTCCCGGGCTGCTCCGGGAGGGGGAGAGGGCTGGGGCCGGCCCCCGCCTGCACCTCCCCCGAGCCGGGGCCAGAGGGGATGGTGACACACAGCGCCCGGGGCAGGGGACGGGGGAGCGCGGTCACCTCGCTGCCCCCACCCCGAGGGGACAGGACCGCGCTCTCATCGCAGCATCCCAATAGAAGGGATGGAGACACGCGGTCCCATCACAGCGCCGGCCCCGAGGGGACGGGGAGCGCGCTGTCAGGACAGAGCCCGACTAGAAGGGGACAGGGGACCCGCCGGCCACGGGGACTCTGCCGCCCCTCTGTCACTGCAGTGCCGGTGTCCGCACCCGCCGTTCCCGGTGCCCAGCCCTCCCTCCCGCCCGGCGCGGCGCCTCACCGGGGTCGTCCTCGTCGCGGGGCACCTTGCGGAAGCAATCATTGAGGCTGAGGTTGTGGCGGATGCTGTTCTGCCACCCGGCCTTGCTGCGCTTGTAGAAGGGGAAGTTCTCGGCCACGTACTGGTAGATGTGGCTGAGGGTGAGCTTCCTCTCGGGCGCGCTCTGGATGGCCATGGCGATCAGCGCCGAGTACGAGTAGGGCGGCCGCACCAGCTTCAGCAGCTCCTCCTGGCTGGCCAGGCTGAGCCAGCTCAGCTCCGCGCCGCCCGCCGACGGCGAGCCGGGGGCCGGGGGCGAGCCCACGAGCTGCCCGCCCCGGGAACAGCCGTACGAGGCGGGCGGCAGGAAGGGAGCGGCGGCGGCGGCGGCGCCGGGCGGGCCCTGCAGGTAGGGCGCGGGGCTGTTCATGCCCCACAGGTAGCCGGCGTTGGCGGGCGCTCCGTAGTCCCCCAGCGCGTACCCGCCCGCCCGCTGCCCCGACGAGGCGGCGGCGGCGGCAGCGGCGGCGGCGGCCGCGGCGGCGGCGGCGGCGGCGCCGGGCGGGTGAAGGCTGGGCTGGGGGTAGACGCTGAAGTTCTCGCTGCAGTACACGGCCATGTCGGGGGCTTCCTGCGCGCTGCGGGGCTGCGGGGGCGCGGGGGCGGCCGCCGGCGCCGAGGCTCTGGGCTGCGCCTGCTGCAACTCACCGGCGCTCATAATCCCTGGCCATGCAGGGCGGCCGGCGCTCCCCCCGCTCCCGTGCTCTCCCGGCGACACCCCCCGCCCCGCGGCCCCGGTGGCCTCCGACGAAAAACTCCCGGGGGGCTGCGGCGCGGCGCCCTTATAGGCGCTGCCGTGAGCCCGCACTCCCCGCCCGCGGCCGGGGCCGGGGCTGGGCGGGCGGCGGCGCGCAGGGAGCAGCAGCCAGTAGCGCGGCTGGGCGGAGGGCGGGGAGGCGGAGGGGGGCAAGGCCGGGGCCCGAGAGCGGCCACGGGGGAGGGACCGCCGGGGGAGCTGCGGGAGGCGCCAGGGATTTGGCTCCCGGCAGCGCGGGGGCAGCATCCCCGAGCCGGACCCACCCCCCGTGCTGTGCTGTGCTGTGCTGTGCCCGTGCCCCCCTTTTCTCGGCCTGGGGGTCTCTCCTGGCGCTGCCCGCAGTGGCCGCCCCCTCCCGGAGCTGTCCGCTCCTCCGGGATGCTCCGGGATGCCACCGGCTTTCCCACGGCTGCCATCGCCCCCATCCCCTCGGCCCCGACACTGAGGCCAGAGGGGGATGAGCATCCCTGCGGCTCCCCCACGGGAACGCCAAGGGAGGGAGGAATTCGCTTAAACTCTGCTCTCGGAGTGTAGCTTTGCCCCCGTCTCCCAACAGCCGGGGCTGAGATCGCAGTTCATTAGTTTTGGATAAGGAATTGCTCTGGATAAGGAATTGCTCTGGATAAGGCATTGCCCGAAATTAAACAAACACACACCACCGGCGCCTTCGCTCGTACCGCGGGCGGGATGAGTTGGAGGGCGAGGGGCGAGATTTAGTGAATAAAAGTTATTTTCTCCTTAGCGCTCGGGGCAGCCTGACGGAAAGAGCATCAATCCGCAGAGAAAAAGCTCTCGGCGCTCACAACGATCCCGACACTCGGGATCCACACAGGGACAGCGCCGGCAGATCCTCCGCTCTGGGGCAAAGCACCACAAAACACACACAACAAAAATACCGTCATGGTAGGAAAGGATTTAGAGGCGTTTTCTTAATACCAGATACATGAGATGGACATTTCATTCCCCGTTCCTAAATGGAGCTGTTGTTCGGTTTTCTGCTGGTAAAAGTGTCAAAAAATGTCCTTTCCTGGTGTGTACACGAGGCGCTCTCTGCAAGCGCCGGGCTTGGTCTGACAACAGGGTTTGGGGCAGAGAGGAGAGTTTGGGAAAACTCTTTACATTTAATGTCTCCCATAAAACACTTATAAAAGCACGTTAAAGCAGTGACGCTTTCCCGAGCTCACTCTGATCCCAAAGTTTGATCCCCTGTGTGATTTCAGCAGGGATATAATAGCCGAAGGATTTTCAACTTTGTATTTCGTTTTAAAACAAGTGAATAAACTTTTTTGGAGACAGAGAATAACTTAAAAGTGAGTGGATTAAAGAATTAGGATTTGGGGCTTTTTGCTTTAATCATGAAGAGAGGTGTTTGGGGGCTTTGTTGTTTTTTTTTGTTTTGTTTTGTTTTGTTTTCTTGGGTTTTTGTGCGTGTCCGTGTGTGGGTTTTTTTCCCCTTTTTCTGTTGTTATTTTGTTGCCGTCACTGTTGCTGTTGCTGATTTTATTTTGCATCTCTTGGAGAAAGAGTTTCCCGTGTGTGTTTGGACACACAGAACAGGAGGAGAAAAGTTGACATGACTTTTCACAAGGTGCCTTTTCCCTTCTGAGCGTCCTTCTTTTTAACATCTATAACAACTCCTCATCTCTTTTAGAGCAGGGTCGGGCTGGAAAATGCCCGTTTGACGTCTGACAGGACAACAGGCATCCAAAACAAAAAATTTACGGGGAAATCACAGCTAGAAAGGACATTTAAAGGACAAGAAACGGGTGGACTTTTAAAAAGCAAATTCTCTCTGAGTCCGAAGACCTGAGCCGAAAATATTACTCTCTAAAATTACAACAAATCCGTGTTTATCTGTTTGGCCAAACCCCCCGGGATCGTTGCAGGAGGGCGAGGAGCAGTCACTGCTGTCCCGTATCGCTCCAAATCGAGGTTTTTGCTGCGGGGTTTTGGGGCAAAGGCAGAGCCATCTAGAGGAACAGCCCGGCTATGGCCAGGCGGGGAAGGCAGTTTTTCCTCACAGGCAAGGGGAGCTGCCTTCGAGCTTCCCTGAGCTGATTTCTCTGCCTCCAACAAAGGAAACGGGTTCGAAAATAAAGCTGAATTAGCTCTAATAAAAATGCGTGTCCTCAGAAAACTCCAGCTTGCTTTACCAAATAGTAAGGAATGTGAAACAAAAATAGCTTTAGAGAGGTTATTACACAGCTGGGATGGCATGGATATGCAAACCAACACTTAATTTAAAGAGGGGAGAGAATAAAGCTTTGATGGTGTGACGGCTGTAAAAACATTTAATTTTCTTAATGCATTTATCCTGCAAATAGCAGCAGTGTTGCCTCGAAACATCAGCAGCTCTCAGTACAGACCTGTTGCTGCTCCCCTCTGCCAAGGCATGAGGAGAGCATGAAGAGCTCCAGCACTCTGCCCCTCTGCTTTCTAAATGCTGCTCCTTTTCCAGAGAGCTCTGGGAGACGTTTGCCTTGCAGGAACTCACCGGGGAGCTGGCAAGAGATGATGAAACACAAAACTGAAATCAGTTTCAAGGTAAGAGTCTGAGGCTACTGTCCATCACTGGGAGCAGATTTGGGGCTGGGTTTCAGCAGCTTTGTTGGCTCTGTGAGTGGGCAGCGAGGTTTGCTGGGTAGAGGAGCCCGTGGCACCTCGAGTTAGGCTGAGCTGTATCCCCAGCCAGCTGGGATTAAGTGCAAAGCTCTCCAGCCAGCTGTCTTGGAAAGTGTTTCAAGGCTTCCCAAGAGCTGCAGGAGAGCAAGATCCTCCCAGCCTTGCCTGGTGCTGTCCCAGTGTTGCCTTAGGTGCTGTGCCTGTCCTTGTCGTGCACACAGCAAACACTTTTCCCCTGCAGGAAGACACTGGCTGTGCCCCTGAGGCCCTGCTCCTCTGAACATGTAGGTACAGGCTCCCCTTTCCTGCTGAGGATCTCAGGTGTGTGTGTGCAGCTCAGCACAGAAACCTGAAAATGCTTCAGACCTGAGCACCCAGCCCAGCAGTGGGAGCAGAGACCTGCACCCCTGGAACTCTCTCATTCCCCAAGGATGCAGCTCTAGGCACAGGGTACGTGTTGGGGGACAGAACACAACAGCCCATATTGGCTTCTGTTGGCTTTACCAGGAGGATAGAGAGACCAGGATCCCTTCAATGGCTCCAGATTTCTGCAGGTTTGTTTTGTTTTGGCTGCATTTGCAATCTAAGTTTCGCTTTTTTCCCAAGGCTGGCAAGGAGCAAGGTGCTGCTAACTCCATGGTCCACATAAAATCTCCTCAGTAAAAATTCTTTTATATATTTCTCCAGAGTGATCAGTGAAGTTGGGAATGAGTTCTTCATCCTCAAAGGCAAGATGGAAAAATTATCTTTTCTCTTGAAGTACTCCAGTGTCCCCACCCTCAAGAACAATAAGGAATTGACTAAGAGCAGCTCAAATTAAATTTAAGATCTAGTATCCCTTCCTTCCTTAGAGCCAAGCATATTCCTCTCTATTTAAATGCTGTAAGAACATCTCTTTTTTTTCACTCAACCCCTGATTTGTCCTGCAAATGGCTAGCAGGGAATATCTGATGCTGAGGAACTGATGTTTCACTGCTGTGAATTTGGGAAGGGTGTTCTGAGTACATGTACACAGATTAAAGTAATTTTTATCCCTTACCTAAGGAGAATGATGTATGTTCCTCCCTCTCTGTACCTAGTCATCTACTGGACTGAAGTTCTGGCAGTAATTTTGCCAGTTTACCTTATAATAAGATCAGAGGTTTTCAATCCATTTTTTGATTTTTCAGACTCTGCAATGTTTCCTGGGGAGGTGTCCTAATCCCACGATGTTCAGGCTACCAACAACAGGCTTGGTTTGGTTTTGAGATCATGGTCTCTGTTAAACTCTGCAGGCTGCAAACTGAGGGTTAACATCTTGGATAATTTATATTAATATTTTCTCAGTGCAATTCTATGCTGCTGAGTGTCATGGAGCCCCTGGACCTGGCCACAAAGCAAGGAATAAATCCTAGTTCATCCCAAGCTGTAGTTGCTGCAGCACTTCAGGCTGCTGGGAGCAAACACCCTGGCTGAAAGGAGCAGTGTCTGCTCTGTGTCCACTTCTCACTGTTTTTTTATGGCTGCTGTGCTGGCCCAAGTGTTTCTGTGACTGAGTGGGGCACTAATCCGGTTTGAGGAAAACACCCTTTTCCCAATCCTTTTTTCCCCTTTTTCTTATCCCCTCAGGTTAGCTTTAGCCTGGGTCTGCCTAGCCCCTTCCTGAGTGAGAGCTTGTTAGCAACTGATTAGCCCGTTTTGATAAAAGCCTCATTGTTTGTAACCCCTGTAAACTACCCGGGCTGTGCTCCTAATAAAAGTGGGATTAAATAGACACCTTGGGAGTGAGACAGTTGCAAGGGGGAATTTCAGAGTTTTGAGGGACTGAGGGATGTGGCCAGGCTTCAGTAACTCTGTGATCAGAAGTGATTTTAGCAAAACTGGGAAAGAAGCCTGACTTTTGTGTTTTTTAGGGGAAAATTGAACCTGGTGGGAGACAGAAGGAAGTCACCTGTTTGTGGCTGGATTAAGAACACGCTCCAGGGGTTTGGAAACACGTTTGCAGAAGTTCTCAGCACCCTGCATTCCTCCAGCCTCTCCTCAGGCTTAAGATTCATAAAAAAGTGTTTTAAAATCCTCACTCTGATCACAAGAACTTAATCCTTCCTCGTTTCATTTTTGCAACAGTAAAAAGGTCTACTTGGCAACTACGTGTTCCTGACTTGGTACTGTTGGGTTGTGTTTTTTCTGAGAGGAATGTTAAGCAAGGGGATTCTTCCCTCCTGCCTAAAGGAAGAAATTGACCTGGACTGAAATAAAACATCTCCATCCTTTTAAATTGGTTTTTTTGTGTGTAATAGGGTATTTGAAATAGAGCTTGGTGCTCTGGGATGATTATTCCATAGTGATCACTCCTATAGGGTAAGGTAAAGGCCAAAATCTTTTGGTCTTAATTCATCTGAATAAGTCACCTCCACTCTGCAACGAGTAATAGAAACAGAAGAACATAAATCTGTGGTCAGCTAAAGTAAAAATAACTGAAACTATTAGTAGATAAAGGCAGTGGCTGCCATGACCACACCAAAAAGAAATGGAGGAGTATTAAATTAGTATTTCTTTTCCATGTTTGTCTGGGGCAGAAAAAATCAGATATAGTGTGTTAGTTTCAGGTGCTGGCGAAAGATCATTTTGGGCTCCATTAATAACTAGGGATTATATTAAATAGCAACCACATAAATGAAATATTTTATGACCAGCCAGTCCTGGTAATTCACAGCCAAGGGTTTCAGAATTCTCCAAACCAGGTCCATTGTGTGGGCCATTAATGCTGGCTTTGCATTTTGGGACACTTGGGAGGATTTTAGAGCACTAAGAAAGCTGATATTGGCTCATTGTTTAAAAGCTTCAAACTTTCAGTCCTTCATTGTTAAAGGCAAGAAATGTATAGGTGCATCTCTCTATTAATGATTAATTTCCTTCTTAAAGGAAGGCAATGAAACTGATTCCAACAAGTTTGTGTAGATAGAAAACAGACCTTGTCAAATTAATTTGCTGTTGTTCTCCAGCAAGGGGGAGCAACTCTTGATATAACTGATTTCTGAAAGTGTTTGATTTGTTCCATCTTGGAGGTGGATTTTACAAACTGGTATAAAATCACCACAGTGCAAATTCAGTGGATCCAACTGGTTAAAACAAGATCTCAGCATTTTATTATGAAAAATGAATCCTTGAGTCTCTTCTCAGGGAAATTTGGTGGAAATTGTTTCATTATTCTCTTTCTGTCTTTGATTTAGGGGGAAAATAAAGGATCGTTGTCTACCAAATGTGAAGGACTCTAAAATTGAGGCTATGGAGTGTTAAATAAGGAAGACAAGAGTTCACTGACACAGAGCTATCTCTGCCTGGGAATGGGGGGCAAATGGGCAGGGTGTCTTTTGATATGGAAAAGCAAAAGGACATATTTAGAAAAAAAAGCTGATGTTAAAGAGGGTGATGGAGACTCTTCAAAAATTAATAATTTTTAAAAAGGTTATTGTAGTTCTTGAGAACAATCAGAATAATTGTTGTGCTTTTGGGGTGAATGAGGCACACGAATAAGAAATTATAATAACTCCATTTTGATGCTGTATGAAATTGTGATGGCACCTATAAAATCATGAGTAGCAAGGTAAAATAACAGTGATGAAGTTGTTTATTATCCAGTTAAACACAATACAAATACCCTATGGGATTTAAACTAAAACGGGGGCCACTTTTGTGGGCAGATACCACCACACAATGTGCAAAACTATGCCTTGAAGCTTCTCAAGAAACTCTCTTTAATAACTTACAGGAAGGAAATATTATGGGTGACCTGTTTGTAGTCTGTAAATGTCTGTGCAAGAGCTGGAGCTTGAGGATAAAGGACAAAGTCAGAGCAGGAATCAGGAGCCAGAACTGAAGCAGGACAGAGAGAAGGGGCTTAATCCAGCTGGGCACACAGAGAGAGCTGACCACAGCGACACTATAAAGGCTACTGTAAATAAACAGTTTGAAGTCTGTTCACTCTTCTTGGCTGTCTAGTGTCTTGGTCAGTGTCTGATGAGGGGCTGTGGTCCAGCAAAGGGATTGCTGCTAATGGAAGTTTTGGGCAGCAGAAACAGGAGTCTGAGATCAGTTTGGGTAAAATTTCACTGCTAATGAGCCAGTTAAAGATGTTCCAGCACAATCCTGTGTACGTTTGAAAATCGGGTGGACAGACAAGAGAATGACACCTCATAGAAAAGCCCTTTTTTAAGGCAGTGATGCAAAACACATGAGAGACATCAGCAGGAATCACACTGATAAAAAAACCACAAACCCAGTAAACACAAGATTTGTCACCTCACAGAAATCAGCCTTTCTGTTCACGGCTGTGCAGCAGGTTCCCTGATGCTCACAGCTCTGTGACTCCTACAACTGATGCCAAGGAAGAACCTCCTTGATTTCTTTGAAGAATTTCAGGTGATTTTGCTGCCAGTCGAGGCGTGCCTGAGCCTGACCTTGGGAGTGAACCACTCATGTGCCCTGTGACTCACCTTTGGGACTGACTGGCACATGTCAAAAACTGGCCAAGGCAATACTAGCCAGGACAGAAATGGCAGGGGCCTGCAGGCTCTCATGAGGCTCTACAGGCTCTACATAGGCAAAAAGAAGTGCAAGTGCAAAAACTAAACAGTAATGGAGCTGAAAAGCTCTGACTGGCATTTAGGAAGACCAAAATTAGCAAGGAGAGGAAGAGCAAGACTTGGGTTTCCCCTGGGATCTTCTGCATTAATGTTGAAGAGATCTCCCTGCTTTCAGAGAAGGACAGGCTGGAGAGATGGGGCAAATATTACCAGAGGTTTTAGAGATGACCCATCAAGAGATTTAGAGGTTCTCAGTGTTTGGGAGATTATAATGATTCAGAAGCAGGCTGACAAGAAAATCTTGCTAGCAAAGGTGCAAAGAAGACTGAGAGAACTGGAATTGTTTGGCTTGGAGAAAAAAAGGCTCTGAGATCACCTTATTGCAGCCTTTCAGTACCTGAAAGGAGTCTACAAGAAAGCTGGAGAGGGGCTTTTCACAGGGGCATGTCACGACAGGACAAGGGGGAACGGCTTTAAACTGACAGGAGGCAGGTTTGGGTTGGATATTAGGAAGAAATCCTTTGTGAGGTTGGTGAGGGTCTGGCACAGGTTGACTGGAGAACCTGCCTCATCTCTGGAAGTGTTCAAGTCCAGGTTGAATGGGACTGGGAACCATCAGGTCTAGCAGAAAATGTCCTTGCCCATCCTAGGGGTGTTGAAACTGGTTGATCTCTAGGGTTTCTTCCAACTCAAAGCATTCTATAATTCTATTAAAAGTCATGAGACTAAAGAATTCTGAGGGGCTGAGAATGGATTGATGTGGCTGTGGCACGGGTGACTGGCCCAACCAGGCACCTGTATGTTATCAGGAAAGAAAAGATCCCTTAAACAAGGAAAAGGGTTCCTAGTGGGTGAGTTCCCACAAGGGACCTTCCAGACATTGTGTGTTTCTTGATACCCAAGCAAATTCCTCACTGTGCTCCTTACTGGAGGAGTCTGAAGGCAGATTCATTTCCACAAAGCAAGAGGGACAGTACAGCAAAACCAGTGCAAGAGGCTGATCCCTGGCAAGTTCAGAGATATCAAGAAGCACTTCATCTCTTCAGTTGCACAATTTCAAAAAGTCATTTGACCTAATGTGTTGCAAGAGGTGTGTGGAGTGTCCTAGGGCTATATGATATGTGCAAGAAGCTGCTGAAGAACATTATGAAGAGGTGAGGTCAGCAGTGCTGGTCAAGAACAAGCTGAACAACTGGTTCAACACAATGACTGCTAGCAGACAGGGTGACTTGATAATTCACAGTAACTTCTGGAGCTGCCTGTAGGAAGCAGAGGACAGAGTTACAGCCACCAAAGGCTTTGGGCAAAGACAGAAGATCAAAAACCTGAAGATGATCACATCTCCAGTGGTGGTGCTGGTTCATCAGACATGCTGAGCCAGGTTGCTGTGCCCTGTGATGAATGACGCAGGTCAAACATTGGCAGGAGCCCGGCAAAGACCAGGAGGAAAGGGAGAAAGGATGAGAACTCCATGGACAGGCAGCAGCCGGGTGGACAAGATGGACAGCCCCATTGTCTGAGACATTTCACCACACAGGGCAGCAGCAGATCCCTCACAGAGATCTGGAGGAGGATGTAGCTGGCACATGGGGGTGTAGATCAACTGGAACAGACATGGAAAGACACAGAAAAATTATGGAAGCAAAAAGTCAGGCTGCTCAGTTGGTCTCTGTCCTTGCTTTGTGTGCAAAGAAATGAATGGTGGGGAAGGTGAAACAAAAAAAAGACATCTGGTGTTTGCAATGAAGTGTCACCAACTTTGGGATTGGGCCAGGACTGGGACAGTCAGCAGGAGGATGTGCAAAAAGTCACCTCTGTGAGGAAGCTCTGACTGCTGCATGGATGGATAATCTCTTTGAACATAGCCTGTTCTTTATTCTGGTAAAGGGAGGAGGATTAAGATTCAGATGTTAACAGAAATTAGTTTATTGCTTTTCATGTGGGTTTTTTGCTGTTAGTTTACAATTTTCTCAACAGAGGTGTGGACCCTTATGACCTGCATTTGTACCTGCCTCTTAATATTCCCCCACAGACCCTTTGGGTCCACAGTTTGTGGATGGAAGGGATGGAGGACATAAAAAAAGGAACCTGTACTTGCTGAGCACAGAGGAGCACTTGAGAATGACTTGTAACTGCCCTTTATGGTAATTAGACTGTGGGACAAAAAATAAAGAGCAAACGTCTCTGAAAATGGAGATGACAAAGACAAGGGAACTGGGAGGGAAAAGGGACAAAGAGCAGATTTTTGCATGCAGCAGTTCCAGTTCATCTGTGAGCAGTGAAGCCACTTTGAGTTTCCAAACATGAGACCTGTGTCACCAGGTCACTCTGATGGGCCAGGCAGACAGAGCCCTGACAGACAGCAACCAACACCAAGCTTGTGGAAGAGGCAAAATCAAATTTCCACACTCTCCTCTTGACAAGGAGAGTGTAATCTGGCTCTTTACAAGTCAGGAGATTCCTGCAGAGTGGTGAACTCACATCACATAGTCCCAAAGTTTTGGATGGGATCCCTTAGGAAAAAAAAAAAAGGTTCAGGACGGAGAGAACCAGATGATTTAATCTGGGTTGTAGGAAGGCTGAGTGAGATAGAGGTGATTGAGCAGCATCAAAGGGTGACAATCAATTTGAATTTCCCCAGAAGTGATGTTGATGCCTGTGTTGCTTCTCCCCGTGCTTTTTCTTTAATTAAATACCGAATGTTCCATTAGTAGTTGGAATAACATGCTGTTCTTGGGGAAAAGAAAACCCGAGTAATCCCTTTATCTGCTAAAATAGATGATTTCTAGTAGATTAAACAATGGCCTTTCAGCTACCAGAGCATAGTTCAGGCCATAATTGAAGTCCTCTCCTTGGCCTCTCCTGGGTCCCTGGCAGCCAGCAGCCCGTGGAGCCCCATCATCAGAGATAACCTCAGTGACTCTTGTCTGCAGTGAGTGTTTCTCCAGATGAGGAGATTAGTCAGAGATAAAGCATATTACCTGAAAATAATAAGTGATTACAGTCCTGGACTGTCTCTCCACATTCATTTCATGCTGGTTAACCCTTGAAAAACTGGCTGCTGGTTGGGTTAGGTCTGTAAAGAGGAGGGAGGGTGAAGGAAGGTTTTCAATGCCTGAGTGGAAAAGGAGAAATTTCATCCTTTTGCTCTCTGTTTCAAAGTCTGGGTGGGAATTTCTGGGAATATCAGGAGGTCTGGCTGCAGCCCACAGTCCATGGAGGAGCTGGAGCTGTGCCTTGTGGGGTTTTTGTGTGAGGCCATCATTCCCTCCTCCCTGTGCTGGTCAGCTGGAAGCTGTGAGGACTTAAAACTCCCTTGCAAATCATCTTCCATTTCCCTGATAGCAGCAGAGGAGATCACTAGATGCCCAGAACACACTCAGTGGCTGCATTTCCACCTCTGCATTGAGCAGGACCATGCCATGGGCCCAGGCAGTGACCTGCACTAGTCCATGCTGTCCAGGTATTAGCAGGGGCCAGGCATGTTTTGGGATTTACAGAACTCTCCCATCCCCTGGCATGGCTCAGAGGCTATGGACTTCTCCAGTGGGCAGTTTCCATGGGACCAGTCTGTTACTGGGAGTGCTGGCTGGGCAGTGTGGATGTGAGCTCAGAACACAGAACAGTCCCTGGTATTTTTTCAAGCATGGATGTAGCTACTCTGACTTGACAACACAAACCCAATTATTCTCTATTCATTCAGCAGCAAGAGATCCAGAGAAATATGAAAACCTCACCAGGTTTTTATAGAAAATTTTCAACATGTCTAGAAGGAAAAAAAAGATATAATGGTTTTCTAGAATTTCAGGTTTGTTGCCTAGGGAGGATGGAAAGAAGAAATGTAAAAGAAAAGAGTTGAAAAATGCCTTGAAATCTGCCTAAGGGGCTCTGTGTTGTTAGCAATGCTGGGAGTGAGCTCCTGTGCTACAGAGAGTGTCCTGGTGGGAAGGTAATTTCCTTGGGCTCCCTGCAAATATTACAGATGGAGCCCTGGCCCCGTTCGAGCCACTGGCAGTTTTGTGGACAATTTCATTAGCACCAGGGCCATTTCATTCATAAAAGGCTCCTTCCCAGCTCCTGTGCCATTACAGCATCCCCTGTCTGTCATCGGGCTGGTCTCTGTGAGTGAGGGGAGAGCAGGTTCATCCTTCTTCCTCTAAATGCTTCATCAGCCGCTCCCTTGAAAACTGTAAATAAAGGCCGCTGGGGATAGCTTTTCTGCTTGACCCCTCACCTGCAATGAAAATAAAGGTGACTGAATTTCATCCTGACGTGGAGCTCCTTCCCAGACCGGCTCTTTCCCGTGGCTGTTGACAGTTACCTGCCAAGCCCCACGGTTACCTTTGATTTTGCCGTAATGACATCTCTGTGCTCAGGATGGCTCTGGGACTGTAATCCCCTCTGCAGCCTTAACCAATTTATGGGGTAACCCGACACCCGGCTCTCTCGTCCCCGTGATTTTTCCACTTGTTAACACTCACTGAAGGCATCAACAGACTAAATGCAGAGGGTTTGTTTTGTTGCGTGCCCGGGATTGGCGAATATCTGCATTCACACCTGATATGAATCTTGGCCTTCAGAAAGATGCTGCGTGTTCCTGCCACATGAAAATGGCACAGTGGTTTTTTTTTTTTTTTTGGTTTTTTTTTTTTTTTTTTTTTTTCCCCAAAGTGTGCTGCTAAAACAAATGCTTTGTTAGCAAAACCCAGGCAGTGCTCCAAGGAGCTGTTAAGAGCAGAAGTGAGGATTCAGCAAAGTGGGATTTATCCACAGTTCTGCCACAGATTTTCCATGGGATCTGTAGCTTGCTGTGTCTCAAAGTGCTTTGTCTTTAAAATCCTTCCAAAGTCTTGATTCATCTCATGTGTTCAGACTGTAAGCTTTTCAGGACTTTTTTATTTGCACAGCAGCTTTTATAACAAGTCCCTGATCTCTAGGGATCCTACCTGTGCATATGTAATACAGTTTAAAAAGAGAAGGCTCAGCTTCATCACAGTGAATGATCCTGGCGTTAGGGGAGGACACAAGTCCTGCTCCCTGCTCCCTAACCTGTATTATTTGGCTTTTCTAAAGGAAATCTTAGGGCAGATGATTTACACGGCGACGGAAGCAGAAGGAGGATCCCTGGGGAAAGCAAACACTTGAGACTTCAAGGTGGGATGGCTTTGGTGGCACACTGCTCCTCTGGCCATCTGATCCAGGAGGTGCCCACTTCCTAAGCACAGATCAAAGCCAAAAGGTGACTTCTGAAATGACATGCGGCCACCTCTTGCATTGCTTAAATTCTCTCCTCCTGCTTCTGTTTGATCTCACTTTACTTTTCCTGTCCCTGGAAGCAGGTGGTTTCTTTATTCTCCCCGACAAGTTTAGATCAGCTGAACGGCTCTAAATGGCTGCAGTGAGAGAATCTCCCAGTGGCACAGCCAGCCTAAACCTCGGAACAGTCCATGGAAAACTCCACTGCAGACAGGTGTGATGGGGTCTGGATGAGCAGATTAGGAGTGGTCATTGTCCTGCCAGACCTGCCTTTAGAAAGCAGATGTTGTAATGTGAGGCGACACTCAAGGAAAGCCCAGGAGCTCCCCCAGGCCTGTGGGCATACAGCTGGAAGGTTTTTATGATGTGCTAAAGACGCACATTTCCTCTTTATGTCGTGTTAGCAAAGGCTCCTGGTCCTTACTCTGGGCTCTTCCCTCCATAGGGTGGCTCTGCTGGCTGCTGGTGAAAATGTCCAGCACAGACCATGAGATCCGTGAGGAATGTGATCACAAGGGACAGGCAAAAGTCAAGCCAATTGTCATAATTGTAACCAGAGTTACATCAGAACAAGAGACTCTCCAGACTTGGGTCACTTGCGTGTGATGCTCTGAATTTTTTCTTATTTCTCTGAAACGCTGCTCTGCTTTACTCATGTGAGACTGTCTCTAATTTTAACCTGCTTCTTCCAAGGAGAAAGAGAAGCAGAATTTACCTAAGAGGCAAGCTCTTAACAAAGCCTGGGATACCTGATACACATAATGGTCCCAGAGGCATGTTTACTTTGGGCTGAGTGAGTGAGTGAAAACCATTTTGGAAGGACTTTTTCACCTCCAGCAACTTAACCTAACGAGGAGAAAAGTGATGTGGTTAAAGGGCTGTTTAAACAACGGCATTAGGGAGCAGATTTAGGCTCCCTGACAATACCTATATGTATTTGCCTTACACAGGTGCATAAATATGCCATGATTTATATCCCAGGACACATCACATAGGCAGTGATGAGATTTCACCCATCCTCTGCTGATGGATGATTTTTGGGGGATTATCAGGGACAAACAATTGATTGTTTCAGCAGGTTGCAGCAGAATTGCCCAAAGATTTGGGACAGCACAACTGAGTTCATCATCTGTCCTTGTCTTCTGCACAGAGGAGTGTCTGTGCAACAAAGGGTTTGGCTTTGGGGGCTCAGTCCTGTAAGTGCTTTAGGTGGTTGGAAGGGAGCAACAGGGGCCTCAGATTTAGGCTGAAGGATGCTGATTATTTCTGCTCACAAGAAGTCATAAATGCCCCACCAATTTCTCAAGAAAGCAGGAGAGAAGGACGAAATCAATAACTCCATGGGAGATGTGCCCATGCTGGACTGCTGCACTGCCACCAAAGTTCATGTTTTTACACCCAAATGGGTGCCTGACCTCCTGCTGACAGAATGGGCTGTCAACACTCGTCCCTTGAAGAAGAGTCCCCTCTTTGCACTTTGTCTCCTGGTGGTGATAACCTGAATGGAGATTCCCAGATTACACCCTGCCTCTTCCAGGAGCTGGGGGTCCTGCTTACCCATCACTTCCCTCTTTCAACATCCTCATGGGGGCAATGAATCTTATTCCTGGCCCAAGGAGCACTTGTCAGGGGTTGAGTTGACAGGGTTGTCAACCCAACAGAGGTATGTCCTCCTTGGCCATGTTTTTTGTGCATGGAATTGTTAATAGCTGAGATGGTCCCCCCAAATCCTGCCAGTGCTCAGAGCAGCAAATCACAAGGGCAGTACCGACCTAGAGAGAACTCTTGTGTTTCAAGACAGCAAAAATGGTGAGTTAGGGCTAAACTGAGGTGAAATTTATCTCTGCATCATGTCCTATATGCAACTGCAGTCTTACTGTGACTACAAGGTTGGCTTTCCAGAGGGATGTAGGTACCTCAGAACACAGGGGGAATGACCAGCAGGATGCCAGGAGGGATCTGCACATGCCAGGGACACAAATCTCATTGTCTTACATTATAGGTGAGGTCCTTGACTCTAACTTAAACCCTTCCTATGTGATTTTTAAGGATCTGAGCTCAGCTATCACACATTTGGGCCCGCTGGCAAATTCTCCCAAGGTGTTACTCAAACACATAAATATCTGCCTTTGACTTTCTGGTCCTGGCTGACGTGTGCTTTGCTTTTGTGAATGCACATAGCACAATGTGGAGAGGCCAAAAGCACCAGCACCCTCTGAATCCCTTCCTGGATATTTGGAGTTGTCATTGCCCTGAGAAACAGGGGCACTGCCATTCAGGTGAATGGTTTAAGCTCCTGACTCTGGGAATCTGAGCCATCATCTCCCTGGAGTATTGTGAAAATAAACCAATTATTTAAGAGTAATTTCCTCCTGCAGGTGTTTGTTTGGTCCTCAACACTATCTTCTGTGTCAGGGATGTGCAGACAGCTACACAGAGAGCAGCCATGCAGGGCACAGCTTTCTCCATATCTGCATTAGCAAAGAGGAGGCAAATAAGTTCTCTTGGAGGCAGAGGAAAGTGAGAGCTGAGTTTGGTTCCTATCCACTTCTAATTGGGATTATGCTGGCAACTATCAGCCCCATCCTTTGATATTTGGGAGGAAGAAATGGGAAACTGAACAGCAATAGTGGGCTGCTCCTGCATAAACTATTCTGGCAAAATGCCTTTTAATTTCATGTGAACTGTGCCTGCGAGAAGACGGAAGGATCAAGCTATCATCAAGAAAGATTAGGATTTGGAGCCAGGTTTTGGAAATTGTCTCCTATCTCAGTAATGAATCAGACACCTTAGGTTAAATTCAGATCCTACTGAATAAGCATTTTTCTTTTTCTGTGTTTACCAGGGCCAAGATTTCACCCCTAACTTCAAATATTCCCAAATATTTGCTGCTGTGCCTGCAGCTTGGAGCTGGTTACCAGTGTTACATCCTAAAATTGTATCTCATTTATATTATCCTTGTAAGACCTGATTTTGCTCCCCATTATGGGTGTTCCACTGCTGAGTTCAAGATGATGGGACCATCCTTTTTTTCACTCTGCCGTGTTACAGAATAGTGATATTTTAAAAGTGATTCTTCTTCATTTTTATTATTCCTGGTAATTCTAGATTGCAGATTTGGTTTCATTTACAGCAAAAATAGGATCCATTTTCTCTGCCCTGGAAGGAAGACACTCTCAAGGGCTTACTGATATTTGTGTGTTTGACTTTAAGGCAGAAGTTTGTTCCTAATTAATTGAATAAGTGCTTTAATCCCTGGCCTGAGGGCTTCCCATAGAGCATTAGCTGTATTAAGAAGGAAATGGAGTGTAATCCCTTTAATATAAGCACAGGAGAACATGAGAGTTTCACATTTCTGGAAATAGTTTCTTTCCTTGTTGCGTTATTTATTCTAATATTAATTTACATAAAAGGCAGTGAAGACAAAGGGCTTCTCCTCTTTCCTGACACCAGTGCAGAGCTGTCAGCAGCCCACAGCCCTGACAAGAGCATCCTTGGGCTGCAGATGCACAGGATATGTAACAGTGCACAGAGAAAAATAACTCGTGGGATTCAGCTCATTCCAATGGTGCCTGTGAACACAGGTCTGTGACAGGCTCTCCTCCTGGGGCTGAGATCTCATCTTTCTGGCTCATCACCAGCATTTACTACTATTTGCATCAGTGTAGTGGCAAAAAAAAAAAAAAAAAAAAAAAAAAAAAAAAAAAAAAAAAAAAAAAAAATCATTTCTGCACTAGGCTCATGTGCAGCTACAGAAATTGGACTCTTGTATGAGATTCAGCTCACCAAACCCAGGTTTCTGGATTTATTTCAGTCCCAACTATGTACCTGCATCACATGAATTGTCCTGAATGAGCCAGGAAGTCAGGAAGATCAGCTCAGAGGGAGATGTCCTCCTTGTGTACACACAAAATTAGGCAAGGTTAGTCTTTTGGTGAAATGTATCCAAACCTGGTCAAGGCTTGATGTTTTTTAGAGACTAAATACTGCTCTGTGTATCCAGTGTGGTGTTCCTCTCTTATTCACGGGACAGAGGACTCTATTTGAGCATCCCCTGGTGCCTCATCAGAGGAAGAGAATGGCAACATCTGAAAGGGACATTTCAGGTGTCCTCAGCCACCCTCTGGGTCCAAATGGAAATCCCTGCCTGCCCTAATTCTTAAGTGTTCCCATCCTTCCATGTAGGGAGGTAGGGATGCTGTTTCCTTCTGCTCAGCACACCCACAAAGTATGTCCTTTTCTCCTCAGTCCCCCCACCTTTTGCTCACCTCTTTAGCAGGATTTGGGGATCAGGGGCTTCAAGAGCTCACAAAGGGCAAACTTTGTCCGTCTCCTGGCCTTGTGTCCCCAGCATTGCTGGCTGCAGCTGAAAGAGTGGATAACACCTCCCTGGCATGACTGCTGGGTGCCTTTGCCTCCAAGAAACACCACCAACCCCCCTCAGGCTCCCCTTCCTCCACCAAGGCCTCCGGGGTTCTGAAGTTCAGTGGTGTCACAATGGAGTTTTCCCTTGACCCTGGAAACGCAGTGACCACACAGGCATTGTTGGATCCCCTCACTCATATTCCCTGTCCCCAGGAGGGGGGCACACCCATTCACCCTCTGGGTGATTTGGGGGGTCCTGCTGCTGGGATGCCTCCATCTCATCCCTCCTGAGTTCCAACAGACTGCATCCCCTGACGTGTCCATCTCTGTCCATCCTGGTTGGGTATGTTTTACTGTGCTGAAGTTGGGTGAAATCAGTCAGACCCTGCCAATTTGAGTATTTCAGCCCCATCTGAACCCCCTTCCTTCTGCCAGTAGCCAGCTTCAGGCCTCCAGTTCCCATATCCCTTGAGGTGGGATGGAGGAGAAGATCTGGTCTGCTGGCTTTTAACTGAGTGATTTTTCTGGTGCAGGTTCCTTCTTCACCATGGAGATAGTAAGGGATGCAAAGGCATGGAAGGTGAAGTACACACAAGACTCTCATCCTCACTGGTGTTTAAGTAAGGGTTTGGCTGGGAAGATAATAGGAACTGGTGACAATGGAATTCTGCATCCTGGCCAAAAGCAAACACTGGTTTGGAAACCCAGAGGGGGGAAAGGGTGGAATGTTAGGAAAGAAAAAAAAAAAAGACTGAGACTATAAAATATATCCTTGCCCAAGTTGGGTGACTGTTGGCAAGGCACACAAAGCCCTCTCTAAGGTGCTGGGTGCTGCTGCAGTGTCCCCAGTCACAGGGACATGGCAGTGCAGCTCCTGCCTGGGCCAGCCAAGCCACCCCCGTGTGGTGGAAGCGTTTGTGTGACAGTGGAGATCACAGTAACACCTGCAAGCAGAGCTCCCCCAGCCCTTGCCATGCATTGATGAGTTATCACATTTCATGCTTCAGCATAGAAACAGCTCTGGAGGCTCATCTCAGCAGCTTTCCTGGCTCCAGCAGTGCTCATGGTGCATGCTGAGGGACAAAACACACAGACAGTGCTCTCTCTCCCTAAAATCCTCTCCACCTCCAGAAAATTGCACTGCAAGGATTTCTGGTGTTAGTGCAGGTGCCACTGGCTTTATGTCCCCTGGCAGAGTTTTCCTCCATAGTTCCTCCAATGCCTTTGCAGAATGAGTATTGACATCAACCAGCTCTTTAAATATGTGATAAGCACATGGCAAATGTTACTGAAACAGAAGATGGAAGCATGTGCTGATTTAACCTGAGTGACACCGGGCCTCAGCACCTGATCAAAGTATTTCGGCAGCTCTGTATTAGTGCTCTGCCTGGGGCCATTTGGGCACTCAGAGGAAGTTTGAGGAAGGCAGGAGGAAAGTGTCTGTTGCAAGGGAAATCCTGGGACAAGAAGAGCCCCAGAAACCATTGCCAAAAGAGTGCAGGACCTTCCCAGCCGCCCTGCTTGGGGCTGAACTGAGCAAGGAATTGCCTTGCTCGACTGGCCCCAGGCGGCCCGGGAGAGCAGCTCATCCTCTCCTGAGCTATGAGGGAGCATTTTGGGTTTGCATCACCACGTTTGAAAGCTTCCCCCCGAGGCTTAGTTGCTTTCTTGGTTTCCTTCTCTCCCTTCCAGCTGCCCCCCGCACTGGACACGTACAAGAGCATCTACAAGAAGGATTACTGCTGGCACGACGATTACCACTCCCCCATCCAGGCACACGTTCCGGTACCGCGCTCTTTCCCTGCCTGGGGTCCCTCCGGCTCAGAGGGGACAGGGACGGTGCCAAAGGGGCGGCAGCGGTGGGTGCTGTCACTGACCCACAGCAGGTCCCATCACCCCCAAATGCCCTCACCCTGCAGCCCCATCCCTCCTGCGGGAAATCCCCCTGGCACCCTCCGGTGGAGCTGTTGGTGGGGAGCGATGCTAATTACGCTCATTAAGCCAGGGCACTAACGAGCGCCTGCCGAACCGGCGCCTGAGCCTTCCTGGGAGCCCGCCCGCTCCCCGTGGGGGCGCCAGGATTAGACCCATCCCGGGAGCGCCTTGCGGAGGGGGAATCGCTTTGGGGATGGGGATGGCTCCTTGCCCCGACACGGGCTTGAGAAGACTTCTGCGGGGAAGCTGGGGTTGTTTTTTTTTTTTTCTAATCTCCTGGCAGTGCGAGCGACCCCCTGAGCTATTTAATCTGATTTGCCTCGCTCCGCCTGCCCTGGTTTAATTGCTTGTGGCAGCCCGGTGGGGACAGCTGCGGTTTGCGCTGGGACACCGCGGGGAGGTGGTGGGGGGCGTGTTCCCTGCCGGAGCCCTTTGGGCTCATACGCTCACGAGAGAGGGGGGAAAAAAAAAAAAAAAAAAAAAAAAAAAAAAAAAAAAAAAAAGTTGAGGCTGGGGAGGAAAAGAAAGGGGATGTAATAACAGAGAAATAATTGTGTGAGGATGCCCGGCGGGGCACAGGGGCTGTCTGCGGGCACCGCTGCCATCCCCGCCCGGGCAGCAGCCTGGGGAGCCCTCTGCTCTCCTCCTCTCCCCTCCCCTCCCGTCCCCGGGGAGCGCTCCCGCTGCCAGCCGCCTTCATTAGCGCTGCCGCTCGGGGCTCCCGCTGTTCTCCGGGCCGGCCAGCGCTCCCCGGGCAGCCCCAGCCTGAGGTGGCTGCTCGGTTTCCAGCAGCCCGGCTGGCAGAGCAGGGTTTAACCCCCGCCTGCTGGAGCGCAGCTTACAAGCCGTGCATCTCGGTTTCTTTTCTCCTTGTCCTTTATTTATGTCGTTGGATTTTATTTTTGGAAGGCTGAACGCTTCAGGTGCTGGTGCAGCTTGGGAGATGGGAAGGGAGGAAGCTGTGCCTGATTCTCTGGGGTTGCAGCTCCCTTTGGCTCCCTATTAATTCCCAAGGCCTGCCAAAGAAAGCTGTCCCACCGGGTAGTGTGGTGATGATGTACTCAGGAGACTCAGGTTTCCCTCTTGGCCCTGATAGGATTTGTTCTTGTGTAAGAGGGTAAACCAACTGTGATGTTCTTATGTGTGAAATTTTGGGCACTGACCTACTCCCAAGGGGAACTTCTTGGGTTAAGGAAGAAAGCACTGGCTGGTGAGCCATCCCCACCAGGGTCTCCTGGAGACTCTTGTCCCTTTGGAGAGACCTCAGGAGAAGCTCTGGCCATCCTCAGTGGGAGAAGCCCCCAGACAGAGGCAGTTCCTGTAGCTCTGCAGCCTCCACCTGCCCTACTGTCAGCCTGGCAAAGGAGAAACATTAGGGGGATTGCCCTGGGAACCCTGGAGTCTGGGGGACAAACAGAAACCCACAGAGATCCAAAACAGCAATAGCCAGAGCCTGTGAGGATGGTCTTTGCTGGCCCAGCAGCCTGGAGGAGCTCACAGCAGGAGAATCCCTTTCTGAGCCCCTAAAAAGCATCAGGAGCTGCAGTGTGCAGCTGGAGAGGCTGGAGGCAGCAGCCACACCAGAATCCTCTTTAGCCTTTCCCTGACAGGAACCCTGGAGCCATTCACCCTCCCACTGCTTTTGCCAGTCCCTCCTTCCCTCCCACTGCCCACCTGGGCCCCAGCAGCGTCCCAAGCTGTAAGATGGGCAGACAGAGGAATCTGTGATGATTCCTGGACTCCAACGAGAGCCGCAGTTGCTGCTCTGTGGCCGCTGTATCCCCAGGGATGCTGACCCCAAGCCCAGGCTTTGCTGTGGGTGGGTGTTTGACGATGCTTTAGCAACTGCCCTCCCCAGTTGCTGCCTCTCCATTCACACGGGACTTTTTTTTCCTGCAGAAACCTTCATTCCCTACCTTTGGAGAGCCCCCCAAGTGCTACCTGCCCGGGTGCCGCCCCTCTGACCTGTCACCGAGATGGGCGGGGAAACTGGAGGTCCTGGCGGAGCCGATGCACGACCTGTCTTGCTGCCTGCCCCTTCCAGCTCCTGCTGCCCCAGCTGAACTTGAGGGTAACCCCTGCTGCAGGCACTGCTGCTGAGCAGCTCACTGGCTGTGTCAGCCCGAGGGACTGTCTGCCTGGGCCTTTGCCAGCCCCCAGCCCCTGGTCTGTGCTGGCTGGACACACATGGATGGCAGCATCCTGATGATGCTGGGCTGAGCCTGCTGGGCGAGGATTCACACATCCTCAGCATCCTGGCACCACGAGTGTGCAGCTCCCAGGCCAGCTCAGAGCACGGGTGTAGGGAGCTGGGGTTTTAGAAACATCTTGGTGCATGAAGAGACACTCCTAGCAAGGCTCTCTAAGGGTTTCATTTTCACAGCTCTGTTGGGATAGAGGGAGATGCAGGCAACCCCATGCTGCAGAATTGCAGAGAGGGAAAAAGAACTCTGGTTGGGTGTGAGGGGTTTGGGTGGTTCAAACTCCTTCTGCCAAGAGTAGAAAATGACAGCAAATGCAGCAAAGGTGCTGGTAGCCAGCCCTCAGCCACACCATTTGATGGCTTTCTTGCATGGGTTAAAATGCTCATAGGAGTCAGGAAAACAAACTGAGTGGTCACCAAATATCACTCAGCCATGCTCAACCATCCTAAAGCAGTGGGGATTTTTCTCTGAGCTCCTGCTTGAGAGTGAAGAAGAAAATGTGATTGCTCAGCAGTGCTCCAGAAGCAAACAGGAGACATAGCCAGGGATGTCCTCTCTGTTCCCTGAGCTGATCTCTCCCAGTGTGGGATGCCTGTATCTTGGATCCTTTCATGGTCAGATTGGAGCAAAGACACAGCCATCTCCTGTAGCTTAATGCCACCCTGACAGTGAGGTGGAGTAAGCTCTGGTGGATTTTCTCTCTCCACTCTACAGAAGGAGAGTCTGCACAAGCAGCTCAGACAGACATGTCTCCATGTGGACTCCACTTACATCTGAGGCCTTCAAAGATGGCCTTGCCAAGCCCATCTGAAGCTGTCTTATGCTAATGACAAAAGTCCTGTGGGCTTTTCCCTTCCTGCTCTGTGTATCCCAGCAGTGCACTTTTTCTCCCTTTCACACACAGACCTGCTGCAGAGGGTCTCCTGTTAGTGCTCCAGGGCAATGTGGAGATAGCAGGCTCCTTCCACTTGCTTTGTACAACATAAATCCTTCCCCTACTTGAGTCATGAACAAAATTGATGTCCCTCAGCAAAGCTCTGCTGAAGTGACTGGGTCTCCCCTGATTTCTGCCAGCTGGGACTGCAACCTACCCTATCAAAGCATAGGATATGAGTGAATAATTGATAGTGATTCCTGACTAATTCACCTTCTTCTTCTCCCTCCTCAGGGCCGTTGGTGCAGAGGACACCTACAGCCTTGGTCAACTACCAGCAACTGGCCCAGGATTTGTACCTGGAAGGGCTGAATGATGCTGATAAAAACAAAACCAAGGCCCGGAGCTCATCTATTTTTATGTCTGGTCAGTGGATGGAGGCAGTGGCAGCTGCCCCATGAGAATGGTTGGTGGCCTTCAGCCTGGTTTTATGTTTTTTAATATCATTCCAGAAGAGACTGAGGAGGGTGAAGTGAAAGTGAGTGACACAGAAAGGGTTCACAGAGCCCCTGTAACCATTTGCCCATCACTGGGGAGAAGCAGGGCAGGGAAGAACAGTTATCTTCTAGAAGAGGCTGGAGTGTTGTAATTGGTGTTTCTTTCATTCCAATTTCCAGACAGCAGAGAAAAACAGTTTTCTTCTAGAAGAGGTTGGAGTGTTGTAAATGGTGTTTCTTTTATCCCAGTTACCAGACAGTCCATCCCATGGACCACAGCCCTGCACAGTGTGGTCTCCCTGGGAATAATGTCAGAAGGCAGGAACTGCTGCTGGGTTGCATTGACAGCCTGACATGGCCATGCACGTGTGAGACACCTGTAACCTCAGCCCCGGTGAAAACAACAAAAATACTCTACCAGTGACTCATTGTAGGAATGTGTCATTCTTAAAATACCCTGAAAATCTGCCTACAGTGGGAGGCTCTTCTTTGTGTGTCCTCCCTGCATGTTTATCCCCAGTTAGATCTGCTTGTTCAGGACACACACCGAGCTGTGAACACACAGATAAGACATCTCTGGAGAGTCAGATGGGAGATGGAACCTCTTTAAAACAACTCCTACAGGGATTTTGGGGGAAGATATTACATGATATCACAGCTGATGTGATGGTCCTCAATTAGGGGTTAAGTGAGCCATGAATCTCTTCCTTGGTTTAGTCCCTGATGAGTGGCATGATGGAAAAGAAAATAGACAATATGGGAAAATTTATACCAGGTGACAAGTCAATATCCAGGCAGGAAGATCACAAGATATCATTTCCAGGTCTGCCTTGTGTGGCTTCCCTTATAGAAAATAAGGGCTGAATAATCTCATCTAAATGACCTTATCTACACCAGGGAAGCAATTCCTGCATTTTCCCTTGGTTAACCCCTTCATCGTGGTAACTCCAACGGCAGTGCTGGAAGCACAAAGAGCCAGTGGAGCTCAGGGGAAGGGGGAACACTCAGACTGAGCAATATAGGAGACAGAAACCCCCCCTCAAAACATCTTTAAATTAGTTGGACTCTCTTTCACTAGACTACTCTGAGCCTGACTGGAAAACTATCTACCAGCAAGATTACGAGGGCCGGAAAGGAGTCTTTGCTGGGCTGTACACAGGGGACATGAGGCCTTCTCCCATTTTCCCTGAAGACAACCGCTTCAACACGTAAGGGAGAAGTGGGATAGGGAGGAGAAGGCGGCTGCTGGAAGTGGGGGACAGAGTGGGAATAAGTCAGGGAGGTTTTGGAATGGGAAGGTGTTTCTCAAGCGTATTTCTCCTTGTCCATGTTATGCAATGAGCCCAAAGAAATTCCCTCGGGGACAAATCCACTCCCAAAGGCTGATCAGCTTTTTCTTGAAAAGTTTTGCAGCAAGGTTGATAGGAGTGGAGGGACAACTTTTGGGGCAGCCTCATCCCTGTGGAAAGAAGATCCTCATGGGGCTAGGGCAGGAGGCATGTCTCATAATTTCCATGCCCAGGCTTCCCCTAGGAAAGGGTGTCCTAAAATCAAACAGGGCAGGAGCTGTTTGCAACGTGACTCATCTGCACACTATGAACCAAACAGGCATAAACTGCTCCTGAGCTCTCATTTCTCACTGGAAAGGCAATTCCTCCCCATTGCTTCATGCCCCCCACCTTCCCCTCACACACATGTATTTTAGCTCTGCACTGCAGATTTTAATCTGGAGTTATATGTGGGGTGGAGACTGTGCCTGTGTAATGGTTGGTCCAGGTGGGAGATGCATCCCAATGGCAGCTGTGTGTGTGCTGCAGCATCTGCCCTGTTCCTGATGGAGACAGGCTCTTCCCCCTCTCCCTCATCCCATCTGAATGTGCTTTTGTTTGCCCCACACAGATTTGTTTGCCCTGCACAGATTCCTGGCTGGGTGGTTGAACGCTGTGGAAGGGGAGGCAGGTCCCTTGTCCTGGTGCACGAAGCACAGGGTGGAGCTCCTCTCCTTATCCCCTTCCCCATGTTGTCTGCAGGAGCCGCTGGGTTACTGAGTATGGAGACAGCTACAACATCTTCCTGAAGAGGCTGGACTGGTCATCTCCCATCTCTGCACAATGGCTGCCCTTTGGGAAGGATGCACGGTGGACACCGCGATGGAGAGTGCCACCACAGTGCTAAGGCGGCTGTGGTAGGCACCAGGATCATCATTTTGGCCCTGAGAGCTGGGATTTCAGGGACTGAGGCAGTGGGGAAAAGTATAAACCGTTTGTGGGATCTGGTACAAACTACCATGAGACCTGAGAGCTTGGCTGCTGGAACGCTCTGCTGAGTAGCAGCATTTGTCCCAGCTCACTGCAGGAGAGTTGGATGAGATGACCTTCAAAGGTCCCTTCCAACCAAAACCAGTCTATGATTCTATGATTTTCTGAGCTCCTAGAAAGTGATTTTCCAACCAGATCTAATTAGGAGAATATTTTTTACCATGGTGGTGGTCAGACACTGTCTGGACCCTGGCATGGTGGGGGAGTGGCATGGAGGTACTCACTGGATGACCATGCTGGGTCTGAGGAGCCCCATCTAGGCTGGCCCTGTTGGACCAGGACACCTACATTATTCCACATTTTTCTAATTTCTTTTAGGATGTGTTACCTATGTTGTTCTGTAATTACAGCTCTTTGGCCCTCCAAGATGCCTGTGTGATATTATTCATCAGAAACCTTGAAAACCTTGGAAACATCATCTCTATCAAACCTACCACCATGTCTGTCAGAAAGGTTTGGCAAAGACCTCTAAGTGCAAACCAGGATTAAAATCTCCCAAGAACCTCAGCTTTTGTCAGAAAAGGTTTTTTTGAGGGGGGAGGGGGAAATGAGGCCACAGAGCTAAAATCGTTCAGGTAGTTTCAATTTATGTACTTTAAAGAAAACTTGATGATAAAACTTGGACTCTCAGCAAGAAGTAGTGGGTGTTAAACAGCATTTTTGGTGTTAATTTACTCTCTAAAACCTTGTGCACTTACAGGGAGGGAAATACCCGTGTTATCCAGGGCAGCAGAGTACCAGCCTTGCAGAGCTCCTTCCCCTCCTTTGCATTTAACAATTTATTTCAGGTTTGGCCATCAATTTCAGCTAACGCTGGGTAAACCGGAATTGAGTTTTGCCGTGTCCGTTTGGGGTTTCTGGAAGGATCAAGGCTGCTCCCAGCCTGAAGATGGCAATGGAGAGCCGCCGAACCCAGACCTGGAAAGGGCTGACAGCTCTTCTGCTGTGGCTTTAGTGATCTGGGTCTTCTAAATTGGTACCAAAATTATCCCAGAGTAGGTGGTGTAGAGAAACCTCTCCCTGATTCCTAAAAGGTACTCCTTTTAAATGACGTCCTTGCAGTATTGAGGGATAAGCAAGACATTTTTAATGGATACAGCTAAAATGTCAAAAATAATGAGAACAAATAACTTGTTTTACAGTAATATCAGCTATCCCCAGACCTGTTGGTGACAGGACTTGCGTGGACACAGCAGCACACCAGTCCCTGCCCCGAGGAGTTCATCCTCTAAGCTCTGTGGGATTTAGCAAAATGATGTTTGGCAGGGCCAAGCTCCAAGCAGATGATACAGGGAAGTAGAATAGGCCAGTGTTTCTGCAAAGCTGCTCTGGTGTGGGGCATTGCTGACCACAGCTCATGCAGCACTTGGGATTTCCACTGCAGCCAAGTGTAGTGGACTAACGGCAATTTTAGAGGACAGAAACAATGAAACTACCTTTAACTTAAAAATTAGGGGAAAATACTTGCTTATATCAGAGAGGAGACAGATTTTGACCTCTTTGAGGAAAGTGAGACCATAAGAATTGAGATTTCTTAAGGGAAATGTGTGCTTTGACACCACTTAAAATAAACTCTGTGGCCTTACTGATAATTTTCTCTGATGAAAAAACATCGTTTTCCTGTGTCCTCATGCTGGAGTTGGGCTCCTCAGACTGATTTCCACACTGCTCTGCTGTGTTTTGCTGCACTGATGGGGGCTGTGCCTGGATGAGTTCTCAGGGCACATATACAAGGTAATATCACTGGAAAAATCATATTGCTAAATTCTAATCACAATCATGGTGGAAAAAAAATGCCTGGGTAAGAATCTTGGGTTTGTGCTACACCCTGTCAGGGGCACTAATGAGGATACTCAATCAGGCAGATGGAAGCTGGGTTTGCTTAAAGGGGTCCTTGAGTTTGTGCCAGGGAGAAGGAAGGAAGCTGCTGGTGTTGGAGATAAATGTCCTTCCTGTTTTTTCTGGCAGTATCCTTCTCCAGGTACTTCCCAGGTTTGGAGACCAAGTTTAGAGATGCAGCTTTTGAAACCTGCACTCACAGTGCAGCCCCCACTCAGGATCCACTCAGGAGCTATTGCATCCCCAGCTCTTTCTCTTCCCAAAATTTTCTTTTAAACCTTTGTTTCTCCACCCCTCATTGCCCCTTCCCAAATTGTTGGGAGAGATGGGACAGGAAAAGGTTACAAATATGATTGCCTGGCAAGAGATACTGAAAATATAAAACCTGTGATTGAAATAGAAATGAAAGCCAGCTTTGAGATGTGATCATGGCAGGCAGGAAGATGGTGATTGAGTGGAAGATGGGATTGAGTGATAGCAAACAAAGGGACACCAAAAGACCCAAGGGTGTAGACCCTACCAAAGAATCCAGGAAAAAGTAGATAAGAGAGCAGCCTTTAGAGTTTAGAATACAGAGTGATATGGTAATATAGCAGTTCTCATAGGCTGCATGCAAAGTCTGTAGGTTTTGTATCTGGCGCCGATTGGTCACTGTAAATTAGAATATTCAACACAAAAGGAGATATATAACGTATTGTAACAAGGTCCTCCCTCTCTTACCTCTCCTACCCTCTTCCTCCCTCTCTCCCTGTCTCCTTGGAGCATCCCTTCAGCCGAGGCTGGTGGCTGAAGGCCCTTTTTACCCACGACCCTTGCAATAAAACCACGAGTTCTCAGAGTGTCTCAGGTCTGCAGAGTTCCCTCTCTGCCATCCACAGATGCTCTTACAGTCTTGTGCCCAACGTGGTGTGTCATGGCAGTGATTGCTGTTAGTGCTTTTTCCCACACCCCAGATCCCTGGGAATGGAAATTGTGATGGTCCCAAGGCACTTCAAACACACCAAAAGGCTCTCACATGTCCCCAGAAGTCACTGCTGCGTGCAGGGGACATTCAGGCTGTGTGCAAATAAATCCAGATGGCAAAAGGGAGCAGACACAGAAACAGGTTTTCAATTTTCCTGGTGCCTCCAACAATGCTCTGGCTTTTCAGTGGATGGATCCTGTTCATGTGAGGTTAACACTGAAGAGCACTGGGGTCAAGAAGAGGTGAGAAGCTCTAGGTAATACTGGCTTTACCTCAAGACCATCCGTTTTCAGTCCTTTTTCTGCAGCACCAAGATGACAACCAGCCATGAGCTCAACAAGGTTCAAAAAGGGATGCAACCAGGTTTCACAGTAGTAACAAAATCCAAGAGAAAACCCCTGAAACAACACAGAGAAAAAGCTGGGCATGAGTCAGGAAGTGGCTGATAGGGATTAGGAGATGTTTTCCAGGGTCCTGTTGCCTCGTTACTGCTATGGCTGAGCCATAGGCCTATTTCTTCAGAGTATTTGGTATTTCCCTGTGCCCAAAACAGAGGAATATCCCTGGCTGGAGGCTACTCTGATCTGATGAGAACTCACTGGAGCCATGAGAAGGACAATCAGGAACATGTTCCCTCTCAGGACACTCAGTTGGTCCCATCACAAGAAGCACAACCCAGTGAATATAAAATTTGCAGCTTTTCCCCCCAACATACAACTTCAGAAAAAACCAGGTTTTTAGTAAGGCTGAAGTGATGCTTTTTGCTCGAATGCCTTAGTGCCATCTCCTGGGTAAAAGGGGAAATTCTCATTTTGGAAGTGGAACACTTGGTGTGAACGCCCTTGGCCGTTCAGTCATTAGAGTCCTGATTAGCATCAGGATCCCACACTCTGCCTGGTCTTGCTAAGATGCTAAAGAATTCTCTTCCTTGGGATTCATAATGGAGATGTCTGTTCAGGGAAAAGGATGCTCTGGATTCACTCTTCATCTTCATCACGAATTTTGAAGAAGCATTTTCCATCTTTAATTTTGTCTTTTCTGTTTCCCAGCAGGGAAGCAGTGACTGAACTCTAAATGTACTTCGTGCATCCTTTATGGAAAGATTAATTCAAAATTATCATGGGTTAATCCATTGATGACTTTCCCTACTTTGAGTCTTTCTAGAACTCTCCACAAATGATCTCACTGTACATCAGAGGTGCAAAACATCCTTATTGAATGGCTAGATAAATTTCACAGTGCTGAAAGACTGGGTAAATTATGTCTGTGGTCATTCTGACCACCACTACAGAGCATTGACTTCACCAAGGAATGACTGAACCCTCAGATGTGTGTGATGCTGCCTGCACCTTGCATGGGAACAGGCAGAAATCCCACAACAGCTTCCTTGGAAGAGCATTCTTGGGAAAAGCTGGTGATTTGTGTTGTAACAGGTGCAAAATTTCACAGGTATTTTTACAAATGTAATTAGAGGATTAATTTAGCCCAGCAGAACAAAACATTGGTGGTTGGGGTTTCAGTGGTGTGATGAGACATCTATAAAAGAGAAGCACCTGCAGTAAATTCTTGGGCACCTTCACTGCTCTGCAAACAGCACTGCCCATGAGTGCTGCCACATCTTTGAAGGCTGCAAGGACATTCAAGGACTGATCCTCAGCCCCATCACTGAACAATCAGTTTTTCCTCCTGTTTTGGACAAAACTCTTCCTGTGGCTGCCACCCAACTCACAATTGTGCAATAAATCATTCAGCATATGCTTAATGTTAACAGAGCACGAGTTGATGATGCAAATCCATCATCTGCTGCAGCCAGGCCAGCCCTGCCCTTGGCTCAGCCACCAACCTGAGCAGAAATTATAAGCAAAGAACTTGCCAATTAACATGTTTTGCCAAACTGATTTTTTTGTCAAGGGATGGTGGCCAAACAACTCTTTTTGAGTGATGTAGTTTTAATGGCACTTTCTTGGGCAAATGATGGAGTTCAAAAGAGATGGAGAGAAACAGAGAGAAGTGTGAAAGGCTTACTGTGATGGCTTGGCAGTCCAGAACAAAAGCAACTGCCAGCCACTCCTCCCACTTTCCCTAAAATCAAGTCTTTTGTTTTCCAACCATACTCGGCTGGCTTCATGCCTGTTTCCCTGCTGTTTCTGTGGCAGCTCAGGTGCTGTTAGTGTTTGGGAACAGTCTGCTGGGATGTGGGACACAACCTTCACAGAAGTTCATAAACACTTAAAAAGTTCTTCACTGCCTTTATTTGAGCTCACTTAGATGAAGAGGGTTCCTTTGGTTTGGTTAAAAGCTACATGAATCATGCAATAGAAAATGAAAGGGGGTGCATTGCTGAGATGTGATGACTCCAATTATGGTGTACAGATCCGTCTGATGTTGCTGCAAGATAAAAGTGAGTTTACAGCTATAAATGGCTGCAGTTATAAATGATGATGTGATGATGACAAGTCCTCTGCATGCACCTGCCTGGCCTGTGCTCAGCTCGGTGGTGGGTTCCAAGTGCCTCAGATCTTCTTCTTCTTCTGGAAGGAAACACACAGCCTGCTGTCAGGACCAGATGGAATGGCCTGAAGTTGTCAGGGGAGGTTTAGGTTGGATATCAGGAAAAGGTTCTTCCCCCAGAGGGTGTCTGGGCCCTGGACAGGCTCCCCAGGGCAGTGGTCACAGCACCAGCCTGGCAGAGCTCCAGGAGTGTTTGGACAATGCTCTGGGGCACAGGCTGTGACTCTGGGGGATGGTGCTGTGCAGGGCCAGGGGCTGGACTGGATGATCCTTGTGCGTCCTTTCCAACTCAGCTTATTCTCTGTTTCTGTGATTCTGTGGTCAGCTTGAAAGCTGCTTGATGGATTTGACTCCATCAAATATAAACCATGCTGGTAAAACTGTTAGAATTTTCCACTGGTACTGCTTTATTTTTATTTTTTAATTACAAGCAATGTATTTTGTAATATGTTTTGATTTTGCCCATATTTTTCAGTACTCCTTCCATAAGTTCAAGACAAAACTTTTTAACCCAGGGTCATGCTGACCCACATGTTTTGATTTCCTCTTCATCTCCTTGATCACTGGACCTTGGAAAAAATTGTGTTTTGGGTGGCCTGAGCTCTTCCTCTACCGTGCAGGTCATTCTTGGTGCAGTGGACACATCTCAGGTGTTCTGGGATCATGTGGCCTTTGCAGACCTGAGCTTTGCTGCTTTCCCTGTGAACAGTGGTGATACCCAACCAGGCCTATCCCCCATAGGAGGAGCCACTCTTACATCAAAATAAGCCTAAATATAAATTATCTCCCTTAAAAAAAAAAGATTGTTAAATAGAAATACACTGTAATATTTGCAGATTCAGTTCTCATCCTTCCATGGCCAGCTGGAAACATCCAGCTGTATGTGTTACTGAGCAGGAAAATGATATGCCAGAGAAATATGAAAAATAAGTGGATTTTATTTCTCTGTGGGATGGATATCAAGGGAAAATATTCTCCTGGGCTCATGGGTGAATTGCTGATAATGAGTCAATTAATTAAGCAGGTCAGCAGGGCAAACAGTCCCATCAGGATCTCCTGCTCTAATCAAGTGTGAAGGTCTTCCAGCCTGGGAGCTGCTCCTTCCTCTGCCAGCTGCTCCTGCTTTCCATCACACTGTGAGATTTCACCGTATTTATCCATGGAATGTGTGAATGAAAGACATAAATAATGACAAAAAGTGAAAACAAGCATTTCAGTGTTTTATTTCAATCAAACTGCCTCAAAAGCAGACACAGGCTGTGATTGATGTGGCAGCTTTACAATCACCTACACCTTCTTCAATTCAGCTTCATTTCAGCAAAAAACTGTCTTACCTGGAGAGCCAGATCAGCTGTATTGCACTGCAGGTGTCAGAGCTCTCAAAATCCCATTGCATTTCTCACTGTGGTGGTGGGTTCACACACCCTGAAAACTGCATCCAAAGGCTACTGGGTTCCCTGGAAAATTTTCCACTTATTTCAAGAGGCTCAGACTTTGTAAAAAAAATAAATAAGGAAAAAAAATTAGAAGTAACTTTAATAAAAATCAGAGAGAGCAGACCCCTGATGTGACTCTTTGCAGTCCCACAGCTGAAAGTGCTCACTTTCCCCATTGCCTTCCCTGCACTGTTTCTGGCAGTGGCCATAGCTTTTTGCAATAAAATCAATAAACCCAATCTTGCTGCTACAAATAGCAGCCTGCAGGTTTTAACTCTGCCTTACCCTGGCCTGGCAAGATCCTGGTGCTGAGTTAGGTTTGTTCAGGATGCTGCTGCCCAGACTGGTGCTGGGTGACAGGGCAGTAAAGATGGCACAATAACAGAACCCTCAAAAATTGGGGCACTGGCTCAAAACAGAGCCCCAAACCTTTGCACACCCCACTGAGGCTTTTGGAGGGGTGGGAAAAACTGCTTCAAGACTAGCAAAGTAATCAATCAGTGGTGCAAAGCAGAAGAAGAAGAGTTGAGCAGCAGCTGATGTGCTTGAGGAATTAGGTTCCTTCTGAGCCTCTGCCTGTCCACTGCTGCCTTGAAACCCAGCCAGTGCACATGTAAGAAGTGCTAAGTGTTGCTTTGTACCAGTTTCCTGTTTGCCTAATACAAAATAAATGGGCTTTTTAAAATCCAAATGGAGCTGTGCAAGCCAGATGGAGAAATGCCAGCTCTGAAGCTTTGGTTTTTCATACAATTCTTTCTGATCCCAATATTGTGTTTGCAGGAGAAACATCCAAGCAGCATTTCTGCAATTCTTGGAAGTTGTCTAACCCAGTCCTCTCTGGAGGTCACCCTGGTGACACAGGGAGACCATTGGTGCTGTGGCTCTGTGGGATGGAGAACAAATTGGAGATGCCCAGGCAGAAGGGAGGGACTGCAGGGTGTGGGAACCAGCCCATCCTGGCTGGGAGTGAGGTGAGTGCAAGGTTGGGGTGTTTTGTGGTTTCAGGAGAAGCTGGTCTAGGTTGAAAGAAGTGTGGGAATAGTCTTTGAACTGGAGTCAGGCCTTTTCCTTTCACTGGCACTTTTCTAGCTTTTGAAGAAGAAGATAGAGAAACAGAGGAACTGGGGAAAAGACAATACTTTAGAAAATTGTAACTAATTTTTCATTTTTTACCTAATTTGATTATCTACCTTTTTCAGGGCAGAGTCAGCTGTCCCTTTAATCAACATAACCCTAACCATGCTAGCAGGGGGTGTTTGGTGAAATCCACCTGAATTTTCATAGTTTTGTGGCCAAAAGAGTTTTTCATCCTGCATGAAAACTGCATTGAGGGGCACCCTCTCTTCCCCCAGAATTTCACCTCTGGGAAGGAAGGGAAAAGTTCCTGAGTGTGAGTCCCAAACTCCCAGGCCTGCAGCTGGTAGGGAAAGACAGACTGGATGGGTTTGGGATGCTCCTGGGGATGGGACATGCAGGACAGGACAGAAATCTGTGAGGCTGGAGAGGAAACTCTCAGCTGAGTCACATCAGCTCTGCAATGCAGGTGCTTTCCTGTCACTCTCTTCCTCACTGCTTTGTCTGCTCTTTGGGGGATGACCAATGTCTGAGTCACCTCTCATAAAGCTGCTCCTGGATTCGCATTTTCCACAGTTACTGCACATCCTTGTAATAGATGTTTTCCTATTCAAACACACTTTGTTGGGGTGTTTTCCCCTCAGAGAAGGCAGCAACCAGCAACCCACTCCTTCATCCCTTGATCACTCAAGACTTTGACCACTATGAATAATAAGCAGTCTTGTCTGGGGAGTAGCACTGAAAGCGATTTTCTGGGGGATTGTTTCATTTTGTGTTGATTTTTTTAAATTATTATTTAAAAAATATATCTTTATTTATTGTATTGTTTCCATATTTAATCAGATAACGGAGAATGGGTTTGAAAGGAATCCTGAAGGCACTTCTATGATACTAAATCAGAGGGCCAGGGAAGTCAGCTGAAGCACTGGAACAGGGTGGTCCATGTAACTGAATTCTTGCTTAGCCCATGACTCACCGAGACAAATCTGCTGTAGAGGATTAGTGACAATTCCTGTGGATGAAATCCAGATCTGCCTTCCCAGCCCTGTGGCCAGGATTTCAGTTTGAGCATTTTTTATTTAGCACTGTGTGGATGTACCTGTGTGTGTGTCTCACTCTGAGTACAGGCACCACTCTGTGTTTGCAGAAAAAAGAGCTCATGCACCCCACATGCCAGAAATCCATCATCCCAAGGGACAGCTCCTCCTAATCAATCCCTTGTGCATCACACCAGACCTCCTGCACCCTGCCACCATCAGCTATTCTTCTATCACAAATTATTCATTAATTCAAGTTTTTTATCTCCTTGCTTAACACCTGAGCAAGCTCCTGGAAGTTCTGTGCTTTGGGAAATCAAGTTTTAACAGCTGGAACCTTCTGGCTGTACACCTTACTCTGTACAGTACGTCTTGCTGTGAGCCAACCTCTGCTCATCTTAAGATCCTCTCCAGACATTTATTCAGAGATATTTAACAACAATAAACATCCATCTCTTCCAGCCTGCGTCAGGCGCCGTCATCATGGAGTTTTTCTGGCAGCAGAGGCTGCAGAGAGCTGAGAAAGGATGATGACATGCATGACCCAGCAGGGGATGGAGCATATTTAACTGCTGGATTCCCAAGTGGGGAGTGGTGAGATCCATCAATGCCAGAAGCATCCTGGCAGTGCGGGCGTGTCCTTCACCTCCAGGTCAGCAGGAATTGCTTTGCCAGCCTTGGCCACACAGCACAGAACACTGTGACAACCAGCAGCACTTTTCAGGTGAGGAAAGCTCAGAGATTTAACCAGCTGAACACAAATCTCCACTGGCAACTGGTGAAATCTGCATTTTCCCTCCTGTTCTGTGTCCAGGGATATAGCACCCAGACACTGCAGAAGCTCTTATGGGTCACTGGACACTCTGCAGTTATAAAGCACTTTCTTCACTCAGTCCATTTACTGTGCCAAGGGCAAGATGAAGCTCCAGCTTTCCATATTGAGCATAAAACATTAAACTGAGCAGGTTTTGTGAGGCTGCCATATGTTGGTGGTTTCATCTAACACTGAGCTGGGAACTCCAGGGCAGCTCAGACAACTTTAGTCTCACCTTAGGGCAGGTGAGAGCAGCATAGGAAGGTTTAAATGCTTGATGCCTCTCTAGTCATGTCAGATTATTCCCTTTTCTGACCCAGAGATGGGACAACTGAGAGATGTTTTAAAAACTTTTATTCCATTTTCAGTCTCACGTGAAGAGGGAGACAATATAGATGTTGCAGTTCACGCCATCACAATCAGAAGCAAATTATTTCCTAATTACAATATATTATAAGTGTTTCTTGGCCTATCAGCTTTTGCCACACAATGCCATTAATGCCTTAAAGCAAATCATCTAAAATCACCCCTTTGGGTCTTACTACAATGCACCTTTCATAGTTCTGTTTCTCCAAAGTATCTAGTTTTATTTGCAAGGCCATCCTTTGAAACATTTTTCCCAGTTCCATTTCTCTCTCAACAATGTCCATCTTATCCAATGGTCTTTATAAGTCAGCATTTATCTCAGAGTTTGCAAATAGATACACATTATGTGAGCTTTCTGTTAGACTTAGGGAATTCTTTACAAATCCATTTCCCACATACTCAGACTCATGGTTTGCTTCCTCTGGGTATTTCCAAGATGCAGTGGGTGCTTCAGCCATTGCCTCTATGGTTGGGAAAAAAACCCCCCACAAAAAACCCAAACAAAAAACCTCAAAACAAACAAACAAAACCTATATCTATCTATCTAAATATAATATATATGTATACAATATACAAATTAAATACATATATATATATATATATAAGGATGTGCCAATTACACAGGCAGACCCAAGTGCTACAGAGAGTGGGGTCAGAGAGCTGTGGGTCAGTCCTGCTGTACAATTCCCTATTGTTTTTATGAACAGCTCTCTGAGTGCCTACAGGAGCCCTGCAGGCTCCAGCAGTTTTCTCCCCTGTGTTTGTTCATCCCTGGCTGACCATGATTGGCAGGCAAAGTCAGATGCATTTGCTAAAGGATTCCTGCAGGCAAAAAAACCAACAAAAAAATCCAAAAACCCCCCAGACAAACCAAAACTTTTAACCTTTTAAAAATAATTTAAAATGTTTTTCAGTGTGGAGCTCTTTCCCAAGTGTCCCTGTGATTTATGTCCTTTATGCCATAAAGGGATTCAAGTACACAAATCCAAATGATGGCTTGGAAATCCATGTGTTCCCTGTGGTTTTGGTAGGAAGGGTTTTACAGGAGCTGATCCTCTGACAAAGAAAGAGGATTCTGATTCTTCTCCAGGGATGACCTAATTCCATCTATAATTCACTTTTGGGACTGATGACCTTCCAAACAGGACCTGGCCTTGACCAGAGGCTGGGAAGCAGGCTTGGATAGAGGATGCTCTCCAAACTCTTCTGCTCTTCTTCATGCTGAGTTCCCACCACAATCCGGGGCTGGCAGAGACTGGTGGGGCCAGGAACCTGCAAAGGACTGGAAAATTGCTGAGTGTGGCAGCAAAGTGCTCTTTGGGAAAGATGGCCAGAAATACTGAGAGCACCTGTTTTCCAACAGCATTATTGTGTTTTAGGCACTCACCTGCTTCAACCCCACCATAGGGAAAAAGGGAGAATTGGGCAGGTTGGAAATGTGATCCAGACACAGTGGGAAGAGGAAAGAGCTGAACATCTCCATGGGGTGATGCTGAGCCCAGGTCTCCCCTGGGAAATCAGGCAGCTCCCACGTTTTCATAGGCATGAGGAAGTTTCTTGTTCTGTTCATGACCTTTTCCATTTATCTCAGCAAGGGCTGACTCCTGATGCTGGATCTGGTGGTGAGGCCATGTCTGGGAGGAGATGACACTTGAATTGTTGTGGAAGAGCATCTGAAGAGTTAACTCTGGTCATTTGTTCACCAAACCCAAGTTTCTAGCTGCTATCAGATTGGAAAAAAAACCTCAAAAAACAAAACAAAAAAGACACATTTGTTTCTCAATTTAGAAATAAAAGTTTCTTTGGGTTTTCTCTTTCCCAGTGTTCTTGCTGACTTGAGAAGGGTCCTAGTGGGCCCCCATTTAAAGGAACAAAGGATAGGGAACAACTGGAAACTAAATATTTAAAAAGAAAATGGGCTTTTTTTTCGTCTAAACACAGAACTAGAAGGGTAAATTTAAAACCCAAGCACTGAGCTGAAACAGGCTCTGCTTCATGTGTCAGAGTATGAAATGAAAAATATAGGCTGCCTCTCTCTGCAGATTTTTTTATTCCACATTTATCCCTGGCAGGGATGAGGGTGAATCATGGGAGAAGGATGCCAAGGGTGACACTGTCACTGCTAACCTACAAATTATACATGGAGAATTGCTGCTTGTTTACTCCTAGACTCAAAGCCAACCAACACATTTTTATTTTGATGGAAGTTCTCAGGCTCTCCTGGGCCCCTTGGGGTGATGTTTTGGGTGGGCATTGGCTCTGCTGCCCATTCCCCACCCTTCAGGACACACTTCTGCCTCTGCAGTGAAATGTTTTCATTATTTTATGTTACACCATCACCCAGTGAAGAGGTGCTGCCAGGAGCCTCCATCTCAGGAGTCTAGAAAATGTTCAAATACAGACACTTTTCTCCTTCGAGAAGATATGAGCCCTGAATTTTCCCTTTATTTTTGTTCTTACAGTCCTTACAGAAAAACTATTTCACCTGAGATTCACCTAAGATTAATGAACCTTTATAAAATATTCCCATCTTTACTTTGGAGGTAGTTGTTTTTCACTGTACAGAATTGTTTTCCAACAAAAGCATTTTTGTGTTTTAGTGGCATTTTTCATTTTCTTTCAAAATATATCAGCAGCCCTACATGAAATCAAGTTTATGAAGACTGCAAATAAGTTTTCCTATCTCTAATAACAAGCATGAAAAACTGGATTTCAGACTCATCCCACTAATGGCAACATTTTCTGTATCCTGCTGTCCCAGTGGCAGTGGGATTTTGTGTGTTTTGGGTAAGAACAAAACAATAAGAAGGCTGAAGATTCATTTTGTTTAAACCCAACCTCATCAGTCACCTCTTCTAGACACCCCATAGCTAAGTCTCCTCCCAAGGCATTGCACAGAGAAGGCTCTGTAACAGTTTATTTTATCATATCTTTCTTTATTGGCTCTCCCCAGGCGTTTTTTGGGTTTTGTTTTTTTGCTGAGCTCACTGTAGATTTTTAGACCAGTTTGTTTAAAACATGGATTTATCATTCAAGTGGTGGTGGCTGCTGGCACAGATCAATTACTGCAGCAGCTCCTACATTAACAGAATTGCAGATATTGGCCTCGCAATCCACAGAAGCACGATGCTCACAGATGAAACGCTGCTTGTTTTTAAAATGACAGCATTTCTGTCACAGGAGGCTGGGGAATATGGTCAATACATAAATCAGCACGTTGGGAGAAGGAAATGGAATTGCAAGGTTCTGCTCCGTGAGCTTCAATTCTGTGAGTCATGAAATTCAACAGCCAAGGTTAAAAATGTTTTTGGGCTCCAACTCGTTGTGATGCAGGGGCTGCCAAACTCTTCTGATTGCTGTGCCTCTTCAAAAGAAGAAAAAAGAAAAAAAGGAGAAATTTAATATGCAAGATTCTCCTTCTAATGCATTTTAATTAAAAACTTAATTGGTTTGAGCTAAGTATTTCTGAACTCTGGTAAAGTAAATGAATATTTGAAGCTCCCTTGGGGCCACTGTGATGAGCACAAGCCAGAAAAACAGGATTTCCTTTTACCAAAAAATAAAGGTTTTTAACAGAACACCATGTAGTACCAACAGGCAAAAGTCTGAACTGGGCAGTGGTGAAGAATCTGATCTTGCACAGGAGTATTTTCTCCTGCCAGAAACTCCTTTGTTTTCTGTTCCCCAACAACTGTTTTTATATTTTGTTTGGGGTTTTTTGGGAGTGGGTGGGGTTCTGTGTGGTATTGTTTTGTTCTATTTAGTGGAGTAGCATTTCCCAAGCAGTGGCTTCACTGGAAAGCACTAAAATTGCTCTAATTTTGGCACACCCTGGGTGTCCATTGAAAAAGGGACAGGATACACTACTCTCCATCAATGTTCTGTGCTACTTGAACTATATATATATTTTAAAAAAAGTAAAAAACAAAATTATCAGAAAAAAACCCATCTTCACATGCATCTTAATCTTCTGCAATAATCTACATAAAATCTGATTAATTTTTTCAGAGTTGTGGCTGCCCCAACCCTGGCAGTGTCCAAGGACAGGTTGGATGGGGCTTGGAACAACCTGGGAGAGTGGAAGGTGTCTCTGCCTTCCCACATCACCCATCACCTTGTCTGCCTGTGCAGACTCATCCCCAGGCTGCAGGAAGGTACTTATCCCTCAGAGTTAATGTAGCAGAGAATGTAAAATGCTTTAAATTCAGTCTCACACGAGCAGTGCTCAGATCCTCCCCTCAGTGCCCATCACTGAGAGCATCAGACCCAAAACTGGCACCACCCTCGTTCTGCTGCCTGGGGAAATCTGTGCTGCCCGTGGTGATGGCTTCAGGTCAGGTTGTTTTCCTCATTTTATTCCTGGAATAATGTGAGATTCAGCCTCCAGAGCCAAAGGACTCTGCTTCAGCCACAATTTTAATAGACAAGCTCTAATTTTTGACTATGAATTTCTGTAAAATGCAGCCACTTCCAGCTCATTGCACAAAGACATCCTCTGCCAGCTGTGATTGCTTTGGGTGCCTCTCCTGATTTTGGAAGGGGAGATTTGCAAAGGCTGAGTGATCAAAACCAGGGAGAAAAGCTTTGCTCCAGGTACTGCTCACAGTCAGACCCAAACATGACAGTGCCTCCCCCAGGTGAGCCTGAAGGTCACTCTGACCTTCCTCTGCTCTTGTGGAGTGTCTGATGTGGGAAATGCCAGCTCTGTGGCTATGGATGGTGTCAGATCTAAAGGGGGTGAGTGCCAACTTCATCATAAAGGTCAGAAAAATATAGTTTTGCAAAGAAAAGAAAATACATGAAAGCCACTTGTTACCTGTGTTCTTGTTTATTACCTGGTTCCTTTTCTATATTCAGATTTTACTCCTTTACCTTGATAAAAACTGATTCAGTCAAGCTGCTAACATAAATAGCTTGGATACCAATTCTTTGAATCCAACCTATATTTATCTGGCATAGGTCATATTTATCTAGCACAAGTCAGTGTCAAATAAACAAACAGAGCCTGGCTTGTGTGAAGCCAGACATGAAAAACAGAACAAACAAAAATGAGTTTTGGTATTACAGAGTAGGTAATGGAAAGCAGACAGATTGTTATTGGGAGGAGAGGGGTTTGGTGGTCTCTAGGAATCAGCCTGACACAGCTGTCACCAGAAATACATTTTTGGATTTTGTTCCTAAGCCGCTGGCTAGGGACAGCTCCTGGTGCACTGTTTTATGAGAATTCCTGAGAAATAATTACTGAGCTGGAAGAACAGGGGGAAAGGGGCAAAAAAGCAAATATGAGAAAGCAGTGAGATGATTGAGATCAGCTGGGTGGGCATGGTTGTCTGGCTGGGCAATGTGCACACACTCTCACCTCCCAGCCCAATTTCAATTCTCATCAACAATGAGGATTTTCATTCCCTTCCCCACTTTCTTTATATCTGTTCCTGGAAAATATGAGGTTTTGATGGGATGGATTTTTGTCCTGCCCCTGAAGAGCTGTGTAATGCACCTCAAAGGAGTTCATCATTGCAGCAGACAAGATGTATTTTCCTCCATTCAGCCTCTTCTATATCATAACTGTTAGGAAAATTAATCCACAAACACAGAGGTTTATGTCCAAAAAAGGAGACAGAGGAGTCCTTTTACTTCATTAGAATAAAGAGAGAGGCCATGGGGCATTTCCCCTGGGGTCTCTCGAATTTTGGAGGATGCAGCCTCCTATTTATCCGAATTTCCCAGCTGCATTTTCCTCTCTCTTTCCCCATTGGCTGAGGTATTTGAGAGGTACAGACTTCCTGGAGTGCCTAATACCTAAAATTCCCCTTTAATGTATAACCTCCCTTTTAATTTTTAATTCTTATGGAATTTATGGGTTTTCCCCATTGCTTCTTTCATCTTTCAATATCCAGTTTAATTTATCAGCCAACCTACAGTTTGTTTGTAAAGGCAAATATCTTCTTTTCCATTCATCAGCCACAGGAATCCTTCCCATTTTTTCATTTATCTCTCTGTGCTAGTTTCATCTACCAGCAAACCTGCTGCTTGTTTGTAAAGACAAGACTCTCACTCCTCTCATAACCCACCAAATGAGTTTCCCTCTCTCCTGCTCTTTCTGAGCCCCAGCAGATGCCATTGTGGGGTGGCAGAGGGCACAGCTGGGCACAGCTGGGCATCCCCAGCAGAGGTGCCAGGATGAACACATGCCCTTAACAACCCATCAACCTGTGCAGTGATTCCTGCTGCTCCCCAAACCATTCCAGTTTTCCATCTGCCTTCCCTGGCCTTGCTTTCATATTCTATCCCTTCTCTTGCCATCCAGATTTAATGACCGAGTAATATTCACACATCATGCCAAAAGAAAACTCCTCGGAGAGCAAGACCTAATTTCCAACACATGCTTCTTTACTCTCCCTGGGGTTTACTTATCTTCGGAGCAAAGCACCATTTCCAGAGAGTGATTTCCCATCACAGAGGAGCAGGATGCTCCTCCTCCTGCCGGTTCAAACACCTCCTCCTTTCTACAAACGCTCCCATAGACATTCACATCAGGTATGCACTCTCAGCACATCCCTGGGCAATTTTCCCACCAAGGCTTTGGCTGCTCCAATCAACTTTCCACCCATGGAGCTGTGAGGTGTTTTGCAGCTTTGGTTAAACTTAAAAAGACAAGCAATGAGATGTTTTTTACATGCAAATGTAAGTTGCTTAACTTAATAAAAGTACAGTGGCAGGGATGTTTTGTTCTACAGCTCTGAAGTATTTTGTAGCTGTAATTATGATTTTGTATGTAAAATTTTTGATAGGTGAAGTAATGGGAGGTATGGGGGGAAGGGCACACATGCTCTAAAAAAAAAACATTTTCCATTAGACCAGGTTGCACAAAGCCCCATCCAGCCTGGCCTTGAGTACTGCCAGGGATAGGACAGCCACAATTTGCGGCAAAAAAAATTTGTGTTTAGTTCAAGCTTTAAGTCTTATAAATAATTTTTAGATCCTCAAGTGAAAATCCATAATAAAATGTGAAATATTAACCTTGCCAGACAACATTTTATTCTTCAGCTAATGAATCACATCAGTAAACTAGTCTTCTCCTGGATTCAAGATGAAATGCCTGGGAAAAATAGAAGATTATTAATTTGCTGTTGCTGTGCTCTTCAGCATAAGTTATTCTACATCATGTCTGTATTTATGCCACTCCACTTGTTCTGGATGGGCACTGGTAAGATTTGAAAGAATACCTAATTAAAGATAAAAACAAACCACAGATACACTTGTCAAATGAAAAAAGCACAGTGCAGCTTTTTGTAGAAAAAAGCACAATTTCCCCAAGCAACTTATGATGGTCTCACATTTAAACCGTCAGAGCATAGTTCTTTTCCTGTCCAAGATCTCCCTGTCCACATGAGTATTTCTTCCTGATTTGTCATTTTTTACTGTGAAACTTCTCCAAAGATCAGGCATCACTGCCCTGATGTCACCCAGTGAGATAAAATCTGTGCTCCAGGCACGTTGAAGGAGCTGGGAATGCACACAGTTCATTTCACACATTGCACACATTTCATATATTTCAAACATTTCACAGCTCAGGAGCCATCCCTGGCCCAGCCAGGGCAGGAAATGCTGTGCATGTGAATGGGACTGAGTTCTGTGCCTCAGGGATTGAACAGTGAGGGGATGCATTTTCAAACAGGATTGTAAAACTGAAACGAGACTGGCTCTTGTTGGGACAGGTTCTGGTGTCAGTGCCATGGAAGTTGAGGAAGAGCATTTAAGAATTCCTGTGTTTGACAAATTCACTGCCCGTCTCACTGTGAAAAGATGAGTTTCTTCAGAGTTCTCCAGGGTTTTAGAAGTAACTTTGATCTTTAAAAAAGTCACCTACTTATTAAAGCCAATCTATAGCAGATCCATCATGTCTGATGTTCTGTGACTGAGACTTACTCTTACGATCTCATCTTCTGCTCAGCCCAGGGCACTCCTCTCTGGCTCTGCTCTGCCCTGACAGGCATGGAACCACAGAACCATAAAATGGTCTGGGTTGGAAGGGATCTCAAAGACCAGCCAGTTTCAACACCCCTGCCATGGGCAGGGACACCTTCCACTAAACCAGGTTGCTCAGAGCATCATCCAACCCATTCTTGAACGCTTCCAGGGTTGGGGCAGGCACAACATCTCCAGTAAACCTGTGTCAGGGCCTCACTGCCCTCACACTAAAGAATTTCTTCCTAATATCCAATCTAACCCAGCCCTCTCTCATTTTGAAGTCATTTCCCCTTGTCCTGTCACTCCATGGCCTTGTCATCTCCAGCTCTCTTGTAGCCCTTTAGGCACTGAAAGAGGTTCTAAGGTCTTCCCAGAGCCTTTTCCTCTCCAGCTGAACACCCCCAGTTCCCCCAGCCTGAGTCCAGAGCAGGGGGGCTCCAGCCCTCAGAACATCTCCATGGCCTCCTCTGGGCTTGCTCCAAGAGCTCCATGTCCTGCTGGAGGTCCCAGAGCTGGACACAGCCCTGCAGGTGGAGTGGGGTGTCAGACCTGGTGTAGCCCCAGGGCAGAGAGGAATGGGTGCTGTAGGACCCAGAAGGACCCTGGTGTTCTGTAGGAATGCATTTCCACAGCCAAACACGTTTCCATATAGGGCATATTTAAGACTCACCTCAAAACTTTGTAAGGGAAGAACACTAGAAGTTTCTTGGTTTTCCTGACAGTAATTAGCTCAGTGCCAAAGCATGAACACTGATAGGTCTCTTTACCGATTCCTCAAAAAAGTAGCCCAAACCCCACCTGAATCGTCCGATGCTTAAAAGAGAGCATGAAGCTCCTCAGTGCATTCTCAAGGTGTTGTAGCAGGTATATGGGACTGTCCCTATAATGTGCCCAGCTTTGTTCTTTGTTTTTGTATTATTTTTCTCTTTTATTAAAACCTTTTTGCTTTTTCAATACATACTCGACTTGCCAGCTCGCTAAATTCTTTAAGCCATTTTCTGTAAGGTGCTGGACACCCTAGAGGTGTTGAATCCTAATTCTACCTGTCTTTTCAAGAAATTCAATAGCCTTCCAGTGGGGTTTGTCTACCTGGCTATTCAAGAAATTCAATAGCCTTCCAGTGGGGTTTGTCTACCTGGCTCTTCAAGAAATTCAATAGTCTTCCAGTGGGGTTTGTCTACCTGGCTCTTCAAGAAATTCAATAGCCTTCCAGTGGGGTTTGTGAGGAAGTCAAATGCATTTACTGTGCACCCTGGTGAGGGTGTCCAGGCTCACTGTGGTGTAGCAGAAACCCTCCTCCCACCACCTGGTCCAGGGCAGGGCTTCCAGGCACCAGCCTTGCTCCTGCACAGAGGTGGCCATGAAGATGTATTCCAGAGAGGGATCCCCTTTCATTCTTTAAAACAGGATGCCCACGTGATAAATGAATAAAAAGTTTCAAAGCCCTTTATTTAAAATCAAGGCTCTGTTTCTTCAGATCTCCTGGGCTGTTCCAGTGGTATCAACCTGCAGCAGGGATTGCCATTGAAGGCACTGGATTGTCTTTTAGTGGTTTGTCTCCTGCCATGCTTCCAGCACACAATAATCCCGGATGTCCAGTGAAATCTTCCTCTTATCTTCTCCCAATTACTCAGCCTAATCCTTGCCAGGCTGTAATCGAGCCAGGCAGTCTTGTGAGACACTAATATGTGATTGTAGTTTGTCTGCCAGCATTTATGACATTTGCAAAGAGAGTGGTGAGTCATACGAGACAAATGGCTAGTGCTGTCTATTTTTTTATGTATGTATATAATTAGGTTTTGCAGCACAAGAAAAAGAGCCCCTGTCCAGCTTGTGAGGAGAACAATAAAAAGGAAAAAGAAAATTTCCTTTGGCAACTTATTTCAGCCTGACAAGTGGTTTTGATGATAAGTTTCTCTTTTTCTTCTCAGAGTTATACAATAATTTCAGCATTGTTGCTAGAAATACACAACAGAGCCAAGAAACAGGATTGTTGGGAGCAATTAAAATATGGCAGCTATTCAAATAGATTCTGTGTCCTGATACAGCATGTAGGATATCCTGAGTTTTTTCCTCCAGTGGTTTTGTCTGTGGGCGTTCAGTGTTCTCCTCTTTCTCAAGACTCTGTTTTTTGTATCAATGGTGTCTTTTCTTCTAAGATCAACAAAAGCCTTTGCAACTCCCCTTGGTAGTCTCTGCAACAGGTCTCTGGTGTCTACTCAGTGGCATTTCTGACTACATTTATCATTTTCTCCATCCTCCACATCCGACACGGTCTAATAGATAACACACAGAACCAGAGGTTTTGCTTCAGACCATGACATTGAGTCATTGTGCAGCTTTTGGCAGGCAGTGAAAGCTTAAAAAATGACCACTCATTTCTGATGACTCAGTTTGAGCATTTTCATATCTCTTGGGCTTGGATTTTCTGGTGGTCTTTGAGAACTCAAAGCACACACCAAGTTCAGTTGTACAACCCTGCTGCAAGCCCAGCCCAATCTGGATGCTTAGGAATGGAGGAACCCATAATTAGAGAGCACTTTGGGGAATGTTACTCACTGGGTTTCAGTTTAAGGGTAAAAATACCAAGGTTCCTTCTGGAAAAAGAGATTCTGTTGGCACAACATGGCCAGCCTCAGGTGAAAGTGCTGTGGTGTAATCATGGCAAGGAGGGTGACCATAGTGAAACCCTGACCATCTGATAACTGGGACGTGCCCTGTGCAGGGAAAAACATTTTGCTTAGAAGTGTCATCAGATTTCTGGGGAGATCTCCCACACAAATAAAAGTCATCTGCCCAACAGCCACAGGGAGATAAAGAAGCCACTTCAGAGATGTGAGCAGGCAATTCCATGAGAGCACGCAGCAGATGTGTGCACACTCCAGTGAAAGTTATCCAGGGTTCCCAGAGAGCCTCTTGATGTCTGACAGCTGGTCCTACTGTAAAATCATTATTGCTTTCAAGTAAAAGGGACAGTTCCCTGCCAGTCTTGGATACCTCTATCTGAATTATGTCTCTTGGATTATCAGCTGGTGTGAGAGGACAGTAATCTGGCAGTATCAGATCTGTTATCCCTCTATGGGATGAAATTGATGCCTTGGGAAGGCTGGCCTGGAACAGAGACTGGACAGAGCTAGAGAATAAAATAGGTATTTATTGAAAGGCCTCCAGGATCCACCTTGGGCAGGACAAGAGCCTGACCAGGACTACACCCAAGGTGGACTTAGAATGGTCACAAAATGAATGACCAGTCGTGAGGTTTCACACTTTGTAAGTTTTGGTCCTTTTGCATATTGGGGTTTAATTACAGCTTCAGGTTGTGAAGTCTCGTCCTTCTTGTTTCTCTCTTCAGTCCACTGTTGTTTGTGCTTTTGGGCCTGAAAGTTGTCCTTAGTGTTCAGCAGGACAAGGATTTGTTTTGTCTCCCTGCTCTGTGAAGAGCTGACTAACACTGAATATGAGGCTCAGATCTGCACCCCTAGGCAGCACAGAATCTGAAAAACATGAAAGCTAAAACTTAAGGCATCAAAATGCCCAAGGTCTCCCCAAGCAGTGATGAAGGTTCAGCTGGAATTGCTCACTCCTGTGTGCAGTGACACCAGAGTGTGGCTGAAGTGAAGCTGCAAAGAACAATTTGAACATTCAAGAGCACTCAGGAGCTGTCACCGTGGCAAGTCACAAGGCAGAGCTGGGCCATTTCTTTGTCTGAATGTGCTTTTAGAGCTTATGAGCCTCAAACTCCTCTCTAGCTCCAGGGAAAATACATGACAGAGCAGAATTTGGACACAAAACTTCACATACTAATTAACTCACTTCACTACCTACAGCCCTGCAGTTAAGAGGTTGTCAGCAGAGTTCTGGGGACAGTGACCAGAGGTCCCTCTGGCAAACACACATGGCTGGTTTGTACCAATGGGAAACTCATGGAGAATGACAGAAAAAAAGATCTACACTTGGCTGGGAGATGCCTACAGCATTTTAGGGTTTGGGATTTGAAGATTTAAAGTGTGATTGCTCTTCTTCCTGTCCAGCTGGGATTGATCCAATGACCCAAAATTGCCCTTAAGACCAAAACCACTGTATCCATACAAAATTCCTGATATGTACAAACACCATTTCTCATGAGCCAGTTTAAATTTTGGGAATTGTTTTTATTTTATTTTTTCTATACTTCTATAACTATATGCATCTTACTGCCTTGACTTAATGGGTGCAAAGATAATAAATGTCTAATAAACTATCTCAGACTCTGGTAATTCCCATGGATTTCACCAAAAATGTTTTGGGTCTCTCTAGTTCCCTTGATAATGGGGAAGATCCTGATTTTTCAGCAGTGTGACACAGGCTGCAGTTCAGCTTGAGGCACACCCAGAGGCATGGAGGTATTTGCAGAGTTAAAAGTGTATCAGTATAAACATTGCTGGAAGGTAGTGGAAATACCTGGACTATTTATTTCCAGAATATAAATTGCATATGTTAAAGCAGAAAAAATTAGGAGTTTATACCCCCTACATATCCAATGGAAAGAAAAGACCACTTTTGAGGTCTGAGGTGTGAGTGGGAAGCAGCACAGAACAGCTGAGCCTGCCACAGGCAACAGGAGCAATCCCTCATTTTAGGAGTGATTATGTCAAAGTAGAAAGATTACAAATCCCACCAGAAAAAGAAAATATAAACATATGGGTCCTGATGAAGGAGAGAGAAATTGTCAGGTAGAATTCACCAAGCACAAGAAATGCTGCAGACGCTGCAGGACATAAGATATTGAAAAAGCTTTTTTTTTTTTTTTTTTTTTTAAGCACATAAGATAGTGAAAAAGCTCAATCAGGGAGCACAGCAGGGATCGTGTGTCCAAGGAGCTTCACAGCCTGGGCTGATGGCTAAAGCATTTCTACAGGGATCAAGTGCAGCGTGCCAGAGCAGCCTGAACAGAGCACATCTCACAGGCAGCTGCCTCCGGGCCCTGCGGCTGCCACAGGAGTGACCAGCAAACACCTCCAGGGGCTTCTGCTCAGAAACCTGACAGTCAGCAGGGTTAGGAAGGAGTTGTTTTACAGTCCAAACAACTGTTTGTACAGTTTCACACCTGGCTAAACCGAGACAGACAGGAAAGCAAATGCTCCTTTCTTCTTTGTTCTTCTCATGCTGCTGCCTTAAGAAGGGGCTGGAGAGGAGCAGCGCTGTCAGGACAGGCTCCCCCTCAAGAGGCAAAGGAAAACACCAGAAGTGCCACTCCTATGGGCCTATTTGCCCAATGCCATATGATTTACAGGCTTTTTTATCCATTATTCTCTGTGCATTTTGTAAATCTCTGTGCATGGTGGGGTTATCATCTGCCACGGCAGCACCTCCACTGCTGAGCCCTGAGGTATAAAACCCACCAGGTTTCCTTGTATCCTTCTAACTGCCAACACAAGACATGGGTCTGAGCTCCTTCCCTCCTTCCCAAGAGATTTAGCAATGCTTTCCAAGTGTAAATGAAGCCTCAAACCATTCCTGAGTATTCCAGCCCCTGCACCACCTTATTTGCCAGTTTAAGGAGCTGTAGCTCGGTGTCTGCATAAACAGCTCTACTGGTTCTCAAATTTTTTATGATTAAGCTGCTTTTGATATGGAAAAGGCTCTGAAGTGTAAATTTCCTATTACCTTCCTTGTCGTAAAGATCAGAAAGGTAAATAAACTCCATTTCCCCTCATTCCTCTCTTTCCAGGAGGCACTGAAGATATAATGTAAAACCAAAACAACAGCAACCCATGAGATGACACCCCAGGAATCCCTGCTTGACAATATCCTTGAATTTCCAGTAGATTTTAAATTTTGTCATGACTTTTTTTTTTTTTTTTTTTTTTTTTTTTTTTTTTTTTTTTTTTTGGTTTGTGACATGCTTGCAGGTGAAATGATCACAGATGACATTCACATGAGTGGCTGACACAGCATTTGCAGCACTCTGTCCAGACCGTTTGCTGTTATCTCACCTTTGCCATTTCTTTTGAGGTTGGTGCATTGGAAGAGCTGCAGGCCTTTGCTGTTATTCTCTACTCCATAAAAATTCAATTACTGGAGTCTGACAGCCACCCTGGAGTCCAGGAGGACAAAGAAGGGCCTGGCAAAAGGAAAGCCAGGACCCAGATGGGTCCCTCTGGTACCACAGACAGTGGCACAGGTCCCTCCCACCCCCCCAGGAATGGGCAATTAACGCTAATTAGGGGAAGAGGCAGCTTCCTTTTTGGGTTTTGGACTATTTTTGTACTATGAATTCAAGGGAAATAGAGGAGGAGAAGGGGGTTTTGGCAAGGCCAGGTGGATGCAAACCCATCATCAATCCAGGCTGGGGGATTGATCAGACCCAGAGCAGCCCGGACAAAAAGGATTGGGGGTCCCTGTCCACAGCAGGGGGACTGGAACTGCATGACCCTGAAAGGTCCATTCTGGGATTCTATGAATCTATGAAAAAAAGTATGTTTTAGGAAGGATCTGTAAAAAGACCCCAACCAAACAAACAAAAACCAAAACAAAATAAAACAACCCCCCCCAAAGAAACCCAAAAAAACCCTCCCAAAAACCAAACTACAACAACAAAAACCCACAAAAACCCCTCAACCATAAACTAAATATCATTAAAAATCAATTATTTAATATTTCTGTAATTTAATATATTTGTTATGCTTTCAATGTATTCATATGATACAAAATATAATTGTTATAAAATGTGTATATAATATATATAATTTAATTCTATTTGTTGATGTTTGCTTGTCAGCAAATGGAAAAATAAATGAGCTTGGTACAAGCTTTTATTTAAAAAGTTTTACCCCTTTGCTTATCTTCCCTGGTCAGATGCTCCTGTTTGGCTCAGTGGCATTAATGGAGTGAGGAAGGAGATCAGAAATTGGCTTCAAGAGCTCAGCTTGCAAAGAGGCTGGTGAACCTTTTCTTCAGGTTTGAAAATTGTTCTTTTTGATCAGAAATAAAATATTTTGCTCAACTTTCAAGTTATATTATTTTTTTAAAAATTAAATGCAAATTAGAAGGTAACTTTAAACATAGTAATTTAAAGTATTTAACATTGGAGTTGTCAAAGCTGATTTTTTTCAGAAAAAAATGGAAATTTATGTTGATTAAAGTAATGGAAACAATCTAAATTCAAAGAAAACTCTGGTCCACACATTACTTATTTCTCCTGCTTTATAGAAAATATTTTATTCTTATTAAAGTAAAATACAGGGAGGGGGTTGTGTTTGACTGTGACACAATTTTCTTCCTTCCTTCCTTCCTTCCTTCCTTCCTTCCTTCCTTCCTTCCTTCCTTCCTTCCTTCCTTCCTTCCTTCCTTCCTTCCTTCCTTCCTTCCTTCCTTCCTTCCTTCCTTCCTTCTCTCTCTTTTTCACTCTTTCTTTCTCTCTCTTTTGCTCTTTCTTTCTCTCTCTTTTTTTCTCCATCCTTCCATTCTTGGAGTGGAAAATCCATAATTTAAAGTAGATTTTATTTTGTTCAAAGGGCAATCTGCTATTTCTGAAGCAATAAATGTGACACAAAATGATCCAAACACGCTCTTCCATCACAGTTTGGGTGTTAATGTCAAACCTGAAACCTGAGAGGCCAATTGGCAGCCAGGAGCTGAGCTATTCCAGGGAGAGGACAGTAAATCTGAGTTTCTTTACTTTGCACCAACCCTCTCCACACGCATTGAAAAAAATTCTCCAGTGTCATTTTTGGTGGTGGGTGAAGCCAGCGCTCAAAACCTTTGCAACAGTCCTTGGAAAACAGATGGAAAAGGAGACTGATGTGCCAGTGACAGCAATTCAGTGCCAAGAGTTGATGCCTTGGAGAGTGATTTGGGGGTTGTTTCAGGACAGGAGCTGTGGCTGAGGGTTACACACGCCCATCTTTGTGTCTGACATTCACCCCAGCGCTCAAAGAACAACATTTATACGCCTTTTCTTGCCGAGTTCCTTTTCTGCCGGCTGAGTGGAGGAGCCCGAGAGGTGCCGGTCCCTCCCTGAGCTGCAGCTGGGAGAGGGAATTGTCCTTTCTAGGCAGCCAGTTCAGCCAGGGATGTGCCTAAAGAACCCCAAATCCAGCACCCACCATCCCCTCCCATCTCATTCCATCTCACCCCATTCCCATCCCATCCCATTCCCATTCCTATCCCATCCCATCCCATCCCATCCCATCCCATCCCATCCTGTCCCATTCCCATCCCATTCCCATTCCTATCCCATCCCATCCCATCCCATCCCATCCCATCCCATCCCACCCCATCCCATCCCATCCCATCCCACCCCCATCCCACCCCCATCCCATCCCATCCCATCCCATCCCATCCCACCCCCATCCCATCCCATCCCATCCCATCCCATCCCACCCCATCCCATCCCATCCCATCCCACCCAGACTCGGGGACAAGGCAGAGAGAGGTTGGGCAGGTAACATCACCAAACTCGTGCCACAGTTTCCTCTTCCAGCCCGGGATTTTTAGGATTTTTCGTTTCAGTTTATGAACAAAACGCCCTGTTTGGCAGCAGGGGAGCCAAACCCACGGAACGCCTCTTATTTTTTTATTGCTGTTTTCACGCATCAGGTCTCCGTGTGCCTGTAGCTGCCGAGGGGGAGTGGGAAGGGCCGGCTCGAAAGCAGGAGAAAAGGGCGCACAGTTTCCAGGGGGAGCCCCGTTTCCCGGAGGGAAGGAAGGTTTCCCAGAGGGAAAGAAGGGTTCCCGGAGGGAAGGAAGGGTTCCCGGCTGGAGCGGGGAGGAGCGGGCGCTGCGGGGCGGAGGAGAGACGGGGGCGGCTCCTCCGCCTGCCTCGGTAAGTGGCGCCGGCGGGATCCCCATCCCCATTCCCATCCTCATCCTCATCCCCATCCCCATCCCCATCCCCGGGCAGATCCTGACACCCCATCCCCGGGCAGGGCTCCCCACGGGCACGGCTGCTGCTCCCCTCTATCACAGGCTCCCCTGAGGCACGTCCTGAGCCCTCTGCCCAAAGGACACCCCCTTCAAACACCGTCTCCCCCTCGGGAAGGGTTCCCCCTCTTCTTCCCCACCTCCAAGGGAGATCCCCTCGGCGGGCAGGACCCGCAGCCCCTCCCCGGGCTGGTCCCCGCTGCCCCGGGCTGGTGCTGATGTGCTCCACAGCATCCTCCTCCACGGCGTTTTGCCCTGCCTTGAGCTGGGAGATTTGCTGCCCTGGGGCTTGGCGCTTTTACCCTCAGAGGTTTGGCGGGTTTGACCCCAGGAAGGGCGGATTTGGCACCCTGGGGCTGTGGATTTACACCCCGGGGCAGCGTCTTTGCACTCAAGGGTTTGATGCTTTTGCACCCCAGGGGCTGGGATTTTTGCTACTCGGGGGTTGGAGGTTTTGCTACTCGGGGGTTGGGGGTTTTGCTCCCCAGAGGGTGAGGGTTTTGCCTCCCCAGGGTTTGGGTTTTAGCCCCCGGCTCGGTTCCTAACGCCAGTGATCCCCCCGGTGTTTGCAGCGCGGGTTTAACTTCACCTGAGTTTCACCGCTGTGATGTGGCTCCGGTCTCTCCTCTCCCCCCGGAGCAGCAGCGGCCGCCAGAGACTTTGTGTGGCTGTGGAGGAGCTTTACATCTGCCAGGGGAGATCCCGACCCGCTGTGCCGCCTGTGGAGGAGGATTCCGTGTCCTGCCTGGGGGCAGGAACCATCAGCTTCACCCAGCCAGGCTGGGAGCAGCTCCGAGGGGAGGGATCGGGATCTCTGGGAGCCCCTGGTGCCCTCCAGCCGGGAAAACATCGCTGAGCTGCCTCAGCCATCGGCTCCCAGGGTGAGGATATTGTGTTTTACTCTTTTACTGTGTTTTACCGTGTTCCCAGGCCCGGGGCTGTCAGAGATGCTGCAGGAGCCGTTCCGTGCTGGTTCGGGGGTGGAAAGAAATCGTGCCCTGGGAAACGCTGCGCTTCCATCGGGAAAGTTGGATAGAGGGAGGGAGGGGAAGAGAAGGGAAGGCAGTGGCGAGGCTCACTCGCTGCACAGAGTGTTGAGCTGCTGAAAGCATCCCCAGGCATCCTCCCCCTCCTCCATCACCACCCCCAGCCTTCCACAGCGCACAAATCGCTCGCATTGTTCCACAATCACAGAGCTCTCGCAGTTCTCTCGTGGGGAGGAGGAGGAGGGAAAGGTGTGAGAGGTAAACTCCTGGGGCAGGTGCTGTTCCCTGTGCCGTGGTTTGTACCTGATTCAGCAGAGCCTGCCAGCAAATGTATTCCCAGTAATAGATTTCCAGTTCTCATCGTTCCTCTAAGATTTTAAAGGGCAGTCAGCCTTGAGATTGCAGAGTGGTTTTTTTTTCCCCCCTTCCCTTGCCATAAAAATATGCCTTTTACTGATGAAATTAACCTTTAGCTTGGGATTTGCCTGGTGAATAAATTAGGTCAAGCTTTCTGGATATGAAACGGGAACTGAAATGCTGGAGTTGATTTCCTCAGGCAGCCTCAGAGCAGAAACCAACCCATCAGTTTTTTGAAAGGAAGTAAAACTACAATATCCAAAAAAGACCAGTGCAAACCTTAAGGCATCTGAGATCCCAGGAAACCCGGGAAGATCCCACACCTTGGTACAACTGGGCATTTATCCCTTTGGTTTTGCAGGAAAGACAGAAATATTGATGCTGTAGGAAGACTCTGGGCTATCTGAGCAGTGTAACCACATGGGCTGCTGCAGCTCACAGGAGAATTTAAAAGCTCCAATATTTTAAGCTGAGGAAGTGCATCCCTGGGGAAGATGACATATCCTGCTTTGTCCCAATAATTTCCACAGAGAGGTCAGGATGGTGCCATCCCCTGCTTTCCTGTGTTAACCATTCTCCAGGTGGTTTGAGAGCAGCACTTCTTAGTTAACTTACTTAATTTAGCACACTTTGGATAAGGATTGGCTTCTCAGTCAGAGGTAAAAGGATCCAGACATCCACCCCAGGCTGTGACAGGCTCTGGAGGAGCTTCCAGGGACTCTGCCTGGGGATTCTTAAAGGGATCAGGAACAGCAGGATCCTGTTTTCTGCACCCTGAATTAAAGTTTAAGGTTCAGACCTGAAGTTTCAAGAATCCAACACCCCTTGTTTTTATTGTGGGAGTAATGGATGTCAAATAAAGACAACCTTATTTCCAGTCCTTCAGCCTTTGTGTTGATAAAAAGAAAAAAAAAAAAGTATGACAAAAGAGTGTTTCTCTAGTGCTTTGTGAGCGTGGGCACATCTGCCTGCTGGTTTTGTGCACTGTCATACTCCTGGATGTATCCTGCACTAAGGAGCCTGCTGTGAGTTTTTCACTCAAGAAGACCTTTTAACCCAAGCTGGTGGCTGAGATGGCACCTGAGGAGCACAGAGAACTTGCAGAGAGGAATTCTAATAACCGTGTCCTAGTTCTGCTCGAAGTTTGGGAGTGATGTGTGTTCACAGAGCACTGTGAGTAATGATCTGCTTTAATTAGAGCCGTTCTAACGCTGATACAAACTTAACGACTGTGTGGGAACCGTCATTCTTTGCAGGAAGGTGCGACTTCAAAACCTTCTTGTCTCAGTGCTACCTCTAAAAATACCCAAATAGTTAATCCAGGATTCTCATCTATCATAGAACAAAAATTTGACAGCGATTTTTTAAAAACCTGAAGACTGGAGGTTTTAAATGTTATAATTTGACATAGATTAAAAATAAATAAATAAAATTTATCCAACCTGGGGTTTTTTTTTGCTGTTCATGTCTTAGGAGCCTACCCTAATGCTGCATGCACACCTGGGAGAACCTGGGGTTCACTGGGTGCTACTCAAGTGTTTGAAGTGGTCCATGTGGCTGTCCCTGAGCTGTCTGTGTGAAACATGCAGGAGGAGAACGGCCTGAACAGTTATTTCTGCCAGGAAATGTGGCTGCACTGAAATCCAACTGTTCCACGGGAGCTCATCCAGTCTGGTGACATCCTCAGTGGAGCTGTTTAGAAAGAATGGTGCAGATTTTGCTCTTTCCTGTCAATTATGGGAGAGCTGCAGACTGGATTTTTTATTTTATTTTTATGGGGTGTTTGTTACCAGGATGTGGAGTGTTGTCCAGGGAACATTTTCATTAGGACTGAGGTGCTTAAGACAGCCTACAGACTTTTAGCAGTGCTGTCCAAAAAATTTGCCTGTTCTCAGTGCTGGAGGAGCAGGAGTTCTTCAGGTCTCAGTCAGTGACTCTCAGCTCCAGTGAGGAAGAGCTTTTCCTCCTTTACTTTTTTTTTTTTTTTTTTTTTTTTTTTTTTTTTTTTTTTTTTTTTTTTCTAGGCAGCTTGAGTCTTCTCTTAATTTTGTTTTTATTTTTTTTTTTAATTATTTTTAACTTGAAAGAAAGGAGACCACTAAATCCAGCAAATAAACAGAAGTCAGGGGATGGAGCTGAAGATTTTGGAGGATGAGTAGGTGCATGAACACACGATCACCTCCAAGGACAAGGTCACTATTGCTTTCAGAAAATGCAGCCCAGCTTCACAGTTGTGTAGGAATCCTTGGAAGAAGTCAGCAGGTGGAAAAGAAACACCTGGGTGGTGTAGGCTGCTCGGAATTCTGAAAGGTTTTCAGTATAGTCCCTCATGGTGGGGGCTTTTAAGGAAATGTGATAGTCCTGAGTTAAGAGGGAAGTTCCCTGTGTGAAAAAATACTTGTCTGAAAGGTGACATGCAGGAGGGGTAAGTGCAGGGTGAGTTACAGAGAGGTCAGTGATGGTCTTTACAGGGGTAGGGGTTGAGGTATGTGGGGTTGTAGAAATCTTCAGCTGGGAAAAACGTGAATCATGAGGTGGTGATATTTACAGGCAAAAGGAAGTTTAACCAGGGCATGAAGGATAATGTCTGACTTAATGAAGTGAAAAATGGTTTTTATGAGACTCACTGAGCATTACAGTGGAAGAAAGAATTCAACTGTGGAGTGATGGGGTTTTGAAAAGATGAACAGGACTTAATTTCCTAATTTCATGCTCTTTTCCCATCTAAAGCAGTGGGCTCTGAACTCTTTTTGCTGCTCAGGAACAAGACCTTTGGATGGCCACAGCCCAGTGGAAGGGTCAGCTCAGTGCCACTCAAATCAGCAAATCATGGCAGGGATGAAAGGTGGTGAAAGGGCAGCAGGACAGAACAGAGACCATGCCCTTAGGTAAATCCACAGAGCATTTACCTCTTGGAGACTGTCTGGAGTTTTGGTCCTTCTCAGAAGGTCAGAAGAGCAGGAGGGATGGGCAGGAATCCTCTGTTGCTTCCTTGTGAGGAATGAGCAAACTGGCAGATGAGGAGGGAGCTGGCAGGGTGTGACAGGGGTTGAAGAGTCCACCAAAGGCACTGAGGGAGTGGATGGGGATGGGTTGTGTGATTTCTCTTCCAATGCAAGGACCAGAAGCACTGAATGAAGCTGGCTGGTGACAGGCTCAGAACAAGCAAAAAGAGTTGTTTCTTTGCAGGACACAGAGCTGAGCTGTGGAAGTTGTCACTATAGGAGGTCATGGATGCTGAAAGTTTGTTGGGCCAGAAGGGAAGCAGGACAATTTCATGGTTCAGAAATCACTGAAACCATCTTAAGAGGTAATTCTGAAGCAGAGGCTGCAGGAAGGACAAAGAGATGTTGGGAACATTTTGCTGCCTTATTCTTACACTTCTAAGACAAAGTTTGGCCCCTGTGAGATGAGGCAAGTTGGGCTACAGGGATGTGTTCCAGGCTCACTCTCACACTGCACTCTGTAGGATGCCCTGGAGATGTGGGATTGACCTGAGGGTACTGGGGAAGGAGATCCTGGACACAGGAGAAGTGATCATATTTAAATATAACAATTTGTCATCAGGAAATATTTCTATAATTCTCTTTTTCCCCACAAGTTTTGTCTTTGTGTTCCCTCAGCTACACCAGTGAGCTTTGTACTGCTGGAGTTTTTCTCACCTTCTCACCTACCTGTGACACCACTTGGTCAGAGCTTGGGAACTGAGCTGTGGACACGAGCATGTGGATTTCCAAAAATGGAAAAATCCCCAATTAAAAATCCCCAATCACCTCCCATCTGGGCACAGAGGGAACCTGAGTCTGGGGTCGGGGCTGCACCTGAGACACCTCAATTTGATGATCTTCCAACCTAAACCATTCTGTGATTGCAGGATTGTGCTCCCTGTGTAGCTGCTGGCAGCCCTGCTTGGCCATTCAGACTGCAGGATGGAGCTGCCCACTGTGGTGGTAAAAAACCTCTGAACTTCACAGTCTGAAAAAGCACCAGGACAACCCAGGGCACAGCATGGACTGAAGAGTGGGGTTATGAGAGCAGCCAGCCTGGGCAAGCAGCCCCAGCTGCTCTGGGGGTGGCAGAGATGATAATGAGAATATAGAACCACAGAATGATTTAGGTTGGAAAGGACCTTAAAGATCATCTAGTTCCAGCCCCCACATTATGTGGACTTGGCATGCTGTTCAGTGGGATTTGGCTCAGCTGCTTTAATTTTTTATTTCAGTTGTTTTCTTTTCCTCTCTCTGCTCTCAGTACATTTCTATTTTTTTTCTGGTCTCATGCTTCATCTGATGATGCATTTTCATTCACAGGAGGGCTTTTAATTGCCATGAAGGACTTCAGTCAATGCTGCACATTTATCCTCACCCTCAGGATTTCAGACACTTCTAATGGGCTGCTAACCACGGGACAGTGGTGGCACAGGCACAGCAGGGTGTGTGGATTTTTCCTGGAGCAAATGAAGCATTAAATATAATTTCCTGCCTTTCACACACCCACAAAAATCGTTATTAAAGTAATTCTGGTTTCTCCCCTTTTGCCTCGCTCAGATTTTAACAGTGGGAAGATGCTGATGGACAGGAATGAGAGCTGGCTCTCTAATTTCTCCTCTGCTGCCCCCTCCTTTGCAAGGGCAGGGGTGGGGCTGCAGGAGGTGCTCATCGGGCTGGTCCTCACCCTCATCGACGTGGCCACACTCCTGGGAAACACCATCGTGTTCCTCTGCCCCGTGGTGGAGAGGAGGCTGCGCACTGTCACCTACATGTTCATCATGTCCCTGGCCATGGCAGACTTCCTTGTGGCCTGTCTGGTGATGCCCTTCAGGTGAGGAGTGTCCCTGGGGTGTGAGCAGAGGAGGACAAATGTCCTTTCTCCCAGCTCTGCATCTGCTCTTGGAGCTGGGCTGGGATTCACCTGCTGGGGTCTCCAAAGGGCTGAACTGTGGGTTGGTGGCTGTGTGTGCTTTCCCTGTCTCTGCTCTGTGTTATGGATCCCCTGGTAATTCCTGCAGACACAATTCCCAAGGGTGTTTTTCCTGTTGGCCACACAGAGACCCTGGCTGCTGATCTGAACTTGATTTCCAGCTTTGCACATGGAGCTTCAGTCATTGAGCCCCTCTTGTCCAGGACTAGCCCTGCAGATGGAATGTAAGGAATTTATTAAGGATAAGCAGAGAAATTTAGGCTTCCCCTGTATTTCATGGAAGAAGAGGCACTTGAGAGGGTAGGTGTCCCTGCATGAGGTTTATATTTATGAGAGCTTCACTACCTGGCTAAAACAGTGAAACAAAACCAGAAAGCAGCTGACTTGTGATCCTGGCTGTCTTGTCCTGCAAAGCAGCCATAAGTTTGTGTAAATCAAGGAACTACACCCTGTTTTGAGTTCATGGGGCAATAAGAGGAAGCTGAACTCTTTTCCATTGCTATGTTTCAGTTCTCATGGGACTGCCTGTTACTTTGAATTTGGCACTGAAGAATATTGTCCCAAAAAGCAATTACAAGCTGAGTTAAAAGTTCATGGTACCAGGTGGAAAAAACCAGTTAATTATGTTCTTTTTAAAAAAATATTACTGCTAACTTACATTCTATGCTTGATGAATTTTAAGTTCAGGTGCTGAAATTATCATAGAACCATAATATGGTTTGGGTTGGCAGGGACCTTCAGGGGCCATCTAGTCCAACCCCCACACTGAGCAGGGAGGGACACAGGACCTGGACCAGGCTGTTCAGAGCTCCATCCAGCCTGGCTTTGAACACTTCTAGGGATGGGGCAGCCACAGCATCATCTCTGGGCATCCTCACTGTGAAAAAATATTTATTTTGATAGATATCTACTATCTATCTACTAACACCTATCTATTTTGATAGATATCTACTACTTGTAGTGATATCTACTACTTTTACTTTATTCCATCTACTTTTAGTTGTGTTTTACTTAAACAACAAAACTTACAAAGGGGAGCAAAGATCAGAGCATGGTTGGTGCTGTGTGCCCCTCTTGAATGTCCTGGTGCTGCCTGGTGGGGAGACCTGCCAGGTCCTGAGGGGCCTCTGGTGAGGAATGGACCCTGTTGGCTCCATCAGTGTTGTACAGCCCTGCCAGCACAGTGGCTGCTGTTTCACACTTTCCCTCTGTTCTGGCTTCACATCAATGTTGCTCTTTTGGATTTCAGTTTGCTCCTCAGCTGGCAGGTTATTATGTGCCAAAGGGAAGGAAAAGAAATGATCTTAGGAGGCAGTTTGGCTCAGGAATATGTGTCAGAAGGGGAAAATAAATTTGCCACTTGGTGTCTTAATTTCATAAGAGTAAGACTTTTGTTCCTGGCTTGGCTGGTTTGCTGGAGCGGTTCAGCTGAGCTTAGCTTGTTCTCTGAGTACTCCAGCCAGTCTGTCATTTCCAGGCTGAATATTTCCAGCTATTCTTTTCCTCTGCAAGCAAGAGGGCAAGGCAGGGGTGACTTCACTGTGTGCTTTTTTGAGCTTTTAGTACTCCTTCTTATCCAGCATCATTTCCAAGCTGCAGAGACTTTTTACCTCAGAGAAGAGTGGTCAAGTGTCCACTACCCTATGCTGTGAGAACATCTGCAGGTCGGGTGCATCCCCCCAGGTGTGTGCAGGTGAGAACTGGGCACCTGCTCACCTGGGATCTGTGTGCAAGGGTGTCCTGACAGCAGCACAGCTCCTCCTGGGAGGCCAAGGCACACCACAGGCTCTGCAGCACCTCTGGGGATAAGGAGGGCTCTGAGGAATGGCAAAACAGCACCCAGGTCCAAAACTGAACCTGTGCTCCAATTCTAGTGCCTCATTTCCCCTCTGTAAAAGAGCCATGAAGCCTTTCCATGTGTGTGCTGTGGAATCCTCCATGCTGCCCATGGTGCAGGGACAGGCTCTACTGTAGTTTGCTTTGATTTCTGCATGGAACCCCACATAAAGAGCTGCTGAGGGCTGGGACCCTTCAGCAGCACTGCACCCACCTACAGCAGTTGTGTGCTCTGGAACAACCTTCACAGGTGCTGTGCTGATGAGATGTAGATCAGGCATAGTTTTCTGACATCAGGTTGAATCCCTTGCTGCACACTTGAGCACAGCAGCTCAGCAGACCTGATCTCACTGTATTTAACCAGCAAGCTGGGAAGTTACAGGATAATTAAAGCTCTGCAGGACTAGGGAGTTACTCATCAAATTCACTCACAGTGGTGATTTCAGCAGCCTCAGGAGCTGCAGAAAGCTGAAGGAAGAAAGGAGAAGCAAATGGCATCTCACTGAATGCTATAGAAACATGCATCAGCCTTCCTACAGCTGCCATATGCTCCTTCCTTCATTGCTCACTTCTCACAGGCCCCTCTTGACTTTGTTAGAAGTATTTTTGGTATTATGTCTGCTTTTTATTGGTGTGTTTACCTTGCTGAGGCATTTATGAGCCACATAATGTACAAGCTGCATGGGCTTCCTCCTAGGATGTTGTTGTTTTGTATTTTTTTTTAACCAAGAGTGGAAATATTTTCTGGTTTTGAAGCATTCAATTGGATGCAAAGTGAATTTCTTGGAGATGCTCCATGCCCCAGCATCGGGGAAAAATCACAAAAGACTGTGCTGTGTCAGCACTGGGAAAATGCTGTGATAAACAAAGCTGTGCAGATGTAAATTTGGGGAGCTTTGTGGAGCAAAGCAACTCTCTTGAGGCACATAGGCTGCAAGAAGCACAGGGTTGCTCTTGTTCAACCATGCTCCAGCTGTGGGGTGCTCCTTTCTTGGGCTGTGCTTTGAGGATGAATCCCAGAGCTATGTGCCCATCTTTAGTACCTGTGTGATAAAATACAGCATTACCTCAGAACAGTCACAAAGGAATAGTAACAGAATGGTTTGGGTTGGAAGGAACCTTAAAGACCCTCTTGTTCCAGCCCTGGGCAGGAACACCTCCCTCTAGACCAGGCTGCTCAGAGCCTCACCCAGTCAGGCCTTATACACCTGCATGGGCTGCACAAACAGCCCTTCCAGCTGTGATTTCCAGCTGTTTTCTCTTCCAGCATCATCTATGAGGTGACGGGGATGTGGCTGTTCGGGAAGCTGTTCTGCAAAGTCTGGATCTCCTTTGATGTCATGTTCTGCACTGCCTCCATTGTCACGCTGTGCTTCATTAGCCTGGACAGGTACTGCTCCGTGGTCACCCCCTACCACTACTCCAGGAGGATGTCCCGTGGCAGGTGAGTGCAGTTTCTCTCCTCATTTTGGGTCCTTCCAGGTTGTCACTTGGCCATGGTGGACATTGATCTGAGACTGAATGAGCTGTTGACAGGTGCTTCCCAGATGCAGAGTGATGTGCCAAAAGGAACTTTCACCATTTAAAACTGCAGAAAATGTTTAATGTGGTGCAGGAGAGGACAAGAAGGATGCAGCTGAGGGGGGTTGGATGGTGCTCCTGGGAGAATATTTTTTGAGCTAAGGAAGAGTTGCAAAATGGGGTAGAAAGCAGTGATATGGGCTGAGTTGGACCTACAGGTTTTTCCTTGTGCAGTCATTTCACAGAATCACAGGCTTGGGTTGGAAGGGACCTTAAAGATTATCTTGTTCCATCTCCCTGCTCTGAGCAGAGACATCTTCCACCAGACCAGGTTGCTCAAGCCTTGGCCTTAAACACTTTCAGAAATGGGGAAGGACTTTGAAGAACTTCTAAGGACTAGGTGAAAGGAGACCCAAAGAATGCATACAGCAGTAGTCTTCCCTTTCTTAAACTCACCATCTTTTCTGCAGTGATACTCAGGGAAAACAGAGAGTTTCTGAGCTCCCATGAGGGTTTCACGTGAAGGGCTGAAGTGAGGACTGCAGGGTGGGGAAACTCATCTGGGGGTAGGCAGAAAGGACAGTGCAGCAGTGGGGTGCTTTACAGAGTGGGTTCAGGCTCTTCTAGGCATGTTTTCCCACTGTCACTCTTGCCGTGTGTGATTTGTGGACCACAAAGAGAGGAGGGGGCTGTGTGGCCCGCCTTTCAGATTCTGTCATCTGGTGCCCATCAGGCCCCAGAGGGTGGGATAATGACCAGATACTAAAGCTGAAAGCAAAAAAATCTACATGCTGTTGTTTCAAATACTAACAAACATCTTCTGTAAAACCTTTCCTCATCTTTTCTCAGCCAGCTCTGAGCACTCCTTCAGCTGACCCCAATTCAGTCAACTACAGACCAATTACCCACTTGTTAGAGATACGCATGTCTGGACTTGTTGTACTCCAGCTTTTTTTCCCTTCTCCACGCCCTGCTGGACTGCTCAGCAGCGATATCCCACACAGGTTACCATGGGGATTGAATCGTACTGGATGTTCTCAACTCAAAATTACTCAGACCCTCTCTCCCCTCCACATCTCTTTCCTTTTGCAGATGCATTGTGATGACCTGCACGGTCTGGGTGTATTCCTCCCTCATTTCCTTCCTGCCCGTCATGCAAGGCTGGAACGAGATCCCTGGGGTGGACTTTGATGCGGGCACAGAATGCATCTTCGTCACCAACTGGGTTTTTGCCATTGTGGCTTCTGCCCTGGCGTTCTTCCTTCCCTTCACGGTCATGTGCAGCATGTATTTCTTCATCTACCGCGCTTCCCGCCTCAAGGCCACCCGCATCATGTCCCAGACGCTGGAGATCCACTACCACCCCAACAGCAAGAGGCAGAACCACCTGCAGCTGGAGAACAAGGCCACGAGGACCATCAGCATCATCATCTCCGTGTTTGTGCTGTGCTGGCTGCCCTACTTCGTGCTGAACGTCTGGCTGGCGGCCAGAGGTGCCGACTCAGCCAGCACGGTGCTGCTCGGCACCTTCAAGATCATCACCTGGCTGGGGTACTGCAACTCCACCATCAACCCCCTGCTCTACGCCTTCCTCAACAGGGACTTCCAGCACGCCCTCAAGAAGCTGCTGGTTTGCAGGCGCAGGTCTCAGGTGGACGCTGGGGAGGACATGGTTTCCATAGCCACCTTTGCCAAGACTGCTCCGGACCTGGAATACAGTGTGACGGTGCCCAACGGTGCCCCCAAGGGAAAACCCAAGTCATAGAGATTTGGGATCAGTCACTGGAAGTGGTGATACAGAAAGTGCTGGAGCACATCCCAATGGAAAAACAAAGAGTAGGAAAGTAGGGGAAGGAGAGGCTGGAATATTACAGCAGGGGACAATACAACAAAGATGCATTTCTTCACCTTCCACAGTTTGAATAATGAGGAACTCAGATATTTTAGGGGCAATTTGTTATAGTAATGGAACTAATTAATTCCTGGATAATTATTTTTCTAATGAGCATTTCCCAAGACAAATTCAATCTTCATGTTGGGTAAAAAATCCCAAACCAGTCTGGTATAACGTGATCTTAACATTTGTGTACATCCTGGTGATCTGTGTCAGGTGGGGGGACAGTGTTTCTTATCAAGCCACTGTTGTTTCTCATCTTGAAGTCTCATTACAGATATGACCAGTTTTAGTAACTCCATGTGTGCCAGTCTGTGTATGGGAATTAGAGGAGAGATGTGGCCAAAGAGCAGAGCTCACTTCCTAAAGAGGCACCACTCTGGCCTGGGCTGTTGCTTAGGGTTCAGCTCACTGGCTTCTGCAACATCTGGATATTCAGAGCATTCCATGGCTTTCTGTGAATTATCTGTGGGTTTCCTTGTTAATTCTGGAAGGGGACATTCCACGTGACAGACCCCAGGAGATGACAAAGACCTGCTGTAACACCAGGAGCACTGTGGTTTCAAAGCTACAGGTGGCTGACACCATCTGAAGACAGGATGTGAATAGGAATTATTACTTGTGTGAACACTGTAATATCTACCACAGTGACATAAAAACAATCATGATAAATGGAAATTATTATTTTTACTACTCCCAAGTGCTTGTCTGGACTTTCCCAACTGCACTGGCTCCCTGCAGTAAAGCCACAAGTGCCTCACAGAGGGGTTACTCTGAAAAGGTAGCAGGGAACTGTCCTCAGAGGTAGCAAAATGCAGTAGGATCTGCCTGGAGCACTTGAACTACTGAAGATGCAGCACAAGGGTCAGGAATTCTCTCTCAAAAGCCTGATAGAAAAACCAGTCCTGACCTGGAGTTCAACAGTGGTTCTTTTGTGAAATGACTCTCCAGGGAGAGGGCGAGGTGTCCCAGACCCTACGACTCCAGCAACAACATGGAAGTGGTAAGTAACTACACCTTATTCTGGGGGAAGCATCCCGTGGGCACAAAGGGGGACAGGGCAGGAATCTTGCTGCTGCCACCCAGGTCTTTTTGATAAAATGGAACAAAGAATGAGGTTTCATTCCCAAGAGCTATGAGGGAGGAAGGGAGCTGAGGGACAGGCAACATCCTGTGAAAGAATGGGGCAGGACCCCAATGCTGCACAGAACAGCAGAACCCCAGGCCAAAGCCCCTTTGGCAGGGCTGTGAGCCCACAGCTATGGCAGTTTGGGTGTTGTTCCACAAACTGGCAAGAAAGTACACATCATCCAGAGGAAAACCTCTCAGGTTAGAGAAGAGCCTTTCTCTGTCAAACCCTGGAGCAATAAGGGACAAAGACAGGGACAACACACTTCAGTGCTGAGAGAAGCAAAGCCTGATCAGGCAGTTCAGAGCTGAGCAGGCCAGATGCTTTTGTGGCTGGCAGGGCAGGACTCATCCACGCCTCTGAGGGCAGGTGTAACATCCCAGAATATGCAGACACACCTGGAGTGAACACATATGCCAGTTCTGGCACTGAAATGCTGCAGGGCCATTGGAATAGGCAGCTACACACATCCAAATATACAGCAAGTAAAAAATACCTGATTCCTCATTTCCTGTGCTCCACCTGTAATCACTGAGCTGGCAGGGAAGGCAAAGAAGCTCCACATGTGGCCATTTCACTGGGCAGCTGTAGCTGATGCAAACAGGGACATCCAAGGGGAGAGGACACACTTAACTCTCCTGCTTTAACCTAGCTAAAAACAAATCCTGTTCCTGGTCAGATATTCACTGCAGCAATCTGTTTTCACCTGGACAAGCCAGTATGGAGGAGAGTTATCCAGGAGGACATGGAAGACAATCATTGTAATCTACTTCTGCCTTATCATAAAGCTGCAGGGTGTCAGCTGGTTTAGTTGCTGGTCAGTGTCACACCACAGTGCAGTAATCTCCAGAAGGATTTGAATCCAGTGGCTTTTTAGGAAACTGATCTCAGAGACTTTAACAAATCTCAGTCTGTAAAACAGGAAACTACAATTGTACAAGAACAGTTCTAACAGCATAAGAATCATCCCTTGTCCCCTCTGCTGAGAGATTGCCTCCATAATCCATAATCCCCCCAGTTTAGAGCTCAACTCCCTTCTTTCTCCAGATCCTATCCCACTTCCAAGCAGCACATTCAGTTCTGCGTCATCACACACGCTGTGGCCAGTGTGAGACAGGGAAGCAAAGGAAGTTTCAGGAATGCAGAGCCCATCCTGTTCCCGCTGCACAGGGCTGCCATCTGCAGCACACACGGATGCAAGGCTTCCAACAGAAGCAACTACTATTTTGTCTTATAAATAAAAAAAAGTTTATTACATCATTTAGACTTGAAAGAAGTCACAGTAATCAATGCACTCAACAATTACAGCAAGTGCATCCTGTACACCACCAACCCAAATGGATTGATCCTGTATTTTATAAATAAAAATTAACATATTTACAGTGAGAAATAAAAGCATGGCATTAGGCAGTTAAATTAGCAGATTACACAAATGCCTACCAGTTGATTTTTTTAAAAAGTACAAATCTACAAGATTACATACGACACGTATGACTTAATTAAGTTTAAATTTTCAGAATCACAACATTTTTGTACATAATTTTGACTATGGCTCTTCCAACCATTGCCTACAAAACCCCCCATTTAATGGCAAAAAGCTCTTTTTCCCTCTCTACAGCTTCATCCATACAAGATGCATTCCCTAAGATCTACTGTAGTGCAGAAATATGAAATGATTTCCTCTAGTGACAGGCTATGGACAGTGACAATATGTACAACTGTGGTACTTTTTTGCTTTAAAAATAGTGCAGATTCCCAGTTTACCCACCAGGGACAAAAATGGAGTCAAAGTTAATTTCAAAATCATCTTCATTTCACCAAAGAGCAAGTGATCCAGATAGACACTCACTAGGCTTAGAGACTGTAATTTGCTCTATAAAAATACAGTATTTTAATTCTATTTACATGTTACAGATCTCTCACTCACCCAGCAAGCTGACATTTACAAGCTTCAAAAAAACCCAAGGAACCTCCCCCCACCAAAAAAGGATAATGGAGCACAACATTGGCAAGCACAGCAGCTGGACCCATCTGCTTAGGAGAGCAAAGGTAAGGAAGATGGAATGTTTGGAAGAAGGAAAGGTTTGGTTACGGGGCTTCGTTGGCTGTCAAAGTAAACAAAAATCTGTCCAACACGTCTTATACATTAAACATGGCAAAAAAAAAAAAAAAAAAAAAAAAAAAAAAAAAAAAAAAAAAAAAAAAAGAAAAAAAAAAAGGCTGAAGTAAACTATTCCCAAGATAAACATTCTGCATCATAGGATCCTTCTGCTGAACAATCCCTGTGAAACCTGCCGAGTGGAAGAAGTGATCCTGAGGATAGTTATTTGCTTGGTTGTCTGGAATGTTTATTTCCTGATAGACTCATTGTCCGTGATCTCTGCCTGAGCACGGGTTTGGGGGGGAGCTCCAAGTCTTCAAAGACAGGATTTTCTATGATTGCTGCAGCCTCTGGTCGTTCAGTGGGACTTGGAGAGAGCATGTCCTTCACCATGTTGTACTGAAAGAAAACACAAGACATATTACATGAACCAACCCATGAACTCTTCCTCATTTCATGTCCTGGCTTCAGCTGTGGCTGTGTAAACAAGTGGAAAATACCCCCAGCTGCTTTCTGAGTTATTTGGGTGTTAGTGCTTTGGCTCAGTAGTTAGAAGTGCACTAAATATTTTAAAATGTGTCACTGTGCATCTTTTAAAGTGTCTTTACTGTCAAAGACTAAAAACGATTTTGCGAACCAAATCAGACTCAAGGTTTAATAGAGTTATAAAAAACTTCACATTATATGCAATCAAAATTAAATGTTTGGTACATAATTTATATGTAATTTTTAGATTCATGTTAAGCCATCACATATTTAGCCACGCTGAATTTTTCTTGTGGCAAATTAATATTTTTTTAATTTTGAATTTAATTTTGAATATTTGTTTCAAATTTAATCAGAATTAGTGTCCTGTTCCAGCTGATCACAGTACAGCCCCTTCTTCCAGGCAGCCTTCAGCTGTAAAGCATGAAAGGCTGGCCTCATTTGGTCTCTGGTCTGAAGCTACCCGGAACCCCTGAGAGAACCTCAGCTTTTTACTGGGGAGGTTTTGTACATCACCTCCTCTTTTCCTAAAACCACAACACTTTACAGACCTGACTAATGAGAGCACAGCACAATTTTCTCCTGTGATTTCCCTCTTGGGAAGTCCAGCTCTGGAGGGGATCCCCTGCAGCCACGGTGCCACCCAGACCCTTCCCTTTACCTGTCTGAAACTCTGCACTTTCTCTTTGGGAATATGGATTTGTTGCAGGAAATCATGACAGGATGTATGTGAAATGAATGACTGTAAGTGACAAAGGGAAGCCAGATAAAAATGTATTCCTGGAGTAACACTGTGACAGAAGTGTCATCCTGCCCATTGTTGCAATGTTACAGCTTTGAAAGGTAGAGAAGTACTGGGATAAAGAAATACGTCTTAATAACATGAAAGCAACCTGGTTTCTCCATTTTTACCAGCAAAGCAGTTGGAAAGCAAAGGAAAAAAGCTACAATTATTAATGAAAAGGCTACAATCAATAGCATCAGATGGACCTACCTCTTGTGCATATTTCTGAGTGAACAGTGGTGGAAAATTCAAATTTCTAACATCACTTAAGGTCTGCAAAAATATGAAGAACAACATATAACTTTTCCAAAATAATATTCTTTAGTAATAGTACCCTATCCTTCAAAATTATGCAAATTATGCAAAGAAATCAGCCTGCTGGACAGAAAACCCTTTGCTTTAAAGAGTTGCTTTAGTGATTAAAAATCACAACAGTTGAACAGGTGAGTTGCTGCTTCCCTAGGTATAGAGTCTGCAACAGGAGGAGTTTTACCACAAGAATTGTGATCTCTGCAGTTTTAAATCAGTCAGATACATAAACTTGTACTTTCTCACTTCAGCTGAACAAAATCAACCAATCTGTGCACCACTCGTAACTCCCAAGGTGGCCTGCACCAGTATTGAGACACATGAAGTGACTGTGTCTGCATTACCAATGTAAGTAACAGTCTTTAACATTTAAGGAGGAATGAGAAGATTTATCAGCAGTTTGGAAAGCAGCTGTGTTGGCTGTTTCTGTGCTTCTTTCATACACAGGCCACTGGCTCCATCTAGTGACAGTGTTTTTCCCATGCTCAGCCAGAAGCACAGTATTTTGCACTTCAATTTTTTTTCGAAGGATCTCCTTTTACTAAAGTTTGAGCATAAAATACAAGAGTTCTAAAGTTAAATCAAAATTCATTTCACTATTACTCCCCTCAAAATATAAAGTGACCAGTTAAAAGGGATGGGCAACAGTCAAGCTCCTGTTCAAGAGAACTGAATTTGGTGACATTAAAATGCTTCAGAAAACTTTCCTTTTTTTCTGTCAGTTCAGTCTGCATTTAGTGATCTGTTTTCCAGCATGTCATTTGGAAATAAACTGCACTGCTACTGACTAACTGCTCGCAGCTTGAGACAGCAGCAGCTCTCACGCTCCACTTCTGGAGATTTTTCCAGCCAGTTGTCACAAATTCCTAGAATTTGCTGGGTTACTTGGTCAGGCAGAGCATGCTTTGCTTCAGCAAGCAGTGCTAATGCTTGGCTGATGACAATAAAACCTCAGTGTAACAACTCAGAAGTAACTACTGAAGTAGCCAAACTCCAGAACCTGGCAATCAAAGGGCAGTGGTTTCTTTTTAGCAAGAAGAGTGAAATGGCAGTAAAAATCTTGGAAAGTCAGGGCACTCTTTTAACACTCTCTTGAATTAAAAAAATCAAATTAGATGGAATTTAGATTTCATTCTGATTACTTGCTTTGCTTTTATTCTTAGGAGAGAAACTGGAAGGGCAAAGCTGGTAATCACTGCTGCAAGAGATCTGAGAATGCAGGATGGATCTTTCCTGGATATTTTATTTCAGTAAAACTGATTTAGAGAAATTGAAACTGGTTTCATTGCCAGGGATTCAAATTAAACACCAATTCCTCCCTCCTTTTGCCATGAAAAGCCAGAGCACTTTAATCAAGAGAATGCAACAGATTTGGTCAGATTTTGACCACTTGGTCAGGCTGCTGTTCAAGTTGTTTCTTACCTCCCTGCTAAACCCACTCCATCTTCACCTGAAAATATAACACCCCCAAGCACATTTAAATGATAAATACAAGTTTTAATGACTCTCTTTCCTGCACAGGTCACTGGTTGTCACAGAGGAGAGACATTTCTGCCTGTAGCCCCTGTTCTCCATGAACTTGTTCCTGAGCAAGACGGATCTCACATTTTAACAGCAAGCAAGAGCTGCAGTGCACCATCAAACATCCCAAATTCACATGGGGTACAACGAATGTCATCAGTTATAGGAAGATTGTGCTTGAAGCTGAGCAAGACTCACAGCTAAGACTCACTACAGGAAAAGGAACAGCCATTTTTCACCAAGTGCTCTGGGTGAAAAAGCACTGCAGATGCAAATGAAGGAAGAAATAATCAAAATGCACAGCATGGTTCCAATTCTTGAATGAAAACCAAGCTGGTAGGCTTAAAGTCACAAGCTATATTTGTTGCTTGAGTTCTTGGATATTGTAGTTCAATAGTTTCTCTTACTTGGCTTGACAACAGAGGAGCTTTGTAAAGAAATTAAAGCTTAAATTCAACTGCACACATTAGGAAGACTGCAGTTTATTTTCAGTGATTCAGGGGGTCTGTACAAGGCTGATAAAGAAGTCGTGCTCTTAGCTGCAAGGCTTTTCTCCAAAGAAAACAGCACAGAAAACAAACTCTTGCCAGTGTTTCATCAAGCAAATAGCTGTTTTAAACAAATGCCCAAACTGAAGATAACCCAACACCACACATACCTTGACCCTCTCCATCTGTGTGCTGAAGGGGTAGAGCAGCTCAAAGAGAATCAGTCCCAGAGAAAAGATATCCACCTTGTGCGAGTAGGTGTTGCCACAGATCTGAGAAGGCAAAATCAGGGTCAGGGCAATCAAGCTACTCACTGGATTATCTACAAAGTAAACAACACCCTGGCAAGTCCACCTGTGGAAGTCACCAGTCCTGTGCAGAGCTGAAAGCTGCAGCACAGCAACATTGGCAAACTTCAGCAATGAGCAGCAGGGAGCAAGGTCCTGATCCTCAGCTCCTCTGTGCTGCAAAGCAGAATGTTTCACCTTACTTAAACCTCATTCCACAATTAGGTGGAATCTTTTACAGTTATCTTCCTATACTACATTAAAACCAAGAAAAATAAATTCATCCAGTCTGAATAATTAGCCACTATGTTTGCTATAACAAACATTTATATTTAAATATTCATTTTGGAATTCAATTCAGCTCAAAACTCTATTTTGATGAGAAAGAATTTAAGTTACTTGATTGCAATGGTTTACTAGGAGTGCCTGATCTTAGAGCTCCCAAGAATTCAGGGCACTTCCAGGCACTGCCAAATACAGCTTTGGAGAAGAGAGCACAAACCTGTTCCGGGCTCATGTAGAGTTTGGTCCCTACTTGTCCTGTGTGCCTGGCATAAGCTGGCATTGGGGTCAGAACTGATTCCTCCTCCTCATCTTGGTCCATAGCAGTCACCAGTCCAAAATCCCCAACCTTTACTATGTCATCCATTGTGAAAAATATATTGGAAGGCTGAGAAAACAAAGGTGAAAAGAAAAAGTAAGTAACAAACAGTGGTTACAACACTTGGTTCTAACTCAGAAGCTCTCAGGGTTAAAAACACTCCCTGAACTGCTGAAGGATAGCAGTTAAGAATTTTAATTATTCAAGAAAAAGCAATTACTCCTGCATTAACCACTGTCTGGTCCTGAAACTCAGACTGCTCATTTCTTGTCGTTCAGCAGAGGTTTACCAGCAGCACACTCGTCTGCTGAGGAACACACACAGAGTCCACACTGCTGGGAACAGCCCAGGTAAGTTATCCAGCCCCCCATCACATGAAGCCTTCACACCACATGCTGCAGTTCCATCTCCTGGACTTTTGTATTTCAATCCCTATGTGCTAAAATTGTTTGCTGTATTACTAATCAGCACATAGCACATCATCTTAGTGTTAAATTATAGCTACAACAGGAACAAGGTCTGCTTTTCAGTGTACCTGTGCAGTTTAACGTGGGAACAGCTGTTTGTGTAAGAGAATTAGAAGTTTATTTTTGATAGAAGCTTAAGAACTTTGAATTTTATGAAGGCAACAACAGTGATGATCTGGCTTGACTCTCCTTTAGCTTGTTTGCCACACACCACCATCCTTGGCTTAGCCTACTGATAAAAGGGACTGGAACTGAGATGTCCCTTTGCCAGTGGTGCACATCCCAGACAGATTTCCAAGAAATTTGCTTCCTGGCTGATAGCACCCACCGAAAGAATGATTATTCCCCTGAAATAAACCACTCCAGCTGGGTTACAAATACAGACACAGAGTTTTGGGGGAAGAACAGACTGATCCTGCAAAGGGAAGGAAACAGCAGGATGCTGTACAGGGCCAAGCTGTGAAGAGGCAGGTGGTGCTGGGCAAGCTCCTTTCAGAGCTCCCTTGAGGAGAATGTGGTCTGTGCTTTGCTGACATAAGCCCTGCAACACGAGCAGGCAGACAGATAGGAGGCAATATTTTTCCATAAGATAAAGGACCACAAAACTGACCTATTTCAAAGTCCATCTGACTTCCTCAGTTAAAGACAAATCCATTGTGTGCACAAGAAACAAGACAGAAAAGGCTTTCGGTTTTTGCTTTCAGGCAATGGCCAGCTCTGAGGGAAGCACTAGAGAAACTGCCCCCATCCTGCCTCTGAAACTGCCTTCTCAGCCAGGTCTCTCACTGTATTTTCCTGTAATGAACATCAGCCCTTTGGAGTCACAGTGCATTCAGGGCACAAAAGGCACTGCCCTGTAAACCCACAGCGTCCCCAGGCTCTGCCTGATGCATTTACAGAGCACCCACCCCTCAGTGCACACCCACATGGTCAAAAGTCTTGGTATCAGAATTTTAATGCTCAAGGAGCAAACATCTCCATCAGGAGTTTGTATCCCATTGCCTTGATCTCCATTTTCCTCCAATTAACACACAAGTCAAGATTTGTCTTGTTTCCTGGGGAAAAACTCCTCATAACAGAAAGTTTATTTCAATGCTTCTCTGGCTAGATAGAGACTGTCTCTGAACAGGCTGGCACATGGTTTCTACAAATAAGGGGAATGGAGTCTCTGCTATTGCAAAATACCAGCAAAAATAAACCATCAAGATCACACTAGGGAGAAGAAAAAGCCTAAGGCAGAAGCACACAGTTTTGATTTAAATCATCAGGAGAGGACAATCAAATATAACCACCCTCTAGTTTAGTTATCTTGCCACCTGCACAAAGAAATTTCTCTCCATATTCTTCAGTCATAGTAAGAATTCTCTTTTTTTCACAGGCAGGAATAAGCTTCTCACACATCTGAAATACTCTGTTTAATTCAATTAATGCTGCAAAATGTATCCAAGACTGTTCTTGCAGTTCTGTGAAACTGATAATTTCTTTTGAGCTGCGAAGCATGACCGACAGCTTATCCTATAAATAACAGTAAATTCACTTGACAGACAGACTTTTGTTTCTGCATTCCATTTTCTTCAAAAGAATTTGAACTCTGACCTCTTCTCTTGCCTACATAAATTCCTGCCATCTTGTCATTATAGTATCTGTGATTAGCAGCAGCCTAATTAATGCATTTTTAATGTGCACTGTTAATTTAAATATTTAGATTACTTCTTGGATCTTTTAATATGCTCACATAGAAATTTGTTTTCACACAGATCTACCAGCTTTTGTTGGTGCCAATGGGAGCAAGAACTGGCCTCTGCAGTCACTGAGCTCTGCCTGTAGCCAAGCCAAAGCAACTTTGCAGGTTATTCACTTGTTAGTGCTGGCACCAACTCAGGGCTGCATGACCAATCCCTTGGACAAATTACAAAATTAGATGAGATCTCTTCCTAGGAGCTTCTGAAAAGTATAGAAAATAATTAAATAAACTGGCTGTTGTTTTGACCAAATTAACATGTAACAGACAAATAAACTTTGGGATCCAAGAATAACATCTGTACAAGCATAGAAAGTTTCCTTGAAGGAGGAAGTTGTTCATCCAGGGAGATCATTTCCAAGTTGGTTATACCAAGTAAACAAAATTAAATCTTGTGTTCAAACTGCTGCCAGCACTGAACTTTTAAGATGTTCCAACAAAACACTCCCCACCTGCTGATTAAGAGTAACATAGTTTTAAGTGAAGATCCAGGTAATGTTTACTGAGCAGTGAGCTCAGGGAAGACTGCAGAGGGCTACAACTGACAGTATTGTTAAGGTTATTAATTAACATGTCTAGCAACATATTAGTACAGGGATTTAATTACTTTTATGGTCAGTTTCTCAAGCACTAAAGATTTGTCAGATAACTGGTTCAGGGTAATTGCCTAATGCTGTTGGGAAAAGAAAATACTTGGAAGGGCTCAGGAGTTTTTCTAACTCTGACATATCCTTTGAGGATTATTGCATTTGAACCTCCTTTTACTGCCACATCTGAGATGGCAGTTTTTAGCTTTTGCTTCTGCTGATACCAAATTACCATCTGAGAAGCCACAATCATTTCAGTAATTACTCCACTGAGGTAGAATATTAATTAATGCCTCCTCAAGCAAGCAAAGAGAAACAGAACTGCCCACATATGGCAAAAAGGATCCATTTCTCAGAGCCTGGCCTAATAAAACTAACTTCAGCTGGGCTCCTCAATTAAACCTGTTTATTTGGTAACACATACTGACACTTCCAGTACTTTAAGACAGAGCAAAATTAGGAACAAGCATAGGAGGATTATGAACAAAATGGAACAAAAGGTACAAGTTACTCCTGACTTCAGTTACACTTAACAACAGAGGTGCAAATCACCTTCCCCAGCCCTCACTGTTTGGATGCTATGAAATATTAAAAATACTGTGAATGCTTCAGAAATCTTCACTGCAATTGCTGGCACTGGCTCACAATTCTGCTCCAGGACAGTTTACATTTCAATCCCAGAGGAATAATACTTAATTTTTACTTTCTCTAACCAAGAGAGAGCATACTGCTCCTTTTAGGCTGTTATTGCTATAGAAAAAATGAAAATAGCAGAATTAGAATCACGGAATTATTTAGGTTGGAAAAGACTTTTAAAATCAAGTCCAACTACAAGCTCCACACTGCCAATTATCTGATTCACTTGAAATAGTAGAACAGGATCCAAAATAGCTTTGTCACACAGCTCAGCACTGAATGACCCTGTACAAAGAACATGAATTAAAAATACCATAGGACAAATGCCACTGATCTGTGCCAGGTACAAGAAGTCTTGCTGTAAGAAAGACTTTAATTGCAGTAACAAGTGATGAATGTTTATTTCCTGGAGCACTGCACCTCCAGATTCTTGTACAGACATTGATTCAGCTTTTTTAACACCCATGCTGAGGTCACTGACAGGAGTCAGCTATTTTGGCAGGCTTTGTCTGCAGTGCCACATTCCTCCCACACAGAGCAACCTACAGATACAAACCTTGAGATCCCTGTGCATTAATCCTTTGCTATGCAGAAAGTCAACAGCTTCAGCAATCTGCAGGAAGATCTGTAGACACTCTGTCCTTTCCCTCTCCTCTATGGAGCATCTTCTGCTCATCCAGTCTTTAAGGTTCTCCTTCCGGCAGAGCTGCATCTGGATATACAGATACACTTTTGGAGAGGTGGGTTTGACTTTTTCTGCAGTGTTTTTAGAAAGGTCCAGGCTTAAACTCGTTGGCCTTGGAGGAGAAACAGAGAGGGGACTTCCTGAAGCAGATTTCTTGTTATCAGATTCCTTTGTACTTTTCCCTTTATCCTCAGAAGGAGCCTCATTATGTGAAACATCAACTTTATCTTCCTTACTGGAGGCATTTCCACAGCCAGAATCCTCAAACACAATAGAGGAGGAGGTCCCTTCCTTCAGGTGTACAACAGGAACAGCTGAAGAACATATTTCCAAGGAGTGTCCCAGCTCATTACTGTTGATAGTACTGTCTTCTATATCACAGCCTGTGAGGACACTGTCCTGAAGGTTTAATAGTGGATCTTCTGAGTGCTGCAAGCCCCTGTTGTCTGTGTCAGAAAATTCCAGAGGGGAAAACTGGCTTCCAGATGAATCTGACTGACCACAAGGTATCCCCACAGACTTCACCCTCTCCGATGAAGTTGCAGTAATTTCAATGTGTTCCTTTGTTGAAAATGGCTCAGTTGTGATCTTAAATGATGGGACATCCATGGGGCTGGGAGAACTGAGTGGCCAATCAGTGCTGGAAGACAAAGTTGAGAGATCAATACTAGAGAAATTGTAGTAGATTCCAATCATTCCACTAGAAATGCACTTCCAAAGGTCCAGATTTTAGCAACTGCTACCCCTGACACCTGTGTCATACTGCAACACAGAATGACTACCCAAGTGTGAGAACCACTAATAACCAGGATTTAGCATCTGTGTTTTAGCAAGGATAACGTTTTCTCATTAAGACAAAAGTGTTGATAAAGGAATATTTAACAAGCTCTACTGCCTGGATTCCTAATGTGCAATCAGGCTCATCTTCAGTTTGAAAAAATCCAGCCCTTTGCAACACGCACTGCAAGGACTATTTAAAGTGCCTTGGAAGAATTACAGCTGTGAAATGTTAATTTGATGCCTGAAATATAAAGGTCGCTGCATTCTAAAAATTGTGATGCATGTTAAGATGTTATTATGAAACCACCCAGCAGTCTTGTATTAGGCCTCATTCTATAAATGCCAACATACACCCAGTTTTTCCTCTCTCTTCACATTCTCTAACTCCTTTATCTTATTTTCCATTTTTAACCTACTTCTACCAAGCTTCACAAACTGTCAGTCTGATTAGCCCTCACGTATTTCTGCTGAAATAAATTCATTGAGTACAGTATCAGGTCCATCTAACTCAAGACAATGAAGAGGAAGAAAGCAGTGGAAAGGAACAAAGAAGGCAGAGATACCAAAGTTTGAAATTGAATCACAGCAGCAATGATCCGATTGCCACAAGATTCAGCTACACAAGCTCAGTTAAAAACTATGTGATGTTTCCTAAGCTGAAAGAAGTACCTTAACACAAGAGAGGACCCATAAATCAAGAGGTTTATGCAGAAGGGTGATATATTTTTACCTGTTCAATGGAAAATTTGGCAGGCTAAGTTATAACAACCATCTCTCCCCTGGATAGTCTCTCCATCTTCCTGAATCCTCTACTAGTTTTCAAGTTCTCTTGACAAGCAATCTCACATTCAATTGTTAAAAAGAGCCCCATGAGTTACCTTTCATCTTTTAACCACTGCTCATCCATCTTTTCCTGCCATCTCTCAGGGGGAGCTTCCAGCCAGGCATTGAAATACCGAACAATCCCCGGATGCTCGAGCTTAGCCAAAGCCTTGACTTCCCTCATCACCTTTTCACGAGCCAGCTCCCTGTGGGTTGGGGTGAGGAGAAAAACAGACATGGTCACAAAAAGCAACAGCACAGCACAAAAACTTGAGCAAAGGAATTCGATCAAAGCTGCCCCAGTATGCACCAGGCCAGTAGCATTGCTTTTCACATCAAAACAAAAATATGTCTTAAATTCCCCAGAGTAACTCCTTTAGCTTATAAGTGTGGAGGAACAGAATGTGCTCCTAGTAGCTCAATATTTAGTCTTCTATTTTCACATAATTACAGACAGCAAAAACAAGAAAAAAAAGTTTATCTTCCTCTCAACTGTTCTCAAGGACAGAAAACATGATTTTAAACAGCAATGCCCTACAGGGATGTAGAAGACACTGACACAAAAGACAGACAACAATACCTTAATATTTTTTTTTAATTTGCAATAGGTAAAGAGGTTGCATAAGGACTATTGCTGTTCTGTGGACAGGAAAGCAGGCAGCCTCCTGTCTTACTGAAGGAATTTATCTCTATTCACAAGACTGTAACTGGACCAAATAAAATCTGATGGTTTTACTGAATTGCTTTGAATATGCTTGGAAAATAAGAATTTAGGCTACCTTAAATCTCAGAACAAAACCTTTAGTCCTAAATAGTCACACTTATTTACCACATTCAAAAAATAGTAATTCTAGATTTCATAGCTTTACCCCCTCCCTCTTGCTGTTCTAACTTGAGATTTCCAGAAGCAGTGTCTCCCATCTCCCACTAAAAGGAAGTGCTGCAAGCTCTGGGTAGGGTAATTCAGCAGCATGGCTTGACCACCTATGACTGAGAGAAAAGGTAGGGGTTGTGGGACCAAAAAATGAAACAAATGGGCGAGTGGAGTCACAAACGTAGGTGAGGGAAAGAAAAAAGGAAGAGGAGGTGGAATTGGAAAGGCAAAGAGAGGAAGGAGAGAAGCATATTAACAGCACTGCAATAACTGGTCCTGTCAGCAAAGGCTCCATTCATCAAGGAAATCCCCATGGAGCAGCATCCCCACAAAGGGATCTGCTACACAAGTGTTTTAGCCAAGCAGGTCACCTCTGCTGGGATTGCATATGCCAAATTCTCCGTGCCAAAACTAAGTCAGCCCCCCATTAAAAAGTATGTCATTCATCCTAATGAAATATCTGGGAAATCAGTTCAGGAGCAGATGGTTCTGTGTAGGATGGGATCCCACCATTCATTCGTTTTCTGTGTCCCAACAAACCCTTTCATTACCTGTTGGGCAATCGGATCCTCTTGATGGCATAGTTGCAGTCATCTACTTTATTTCTGGCTTCAAAAACCACTCCAAAACCTCCACGACCCAGACACTGAATTGGTTCAAAATCTGTCAGATATCTGGGGACAGAGGGGTGCGAGGAAGGGATAGAAGAAGGGAGGGAGGATAGAGGAGAAAAATGCATTAGTGTAGATAGAAAAATAAAGTCACTTATGAACTTGACTGAAGTAGTTCTGTACAGGCAAAACATGCTGAAGGACTTGCAGAATTTCTTATTTTTCTCTGCTCACCCACTGTGAGCAATTCCCTATCTATCTATGAAATGGACAATTGCTAAATATGTATTTATGCAGAGTTTATCACAGACCAGCAGGATCCATTCTGCATGCACCGGACAAATTGAAGAGGTTTTTCACATCACCAGCTTGCATGCCTACTGGATCCTGTGTATATAGCCCACATTTCCATAGCTGAGTATTTTCTAAATCATGATTTACCTTTAACCCTACCCCAAACTGTTTCTGCAACTAGTCCTTCTAAACATCGCATCCAAAACATCTTTAGTTAATTTTTAGATATCACTACTTTTCTTATTCTTCCTCATTTTAAACACTCCAGGTTTTAGTTTCATTGAGTTACAAATGTACAGGAAATGGTCACATTTGCTCTGGAGCATAATGGCACGCCCCTATTAAGCTTTTCGTCTTAACCAACTCCTTTGTAAAACTAATAAAGGTTTTATTTCAAGTACAGACTGTTTATTCTGCAGAGTATATAAAATGTCATCTATTTCCATCTGCAACTGCCTTTCCCTGCCTTACACCATAAACACAGGAACAGATGGAGTAAACACTGATTAAGACCTACAAGGATCAAACTCCCATTCTGTGTATCAGCAAGAAGTATGAGAGCAGTACCTCTGATCACAGGTAACCTGTTGACTCTCTGGAATTTCTGAGACTAACCATAACTGCAATGTCCCATGAGTAATGGGGTGACAGAGTCCTTTGTGCCAGTTGCTGATTATCCTGAAATGTCAGAGGACTGGAAGTTCCTAGGTAAGAACAGGTGAACACCTACTCTTTCTATCTCCAGACAGTATTAGCAGCCACAGTGATTAAACACCCTGTTTATGTTGTGTTGAACAGACCTCACCTTGACACATATCCAGAGTTCTTGGCATCACTCCAGCTGTTGTCTTTAATGTCTCCACAAGTGGGCTCATACTTACAATCAGTCTGACACTGTGTTTCAGACTCCTTCCGCAGCTAACAAGGATTTCCAAAACAAGAACAAAACAAACAAACAAACAAAATCAACTCCTTGAGTGCCTGAGACTGGTTTGTACCCTAGATATGGCATTGAATAAATATCTCCAGACACGTCAGAAGCAGTCTAATCTGCTTGCTGAAGCAGTTAAGCAAATTGTATGTGGCAGCTGGCAGCCTTCACACACAGATTAAACAATAAATTTAGGCTTTTGATTTTGTTATCTCATTAGTTATTAACTTATTAATATTACTCACTGCAGAATCCAAACTGAAAGAAACAGCTAAAATAATTCCTTCTGTATTTGGGATTCAGAAGACAAGACTTACTCTGCTGTAAGGGTGGGGATGAAAGAGTTTGCGCACAATAAAGGTGGTGGCCACGATACAGAACACAATGGTGCCAACAATTTCCTTCCACCAGTGAAGCAGGAGGACAGGATCCTTCTTGCGAATGCTCTTGTAATTGGTGTCATCAAAAAACCTAACCGTGATCTGGTTGCTACGTTTATTTCTCTCCCTCTTGTAGTAGGGTAAGTAATAACCATTATCTGTGTATAAAACACACCAAAAGAACATGGATTTACTTGCAGGTACCTCAAAACAACTTTTGCTTCTTGTTAATAGGTCTCCTCAACAGACATGGGGTGTTTTTATTGCCATTATCTGTGATTTGAAATGGCACATCAGCAAATTTAGTTAATTAAGGCTGTGGACAGCAACTTCGCCTCCCTAGCTTTAAACCAGAATAGCTTCCATATGGAAAACTTGTGACAACCATCCTGAGTCTCCAGCACTGTTAGTAAATTCTGAAAAAAGTAATTCCCAAGATTTTTTCACTCCAAACAACTCTCAGTGGCAACTGCAGCACACACAACAGCTCTCCACTAGCAATCCCTGGCATTTTGTTGTGCTTTATATGGCGCTAATTGTACCTACATCACAATCTGGAAATCCTAGTTTGGGCAGTAATTTCCTAGTTCATTAAATATTAAAAAAATACACATACTTAAGATCAAATAAGTGGTCATTTATTGAAATTCACAGATAATAAAACCTGGGTATTTGAAACACTTCAAAGTCTAGAACTTCACCTACCATATGGGTACTGCAGAACTGACAGTGCTCCATTGCTGTATTCCTCATGAGAATACTTGTCATTGCTGAGACACTTATCAAACTCATCAGAGCCCACCAACACTGGAGTCCTGGAAGGAGATTCTAAGCACAGAAAAGACAAAATTTTCTGAGCTTTACTTCAAGTACAGACTGCTAATTCTTCACAGAGTATATAAAATGTCAATTGTTTGAAAAATTCTGTTCTCACATTAATTTAAAGAGAACTCCAACTGCATAATCTTACAAAATGCTTTTTCAAACATACCATGAGAAGTAAATTTCATAGAAGGAAACATCAAGGAAGTTACTTTAAGGCAACAGTTACTTAATAATTCTCCCCCTTGACAAGTCAATTCACTCATATTCACATCACTGCAAAAAACTTCTTCCTCTTTTTGTTGAAAAATTTGATTAGGAACACTCAACATTTCATTACTAACAAAAACCCTGTCAAATCCCTAGTAAAAGAAAACAGACATGAAACATTTAATTAGAAAAAAAAAAATAAACACTTAATAAAGTACAGAGATATTCCTGAAGTAGTTTACAGTTGGAAACATCAGACTAGTTTGAAATATACTGGAAATCAGAAAGATGTCCTGTCTTTTCTGAGCTAAAGTAATAAATGAAACTCTCAATTGCTACTTACGGATTAAAGGTTTCCACTTGATTTTGGGAAGAGGAATAATTGCATTATCATTCCTGGATTCCAGAGCCTTTGGGTTGGTTGGGAATTTCTCAGAAATTCTGACTGATGATTGAAGATACAACTGGCCCCTGTACATACCTAAGTAATAAAGAAGGACATGTATTAGTCTTTAGATTTGGTTCTCTTCATCCCTGGAATAAAACTGTCTAGTCAAAATACATGGTTAAAAACATTTTTGAAAATATTCCTTCATATTCTGAGAACCTGAGATACTGACTTTGACTGCTAGGCTGGCTGAATTCAAGTAGCATCTTCCCTCTGTTCTAAGAAAGCAAGAGTTCAGAACATCTCATTTTTACTGCTGGAAAGCTGGTACTACAGGAAAATGCCAGCAGTTGTTAAGAGCTATAAAGGAGTTGGGGATTTGCAGAAGACTTCATTCAAACTTCCTACCCTTGCTAATGCTGCACAAAACAGCCATTACCAGGCAGGCTGGAACAAGCTGGTTTCTTCCTAGTGCTATTTTTTACCTGTTATTCTAACCATTAATTGGAAAGCTACAAGGTGTAAAGACTTAGAGAAAAAGGCTAAGGCAAACCAAGTCTTAGAAAACTAAAGCATATTTACTCCCCAGAGGCAGACAGCTGAGGAGGAGGACCTTGAGCCACTCTATTTCAAATTGTCACAAACCCCATCCACTGAATCCTGACAGCTGGATGAAAACTAAGCTATGTAAAATCTTATCTGAATTTTCTTCACAGTAAGTTACTGCAATCAGTGTACAGATTAATGAGCAAAAAGGCTGCTTTGTTAGCTGTCAACCTGTCTCCTAAAGTTTCAAGGCTTTTAGTCATCTCCAATGTACTGAAATGACAAAGCAATGAACATTTCAGAATCAAAATGGAAAAGATTTATGGGTTTGAAATCTACCAGTACAGAAATATTTGCTTTACTACAACCTCAACAGAGAAATGAATAATGTTTACTACAGAAAATGTTGCAGCTGGTGTCTCACCCAAATAGACACTGGATTCTGTGGCCCCTCTGGCAGCTTCCACAAGATCTTCTTCATCTTCCAGTACTTCATTATTTGTTGTGTAACTTGTGTCATCAAACAGACTGATTGGAATTACTTTGCCATCCTTAAGCAGCCATGCAGAAGCAATTGGAGTGCAAAACTGTAGGGGAGAGAGGTAATAGGAAAATTAATGCTGTATTAATGAGCTATTAAATAAGAATAACAAAAAACAAAGTGCTTAAATTTCTTGTTTAAATTTTTGTAACAGTTGCAGCAGCTCCAAGTCAGAACTTCAGTTAAAAAATTACAAGCAGATGTGCGCTCCTTTACAAAGACAGTGCCTGAAACCAAAGATGAAAGACATGTTCAAAACATCTACTTTTGTGATATTTAATATTCTGTCTTTCCCCTACCTGGTATTCCCATTCCAGATGTCCTCCTCGTCTGTTAAAAGCCATCACCTTCCAGTCAGCCACAGAGACCTTTATCACTGTGTCTTTCATCATAGCTTCCTGCTCCTCCACATCTGAAATTATTTTTGTTTCTTCTTTGTTCATATTTGATTTAAAATTGCTCTCAATGTATCCTGCTCTAGTTTCAATATCTGGGACATAGCGGAGCTCAAAGTGACCAACACTGAAGTTCCACCTCAAAGAAAAAGAGAAAACCTTTATAGAAACAGCTTTTATTTTCCAAGGAAGTCCCTAGTCCTCTGTGCAGAAGATTTCTAAACTGAATTACCTATATTTGGCCCATATTTTCACAATAAACTCTCAGACTGTCAAATGAATAAAACTGTACCAGGAGGGGAGTGCTAATCCAGAACAGAAATCAAACAAGCTGAGAAATGTTGTCCAACATGATGGGTGAACTGAGAAAAAAGCTGGTAAAGTATGACCAAGGGCATTAAAGGTTTGGTGTATGAAGGGGGAAATTAAAATCACCAAGTACTACAGCTGGGTCTGCTTAGTAAGAAAACATTCTGTAGCTGATGAAAGCAGTAAGTATAAAGCTCTTAGGAAGCAGCAGTCTAATATTTTTCTCTTCACTAATCAAGTGGATTTAATTGGAAACATAAGATTTTTCAAACTGAGAAAGAGACAATGCTTTTTTTTGTGTAACCCCACATCCAACCTAACAGAGATCCCTTGGCAGGTACTTCATGAAACCAGGACTGCTCATGTCCCATAAATTAATACCAAAAAAAGACAAATGTATAATGAAATGTGTAAATAGCACAGTTTTCTTGCATAGCAAAGAACTCTTCAATTCTTGTAAACCAACCAAGATACAGATGGGAAAAGCATGGCATGTTTGTGTCTTGGACAACACGAAGGGGTAAATATTTATTGAACAGTATGTTTGAGCACCCAAAGCCATGGTAAACAATCAGTCTGGAAACCACCAGGAGCCCAAACTGGCTCTTTAAAGAATTTACACCCTTATGGTAAATGTTTGGTATATTTTGTACACTCAGTCGATTTATTAAAGATGTTACTTTCTCTGGATTAAAACCCCAGATGTTTCCTACCCATTTCCTGTCACCAGGAAAGCACCTCTGTTTCCCACAAAGACAGGAGGATTCTGGGACACAAGATTAACTACTATGGTTTTGACATACCTCTCCTGGCTAATATCTGCCTCCAAGAAACACAGAAACCAAGATTTATCCTCTGAAATATCTGATCTGTTCATCTACTGAGCTCTCATTAGGTTCTCTCTGACAGGCTACAAATTCACAACCTGTCACATCCTGCTGCAAACAGAAGAGGGAGCAGGGGAACAGGGAATGACTGTTTCTCCACTATGTTGCTGGGTAGTTACTTGTATCTATGTAAAGAATCCAGCTTTTTAAGTCAGTGGTTTATGAAGTGAGTTTGTTTTTTGGTTTTTTTTCGCCCAGAAAATACATGCTGTAATTTTACAGAAATCTTGATGTATTAAAACTTCAACGTGACAGTGTTAGAAAAATCACAGACTGAACCAGTTTCTACAGCTCAGAAAGTATGGAATGAACACCATAAATTTAAGAATGCTCTAAAATACCAACTTAGAATGAAAGCTTAAGACATCATGTACAACCCCCTCCCCAGCCAGTGATAGTTACCATTAGTAGGTAAAGTCTGAAGTGAGTAGATTATAAGACTTTTAAACTGTCTCCTCTTGCACAAAAGCAACAGTCAAAACAAACATTAAGTGACATTTGCCTTGCACAGTACAACAGCGACAAACTTTCCCGAGGTGAGCAAGGACGAGAGAAGCAACTGTGATCTGATTGCCACCTTTTCTGCCTCACCATCTCTATGGGGCTCTTCCTGAGCAGTTCTCAGACTCACTTTTCATTGCCACTGCGTGGCCCCACAGCTCGGACAGTTTTCTGGGTGCGGTGCAGCAGCAGCGTCTCCTCCTGCTCCGTGTCCTCGTCGTCCCAGCGGCGGCAGCCCACGGCTGAGCAGATGTACTTCACCTGAGGGACAAGGCAGCCTCACATGTGCAACTTCAAAACAAGTATCATCAACTGCACCATTCAAAGCTAACAATCCTTACAGCCTGCTCTTGGCCGGCAGGCAACTTGGAACTCCATGACTTTAGATATTCGAGTGGAAGGATGTTGAAAAGCGTGGTTTAAGAGATAACGGCTTTTCAGAATGAAAACTTTCAAAGGATTCTAGAAAGTTTACAGTCTGTGGTATTTTGACTACCATTTGACTGTATATTGCATGTACTTCTAACACAAAGAAATCTGAGCTCTCTCTTTTCCCACTATTTCTATGGACATCAAAAGAACATTCCTGCAAGACCCACAGCACAATTCTGCTTTCATGTCATATTTGTCTTAGCATAACTCTCTCAGCTTCAAATGAACTACTATTGATTTATATAAAATACCACAAGGCCTTCCCCCTTTGCCTTGTCAGCTATTAAAAGGAAAAGAGAACATTAATGAAACTCTCACAATTACTCAATTTCCAACAGTCCCAATCTCAAACAGAATTTGCATTATATGGGCAATACCAGAGAGATAAAACTGCCCAAACTCTTAGGAGGGAAGAGCCAGATACCATTTCTCTCTCAAAGAGGCAGCTTTGACCATAAGCAGGAATCAAAACTGAAATGAAAATTTCCTCTTCTGAGCACTGGAGGAGGAAGAGCTTGTTGGTGTACAGAGCGCTCAGCTACCAGTGAGGAAATCAAAAGGAATTAATGAACTCTGTTTTGGGGTCTGTGCTCTTTATCACTAGTGATGATTCCACACCACACCATAGAAGTGTTCCACATTAAAATGTATGGTGAAAATAAAAAATACCCCACCACCTTGATTTTGTTGAAAACAAACACTGGGAACTTTAACATTTTTTAATTGAATCTATTTTTAAACTTGTTTTAAAATGCAATGTTTCTGAATCACCAAATGTCTGTTCTTCACTACACAAAGTATCCACAACCACTTTGATGACATCTGATATTCAGCTTAGCTTTTAAATATTACTTGAAACTATAAGGAGAACTTCTTCTGATAGTAAACACACTGACAACTGAAAGTTCTTAACTTTTGCATATGTTGATTTTTTTCTGTTCTCATTAGTTTTGAAAAATCTGAAATCAGTTGTAAAAAAGGTGTCACCTAAAGCATTAATTGATACACAATGAGCTGAACTACAAAGTCTACTCCAACCAGAGCCAGATGATAAAGCTGAACTCCTCCCACAGAAAGGGGTCATCCCTCTTATCCTCTCACTGTGCTCTGGTGACAAACCCCCCGTCCCTTCCCTTGTGCTGGCTCTGGCACTCCCTGATCTCCTGCTATAGCCAACCCAGCACAAAACTGATGGAGTAAAAAGTGAACAGTGGGTTAGCAAATGGTGAGACAAGGGTTAAAGCCAGCACAGCTCCAGCAGGAGCTCCCAGGCAAGAGGAGACTGCAGTGCCATGTCACCTACTGCAGCCCACCAAGCTCAGGTTCTGCCCTTTTGTGCAGTTAAACCCTGGAGCTGCACCACAGTTTAAACCTCAGGAGTTACCTGTTTGCAAGGCAGAGCTGGAAACACACAGACTCAAAACACGTTTTCAGGCTCTTACCTTCCCTGAATATGAGCTCAGCCCGTAGGTGGTCAAAGACTTTCCCCCAACTAAGACAACGTCCTCGCCGAATTTGTAGGATGACTCAAGAAGAGATTCAACAGTGAAAGGAACAGCTTCCATGCTCTCTCGATCCCGATCCCACTGGAAGAGGTCCCCATCCAAGGAAGGGATAATCATCTTGTTTCCAAACACCTAAAATAATTCAAGGTTAGCTATGATTTAGCCATAATTTTATCAAAACATGCAGACCACAAATGGCAACAGAAATGTTGCGAATACAGATAAGTCCAGTGCATTATGCTCCAGTGTCCTCATGGTTTTGTATCTCAGAGTCCTATTTTTCAAAGTTATACTGAAGACAGAAAACTTTCAGGCATTCAAATCAGATCCACATTTCACTATTCTTAGTTTAAAAACAGTTCAGTGTGTGACACTTCTTCAAAACATTTGAAAGCTCGAGGAGTTGACAGGTTTCATCCAAAACTGAAGAAAATATGATGTGGGTTGAAGCATTCTCCAAGAGACAGGCACTGGTTAAAGTGCAAAGTTTTGCAGATTATTTGTGATAGTTTCAAGATAGAGTAATTTTAAAAGTACAGCTGAGGCTGTACTACTAGACTATTAATGTCTATTCCAGAATATCCAACTTTCTGTAAAGCAGAGAGAGCAATTATCACTGAGATCAGAGCTCACATTTCACCTTCGCCTCTCCAGACAGTTAAATCTGACTTCTCCTCAGAATTTCTTATCTTTAAGCACACTGCTCCTTCAAAAATTGCCTGGCTTTTCCCTAAACACACAAGTAAGAAAAAAAAAATCTTCACCAGGATACAATATTTCATCCATTATGCAGAGATTTTCAAGGAGATCCTAGTTGGGAAGTATGAGTCATTGTCAGCGAGTACTAAGGGACTTATTAAGAAACTCATTATCAGCATGATGGACCATAACTAATGCTGTGGAGCCACACTGGCGGTGCCCATCAAAAACAGTGAGAAACTGTAATCCACATAATCTTAGCTTCTGAGGATATGGATTAACATGGGAGGTTTGAGTGTTTTTTCAGAACCTCTGTCAATTTGGGCAGTACCCTACAACATAATTACATTAAATTCAGATACTTGACACATTAGGAATTAAAGACTGCTTCTGGTACACGTGTATTAGCCACTTGGAAAAAAATATTTCTGCTCAGACTCCAAGGCGCAGATGTGTATTACAAAGTGGTACAAAAGTTGCAGAAGGTTTCTTATTATTTCTGGAGTCACTGTGAGGATCTGAAAACACATCTTCTGCATGATTCAAATTCCACATAACATGGAACTTTTTGTTCCTCTAACTGGGTCAGAGTCGAGCAAACAGCATTAAGCAAAGTTGAGATTCACCTGAAAAGGGAGGGAAAGACAGATGTTGTAGAGGTGTGCATGTCATGACTAATATCTCCTCACACACTGTTCAACACAACTCATTTAAAGAGAAAATTGAGGTGAGTTACCCTACACTGCCAGTATTTAAGATCCCTAAAGGATCCAACACTGATGCTTTCCAGCTTTGAAAAGCCTCATGATGACAGACAATTGAAATAAAAACTCCTCTCAGGAGCACAATGTGTAATTGGAGAGATGATAAAAATAAACCCCTGAGATTAGCTGTGAATCTCTTTACAAAGCAAAACTAGGTGTGTTCTTTCCCTCTCAGATATTTACCTTATGGCAATAAAGGCCAAACATCCTGGAAAAGACATTGCATGCAATACACAAATGCTCCATTACTGCCTACTAGTGAGATGGAAAAGTAAACACACACAGCCCTATACGCACACAGAAATAAACCAACAAAAAAGCAAATATTCTGGTGGTGGGTGGGGGCTGTCATTTGTAGAGATCACCTCATCAGTGGACAAATAAAGCAAACAAATAAGGTTTTTATATAAACATTCATATTCAAGAGCAACCTTGTGGTCTTGAGAAACAAAAGACTGGGAAGATTTGGAAAACATATTTTTAAAATCAAAATGCTAGTGCCAAAATTGCAGCTGTAACCATGGTGGAAACACCTTGTTAAAACATTCAACACAGAGGAGTAATACCACAAAATGTTTCTGTAATATATTCTTTCAGAAGCCCATAATAATTCTGATGACAACTTTTAGCCTGTGCAGCTGTTACTTTGCATTAACAAATCCTCTGAATGGATCTGCACATGATCCATACACATGCAACCAGTCTGAAGGCCCATGCCAGTATGAGATAACTCTGCTCCAAGGGCTGGAGACCATTCCATGGTTTGGGAAGAAGGGAGACAGTGGTGTGAACTGCTGAGGAATTGCTGCTCAGCAAGGAAGACTCTGGGGCAACTGCAAGCTCTGGGGACAACGTGACACATGTCATCTTAAGTGCCCAAAGATACCTGTCCCAAAGATTTTGGTCCAGGGCCTGAGTAGTAAATTTCCACCAGGAAATAACACACAGACATTGGCCATTTCTAGGAACCACACCCAAATTTCCAAGATGCATGAAGCTGATTCAGCAACACACTCCCAATATATGGACACTCCCAATATATGGATCAAATCAAGTTATGGCTTCGAAAATTCCCTGACAGTGGCTCTCTGCCTGCTCAACTGCTAAAACCTCGGTCCCCATGAGCTGCAGAGGACAGATGACACTGTTGGTCAGCTCTGCTGATCACCAGTCCGTGCTCCCAGCCTGGAGGGCATCCACAGGAGCAGCATGTCCTGGGTGACACTGGGAGGGAAAAGCTGAGAAAAGACACAGCTGCTGTCCATGAACACATCAGGAAAGGGAGCACAGGCAGCAGGAAGAGCTGTTGCAGTGAAGGACAATGCCAGAGCAGGAGTGGATAAGGTTAAACTGCTCCTAAGTGCAAGTGAAACATTTGGGTTACTAACCATCACAAATGAGCTATTTCACTACAGACACAGAACAGGGGGGAAAAAAATCACCTTCCTTTAATATGACTCTATGTGTAAGTGGATTACATGACACAGTGCTGACAAGAGACAGCACTTGATTACCACAAAGGTCTTCTTTTAACAAAATAGCTTTATTTGAAGAATTGAGCAGGTATGCAAATGTGCCACTTGCAGGTGCCCACACACGTGTAACAAAAGGCATTTGTGGTCACTTGTGGTGACATCTGTTTTCAAAAGAGCAGCTCAGCCAGAGGCTTTGGAAGGACATTAATAACAACAACTATCTGAATTATGCAGCTCATTCTCTAGTACATCAGAAGCAGAAAAGGGACTTTCCTTGAAAGTACTAGCAACTAGCATCGGCATGCAGCTCAGGTAAAGGAATGACATCACCCTGTATCTCAAAAGCATTACCTCATCTCCTAATCCAAGGAGTGAGTCACCCAGGCAGTCAGCTGCAAATCTCTTGGCACAGAAAATGTAGGTTACCACGATGCACTTACACATTCCTCTGATCTGTCAATGTAAATAGCTATTTGTTCAGCTTCACCGGTCAGCAATATGGCACATAATTGTTAAGTGGCTAGTCTTTCAGAAGTAACACTTAAAAAAAGGCCCCCACATTAAGCGCGGAGCCGCTGCTCTTTTGCTCATTAAGAGTTTGCAGCCCAAGTTCTCCATTGGCTCTGCGCGGGGCTCGGCAGCCCTATCAGCGGCGCGGGCTGCGCAATCTCCAGGCCGACGGGTGAGGTAATGCAGTTTCTAAAAAGCCTCCACAAAAAAGCGAAAAAGGCATAACGATCCGGAATGGCACACGCTTCCAGGGAATTTGCTGTCTAGACTCTTTACTGGAAAGGAGGGCACCGTACGCCAGGTGCCACGGCAGGTTGATAGGCGCGGGGAGCCGCTGATTTATAGCGGTGGAGAGAACAGAAAGAGAAAGGACAGGAAAAAAATCGTGTAAACAGAGATCAAAACAAGCTGAAGTACTAAAGCTTCCAGGAGCTGTTTTAACAGCAAGCGTGACATTCTACCCCCTTCCTGAGGCTCTTTATCGTCTGAAACAAGAATCAAGCGCGCTCACGTGCAGACACATCTGAGCCAAGGCTGGTGCCAGAACAGTCAATATTATTGTTTACAGATGGGCTGGACCATCTACTAACTCCAAGGAAATAACCACGCACAAGTGAAATATTTTCCTTAAAATAGGATTTTATGTCGTTATGTTTTTCTAACACTTCTGCTTGTAGTTTTGAAATCTTACTGTTACTATAAGCTGCCAGAGCTTCATTCCCATTACAAATTAACTAAGACCAACCTACATGATCTTAAATGATAAGGGTACCAGGTTTTTTTTCTCTCTATGATTATCCCTACAACAGGATCACTGTAACAAACAGGATCAAAGCCAACATCAAGCAAGCTCTTAAGAAAACTACTTTGCACTGAGAACTATGTCTTTTAAGCCTCTTTAAAATTAATCTAGGCAACATATTAAAAGTCACATATGGCAGCTTTATTCTGAAGGGTAGAAACAAGAGTCTACAGAAAGAAATGTGGGAAAGGGAAGGCAAGCTGGTATGCTCCACATTAAAAAAACAAACAAATTAAAACCACAAATCCACAGACAGACAGTAACACAGGTACCCCTACTGTAAATGTTTACGGATTTTTCAGGTAATACAGATATGTATAGATATAGATACACACACAATTTTTGAGATGTCCCTAGTTTGGGCTGGTCTGGAACTGATTTATTGTCTGCCTTTTTTTGTTATGCATGCAGGAAGGTTATTTGCACAGAGCCACGGGTTTATGATTTCCTTCCAACAGAAGAGGTTATTTCTCCTATTCACCTTAGATTTTAGGATGCTGATTCATCTCTTTTGCCTCCAGCTACCTGCAGAAATCCTGAGGCACAGGACACCTCAAGGATGACAGTGTACTAACAGGCAAACCCTAATCAAACAGCAGCACACTGGGATGAAGGGGCCAACCAGAGTCTTCAAACTTCTGCAAGGCCCACAACATCCCCACATCCTTAGGAGAGCAAAGACACAAACAAAATATTTTGAAAAATGGAGGCTGTTGAGCTATTCCACTGCCTAAAGCACTGGTAAAAGAGCAAATATTCTTCAAAAGATAGAAGGCTGTTCAACCAGCCAGGAAAAAGAAAATTGACTGCGAAGGGAAGTCCATGATTTACATCAGTAAAACAAGCTGAGACATGTTCAAGGGCAATGAGGAAGCTGAGGCAGGAAATACCAACAGACAGGTTGTTGTTTATCTAGAAAATTTTTCCTTTTTGTGAGTACCACTACTTCTGATCTCAGCACTACACTTGTTTATGGAATTCATACCTGTCCTGGCCACCTCCTGTGCCTGTTCAGTGCTGAACATGCCCAAACCATCCCTGAGACCAGGACCGTGAGAAAGGCTGCACCTGGACATCAGATAATCAGTATTTTATTGAGCTGTTTACAGAGGGGAGATTAGGTGACCTTCCTGCTCTGCAGAGGTGAGTGCCAGGGCGGCACATCAGAGAAGCCATGGAAATGGGTTTCATCTCAGCTGAGGTGTGACAGCCTGAAAGAGCACACCAGGTCTGCACAGCAACAGTGAGCAGAGATGTTTCTCAAAGCTCAGGCTGATCTGTACCACCAGGCTGTGTGGCTCACCCAGCAACAGTTCACAGCATCTATCAAGTGACCAAACCTGCTCCCTGACTCCTGCCTGCATTAAGTACCTGACGACAGAAGTTTATATCTGTTACAGTCTTTCTCCTTCAATCATACCCCATACTCCACAAGTTGGCAGTTTCTATTTCATTTTTCATGAATACACGGGAAAGAGTAATAAATTCAACTTCTGTGGGCCTGTATTTTCTGTCTGATGAGTGTGTGAAGTGATGCTGTAACCCTGGGCCTGGATGAGGACTAGAGAACTCATTTCAAAACTCCTTTCTTCTCTCTCTTCAAAGCAACACCTGCAACATCCTCCCGACAACTTTAATAAAAGACTAGAGCTGGTATCTTTGTCATGATTCTACACTTCAGATCTTAAAATCTGATCAGGTGTAAGCACCAGGGTCCTGACAAAACTGTCTTTTACACAAATAGTGTAAAAAGCAACAGATGACAGCAGCACAGCAGCTTGAGATTTATACTCTCCAGCATCAGGGGCACAGTCCTTTGTTCAGCTTGAGTTTACCCTCAAAAGAATTATTCCTGCTCTGCCTTCCCCTGAAGGGCCATACAGGAAATGTGAGGCACTGCAGTGTGCTAACTAGACCACCCCAGCTTCAAAAGAGACCAGGAACCCAATACTGTTTGCTGTGCAATCACACAGACCCTTCCTCTGAAGACAAGCAAACCAAAATTACCACCGTTAACTTTAATCATAGTCAAACAAGATTTGAGGTTTTGAGAAACAGAGATGCCAGCCTGCTTTGCTGCCATGGTAACAGACTTTTAAAAACTGTTCCTCTTAATAATAATAATAAAAAACCCGAACTGCACGGTGCTTTAAGAAAGACTTTATTTTGACATTATTCCATCCCCCTCTTTTACACGGCAAGTTTTATTAATAAGACTGCAAGTCTTCCGAAACTTGAGAGCTTTCTGAGACAAACTGGTGCTGCTGGTACTGAGCCCATCTCTGAGCTCCTTGAAACTAACAGCACATAAGGGAGTGGATTAGGGGGAAAAAAAAATTACCCAAAGCCTCACCTTTCCAGAAACAGCCCCTACACAGAAGTTCATCAGCCACCATGATAAAATTGGTACTTGTACTTTGCATAGGATTTGCATAGCAAAGCTTTGCTGGGGGGGGGGGCTACAGGTGTGGGAAGAACCCCACACTGGAGCAGGGGAAAAGTGTGAGGGGTCCTCTCCTGAGAAGGAAGAAGTGGCAGAGAGAACATGTGCTGAACTTATGGCAGTCTCCACGCCCCATCCCCTTACCTCACTCTGGGGTGGAGGGAGAGAAAATCAGGGTGAAGTTAAGCCTGGGAAGAAGAAGGGAGGGATGAGGAAAGGTGTTCTTCAGATTTGGGTTTATTTCTCCTTATCTTATTCTGGTTTTATTAATAATAAAACTGGTTTCCTGAGTTGAGTTTGCTTTGCCTGTGATGGTGCCTGGTGAACGATCTCTCCCTGCCCTTATCTTGACCCACGAGCCTTTTCAATAGATGTTTCTCTCCCCTGTCCAGCTGGGGAGGACCATGACAGAGTGGTTTGCTGGGCACCTGGGACCCATGCAGGGGCAATAGCAGAAGCTCATGGCACTTCAGGAGACCAGGATTCAAACTGATCTCTGCTAGACCCTGAGTGTTTCTTCCCCTGGCCCTGCATGGACAGAATGGTTTTGCAGATAAGGACAGAGTCCATGTGAAAAATTAAGTCACAGAGCAACTCCTGTAGGAAAAGAGCCTGATACAGGAGAACAGAACATGGCAAATCAGTCTCCTCTTTCAAGGATGCAAAGAAAGAGTGCACGAAACATGCAGCGAGTCTGACAAAGATTAATAGTTACCTCCTTACGGAGCACAAAGTCCAGAAGAAATTCGGAAATGAGATGTCAGTGGCTGTGCTGCTAGAGGAATGATTTGCTAAACTGTCTAAAATGCTTAACCCTTGAAATGGGCCTTTCTTTATATAGATAAAGTTGTAGCCTGAAAGTTAAAAAAAGCACTAGGGCAGAACAAATTACTTTTTTGTGTATTGGGCAGCTGAATTCCAACTACCTAAGTTATCCATTACTGAAACTGATAATTGTCTAGGTACTAGAGTTGATCCATTTTAGTATCTGTAAATACCAAAACTGCTCAACAGCCAATATAAAACATGCAATAGGCCATAGACAATTAAATTACAAGCTCTCTTCCTGCTCTTATCTCCACTCAGGAGGTGAAGGGTCCAGACAAGAAGACTTGCAAGAAATGGCTGCAGTTAGTTAGCATGGAGGAAAAAAAAAAAAAAAAAAAAAAAAAAAAAAAGGCTCAGGGAAGACCTTATTGCTCTCTACAACTACCTGAACAGAAATTTTAACCAGGTGAGAGGAGTCAATCTATTTTCCCAAGAAACAAGCAATGGGACAAGAAGGAATGGGCTCAAGTTCCATCAGAGAAGGTTTAGACTGGCTGTGAAGAAAACGTTCTTCACTGAAAAGATGATCAAGCATTGGAACAGGCTGCCCAGGGCAGTGGTGGAGTCACCATCCCTGGGGAGATGTAAAAGCCTTGTGGATGTGCCACTGAAGGATGTGGTTTAGAGGTGACCTTGGCAGTGCAGGGTTAACACTTGGACTCAGTCGTTCTGTAATCTTAGAGGTCTATCCCAACCTAAACCATTCTGTCATTCTACTATAAAGATAATAAAACCCCAGAGACAATGGGGATGGTAAAAAGCCTTTCCAATATTTGGAGCATTTTGAGTATGGCTGTGAGCATGAGATGAAAGCTGGTCATACACAGAGTAACTCTGCTCAAGGCAGAGCATCCCCTGAGGGCTGGTCTTGAGAGCTCTGGTATCACACAAGCCACAATATCCTGTTCTGTAGCTGCTCATGTGTCCCCTAGAGGAAGTTGTCATCCTCCAAAAGGTCCTTAAAGCACAGTGAAAGGACACGTGTCAGCACTTCCTCAGGGCTCCATCGGTGCTGACTACAAGTGTCAGCAGCAAGGCAGGCACTGAGCTGCAGCTACAGGAGGTCTTTTGGGGTTTTTAATTGAACAGGACACCAAACTAAGAGGACTGAAGATGAGTGGTTTTGATGAATACATAACACCACCTGGCTAAGCAACAGCCACACGTGTGATGATGGTGTGCATCACACCAAGCACCAACTCAGCTGTGGCAGCTGTCAGCAATTCCCCTTTTCCTCAAGTTTACCATTTCCCACTAAAAAGTTGGTTGTGTTTCCTATAAAAGCATACTTCCAGATATCAGGATACTTTAAAACAATTAGTCTTTTGCTGATGACTTTTTGTCCACTAAACAACATTAGAAGTTTATTTTCAGGAGAATTGTAAATTATGTTTTAGTTTCACCAAGAAAGCAACAAAAATCTGTACTCAGAAATCCACAGGTCTCTCCAGTGAAGTTGTTGTCTGTCACCTCTTCATGCACACGTGTGTTTCCAAAAACAGAATTGAAAAGAACCACTTGTGCCATCAGGAATGTTGATACATCCATGTAGTCAGAGTAGTCACATCCATTCTCCTCCTGCAAAACACAGGCTCCACTCCCCTTGATAGCCCTAATAAGCCTTCTCTGCCTCAATTGCAATTAGAATTTATCTTCCTTTGAAGCACAATTCTGGACACTCACTTCTTATTCATTATGAGCTTTTCCAGGACCATTTAAGACACTAATCTGTCTCTCTTTCTCTCTCTCTACCCGCAGGCAAGGAAGAATCACATTTCCTTCCCCTGCAGTGGAACGGAGATGGCAGCTGATAACCTGTCATGGGATATCTTCGTACACAGTTTTCTCAGTTTTAAACTGGTCCTCTCCAACCTTCAACAACAAAACCACTGTTATCAATCCCCACATCTTGTATTTCATTTAGCACAGTTTAATTTCATGTCTATTATAGAAAACCTGTATGACTGAGAACCAGCTGATGTGCCAGTCTTTCTCTACAGGAATGACACCTCCAACTATCTAAGCATCTGGTGGTTCTACACGTCTCAGCAGTACACAAAAATAAAGGTCACTACAGGACACAAGAATACACTTTCAGACAACTAAAATGATACCAGTTTGCCTACAAGGAAACGTTTTCCCTGGTTTAATCACCTCTAAACCCAGACCAGCAACTGACACTCTGCCTGCTTGAAGGGAGTGACAATTCAGTGCTTTTACATCTGCTCAGAACACATTACAGCTGAAAGTCATTTCCCAGCATGAACAGATATTTTAAAAATTTTATTCTTTGCTGAGTAAAACTGTCCTTTAAGAACCTTTTGTACACACTCAAACACCTCAGAGAACCAACTTGCTGTTCTCTGTATATGAAAACCTGACCCTCCTGCAAGCTGCCTGGATGGTGCACAGAGACTCTTCTAAATGCTGAGCAGGAAAGATTGTTTCTGTTGCTGCTGTGTCCCATTCCAGATGTTTTAAGATGTACCCAAGATTAGGACTTAAAATCACTAACAGTGAACTTAGAGGCATTCATTTTTAATCAGAACTCAGAACAAAGACATTTTCTCAGAATGTCTGTGTAGTTTGAAAAGAATCTCATTTGTGTTTGGCCAGTGAATGTTAGCAGAATCAAAACAATTTTATGCAAGATATATAAATTCCTAATATTTATCACTGCATTTAACAGCTGCTATAATAATAACCTTTTCAGTGAAAACACTCAAGTGTCTGACAGTCTTAAGTGTTCCCCACCCATATCCAAGACAAACACTATCAGCTTTTCCTTGGATGATATTTACAGACAGTGACTCAACCGAAAAGTAACTATAATAGAAAGCCATGAACCAAACAAACACAAGTTTTACTCAAACTAATAAAATACTGCTGCAGCAGTGCCATTAAGTGGTGGGTGAGACTTTCCTAATTCTTTCAAAGACACTGTTAAATTATTTACCCTCCCTGAACCTCTGGGAGGGCACATAACAGAATTCACAATTCAAGCCCCTCAAAGGGCATTTTGACCTCTTGCCTTGCCCTGACCCATTTCAGTGTGGACTTCGCATTTTCTTCTATTCCAGAGTGTAGGAGGTCAAAGGATGGGAATTGCTGAGTTTCCTTCTGTGTTCCCAAAGCAACCCGAGACACATTTGTGCTCTTCTCTGGCTTGTCTGGGCACAGAGGTTGCCTTATCCAAACTGCAGCAAAGTGCAGGCAAGTCAGTACCTCAGAGTGAGTCCCAGGTGTCTGGACACTTCACAGACGAATTCTGTATTTCTTTTGGGAAACCAAAGCACTGAAAATTTGGAAGGGTTTATGATGCAGATAAAGGGAAGGAAAAAGAAAGAAGATATACTGTACATTAAATCCAGTCACTAGTGAAGTTTTTTGAGATTTCAAAATCCTTTTCCAACTCACTGCTCTAAGCAAAAAAGGAACAATCTGCTCAAAGTCTCTATGGGTTCACTTCACCAACAATGCTGTGAGTTTTCAGATGACATCAGTATACAACTTCTTCAGCTCTCCATATTTCTCTGGAGAAAAAGAATGTAATACTAGGGTATTTTATAAAAATATGCCACTTCTGTCTTCAAAAAAGATGACACAGATATCTAAGTTTGTAGAAAAGTTGATTTTACGTGGCTGTCACAATTAAAAAAATATCTTTATATATAAATACATACATACACACAATGCGATACAAAGGTCATGAGAATCTTTATTGGAATAAGGATGTTGACAGATTTGGTGACATGGCATAATCAAATTATTCCATTTTTCCAGGATACAGTGGCATGTTTACTCTGACTGCTATAAATGTCAGCCTTGTGAGCTGAAACTGATTTTGTCCCATGATCTTCAATGTCTCAAATAAGGAAATAAGATGCTTACTTAGGGATTAGTCTGTAACAGCCCAAGCCTACCAGGTACTTTTATGGAGTCCATCCCAGCGCAGTCTCTGCCCAGAGCACTGAAACAACTCTGACTGGTGCCCATTAAGTAATTCAGTATAAAGTTTGCAGGTAAAAGAATGATTTGCTCACCCTCATCAGCAAACAATGTGCTATGAACCTTTCCCACTGCTTCTAGAACTTTGAAGCAGTTCTCCACTTTCACTATAATTAATCATTATTTCAACAACGCTGCTTCTCCCAAAAGTATTCTTTTCTAAGAATGGACAGTGTATTAATTACAAACCTAAATTTTAAAGAGCAAAGTGTTTTTATTAAAATTAAGCTCCCTTTTAGAAAAGTTGTCATTCAACAACTTTACTGTGAACTTCATCAGGCAATCTTTACATGCAGATAACAGAAAACCTGGAGTTGTAACCAGGCTTTCACAGAGAAAGGTTTCCCATTTTAAAACAATGGACAGGGAAACAGAGTTTTTAAATTCTCAGGCACAAGCCTGAACCACAGAGTCAACTTTTCAGCATTGGCACCCCAACCATGGTTTGTTTATGTTGGAGCTTGGAGCCAAGGAAAGAATTTTAGCATTTTAGTTACCCAGACACACAATTAATACTTCAGCAGCCTTTCCTTTCTAATTGATCTGTTCACATGACAAATGATGAACATCTCACTTGTCAGTGTCTTAAGCAGTAGTTTCAAGATCTGAAGCGTTTGACAGAGCTGCTGGAACATTTGAAATTTCACTGCCTCACTTTCCTAATTAACACACGAGCTCCAGACAGCCAGGTTGACATTTTACAGTTAGGCAAAGGAAGTTAACTACACTTCTGTTAAACAAAGTTTGAAGATCTAATGTCTATACTTAAAAGGCACTTGGAAAATTAAATTCATGATTTTGCACCAGGACTTGGAAGTACAGTTCATTATATTCACACTTCAGATAGTTAAAAAAATCCTCATCAAAACAATTAAGACCCAGCAGCACACGCTTTCCTTGCACTGAAAGAACACAAATCTTTGTCACTGCAAGTGTGACAGAGTTTCTTATCTGCCGTTTCTTGCAAGAAGATGTAATTTAACAGCTTACATAATGCTACTGCTTTATGATGAATATTGTGGGTGCTAACATAGAAACCTTTGTTACTTCAAAAATGCTGGAAGAGGAAGGAAGAGCCTCAGGACTCAGTCTGAGAGAATGAAACTCAACAGGCCGCATGCCCACATCAGTATTTTGACCCAAATCAGAATTTTCCCAGCAATTTTAATGAGGTGAATTACTCACTTAAGTATCTAAGTCTTTCAGCTGATTACTGACAGCAGATTAAACATTGAAATATTTAAATGCAGTTTATTCAGAGTATTCATCACTTTTCATCATGTTTCTTGTTAAATTGTCTTAACAGCATTTGTTTACATGACAGTAAGAAGTCTAAAAAGGCCAATATTCATAATACTTAACAGCTTCTAAAAGGCCAAAATGACCTTTTCCTTCCAAAATTAGTTATCTCACAGGCTCTGCATCTCAACTGCCAAAATCCCTCAGTAACTTTGGCCACAGCTGGAGAAATTAAACAATTTGAAAGCCCATCTGAAAGTCTAACTTCCTCTATCCACAATGAACACTCTTTAAAAATGCATTTTTATGACTGCCACAACCTACTGACTTGTAGTCACAGAAAGGAATTAAATATCACATGGGCAAACTACAATTTTTGTTGTCTAAACCCCAACCTTTTGTTTCTTCAGTCGTACCACATTGGAAAAATATCAAAACTCTGGACAGACAGTTGAGTGACAAAATCTATATTTGCAAAACCACATCTATAATTGGAAACGCACTGCCAAATCTTTCAAAGCCTGTGCTTGTGACTTAACCTGTAGTGAAAAAAATAAAGTTTATATTTGCACAGATTTCAAACGTGTGCTTTTCATAAGCCCTGGTTCTATTTTCATATGGTCATGAGAAACTACTTGCAGCAACAGGTAAGAGACCAGTATTTTATATATCTACTACTGAGAACATTTGTGAAGGATCACACTACCACTGACACCTGCCACCTCACAGAGCTGTTCACAGTTCTTTCTTCTGTACTTTTCAATTCTGCTCATAAACATATTTTGGGGGGCAAAGTTCTTCTTTCCTACAGTGTTTTTTCTAAACCACAAAAATACACCAGAACAAATATCACAAAGCTGCATCCATAAATAAAATTCTCCCTCAGAAACAAAGGAATGTGAGTAAACATTCACATTACTTCTGCAACCTGAGATACTCATTAGCAGCTCTCACTGAAACAGAGGTCATGGCCACAGACAGCCACGAAGAACCACAAGTAAGAAAGTCATGCAGTCTGAATAATCCTGAAATCAACTTTCAATCTCTGATGCTCATTGTGCAAAAGCATGATACAGGACTGGTCATCAAACCCAACTATCCCTGACAGGGAAGGACTGTGAACTTCTGTGGTGTGTTATCATCATAAATTACCTCTTTGTCAGTGTTTTTATTCCTCCTAATTCCAGGAGAGAAACAATCAAAGATGTCCCCAGTGCAGGAAAAGAAAAAAAAAAAAAAAGGAAAAAAACCTTCCTTCTAATTTTTAGCCTTGTTTATTGAAACTAATGGTGGCCAATAGCACCAAACAAGAAACTGAACTCTTGATTTTCTTCTTACAGTTCATCAGCATGAAGTGATGCAACCCTTTACCACTCAGTACTTCAGGGTGACCTTCAGCACTCTGTTTAATTGCTAACACATTCTATTTCACAGGAAGCCTGCTTATCTAGTATAAAACACCCAAAACAGTCCTTTGTTCATTTATTAAGTCACAAGGACTTTTGCTTTTCTTGAGGGAGAAAAAAAACCCCCAGTACTTGCCAAGACATAGTTTAGTAATACAAAGCAGATGATCCTTTCATTTGCTTGAAATTACAAGTAACTTGTTTTCAATCAGCAATTACATACAATTCCCCAACTCAGTTACATCATCTAGTTTGATAGTTATCAAATAAGTCAATCCCAAGGCTGAAATGCTGACACACTCCAGTTTGAAATGGCAACATGATGTAAGCACTCAAAAAAAAAAAAAAAAAGTTTGAGACAAAGTTTCATAGGTGTTTGCTCCATTATTTAACACCAACCAAACAGGGAGGAAGCTGCATTCCTCTTATTACAGACAACTCCATTTTTAAAGATTCAGTAAGGAAAGAAATTAAGCCTTACCTCTGGTTTGCTGAGGCTGGATGACACAAGAGAACCTGATCCCACATCCAGATCCCACTGTTTTCGCCCACTGTTCTCTGGATCCAGTGCAGCAATTCGTCCATCCAAAGTGCTGATAATTACTAGAGATCTGCAGGTTGGAAACGTTCACAGTCAAAACTACAGCAGGATGGACTTCACTCATTAGCTGCCTTTTATGCTCAGTAAAATCCAACTCCAGCCCTTAAGTTAAGTCTCTGTATTCTGCAAAAGAGCAATTCAACTGGGTAGCTCTACCCAGACCCACAACAGAGCAGAAGAGCTGAAGTCTCTGGCTCAGTGTCATAAACTGATTTCCATGTTGTAAGACTTTCGGAGCTGAGATTCAGGGGAAGGCAGTTGACTTTTTGCTCTTGCATGCAGATGTTACCACTACAATACTGAATGAGATCATCTTTCTGGAGATATTTACACAAACAATATGGATCCCACTTCTTCCAGTCCCTTCCAAACTGATCTTTAACCCCTTAAACATCCTTTTAAAACAACCTAAACCCAAAACTATTAACCCAGGCAATCAGGATGTAAAAAATACTAAGTTGCAACTAAGTTTTCAATGATTTTGGATGAAACATCAAACTTCGGGGAAATTTCTTAAGTCTCCGAATAAAACAAGTCCCTCCAAAGGCACACACAGGGCACTACAAACAACCTCCAATGCCCGCAGACCACAAAGCAACCAAACTGGCTTTTGCAGCTTGGGCTTTAAGTACTCTGACGTCTAGGAATACAGGGCCATGGCAGGCTGGCTGCTGCTTTCTACAGTGCCTGAAGCTCCTCAATTTCAGTAAATCTCGTTTCTTACAGAGCTGTACAATTAGAATAAACATTTCTGGTTGTGCTAGAGCTCCAGCATTAAAATAAACAAACAAACAAAATAAACAACACATCAGAGACAAAGCACTGACAAGGCATTTCTGAAAGGCCTTTTTTTTTTTTTTTTTCCTTGAAGATTGTTTCTCCCTGACCTGAAAAAGCTGGGATTGTGTTGTCAGTTTGGCTTGCAGCAGCCTCACCAATCTTCAAAGGCAGAGGGAGTAGAACTTGATCACTTTACAGGCTGCTTGCACTGAAGGGGGGCTGAATCCAGTGACCTGGAAGGACCTTTATAGTCACTGGTTTCAATGAGAATAAGGAACTGTGCAAATAAACTGATGGGGAGATTAACCAGTTTCAGGTGAGGGTGATAGGGCAGGGGGCTGGTAGTGCACACACAGACATGTATATTAATCTTTACTTTAAACAATAAGGGACAACAAATTATTGTGTAGAACTCTGGCCAAATATATTCACTTGTCCGAAGTTAATGGTGTAGTAACAAGGGATTTAGGGAGGAAATGATGGGGGTTATTTGTTTGCTTTAAGGAGGGAAAAACTGAAATCACGATCTAAAAACATGTTCAGGGAAAGTGGCTCATTACATCACCTCTAACAAAGGTCATGTAAAACATGGCCATTTTACATGTTAAAATAACCCACACAATTTATAGGATTTTATAATGCTTATAGCACTACACTACTAATAAACATAAACCCAAAGATATCTTTAACCTGTTCCAAAAATGCCACAGCAGCTCCTACTCCTGAAAGTGGCCGAGCATCACGTTCCTCCAAAAGCTAAGTTTAAGATACTGTTAGAAAAATACCAATTGTGCAAATATTTGCACAGTAGAAGATGTAAGTTTTTATAAGCTGATTACAAACACTTTTTCCAACTGTACAGAAATGAAGATTAGGTTAATAATAAACCAGATTGCAGGAGATTGACTATTTTCAAGTACTGTAAACAAGTGCTCACACACGGCCTTGGACACATATTTAACACAATCTGTTTGCTTTATGGTAAAGCAATTTATCTGAAACCCTCTAGCATTGCATAAAAAAATATTATTCTAAGTGGGTCTACTTAAATTTTATGTTGATCCTCCTGACAACAAGGTTATAAAAAGAGGTAGAAATGCAGCTAGAATGAAGGGAATTTTGGCAGCCATACTCAGAGGAGAAGACAAATCCTAAAATCTCACTGTGAAATGTTTTCTTCCCGTGTATTCCCATTGTTTTCCTTTATCAAATTCTTTCTGTTTTGACTTCTCCCTCAAGTAACAAATGTTTCATGCCTTTCTATCTTACATGTCTGTATTATCTTTCTCCACCAGATGCAAACCTCAACCTTCCCTCAGAGTTACCTCCCTGTTTAAGCCTCTCCAGGGCCACTCAAGGTGGCGGTTTTGGAATCTGTCCCTGCACTGTGACCTCCAGCCACCCAAATCGTGCTCTGACCACACTCCAGTTTTCAGTTCAGCTGATTAGGAAAGAGGAGGGGAGTGTGGGGGACCTTTGTGCCAGCAGCACACACTTGGAGGAACTGGTTTAACCAATCACTTCTGCACACTGTAAAAGTCCTGGCTTTTCTTGGGTGCAGTGGCACTCAGGGTTTGTCCCCTTGGTTTGTCCCCAGCTGTAGAATGGACTTTGTTTCACCTCCTGAGCAAACACTTCCATGAGACATCGGCCCAGCTATATCTAAATTTTAGGTGTGGCTACTTTTAGAACTCAGACCAGGTGTAAGAAAAACATCAGTTTCCCTCTGCTTTTTAAATAAGTGATTAATTTTCAACTAAATAGCCACATTTCTGGTTCCAATTTCATCTTGCTCTTCAGCAATATCATATACCAGGGAAAAGAAAATTGTAACTCCTTTCTCTTCTGATAAAATCCTTCATTCCTTAGTCTATGTCTAGGAGTTAAAATCTTAATACCTGTTCTTCTCTCTGATGGACTCCAGTAAATTAAACCCCATCACTTGAACTTTGCTTGGTGTAGGATCTGAGATTCATGCCCAAGACTCTCTCTAGTGTTACACTTTGTGACTGTCAGATTTTCCCCTCCCTTTCTCTGTGAGATTTCAGTGCTTGCAGCTTTGTGTGCTGGGAGCATGGAGTGCTGACAGGAGATCTTTCTGTTGCTCAGGTAGTCTAATCAAGCACTAAATTAACACATTATGATAAAAGCAATTTAGGCAACTACTCCAAGAAAATATTTCAGAGCTTAAAAACAAGCAGGCAGGCAACTTGCTTTTGTCACCCCACAATGCCACTGTGGGTTTAGTGCAGTGTTTTATGCCAATTCTTACATCAAATTCTCAGAAACACGAGCAGAATACAGCCTCAGTTCCAGAATAAAGGAAGTCCTTTCAGCCACCTGTTTGCCAGCCTTTGCTAGCTCAAGATGTCAGGCCTGCGATTCCTGTAATTCCATTACATTAAACTGAAAAAACAATATTTTTGATGCGTGTTTGGGCCAACTGATTGACGAAATGAAAGTAAAAGGACTCAATTTCTATTTTGGTTAGGCTTGATAAACTCTTTCATTCTCTAGAAAACAACATCTTGTCACTGGTTTTATTAACATCACTTCCTGACTGGGTAAAGTTGAAAGAGTGCCTTGACCAAAGAAACCAGCTTCTAGGAACACATAGGTTTTCTGAGAACACTACCAAATCATGGTACCTTCTGAGAAGGGAAAAACACAAAGTATTTTGTGTTTTTCAAAGTATTACCCAGCTTAAGGTCAAAAGTCACAATTATAACACCAAGGAAGTGAGGAGAATAGAGACAAAACAGCATCAAGGCTGTGTCAATACTTGTTGACAGTAAATCACGGACTATACTACAGAGTGAATCACATCACAGAGATACAAAAGGAGGAGGGGAAAAAAACCCCAATGACCAATACCACAAAATCAATAAGCTCCACAAGCCTGGACCAGAAAAAAAAAAAAAAAAAGATACAAAAAGAAATTACTCAGACTAAGGCAGTCACTTAAATCCCAGGACCCATCACTTAAAAAATAAACATCAGTAAAATTAAGACCTGCACTCCTCCTTGCCTTGAGCTGCTGGTCCAGAATATATTGTGAATGAACCAAGGGATGGAGGAGGCAAAAATCCCTTCTGGGCCCTTACAGATGGCTAAGAGCAGGAATAAAGCAAGGGGCCAGTTCATGGAGCAGACAGAGAGATCAGTAATTGGAGCAGCTGGCAGAGAACAAGCTAATGTTGTATAGTTGGATTTTATTTGCACTTTGGCACTACTAAAGCATATCTGGACACACTTCCCTAACCCCAACCATCTACAAACAGCCTCTATGGCTGAATGAAAATGTTTTCTTACCAGTTTCTATCCTCTTTGCTCACAGACAGGAACTTGTTGTTCAAGGGCAGTGATAAAGTTCCCCCTTGATCTTATTCAAAATATCTACTGCAAACTTCCACATACACTGACAAAAGGGCAGTCCTGGGCCTTAAAACCTTTGTTAGTGTCCCATAATGAACACAGCCTGCTTTCTGAGATCAAGAGGCTTTAGCACAGCACTGCTGTACCTTACAGAAGTGAAGGTATGATTTACCTACAAACAAAAGGGAAGACAGCAAGGGAAGTTGTAAACAGGACAGAGGAGGAACTTCTTTAGTTCACCTACACCCTTTCACTACATCAAACTTTGCATTTATTCGAGTAAATTATTTTTGTTAGAAAAACAAAGCAGAACTTATTGTCATTTTGGTACATTTACCACCGTTCCTGTTTCAGTTTAAAAGAATCATTCAACCTAAAACCCTCAACCCTCAAAAATCCATTGGGACATTGCAAATATGGCTGTTTGTTAAACTTGAACTCTAAGCAGCCATTCCAACAGTAAACTCTGCATGTTTGTATGTAAAGAGCACAACAAATCACTAACCCTCCTATTTTCTTCTAGAAAAACAAAACAAAAAAAATCTTTAAACCAAGATGATTATATTCATTTGCCTACAGCAAAGACAGTTGGGGTTTTGGCTTTTGTTGTTTTTTTTTTTTTTCTCCTTTGTTTGTTCATTTTTTTCCAGATTATATTGACCTCTATATTGCCTGGGTATTGCTGAAAAACAATTAACTGAGATCTCAGTTAATTGAGTGGAGATCTCAGAAACACAAATTAAAAAAATAAAGAAACGCAGGCAAACACTATGGCCAGGCAGCCATTCTATTTTTATTTGATGACAGCAAATCTGTTCCTACATACTAATCAATTACAGAGCAGCTACATTTAATCTCGGGCTTAATTTACTACATTGAACATCTTTAGTGTATTCTACTTAGCTCAAGAAGGCAAACAGAAAATGTATTTTTAAAAATTTTCCAGGCTAAATAAACAGGGGTCCTATCAAAAACTGAATACAGCAGAATTGCAACAAACCAGGTGGTATTTTGATCACCTGATACACAAAACAGTGATCCTGTTGCTAAGTGGAGAGACTGTCCTCCAAGAAAACAGGGTGCCAAGTTATCAGCCAGTTTCTTGCTTTTAGTGAATGCTTGGGTATACTAGGAACAAGATTTGTTCTATTTGGGCTATTCATGTTCATGTTTTCAAATACAGCAGGCATTTAGTCACGCTGTTTCTCCTTTAAACTCAGGCTGTGGCTTATCACCTCATCATTCTCAGCCAATTCAGATACAGACTGGAATCAGCTCAGTAACATTTCTGCACTTGAGTCATTCATCTAAGTCTTCCTTTTGCCGGAGCTCCTTGCCACACGCAGTTATTAAGTATTTTATTTCCCCTTGTTATATTCTGAAACTTGCTCATCAATTTGCCTTGCGTGTTTGGCTTCCCCTCCGGCACACCGCAGTGTCTGTGCTGAACAGACAATTAAGTACGCGGGGGAACTGCATTTTCTTTAAAACAAAACGGTGACAGAAAGGGACGGCGCGCTCTGAACAACTGTGAGCTGCGGGTATTGGGAAGAGTTTATACTGCAGATGCTTTAGGGCGTCCTTCCCGCAGGCACAGAACTGCCACAGGGGACCAAGGCAAGGAAAGGATCGAGACGAGTATTACCAGGGTTGGCAGACGGGCCAGATGTCACACAGCGCGACATCCGGCAGCTTGTTTGTCTAAGAACTAAGACACCCTTTCTCCTTGCTAACAACCGCGTGAAGAACAAGCACCTCAGCGCTGGTGAGGTCCCGAAGTTCCCTCTCCTCATTGTCACCGCTCGCCCCCGGTCCAGCCTGTCCATCCCTGCAGCGCCACTCCAGCCCCATCACAGGACTCACCGCTCCCATCCCTCCTCCGGCCCCGGGACACTTCCCTGAGCGTCCCACAGTCCAGCCCCACGCACCAGCCAGAGACAACCTTATTTCACCGCTTTCCCATCCCCAGCAACATTCCATCTGTAATAACCCCACAGCGCAACTCTTCCTCCTCCAGTACTCCCGACACATCCCGGCGCTATTCCCGTCCGAGCCCACTCCTGCACGGCCCCTTCCCCACACAGGACCCCGGGACGCTGCAGCCTTTTCCCCGTGTACTGTCCCCTCCCCAACACCCCCAGCTGCTGATTCCCAGCCTAGACACAGTCGTGTCCCCTGCAGCACCCCCAGACAGGGACCCTGGACGCTGCACCTTCTCTGCCGAGGCACTGACCCCCGCCCAGCGCCCTGCCCGGCACCTCCACGCTGAGAGCACTGATCCCCACCCCAATCACAGACACCCTTCAAGAGTCCCTTCAAGACACTGACCCCATCCCAGTCACTGACACTCCCCCTAAACAGACGCAGACACTGATTTCCGACACCCCTCAGCCTCCGCAGGCACTGACCCCACCTCAGCCACCCCACACCGAGCCCCTACCCCGTCACTGACCCGCACCCAGCCCCCGACCCCCTTCAGGAACCGCAGTCACCGACACTCCCCTCAAGCACCCCCAGGCATGACCCTCACCCCAGTCACCGACCCCACACTCTCACCCAGGCACTGAACCCTCTTTGGCCCCAGGCGCTGATCCCCACCCGAGTCACCGCCTTCCCCCCTCACCTGCTGCCGGTCCGGGCCTCCCCGCTGCCCTCAGCCTCCTGCTCTCCGGGCGCCGCGGGGGCCACACCGCCCTCATCGTCCTCCACTGTCACGTCCGCGGAACCAGCGGGCAGAGCGGCGGGAGCGGCGGCCGCCCCTAGCCCGAACGCGGCCTCCATCGCCGCGACATCGCTCGGCGGCGGCTCCGGGCCGCCCGCCGCCGCCCCCAGCAGCACCAGCAACGCGAAGGCGGCCAGAGCGCTGCGGCCCCGCGGCCCCCGCATGGAGGGGCCCGGCTCGCCCGCCGCTGCCACCCGTTAGGACATGAACGCCGCTGTCGCTGTCCCCGCTGTCGCCGCCACAGAATGGGCGCCCGCCGCGCGCGCAGCCCTGCCCGCCGCGCCACGCCCGCCCGCCACGTACCGGCACCCCGCGCGCACCCGCCCCTGCGAGGCGGACACGCATCCCATTGGTCCGCCGCCACGCCGCTCAGCCCGCCGCTTCCTTCTGATTGGCGCGCCCGGAGGCGGGGGGCGGGGAGGAGCTGGGTGTTTGTCAACAGAGCCCGCCGGGCCAATCAGAGCCACGCCGCTCTCTCCCCCTCCTTTCCTGCCGCGTTGACCAATCGCGGAGCGCATGATTCACCGGCCCGGTCGCCGATTGGACGTCGGCCGGCGCGCGGGCGGCGCGGCCCCGCCCCTTCCTCAGCCGGGCTGGAGACGTGGCTGTTCCTCGGCGCCGGCGGGGCGGGGCCAGCGGCGCGCACCACCCGGCCCGGGGAGGGGGGGAGGGCAGCGCAGAAAGTGCCTCCCCCCAGCCCGGAGCGGGATGGACTCGTCGGGCGGGAAGCGGGCGGTGAGGGAGGGACCGCCCGGGGCCACCGAGGGGAGGGTGGAGATGGCATTGAGTGCCACGGGGGTGTTCGGACATGGGTGGGACTCGGTCAGCTCGGGGGTCTTGACCTCCCGAATTGATTCTGTCATTCGGTGGTGCCCCCCCCGGGCTGTTCCGAGCGGTGCAGGTAACCCCAACCCCGATCCCGAACTCGCCCTGTGCTGACCCCAGGTGAGCTCACCCCAGGTGACCCCACCTTTCCTAGGGCTTTCTGTGCCCACCCACCCCGGCACACACAGGCCCGTGACCGGCAGCCCCAGCACTTCGGCCAGGTGTTGTAGCAGCCCCAGAAAGGCCCTGTGGTACCTTAAACTCCTGTTCCCTCCATGTATTCTCAGATCTGTCCTGGGAATTTGTCAGTGCCCCATCCCTGGAAGTGTTCCAGGCCAGGTTGGATGGGGCTCTGAGGAGCCTGGTCTAGAGGAAGGTGTCCCTGCCAACGGGACGAGATGGTCTTTGAGGTTGCTTCCAACCCAAGAGATTCTGTGATTCTCTGTTTATGATATACTTGATATAAATGATATATGTGATATATAATTGTTCTCTTCAAGGTAAGTTTCCCCCCAGTTTTTTCCAGACCCAGTTTACCATCTTTTGAAGAACAGTCCTTGTCACTGTGATGGTACCACCCAACTGATGAGGCTGTCATCTGCAAATTGGATTAGGGCTGATTTTGTATTTACTTCCAAATGACTAATGAAAATATTGATTATATATGTGTGTAGCACAGCATATATGATCCTGGAGGGTCCTATTAGAAGTAGCCTTATTCAATAGTGATTTATAACCACTTATAAAAAAATAATCCCTGTAACCAGTGTTTAATATATTCTTCACTGATGCTTTATTACCCTGTTTAATTAAAATGTTGTGCAGTTCCAAATAAAAATGCTTTAAAAGGTTTATTACACCTTTTGGATGAAACTGAATTATTTGTTATCTTTTAGAAGCATGAAATGAGATTTCTATTGGACCTCTGACCGGCATTACTAATTCATTAATGAGTGACATAACACCCTTTTTTTGGTGTTTATGCAGAACATTATCCATAGATCTGATGTTATTAAATCTACATTTACTCCATATCATGCAGGCTCTTTTCCTAAAGACAGGCACCAACCTGGCACTTTTTTAGCCTCCCAGAATTGCCCTGGTCTATCAAGGTTCACTACAGAGGAATGTCAGCACACGAGGAGTCTCTGCAGTCACTGTTTCCAACCTCCTGGGCCACAGGGATCCCTGGAAGACCAGAGCTCCACTGGTCACTAATGCACTGAAATCAATCACATCACTGTCAAATGACCCCCCCCCCCCCCACACACATGTATCTATCTCCCTGCTTCTTTACAAACATAGATCATAAATGTTCAATGAACACTTCTGCATTGGTATTGACATTTTAATCATGTCCGTCTAGTAATGGGCCTGTACCACTCACTTCTGGGGTTTTCTGGGGTTTAGCCTTGCCAGATATGGATTTCCTTTGATGTGCTTCACTTCCAATAACTGCTCTGCTTCTCACAGCTTCTCATTTATACCAACACTTTCTTATTTCCTGCTTTCTCCATTTTGGCTTTTTTTATTAATTTTACTCACACCTTTCAGTCCATTAATAAAATTCCATTTTTTTCCTCTCTTGATTTTGAAGTTGTGGCTCTTTGATTGTCCAATGAATTCTTTAAAAAGAGCTCATAATTGTAATTTTTAGACTCCTACCTAATTTCTTTTCTTTCTGCTTGCACTCTTATTTTCTGATGATTTGGAAATGCAGCTGTTTTAGAGCACCAGATAATGCAAACTCAGGTCACAAACACTGCTCCCCAGCCAACCACTGATTTGCATTCCAGGGATCTTTGTTTGGGTTTTTTTACTTCCTTCATTACAACAAAGTCCAAAAGAATTTACCTTGTACCATATGCCAAATGGAGCATGTCATTTTTAGTAACTTAAATGACATTTTATTACTGCATCCATATGGTCTTGTGCTACTATTTTCTTTATTTAGATAACTCCTCTCTCTTGAGTGGCTATAAACATAAAGACTAATCAAATTCCTTGTTTCTCTTGGCAAACCAAGAAAGGCTTTTATTCTACACATTTATTTTACACATTTGGCTCTCTCCTCTAATTTGCCCTATCCTGGACCTGTCTCCATTTAAATTCATTTTTCCTGCATGGTGATGTTTTGCACAGTCACATTGAAAGGTAAATTTAGTTAAATTTTATACTCCATTCTATTTCTAGGCAATGAAGAAAAGCAAACTCCTTGCCATGCTTTTTACAGTAACTTATCTCTTGTCCCACCAGTTGAAACACTCAGAGACACAACCACAGACCCCAGAAGGTTCCAGAATATCGGGACATGTCACGACTAGACCTGCACTTCCACCTTTGTGCTGGGTCGTGAAGGTTTATTACACCTAAAGGAAAACAACAACTGCCCGGTGCAAGTGTCCCTCTCACACCCATGAGCATGATCTCATTTTCTCGTGTCCCCTCCCAGCCCCCGCCCCAGAGCAGCCGCCTTCCAATTGCAGCCTTTGATTTAGGGGAGGATCCCGCAGTTTCCACCAGAGTACACGTTTTCTTCCAGACTCCTCCTAGATTCCGTAGCACCGGGGAATAATGAATAATCAGAATGCATTAAAAAAGCTCTTATTTTTTATTGTTTTGGAAACATTTCTCCAAGAGATGTTCAACGTTGTTCTCGAATCCTTATGACAAACATGGCAATACAGCCCTGTAATTTTCTCTCTGTATTAAAAAATTTGTGCCAACAAAACCAAACTTCCTGCTTTTTGCAAAGCATGACTCACATCCTCCATTCTGTTTTGACTGACTGACATAAGAGATCTATTTCAGTCATATGACAATAACTTCGAATCTGACTAGCCACTTATGTGGAAATCAAAGCCTGTTCTTGCAGGATGGATGGATGTTAACAGGAATGGTGTTTTACATAGCTCCACTGAAGATCTGCCTGCTTTTCCCGAGTAACTTGCTCCTGGAATAGCGAGGCGCAGCAGTGAAAGCCCAGCGTGCCACCTCGTGGCTGCCCTGTGCCCAGGGCCGTTCCTAGTGCCTCCCTTTTCCAGGAGAATCCAGACATTCCAAAAGCTGCCTATGCTGTAATTAGCATTCCGGCACCCCTGCTGATGCCTCTTTTCTCTTCTCTTCTCTTCTCTTCTCTTCTCTTCTCTTCTCTTCTCTTCTCTTCTCTTCTCTTCTCTTCTCTTCTCTTCTCTTCTCTTCTCTTCTCCCTTCTCCCTTCTCCCTTCTCCCTTCTCCCTTCTCCCTTCTCCCTTCTCCCTTCTCCCTTCTCCCTTCTCCCTTCTCCCTTCTCCCTTCTCCCTTCTCCCTTCTCCCTTCTCCCTTCCCTTTAAACCTGAGTAATTCTTCACCCAACAGATCAAAACAGAGACAAGCAGGGAGGCAGGTGTCACTCAGGGGAAATGTCACCGAACTGGAGTTTGCAGGATAAAAAATTGGGTTGCAGGAATGTAAATTGCAGGGATGTGGTTTGGAGCGCTGCTGCCAACCAGAAAGAGAGTTTGTCTGGGAAATTCTCAATCTTCCACTTGGTTTCACCGGTGTGTTGGTGAGGTTTTGCTTTCATGGCTCTTGGATTTTAGCTGTTTCATGCCTAATCAATGAGAGAGGAGTACAGATAATTGGATCAACATATCTGCCACCCAGAGGGACTGTGCCTTCACCAGGATTTCACCAGGTTAGAATGCACTTTTCCAGTTGGTTTAGGCTGGGTTAAGCCTGCCATGGAAGATGGTCCCACAGCCTTCCCTCTCCCAACTGACTGATCTTGCTGCCTTCCTCAGGAAAGGTCAAGGAAAACTGACTTTGATTTTTTGGTTGCTTTACCTTTCAGAAAGAATAGCTCTCTGCCAACACATGGAAGTAGCAGGAAAACTTGGCAAGCGATGGACCATCAGGTGGGAATGTTCCCTTTTTTTTCAACTCTCTTAGACCAGGGCAGCTTAAGCCAGTGACAAAATTTTAAAAATTCTCCTTTCAGAGAGATATATTAAGTTTGGCCAACCCAGTTCAACCTCACTCACCTGGCAAGAAGAAACTGCCTTTTCTTGCCTGCATGGGAAGGTAAATCAGCACAGGGTCATGGGAATGCCAGCACCAGCACAAACTCTGTACTCAGGCTGTGTGTGGATGGTGGCTGAAGGGAGTGAAGAGCAGGCTCTTCCCTTTTTGTCAACAGCAAGCTGTTATCTCAGCTACCATGTAATTTTCCTACCATGTAATTTCAGCCTCAGATGCAGAATTCAGTCCCCGGAGTCATGCAGTCCCTGAAAGGGCTCAGCTGCTCCGTTCCTCAGAGCGGTTTTTGTTGGGGGTAACACCTCGCAGTTGTCACTGTTTGACAGGCAGAATGTCTGTTCAAAGCAGGTTTAAACACCTCCTCGGACTGAAGCACAGAGGGTGAAGGTTGGCTCCTGGAGAGGCTTTGACATGGGGCAAAACCAGGCTAATACAAAAGGACTTTGAGCTGTTTGCAAACAGAGCTGGTTGTTGCTGGAATTCACAGAAGATCCATTTCTGAAATGTCCAATACCAATTTTTTGTGCACAGGCAAGGCTCAGCACAGCATAAATGAAAGATTTTCTGCTTTCACTGGAGCTGTAACTCACCAACAGATTGAGATAAATTGCTAACAGAAAGGCTATTATCTAGAAGTGGAAATGTTTGTGTTTCCCCAGGCACTGCATGATGTGTTTCAATCACATCAGCCGCTGCCGTGAGGGTACAACAGGTTTGTCATCCCACACTTCTGCACCAACATTCCCCACAATGGTGGGATTTGAGAAGCCCAGGATGGGCTTCCTGAGTCAGCATAAAACCCGAGGGATTGTTCTTCATTTCAGCCAAATACTTAGGATATTGAACAGAATAATCATAGAATCACAGAGTGGCCTGGGTTGGAAGAGGCCTTAAAGATCATCTCGTTTCAACCCCCTGCCGTGGGCAGAGACACCTTCCCCTAGACTAGTTGCCCAGAGCTCTTTCACAACCTGGCTTTAAACACTGGGGCAGCCACAGCTTCTCTGGGCAACCTGTTCCAGTGCTTCACCACCCCCACAGTAATTTTTTTTTCCTTACTATGTAATCTAAACCTACTCTCAGTTTGAAGCCATTCCCCCTTGTCCTGTCACTACATGCTCTTGTAGTGTCTCCCAAAGCTCAGTCAGCTGCTCCTTCAGTTTTACCCTTCTTGCACCATGGAAGAACGCAGTGCTTGGGTCTGATTCCCTCTGAATATATATCCCACTAGATGTGTGTATTTACACTTTAAAACGGGTAACTTGCAGGAAAAATCGTTGCCAGCTGGCAGAAAACACTGAACCACTGCACAGAACCACGTGCTGCTCTTAACAGCGAGAGTCACTCGCTGTGAACAGAAAGGTAAGGCCTGAGATAAACTCGGGCAATGATAATAGAGTCTTTGTTAAAATCCCACTCCATTGTTCAAGGACTGATATGCCGGCCCAGGGAGAACAAAAGGAAATGTTTCTAGTCCTTGAAAATCACAGCAGAATCGCAGAGGTTGACAGCAAAGCAAGCCAGTCATACACAGAATTTAAAAAGAGAAGTCAGCCTAAGCTTTTCTGTTGAGCAAATCAAAAGATTATTCTCTACGAATTGTGGCCTGACCTTGGAGTGAGTAGTAAGGGGTAAATACCTGCAATTCTCATCCACCTTTGTGTGATTGCAGCTGGAGAGAAACTGAGGTGCCTGTGAATGGTCCTAATGTGGCTCACAGGAGTGAAAATGCTGCTTAGAAGGACTTCAAGGTTGCTCTGCCTCTCTAATATGTTTCAGAAACAACTTCATCAGAGGTCAACCCAGGGTAGAGGGAAAAACTATGGGAAATAAAAAAAGGCACTGTGTGCTTCAGGACAGGAGATTTCCATGGGGTTTTGTCCGGACCGTCCTGGCAGGGCGGGGTAAAGGACTAAGTGCTGTTGACACCATGTGCTCAGAGGAGCCCTGGCGTTTGTCATGTCCATGTTGCTACTTTCGAGGGAGATCGTACTACAAAGTTTGAGTGAAAAGTCCGAGAAAGGCTCTTCCTCAAAACCTGTGGAAGCCCGGCCAGAGCTCAGTAACTCCCCGAGCTCAGTGCATTGCCTGGCCCCACTGCAGGGGCTCCCCCGCCATCCTCCCTCCTCCCCCAGCCCCTCCCGGTGGGACACCCCGCATCCCTCTGCTCTTTGCCGCCTTCCAGCCCCGGCAAACCCGTCTCTCGGTACTTATAAATGTATAGACATCGATTCAACAAGTTGCTCCGGGCACTGTCGGGCATTGTGGGAGCTGTAGTTCGCCGCTCGCAGCACTACAAGTCCCATCCTCCCGGCAGAAGAGAGAGAGGAGGAGGAGGAGGAGGCGGAGGAGGAGAGGAGCCGGCACGGCCCAGGCCTGCAGCCCGTGAGGAAGAGCCCCCCGGGGGCGGGCCGCGCCGGCATGCGGCTCCCCGGCCGGCTCGCCCTGCTCCGCAGCACGCCCCTGGCTGCCCGGCCGCCAGGGAGGCTCCGAACGGGGCGGGCGGCGGCGCGGCGCGGCTTCTCCCGCGGGCGGCTCGGCGGCACCATGGCAGAGGAGGCCAAGAAACGGGCCGCCTTCGCCGCCGTGGACAAGCACGTCCAGGTGAGGCAGCCCGGGGTGCTGCGGGGCGCGGGGGGCTCGGAGGGCTCGGAGCCCCGGGGCGCGGAGCGGCCGCGGAGTGCGCGGAGCCTCCGGGAGCACGGACGGACCCGGAGTGCGCCGAGGGGTCCGGGCTGCAGGGACCGCCCAGAGCACAGGGAAACTCCGGAGTGCACGGACCCCCTCCCAAAGCACAGAAACTCCGGGGTGCAGGAACCCCCCAATGCACGGGGGGCCACGGGGTGCGTGGAGTCTCGCAGAGCACGGACGGAGCTCAGGGTGCACGGAGCGACTCCGGGGTGCAGAGACCCCTCCCCAAATCCCCAGACGGAGGTTGGGGTGCACGGAGCAGCTCTGGGGTGCAGAGAGCCCCTAATGCACGGAGCGGCCACATGGTGCACGGAGTCCCAGAGGCACGGACGGGTCCCGGGCTGCACGGAGCGGCTCCGGGCGCAGGGACGGGCTCTGGGGTGCCAGGGCTCTGAGTGCACGGAGCGGCCGGGAGCTGCACGGAGCGACTCCGGGGTGTCGGGACTCCACAAAGCTCAGAGCGGCCACAGGGTGCACGGATCTTCCCAGTGCATGGAGCAGCTCTGGATTGCAGGGACAGGCTCTGGGGTCCCGGGACCCCCCAGTACACGGAGTGGCAGTGAAGTGCACGGAGCTTCCCAGTGCATGGACGGGAATCCAGGATCCCCCAGCATACACACAGTGGCTCTGGGGTGCCGGGACTCCCCAAAGCACGAAGCGGCCACAGGGTGTGTAGAGTCTCCCGGTGCACGGACGGACCGTGGGATGCATGGAGCAATTTTGGGGTGCAGGGACACCCCAAAGCACAGGGCAGCCACGGACTGTCCCAGAGCACAGATGGACCTTGTGGTTCATGGAGTGGCTCTGGATGCAGGGACAGGCTTTGGGGTGCTGGGACCCCGCAATGCACAGAGGGGCCGTGGGGTACACAGAGTCTCTGGTGCATGGATGGACCCTGGAGTGCACAGAGCAATTCTGGGGTGCCGGGACCCCACAGAACAGAGCGGCCACAAAACATAGGGGTGCACGGAGCCTTCCAGTGCACGGACAGACCCAGGGCTATGCCGGGACTCCCCAGTGTATGGAATGGCCATGGAATGGACTGAGCTTCCGAGGGCATGAATGGGCTTCAGGTGGCACAGACCCCTGCAGTGCACAGAGCAGCCCTGGGGGTCATGGGTGCAATGGGGGGCACTGAGAATACCACCCCCACTCGGAGCATGAACAGTCCTGGGTGCAGAGGGGGACCCTGGGGTGCATGGATGGGTCCTGCTGAGCCTCTTTCTCTTTCGCTTTGGACTTCACTTCCTTTAGCTGAGGTGAAGGGAGAAAACTGCTTTTCCTTCCCCAGTGTGTGCCTCCCTGGCAGCAGCTTCGTGTCTGATCCAGCTCAGCACTGTGTACCCCGAATTTGGGGTAATATCTTGCACTTCCAGTCTTTGTGCACCCTCCTGCGAGCTGGGCTGTGTGGGAGTTCAGGCTAATGCCATGTACTGCTCCTTTCCCCAAGTCCAGGATGTGCTGCTGCTGCTGCACCCCGTTTGTGAGCACCCAAGCAAGGAGCAACAGTCCCTGACCAGGGCGTTGTGTCTTGTCCTTTTGAAGGGAGAGAAATGCACCCGGGGGCTTGAGTGTCAGATAGGGCTGGAGCTGCCTGAAGTTTGGCACAGCCCGACTGGAAGATGAACGGTTACAGTCACACAGGGTTATCAGTGCCAGCCCTTTCGCAACAGCCGTGGTGAAATCGGGGTGAGGAGCTGCCGTTAAGAAAGTCGATATTAGCAGTTAGGGGAGGAAAACAAAATCCCTTTTCCTTCCTGCCCCCCCCTTCGGTAGGTTTTGAAGTTCAGTTGCTGGTGGCTTCCTTTATGTGCCACGAAAGCTTGTCTGGTTCTGCAGCCCCTTTCCTCTGAGCAGTCTGTACCTGCCTGAGAGAGCACAGCCACATGCTGTGTGACACCCAGCCCTGCCAGGCCAACACCATCTACAGTGATCAGGCTGTGAGATAGGGGAGCCTGGGGGCTCTGGCAGCTGCAGGACAATCCCCTTTCTTACCCAAGCAAGCCCAAAATTGTGCACTGGGGGGTCGTGGGAGGAAGGACTCGTGTCACAAGACATGGAGCCAAGACATTGCTGTTGCTGTGAGTTACTATAAATGAGGCCTCCTTTGATTTGGGGGAAAACCAGAACTTCTGGACTTTTATAGTGAAATAGCTTTTGTGCTGTTTTATGGCCAAGCAAACTTAGGATAATGTTTCTGGCTGTGTTCCAGCTGACTAAAGTTCAGTGTCCAGCTTGTGATGCTGGTAAGTAAATTAGGCAGTGTCTGGGGTAATACCCCAGTGCTTGTGCAAGCTGGCTGCAAGAAATTGTGGAGAAGGAGCTCAGGGTCACTGCCCAGGAGCTGGATGGTCTGAGCTGTCAGTTTGCACTGTCGGGGGGCAGATGCTGGTTGTAATGGATACCTTTGTGTTTGCTTGTTAGAGCTCTCAGGAGGGAGCAACTTCATTTCTGAAAGCAAAGCTGAGGCTTCCCCTTCCACAGCAGGGATGTGTGGGAGACACCAGGGTTTGGTTCTGCTGGACAAATCTCTCTTGTTTAACTGTGCCATAAATCTGTGGCACTGAGGGCTTGGGACTGGGACTGGTACTGGATAAGGCTCCTCACTTGGCATCCACCTTCACACCCATCCCTGCCTTGCCAGGACAGCAGCTCCTCGTGTGGCAGATGTAAACCTGGGTGTGGGAGGGGGGATTAGGAGAGGAAAACTTGTTTCTCTCTTTTTTTTTTTTTTATTTTTTTAATTAAAGCTAGATTGGTGTGTTTACCCAAAGCACTTGTCCCCCTGACAGCTGCAGGAGCAGGGTTCCCCAGTTCTGGAGTGGACACTGAGGTGACCAACCTCAAAGCCCTTGGACTGTGGGGCTGTGACAGCCTGGGGGAGCAGGGCTGGCACAGGGCTTGGGGCTTTAGAGCTGTAAGCTGCTTGGGGAGAGCTGGCTTTGCGTTTATACAACACCTCTGAGGGCGGGCCCTGCCAGCAGCTCTGTTAGAAATGAAAATACAGGTACTGCCCTATGTCCTGCTGCCCCAGAGAGGACTGAGCAAACTTTGGGATTTGCTCTGTATTTATCTACTGCTTTTAGCTGGACCTCTTTGTTCTCTGATCTTGGGTTGGACTGGTCAGTGCCTGTGTGCTGCTGATACTGCTCCATGTGTATTGCCTTGTTGGCCTCTGTAATGCTGGACAGTGTATTTAGACCCTTGGGTTGGCTGAGAAAATGCTGTGGTCACTGTCCACTTCACCCATACGTGGATCCTCAGCTGTGCTGTGGCTCAGTGCCTTGGTTTTGTTTGGTGGGCTTCTGGTAAACAACTGGAAAAGCAATTTTTTTGCATGAGGTGCTGCTCCTCAGTGCTCTGCTTCTCACCAATGTTTGCCCTGCCCCTGTTTTTAAAAGTGGATGTTTTGTGGTTGGTTTGGCCTCTGGTCTGGCTGAGGAGGGAGAGATGGGAATTACACTAAGGCAGGGGCTGTGACAGCGCCAGTTTATGCTGGTTTAAGGTGCTGCTTCACCTCTAATCACTGATAAACAGATGGGCTGGGACCTTTGTGAGCTCTTCCTGCTTCATTACAGTGGAGTCACTGATGCTGAGGCTTTCCCCATCCCTTTAGGGTACCCAGCTGCTCCAAGAAGCTGTGTCACCCTACAGAAGTGAGGGCAAAGAGAAGAACCTGCCTCTCCCCAGGTCAAAACAAGTCTTTTGGGAACACTGGTACTGCCTGTGTCCTGCCAGCCTCTGCACAGCTTTGCTTGTCCCTGCCTTGGCTGGCCTTGCTTGGCTCTGCCTGCTGGGTGGGTGACACTGGGAGCCTCAGGAGCTGCTGGGTTTCTGCTGGCCACGTTGCAGGTGTGCAGCAGTGACCTGTTGCTCTGCCCAGCTTTGCAAAGTCACGGTGGTTAGTGAGGGCTGGGATGTAAACTGAGCCTCTGTTTTTGGAGAACTCCTGTTTTCTTTAAGCTTTTAACCTGCAGAAGCAAGAGAAATGACTAATCCTAGGGGAGTGTGACCTGTCTTGAACTCCACCTTTTCAGGTAAACTTGCGTGACAGCAAGATTTTAGCTGGTTGAAGTGCTGCAGGTGTGGCTTTTTCCACAGCTGCTGAAATCTGGATTTGCTGCACACGAGGAAAGAGCTCCAGATCTGTCTAATGTCCAAGAGATAATGCACAACAGCTCTGTGCCTGCATCTCTGGTTGTCTTCATGTCTTCCTCATCTGAAGTCTCTGTGGTGATACTGGGCCTCTTTAAGTCAATTTGAGCTTTGGATCCCATCCAAAGAAAACAAAGTACACTGAAAATGGGAAGAGCAGAAGGCTGCAGGTCACTTACAGGGGGTGGGAAACTGAGTTGATAATAAACAGAGACTGACGTGGCAGAGAATATGTCTTGCAGAAGTAACACAAGTGCACTCATCCACCCTCGGCCTGCAGCACCTTTTAGGAGTGTATCTGTGTTGTGGATGACAGGGCAGTGATCCTTCTGAAATCAGGCAACACAGAGAAAGGCCAGGATGGAGCTGTGGTTAAAATTTCATCCTCTTCAGCACACACTGCCAGGCTCACCCACCTTTCAAGTTTTGCTGGACTCTCCTATAGGCAGCTTTACACTCTGTTTTGGAAAACATTTTTTATTATTCACAGGAACAGCTGCTGTGCTCTCTGCTTTGGCTGCTGGTGCATCTGTGCCGTTTACAAACGAGATGGTTGGCAGCAAACCCAGCCTTTTACTCTGTGGGTTCCTTGGGAGATTTTATCTTGAGGTTGTTTCCCCTTCTTCCTCTGTGGTATTGTCTGAAATTCACAGCCTTCCGGCAGGAGAGCTTTCATGGAATGCCAGCAACCACCAGCGAGTGTGCATTGAACACCCTGAGATCGGACTGTGCTGGTAATTAGCAAGCACATGTCCTTTAATGAGAGGGAGAGTTGATTAAAATCCCTTGGCCGCAGACCATGGCCGTGCCCTCACTGGCACAGTGCGTTCCTTTCCTTGCCGGTGGAGTGCTGAGATGCTGTGGCCACGTGCAGCCCTGGACAAGGCTCCTCTTGCATGTGTTTATAATGCCAGTTTTGCAGGGGAAAGTGGACAGTGTGGAGCCTCCAGTAAGATCATTCCTCTGTCTCTTTGATTTGCAGAACAATCAAGTTCTTGGGATCGGAAGCGGATCTACGATAGTACACGCCGTGCAACGATTAGGTAGGAGCTCCACTTCCTGACCCTCCCACCGCACAAAATCCCCTTTTCCATCTGCCCCAACTACTTGAAAAACACCCTAAATCACCGGCATGCTGACTTAGAGCTGATGCCTCGGGTCTGTTCACCTGCTGCTGTGTCCTGCTTGAAGCTGAAGGTTAAAACTGGGTGTTGGGCTCCTAAATTATTACCTGAGAGTCCTGAGGAGGTAATGATTTGCCACCTGTTCTCCCCACACAGCCAGGAAAAGCTCTCCATTGGCACCCACCACAAACTGGAGCTGAACTCCTTGGTCTGGTTCCAGCTTTGCCCAGCTCTGCCCAGTGCTGACTTGCTGTGTGGCTCGGGGCCATGCAGCTGCTCTGCTTCCTTTAACCCCTTTGCCTGTGGCTCATTTTGCTTCCCACATCCACACGTTTCACACTGAGGGCCCTGCTGAGGTGTAATGAAAACAAGGAATGTGAAACCCTGCTGCATTTTCTTTATGTACCCTGCAGCCAGGTTTACCTGCTTGCTCCAGGTGCAGGAGTTTGCTCAGGGTGTGATTCAGAAAATTTCAGCAAAATATTCAAGTGAGGCAAATGCAGTTTTGCAAAGTGAGTGTGAGGGTTATTATTTTCATGGCTCATTACAGAGGGTGCAGAGGTTTAAAGTTCCTTTGCAGGGCATTCTCAGTCCTAGATTTGCTTGTGGAGGTGCTGAATTTTGGATGTCCTTGGATGCAGAGCAGAGCAGCTGTGGGGGCCATGGTGGGTTGGGAGTGCAGGATCAGCCCTGTTCTTCTTGGGGATTTTGCTTGAATACAGAGGAGGAACCACAGAATCATTAAGGTTGGAAAACACCTCCAAGATCCTCAAATCCAGTGCAGCACCACTGTGTTCACCACCAAACTATACTCACCAGTGTTACATCCACACCTCCAGGTATGAATATTCCATCACTTCCCTGGGCAGCACAGGCCATTGTGTCCCACCTGTGTGGAAGTCCCCTGGTGACCTGCAGCTCCCTTGGGCAGAGCTGTCCTGCAGCCCAGAGCAGGCTGAGATCTGAGCACAGCCCAGCCCTTCACTGTGCAGGGTCACAGCAGGGCTGAGGCTGCCCCTTGTCACCCATTTCCCACTCTGTGATGCACTTCATTGTCTGGGAGCTGCTGTTCAGCCTTCTGGGCTTGGCTCAGCACTGCAGCCACTCCCTCCTTGAGCACAGAATCAGTCTCTAAATAAATGGCTATTGTATTTGAAGAGGAGTGGCTGTTCCAAGCTGCATATTCTGGCTTTTCATGTCTCCTGATTGCTTTAGAACTGGGATGTGGCTTGTAACAACATCCAGCCTCACGTATTGCATGTGCAATCCTTCCAGCAGCAGCATTACCTTGGAGCCTGTAGCTCGTGTGCTTGCTCTGGTGCATGAGCTCCTGCTGACTCTTGGGCTGTTGGCTTGTGCCTGAGTATTGTAATTACTAAAATAACATTTTGTCCATAATGATATCTTAGTAATAGATTTTAGTCATTTGAGGTTAGCCTAGGGGGAGGAAATATTTCCTTCCATTTAATGGAATACTGTACTTTATTAGTTCTTTCCCTGCTATATATTTAAATGTTCTATAATAAATTAATGTGATGTCCCCAGGGCAACAAGCCAGCAAACCTTTCAGACAGCTGCTGGAGCTCTGTGTTTACATGGAGAGCAGCAAAAACCTGTCTAATGGAGTGAGAGAGGGGATAGGGCTGATTTCCCAGGTGAGGATTTGATGATGAGGCTCCTCTGCTGCTGGAGACATAAAGGTTGAAGGCTCATGGTGGCTTGGGCTGGGTCAGAGAGTGTGTTTAAACATTTCTGAGTGTTGAAATTGAGCCTCAGCCTATGGAGGGGGCACCTGTTTGCATTTTGAGCGTGACTGAGTTATTTGCAAGCCAAGCAAGTAATTGCAATGAATCAGAGGGGCTGTGCTGAACTGAGGTTTCTTAAAGTGGAAGTTGCTGTGTTTTTGCCTTGTGCAATGAACAGACCAAGGCTTCTGCTTTTTTTCCTGCAGCTGAGCGAGTTAAGGAGGAGAACCTGACAATTGTCTGCATCCCTACGTCCTTTCAGGTGAGTGCTTTCCTCCTTTGCTTTCTGCCAGTCCAAACACTCCTGCAGGGGATCTCCCCTGGGCTGGGGGACAGTGGTGTGAATGAACCAAAAGCACCAGTGAAAGCAGTCATGGTGCAGCCTACAGAAAGACCTCCCAAAGAAGGTGATGGTGCTGTGTTACCCTGATCTGAGCTCAGGGCTGGGAGGTGTATTTGGAGCCAGTGTGGTAAAGCTGGTTGTGTCAGGGTTGGTGTGTGGCTTCTTCTGGATCCCACTTGAAGGAAAATGCTGCTTAGTGGTGAACCAGACTCGTAGTGCAAAGCTCAGTGGAGACACTTTGTCTCCTTTGAGTCTGTATCAGCCCTGACAGCTGTAAAGAATAATAGCAAGCTCTTGTGTTTTCAGCAGGAACTTCAAATGCATCAGCTGGATTTGATAAGAAATTGCAGAAGAGAAATTGCCTTAACCTCTTGTTTGCTGTGCAGCCTTTGCAGGAATTGGTTCATACCAAGCTAGATGTTGAGAGGGCTGGAGGGAGAGGGAGAACCTGCCTTGGTGGTGGAATACAGATCTGCTGGGGAAGCTTTTGAGCCTCTCCCATGCCTTTGGCAGCTGGCTTCGGTTTCTTTGCCTCTGTTCACTGAGGTGGGCACCTCCTTTTGGGCAGGCAGAGGTAACATGGTGGGGACCACCTGAAGGTCTTCAAGGCTGGGTGGCAATATCCCAATGGAGGACTTGTGTCCTTCTCATGGTCCTGGTGCGAGCCTGGGGACTACTTCTGTCACAACCATGTCACCATGAGGGCAGTCAGGCAGTGTGGCAGGTGGAGCAGAGCCTGTTCTGTGAGGTTTTCAGGCACTGGGTGGGTAAAGCCCTGAGCAACCTGGGAGCTGTCCCTGCTTTGACCTGGAGGCTGGATAGAGACCAACATGAATTATCCTAAAATCTTAGGAAAACTTAACATCTTACCCTGTAGTTGTTAAGGTGTGGTGGTGACAGGGCTCTCTATTCCCAGCTGTTGCAAACAACTGGGGTATAATGCAAGGTGCTGCAAAGTGGAAAAAAAAAAATTAACCTATATCAGTACTTCAAATTAACCTATATCAGTACTTCTGTTGCTTATGTAGACTGTGGTGAGAGTCTGATTTGTCTCAAATGCTTCCCACTCTGAAATGTCACGTCCCCTGTGAATCTAGGAGAAGTGCTCTGAGTTCAGTCATTAGTTCTTAAAGAAAATATTGATGAAGCTGTTGTAGTGGGCCTGGGCTGGAGCCTGTCCTGCCTTGAAATGTTTTCATAGTTCATTTAACACCACTGAGTTTCTTACCAGTAAAACAGAAAAGTTGCTGTTAAAGGGAAGAGAGAGATTGTTCACCTGCAGGAGCCAAAATTCCCAGCATGGGGCTGCCTTGTATCTCTTGCAGTCCTTTAGACCTCAACCAATTCCGAGTGAAGCACTCCCAGGTCAGCAAAACAGCCTTTTATTTTCACTGTGCACAGGTGTAGATGGCTGCCTGAGGTCACTGGCAAGGAAGAGTTGGTTTCAGTGGGCTTTTATACTCCTCCCTTCCCTGTTGTCAGGTCATTAATGCATCACCATCAGTAAAGCTAGAGCAGGGTAAGTATCTGTGCCCCGGCGTTTGCGTTGTCTCTGTTCACCGGGACGTGTGCCCAGAGCACGGAGTGGGACTGCTCCTGTCCAGTGCTGTGCAGTCACCACCACTTCTCCCTCAGTTATGGGAGCTCTGCTTTTGATTCCCACTGCTCCCATCGCCTTGCAAGCAGAGCCTGGAGAGAGCCAAGCCACCTTGTTGCCACAGCACTGACTTTAAGCTGTTCAGGGGTCTGGCCTGCATGTGCAGCACAGTGTTTTTTAATGCTTTCAGTTCCCCAGATCCCTGGAAATCTCCTTTTGTGAACACCATGTGATGAATGCCAACCCACTGGTTTTTACTCCTTTCATTTTGTGAGTTCTTAGGGCCCCACAGGCCATGAGTGTTAAAACTGCATGCTATGAAATGCCATGATAAACTCTTCAAATCATATTTTGTTGCCAGGAGCGCCAACTGCTAATTCTAATGTTTCTGGGATGCCAGTACCTCTGACTGATGCATTCTGTTAGTGTTAGTGGGTAAATTCAGAGGAATCAGCTGATGTAGGCTATTGCTCTGGGGTTTCTTGGTCTAGCTGCAGCATGGTAGCAAGTTTGGAGTTAAGCAGAGTCTGTGCAAGGAGGGAATCTCACTCAAATGATGATTTGTAACACAGAAAATTCAACCAGTTAGAGATTCTGCAGATGACACCAAGCTGGGTGGGAGTGTGGATCTGCTGGAGGGCAGGAAGGCTCTGCAGGGGATCTGGACAGGCTGGATGGATGAACTAAGGCCAGTGGTCTAAGGTCCAGCAAGGGCAAGTGCTGGGTCTGTACTTTGTCCACAGCACCCCCTGCAGAACTCCAGGCTGTGGGCAGAGTGGGTGGAGCAGCTGTATGACAGAAAAGGACCTGGGGGTGCTGGTGACAGCAGCTGAACATGAGCCATGGTGTGCCCAGGTGGCCCAAAAGGCCAATGTCACCTGGCCTGTGTCAGCAATGGGGGGCAGGTGGGGCAGGACCAGAGCAGAGATTGTCCCTCTGTCCTGGGCACTGGTGAGGCCACATCTCAAATACTGTGTTCAGTTTTGTTCCTCTTGGCAAAGGCACTGAGAGGCTGGAGCGTGTCCAGAGAAGGGAGTGGAGCTGGGGAAGGGTCTGGAGCACAGGTGGGATGAGGAGCAGCTGAGGGGACTGGGGGGCTCAGCCTGGAGAAAAGGAATCTCAGGGAGGACCTTCTAAGTCTCCACAACTCCCTGACAGGAGGAGGCAGCCAGGTTGGGGTTGGTCTCTTCTCCCAAGTAACAAACAACAGCAGGACAAGAGGAAATGGCCCCAGGTTGCGCCAGGAGAGGTTTAGATTGGATATTAGGAAAAATTTCTTCACTGAGCAGGTGGTCAAGCACTGAACAGGCTGCCCAGGGCAGTGGTGGAGTCACCAGGGATGGAGGGATGTAAAAGCCATGTACTTGTGGCATTTGGAGATATGGTTTAGTGGTGGCCTGACAATGCTGGGTTAAGGACCTGATGTTAGTAAAGCTGGCCAAACAATTCTGTGGTTCCCTGTTTGAGCTGAGGGACTGAGGCAAGGGCAGCTCTGGGTGCCCTGTGTTGTGTTGCCACTAGAGGGAAACACACAGCCACTGCAGGAAACGTAGATCAAAGCCACGAAGCAGCTGTTTCAGCAGCTTCCCACACTTTTCCCACGAGCTGTGGGTTTTTTGTTTACTTTTTAGCTCATTTCCAATATGAAAAATATTTTCTCTGTTAGTTCCACATTACTGTGGTGTAAATATTAATTTTCTTGGTCCCATTTTTCAGGCGAAGGAGATGAGAAGGTCTGGATGGGTGTGAGGGAGAATGATGTTCCAAGCTGAAAAAACACAGGATTTAAAAATTCCATATCTGCTTTAGTGCTTAGATACAAGTGATTCCCACCAAGCTGATGAGGCCTCCTGCTATTTAGTATGGAGAGACCCAAACCCAGGAGTCCTGTTGCACCACATGAGCATTTTAGTTCAAATCAGCAGCAGGATTTTCTTTTGATTAAACTGCTCTGGTGTGGAAACATCATTTTCTCCTTGCTGTGTGTTCCTGCTGCAGCCTCTGCACGAGCTCAGAGTGGAGCAGTGGAGCTCTCCCAAGGAGTCTCCATCCTTGCTGCAGCCAGGGAATGACACCAAGAGCCTCTTTTCCTTTCCTGCCACTGGTAAATGGTGTTTTGTTGTCTTCTTGGTGCACAGGCCCGTCAGCTGATCCTGCAGAATGGCTTAACGCTGAGTGACTTGGACCGAAATCCAGAGGTAAGTGGGGCCAGGAGGTGAGACCTCACCTGGCTTCCTCTCACCTGGTCCTTCAGAAAGCATCCAGGCTCCTTAGTCATCCCCTGAGGGTGAATTTGGGCAGCCACACTGCAGAACATGAGTGAGAACTTGAGTTGGGACAACAGGAAACAGCCTCAAGTTGTGCCACAGGAGGTTCAGATTGGATATTAGGAAAAAATTCTTCACTGAAGAATTGGTTAAGCACTGGAACAGGCTGCTCAGGAGAGGGGTGGAATCAGCATCCCTGGAAGTGTTCAAAAAACATGTAGATTTGATGCTTAAGGACATGGTTTAGTGGGGACGTGGCAGGATTTGAGTGGTTGGACTCAATGATCTTAAAGGTCTTCTCTAACCTTAATGATTCTATGATTTTAACAGGTTTAGTTTATTTTTCCCCCAAGTTCTGTCTTAGTTCTTGTCCCTTTAGATGGCAAGAAGGCTGCTGAGTTGTGTTGCCTCCAGGTGCTTGGCATTTCTTCCAAGATGAGGCTTGAGACAGGGATATTGCTGAACTGTCAAAGATCTTTCCTGGGAAAATCTTGCACGCTGGTCCTTAACACCAGAGGCTAAAGAGATGTGCCTTGCAGACCAGCAGTTGGTTTGGGTTTCTCTTCCTCTCACATGCCTGGGGTTGTTAGAGGGGTTTGGGTGGTCTCAGGGTGTCCCTGGGTGGCCCATCAGACACTTGTCTCTGCTCAGGCTGGCATCAAGGTGGTCCCAGCTCTGGTGACATTTGTGACTGCTGCTTGGAACCCTCCACCCCTAGAGCTGCACCAGGAGCAGGGCCTGGATGCCGCACAGGAGGGGTTTCCACATCCATTGTCTCCTCTTCCCACAGCTTGATGTTGCCATCGATGGAGCAGATGAGGTGGACTCTGAGCTCAACCTTATCAAAGGTGGCGGGTGAGCCTTGATGTCCCTCTGTCTGTCCCTCTGTCTGTCTGTCCCAGTGCGGCTGGTGGGGGCTCTGAGCACCCCTGTGTGGCTGTGGATGTCTCTGGGAGAGGATCCTGTGCAGGGCTGTGTGGAGATGCCTCCTGGCCAAGGCTGCCAGGGACAAGGGACAAAAAGTAAGGGGTGGGGATAAGGAGGATAAGGTGTGGGGCAATTCCAGCATCAAAACCAGCAAAAACATATTGGAGGGGGCTGGACTTCAAGGCCATTAGGCACACTGAGGAGCAGTCTGATGTTTTCTGGTTTTGTTTTTATTTTTTTCCCCCTTGCAGTGGCTGCTTGACACAGGAGAAGATAGTTGCAGGATTTGCCAAGTGCTTCATTGTTATTGCTGATTACAGGTGATGATATTACTGTTCATAATATCTTTCTCCTCCATGGGAGGTTTCAGATGGTGCTGTGTGTTAGGCCATTGTTGTCATTCCAATGGTTACAGGAGAGCAGGAATGGGTGGAAATGAGCCTGGCTCCCAGTATTTTAGCAATTCAATTTATCTTTTTTCCTTAATTTTCAACTCAGCAGGCCTGCTTGGGAGTCAGCAGAGCTTGTGGGGAAGTGGCAGTTCTGCTGTCTGAGCTCAGTGATTGTCAGCATGGGATAAATTTTCCAGCCATGGGGCTGTGGGAAAAACAACTCCAGTTCTGCTTGTCCAAAACATGTCAAAATAGGCTTGTGAGTGGATAGAGCATCGTGCATTAAACTGGCTCTTGGGCACAGCACACATGGACTGATCCTGTCTCCTCCTGAGCCTTGTGCCCAAGGGGTTTGCAGAGGGCTTGGGGTGGTGTTAATGGTGTCAGCAGTGTAATGTCCAGCACTAATCCCACCTCAAACTGTGCCCTCAGGAAAAAGTCTGACCGCCTTGGGGAGCAGTGGAAGAAGGGAGTTCCTATCGAGGTCATCCCCATGGCCTATGTCCCTGTCACCAAAGCCCTGACCAAAAAATTTGGCGGTGTCGTGGAGCTGCGGATGGCTGTTAACAAAGCAGTGAGTGTCCCTGGCAGCCCTGCTTCCTCCAGGGAACAAAGGGGGGACCAGAGATCTGGCCCTTCATCTGGTCAAATCTGGGCTTTCACTCCCACAAGTGACATCTTGTGGAACTCCTCCTTATAATACTTTGGTTACTGAATTGTGTATTTAGGTGTTCAGGCTGCTCACTGAAAGCCTCTCTGGCTATGACTCCTCAAGGAGCATCCCAGAGCAGGGAGCAGAGGGATTGCCAGCCTGGGTCTCACCTGCTGCTCTGGGGGTGTTGGGGGGCTGTAGGGCAGTCTGAGCTGCCAGTGAGGGTCTTGAGTTGGGGGTGATGGTTTCATTGACAGGTTTGTTGTGGGGACGGCCCCAATTTACATGAATGATGACTCTAAATCACTGCAGTGAAGACAGCTGGTCCCAGTGAGGGCTGTGACAGTCCCTGGGTGGGATCAGGAGGCACGAGGCTCATGCCATGACAACTGTGTTTGCTTCCAGGGCCCTGTGGTGACAGACAACGGGAACTTCATCCTGGACTGGAAGTTTGACAAGGTTCACGATTGGCATGAAGTGAACACCGCCATAAAAATGATACCAGGTGATATCTGATTTCTTAAAAACCACAAAAGCTGGCTGAGATTGGGTGTGTGATAAGTAACCCGGATTGTGGCGGCCCTCTCCTGCATATGAGGAAATGTGTGTGTGTGTATTTGCTGCCCTTCTGCAGGTCCCTGCATTTGCTTCTACTCAAGAGAGCAGACAGCTTAATTGGTATAATTGTGGCTTTTTCCATGTGGTGGTGAAAACCTGGAGTGATGCTGGTTGATGTTGACACTGTTTCCCATTAGGCACAACAGTCCTGTCCTCTTCCTTACTCTCCTTGTGCCCATTTAGAGAGGCACTTTTAGTGGAAACCCTGGTGCACTCTGGAGGGAGGATTTGCACCGTGCTGTGGTATTTTCCAGGAGCTGCTTACAGCTCTGCATCCCATTCCCATTGTGAAGCCCTCCCTGCTGGCCTTGCTGTGAGGATAAAATGTGCCCAAGCTCTTGCTGGACTCAAGCAGCAGTGGCTGAGTGCTCTGTTTGCAGACAAAACAGCCTCTTTGCAAGGACTCCTGCCTTGCCTGAGACCTGCTGCCCAGGCCAGAGCTGCCTCTGGGCCATCCAGGACTGCCCAGGGGCACTGGCACTCAGGGAAGGCTCTGAGTCCTCAGGGAAGCAGCATCTGCAACTCTTTCTGGTTATCTTGGCAAAACAAAGCCTGTCCCTGAAGTGCTGCCTTCACTGACTGCTCATGTCAGAACATGCAGGAACAGGTTGGGATCTTGTTGCACAAACAGGATCCCCACAAAGCAGCCATATATTGTCCTGGCACCACAGCTGGAACACCAGACCAGGCAGAGGCTCTGGGTGTAGGCTGGGTGAAGAGTGGCCAATAACTTCCAGTTGTTTCTGGTCTGTGGTTTTGCTTCCCTCAGTAGTTCTTACCACAGAATCACAGAACTGATGGGGTTGGAAGGGATCTGCCCCTGGTGCAGTGCTCCATATCCTAATCCAGTTGCTGCCCATGGCTCTGTATCATCAGAGCTGTGTCTGTGCAAGAGACAGACAGTGCCTGGTTGCTCTGCACAGCAGGAACTTCTTCCCTGCATTTGTTTTTGGTAGAGAAAGGAATAGTAAATAATGGGACCTGTTCCACCCTGTGGGTGTGGTCTCAGTACTATTTTCTGCTCAGAAATACACCTGTTAAGGGAAGAAGAGCGTCTTCCCTACCCAGAAGTGGATGAGCCTAAATGTGAGGCTGTTAAAGTCTAAATGCAGTGCTGGGGGAAGGGTTTTGGCCACCCTGTGCTTGTGGTGGCCCTTGTCCTCCTTTTCTGTCCACCTTCCTGGCCTCTGGCTGCCTGTCAGTGATCACTGTGAAGTTAGGAGCACCCCATAATTAAGTGCAATCGGAAGTACATTTACTAATGGGCTACAAATTGCAGAGGTAGCACTGGAGCTGCCAAGTCTTAACATTTGAACAAGTGTGAGCCAGGTGATTCCTTACAGGAGAATCTTTCAGATGATCTGTCTCTGTAAGACACGAAAGAAAGATGACAGACTCAAAATATTTCAGAAGGCAAAGAGCATAGAAAAAGGCCTTTATTGTCTAATTTTTACTGCCTTCTTGAGATGTTCGGTTGGTGAATAGGAATGACACTTCTCTAATGCCATTGGTTAAACCAGAGAAACAGCAAAACACCACCTCGAGGAAGGTTGTTTTGAGAAAGAACAGTTGTTTGCCAAGATTGTTTTGTGAAAAAGCTTTCTTGAGAAATTTTTCTTTGGGAAAATTTAGCAGCTGCCAGCAGGCTAAATTCTCTCAGGCCCACAGTGATCCCCAGTCCTGTGGGGGTGTGTGCAGCTTCCTCCTGTTCCCATGGGTCATCAGAGGGCAGAAAATGGTTTTCTTGTGATTGTGTTGGTGCAACAGTGATGGCTGGGGCAGCGTGAATGTCAGGGGAGCTTTGGGAGTTGTTTCTCAGTGTCTGGAGAGTTTTTGCTGGGAGTGGCTGCATGGAAAAGACTTCCCAGCAGCTCCCTGTGTGGCCAATACAGGCTGGACACTTCTCCAAACCCCTGATGGAGGGCCCTGGTGCATTTTAAGGAGCACAACACAGGCAGGGCAGAGAGCAGGAGCCCAGGGGTGGCTTTGGCAATAACCAGCGACCTCTCGTTCCGCAGGCGTGGTGGAGACGGGGCTGTTCATCGACATGGCTGAGGTGGTGTATTTCGGGATGGAGGACGGCTCTGTCAGCGTGAGGGAGAAGCAGCCCTGCTGACAGGGCCCTGCCACGGGGACTCAGCTGTCCTGACCGTGCCAACCCCGACGTTTTGCCTTAAGGAGCAGCGGCTGTCGCAGGAGACCCGCGGGAACGGCCATCGGAACCCGCTGGCGTGATACTGAATGTCTTTTTTTAAAAAAAAAACAAAACAAGTGAAGAAACAAAACAAACAAAAAATAGATTCTATTTATATATATATATTTTTACTTTACAGGAATGTTGTCTTTTTTTAATGAGTCATTTCGAGGAATTGCTTTAACGTTTTTATTTTCTTTTCTAAGAAATACTTACCAAAACATTACTCCCTGGTTTTGTGTTTGGAGGGTTTTTTGTTTTTTCTTTTTTTCAAAGAGAACTTGAATCCTTCTGGTTGCTCATAGTACTTAATGATGGAAGTCAGAAATGCAATCCTAATGCATCATTCCTATCTATCCTGGCTGGGAGGGTGATGTATGTAACAGGAGCACATCCAGTTGGGACCTGCTGATGCCTTATTTGGAACCTTTTTGGTTCAGTATTTTATGCCTTTTATTTTTCTATACCACTGTTTTTTAATAGTTCAGGATGTCTGGTTGTCCTCTGTGCACCATGACAATTCTCTGAGCCTAAGGGTGGTCTCTACATCTCCCTCTCTGGGACACTAGTAAGGGCCTTTTCTGGGCTTCTGTATGGAGGAGACATTCATCCTTTGAGCCAAACTCTGCTCTCATTTAATTCAGTACCTCTGATTAAAGTCTGTCCTGTAGCTGGAGATGTTTGGGACTTCATCCTTGTAGACCAAGAGCAGAACTGGGTGCTTGATGAAGTTTACAGGAACATATTTTAGCAGCTTAGGGCAGTAGGGAATAGTGTTCAGTGGCAAATGATTTGGTTTGGAATGAAGGTTAATTACCACCCCTCACAGCTGGTTGATTTGTGGAAGGATAGAGCAGAACGCACAGGAAATGGAGTCTTCCTGCCTAAATTTTCCATGTGTAGCAGGAGGGAGACACTCATTCAATATCTCATTTTTGGTGTATAGGTGCTTTGCATGGTTCTGATGTTGAAGTGCAAGCCCTCTCTTTGTGTTTTAGACACTGAAATAAAGAGCTGTTATACCAGACTTGGTGGTAATTTTGTTCTCAAAGTAACTTATTTTGTGGATAATGAGGTAGATCATGGTCAGACCAAATTCTGCCAACTTCCCCCCTGGTCAAACCCTTCTGCATTTTATTTCTTTTTGCTTAAGGTAAATTAATTATTTAAAATGAACCAAATGGTCAACACTCATTATCTGCAGTACTTTCCTCAACAGACACTGTCTTCAATTTGCACATCCAAAACCTGTGCATCTAAATCCAGCTCTTGTACTGAGCAAACTGCCAGCAGCTTGCTGGAAACACTGGGATTTCTTTTCCTGCAAGCCCGGGGCTGCAGGAGCCATTTGCAAAGCCCCAGCTCTGGCTAGGGGCTGTTTTCAGATGCTCTTGGGCTGCTAATGTAATCCTGGATAAACAGAGAGCAATCGAGCACAGCTTTGTGCCCAAGTGCCTTCTCACTCAGCGTGCTGCTGGAAATGAGATTAGCGGGAGCGAACGCTGCTGTTGACTCTCCTCTGTCTGAAATCAAACAGCTCCTTCTCAAAAAGCCAATAAACCCATTACTGTACCATTATTTTCTGGCCCTGAACCAGCTGTGATCTCATTCAGCTTTGTGCTTAGCAGGGGCTCCTTAGCCTGAAGATGGGCAGGTCTGATTCCTGAGCTGCTCTGGGTGCTGGGGTAGATCCCGGGGGGGGGGGATTTTGCAGCAGATTCCCCTCCTGGGGTGGGACTTTGAGTGGGTCTCAGGCTGTGGGTTATGGGCACGGTGTGCACTGTTCCACACAGCTGGAATTAAAATGTGAGGGTGGAATTAAAGCCCCTGGAGAAAATTTAGCATCTGAATCCTTGTGCAAGCTCCCCTAGCTCACATTTGCAGTCAGTAGATGGGGTTTGACTTCAGGGGCTCTTGGCAATGGTCATGTCCTTTCCCTTGGAGGCTGCCAGGCTCCCTCATCTGTCATGACCACCCTCACCCTCATCTGCCAGCACATTCAGGTGTGGTGCAGGGAGTCCATCTCCTCTGGGGTGGCTTTGTGCCCTGGCTCTGCCCTTTCACCAACACAGCCCACTTACACTGATGCTCAGCTGCCTTGCCACAAGCACATTTGAAGAAGGTGAAGTGTACAGGCAGCAGAGGTATTTCTAGCCCCTGGCCCTTGCTTTTCTAGGCAATCACCATTATTCCATATGCTTTTGGAGAGGTAACAGTTGATAGATGAGCATGCTGTGGTAGATCTCCAGCTGAGGGCAGGCATTGCAGCTCCCTGTCACTTCATTGGGTAGAAGCAGTGCAGCTGCTCCTGAGAGCCTCTGAACATGAGTTTGTTGAATTCGATTTCACCACCTTGGCTGGTTTCACTGTGGCATTTGCTCTGGGCTTTGGTTTGTCAAGACTCTTCCAAAGAGCCCTCAGAAGCCTTTAGAAATGGGCTGCCACTTCTATCCCACCCTGCTCCCTTGCAGCCTGGGAAGAAAAGCAGGGATATATTTTTAGAAGATGGCATTGGGAAAATAAAGCTATCAAAAGCAGGTGGGAGGAGGTGTCCTTTTACCCCCAAGGCAGGCTGGTTGTGGCTATTTAGGGTGCATTCCTGCAGTGGGTTCTGTTACCTGATGTGATCCAGTCCCTCCTGTTGCCTTTTGGATTGTGTGTGGTGGGTAATGCACGGAGATTTACCATTAGCACTGAATTATGGATTAACTTGGCCCTGGAGGAAACAAACGTTTCAAGAAAGCAAGAGCAGCACTAAAATTAATGAGCAACAGAGGTAATGAAACACTAGTCCCATTCAGGAAAAAAAAAAAAAAAAAAAAAAAAGCAATATAAATATAGTAAGTGAGTGCATCAGATTCAAATTAATTAAACAGTAGTTAATTAAATAATTAAGATGAATTAATTAAACTAACTAGAAAGAAATGTGTTTTGTTAAACCAACTCACCTTTTTCCATGTTGTATAGAAAGTATTACTATCTGTCAAGTTATTATAGTCAGTGTAGGATGGGATTTATGATCTGACATAATTACTGATCTGAGAAATGTGGCATAAAAAGAGGTGAAAATAATTAAGCAGGCAGCATAGAGGATGTGTGCTCTGGGTATTAAACAAAAAAATTACAGCTAAAGTGATGAGGAGAAAATCAGCATAGTTTAACCAGTGATAAAAATTAGCTGTGAGGAATATTAGTAAGCTGTAATATGTATTAATATCTTTCCATTTTTTAAGTGTGTGGATTTAACAAAAACCTGTGTAATAGACCACACTATCTGTGGTCCAGCTATACCAGGAAGGGAGGAGGAAAAGGAAAGATGTCTTCATTTTCAAAGTGATTTTTCAAATTTATCAAGCTTTTTGAATCCTCAAAAATGTCTTTGCAGCTTTATTTCACTCAGTGCATCAGCAGAAATGTGATGCATTTCAGACTGAAGATGAACTTGAAGACCTAAAATTGCCAGGTTTTTATACTGAAAACTTATGAAGTTTATTCATTTCCCCTTCCAGTAACTTTAATGGGAGTTTTATCATCCCTCTAACTCCATAACATTGGTAGCTGGGAGCAGGAGGGTTTTTTTCAGGGCATGAGACTTTCTATTTGTATTTTTACACCTCTCAACACAAACACCTCTTACACTTCCTTAGTGACACTTCAGGCCTTGTGAAAACCATGTCAGACCATCAACATTAAATGTAGTGAGCGAAACAGTAAAGGATCAGTCACTTGGTTTGCCTACAGGAAATTACATAAACTATTTTTTTTTTGTGAAAACAGAAGACTTTGTACAAGAATATCTGAGTGAAAGATAAAACCATCAGTCATGTTGGAAAGCAAAATATTTTTGAAGATTTATGTTGTTTCTGGAAGTCAATAACAGAAACATTCAGCAGAAGAAAAAAAATACGACTATTAAGCCAAATTCCTGAGATCTGTAAACCTCCTGACACTTCAATATTCAAGTTCACTTGGGGATGTTGAGTTAAAAATATTCTTAATCACACTATTCTAAGTTCATCCCATGCTGTATTGTTAAAAATATGTGCACATGAATTTGATATTACAAAAAAACCCCAAAACAACCAACCAAAACCCACAGAAGTGCCTGCAAACTGGAATGTTTTTTTTTTTTTTATTGTACACCTAACTCTAAATTCCCTCACGGTAGTCTTCCAGTGCAGGATTAATTAAAGAAAATACTACATCAAGTACTCTTTCTACTTATAAATGTCTCACAGGTTTGTGTAATCTCCTACGGAAGCTATTACTAGAATGCCTTATAGATCAAAATCTCTAATTAAACATTAATTCCCTTAAAACATTTTCAAAGCCTTGATTTCAGTAACTTACAAGTTTTATTTGCCTGCCACAGCATGCTGTCTTCTTTTAATCAGTATTTAATAACATGTACAGTTTAATCCCAATGTAATGTATTTGACCATGACAAATGAAACTGAAAAACCCCGCTGTAAATCTAGATGGTGAACTGGGATGCTGTTCTTACTCTCTTAATTTATTGCTGGGGGAAAAAAAAAAAGAAAAAAAAAAAAAAAGACAGTCCTGCCTTCTTCTAACCCTTTAAATGAGTATTATTTTCTGAAGAGGAGACTATAATTCTTTCCTTTACTTTTATGTGTAACTTAGTGAGGGCTGGACCAGATCAGTGAAAAGTCAAATCCAACAGCTCATAAGTAATGTACCAAAATCTTGTCTAATTGAAGAGCAAGGAGATAATCACACTTTCTACTTGGGAGGATTTTCAGGGCATGATCCACTGCATATAAGCACCTTGGGAAAACTCAGCCTCTTTGCCACAGACCACCACTTTTTGGACAGGGTCCTTGCAGGTTCCTCTGCAGGTCAGCTGTGGGCTGTGGCTTATCATTTATGAAATATTTCTTTCATCCTTATTTGAGAGCTCAAGCACCACATGCTGACCCTGGCTGGGGCTTTGGGATGTTCTTCTGAGTGTTTTTGCTCAGGCTCTGTTTTTTTCCTGTGGATTTGCTGCTGTGATAGCCCTGGTTATCAACAGCCTTTTCCAGCCTCTTTGCAGAGAGTGCCCAGCAGCCCAAGGCCATTATTGCTCCCTCATCTGATCCTTGGAAGCTGCTCAAGGAATTGTTTTGCTGTAATTCATATCTCTGATGCCCACAAATGCCCAATGGGCTTCATATCCAGTTCCTGGGGTGCTCTGCCTCACCAACACCATTGCGTCAGCACCAGTGAGGCTGGCCAAGAGCTTTTTATCACTTTTAAAGCAAGTCAGCAGGAAACCTTCAACAGCTTGAACATCCTCAGCTGTAGAATCATTAGAAAAATCCTCTTTGCTCACTGGATTGTACAGCTGGAGGTTTTGCCACATGTGACAGTCACAATCACATCAAAACATTACTCAGAGATTCAGTCTCATTTAATCCATCCTGTCTGGGCAATTTCTTGCCTTTTCTGTTTTTCAACTGAATCAGGTTTGGGTCATGTATAAAAGATAAAAAAGGTGGTTTTTTTTTTTTTTTTTTTTTTTTTTTTTTTTTTTTTTCTGAAAATCAGATGGACATGTTATTAAGCTCCCAGGCAGGCAGGCACAATTCCATGTTCCCTCTCCACAGCTGAGCTTGGCCTATGACGAGTTGTGAAGAGGAAAACTCATCTGGTTACTTAGCTGGATTTTGTTGGGGTTTTTTTTTCCCTGGAGTAAATCTAATACCTAAGACTTAAAAATCATGGATGTTCTAGAGACAGTGAACTGAAAGTAAAGTTGATTACATCTCCCATATGCCAGATCAGCAGGGAATATTTCATTGAAACTCCTTTATCTCAAAGTGACATTACTTCACCTGAAGTGTCCAGAATTCTGGACACCAGTCAGAGGATATTGTTCACTGGTGTTGTGGGATCCAGCCAGGCCGTGGCATATTGGAGTTATTCTTTAAGGATTCTCAGGACACCACCAACACAACCACTCTTGTCCTTGTGGGGCAATTCCAATGGGAATTAACTGGGAAAAGACAGGTCCAGGAGATTCCCAGGACACCTGGGTGACAACTTCTTGGCAGAGGGCCTCAGGGAGCTGATGTGGAGAAGTGTCCTCTGTGCTTTGCTGCTTGGTCCCAGAGAGGCTCTTGTGGGTGAGGTGGTGCTTGGTAGCTGTCTTGGACACAACGACCATGAAACCACTGATTTTCAAATCTCTGGTGCTGCTGGAACCCATCTGGGTCCCGAGGTGGCTCACTGAGCACTGCTGGCAAATCAGCGTCTTTTACTGGTGTGTCCTCCTGCAGGAAAGGTGTTGGTTGCTTTGAGTCTCTGTGCAGTAACGAGGGACAGTGGTGATTCTCCAGAGCTCTTTGCAAATATAAAAATATTTATTGACAACAGATCTATCCCAAGTGAACTGATCTGAATTAGAGCCTGGCAGCAGGCACTAACCCTGCAGCTGCAGCTCCACGCAGGAGCACCAGAGCAGGATGCAGAGAGCCCGCAGAGCCCGCCTGGGGCTGGAGGGCCGCCTGTGCACCCCCTGTGGGTCACTGAGCCTCTGGGCTGCCTGCTGAGTCCGTGAGGAACAGGGAGAGCAGCAGGGGCTGTCTGGGGAAGGGTTCTGTGCCCCTGCTGCTGGCACCTGCTCATCTGAGGTAGAAGGAGTTGCCTTTGCCTCCTCCTGGAGGGAGTCCTGGAAGAGCTCCGGGTACTTGGGGTTGACCCAGATAGTCCGGATTGTGATGCGTCTCCAGTTTTCATGCAGTGATCTTTTGTCGCTGTCGTGTTCCCCTTGGGACAGCTTCTGGACTCTGCTGACTTCCTCTTGGGAAAGCTCTTGTTCCATGTAGCTTTCCCCTCGGCATGGCTCAAGGGGATGGCAGACTTCCCTCTTTTCCTCCTGGTTGCCCGAGGGCCCCTGCCCAGGCTCTGGTGCTGCCAGCACTGACTGCTGCCTGCTGAGGGCTGTCTCCTGGGCAGATGAGGGGCCTGGGGAAGAGCAGGGGCTCTGCAGGGCTGGGACATGGCTCTGTGCCTCTGCTGAGGGCACCTGCTCACCCAAGGTTGCCACCTTTGCTGCCTCTTGTGCCTCAGGAGGAGCATTTGGGCAGTGCTTCTTGTTCTGTGGCTGCCCGTGGTCCACCTGTGGCTGCTCAAGGTCCATCTGTGGGACAGAGGAGGCAGGGCGTGGAGGGGGTGTCTTGGCATACCTCAAGCCCAGCCTTATCCCACCACCAGCCTCTCTTTCCTGCCCCATTGCTCATCCTTTGCCTTTTCATGCTCAGCAGCCCCTGGGTGGGCAAGGATTTGGGATTCACCTTCTCTCCCATGGGCATCTCTGTCATGCTTTCCTGCAGAGGTTCTCAGGCAGCTGCTGCCTCCTGAGAAAGGTCCCCTTGGGCAGTGGCACCCCAGGGCTCTGTGCCCCAAAAACCTCCCAGAGGTCACAGTGGCCTTGGGCACAGCCCAGCCCCTGTGTCACAAAGAGCCCTGGAGCATGCCTCTGTCACAAAGGGACATGCCAGCAACCACAGAACCACCTGGAACCACCTAGAATCACCTGGAACTGGCACAGCCCCTGTGTCACAAAGGGACACCGCAGCACCCCTGGAAACAGCTGGAACTGGCTGTGCCAGCACAGGACAGCCCCTGCCCTGCCCTCTGAGCCCCTGGCTGGTCTGATCCCACCCCTCCCACACAGACTCCTGAGACCCTCACTCTGGACTGCTGGATCCCTCTGGATCGGGACCGACCTGCCCTTGGGCCTTTATTTCTCTCCAAGCTTTGATGGGGCATCTCACGCAAGGGATCATTTCAACAGGTGTTCTGTGCTTTAACTCAGCTTTTACACTCAGCTGCCTAAAGGTGCTGCAGGCACTAAGCGCCTAATGTGAGCTCTTGAAGTTTTTTTCACTTACCCAGTTTGGGAACATTTTGGTTATAAAGGGGAAAATAAGCTTTGTTCGGTCAATGAATGCTTAGAAAACTCAAACATTTCTCGATTAAATAATACTCAGAGTTCCAAACTGAATATTCAGTAGCTGAGACAGAAAAAAAAAAACAAAAACAACACAAACCCTAATGCCTTTCTAGTCTTCATTTGACTAATTTAAGAGAAATAGATAAGATAAAGCCAGCGTGTGAGAGAGAATCCACCTGTTGCTGTTACTATGTGGTGAATGGCTGCCTTCCTCAAGAAAAATTCAGTGGAGAAATTCACACCCTAAGGCCTGTACTTTGCTTGAGGAGTAAGTGAGGTATTTCAGAGATATCATTACTTACAGGATCAATATTGCTATTTAGCCAGATGGCTGGCCAAGCATGGACAAATATGGTCTGCTATAATTCTTTTATTTGTCTATTGATCCATCTCTGCACCCATTTTGCTGATCAAACAGATGGATAGAGCAGGACCAGGAACAACTTATTCCTAGTTTTCCCCCATCAGTAATAGGATTTTCTCACATAAATTCCCATTCAAAAGCTACATGAGCTTGGACAAACCTGGAGCCCTATGGAAAGAGCCAACTGGATTCACTCCATCTATTTTGGGCAGGACCCCAGACAAAGGCGACCCATATCCCCTCCTGCCTCCAAGTCTCTCAACACCAGAGAACTACAAGATCACTTCAGGAAAGTGTTGCAGTGCTTAAACCAGAAAATGCCATTCTAGCAGGGATGTGCAGAAGTGGAAAGGATTGCTACAAGATTTTCCTGAATTCAGAGTAGTCAATGCAGGATGCAGAGAGAGTTTTTCAGACCTACTCAAGTATACAGAGTACCTCATGTTGGCCCAAGCTGTTGTTTACTTGGTAGGAAAACGTGATCTGGGAAAAGGCTTCCACTGATCAGAGGGTGACAATCCATGGTGTGTGTTCCTCACCTCCACATTGAGCAAGAACAGCTCCAGTGAGGCAGGTGGAGCTGATGAACCAGAAATCACTGTCAGCCTGCAGATGGATTCACAGATGGAGAGGAAAGATGTTTTGAAAGTTTGAGTGAAATGCAGCTTTAAAAATCAAGGTGTTTCACAGAAAGATCCCTGATGGGACACATTCACTGTGTTCTATGGAGAGGTGTGATCAGGGTGAGGATATGGAGATTCATGTGCTGAGAAATTCCATAGAACCTGTGTGGGAGCAGGGGATGTTTCTGGGAATCAGCCAGGTCATTGCAGAAACACGACAGGTGATTTTTGGAGAGTGATATGAAGCCAACACACTCCAATTTGTGTTGTTTACCTCCCCATCAGAGCCATGGTGAAAGTGGCTGTGCTGATGATGGGGCTGCTTGTCAGGCAGCCAGTCACCCCCTACATCCAGTATCAGCCCTGTCATTGCCTTCATCACACACAAAGTCTGATTTAACACTCTCAGGTGCCAACAGCCAGGTTGCTAAAGAGAATTTCTGGGTTGTGACCAAACCTGACCAGCCATGGGGCTGTTTGTTTTGCAGTACAATTCCAAGAAGACAAAAGAGATGAGAGCTCTCAGTTTTCACCTGGCAATAGTAGTTGTCACTCCTGCTGATAAACAGATGGTTTGAAACCATCCTGTTTTTCTGGAAACAGGCAAGGCCTCTCCAGACAAACATATGCAATGCTTGGGGAGGTCAGTCCAAGCAGTCGAGGCAAAACACACAAGGAATCTTTGGTGTCTTGAGGATGATCACCTGGGGCATCTCTGATACAGCTCCAAGCCCTGGGGATGGGCTGGTCCAATTGGCACAGCCTGGGAAGTTCACCAAAGGGAGGAAGCCTCCTGGGTCTCACAGGGTGCTTCCCAGGCTGACATGGGGCAGAGGAGAGGATATATCTATAGATGTGATTAATGTTTTCATCTAGGATTTGTTAATTGATTTAGGAAAAAGCTGAGGTACATATTGAGGATAGGAGAGGAGAGGGAAGTATTTATCTTCTCTCCTTTCTTCCTTCTTTTCTTCCCAGGGAAATTACAGGCCAAGTTTCTTTTCCCTCCAGTCATGAAGGGAGTTGGCATCAGGCTTGGGTGAGCTGTGATTTGGTGTTATCTCAAAAGAAAACACCACTGAGTCCAACAGAGATGCTCATTTAGCAAAGCTTGTCAGCTTGAGCAGACTCATTGGCCTCAGTTGGTTTTAGGCTGCATCTGAAGTCAGATGGACAAAGCATTGTTTTAAAGTGAGGAAAAGGAATTTGACTAAAGCCACTGTAATAAATAATCTTGTGACAAGCAAATCATGCAAATTAGGTGAATGTGGACAAGCTGGGAACTCTCTGCTCAAGCCTGAGGTAGTTCAAACACCTTTGTGCCACTCTGGGTTCCTGTTGCAGTGGAGAGATGTGAGTCCTAACCCATGGGCCACCCCCCTGCTCTGTGGTCCACCCTTCTCCTCTGTAGTCCACCCCACTGTGGAGGCAGCACAGCCAGAATCAGCCATTTAAAACCTCTCCCTTTCAAATATTTCTTGTCCTGCACAAGTAAATCCAATCAAAATCATATTTTGTCACACACAGGTGTAATGAGGAGTTGTGCTTTGCTGTGATCTCCTACAGGACCTGGGCTTGTCTCATTCTAAACCTGTCAATAATCCTGTTAGCCTTGAAACACATAATCACAGAATGACTACATGCAGGTGCTTTTATTGAAGAGCTCTGGGAATCAGGGTTACAGGGTACAGACCCAAATCTGACTCCAACATGGATTCGAAACGGACATGTTTTTATATCCTTTGGTTATATAACTATATCTTAATTATTAAACTCATATTATTCTATTGTATACATTGATCTTATCCAAGCATGAATTCTTGTAGTTTCCATCAGGCCCCCCCAATATAGTTTCTCATGATTCTTGTTTAAGATAATAATCATATTCCATCACCAAACAATCATTACAATTAACAATCATATCACTGATCATATGATGATTATGCAGGTGCAGTTTCTTCTGTACATGATCTACTAAAGACAGAACCTAACCTTTGTTTCCAGGGCCTGTGTAGTTTTGGTTCCCTTCACCAGGTCTATCCAGGCCCAGCCTTTCTTTCCACCTCCCCTGAATCTACTGTATACAATTCCATGATTTTTAGAAACATTTTAACTATGCTATCAGTCCCAGTGAATTTAAACACTGCAAATATTTCAGTTGGAGGGTAAATGTGCCTGGGTGTTTCAGTGGAGTGTGAGAGCAGATAATTAACACTCCTCTGTGGTACCCACTGAAGTGGTGTAACCAAGCAGAAACCTTACTGAGCTGAAAATGCCCTTGCTCAGGAAAACCAAGCTCCTGCTTGTGCTTCCAATGCCCTGGGCTGGGACAACTTCCAGAGAAATGGAAGCACCTCCAGTGGGTTTCCTCTGGAACCCACTGCAGGTCTGATTCAAAGCTCTCTCAAGGTAAAAGTGCCATTTATTTTCTGTGAGATTTTAAATCTGTTTTCCTATTAAATGCACTCAGCTTTTATAGAAGGACAGTTGGGATATGAACTAATTGAGCTGAATTTCCTGGACTTTCCCATTTCATGTCCATTTTAGGGATGAAGTTAAACCAGGTTCCTCACAGAATCACAGAAGAAGCTGAGTTGGAAGAGACTCCCAAGGATCACCCAGTCCAGCCCCTGGCCCTGCACAGCACCATCCCCCAGAGTCACAGCCTGTGCCCCAGAGCATTGTCCAGACACTCCTGGAGCTCTGCCAGGCTGGTGCTGTGACCACTGCCCTGGGGAGCCTGTCCAGGGCCCAGACACCCTCTGGGGGAAGAACCTTTTCCTGATATCCAACCTAAACCTCCCCTGACACAACTTCAAGCCATTCCTTGGCTCCTGTCCCCGGACACAGAGCAGAGATCAATGTCTGCCCTTTCTCTTTCCCTCACAAAGGTGTTTCACAATTCAGCACAGTGAGAACACCCCCACCAAGATGTTCACTGCTTCTTGTAAGGTGCTGTTGTTCTGACAATCACTTTTGCTTTCTTTTTCTTTGTACTTTTTTATTAGTTTTAGGTTTGGTTTTTTGGGTTTGTTTTTTTGGTTTTTGTTTTTTTTTCTTTTCACCTTCAGGGAATGCTTTAACAGCAATTTCACAGGAATTCAGTTTTGGTTTTGTTTGCAATAATTGTTGTCACTGGCGTGAAAAAGGAATCCACAGGAGCAATTACTGGTCATGAGAGAGTGAATAAATGAATTAATTATCCTCAGCTTTGCTATTATTTTCATGCACATAAGGATTGCACAGGCTGGTGCACTGACTACAGTGTGTTTAGGGGAGGGAGAAAAACTCTCTAAAAGCCTGTGGGAGATAATTACTCTGAACCTCCCTCCGAAAACGGTGTATTTTTCCTTTGTGGCAACCTCAGTGCCAAGTCCTGAGGATGAACAGGTTCCTATGGATGACACCAGCAGAGACAGAAATCAGATTGCCTTGGGAACAGAGGAAGAATATTCTTCCCTGACCTTCACATGGGCTGAAGCAACTTGTGCTCACTCCTTCACCTTCCAATCATTTGCCTCTCTGCCACGAGATGCTAAAATAGGGCAGAGATACAGCCAGCCTCTGTGGCAGTTTGGCATCTAAAATTAGCTCCTGCAAAAGAAAACACCTCGAGTTTGGCCTAATTAAGTTCAGTTGATGCTATTGCTATTTCTTCACTATTTCAGTAGGAGGAGGTGGGTGGGTGCTTTTGTGTTCCAGGACCATCAGGCATCAACAACCACAGTGACAACACAAATGCCATACGCTATAACTAGGGAAAGTGTAGGAAAGTCACTTCCAGCACCAAAATTATCAAAATAAAAGCAAAAAAATATCCTTTGGTCACTTCGTTTTCCTGCCTTCAGCACACTTGTTTGTATCCCACATCAAACTTCTTCCCACCAGTTTTTTGCTGTAGTTTCAAAGGCTCAGGGTGGTCCTGCACATTAATTTCTTTCATATTAAACAAACTGCAGAGCCGTTTTGTAGCAAAAACCAGAGGATTTGAGAAACACACAATTTTTTTTTTCCTATGAAAGGTGTGTCCTAAAGCACCCTGCACTTCCTGAGGACAAAACCTTGGTTTTGCTTAGTCGTCTTTGTATTTTGCTCCTCAGTTAAACCTGCTAAAGCTGTTCCTCAGCCAAGGCTGTTAAGGAGTGAGCAGTCAAACAGTGAAGCAGTTGTGACATCTAGTGGTGCTTGTGACTGTTGCAATGCATGGAATAATCAGGGAATCGTGGAATGATTTGGGTTGGAAAGGGCCTTAAAGAACATCTTGTTCTAACCCCTGCCATGGGCACCTTCCAGTAGACCAGATTGGTCAGAGCCTCGTCATTGAACAATTCCAGGGATGAGGCAGCCACAGCTTCTATGGCCAATGAAAAATAAAGACTAAATAATACTAAAGATGAAAAATAGGTATACTTAGTGAAAACTGATATTGTGCCTTAAAGGATAAATAGGCAGAGGGGTCTCACAGAGGTCATCAGGTCTCAAGTGCTGCCATTATTGTGCCTTCACTGCTGCTGCTCCAACTTTAACTGCAGGGATGTGAAATGAGGATTAGCCCCTGTGGATTTAGTTTAGACATTTGTATACATTTTGCAGACATTCAAGAACTAGTCCCGAAGCAAAGGCATTCAGTAGAACATTAACTTGGTCCTGCAGAACTTTGCACACTGGCATTGCTGTGTCAGCAGGATTTCTGAAAAATTAAAAACCTCAAAACTCTTCACTTTAGAAAGAATCTGGGCACTTTTAATGTTGTCAGTTACTTTTGCAAGGATAAAGCTCGCTTCAGTGTAACAACAAACTTGAACAAAATTATTTTTTTTCTTTAGGTGCAAGACAAATCCTGCCATGGAATAAACCTAAATTCATATTTTATTCTGGAGCTGTTAAGCCTCCAGAGAAATGGTGGACTCCAGAGAACTTCTACTCTTCATCAATCCCACAGTACCTGAAAAGAAAAGCAATTTTACTGCAAAAAATTCCAACAGATGTGTTTGTGAAGTTGCTGTGGCCAGCTCTGGGATTTCCAGACTACAGGTGACCTGTATGACCACTGAAAATGAGCTGATGGCATCCAATAAAAGGGAGTAAAAATGTGTAGTTTGTCAGCTCAGCACTTCTTAAGGCATTGACATATATTCAGATTGGGCAGGACTCTGAGAAACTTGGTCTAGTGCAGGGTGCCCCTGCTCATGACAGGGAAGTTGTCTAGAGAACCTTTAAATGTTCTTTCCAACCTAAAGCATTCTATGGCTCTATGATAGAGAATTAAATGAGTTGCAACTGATTTGTGTGTGTGTCTCCAGGAGAGGTGGGTGAACATCACTGGAACTGAGGGAATAGCCCCAGGAGACTCCTGCAGGGAGAAGTTTGTCACCTGGGGCTAAGAAAAGCCACCAGTTCCTGCTCCAGGTCCACAGAGCCCTGCCCTGCCCTGCCCAGTTGTCCTGCAATGGCCCGACCAATCTCCCTATGAAACAGCTGATGACAATGATGGGGGAACAGGACAAAAGGGAAGCAGATGGATTTACTGCTCTCCATGGTGAAGGTGAACACATTGTTCCATGTGTTTGTGACTTCTGGGAACACCAGACCAGACCTGATCTGTTGTAGACTGTGCTGCATTTAGCCAGGTTGAGACCCTCCTCTTGGATATGGCTTTTGGGTGCTCCCAGTCCTTACCACTCTCTTATTTTCTGATGCTGATTTTCAGAAATATGGCTTTCTTAAACCCCATAGATGTAAAATACCCATCACTGCTCTGTGAGTATTTATGCAGAGACATGAATCACAGCCTTTCAAGGTTGCTGAGCTCAAAAGGGATGTGTCTATTTCCACTGCTGCAGTTCTGGCCCTCAGATGTCAGGGCTTTATCCCCTTTCAGCTTAACTCCTGCTGAGATGCATCCCACAATCCTGAAACCTTAAAACCCAATATTGCCTCCAGGGAAGAAGACTTGATTTTATTTATACAAGGATTCATTGGTATTCAGTGGAGTCTTTTTCAGGGCAAAGAATTAGGGTTGGAATGAAATAGCCTTTGAGGTCCCTTCCAACTCAAACCATTCCATGATTTTATGAAAGAATTAACAGCCAAACTCAATTCCTGACAGCAGGGGGACAAGCCATGGCCAGAGGCTTTTCTGGCATATGCATTTCAAGGCACTTGCATCCCATTTTGCTCCTGCTTTTTCCTGGGTGGCAGAGGCTTTGCAGGATCCTGTATCCTGCTCCAACACCAGGAAAACCCTGTGCAGAGTCTCTGAGAACAGAATTTGTTCCAATCTCCTGTTTTCCCTTTGTGAACCCCTCCCATCTCCAGGTCTGCTCCACTCCTTGTGACCAGCAGTGCAACCTGATGATCTGGAAGAGCAGGTCTGCAGGACGTGACCTTTCCCAGCACTGTGGGGCAGCTCCAGGTCTGACACCTGTGTTTTTAATAAGCCAGATCGCTGTGCTTGGCTGCCCCGTCTCCAGAGGGAGAAAGGCAGTGGGAGGTGTATGGCTGCAGCCCAGTGAACTGCAACAAAAACTCATCAAATGTCAAACTTTTCTCTAAGACCTGGAGCTGCTGAAGCATTTCTGGCAAAATTTACTGAATAAAACGAGTAAGCTCTGATAAGCCCCTGATATGTGACAGAGCAGACTTGCTTCAAATCACAGAGCAAAGGAAAAAAACACTATTTAGATGGAGATCACCACAGGTCTTTGGCAAGCATCTTCCTTCCAGGAGAAATCCAAGCCATGATGGACCTGAAAGGATCATTTTGGGGCTGGCAAGCTGCAGGTGTCCATCCTTGGGACTTCCCACTGAAGTGCTTCCCATGTTGATGTTGTGACCACAGTTGGTGCCAAGCTGAAATCTGATCTCCTGTTTGTGAAGTAGGGTAGAAATGTCAGCCTCTTTAGAAATACCAGGCCATGGCACAGCTTAGGGGACAAGGGGTAGTGTTTGTGTGCTTCTTTATTTTCATTTGGCATTAATAATACTGAACACCTTCCTCTCCCCAAGATATCTATAGCAGTACCACAAAAGTTTGCAGGATTTTTCAGAAGGAAAATATAGAATTCGCTGAAAGCATAATGGGGACTGCACAGAACAAGAGCAAGCTGGATAATCCTTTTTTTTGCCGCACCTACACCCTCCCTACCATAACTCTCCACTGGTCCTTATCTCTGCTCTCTGGAGTTACAGAAGTCCCAGCAAGTCAATTTCAAAATACTTCCTTAGCAGATGCTCTCAACCATAGCTCTGTTACTGAAAACCACAGGCTGCAGGTTAAAAATAAAGCAGGTTAAAGCACAAGTGTGGCTAATCCCCCCAGAAGGAATCCTCAGCTCTGAATTTCTCTGTGCTCTTTTCAAAGGAAAGGAGAGCAGTGGTCCAGCTCCTCCCAGTCACCTTCCTAGGGCTAAGATGCTGGGATTATTATATTAATATGTTATTACCTATAAATCATAGAAACCCACAAACTTGTCTGTTTTAGAAGAGTCAGCTTCCCTTAGCTGCTGGAAGCTGGATAGACATGAGGCCAGGGTTTAGCTTCACACTTGGGCTCTGCCTTGATTCCAGGGAGATGATGGGGAATGACCAATTTGTTTGCACATCCTTAAGTGTCAGTGATAGGAGATGATGATGCCTCTACAGCTTACAAGACGCATGAGGATTTCAAGCTGCTGTTATTGAGGGTAAGATTGGTAGACAGCAATCAGACATCAGCTGACACCAGATATGTAGGTCCAGAGTCATCACTGAGGTGAGTAAGGGCTAAACCAGCTCAAGAACTTGTCCCTGGTTTAGCAATTCCCTAAATACAGGCTTTCCCTCCAAGGATGGCCTTCCTGCTAAACCCTCCCTATTGGAACCTGCATTTGTCAATGGGATGACTTTTAGCTCTGGCCAGCACCAGGAGACAAATCTGCTTCAGATTCTGAACTGGAAACCAGGGGTATATTTGACGCTGTTAAATACCAGCCCACAAAGTCCATTTTGTGGCTGTATCAACTGTGCAGTTTGTAAAGATGCCAGAACACAACCTTAAGTTTTTAATATGTCTGAGTTTGTTGTATGGACCAAGTGTGTAACTCCTGACACTGAATTATAATGGTTTGGGTTGGAAGGGATATTAAAAACCATCTAGGTCCTGTTGTGGTGTGTTCTGAACTTCCCCTCTTGCTCCTCACAGAGTTGGTTCAGCCTGAAAAGGTTCCTGCCACTTTTCCTGCCCATCAAGTTGACCCTGCCCTTTATTCCAGACCCTTCCATGTCAATCCACAGTTGTACCAACCCCTCATCTACCTATCAAGGTTTATCCCCTCCCCTTTGTCTGGAAAGTTCTATGTTCTTCGGGACCCTGTTAGTCTATTGACTTTTTATCCACCCCTTTGTGTACCCTTATTGGTTGCAGTTCTTTGTACCAACCCTCGTGTTCCCCACCCACTGAATTCACACTGGATGCTGTCTTGTACCACCCACCGTTTAAAACTCGCTGTAACCCTGAGATCTTTGCTCCTCTCTCCGTGGCTCCTTTAACGCTGATAAACCCCATTGGAACCTCACATAGAGAGCCTCCCTCGTCTCCTTCACCTGGATCCTTTGTTGTTGCCTCCTTCACACAGCTTGGGGTTGCACTTCCCAAAGGTTCAGCATCAGGCACTGCCCGTGCTCTGGCTGTTCCCCACACTTAGCTCCTCCCGCTGCTGGCCAGAGCTTTAGAGATCAAAAGGAGCTGAATGACAAGGTCCAACCTCCTGCTATAGGCAGGAACACCTCCTGCTAGACCAGGCTACTCAGAGCCCCATCAAGTCTGGTCTCAAACACTTCCAGGGATGGGGAATTCACAGCTTTTCTGGGCATTATCCCAAAGGATTTCTGCCTGGTGGGAAGGTCACCACAATGTTTGTGGCATAAAGGGCTGCAGTCTTAGGACAGTGAACAGTTTTTAGTTACCCCACTAGAACTGGGTCTGACCTGAGCTTTGTGAGGCAGCCCCTGTCACTGCTACCTGAGTGTAGATAATTGCTGCATTGTTTCTCCCTGGGCTGAATGGTTTCTTTCTAGGCAGTTGAATAAATCAGCAAAATTAATGTTAGTGGGACAGAGTGTTCTCTGACAGGAATCAAAGCACTGCATTAAAACAATTGAAAATAAGTTTATTTTTCCTCAATTCTATGTATATCTGGCCAATTAGATATTGTACAGCTCGTTTCCATACCCTGAAACTTCAACAGATGATGCCTTGCATTTATGTTAATTACAGAACCAAAAGACTCTATACACAGTAAGGTTTTGAATGCAAAGGCCTGAGGAGATGTTTCTGCTACTGAGGTTTAAAAAATAACAAACCATCAAACCAACAACCTCTACCCTCATCTTACATAGTCCTGTTAAAAACACTATAACAGTGAAATGTTTCTGTGTACAGAATGATGATGCATTGGCATCTAACTCAAACTCTCGAATCTCCACAGGAGTCTTAGTGAAAGCCTCAAGGAAAAATTGATTCGGAAATGGATCCAGGTATAAATCTTTTAGTAGCAAGAGTGTTTCTTATAAAATCAGTGTGTGTGTCCTCCTAAGGGGACCATCTATACCTCATGAAGAAGTTTAACATTTGGATAACATTTGGATGCTTCATTCATTACAGTCTCCCTCTGGCTTCAGGTTTAGCAACATGATGAATTAATAAATCAGGAAGAAATCAGAGTATGACTTTGCTTGTTTATTTTTGTTCCAAAGCAATACTTTGTTTCGACCCACTCTCACAGCTCTGCCTACACCATCCATGCCCATAAATGCCCAGTTATTTATACTGGTTATATTTACAGGACATTTTTCTGGAGGTAGCTGATATCATGGGTTGGACCAGGTAATGCACTGTGGTTCCTCCACCTGACCCAGCCTGTGATTCTGTGAGGTGATGGAGTCATGGAATCACAGAACAAGCGGAGTTGGAAGGGACCCACAAGGATCATCCAGTCCAGCCCCTGGCCCTGCACAGCACCATCCCCCAGAGTCACAGCCTGTGCCCCAGAGCATTGTCCAGACACTCCTGGAGCTCTGCCAGGCTGGTGCTGTGACCACTGCCCTGGGGAGCCTGTCCAGGGCCCAGACACCCTCTGGGGGAAGAACCTTTTCCTGATATCCAACCTAAACCTCCCCTGACACAACTTCAGACTATTCTCTCGTGACCTGTCATTGTCACCAGAGAGATGAAATAAGATCAGTGTCTCTCCCTCCTCTTCCTCTCATGAGGAATTTGTAACTGCACTGAGGTCTCTCCTCAGTCCAGGCTGAACAGACCAAGTGACTTCAGTTGCTTCTCAAATGAGTTCCCCTCAAGGCCCTTCACTGTCTTTGTTGCTCTCCTTTGGACACTCTCTAATAGTTTAATGTTTTTCTTTTATTGTGTCACCCAGAGCTCCCTCAGCCCTGGAGGTGAGGCTGCCCCAGCCCAGAGGAGAGCAGGACAATCCCCTCCCTTGCCCGGCTGGCCATGCTGGGCCTGATGTCCCCAGGACAGGGATGTCCCTCCTGGCTGCCAGGGCACTGCTGGCTCCTGTTCAACTTCCCACTGACCAGGACCCTCAGGTCCCTTTCCCTGGCACTGCTCTCCAGCCCCTCATTCCCCATCTGTCCCTACATCCAGGGTTGCTCCATCCCAGGTGCAGAATCCGGCACTTTCCCTGGTTGGAGCTCACACGGTTGGTGATTGCCCAGCCCTGTCTATTGTGGGGTCTCTCTGCAGGGCCTCCCTGCCTTTGCAGGAGTGAACAGCTCCTCGCAGTCACCGTCCCTGGCGGTGTTTGAGGACAGTCTGGACGTGTCCGCAGCTGTGCCGAGTCTCGGCTGGGACTCGGTGATGCCGGAGCCCTCACGGCTCCCGTGCCTACAACACCCAGAAGCCCCCGCGGAGCCGCTTCCGCCGCCGGGGCGGGCCGAGCTCGGGGCCGCCGCCGCCGTCATTGCGGACGGGACGATGTCTCGCTGCAGCCCCGCCGCCGCCCGCCTGCTCGGCCGCTTCCTCCGCCGTGAGTACCGGGACGAGCCCTCCCGGCCCCGCCGCGGGGGCCGCGGGCAGCGCCGGGGCCGGGCCGGGCAGGGCAGGGCAGGGGCCGGGCAAGGTCACGGCGGAGCGCGGCCGGGAGGGCTCGGCCCGCGGGCGGCGGGGCGGGACTCGGGGGGGTCCCCGCGCTGCTCCCGGCGCTGCTCCGCCCTCGCCGGGCCCTGGGAGCGGGGCTGTGTCCCCCTGCTCGGGGCAGGGGCACGCCCGGCTGCCAGGGAGCCGTTTGTGAGTGTAATGGGAAGTTTTCCCCTGGAGGGTGGGTGGCTGCACGCCGCGGGGCGCGGGAAGGTTGTGCTCGGCGTTGTGGCCCCGGAAAGACTCCGAAGGGCAAGGGCCGAGGGGGCCCGGAGGGTTGGGGCTGGTCACTGCGAGGGCTGGAGGCCTCTGGAGGGCCTTGAGTTACCCTGCGGTTTCAGCACAGCGTGGTAAATTTGTTTTTGATGCCAGGAATAAGGTTACAGGCTTCCCTTTGTGGAGAACACGAGCAATGTGTGACTAGTACTTCAGCTTGAAACATTTGTGTTGTTCTGAACATCAGAATGAAAAGTAAAAGTGCTTCTCTTCCTTTTTTTTTTTTTTTTTTCTTCTTTCTTTCTAGTGTGTTTTTTTATTTTTGATGCATCCTCTTGAAGATAGTGATAGAAGAAGGGTAGTGGCTTCAAAGTGAAAGAGAGTAAGTTTAGATTGGGTATTAGGAAGGAGTTCTTTACAGTGAGGAAACTGGAACAGGTTTCCCAGAGAAACTGTGGCTGCCCCATCCTTGGACATATTTAAGGCCAGGTTGTTGAGGCTTGGAGCAGCCTGGTCTATGGAAAGTGTCCCTGCCTGTGACAGGGGGTTGGAATGAGATGGTCTCTAATGTCCCTTCCAACCCAAACCATTCTGTGAGATGAGTGTGGATAGACTCAGGAACATGAGCAGTTACTAGAAATCCGAACAGAGGAATCTGTGCATTAATGTGGTTTTTGTAGCTGAAAATGAATGAACAAGCTTAAACCTGCCTCATCTGACTGCACACACAGAGTTTTTGTCTCGGTGGGATGGTGACTTGCAGGTCAGCTAACGTGATCTCACAGCCACAGGCTGATCTGAGTAGTTCCTATGGCACACCTACTGTCCAGGTGGGTGTCCATTCCTACCTCTTGTTCTCCACAAGCAGGATCAGAAACCTATTTATGCTGTTAATTTCTGCCGCTTCAGCTTTTTGAATTGGCTCCCCTGGGCCCAATAAGAATTGGTTTGGATGGAGGGGAACAGATGGGAATGTAGCACCTTCCAATTTAGTTAAATTTATACTCCCAGCAAAGCTACTCTTGGGTGCAGTTTTATGTGTTAAAACTCCCTATTGTTCTCTTTTCAAATAGCAGTAAGAGATGCAGGGAATAGTTATTAAAATTATTCTGAGGGGTAGAAAGGAGGAAGAAATCTTAAGTGTCTCAAGAAGTGTCTTTTTGCAGCTGTTCATGAAGTCTTGCAGAAACTCCTGCAGGATGAAGTAGTTCCTTCATTGGAAATCTTTGGTTTGATACTCTGTAAAGACTGCTGAAACCTGAAATTTGGGCTCTGTTCATACATTTTCACTAACAATTAACGCCTGCTTCTCTTAGTGATTTGAAATCATGGGTGTCCAGTGTGTTCTGTTGCACAAGAGATGCAAACCTTGTTTTTGTTGGTGCACTGCTTCAGGAGACATGCAGGGTGTGCATCCCTAAGGCTGAGATCAGGAAGTTGTGGAAATGGAGTATGAAATCTGTCAATGAATGGTGAGTGCTGCTCAAAGGTCAGTTCAGAGCACTGCTGGTGTATGGACAGAATCAGGAGAGAACTTTGCTTGTCCATACCCTTGAGGAGTTTTTGTAGGCATCTGAACTGACTGCAGAGTCAGGATTAGGGGTTCCATGTCCTGGATGTGTTAGAAGGCTTTGGAGAGCTCTTAGATTAAAAGATTACAGTAATTATGTGAGTAACCCTGGCAAAGGATTGCTGCAGAAATAACAGTCCAAACTGAAGAATTCCTTAATTGTTTTTGTATCAACAGTGTGGAGGGAGGAAAGCTCACAGACCTCTCTGTGCTCACACTCTTGGTGCAGGATACCTGGGGAAAAGCAGTGTGGCTTACAAGAAACAGGGGATTTGTACTGAGGAGAGACTTGGATTAGGAAAGAAAGATGTGTTAAAAGAACTGAATTTTTTCTAAATGTCATTTCCCATTCTAGTTCTAGATTTGTTTTAGTGTGATGGGTACAGTGTAGGCATTGCCTCTGCCCTTCACAATAACCTGATTAATTTACTTAATTCCTCAACTCCTATTTCATGGCCACAGATCTGGGTTTCCATAATTAACAGGAATTTGGCAAGGGAAGGGTGAGAGAAGAGAACCTGGGGTCTGATAAACAAGAATCCTTGGAGTGCATAATCCTCTTAAACAAAGAAGTAAGGTATTTTGAACAATCCCTTAATAGCATGAAGACTTCTTTGTCATCAGAGAGCATCTTTTGCTAATGTAACTGATAACTTCAGGGGTGAGTTCTGGGGATGGGTTTGTGCTCCTCTGCCCTGCCAGGAGCTCCCCAGAACTGTTCCTGTTGTGTCTTCCTCAGGCCTTGCATTTGTTGGCAGAGAAAAAAGAAAGGAGATGGTCATAAAAATGTAAATTAAATGTGTAGAAAATATTGGAAGGAATTCTGAGGAGCAAGCTGAAGGCCCATAACTGATGGGAGATAAAGAGGGAGGGTTGGAATGTGTGTGGGAAAAAATACAGCAGTTTAAGTAGCATTCCTCATACCTCAGTCTTTCCCTGAGCTTGCCCTGCATTGGCTTCCATTTTCCCTACTTGCATTGGAGCTCCTGTGATTCCTAAGGCTTTCTTCTTTCCTTACATAGGTTATAGAACAGAAAAGGAGTATCTTCCATCATCTCCAGGTTCTGTGGCTGTGTCAAGGAGCAATAGAGGAAGAATTTCAATCTTCTGGCAATGTAGCTGTCAGTTCAGGTCATTGTGGAGAGGAATCTGCTGTTTTACCTTGCTTTTGTGCTGGGCTTGCTTCATAAGCAGCCTCAGATGCTACCTCAGCTTCCAAATTCCATTATTTTTTTGGTTTGGGGTGGAAGAAGGAGACACTTTGGTTGGATTTGTGTCCATAGGAAATCTTACAAGCCCTGAAAATAGTGAGTTTTGAGCTTTGTACAGTTTGGATGAAGAAGAGATTCAGCCTTTAGTATCTGTGCTACCACCTGGTTTGCACAACCCAAGTAGGGAAGGGCTTGGACTAGATGACCTCTAAAGGTTCCTTCCAACCCAAACCATTCTGTGATTCCATGAAATGTAGCTTGAGTTGCATTGTTTTAAATGAGATTTGTGCCTCAGAGGTGTTGCTGCTCAAGGAGGGCCTGAAATCTCAGTGTAAATGGTATTTAAATTCCCTGTGTGCTTTAACATACCTTGTAAATGGATCAGTTTTCTTTTTAGCATGTAAATTCCTGTTTGGACTCCATGATAAATAATAGGGTATTTTTCTAGAAAGGCTTGTTAATTGTAATACACAATTGAGCTTTAAGTCCTGCTTGAGCCTAGGGATTGTGAGTTTTTTTTCTAAGAGGTAAATGAGGTGGATTTCCCAGTTATTTGTACTGCAGCGAGTTCTACTCTTGGCTGGGGCCTTGTTGCCTGGAAATGCCAGAGTAACCAGCAGCAGTGTGTGGTGTTGGAGTAACTCTGTCCTTTAGTTTCTAATAAGGTTTCTTGACTGTGAAACAGCTGGTGTTCCATATACAGGCTTATGCCCCATTGCTAAATTTAGATACTGCTTTTCAAATCTCCCCTGAGACAGCAGGGGTTGGGTACTTGAGAAGTTTTCATAACTGCTTGGTTTTCTTGTACAATGGACCAAAGTAGACTCTTGCCACAGAACATCTCACATTTTAGCTATGTAGAAGTTAAAGTACTGAAAAGCCAAAACAAATGCATCTTGTTGTTTGTATAACTTTATTTTTAAACCACAAACTGAACAGGGATGGGGAGAAATGAACAGTGTGCCTGGGAAAGATTGTCCAGTCTCTTATTTTTAATATACTTTTCTAAAGGTCTGTTACAGGCCTTTGTTGGATGTGGTAATGTCCAATCTTAGAACTCTCACTAGACAAAATATAACATTTCTCCTGTGCTTTTGGGAAGAGTTGGGTATGATAAGACTTGTCCTTATGCTCTAGGACTTTGTCTGGAGCCTTCACCTTGGTAACTTGGCCTGTAATTTAGATGTGAGCATTAAAATAGCATCACCAATGGGTTTGGCCTTGCTGGTTCACAGCTGAAGAGCATTCTTTCTAATTTTTTTTTCCTTCAGGCTTCAGGAAGCAGCATGCATTTACACCTAAGCACACAGATTTTTTTTTTTTTTTTTTTTTTTTTTTTGTATGAAATCAGTTGTCTGGGGTTTGGAAGTTGTGAAGCAAGTCCTGGGTGGAAGTTGAGACTTGGCTTCTATTTCTGACTCATACCTGCTGTGAACTTGGGCATGCCATTTCCACTTTCCACCTGTTTCCTTCTCATCTTGTATCTGTCTTAACCATTGAAATTGCCAGCTGCTTGCACCCAGGGCTTGCTGTTTGTGCCACGTGGAGCAGAACCTCATCCTGACCCATGGCCCTGCTGCTCCCACTCTGCTGATAACTGGGGCAAACTTTGCTGCTGCAGGCAGGGCCAGGAGCAGAAGGACAGAACTGTATCAAGCCACATAAAAACCCCCCAAAAGTCAGATTCATCCAGCCCAGAGACTGCAAGGTGATTTTTAGTTTTTTTTTTTTTTTCTCCATAAATCACTTAAAAAATGTTTTGCTCTCCAGACATTTGCCCAGGCTAAGCTGCCTATCTCTGGAGGCAGCAAATGGCTCAAATCTATAGCCAGGATTTTTCAACCCAGCTGTATTTTCTCTGAAGGATGGCCATACAATAATGTAAGAAACACATATGGTTTTCAAGGGTAAAAGGGTAAATCTATACCAAGCTTAAATTCTAAGCTGCTGTTTAGGTATTAGTGACTAATTCCTTTTTTTTTTTTTTTTTATTTTTTTTTTTTATTTTATAGTTTAGAAGATGCTCAAAAGCTTTTTATCCTTGAAAAATCTATTTATACAGCCATCTGAAAATGGAGGATTGACAAACTTAAGCTTTCGAAAACGTTTTTGCGCAATGTTATAAATGTCTGAAAATTGATCTGGAATGAACAGTTGAACTGGGAGTGTAGAATTGCTGTAAGTGTAGAGAAATATGACTATTTGTCAGTTTGTCAACAACAGTGAGATTGTGGAGTCTTCTTTCTGGAGATACTCAGGAACCATCTGGACTCAATCCTGTGCAATGTGCTGTAGGATGACCCTGCTAGAGCAGGGAGGTTGGACCAGCTGACCCACTGTGATCCCTTCCAGCCTGACCCATTCTGTGATTTTTATTTTTTTCCAAGTACTGAAATTGCTCAGTGACAGATAAGTGGCTAGCAAGGATCCCTCTCTTACTTGGCAGGTGGATTTGTCAGTGATTTGGCACAGACTCTGTAAAACTTCGATCTGAATCAGTTTGTGTTGCCTGTTTGTTCTTTCCCCTCGCAGGCCCATTTTCAAACAGTCATTCCCATTCTCCTGGAAGCCTGGAGTGTTCTCCCCAAGGCCTCAGTGGTGGTAAGGACTGTGACAGCTCCTTCCCAAGGGGGATCATCCTCTGCTGTCCCCTGGGTTGGGTTTCACCCAGGCATATCTCATGACAGTGAGGGATTGCCTGAGTGGCTGGGCTCAGGTGGATTGATTCCCTGCTCTCCTGACCAGCATTCCAGCTGTTGCTGTTTTTGTTCTGCCTCACCTTTGCTGGAGGCAGGCTGCTCTTCCCCAGATGTGCCTTTGAGTTGATTGAGGTGCAGGGCCTTGCAGCCCTGCCTAGGAAGGCCAAGTCCTCAGCTGAGGACAAAGATCATCCTGTGCTGTCCTCTGTAGCAGTGGCTTCTCTCTCCCCTCCCACAGCCAGCCTGGTAGCCTTGTTCATTGCATCTCAGCCTTAGGCAGATTTTCATAAAATCATAAAATCACAAAGTTGTTTGGATTGGAAAGTGACCTTAAAGATCATCTTGTTCCACCTCCCTTCCACTAGCCCAGGTTGCTCTAAGCCCCATCCAGCCTGGCCTGGAACACTCCAGGGATGGGGCAGCCACAGCTCTGGACAACCTGTGCCAGGGTCTCACCACCCTCACAGTACAGTTTTTTTTCCCCTAATATTCAATTTAAGTGTGCTCTCTTTCACTTTGAAATCATTCTCCCTTGTCCTGTCATTATATGCCCTTGTCAGTAGTCTTGCCCCATCTTTCCTGTAAGGTCCCTTCAGGTATGTAAGGGAATTGAGTCACCCAAAGGCTTCCCTTTTCCAGGCTGAACAATCCCAATTCTGTCAGCCTTTCCTTACAGCATCCTCATAGCTCCATCCCTCTCATCAACTTCCTGCCCTCCTCTGGACTCACTTCAGCAGCTCCAGGACCTTCCTGTGCTGGGCCCCAGAGGTGGAGGCAGCTCTGCAGGTGGGATCTCACCTGAGCGGCCAGGATCCCCTCCATCGACCTGCCCACCCTGCTTTGGATGCAGCCCAGGATACAATTCACCTTTTTTATGGCTTTTCCTAAGGATTACACATGGGTTTTGTCTGTTACTGCTTTGTATTTCCTGGCTTAACGAATTCTGCAACAGGATTTGTTGCGATTTATGTTAAAACCTTGCAGGCCACTGAGCTGAAGTGTACTTTTGCTACTTTACTTACAAAGTTTACTGCATCCTAGTCTACCTTGCTGTACAGAGTTTTACTTTGTGTCTGTGTGAAATTGAGGATTTGCTGCAGCTCCTTAGAGAACAGCAGAACGTGGCTGGAGTTAAATCCTGGGTTTCCCAGCACTTTCCAAGAACAGAGTAAGGACTTTGGGTTTAGGAGTAGCACTGAGGTGTGTAGGCTGCTTCTGGCATGGTTTGATTTTTCTCTTCACTCCTTTGAATATAACTAAAACATAAAAGCAATGTAGCACTAAATTTTAGTTGGCAAGAAAGAACTGTGTAGCTCTGTGATGGAAATGTGTGTATGTGGATCTTAAAAAGTTTCTGCATATTTACTAACCAATAGAAATTCTGTTGTTATAATAATTTAATAATGCATCTTAACGAATTCTATCCATTATTAAAAGAATACTTTTTTACTTCTTTCTCCTTAAAAGCTTTTACTCCCTTCCTAAAAAGAAAAAAATATTCCCCTGTTCGGACATGCCTGAGTATGCGTATGGAACAATCTAGGGATCACGGTTCAGGATCTGTTTCTTTGATTTCAATTTTTCTATTTATTTCTTTAAGTCTTAGTTGCTAAAGTTTTAAAAGAGCTAAAGGGGTAAATTGTAACATATTGGTGTATATGTTAAAGATCCTGTATTAGGATTGTGCCTTCCCAGGTTCACTCTGTGTATAAATTATAAATTAAGGTTTTTATGTCAAACACTTGCAAGGAGTAGGTTGGTTCTGCTCCCCTCAAAACTCTGGTGTTTGAAAATGCATATGGCAATAAACATAGATGTGCATCCTATTTATACCAGAAGCTTTCTCCCTTCTCATCTCAGGCTTTCTTCTGTGGTAACATTCTGTGCATTTGCTGTCATCATTCCTTTCCCTTCAGCACAGATGCAGTCATTCCCCTTGGCTTTTTGTTGCCAGCACACACTGTGCTCTTTTTCTACAATTATGGTGTGTTGTTTTCTTCTCTCAGCACCAGAGTGCTGAGAACTAAATTAAAAATCACTCTGGTGGAGTATCTGGAGAGCTGTGTTTCCTCACGAGTCCAAATGCATGTCCAGCACTGATGCCATAGTGAGGAATCTGTTGGAAGAAGATCTCTTGCTGTTTGTCTGTTTGTCTTAGTTGGCATCAGGTTTTTCCTGGGCTGAGGGACCCTTGAGCTCCTCAGTGTCTCTTGTTGTCTGCTCTGGACTGTGCTCTGTTCACAGCAGTGTCACACAGTACCAGTGTTGTAACAGCCTCTGGATATGGGGATTGTAGTTCTGCTTTGTCACTCTGCAGAATATCTGAGAAGATAAAAATATGCTTGGTTGCAAATGCAAGCAGTGCATAAGAGGTTGTTTCTGTCTGTCAGGAGGAATCCTGATATCAGTACTCAACATGAGAAACCTCTCCTAATTTCTGGTAAACTGAGTAATGGGAGTAACAGGGTGAGCTACAGGTGTTTAATGTCTTAGTGTGACAAGCACTGAATGAGGCTTCAGAGCTGCTTTTGAAAACATGAGCTGCTCATGATTTTTTGATACAAGCATTGATTGATGTGCACTTACTTGGTAGGATATTTTTTGACTCAGAGTCTACCCAAGGAGTGGATTAATGGTTTGTGCTCTTCTCTTTTCTCTCCAGTTCAACAGAATGGAGTCCGACACTGCTCCTACACAGCGTCCAGGAAAAACCTCTATGTTAGCAAAAACACAAAGGTTATCTGTCAGGGGTTTACAGGCAAACAGGTATGTTTGTAAATAATGTCTTCTATCAGCCTTTCAATCAGAAAGATAATTAAACATAAATAATAATACATAATAAAACATATATGAAATGGATTGTATACCACCTTTGTGTTGATTGGAATCTGGACTTCCTTCACCATCAGGAAGCACTGTAGTTTACATTCTTTGGTACAAATACTTGTTCACAAGCTTGAAAGTTGGTTTTGAGTCATCTCTATTATAGTGCTTTTCATTTTTGTTGTTCATATTGTGTACAGCTGAAAGGGTTTCTTTGTAAAAGGCTGTTTGCAAAAAAACCCTGCAAAAACCTGCCCATTTTCAAAGTGCTTCTTTCAAAAATGCATTTCAACATCAATGCCTCCTATGAATTAAATTTCTGGTTTTATTTCAGGATATTTAATAATTTCCTCAGATTCACTGTTTTACCCATTTACAGGCAGAGAAGGCTGCTTTTGTAAAAAAAGCTAATCATGGATGAGCATGCTAATTTCTTCTATTTCACTGTAGTGTTTGTCATCTGCCAGACTTGATGTGGAAAAGAAACTGTCTGCTGTGTCTGCAGATGCAGCACACAACAGAATACCCTTTAGCATGAAACTACAGTGCTCTGATTGAAAAAAAAGCATATTAGCATATTCCAAATTAATTTAAAATGTGTGGATGCACTCTCCAAAATATCTGATTAAATATATATGTGTAAACTTGCCTTCTTATTACAAATTCCAGTGATATAAATTGCCTTCAGAATTATAGATAACATCAAACTTTTTGGTTAACTTATTTGCTATTATGTGTCTTCTAACTTTACTTATTTTCTCTTTCACAGGGTACCTTTCACAGCCAGCAGGCATTGGACTATGGCACCAATCTAGTTGGAGGAATTTCTCCAGGGAAAGGGGGAAAAACTCATCTAGGTCTGCCTGTGTTTAATTCTGTGAAGGAGGTAATTTGCAGCAGTGACTGGAGGGCACAGAGTTTAAAGCTGAAGGGCTCCTTATTTCATTGCTCACACTGGAGAGACAAATATTTGAGCCATGGATGTCACTGGGCAAACAGAAGCCTTGTAAAAGAGGGAGCATTCAGGGTGGTCAGGCACAAGTTTGGCTTCCACTGTGATGTTCACAGAGTCTGGGTACACTTGCTTTATGAATGCAGCTAGTTTCTGATTGATTCTGCTCTGCATGATAAATATTTAGCAGACTGTTATGTAAGATGGTGATCATGGAGCAGATCCTTTTCAGACAGTGGTCAGTTCTCAGTTCCCTGGTTGTGTCCCATCATCAGGGATCTTAACCCTTGCTTAGGTTATAGCAGATTAATACATATCCTTAATTCATGCCTGAGACTGGCTGTGTTTTAAACAACTTATTGTCAAACATTCCCTTCAGCCCCACTAAAAACATGGTGCGTTCTTTGTTGCAGGCCAAAGAACAAACAGGTGCTTCAGCCACTGTCATCTACGTCCCTCCCCCGTTTGCTGCTGCTGCCATCAACGAGGCCATCGATGCAGAGATGCCCCTGGTGGTTTGCATCACCGAGGGCATCCCCCAGCAGGACATGGTGCGGGTCAAACACCGGCTGCTGCGACAGGGCAAGACCCGCCTGGTGGGCCCCAACTGCCCCGGAGTCATCAATGTAAGTGACCTCTGGCTTTTTGATCCAAGGCTGAACTGTTCCCAGTGCTGGTTTGAATGTTCCATCTGACTTCTCCCACTCTTTCCTTAGCCTGGAGAATGTAAAATTGGTATCATGCCTGGTCACATTCACAAGAAAGGAAGAATTGGTGAGTTTTTGAATATTTACGCATCATCTAAAACACAAGTTTGGTGCCCTTGCCTTTTTTCTTGTGAGGCAAGGCACGTCCTGCCCTGGAGAGAGTTGATAACGCTTTGGGACAGCTTGTCTGTCCTCAGTTTGTATGTGAATTTTAGCATTAGCAATCCTGAAGGCCCAAATTGGGAATTCTTCCATGGTAGACAAAGGTGCTGATGGTACAGGCAAAGCATTGGGAATTCCTGTAGGCAATGTGATTTGCTTGGTATCCTCAAAGGAGAGCCTTGAGGAAACTTCCATTTTTCTTGGGATTTAGAGCACTGAGAGCTCTCTTAACACTATTCCTTCCAACAGCTTGGCTGCTTGGGACTGTGATCCTACTCTCTAATCATCCCAGTACAACAGCAAAGAGAAGAGACTACAGACAAGTTTAGAACATAATTTAGACAGCTATGAAGCCATCACAAGTGGAAGTGACAAATATACTCAGTTTTCAGGCAGTGTGGTAAAGGGTAGGAAGGCAGTGACTTGTTCATAATTAGTGTTGGTCACACTCCCTGTGTGTAATGAGTTACACACCCTGTTACATTCAAGTCTTTATCCTGAATTCTGTCAGCTCCTTGTTGTAAACTATAGAAATAACAACTTGATTTTTTTTTCAAATAATGCAGTTCAGGAGCTGTAGAAGAAATTCTTCTGAAATGTACATTTGTACTTAGGTAGAGCTTCAAAAATATTGTTGTAGACAGCACATGCTGCTGTTGCCTGCCAGCAAGGTAACCAGTTTCACTTGAGCACAGTAGTACCCTTTACAGCATTGCTATGTTTTTCTTTACAACATTTTGGAGTGTGTATATTGTGGGAAATTTTGTTGAACTACAGGTACTCAGTGCAGCTTTTCTAGCATGAGGAGCTATATCTGCTATGTAACCTCTTCTGACTTGAGCATAGTCTGCACCTGGGGAATGCTGGAAGATGTGTTAACACTCATGTGTTCCAAGCTATGTTCCACCTCCAGCTTTCACAAGTACCCATAAACCTGAAATTGAAAAATCAAATGGCTGCAGTTATGCCCTTTATAAAAACCACTGAGACATTGCTCTGTGACTGTAAAAGGTAACATCAACCAATGTTGCCCTGAGCTCCCTTCTGAATCAAAAGTTATGTTCAGATTTTCTAAATATATACGAGAAATGTGTTGCAGTCAGAAGTTACTAGAATCTGAATGCAAGGCACATCAAATACAAAAGAATATTTAAAATCTTGAATCCAGTAGCTCTGCCATTGCTGGAAATGTTTTCAATGGTGATCCGGGAATCAAGGAATAAAAATGTAGATTTGCCACCCTCCCAGTTTCATCTAATGTGTGACCTTTGGAGATGTGCTCTCCAGCTTTCTATTACTGTGAGGCATCCAATAATCATCTGAATAAACTGTGATGCAAGGTATAAAAATAGCCACAGTCTTTGAACTTTCATCTGTAGCTTCTCTGAGGCAATCTGATCTTAGTGGTAAACAGGGAGGCCTTTTCAAGCATAGCAAGGAAAAAAACCCTGTGCTAGAACACATCTAAGCTGGCCAATAGTAAAAATTGTTGATAAAATCAAGGTTCTTAGTCTAGTGGTGTATTTTCTCCTCTGTTCATGCAATGTATGTGTTACATTCCTTGTTATATGGCTTGAAGTAGATGGAAGATGGTGTCTATTTTTCCCAAAAACCTTTAATTTTGTAGTGTTAACAGAAGTCTTGACTTGAAAAAATTAACAAAAAGCCATGCAAATATTTTGCTCCTGCTCTAAGCTCTTTGCTACCTTCCATCCTGAATTTAAAACTGGGGTTGTGGTCCCTTGTGATATTGTAATGTAAATGCCAGATGTGTTCTGTAGAGCACCAACAAATACCTTAATAGTGATAATTTGCATTTGTGCAGCATTTTTCTGTTCTGGAAGATCTGTTGTGTGCCTGGCCATACTGGGGATATGATTAATACAGAATTCTTTGGTTAACTGTTGAGCTTCAACCCTGTTTCAAGTCCAGTACATCAGCTACTCACATACAAGATAAGAAGTATGTTCTTTTATTTGCTTTTCAGTTTTCTTTCCTGGTAAAGCTTTAGTGTGCCAAAAATATTATGGACTTTCTGGGCAGCTTTAGTCCATTGACAGTTAAGTGTCAAAAGGTGAAAAGCAAGAAATAGTGCAGAATGAACCTTACAGAGTGTTTTGGCAGGGACAGCTGGAAAACCTGGAATCTCATGTTTATTGAGGTGATTTTCACTACTATAAGAACAGCTGCCTCTAGTTATGTGCTGTGTTAGTGGTAAGTTTATCTTCTTTTCTTTCCTTAAGGTATTGTGTCAAGATCTGGAACCCTGACATACGAAGCTGTGCATCAGACAACACAAGTTGGGTTGGGGCAGTCTATTTGCATTGGTAGGTTCCCTCAGAATCAGCCTGTTGGACCTAGGCTAATCTGCTTTTTCTTCACAAGCATAAATCCAAAATAATTCCTTTTTCAAGTGTAGAATTTGCTGAATGGCAGTTGTTTGGAGAAGTGGGATCCCTGTGTGCTGCAAGGAGTACAGCCCTTCTCTGTTATTATTTCCACATCAAGTTAATAAAAGCCTTAGAACAGTCTTTGAACAGAGAGCTGCCAGCAAATGTGACATCAATTTGGAAACAGACTGTCCCAAGAAGTTTAGTGTTATAAAGGATTAAGGCATTCTTAGGCATTTAGTTGGGTGTTTTAAGTAAATTCAGTTTTCTTAACACCAAACTTGTGTAGCTGGGGACTTGGTCCTGCATTGTGTCCATAATATTTTGTTTATGGTTTGAAAGGTGAACATTCAGATATCAAAGCTTTCTGTAAATTGTGAGGGAGGTATTTGGAGCAGGAATTTGACACATTCTGACTTGGGCAGGGCCTTCAGAGCTGCCATTCTTATGAGCCTTTGGGAATATTCCTCATGCTGAAATTTATTTTTAAACTTCTACTGTAAGTGCAGTATCTTTATCTTGAGTTACTCTTTTTTGTGGTTTAATTTTTTTTGTTTTAGGTATTGGAGGTGATCCCTTCAATGGAACTAATTTTATTGACTGCCTCGATGTCTTCCTGAAGGATCCTCATACTGAGGGGATCATATTGATTGGGGAGATTGGAGGAAATGCTGAAGAAGATGCAGCAGCATTTTTGAAAGAAAATAATTCTGTAAGTCTTAAAACACCTTGTTTCCAGACACTTTCATATTTAGCCAGCTTCTTTTGCCACATCAAGGAAAACTCATCTCTATTTACAAAAACCCCAAACAGTCATGTTCTTTTTTAAGAAAAAGAGTTGAGATTTAAGAGTGTTGTCCAGATTAAATCTAATGGTTGGACTTGGTGATTTTAGAAGTTTTTCTAACCATTATCTGTGGTTCTGTGAACTGGAGAGCAGAACTGTCAACTTTAGAATTTTATTCCTGTAACAATATTTGTAGTGACTTTTTTGTGTAGTATACGTGGGTCTGTAGAAAGATTTAAGGTTTCTGTTTGCTTCTAGTTTATTGTTGCTGTATGACATGAAAGAAAGACTCCATGTATTTCAGAAGGCAAAGAGCATAGAAAAAGAAGGCTTTATTGTCTAATTTCTACTACCTTTTATAAGGTGTTCTGATACAGACTTAACATGGTTGGTGAATAGGAACGACGCCTCTCTAATCCCATTGGTTAAACCAGAGAAACAGCAAAACACCACCTGGAGAAAGATTGTTTTGAGAAAGGATAGTTATTTGCCAGGATTGTTTTGAAAAGAAATTTTCTTGAGGAATTTTTCCTCGGGAAAAGGTTAGCAGCTGCCAACAGGCTAAAATCTCTCAGACCCAGAAATATCAGGCTCACGGTTTATGACGATTATCAGGAAAGAAAGTATTCCACACTTCCTTGTGCTGTGCAGGCTGTTCAATAACTTTCCCTGGCAAGTCGATACTTAAACAATAAACATCAAATGAACAGTTTTCCACCTGGAAACTGCTTTTCCTCTCACCCTTCTCCCTGTACCACATTTGTCTCTTGCCAGGGCCACAACGCCAAGCCAGTGGTGTCCTTCATCGCCGGGCTGACGGCTCCCCCGGGCCGGCGGATGGGCCACGCCGGAGCCATCATTGCCGGGGGCAAGGGGGGAGCCAAGGAGAAGATTGCAGCCCTCCAGAGTGCAGGGGTTGTGGTCAGCATGTCCCCTGCTCAGCTGGGCAGCACCATCTACAAGGTTGGTTCCTCAGGCATTGGTTTATCCAGAGCAAGAAGCTACTCCTGAGGGAATATGAGCTGGGAGTCCATCTCTTTCCCAGATACTCTGTTGTTCTCAACTTGCTTAAACATAAGAACTCTGTTGGCTGGACAAGCTGAAATTACTACAGAGAAGATATGTGCACACAGTTTTATTTAATATTGTTTTAGAGGAAAGTAAATGTAGCAAAATAGAGAAGAGATTACATTCTGCTTTGAAGCTGCTTGTTGGAATTGTTTTCTGGATGCAAAGAGCCTGAATTAATGTAAAATATGAGAACATTATTTCTAAGTAGGATATTTGAGGAAGGAGAGCCTTGGCATATAATTCAGAGTTATGTCTGAATATGTGTAGCTGAAAAACTGAGGTGTGCAGTGGGATTATTTGCATTTTACTTAATTCATATCCAAAAAGGGATTGCTTCACAGCTAGAAGAGATGCATAATTCAGCTCTGTTAGGTATTTTTTGTTTCCTGTTGTGTCTGTATAGTACAGCATCTCCGCAGGCTGCTGTGGGATTCTTCTCTTCTTCTGTTGTGCTTTTCCTTTACTGAAATGAAAATCTTAATTTCATTGCTTCCCTGGCTTGAGTCCTTTACTGTAAGGATTCTACTGCAGTTCCAGTGCAGAATTGGTGTTTTTCAAACCTGTTATGCTGTGTCTGGGAGCAAATGGTTCCTTGACAGCATTGCAGTCTGGCAGTGACTACAGTCTGGCTTTCCAGAGCTGGCTTGTTAATGTGAGGTGGGAGAATGAATGCTCAGTTTCCTTTCCCCCTAACTTGCACACTTTATGCTTTTTATATTTTAATTTTTAATGCCAATTTTTAATTCTTAACATCAGATTTCCTAAGATACTTACAAAGTAGTTTGAAATAGAAGAATAATAGAAGCATTTTCTATTTTCCCTGCTGGTAACATCTGTGTGCTCTTTGCAGGAGTTTGAGAAAAGGAAATTGCTGTAAGAGAAGACACTTTGGAATACTTTCTTCAAAACACCAGTGCAGCACCGGCCTTCGCTTTCCTTTTGTCTGCTAATCTTCAGTTGCCCCAATGACTTGACCTTGGTCAATGAATTTGACTCGGAAGCCATAAACCTCCTGGCTAAACCTGTTTTGGTGTCTCCTTGTTTCAGACGTTGTCACCCTGTTGTAAATCACAGCAAATTAATAAATCTACTACTAAATCTGACCCATCTTTTGAATTCCTGAAGCAGAGCCGCTTCTTCGGTCATCACAAACAAAATCTTTTGTAACTTAAGCACTGCCCCCTTTTTAAGGTAAAGTTGCTTGTAGAGCTGCTTTTAAGGATCAAGGCACTGACTTTATTATGCACATACCACACCTGGCTTTATTTTTAAGAAGTCCAGTCTTGCTCATTTGTTGTTGGCCAGTACCTTTGAACAATAGGCCAAAGTTTCCGTCTGTTAAACCAAAGCTGCTGGATCTGAAGGGATTGCTGTTGATCCACGTAGCTGGATATGCCTGAGGTCCAGACTTTCTCTTCAAGGCTGATTAGCCATGCACAATGCAGTCCTCTACTGGCAAGGAATTCTGTTTGTTGTGTATAGAGATGGAATTGCTATTGATAGAAATTAATATAATTTCACATGCAAAATATATATTCAAAATTGTCTGTAACTATGAAGATGATATGGTCTTTAGCTGACAATACCCTAATTTCCACTTTTATCTTAACTAGCATTGCACTGCTTGTGTTCTGAAATCCAAGTAACAATGGGACATAGTGGAGGAGAATTATTATTCTCCAGAAAAAAACATAATGTAACCTTCTTGTTAACCACTCCCAGCACTGTAATGGAAAACCCCTTTTTTTTTACTGTGGATATAGCCCAAGTATTGTGCCTATAAATGTTGCAAGTTTCATCAGGATGGATTGAAACCCCAGATTGCATTATATAGAGGACTGAAAGTTCATGTAACCTGGCACTTGTTTAAAGCTAACCTTGTGTTCCATAAAGGTGCTGTTACGAAAACTTGTGTCGTTATTTATTTAAAACTGTTCTTAGTTTTCCTACTTAAATGAGTCCCTGTGGAATTTCTCTTGCTGAAGCAAGCAGGTGTGTCAATACTGACATTTGCAGCTCCTAGAGCTAAGCCCTGATGGGACAGGTTATGTCTCTGCACACTGAAGGTGTATTCATGCACTTGATGTATGGTCTGGCATCAGGCAGGTGATCCAGGCTTTGGGACACAGAGACCAGGTGCTGCATTGTTCACCTGGGCATGATTTACTGAAATGAGCCTGACACCCTGTCACTGGACAGCTGAAAGCAGCATTGAGCAGTAAATCATTTGATAAAGCCTATGACAACAGATAAGGTGGTGGGTTTTTTGTTTTGTTTTGTTTTTACTAGATCTGCTCAGTTTTCTGGTGATGCCTGTTTTAATCTTGGGCAAAAAGACCAACAAGTGCCCTTTAGCAGTGCTAAATTGTTACAGTCTGTGCAAGAGTGCAATCCCTCAGCAACAAATGTCGGGGAATTGGAGCCAGTCTTCTTATGAGCCTGATAATCAGAGTAACTCATGGTAGTGCTGTGCTGGTGCCCTTTGGGATGGGCAGTGCTGCCTCAATTTCATCCCTGTAACAGCTGCTCTCCCAGGACAACTGAGGATGAGGGAGTTCCCTGCTAGGGATTGCTCCTTGGAACCTCTTTTAGAGGCACCAGTTATTTTAGAAGGCAGCTATAAACTCCAGTGATTGCTGCACCCTGAGAAAGTGTTTCCTTCTGTCCTGAGATGTGAGGATGGGTTTAACAATTCACCCCTGGTTCTCAGGTTTGGAGTGTGTCCAGTGCTGTGCCTCAGCAGCTGCCTGGAGCTGCTCCAGCCTGGGCAGCAGTTTGTGCCAACCTGGATCTGATGTCACCTCAGGATATGGGGAAGGCCCCTGACCTTGTCTGAGAGAAAGGCTTGCTCTGCACAGTTTTTTCTTGCTGCCTAAAAATGTGCACTTGACAAATATCAGCTAATCAATGACAGCGTCTCCTTGGAAAACATTCACATCTGCTTAGTACCATATGTTCTTGTGGATAAATATTTTGAGTTATCTGGAAAATTGTTAATTTATTTTTTTTAAGGCAAGACTTAAATTAGTGTTGAGTCTTAAAGCTGTTCCTACTCTATAACCTAGTAGTTAACCTATATAACTATAATCTGGTATAATCCAGGGAGTTTTGATGTGCAAGAGAAATGCTGCTAATGTTGGTGTTCCCATAACATTTTATGAAACAGTCTTTTTTGTGTTTCTTGATGTAGACTCGACAATAGTGTCAATCCATAAATCACTTTCACTTTTGAGAGATTAATTCTGGAACTTCATTTTGGTCAGGGAAATTTACTACAATGCTGATTTTCTTCAACAAAGAGGATGTAGATCCTCTTGGTGTTTTTTTTTTTTGTTTTTTTTTTTTTTTCTCTCTGGACAGTATTTGGTTTTGGATGATCTCTAATGCTTTAGTGATTGGATTCCCTGGTAGCAGCCAGGTGTCAATGCAAACTGGGTCAGAAAATGCCAGGATCTGAGCCATGGGTGATACATTTAAAGCAGAACTTCAGAGTTCTGTGCTGATTGTTTCAAAGCAATGCCCAGCTTGTGATGTCCAAAGTCTTAATTTTGTTGAAGCTGTGGAATTAAATCTTGTGCAAACAAGACTGTTTGCTCAGTTTACCATCACTTTCACCTCCCTTTCCCACTGCCTGTTGGTGGTCAGGATTAGATGACAGCTTTTCCTAGGAAGGACTATCTGATACCATGGGCAGGAGCCTGCAGGTGATTTTGGAAGGTGGCAGTATGTAGTGGTTTCAAGTTCACCGATTTCTGTTTCCCAAAATCAATGTGGTTTGAGTGCCTACTAGAATCATTTACTCTGTTTCTGCTGTGAGATAGGATTAGGAGAAAAGCAAAGCAAGCTCAAAACTTAAAAGGGTATAAACACAGGTTTATTAACTACAAGAGAACTAGAAACTACATTATAAACTACAAGAGAAGAAGAAATTAATAAGAATCAGCTGTGCTGCTGTGGATAACTGGCTGCAGCAGCAGGTTCTGGGTGTTGTACACAGTGGGCTGTTCCTCCTGGAGCATCTGTACAGGGCTGGGAATGCTGAGGCATCCTCAAGCTTTGAGATGACTAGAAATTGCTGGTGAAGAGGAAATAGTCCAGGTTTGATGTTTTCTGCAAAAATTTTAACACCAAAACAAAACAAAAAGTCTCTTGGACCACAACTTGCAACACTCCAGTAGCAATTAAATGAGCTTTGTTCTACTGGCCATATTGTTAAATAATTGTTTTTCCTGAGTAGTTGAATAAGGGGTTAAACTGTATTTCTCTATCAGAGATTATATCCCAGCACAGAGTGGTGCAGTTAGTCTGTAATTAAGGCTGCAGCCAAGAGCATATCTGGGAATTGCTGTTTGGTTTGCATCCAGCCTTTGCTCTGTGCAGCCCAAGGCTCTAAGGATGCTTCACAGAGGGTGATTGAGGTGAGTGGTGGGGGTAAGGTGTTTCACAGTGTAGGGTAAATGTACAATCCTGAAATTATCTGCCTCTTCCTCCTTTCCTGCCTGGGCTGTATGATGAACCAGGGATCCCTGTGACTGCATGTGTGATGGAGGTGATTCTGTGATACAGGAATTAAAACCTGTTAGGTACCATTGTTAGGGAGAGGTTACTTCAGGATGTCCCCTCTCCTTGCATCTCTGTGAGTTTGGTTTAGTGTTGAATTGACCTGAAATCAATTACAGCAATTTTGGAAAATGGAAATTGGAAAATGACTCAGAAATGTTGAAACACTTTCAATTTTCTTAAGGAATTTGTCAACTCGTCCCATTTGAACTTGAGGTGCAGAAAGGGTATTCCCCTAGAAGTGGAAATCTGAGAGTTTTGCTCAAGTTAAAAACCTCAGGGAACTTGCTCAGGGTTGCACCAGGGTTATGTTTTGTTTGTTTGTCCTTTTGTGTGTGTATGGTGTGTTGCTTTTTGTTTGCTGGGTTTGGGGTTATTTTTTTGTGTTGGTTTTTTTTTGGTTATTCCAGGTCCCAACTGATATTTGTTGGACCTGCTGACCATCCATAGCTCACTCACAGGACTCAGACCCAGGCAATTCTCTGCTACTCAGAGCATCCAAAAACTCTCATTAAATCTGACTTTATTTCTGCAGCAGTTACCTGATCTCAAAAGAAAAGGCACAAGATGCCTCTCTGTTTACAGAAACCACATAAATTTCTAGGACTGGGAGTAAACCTGTGTTTTTGTGCTGTAATGAGTAACCACACAAAGCAGTGTTGGTGCTGGGAGTGGGAGCAGTATCCTATAACGATGTCTGTGCTGTGCAGATACATAATTGAGAGTCTCTTAAAACCTGTTTTGTTGCTGTAAAAGACAGCACAGCAAATTTATAGTTTCCAGCACATCTGTAACATTATGAGATAGCTGCTTTAAAAAACCCCACCAGCCTCCAAGCCTGTTCCTTTCCATTTGCTGTTTTGCTCTCTAGGTGGCAGGTTTTGACTCCAAAACGTGGGTTTGGTTCCTGCTCTGAACTCAGGCTCAAAGTGTGCTGGAGAAATAAAAGATGGGAGCAAAACACTGCCACTTTATTCTTTCTGTGTATTAAATTGATTTATGATCATATCCTTTTATATGAGTTGGAGAGAGGTGTTAAAGAGCCTGCCTGGTTTCCTCACGGTGTTCTCAGTACGCTCGTGATGTTGGAATGTTGTCTTGTTTTTCTTGCTGTATGTTGTCTGAACTGTGAGGGTTTGGCAGTCAGTTGGGACCTGCCTTAGAGAAATACCTGTCTTCATTTTGAAACAGGCAAGAAATGGCTCAGACTGTTTCTTCAAGGGTTTAGCAACTCTGACTTTACTTTTTTCTCCCCTTTTATTCAGTTGTTTACTTCTTGGAAGAGAAGCATCCTCTGTGCTGCTGTGCCCAGGCTCTGTCACCTCCAGAGCAATGGGTCAGCTCTGCCCTCAGGGCTGGGACCAGTCCTGCCCCTCCTGGGCATGAGACCAGTTTGCTTTAGTGGAACCAGCCCAGTCCCATGGGAGGTGTCCTTGCCCATGGCAGGGGATTGGAACTGGATGATCTTCTGAGGTCCCTTCCAACCCAAACCCTTCTGTGATTGCACCATTCGAGGTCTGAAGTGCCAGCCCTTGCATGGAAGAGGCTGCCAGGGCTCTTGTGGGCCAAGAGCTGTGTCTGGGAACAGCTGCTGTGTGTGTGGAGCCAGATGTGTGCATGTAAAAGTGTCCTGGAAGGATGTGTATCCTGAGGGACAGTGCCTTGCTCAAGGTCGCCCTCTCCTCCCTTGCTCTGCTTTCAGACTGCAAGTCTAATTATTGGCTACAAGAAAGAGAAGCAATAGGCAGGAGATTTAGCCCCAAAACATTTCAGCCATTTAGCTGAGTGTATTTTATTTATCTTTCTGTAGGCAACTGTTTTGTTTGTTCAAGACAGGCACTAAATTATTTTCTTCCCCAGAGTATAGATGACTTGGATATAAATCCAGCCAAAGCTCACAGATGCCAGCCTAGACTGTGGCTCAGCCCTCTCCTGAAATGTGGAATTTGGGGCAAGATCCATATCAATATCCCAAAGTTTAGACATGTGGTAGAATCCAGTGCTTGGGGAACACGTAAGAAACAAGGCAAAGGCATCAGAACCTCTGAAATGGTCACGTTTCAGGCATGTTTGATCACTGACCTCTCCTGGTTACAGCAGAAACTTTGACACCATCACCTGCATGGAGACAGCTGCACCTGCAGGACAGCTTGGCTGGCTCTGCCTGGAGCTGCAATCTCCCTCCCCTTGGCCCTCCAACTTGCCCAAAGTCATGTTGGAAGTCAAATTGCCACTCCCACACTTCAAAAAGTCACCTGAGCTTTCCTTCTACTTTTAAATTCGTGCCATTTTACTCAGCATGCACCGTGCCATCCTCATTTCTGATGCGTTGAAATGCAGCAGCAGATCCGTATTTTTCAATTTGTCCTGTTTATGGTACAGCCCATTCCTGTTGCACAAACACAGTTAATAATTTATCTAATGTGTCTTTTATAAAACACTTGAGAATGCTGAGATCTGATTTTGTACAGGGAATGAAATCATACAGCATTAATCCACCCTTTTGTGCGATGATGGAAAACAATATAATTAGAAGCCATTCTTTCAGCCTGGAAATTGTAATTAGATTGTGAATTTTATAGCGTCAGCCTTCAAAGAATAAACAAGAATTAGTCAACTAAAGAAAATATGCTCAGCTTGTTTCCAGCAGGGACTGTCTTCTGTGGTTAACTTTAGGGGTTGTTGTTGTTTGTTCATTTTTTAAAATTTGCTGCTGGCAAATAAGGCATCCTTAGAGGCTTCAAACAGGGATTTTTTCTCCTAGGAAAACCTGCTGTGGTGCTAGTCACTCAGCCTGAAGCACCTGCAGTCCTCCTGTCCTCTTTGCTTTGCACCTTGAATTTTGCTTGGAGCATCTCTGGGTGTATCAGTGATACTGTGGATCAGATTTTGACATTTGGTGGGGAAGCCAGTGTACCCTAAATGGAGGTGATATAGCAATGGCAAAAATGAAATAAAATACCTCAAATTCCAAAAATGGGAGTGTTGGAGAGTGAACAGAGGCAGAAGAGAGCAGGCAGCAGGGGAATGGTGGAGGGAAGGGGCTTGTCTGTATTTACTGCTCAACCATTTACGCTGCATTGAAGCACAGAAAGGAAATTGCTTGTCAAGTATTTATTAGCTCTGCTTATGATAAATGGTAGAAATTATCTTGTGTGAAGCACTTAATGAGGACTGGGTAGAAAAAAGGCTTCTCCTCCAGTGGGAATCACAGAATCATTAAGGTTGAAAAAGGCCTCCAAGATCAATTCCAGCTGTTAACTCAGTACTGCCAGGTCCCCACTAAACTACATCCCTAAGCATCACGTCTACATGGCTTTTGAACACTTCCAGGGATGCTGATTCCACCACTTCCCTGGGCAGCCTGTTCTAATATCTGACCACCCTTTCTGTGAAGAATTTTTTCCAAATTTCCAGTCTATTTGGAGCTTCTTTCCAGCCCTGTCAGCCCAAGAGTGAGGATTGTGTCTGGACCTGCAAATCTATAGAGGTATTTCAGGGCATCTCCTGCACAATGTTTTGTGTCCCAGCAGCCTGTGGACATGGGTGTTCTTCCTTGAGGGACTCCACCCTGCTCTTCTCTCCTTAACCTTGTCTCTGGTTTCCCAGATGGAAAGCTGCTTCCAGCTCCCTCCAGACCAAACACCACATTCTGAACTTACATAATGTAAAGTAAGGGCCCATTTGAATTTTTTGTCAGACAGTGAAAAGTGAGGTTTTGGTAAACACTGCATATTCTCATGGAGATGTTGTTACCTTTGCTTTATGGTTAAATAAACCCAGTAATGACACAGTCTCTTGGAAACGCTCCTATCCATAAATTTGAGATCCTCCATTCTCCCCCCAGCCCATGAGGCTTTGCAATTGTCCTCACTACATCACTGTCCCACAGACAGGGCTGGGGACCCTCCTGTGACAGCTTTATGGCTGATGCCTGAAGAACGAGCTGTTATTCCTTGCAAATTATTTTCTAGATTGCCACCAAAGTGTACATCATTGTGTCATGGGATGGCAACTATATTAAATCTGGTTAGATAGTTAGGGTGGGTTGCTGTCATAAATCAGCCCCTGCCTGCCTTGTTGTGGTGGAAATACAATCAATAGTTGTTGCAGCAGTTGATAGAGTTAAAAACATCTCTTTTTTGCAAAACAAATTTTTAATACTTTTCCGATTCGTTAGCATCCTGTCTATTTAGTGCTTTGAAAAAAAGCCCAAACACATCCTCTCAGAGTCTGCATTGTCACTCCAGTAATGCATCCGTAGGAACATTTGGAAGTCGTTAAAAAGGGGAATTATTTCATCATGATAAAAAAAGAAGGATGAGAACAGCTCAGCTGAAAAGATTGCGTTGTCAGTTCTGATTTAATGTGTGAATAATGCTTGCAAGACGGGGAGAACATCTTCTGCTGGATAGATTGTTTTTATGCTGTTAGAGCCTGAGTGCTGGAATTTACAGCTTCAAACTATGTTTCTTTTTTTCAGAGGATAGTTGTAACAAGCTGAGGTTTGTCTCATTCCCCTTGGCTATAAGGATCTCCTGGAGGCCAGTCATGCAGAAGCCTGAAGATGGTTTGGATTAGAGGAACTCATCCTAAAGTTTAGACCAAAAGCCCTGCTGCCAACTCTCAAATTCTTGTTGCGTGCCTTGTAACTTAATTCTGCTCCTCAAGTGCCCAGCACCAGGGGCTGGAGTCCAGAAGTGTCCCTCTGAGGCTGTGCCCATTCCAGTGGCTGTGTCTCCATTTGGAGGGGCATTTTTGGAGCTTGTACCCCAAGGCTGTGGAGAAAAGCCTGAGAACCTGACCTGCCTGCAAGCTGAGAGCTCAGAAACTGAAATGAGGAGAGCTCTGCATCCTCTGCAGACAGAACAGCCATAAAGGCCATTTCCTGGGATCCCTCGCCACCTTTGCTGGTGCAACTATTTCAGCATTTTCTGTAAACAACCTGCCACTTTTTAAGCCATAATTGTAATTCTGAGAGTAAAACTAAGGGAAGGAGGGAGACAAAGAAGTTCTGTTGCATTCCCTTTCCTATTAGTTATATTCTTGTTTTATCCCTCCTTTTCTCCCCCTCCCTCTACATGTTTCTGGCAGTCTCTGCAGGAGATGATCCATTTGAATGGGAGCAAGTGCCACTTGGAGGTAATTGTGAAGGATTACAACCACGATCATGGCAAAAGAGCTGAGGTGTTAAATTCAGCTTGATTTGCAGAGCCAGGTGCTGATCCATGCGCCTCCCTGCTCCAGACATAACCATTCCTACTTCCCACGTGCAGTGATGGACTTTGCAGCATCAGCCACCACGCAGGGGAAAAGCCTCTGTGGGTGCTTTTGGCAGCTCTGTGAAAAACCTCAGCAATAAGAAGAGCTCAGGGAAAGAAAATTAAAAGAATCAGCCCCACAAAAAAAAAAAAAAACAACAAAAACAAAACCAAAAATAAAACCCAAAACAACTCTGCTGAGAGAAATTAATACAAATGATGCTCTAAGAAGTGAGTCTATCATTCAGGCTTTTCTAGCCACACTAGAGCAGGGAGCCTCCTAATGAAACCCATTTTCAAGTGATGAAAGCAAACCCCTCCGAACAAATTCAGAAGTACCTGGAAAAAATTCAGTGGGAGATTTTCTTGAGAAAGACACAGTGAATTAAAAGAACTGACACTTTTACCATAAGTACAGTCATCATACGGGAAGGGGACAGCAGGAGAAGTGGTAGAGTTGCCTGGGCTGGGGACAGGTAGAGGGGAAGGAACCAGCTGCTAAGGTTGACACAGGTGAGCCCAAGAATATTTTTAACAGGCTTGGAGCCAGTGGTGGTTTTAACCCCTTGTTATTTTAATGAAACTAAACCACCCGCAGCTGAGCCCTGCCTGAGAGGCAAATGAACCTTTGGCATCTGAGTTGGGAAGCTTTGGTCTGTCCTGGGAAGAAATCTTCCCTTCTGTGAGCAGCAATGTGAGAGTGCCAGCTGTGCAGGTTACCAACCTCCATCCTTGGAGCTGTTAGGGCTGGCTTTGATTTGGCACCCCAGTAGAACAGATGTTCCCCCAAATCCCCCTGCAGAGACACTGGTGTAGCCCACCTCTGATTCAGCTCACACAAAGTTAAGGCCACTTTGTACTTTTCTAACAAAACATGAGGCAGAAGTTCCAGACAGTTCAGGAAAGGTTGATATTGCCCAGAGCAAGAGAAAATTTTCTCCTTAAGGACCAAAAATTTTTTATGGATAGTGCAGCAAAAGTATGAAAATGTTCCAGCCTGCTTTCCCTAGTACTGGGAATGCTTCTGCCTGGATGTTTGCTCTCTCCTTAGAGAACAGTGGTAGTGGGCTGGTGAACCAGCCTTCACCTGCCATCCAGTCTGCTCTGAGCCAAGAACCTTCTAGAAAATAAAGCCCTGACTTGGTAAGTTTATTCATGGATCAATGTCCATAGGGGCTGATTCCCTTTGGGAATCCTTGCACCATATCTTCTGCACCTGGACAGCCAGTTTGAGAAGTAAGCTGGGTGGGAAGGGAGGTGGAAAGTAGTCTTACAAACTGAATGGTTTTCTCTTATTCTGAACCTCTGGAGCTTTCAAAAAACCTTCAAGTCTGTTTCACTCTCATGAATCCCCATACCTTCATGAGAGCAATTCCTTACAGAACTCCATCTGACACTCTTTCCACTTGGATATTTTGCCATCTCTTTTTCCCCTAAAATTTCCTTGTATTTCCATTCCCTTAATCTCATTTTATTTTTTTCTCAAGGCTCTGCCATGTGCATTCTTCCTGCTGACATGGTAAGTTTTCCATTCTCCACTGAGAAATGACTCATTTATTTACAGTGGAGGTCCTAACTCTTCCCCAACTGTGTACAGATGCCCTTTGAATCGAGCTTTGAATGAGCTTCAGGAACAATAATACAAAAATAACCTAGTGATGTGATTTGAGTTTGGCTCTTGGAAACCTATAAATCATCTTAAGCACAATTGGTTAAAAGAGTCCACCGTGGAGGTGAGCACATGTGTGCCAAGCCAGAAATAGGCTCTGTTCAACCTGCTTGCAAGACTCTTACACCCAAGTGAGGAAAGTAGATAATTTTGGTGACATGTGGAGGCTTGGGCAAGGCACATGTTGCTCTGAGAGCTCGGAGACATCTGTATCAATGCTGGGAAAGTGTCACAGTCCAGATGGCTCATGTCCAGCAGGGGATGGAAGAGCCAGAGGAGGAGGATGGATACAGGGCACTCTGGGCTGTCTTGGTTTGGGAAGACAGGTGTCTGCCAGGGAAAGCTGGAGCTTCCCTTGGAATGGAGAAGGTAAACCCCCTCCCTCCAAATTATTATAATTTTGCAATTAAGGGGCTTTCAGGCAAAGATATGGGAATAGGAATAAAAGTTATTTACTAAGGATATTAAAAAAAATACAAATGCATTGTACAAAAAACCCCCAAGCAAACAACAACAAAAAAATCCTAGAAACACTGACAGAGTCAGAGTCAGAATATGACCTGACACTCTGTTGGTCAGGGTGTTGGGAGCAGTCCAATCAAGTCCTCCTGCAGTGGCAGATGTGGTTCTCTTGGAGCAGAGATGATCCTGTAGAAGGGTCCAGTGGTGCTGAGATGGGTCCAGTCTTCCTCTGGGAATTCAGTGCAAACAGGCTGTTCTAACTATCAGGTTTTATCCAGGTAGGAATGGGTTGGCTCCTCCCCCTGGGTGGAGCATCTCCCCATGGGATGATGTAATTGTATCAGCCCTGCAGTGAGCCTGGATGGCTCATGAACAGCAGATATCCCCTGGAGGGAGGATGGGTGGTGGAAGAGATAAAGAACACTGCCCCACCTGGTTTTAACAGCTAGCCCAGTAACAGAAGGCACCTGCCCCCTCTCCCCTGGAGCCATGAGGAAAGAAACACCTCCCCAGCCAGTTTCAACAGATGGGAAATAGAATACACCTTGCATTGAACCCAAGACAGGGCAAGGCTGCAGACACCTTCCTGCTCAGTGTGGCACAGGGGCAGGGCAGGCCCACACCAGAAGTGAAAGTTGGGAGCTCTGCTGCCACATGGAGGGGTGGATGTCCTGAATCCATGATCTGTTTTCCATTCAGGAGGTGGGTGCAGGTGGGTGGGGTTGGTTGGCTGGGCAGCCCCACTGGAGTCACCAAGCCCGGGGCTGTACTGCCTCTTTGGGCTGGAGCAAAGGTGCTGAGAGGAGGAGAGACCCAGCAGTCCTGGCTTTGCCTCTTGTCCATGGCCTTGCTCACACTTCATGGACAGAGGAGTGACAAGGCTCAGCCCATGAGGATGAGGAGATCCCCACAGGATCTGCTCTGTGCAGTGCAGTTATGAGCCCTAAAGTGCAGCTCATTTGTAAGCAACACTTCAGTCTCACTGGGCACATTCTCACAGATGCTTTGGGGTTAATTTTTCCTCTTCTTCTACCCTGCTATTCATCAGTGGCTACCAGACAATGAACCAGTCTTTTTTTTAAATTTAATATTTTTAAAAATTTGCGTTTCCAATTCTCTCCTTTAACCATTAAACTCTTTTTTTTTTTTTTTTTTTGAGGGATAGGGGAAATGCTTATTTTCATGGGTTGTACTTCATGAGAATACTCAGTTCATAGATCCCTTATTTTTGGTTCCCATGTCAAGTGTGCAACTTCTATAATTCCAGTAGTATCCTTCAGGCTGAAAGCTCAAAACAGGATGTGCATCTGAATGAGCAGTTTTATCCCTGTCTGCTTCACCCGTGCCAGTCTTTCAGTTGCTCCTGCATCTGATTTTGAAGGAGCTCTGGTTTGCTGGTGATCTGATTTGATTCTGAACCCCCAGCAGTTACTCCACCACCCAGTGGCTTCTCCCAGATATCCTCTCTGTCCTCTAGCAACCTCTCTCTGAAATGCTACAGAGGGTCTTGCAGGGACTGAGGTAGAAGAAAGAGTTCTCCCTGACAGTTAAAGGGTTTTTTCCCCTCATCTTTTTTTTTTTTGGTGTTTAGTGGCTGTTTGCTCTGCTAGTGGAGAATGGTGTAAATACCAGAGAAACATTTCCCCTGTAAGAAAGCTGTGGGTGAGCCCCTCCTTGCCCTGGAGCTGTTGCTGTTTGGCAGCATCTTTGGGAGCTGAATGTACAGCTGGTCTGGCACTACTGGAGCCTGTTACTGCAAAAATTGATCTTTTTGGTCCTAAAGTGCTTATTCTCAGGAACTTTACTGGATGTGCGTGTGCGAAACAGGACAGTAAAATCTGCTGGGCAAACTAGGCTTTAACCATCATCTCTGCAGATTCAAGGATTACTTATAGTCCATTCCTTCATGGCCTGGTGAACACAGCAGAGTTTGATAGAGACCAGATAAATGATGATGAATATAGCTGCACAATAATGGGCCGATTGCATCTCTGCCAATGTCATAGATCAAATTTGGTTCAGCGTTTCCATGTTTCGACTAAACTGAGATCCTGAAATATTGTGTCTGCTAATTGTGACTTAAATGCTTGAACTCAGTGGAAGCTTGGCAGCTGACTGTGATTAATTGTCATATTTTAGTGCTGTTGATGTTATGGACCATAAAGTTTGTTTCAACAAAATGGCAGTGAAAGCAAAAGTTAAATGTATTAAAAGACAGAAATGGTAAAAGGGTCTGGGCAGAACACCAAGTTTGGGACTGGCATTTTTTTTCCCTTACTTTGCTGCTGAGTAACTATAATAAATTTCCTAGGTGGTTTTTTTGGGGGTGTTTTTTTTTTTTTTTTTTTTTTTTTTCCTTCATCTATACCCAGCTCAGGAAAGGGACTGTCTCTTCAAACCCATCTGCATGGTGCTGGGGAAATGGGGCTGTAAATCCTGCAGTGTGTCTGGGTGTTCCTGGAGTAAAGTCATGGCCATTCTGTCTCCCCACAAGCAAGTCTGAAATGTGCCCCTGTCGCAGAGCACAGAGGGAAAACAGCTGGGGAAGGTCAGGGGTGAAACTGGGAGCCAAGCAGGACAGTGATGGGACAGGTCGCTGTCTGAAGCACTACTGGAAAAAACACAGACACAGTTGGACCTGTCCTAGGCAGGGACAACTCTCCCAAGGGCTTAAATGGTGACCTGTGAGGTTTTTATCTTCTTTTCTCCATGTTAGAGACAGGATTAATACACAGGAGTCACAGTTTTCATGCTGGGACTCGGTGTTTATTAATTCTTACCTACAGTACAATCTCATGAGTCGTGAACTTTAACCAGCAAGGTAGAAAATGGAGGTGTCTCTAACTCTTTCCAAGGTTATTTAAGCATAAACCATCCAATAACGAGATGACACCTGTATTATTTATACTTTTAACCTAATAATTGACCACACAAGGTCCTCAATGAGGACCTTTTTCATCCAATTAGAAAAATCCACCTGAAACCAAGAAAAAAGTGAAGACGAAGGGCTTAGACAACGCCTTAAATCCTCCACATTGCCCCATATATATTACTGTATACTAAACCCTTAAATTTTAAGTTTTTCACCCTGTGAGATCACACAGTGCTATTCAAACTACACACCCACAACCCCAGTGCCATCACTCAATTTCAGAAACCTGTTTCACGGCCTCAAGTCAAATGCAGTACGTGCTTGAGGGTCAGTGCCTTTTAGCACAGACAGCCCCAAATCCTCAGTTTCCAGAATTCCAACAGTGACCAGGGCGTTTTTTGTGTCTAAAAACATAAAGACACCTGGCAGTTTCATGTTGAGCTCAGTGCAGCCTTTTGAGGGGCCCAGACTCTGTCCATGACTTCCCTCTGATATCCAATTTGGGCTGCCCAGCCTGACCTGCTGGCAGCCAGGCAATAATCAGAGCATATTCCTGCTGCTTCTTCCTCTATTAAACTCAAAATAACTTCCTTGGACCCTGTGTCTCATTCTTTCAAGACTTTTTTCTTTTCTTGGCAGTGAGACCACCTACTTCAGGAATGTGCTCATCTGTGCTCCCCTGCAGTTTCCTCCTCTATTGTGGGATGCATCAGTTTAAACACAACCCAAATCCCTTGGTGTCTTTAGATGGAAAGGGGGCTTAATTGCCTTTTTTAATTAAGAGGAGAAGATTTGAAGAAATCATTGATTTTACCAAATTTTGAGACTGCCTATGGACCCCAGACCCCTTTAAAGACATCTCTCAGCATAATCTTTTAAAAAGAGATTATTTCTAGTTGATATAGCTTATTTTGTTTATCTAGTGCTAAAAACAACAGGGATCAATATGGGAGATGGCTTGACCCTGGTTAATGTTCTGTGCTGTGTTTTTTGCTTGTGCTGAGCATGGGGATTACAGATACTGACTTTGTCCAACAGGGAAAGAGATGGGTCTGGCTGTGCCATGGATTGAGGTGATATTGATCAGAGAAAACTCCCTGGAGGGTACAGAGTCTTTAAAGGAGAGACCAGGTGCTGCCTGAGATGTCTCAAATGCCCAAATTAGACAGAAGGGCATGGAGTTTCATAGGTCCTGTGTGGTTTGTACCCACTCCAGGAGGTTTTCTCATGTCCCAGAGCATCCTAGATAGCCCAAGGTACCAATCTGGGTCGTTAAATTGTGCCTTTGTGTCTCTTCATCTTTTGTACCCCAGATGGAGGGGTCTGCATTTTGCTTCACCTTTAGCAGCCTGGTGAGTGGATAGACTCACCAAAATCTGTGTCCAGTGCTCCTGAAATCAGCTTCTGTTTCATCATAGCCGAGTCCTGTCTCCTCTACCAGGGCAGCTTCGAGAGGCTTTCAAGGCACTTGAGACAGGCTGTCTTGCTGTGTGTCCTTTTGAAGAAGGACACAAATTCCTAATTTGAGTGTAATCTCATCCCTTTGGTGCTGAGCAGAAAGCCATTAAGTATATCAGAGACATATTTTAGCTGTAGGAAGTCCTTAGCACGAGATCTTAGACAGTTTGATCGCTTAACCAATTTCTAAATGCCTCTATATTTCTATTGTTATTGTATCTTTCCCCAGTTGTTTTCACAAAAGATTTTTTAGGAGGAAATTGGCAATTAATTACAATAACAATGATGATGATTATTAGCTGTAATAAGAATAGTGATGGAACAGAGCTTACCACCCACATAAAACGCCACCAAGCCTAGATGAATGAAATCACTACAGGAAATATATGAGTATTAGATTCATAAAGTAATTTCCTTCAGCGTTGTTATCACATCTTGTGGTGTAATCTGAGAAAATAGATGTTCACGTGGCTGCTATAAATATTCATCTGCACGAGGAGATTTCGGTCCCTCGTCTCCTGCTATTGGTTTTTCCATTGCCAGGAATTTTGTTGTTTTATTCCCCTCAAAGCCGAGCCTGAGAAGGCACCAGGTGCACAACAGTAAAGTTGGAGATAGCGCTGGCTGAAATTAAATTCACTCCTGTTGAATCCTGATGAACGTTTCTTATCTCCAGAGCCACTCCTGCAGAGAAATGTTTTTATAATCTATTTGGCCATTATGAGGAATAAAAAGGGCTCGTGGGCCTGTTTCATCCTGGAGTAAAGGATGTGGACATGTGCAGTGCCCTGCATGAGGTGCCCCAGATCCTGCTGACTGGCTCTGAGCTCCTGAGTTAATGCAAACAACATTATGTTCCCTAAAGGAGTTTTATAGTTAGAAAGAGTTATATGGTAATAAGAGTTATATAGATGCAATACACCTGGGGTGTATAAAAATGCTCAAATTGCAACCCTTTCAAAGAAGTTATCATCCTTGGAAGTGGCTATAAACATGTGTGAGCAGGAACTGAGGGCTGAAAGGGGAAAAAAAAGTCAGCTGAACTTTTCTCTTCCCACTTCCCCTGCCCCTTCCTGTGAAATTCAAAGTTACATCGAACCTATTGAAATAATTCAGAGCCCTGTATGATGGAGCAGTACCATCTTATGGGGAACCATAATCCTGGTAAGAAGCCATAACCATACAAATAACCCCTCTCACTCTCAAAATAAATTGCCATAATAACAACAAAAAAGAAAAATCTATAAATGCAGCTCTAGACACAACAATGTTTCATTTTTCTTTTAAGAAATGTCAGGAACCCTACTGGTGTTGCTTTAATTCATTTTATTATACATCTATTTATTTTCTAACCCTCTGAGGAAAATAAAGTCAAAGAACATGTACCTGTACTTTTATGTTAAAAAAGTTGGTTTCCATTCCACTTCTGCTTCCACTCTGCAATCTGTTCTTTTGAAAAGCAAAGTAGATTAAAACATTTGCTTTATTTGAAATTTTCCTGCTGGAAAAGGATTTAAAGGTGACAGCCAAAAAATATTTCATTGTAGAATGTAAATTCCTTTTGACAAAAACCTGTTTTCCAGCAGAAATAAACTGATGCATAATCCAGTCACCCTCACTTCACATAGCAGTGGAGCCATGTAATCTTTCACATGAAGTTAATTTCAGAGAGAGCTTTTCTCAGCCATTCCTGAAGAATCAACATGGAAAGGCCTTCACAGAAACCCAAAGCAAGATTTTGATGGAAACCATCAGATAAGCATAAACCCTTTCTTCTTTTAACATCCAGGTGCGTACAAACCTCACTGATCTGCACAAACAAGCTGGAAAATCTCCCTTCCAAAAACCACAGTTATGGTAGTTGTGGAAAGAGAGTTATTTTTTTCCCAGTGTAACTCAAATGAATAATTTCAACTTAAGTTTGAGTAAAAAAAAAACAAACCAACAAAAACCCCCCAATTTATCATAATGATCTCCCTTTGAGGTGGGTTTTATATCATACTTAAGGCACATTCAAGGCACATGATGTTGATGAGCTCATGTGGTGTCTGACTTCCTGCTTTGCTTCATGTTTCTTAACCCAGTGACACAAATGATGGATGGTTTCCAAATTCATAGGCACCTGTGGGAGGTATTTTTACCAAGGAACAAGAGGCAAGGCAGCCGTAGATATGAATTCCTTGCAAAACCAGTTGCACGTATATTAACGGTAATTATTATGAATGACTTTTGCACAAATGGTAATAAAAAAAGTTAAAAATGAAGTGAGCTCTGTTTTTTGAGAAGCAATTCAGTTTCAATTCTTTCATGAAGTTAAAGACACATTTGCCAAGCTGATAGCTTTGAAACACACAGAATCATTTCAGGGGAGCTGTGCTTGCAAAGCAACAAAAATAAGCAAAATTCGAGCTACCTATTTTTATTGCTGAAATCAAAGTCTCTTTCAACACATTGAGAAGCCTGGCAGGCTGGATGGAAGATGAATGACAACTGTGGGGGAACTGCTCTACAGTGTTGTTCTTAACAACCCTTTTACCTCTAAACCAGGTAGAGCAATATCCATGAATTAACTGCTCGTGCTGTGACTCAGCAGTAAATTCAGGCTTCCATATTCCATTGATTTAGCAGAACTACAGTTGCATTTATGGCGCAAAAATGTTGAGTTACAACATCATTTTTAACCTTGCTCGTTGATTTCCAGCCATGTCAAGTTGAAAGTGGTTGTCTTGTGAACAAACCAGGAATTGTAGATGTCAAATAGTTTCTGTGATAAAAAGTTATTCCCAGCTTAAGCAATGAATGCATCTCAAGGCTTTTTACCCTACTGCCTTATCAAGGGAAGCCCAAATAACCTTTGTTGAAGGTAAGTAATTTGTACATCTCTATCCATACTGATCATCTGAGCTTGCTTCTCATGTAACTCCTGATAAAATTCCTCAAAGGAAAGCCCTTCCAGGCAGGAAACTCACCAACATTTAAGTGTATTTTAATCCATCAGCGTTGAAATTGATCATCTGCTTTGCCTTTGGAAGGAGTTGGAGGGCACAGGGCAGGAAAAATGTGAATGTAATCCTCTGACTGTGGCTGGAGCAGTGCTGGTGCTGCAGGATCACTGAGAGCAGTGTGAAGCTGTTGTGGGAAATGGTTTTGTAGAGGATTCTCAAAGCCTGACAGATGCTCACATAGTCTTGTGCATCTGTATGCAAACCTTAAGATAAAGTATACTGACTTAGTAAGGCCATGGAATATGGCATTGCTGAGAGAGAAACTGAACTAGAAACAAGTTTCAAATGATGACCTCCATTCCAGCTGCAGCAACTCCATCCAAGAGGCAGTGATGCCTTGGAGAGGCCACCTAGAACAGAGGCTAGACAGAGTTAGAAAATAAAGTAGGTATTTGTTGAAAGGCCTGCAAAGGATGCACCTTGGGCAGCACAAGAGCCTGGCCAAGGCTACACCCAAGATGGATCATGGTCATGAGTTTTTCAGACAGATCTAGATTTGGTCTATTTACATATTAGGGGTTAATTGTCCAATTACAGCTTCAGGTAATGAAGTCACATTCCCTCAGTTTGCTCCCCTCAATTCACTTTTGTTTATACTTTTCAGGCCTGAGGCTGAGCTGATGATCTCAGTTCCCATCTGGGAAAGGATTGTTTTGTCTGACCCAACTGTGAAGAGAACTTACTAACACTCTGTATGAAGTTCAGAGTTATACACTAATGCGGTACAGGATCTGAAAAATATAAAAGCTAAAACTTAAGGCATCAGCAGGAAGGAGGTAACTGGGAAGAAGGAGGATACATCTCTGGATAGGGAAAGCTTCCAAGGGGGAAGGTTGAACTTCTTTCCCCTCTCCACTGCTTGTTGAGCTGTGAGGAGGAGCAACCTTGCAATAAATTCCACATGGCAAAGAGGCAAAAGGTCCCAGCCTCCCATTTCTCTAATGCAGAGCAAACATAAAAAAAAAAAGATGGGCAGGGAGATGTGAAGGGAAAACTCCTGGTTTATGTCTGCTTGTATGCAAGTTTCTTTTTCCTCTTCTAAACTGCACCTGATATATTTTTATTGGACCAAGATGTAAAACCTACATTCGATTGCAGCCATGATTTCTGACCCACTAAGTGTTACTGAGAATTATCTCTTGAGGCAGAGTAACTATTTAATACAGCACATCCCTTGTGTTCAGTCATGAAAGCTGCCTACAGGGTCTAACATTTCTAAATTGAGTGATTATCTATTGGTAATTGCACTCTCTAGACAGACCTGGGGAACAGACATATGGTTAGAAGAACGGCTCCATTTTTTTCTCCTTCCTTTTCTTTGGCTGCTTACTGCTAACGACAGCACTTCAGCTGTTTCCAGGCTCTGAAAAATGTTGTAAAATCTGAAGGAGTCAGGAAAAAAAATCTCACAAACAGCAGCTTCCCTTGGCAGAAATGTTGTTACCCCTGTCACTTCAAGGTGCTTTTATGCTACGCAGCCAAGCTGAGTAGAGGAGAAGTCCACACACTGAAGACTAAAAATCAAACTCAGTTTTTTTCTTTACTGGCTCTATTAGATTGGTGCTCTGTTATCTGGATACGCCTCATTTCCAGTATAAATCTCTGCAGGAAGAAAAGTGTATGACTTGACCTTTGCACCTTAATTCTGTTAGCTGAGTCTTGCCTCTTCATCTTGCAAACAGGAATTAGAAACAGCCTTTACAGCCTGAGAAGTCTCATTGAGTTTATAATAACTCTGATTTCAGCATGACAGAAATATGGATCTCAGAATGTGAACTAGGGCAGCGTGGCTCCTGTGGTAGCTGTTGACCACAGTGAAGAGTGGTGGCAAAAGCTGTTGTATGAAGGGGTAATATATCTTCTAAATATATGTGGAAAATTCCAGATAGCTCCTGTAGACATACCCAAGACTTCAGCTCCAAGAGAATTTGCAAGTTCCCTGCTAATTATCAATGCTCAAGTACTTTTCAGTGTCTGTTGTGATTCAACTTTGAGATCTAAATACTTTCATGGCCTGACTCAATGCATGGAAAATCTGGAACTAACATGCATATGGGTCTATGAAGTCAGTGCCTAAAGCTCTGAACCCACTGGAGCTGTGATAACCTCACAGCTACTGCTTGAGCAGGTATTTTGAGGCACCACCAACCCTGCTCCCTGTGGGCATGATTACGGCAAGTCCCTTGAAGTTTAAGTCACCTTCTGAAGTTGTCACTGGAGTGATGCAGTGAGGGATGAAGGAACACCAGCAGGTCAGTTGGTGTGGATAAGGATGTTGGAGTCAGTACTGCAGCAAGGGAAAGTTTTTCTCCCAAATGCAGTTTGGCTGGAGATGTACAAAGCATCAGAACCTGAATCAAGATCTGTGAAGTGCTGGCTGTCCTTGGGGACTTGGAAAGCTGCGTGCTGCTCTCTGTGCTGTGCATGTGGCTTCGTGCTCTAAAGGGATCTTAACAGAGTGTGAAAATCCACTCTGTGGAACCTCTTAAACTCTCATTGCAGTGGCCTTTCCCTGCCATCAGATCATGCAGATCACCTGCCTGTCACTCTCCATGACACATGGACTTTATTTATTTCTCCAAGGTGACCTTTGAGACAGGGAGCTGCTTCCACAGGACCAGTGAAGAGGTGCTTGTTTAGTGTTGTACTTCTGAATTTCAGTGTGACAGCGTTTGGCATGCAGATACAAATTAAAGGATGAGAAACAGGGGTTTGGATTGGGAAAAGGCTTTTAATTATGAAAAATATTCTTGCTGATTGGTTGTGGTTAGATGGGTCTGTCATCATGCTCCTGAGCTCTGTAAATAAACAACACCCAGACATTTAATATTAATTAGAAATGTTACATTGGCATATGCTAATATTGAAGCACCTTGAAATGTTCACAGATTGCACAGTAGAAAATAATGGTGAATTTTAAAGTAATACCATCTTAGCTAGAATTGTCTGTCAGGAAAAAAAAAAAAAAAAAAAAAAAAAAACACCCAACAAAACAAAAACCTCAAAAACCCAAAACCAAACAAAAACCCCAGGTGGCAAATTTCGATGGATAGAAACTGATCTGTAGAATTTGGTCAGACTTTCAAACAATTGCTTGGCCTGAAGACAGAGTGTGTGCCCAACAAGTGAGCTCTGTGAACATCCTAAAGCAGATGTCTCAAGATGTTTCTGTTTCTGTCTGTGCACCTCATCCCCTTGGCAGAGGAACAGAGAGCTGTGGAGCTTCTGAAACCACCACAGGTGACTGTGACCTGGTACCCCAGAGCATTGTCCAAACACTCCTGGAGCTCTGCCAGGCTGGTGCTGTGACCACTGCCCTGGGGAGCCTGTCCAGGGCCCAGACACCCTCTGGGGGAAGAACCTTTTCCCGATATCCAACCTAAACCTCCCCTGACACAACTTCAGGCCATTCCCTCCTGCCCTGTCACTACAGAAAAGGGAGCAGTGTCATCATCCTCTGTGCAGAGACTTAGTAGCCTTGAGATGCCTAGGTATTTCCAACCTTGTTCCTTCTAATTTTTGGACAGCTCTCATATCTTAGTCCTGAGACATGCTCTAGTATGATAGGAGAGAAATCATCATCTAGGTTTCAAGATCCATGAGGATTCCAAACCTCTGGTGGAAGGAAGGGGGCAATACCTGGACATATGTCCCTAGAGTTAATCCTTCAATGGAAATTCAGCCACTAGTAAAAACCTCAAAAATATTCTGGGATCTAAATGAGTCATGGTTTACCTTTTAATCACTCTAACATGTATTTTGTCCCAAAGAGCTTTGCTGAAGTGGCTGAAGCCTGCACAGATGGATGAGGAGCAGAATCAGTCAGCAGTGGGTCACAGCCCACCTGTGAGGAGAAGCAGCAGCCCCTGAATTATAGGGACTTACAGACGGACTTGAGTAATCACACTGTGGGACTGAAATCAAGGGTTTCACAGGGAGTGGGAAGGGTTGTCAACCTTCCAGGACTCTCACCAGGGTAAATGGCTGCAACAGCCTGAGTTTTTCCTTAAACAGGAGGTTATTAGAAGGGCAATTATTACAGCAGGCTGATTCCTTGGCCCTTTGCAGGGTGGTCTGCTGAGAGCTGGCATCTTGTTTTTCCCTTTACAGATGGATTTTCAAGCCCATGAACCTGTGGCTCAGATGGCTGAGGGTGGCAGAGCTGGCACAGTTAAATTTGAATTTCTTCTCAGGCAGGGCAACCACAAGGCACAACCCATAGAGCATCAGCAGTGAGCCTGAGCAGCCTGGTTTATGCTGTGGCTTGTCCCTGGATTAGGTGGGCTGATGACTTTCTTTATAGCGTCATCTTAGAGTGTGTTTGACTGCTGTGATCTGGCAGTGGACTTTATTCAGCCTCTCTGTCTCTGCCTCTAAAACAAGCACTTTTATGCTGTCTGAGACTCCTTTCAATTCCTCCCCACACCACATCATTCTCCTCCTTGGCAGCCTTATACAAGCTGAGGACTGAGAGGAAGCAAAAACCTATCTAGCAAAGACAAATAAATGAACAGTGTGCACGAAACCAGCTTGCCTTGAAACTTAAATTGGTTGCTAACTTTCTTCTGGTTTTGGCAGGGAAACAGATTACTTCCAGTGCCCCTGCCTTAGGAGCTTGGCTGCTTTTCAGTATCTGACTAGGGCTTCAGTGCTGGGAATTTTATTGTCTTCAGTACCTGCAAAAGCAAAGCTAACAAGTTACCAAAGTTTCAAGGTAAAGTTAGATGCTCTTTGGTTTTAATTGAATATTTAGCCTCACTTCCTAAGGAGGCAAAGCTTGCTGAGTGTTTGTCTATGTCTTACCATTAAATTTTAAACCAAAAATTGAGTAGGAATGATACCCAAAAGGCATAAGAAGTGTCCAGTTAGAGATGAGAACTTATTTGTAGTCTCCAGAAAAGGAGAAAAAAGGCCATGTGAGGGCTTTGAGTATTCCTGGGCAAATCCACATGGAATTATACTGCCTGAGGGTCCAATCCATGAGAGTGGGAGTGCACTGACCTTGCGCCATGTCCTGTTGTGTTTTAAAATTTTTCATGAGCCATCTCAGTTGCAGGCTGAATGATTTTGATCCTTGTCATGGCAAATATCTCATCCCTCCCAAGTGAGGGCTGAGGGGTCAGATCATCTTCTTCCTGTTCATTCAATTCAGAGAAATATTTTTGCCTGTTTTTTTTTTTTTTTTTTTTTTTTTTTATGCATTAGGCAATGGTATTTTGTGAGACAAAGAGATAATTATGTAGAAGAATGGCACTAGTACCAATAACACGCATACTTGCAATTTTTCCTGTCGCTTACAACAAAAAAAATCCTCCTAACATGGTCAATACTGAGCTAAAAAGAAATCAATTCCCACAGGTAATAAATACCAAACACTCAGCTCACCAGGGCCTTTACAGTTTGTTTCTATTCACATTGTTACATGCAAGGTGTTGGGCTGTTCTGCAGGAATCAGGAGGAAAGAGTGGGATGGAATGAAAGTTGATTATAGCCAATTCAGGACATTTAGAAGAAAAATCCTCACAAGTTCTTCTGAGCAGAGTCACACAAAATGTAGTGGGTTCAGTTGCTTTTATTCTTGTGAGCACAGTCCTGAATCAACAAAGAATTATGCATGCACCTGGCTTTGCAAGCAGAATAAATTTCCACTGCTTGTGCATTTAAAGCTCATTAGGCTTCAGGGGGACTCTGCCCAGAGCATTGAGTTAATCACATGTCACTGAAGATTTTCACAAATGGATCTAAGGGTGGCTGCAACAGTGAGTTGAGCTGAAAGTCCCCCTCCTTCAACTCCTTCTGCAGGATTTGTGCTTCTAGGGAAAATTTTGAGCATTATTAGAGGAGGAGAGGTATCTCACGTTCTGGTATGGCTGTTCAGGCATCAAGAGTTTTCTTTCTCCTTCTAGTAAAGAGATGCCAATAAAATGCTTGGGACTAGATTCTGGGTCTGTGGTAGGAGGTAAAGCCATAAGAAAGACAGTCACTGAGGTTTTATGGGTCTGGAAGCCAGAAACATCTTCTAAGGATTTGCTCAAGGTACTGAACCAAGCAAGTTACCTCAGCCTCTGTGTATGATCCATCCCAGAGTAGTTGGGAGCAATGACTGGCACTTTGCAGTCAAAAGATCTTGATACATTGATTTCATCCTCTGTATTGTCAGTCCTAAGCCTTGCAGGTAAATGAGGCTCAGCCTTGGGGTTTATTTTTTACTCCTCCCATCCCTGTCAAAAGCCTGATGGTGACTCTGGAGAGGCAGGAGACTTTGGTGCCATTTGCTTTAGGCAGCAAAAATGGAGAAGCAATTCCAACATTAACTTCCACAGAAATACCCATTTACGTGCAGCTGCTCTGGCTGGGTCATTTTTAGGGGAGAACAGGCTGATGTGGAATGCTGTGCAGGTCCTAACACAGAGGAGATGTGAGAGTGAGCTCTCCTTCCTGCCTGAGGAGGAGCAGTGATGATCCCACGTTTCTCTTTTCTTTGGCTCATCCTCATGTGAGGATGCAGCCAGAAGAGCTTCCAACCTGTGCCAAAAGGCACTGAGAGGAAGAAGGAGGGGACCTGGGATAAATGAGTCTCTGTGCCTCTCTGTGGACAAAGTAAATCAAATAAATATATGAAGGTGTGATCTGAAGCTGCTGATTGCCAGTTGTCATTAAATAAATATCACTTTATTATTTTCTGAAATAAAGCTGGTTTTTGATAGTTGTTGTGATGAGCTTCATGTCCTGTGCTGAATCAGAAGGACGGGACTGACACATCATCAACTTTGGAAACACATTTTGCACGTATTGCTGTTTGTGGCTCCATGAACCTCCCAGTAAAATCTGCTGCAGGAAGCCTTTGGCCTTAATTTCTGCACAGAACAAATTCTGGTTCAGTGTAGATTCAAGGAAAAAAACCCTGAAAGTTCAGATAGAATCCAGACATGCCTTCTAAACAAATCCAGTTATCACGAGCAGACAAGCCACTACTTCCTTTTGTTTTTAGCAATTAATAATTCACACCCTTTGTGATCTTAGGATTAATGTCAGGATTAACACCAAACACCAGTTCTCCCCTACAGAGCTCAGCAGCACAGGAATTTTGATGCTGCATTGTAATTAGCCCGTGTGAGCAGCAGAGGGTAGTGTATTACACGGAAAAACTTCCATCTGGGTACCAGGAGCTATTTGGGAGTGTTTTTCAGAAAAGCGGACCGATAGGAAGCATTTAAAGTGAGAGCAGGATGGCCCCTCTCTGCTGTGTGTGAGCCTTGGCTGCTGCATTGGCCAAAGATTAATTAAAAGTGATATTAATCTGGCTGCAGGAGGTTTGTCTGTGGTTAAATGCTTCAAACTCCTGTGCTGCACCAAGCTCTGATGCTGGATTTGAACTTTGATTTTTGGGTAAAGGTTTTCCAGGATTGCATCTCAGCTGTGTCCCCTTCACTCTGTGGAGAGGCTGAACATGCCCTGTGTGCTCCACTCACACAATTTACCTTGCAGGGCTGTCACAGCCCCCTCAGGGGTTACCAGGGTCACTCAGCCTGGGTCAGCAGGGCTGTAGAGCTCACACAAAACCATAGAATAGTTAAAATTGGACTCTGACATCAAGTCCAACCATAAAGCCAGCACCACCGTGTTCACCACTAAACCATGACCCCATAGCTGAATATTTTTTGAACACTTCCAGGGATGCTGATTCCAACCACTGCCCTGGGCAGCCTGTTCCAGTGCCTGACAGTCTTTTCAGTGAAGAGATTTTTCCTAAAATCCAATCTAAAGCTCCTCTGGAGCAACTTGGGGCCATTTCTTCTCATTCTGTCCCTTGTTACCTGGGAAAACACACTGACCCCCATCTGGCTCTTTTCCCTTCTCTGCACATGAAACAATCCAGCTGCTGCTCAGTGTAAAAGTAGCTTTAAAGAGTTCAGTCCCATGGGGGTTCAGAAAACATCTGCCTGGATGTCGTCTGGGTTAAATACTGTGAGGACAATCAATCCACCACCCTCTTCCCTCCTTCCATCTGCACTGAGAGAACTTCCTCTGGCTCTGAAGAGCAAACCTCTGCCTTCCCAAGCTGCTCCTGCTTTTCCAAGAGTATTTGCAGGATTGAAGTGGTGTACAAGCCTCCTTGTGCTGCTGTTTCACCTCTGCACCTCTCAAGGCTCGGGATAAATTGTTGCAGTCCCAGTGAAGAACATCTCACCTTGTCATCTCAATGCCTCTGGAAAGGAGAGCTCCAAACAGGGAGCAAAATTTTTTTGCCTTTCTTGTAACTTAAAGAGAAGGGAATTTGGCAACTGGTGCTGAGGGAAGCTGTTAGAGAGCAGCTGTGCTCTTTGAGATAATACACGTATATTTGCACATTAATATTTACAGATATAGTGAGAGTTTTACTTTTTCTTTCTTTTTTTTTTATTTCAAGGAAATTCTTGTATAACAAACAGTAAATGGAGTGTAGGCAAGAGCACAGGGGATCTTTTAGGGATGCTGGGAAGGACTGTCATCACCTGCTTTCTCTCTTTCATTGATGCATCGCAGTAAATATCCCACTGGGAGGCATCCCTAGGCAGAATGGTATTTCTTGCATCTCCTTTTGTATGAACAGGGTCAATGAAAAAGCTGTTCTTGACCTCTCTGGTTTCCTCTGGAAGATTTGAATGTTAATTTAAAAATTTCAGAAAAAGAAAGATCATCTTAGGAATTATCTCTATCCCCCTTACAAAGAAACAGCTTGAATATGGACAAAATGGCATTTTGCAACTCTTTAATTTAATATTTAATTAGAGAACCCTTGCCAATTTCTGCTGGCAGTGAGGATGGAAAGGAAACAAAAAGGAAAAGGAAGTCAAAAGGAGTTAAGTGATGTTAAGGAGGATGTGGAAGATGGAATGTACAAGTACTGGAGCCCCTTCTAGGCAGCCACCTGTGCCTGGATGGGTGGTGCTCAGTTAGAACCACGGCTCCCACTCTTGCTGACTGTCTCCCTGACACAGAAATGCAAAAGAACGTGATTTTTTTGTCTTAATAAAGTGGACTTGTCTCTCCCATTTCTTAATGAGGTTCTTGAACACCCGCCAAGATGTTCATAACAAGAAATGTTATGAAGCCCATTTCCTAAATGGTTTGGGGTTTAATTTGGTCCTTATAGCCCTGGATAATTTAAAGACTTTTGATCTGCTTAATCACAGTTATTTGTTTTATGGTCTGAGGCCTTTGGGTCTTGCAACAGTCATTCATCCATTTCTTGTGCTAAAATGCTACTTTCTGTCCTTAATCACCATCTTGGTGATAAAGGTGATTTACAACTTTGCTTTTCCCTGTTCAGGGGGGGATATGACCGCTACAATCCCTCAGGTGTCCTGCACCCTCCATCAAGCAAACCATTAATTCTAGCACAGCAAAGGTGTCAACCTAACTGGTTTGGAGGTCCTGAAACACGTGTACCTCCCCTTAGATAAATGGAGTCAATTAAATCTCCCATTAAGATCTCCTACTTCCACAGATGGTCTTTCTTTTTCTCATATGATAATCATATTAAAATTGCATGCAGAGCCATTTGTACACTTTAACATTAACGTTTGCTGCTCCAAATCAGCTGGGGGAAGAGGGAATTGTCACAGTTTTCATCTTCAGCCTCTTCTGCTCTCATTGTAATCCTTCCAAAGGGAGCCACTGCAGCCCCAGTAATCAGCAGCTAAAATTTTTTTGCATGGGCAGGTGAGAAAAGTAAAATCCAGGAGTTTCCTGGGACTGCATTGTGAAATGGAAATGTGTTTTCTGAGAAATTATTTCTGGAGGAAATGAACAGGGCCAGGGGATGCCCTGCCCAGATGGCTTTTCTCAGATTCTGTTGAGCCAATACTTTCAGCAATTGAGAAGAACAAATTTGAGTCTTGGAGTTCTTTGCTGCCCTCGAATCTGGGACCGGCCAGGGCTGAGTGCCCTCAATTTTCAGTTGTTATGATGACAGCACTGACAGCCTTGGAGAGCACAGCAGAATGAGGTTGGAATTGGTCTCGTGTGTCAAGCTGTCTGTAGTAAAAAACAGCACCTCGTACCCTCCTCTCAGAGAGCATGAAGCTCTGTCTTTAAGAGGGGTTTTATTTTTTCTCTTCTTTAATCTCCAGCTGGGACTTGACTTAGTGGAAGTTGTTTCTAATTGCCAGTTTAAATATATTAATGGCCAATTTTCCAGCAACTTTTCTTTTTGTCAGTGTTCTCCTTCAAGCTTCACGGTGCTTTTCTCTGTCTCTTGTTATGCACCAAAAGGAATTAGGGCCCCTCAGCTCTCTTTGCCAGGCAGGGGAAGCCTCATTTCAGAAGAATCATTTTTCACCCACATCTCATCCTCTCACCAGTTTTCCACCGCGTTTCCCATTTCAGCCTCACCCTCTTCTAGATATAGAATAATTTATTCCTTTGTAAAATGGCCTTGCTGTATCTTTACCTGTGCCTGGAAATACACAGGTGCCCACCTGGAGTTAAGAGAGCTCTTACCAAAGGGCTGACAGGTGGGTTTTGGGGTAGGGTACAGCACAGCTGACTTCAGCTCTGTGTAGTAGCTGTGCCTCCATCTCAGGTTCCCTGAACAAATGAAGTTCATTGTGGAAGGAACTGTCTATTTTATTGGCCACGAAGAACTTGAGCTTCATCCTTGCACATGCAAAGTTATCCATGGGTTCCTAAACTTGGCAGGTTGGGAAGAGGCAGAACAAATTCAGTTCTCAGTGATTTCATTATCTAAGAAAACATTCCATCTGTGGTACATCACATTCATTGTTCCTAGTGGTTTTCTAGGAGAGAAATGCCCTGGATTTACAGCTCAAGGACAGAATCTTCATCAAAACTTAATAAAGATTTAGTTTTAATTCTCATTTATTTTACTTTGCAGCATTTGCAGACAATGAGCTTTACTGCTTTAATGAAACATGTCTTATTATAAACCTGTCAAATCTGCTACAAAAAGAACACTGATTATTTTTTCAGTGAGTACCAAAGGGATTTATTTAATTTTTTGTGATCACTTACAGTTTCTGCCACAGCTTTGAAAGCAGCTAGACCTGGAGGGTATTCCTTTTGCATTGGCCCACTTGCAGCAAAAAGGGCTACACAGTAAAAATATATTGGTGACAACCTCAACATCTCTTTTTGGTGGTGAGGAGAGAGATGCTGGGTGCTCAATAACTTCTGTTTGTGAACTACTATTAAGTATGGGACTAGAAACAAAGAAACTTAGATCTTGTAGTATTTCATTATAGCCTCAGGCAGTTTCACAGCTCTGAGTCACTTTCTTCATTTGTGAAAGGAGAACATAATGGAAATTCAGTAATGTGCTGAAATTTATGTGTATAAAACCGAGCAACATGGAGACAACACTTCGGCCACTTCTGAAGCAGCTCCCACTAAATCCTGTGCAACAGAAATGTGTGAAATTTAATCCAAAGCAATGAGATACAACTGTGTAGCAGTTTGGGACAGAGAAGAGAGAGGGGTTCGGAGGTGTGGTACCTCTTTTCTCTGTGTAGTGAACAGGCAAAGTGATGCAGTTGGAAATGGTGCCCCTAAACACTTGTCAGGCTGACAAGCCATGGGAAGTGTCCAAGTCCCATCTGAGCCCATAAAAATCTCCCTGTCCTTGGTACTCACCTGCAGCTGCTTGTTGGCTTCCTCTTTTTAGTGAGATTTTCTGGACAAAATTCTACCTCTCATATATATATATATTTTAAACCCATAGAAATCTGGCCATTTTTTCATTAAAAAAGACAGCAGGTGTCAGTGGTATCTGCCTATGCATGAGAACCTAAAAAGAGTTTTGGTCCAGAAGTAGTATATTGTTTTGTAGTAATTTTCTTTTAAGCCTCAGGGGTTGAAATTTGCATTTGCTTTACTTCCCAAGCCCCTGGCAGAGGGAGTTTGAACCCACAGCTGTGGTGTGGCCATGTCACCTGAGCCCTGGTGAGTGAGAGGAGATGGGTGGGTAAGATTTCAGCTCAGCTGAGTTTTTCCTCTTCTTCATATCCTGGAGCCTGGATCTGGTGCATGGCTGATGTGCAGTGGGAGTCACTGTGAGACCTTTTGCTGGCTCCAGGAGCTCTTCAGGGGGAGTTTCTTGAGAGAAATGGGGTCTCTGACCTGCCTGACAGCACAAGCTCTGGAAGGTATCTCAGTCCATGAATTGTAGGTTTGAAACAGCCCATCACAACTTCCCTGCAGAGGGGTGACTCCAGTGGAGCCCATAGTTCTGTAGTCCATGCAAAGTAAAAACCTAAAAAATCTCAGAAATGGCTTTTGGTTAGAGAACTGGATCAATAAAAGTTAAGGCTAAACTTTTTAATATAATTGACCCCCTGGCTGCTCACAAAATGCTGCCACTGTGATGACAAATAATAATAATAATAATAGTAATAATGACAGTCATCATCATTATGGCTTTTGGTGGAAAGGTTTAATGGGGAGTGAGTTGAAGAACTTAAATGTCAATAAACTGACTGTGGTTTCATGAATGCTCAAGTTCTGCCTTCCAAAGGTAAAATGGTCAGTGCTAATTTGGCTCTCAGCATTAGAAGGATCTTCTAAAGTGAGGACAGCCTTCCTCAGCTGCCAGAGTGGATCTCATATGGTTTGCATGCCCAGCCTCCCAGCTGCTGGATTTTTGGGAGCCTGCCTGGGCAGTGCTGTGCTTTCCTGATTTCCCCCTCTCCACACACTGTGTGTGTCCTGCTGCATGCTGTGGATGCCAGGCTCATGCTGTGAGTGACACCATTGTGTAATTGTTCACAAAAGCCTCATCGAGCCACACGTCCCTGCAAATGACACCAGAATTCCTGCTCAAGTGGCATGTAAGTCAATGGTGACTGTCAGGTCCAAGCTGAAATTTCTCAGTTGATGGAAAAAATAATTATTGGTACTTACAATCTTACCTCCAGACCTTATTGTTTCTTTGTCTTGTTTTCAGAGGAAGGAGGGGACAATTGCCAGCACTTTGATGGGGATATAAAGTGAGAGTGATTACTCACTGATTAGTATTTGGTTATTCTTTTTCATTTGAAAATCAGAAAGAAAAATAACAGGGAAAAATAAAACGACAAAAAGCCACACACACAAAAGAGAAACTTGAAAACATGACCTGTTTGTGTAGGATGGGCTCTCTGTCCTATACTGTCATTTTTCCCTGGGCAAAGTCACCTCATGGAGTCAGGAGGCTCCTCAAAATGGCCATGGAGCTGCTCCTTTCTAAAGTCAATTATAGCTGGCAAAAAGCTGGAAGTGCTGCTGTTTTTTCTTTCCTTGAGGTTGTGTCAATCACTAGAAAGCTGGGAGTGTATCAGGGCCAAAAGTAGGGGAGAATATTGGAATATTGTACCTGCAGTGATGAAAATTCCACTCCAAAATGAACCAGGAGGACAGAAGTATCTTACTGGAAATGATTTAGCAAGGCTGAGAATCTTGTTTTGGTGGGGTGTGAGGGTGTGTACAGACTGGAGCATCCTGTGATCTCCAGATCCACAGCTCCTGCCTTGACTTTGTTGACAAGATCTTCCTCCTGTGGCTACAGCCTCACAAACACCATCACCTCCAATCTAAAAACCAGACTTCCACTGGGTTTTGGCAGTAGGTTTCAAATGTATCCTTTTGGGAAGAGGAGAGTGGATAGTCTGAGCATGGGTGGACATAGTGGAAAAACAAAGGCAGTCAGAATATTTCAATTTTGTAGAGGTTTTCATCTGACAAAGATATGCAAAGCAATCTCTGCTTTCTCTTGCCCATTAAAGGGTTATGAAGGGATGTTGGTGTTAGGTGGGAACATCCCCATGTTTCTCCACCATTCTTCCCTTAGACACCTCAAGTCTCTCTTGATTATGGAAGAAAGGTGTGGGTACAATGGATCCCTCACCTTCCTCCTTTTCACCCTCATTCCTTCCTGAGTAACCTATCCAACACACTCTCACTTTTTTTTTTTTTCCTCCAGTGGTCACAATTTTGCTGTGTCCATCCCAAAACTTGCTGGTTTTGATGTGTTTATTTACTATTTCTGATATTTGCAGTCTCATTTTTGCAGCATTGCTGATTCAGTTCCCCAGGTGCTGCTGCTGGCCTTGCTACACTTGGATCCCCAAAAGGTCCCTGGTGTTCCCATCCAGGTTCCCATCCTAATCCCAGTCCTCACAGCACTATCTGTAGATTTATTGGTTTCTCACATTGTTATATAATACATTCAGCACTTTCTTGTGCCATAGCTGGCAGTTTTCCACATCCATCCAGTTATCCAGACCTCAGCCAGAGCTTTGTCCTGTGCCTGCAGCCCCAGCAGGGACCCACTGGGCTGGTGGGCAGGGAGGAAGTATTACATTGCTTCATTCATTCAGTGCTGATTAATCTACTCTCTTTAGGCTTTATTAGGAAAGTTAACTATTTTAAGTTATATTTTATTAAAACGTAGCTTTTGGGGGCTGAAAAGCCGTTTCAATCTCTCCAAGAACATCAGCAGAAGGTAAAGGCACATCCCCATTAGTCCTTGTCATTGCTTCACTGCTCAGGAACAATTTTCTCTAACAAGTCCTTTGCCTTATTTCTGGGGGCTTATGCCTCAGATCTCTCCCTGGGAAACCCTTGTGACAGGAGCAACTTAAATCCTTCTGGGAGAAGCTGTTCTTTTGGAAAGCCTTTCTGATTTTGGAGCTGTGCACCAGTGTTGGGTCAGACCCCTCACCATTTATTCCTGTCCAGGATAATGCTGTGCAGCTCAGAGTTATTAATCCTCAAATGAGTCTGAACAGTGACTTAGAAGGATGCTTAGCTTGATCCACCAGTGCACACTTACTGGTTTAGATGTGAATGAGGAGAGAAGGAGCACCCAGGAATTCTTCACTGACTCCTCACTTTGGCAGAAATACCAATCTGTAAAATTAAGAGCTCTTGAGTCATTACTTGCACGTATTATTCAGTTCTTCTTCAGGGCTGATAATTTTTTTCTGGAGAGGGGAGTGAAGGAATATCTCAAAAAAATTCAATTATAATTTTTTCTCCCACTACTTTATACAAATGGCTCTGTGACTTCCTAGGGGCTGTTTACCCTAATCAGGAAAACCTGCATGTGGCTAATATTCAGAGATGAAGCTTTACAGAAAAAAACCCCAAAATACCAAACCAAATCAACCAAAAAAAGAATTTTACCTTTTAAATTCAATGAGACCAGCTCAGGAGGGAAAACTACAAGAATACAGTTCTTCCTATGTCAAAAATAAATAAGAAAAAGAAGAGAAATTCCCCAAATCATGGTGATCAGGCATTAATTCTGTGACCTGAGGCCACCCCACACATTGAGCTCCAGTGAAAGGATGGCACAGTAAGGGATGGATATGTCCCAAATGGCAGGTCCCTGTCTGTAGGAGTCATTACAGGGAGCCTATGGAGGGAAATAATGCTTGGCTACCCATATGTGCATGTGGAAAGCATCCATCATTATTACTTATGCTGTGCAGGCTCATGATTAACATGCAGCTCACAGAAGCTAATGGCTAAAAAATTGATCTTGCTCATTGAGGAGAACAGGAAAGAAAGAATTTTTTTCCCCCCTTCAAGCGGTTTGGAAGATGGCTGTTTCCACCCTGAAACATTGCTCAGAGGGGGGAAAAATAAATAGGGGGAGGGAAAAGGAAAAGAAGGAAAAGTAAATATATTCCTGTTGTGAGCAGCAGTCTCTGAGTCTGTTCTAGGAGAGAGAAATGGCTCATAATAAAAAAGGGTGGAAGAAGCCTTCCTTAACTTCTCAGTTTGGAAAGAAGTTATAGTAGAGTGGTTGGGACATCATTCACCCAAAGCATGTCCCAGGTGGTAGCAGAGCTTTGACAGTTACAGAAATGGGATTTTTTTTCTAGATGAACTGATATTTTCATGTTTTCTTTTCCTTTCCCAAGCTACTTTGGCAACTGCTGCCCAGCTTGTTTCTCATATTCCTTGGAGCAGGTTAACACTGAAGATCCCCTCATGATTTAGGACCAACAGTTCCCAGAGCTGAAGAATACAAACAACAAAGGCAAGGGAAAAAAAAAGCATCCTCCAGTTCCCATCAGGCTTTAAACCCAACACCACGAAAGACCCAGGATCTGTTTGAACAGGGATTTTTTGTGGGAAAGCAGAACAACTCCAATGCCTGGTTAACCTGTTTGACTGTCAGTTGGTCAAGAGATGGTGAAATTGTGCTTTGCTTGTGTCACTTGCATCCCTTAAACAAGCCTGAAAGAGACAAAAAATGCAAGTTGTGTTTGTTTATTCATGTTGTAAGGATTCCTATAGCTCATTAGCAGGACATAATAACTTAGAGAAACAAGTTTTATTATGGCTCGCTTGGGGCCTTGCAGCTTTTGTGTGACTTGTCTTTCCAAAGTCTCAAACTTCTCCTAGACCAACTTCTCTGACACGTTTTTCATGAAGTTGAGCCAAAAAGGAGGAAATGATTTTTTATCCATAAACAAGAAGGTCAGGAAAAGAAATGAAAGCAGGCTGTGTAGGGTTTATACTCACTCATTCCTCTGAGTGTCTCCCAAGTAATCTGGGAGGAATTCTGTTTCAGGTATTATGAATGTGCTGTGATGAATAAAGTTGCAATTTGAACATTATGAGTGCAAAGTGGAGGTGGATTCAGAGATCACACACAGCCTGCTGAATGGGAGAAAGGGATCTGCTTAAAATTCTGGTGTGTTTTCTGCATGAGTCAACGCAAGATTGAGGTGGTAGGTGTTTGAATATCTGCACACCTTTTATTTTATAGATAATGTAATTATATTCTCACTTCAGCTCACCTATAAAAAGAACTCAAATTTGCAATAAAAAGATCTTTACCCCTTTTCTGCTGATCGTTGCTTAGCAAAGTATTTCACACAAGAGGTTTGTTATCTTTAATAGCACTAAAATTACTTTAAGCAATTACCTGCATCATTTTAAACTCTACAGAGGTTATTAAAATATTCTCATGGCAACTATAAAGAAATATGAAAATAAGTAAAGACTAAATTGCACTCAGTCTCAAAAAGTCATTTGCCTTAAAGCATGTTTGGTCCTTAATTTCTAAATAGGCATCTTTGTTTCCTGAATTGAATACTCTCCTCTATGTTTGACCTTCCACATTCCAGCTTTGAAGGCGGGTCTTTTCTTACAATAACCATTTCAATTTCAGAACAAACAGAAAAAAGCCAAACATATATTGCAAAATACCATTGCATGGCCAACCTAACAGTGACATCCCAGAAATGAACCTGAGCTTTGAAAATCTGCTGTTGAATCTCTTCTTGCTTTACTATGAGGAACCAGAAATTAACTCCTTAAGACTCGATGTCATATCCTACATGTGGTTTTTGACTACTTTTATTTCTCTTTAGGCAGAAATTTCTTTCAGCACCCAGTGACAAAAACCAGCTGAGGAACAACTTTCCACTACTGGGGTTTGCTAAGTATTGGCAAAAATACTTTCCCCAGGAAGGAGGGAATTGTACAAGAATTTGTGGAATTATCAGAAAAATCTTGTTGCTTTGCATCCTAGAAAATGATGCAGAGCAGTGAAAATCTCTGCTACCTGTGGTGTGTCCTCTTTACTGGTCCTCTTTTGATTTCCATCTCCCACATCAACAACATGGAGCTGAAAGAGTGGCTTTTTATAGAATAATGATGTTGAAGGAAATTAGCATGGTTCTAATTAGGGAATGAAAGGAGCAATTAATTTAGAGACTTTTGACTTCTGTGCCAGAGACATCAGCCCAGCAGACCTCCTGGAGCAGGGCAGGAACATTTCAAAGCGCAATGCTACAGCATGGCAAAAGTGTCAGTAAACGAGAAAGCAAAATTAATTGAGAGAATTGAAAATCTAGAGCAATTTTGTTACCGTTTAATTTATTTTTACATATTCTGTTGAGATAGCAGATTTGTAATATCCACTGCAATTCAGGATCCCATTTTTTTTCCACAGTTGTTATTAAACCAAGTGGTTTCTTATACTGTTTTTTTCCTCCATTGAAGAGCCAAGTCCCAGAAAACCTGGAAGCAACATTTCTCCCAAGTTCCTGCAGAGTCCAGGGTTAGGTGGCATCTTGGTCATGATGTGGTGTTTTCCCCCTGGTAAACTGGGCCATGAAATCAAGTACAGTTACAGTGGAAGAGCTGAAAGTTGCTGACTCAAGCAGCCCTTTTCTGGCAGCTTTGCACTTGGTGCTTCTTTGTCTCCCTCCTCCAGATAAAAGCTGGAATCAGAGATCAAAACTTCCTCAAGCTGTTAAGCTTCTGACATCTGCAAAGCCAAGAGTTCAGAGACGATGTCAAAATCATTATCTGCAACTGAACAAGAAACATTTCTTTTTGCTCGCAGTCACACAGGCAAGTTCTTCTTCTATTATTTTCATATGGCTTCACAGGGTTTGAGGCCAGAAGGGGTGATTAGATCATCTAATTTGTCTTGCTGTGAGTTGCAAGTCACTTCTTCCTTCTTAGATTCTCCCAGGTGACTTTGAACTCAAGCATTCATCTCCACAGGCAACCAAACCCCTGGGAAATAGGAGAAATGGACATAAACTTAGTAACTGAGGCTCCTGCAATGGCAAGGAACTAACTCAAAATGCTGTGTGTGGCCAGATAAGTCCTGATTCTTTGTCCCAGTGCTACAGAGAAAGCCAAACTCCAAGTGAACAGCTCTGAAAACCCAGGATGGTATAACTGAGAGGAGAGTTTTTCCTCAGGCATCCATCTGCTAAAGCTTTTGGGTGAGCTGTGATCCCTGAGCTCTGCTGATCACTTTGAGAAGGCAGGAAAGCCTCAGTGTACTGAAATTAGCACAGGTCAGGCTGCCCAGAGCTGACTTTGAAGGCTGCCATCTCCAGAGATCTCCTTCCTAAACGTGGAGACACCACTTTGCCCTGTCAATGTCTCTGCAGGAAACAACTCAGTTCCTAAACTGAATTAATCCAATGTTGGCTTTTCACCAGCTCCAGTTGTCATTTCACCTCTCCAAGCTGAAATCAGTAGATTAAGGGTGACTTTCAGTCAGGTGCCCAACAATTATGCAAATTTTAGGGTCCCCCACTTGCCCTGCAGCAACTGTTCCAGAGGAGCCAAGGTCTCCTGTAGGTCCTGTGTGCTACCTGAGGGGTCTGAGCTCTCTGAGATACCCCAAAGCACCTTGGATACCTGTTTTAGGTAATTAATTAGACAACTGTATCCTGCTCTAAGCTTCATACTGTAAGATGCACATTATAGGTGAATCATGTATAAATGGTGTGAGTTTTCCAGTTTTTATAGCTAATTACAGCTAACATGAACCTAGTATTTGATTTTTTTAAATATAGCACATTAATCAGAGATTTAAGTGCAGGCATAAAGGATTAAAATAATTAAATTCTGAGACTAACTAGTCTCCATTCCAGAATTCAGACAAAACTCCCATGTGGACTTGTGGGCCTAATGTAAGTCTAACAAAGTTGGCATTGTTCTCTTGTCAAATGATAAAATTTATATATTAAAAAGGAAAAAAATGGCATCAGGCACATATGGATTTTCTAGTGTGGCTGTAATAGTGAGGAAGACTTCAGTTTTTTTCAGAGGGAAAAAAGTAATTCCTGCTGTAGGCTTGGAAATCATCAATGGAGAAGAAAGAAATCCTGGTTGCATTTGTTGACCTTGAGATGGTTATGGACCTTCAAGAAAACAGTGAGTGGAGAAAACTGGATGTGAACATATCTCACAGGAGGAATTTCCAGCAGAAACAGGAAATTATGTGGTGCTGTAAAATCTCATTTAGGATGATAACATACAGTTCTAGTCACACATATTCAAGAAGCATTAACTAAAACTGAATTAGGTGATGGAGAACATACCTTCATTTTAAAAAAATGGTGATAGCTTTGCTTATTTAACCTAGAAAACTGCAGTTTAAGGGGAATGAGAGTATATTGACATAATGATATAAAGAGAGACTTCGCAGCTATATCAGACGCTTTGGCAGAAGAAGTTTAAAATAAACAGCAGTATAAAAAGCTTTAAAAGGATTGTGGCTACATTTCACCTGGATATTTGAAGGAAGTTAAGCTCCACAAGGTTGTAGTTCTCCAGTGACTTTTCAACAGGGACAATAGAGGAGAAGCCTGAGGTTTTAATTGTAGCACACAGTTGTACAAAATGCATTGAGAATGGACAGGTTGAACAAAGAAATTTCTGTTCATTTTCTGCCCTACATTGAAAAGTGCAACTTTTTGTCCCTGATCAAACTAACTTGAGATTTTTTTAGTTTGTTTGGCTTTTTTTTTTTTTTTTTTTTTTTTTTTTTTTTTTAATATATTTCCATTGCACAACACGTTTAGGCTAGAACTGGTTTGATCTTTTCTATTTATATTCTTGTAGTTGATGACAATTGATGTTCTTTCACTTGGGTTTTCAAAGGCATGAACCTCATGATCAATTTATGCCTTGCCACAATTCACCTCAGGATACGATATACACCTGGCATCCAGTTCCTGGGTAACAGATCTTCAGGACAGCTTAATGACTGATGCAGCTGTGCAAGTGGTGATGATGAAAAGAAAATCCATATTTCAGTTTTCACTCAAAGTAGGGGACATTCAATCAGTGATCAGTGATTCCGAGGGAGGACAAAGGCAGAGACGTGAAAGATTTTGGCCTCCGCTCATTTTTATAGCTGTCAACAGAAATAGTTTATGTGGGCTCCTGGATTTACTCAAAGACAGGGTGCAGATGGCCTATTTGTCATTAAAAGAGCATTTTAATGCAAGCTTGACCAGGTCTGAGATGTTATCATTTAGAAACACTGCGAAATGTCACTGACCTTCCTTTACAGAAGTTTGATGATCAGAGATAAAGTGAAGATGAGAGTGGCAGTCGTGTCAGATCTGTGGTGAGGGAAACTGGAAAAGTCAGAGAAAGCACTTGGAGCCCAATGGCCCCAAATCACCAAATTTTATGCACGTCTGACTTCAAGCACAGCAATGAGACACATGGATGTACACAAAACAAATCACCTGCCTAAGATGGTCCCTTTTTTTAATCTCAGTCTGGGATGAGACCCAAAAAAACATAAAGACAGAATAAAGTAAATTGCCTAGAAAGAAAAGTAACATGTACAAAAGTTGCTGTTATTTACTGACATTAAGAAATGTCAGCAGAGAGTTCAGGGCTGGGCAGTGCTCAGATCACTGGCCCCTCTGAGTCACTCAGACTGTGCTCAGGAAGTCATGGCCAAGCTGAACTCAAAAAAAGCAGAGAAATGGATTATTTTAATCATTGCTTGCAAACCCATAATTTATTAAATTCTGGAATGTATATCTTGCTATATTTGCAGGAGGGAGGACAGGGAATAATATTAGAAGTCCACTAGAGATGCGATTTATCTCAGTATGCAAATGGGGGACAGGGAGCCTCCCGTCCAATGTAAATTTGCAGTTAAATCCTCAAATGAGAGTTTGCTTTGGGCTCATCCAGCTCTGTTTTTCTGTCCATGCTTGGTGCCATGTAGCAGTGTAGAAGAGAACAGGGAGATCCAAATGGGAGAAGAGCCTTTCTGGAAGTGCATTTTCAGTCTGGTGTAAGGGGGGAACAGTGAGAAGGGAGATTCCCCAGGCAAACAGCACTGATTGAAAATGGTGGTAAAAAATACTAAACTCTAACATGATTTGAAGCAGGGAGATGTTTCCCTTGTCTTTCAGGCAACAAAATTCAGGGCAGGCATGTTCAGGGTCAGATCAGAAACAAAATGGTGCCTCAGGTAGAAAATGGTGTGAACATGAGCAGATGCTGAAGTAAAAATGGGATAAATCAGCTTTCACCTGCTCTGCTGGGCACATTGCTCTGAGAGCTGGCACCACACCTGGACTCTGAGGTGCTGATAATGGCCTCAAAGTGACCACTGGGAAGCAGGAAAAAGGAAAAGAACCTGCCCAGCAGGGCACAGCAAGCCCACCACAATTAGTACCTGTGTGGAGCTGTGGCTGCCCAAAAGTTGGTGTTTCCCTGCAGTCCAGCACCCTGGGCAGGTAATTGGACATTGACGCCTTTTCTTTGAACTGTTTGCTGCAGCACTGGAGGATTTTGTTAGACATTTTATCTTTTATGTATCATTCACATGGTTTTGGCCGCTCTCCAAAAAACAGTGATGCTCTTTGAAATTACTTCTGATTTTTGGTAGTTTGGTTGTTTTTAGAGAGCATCCTCTCTGCTGGACTTGGATTCGAACAGCTCTTCCTTTGAGGTACTTACAGGTGGATTTCAAGGGGGAGAAAAGGAAGGAGAGGAGTGAGTCGCACCCGAATTCATGAGAAAAAGTAAAGGGCAGCATTATAATTTTCCTGTATCTAACATAACAACAACTTGGTCAGGCCAGTGATCTATGGCTGGGAGGGAGACCTTTTCATTGGCAAAGAGACCTGGTAGGGGGAAGAAAAAGGCAGGTGAATTGTTCTCCTGTATTTGTGGAAAAAAGAATTTAAAAAGCTCATTCTGCAAAGCAGTGAGAAAGCAGGGAAACTCTTGTTGTTCACAGGCAAAGGAGCCCAAAAGCTAAACTTTTTATTAAACTCTTGCACTAAAAGATCTGTGGGCTGCTTCATCTTCCCAGGAGAACCTGTCCACAGGACAAGCCCATGTCTGCTCCCAGCTGGGGGCAGAGAATGTTTTATGGCTCTGAGCTTGCAGGGAAGCTCAGTCCCACAGATGATTCAGACTGCAGACACTGAAGCACTTCCATTTCAGGAATCACTATGAAATGAGGTTTTATATTGCAGCATTGAAATACTCAGGGAAAATCTATTAGGGCAGCTGCAGGATGGGGTCAGCAGGCAGCACAGCGAGGAGTCCAGGAGACTCTAATTTACACAAACTCTGTACCACGAGCAAACACACCAGGGGGGGCATTTAAATGGTCTCTTCACTCTGGCTGTGCTACCAAAACAAGTAATTTGTGGGTGACACTAAACTAGGAGGAGAGTCTGATGTGACAAATGACAGAGTGGCTGCCCAGGGGACCCAGATTAATCTGAAGAAAGGGCTAAATTAAACTCTGTGAGTTTGGCAAAGAGAAGCACAAAACTCTGGTTTTGGGGTGGAGAAACCAGCTGGGAGCTGACTGCCTGAACAGTCTCCCCACTGGAGAGGCCCTGTGAGGGTGGGGAGGCACTGGAACAGGTTGTTCAGAGAAACTGTGGCTGCCCCATCCCTGGAAATGTTCAGGGCTGGGTTGGATGTGGCTTGGAGTAACCTGGGATAGTGGAGGGTGTCCCTGCCCATGGCAATAGATGGTCCTTAAGGTTCAACCCAAACCATCCTGTGATTCTGGGACCTGAGGGTGACAGGAGGTCCCAGGTAAAACACAATCTATAAAAAGGTGGGTCCTGCTGTGATGGGTCATATCCTGCAGGGCACCCAGCAGAAGTTTATTCCCCATGGAATAACACTGCTTATGTCCACAGGGGGAGAGGGACATGGAGATCAAGTAAAGGGCCACCACCCATCCAGGGTGTGCTGGGAAGGAGCTGGGCTGGCCAGGTTGTTGAACATAATGAACAGACCAGAAGAGTGATCCACAAGTTTTATCCATTTCACACCATAATACACTAACACTTTTTTTTTTTTTTTTCCTTTCTTTTTTCTGAGGATTGATTGACTGGGAGAGCTGATGGCTTGAAGCAAGGCTGCAGGGCTTTTAGGCAGCTGGCCATCAGTCTCACAGGAAATATCCAGGAATGAGGCTGTTCCTGCATTTGGACGAGCATGTTCTAGCAGGTACTAAGTTATGGGATTTGTTGTCATTTTTTATTTCCTTTGCTGTGAAATAATTTCTGAGGAAAAGGAAGAAGAATCAAATCAATTTCTCCAAGATGGCAGGAGGCAGAGCAGGGAAGTGGAAGTGCCTCAAATGGTTAATATCAGGGATGGGTGAAAGTGATTTGACAAGGATTTCAGGAGTTTTCTGTGTTCTCACTGCAAGAGGTCATCCAATATGAATGATGCCTGAGCAAAATTTTTAAAGGCTGGACAAATGTAGCCATTAGCAATTTCAACCAACCTTCAAAACTTGTTTGCAGGAATTTATCTCAGGTTTTATGCATTTATTTGTAAGCATATTTTCCTTGTTTGATTAAAAAAATTTTTTTGCACATCATGCAAAATTATTCAGTGATGTTTCCTGTGAGAACGTTTTCTGACATGCACAGACATTTACTGCAATAGTGACTTTCAAGATTTGTTCTTCTGAATTTGCTATTTATGATTTGTTTTTCTTTTCCTTGAGCATTCCTGCCTGTGGGCATGAGCCCAGGAGGAAATCTGCAGAGTATCACTAAATGCCTTTGTAAGACCCATCCAGGGAATTTTCATTTTGTTTGAGAAGCTTTGGCAAGTTGAAAAAGTAGAAGGTTTAGATGAAGAGAGACAAACAAGGTGATTATAGCCCCTATTGTCTGTGCCTGGTACAGTGTTTGTGTGTTGGGTCTGAGGTGACACAGCCACATTCTCTTTTCCTGCCCTCCATCCCTCATTTTTGAGACAGAGTTACATCTGGGTTCCTATGAAACATTTAGAGGAGTAATAGGAGAAGTCAATATCTCTCCAACCTCACATAAGTTACAGTGATGCTTTAGGAGTGTGCCAGATGCTGTGTTTTGTTGGATTATCCTGGACTTGCCCCGGAGCTGTCTCATGCAAAGCTGTGCTCTGTAGATATGGGCTCATGCTTTTCATGGATTTCCAGGGGAGTGGACTTGAGGTGAAAGGAGGCTGAAGATTTCCAGGGCCAAAGAAAGTGCAAGCTGGATCCTGAAACCGAGACCAAAGGAAATGTAAAAATTTGGGTCTGGTGTTGGGAACCCAAGCACAGCAGATGTTTGGTCCATGGCTGGTAGAAATCAGTGAGGTTTTAGTGAGATGCTCACTGGAAAGCCAGAAAACCCTTCCCAGCTCGGTGTGATGTGCTCACAGAAAAGGGACTCAGGGAGAGGAGGGGTTACCAGATTCACCAAATGGATTTCAAACCAGATGTGTGAGTTAAACCTCCTATTTACAACAATTTCCCCTTCCACCTCAGCAAATTGGATTTCTGGTTGGTTTTATTTTTTAATTTTTCTCTCTTTCTGTCAGTCATGGCAAAGCCTGTGGACACTCCTGTGTACCTTTCTTTCCAGTTAAGGCTTTTCAACACCCACAGGTGTGTAGTGTTTTCTTTTTTCCCTCCTTTATTTTGCAGCACCAGGTGCTCTCTTGAATCAGTCCTACCTTGGTGCACTAGTGAGAAGATGCAATCTGAAGAAGACTTGGCCCCTATTATTTCTTGCCTAGTGATATATCTGACACGAGTTAATAATTTGTCATTTAAAAAAAAAATCTCTACATTTGTCCAAAGTCTTTCAGAGCTAGCTGCAGTCCCCTTGCAGCTGTCTCAAAGCAAACCTTTGCATTCCCCATGAAATTTCATTTTTCTGTACTAAGATAAACTTCAAGAAAACTAAACTTTCTTCTTTCTCTGTCTCCTTTTAATTCCCCAGGACAGATACCACTTCAGAAAATGATCTCATCCTGCTTTGTCGTTTTGCCAATATCTTGTGTGAGATGAACATCCCAATAGGTACAAAGTATTTGCTATAACAAGTCAGTGTGTTTGTTTATCCACTCCCCAGAAGAATAGGAAGCCTTTTGAAATGCACATCCTTTTTAGTACTTCGATACGAGTGTCAAGAATGGAGTTCATGTCACTCTGGCCAGACTGTGGGAGGGGTGGAGAGAGGACAGTAACTCAGCATAGGAATCTGTGCAGCCTCTCATGGAAAACCTTGTATCCTGTGTTAGAGGAGTCACTTTAAACTGATCACAGCAAAAATGTGCACAAAGATGACACATCTGTGAACATTTAACGAGCACAACTGGGGGACTTTACCAGTATTCAGTGTCATTCTCTTTCTATTTTATATTCATAGACAATAAGAGGCCCATAGCCTGATTCACATCAGCTGCTCTCCTCTCTTGCTATTTGCTTCTTGAATTGTTCTGCAAAACTTCAAGCTGGACTCTCTTTTCTCTAATGAGCTAAAATTGTTCTAAAATAAAAATTCAACCTGCTGTTGCCCAAGATGTGGATTTGTGCTTTGCTAACAGCACATGACAAGAAAAATAAAAATAAACCATACAGGCACATCCTCAAATATAACACCTTGGTTCTACACAAATTGTTGTGCTTAGTTTTGTTGTTTAGAACTTTGTTTTCTTTTGAAAGAAGGAGATCTGTGGGCAGGTTTTGAACAGATTACAGTTGTGTTTCTGCTTTTATAAGAATCTGGACTATCTGTGTTGGTATGGGCATGTTTTCTTTCCAGCACGGACCTTGTCTGTGTGCTTCGTGTATCTGTCTGTGTTATGGATGTTATGTACTTTGTTTGCCTTAAAAAATCCCTGCTTTGAAAAAAACCTAGAGGGAAAGTAAGATGCTCTAAGCATGGATAGAGCTAGGACTGAAATTCAAGTGTTTTCCATTCTTTTTGCAACCCTTTGGTAGTAGAGCTCCTCTCCACAAAGGCAGCACTTCACCCTCCTAGACACTTTTGTTAGTACCCCCGAATAAATCTTTTTAATGACAGCAGAGGAATACCAAACTTACATTGAAGGACTCCCATTTTCCCTCTCTCTTCTTGTTCTTTAAGTGTTTTTTAGACAGCCTTGAATGACAAAGACAGGGAAGCACATAGGAGAGGTCAGGACAGCGTGGTTGTGTCAGCTGAAGGAGCTGGGGTTTTGTTCAAAACCCTCCTTTCTCCTCTGTGTTAGCAATTTGAATTATTGCAGCTGAGTGCTGAGCAGAGATTTGGATGATTCTTGTGGTTTGGGAACAGGGGGTGAAGCACATTGATGTGTGACTGATGCAAGTGTGTGCCTCATGCCTGTACTGCCTGCTTGCACAGACACACTCAGGTTCTGCTGATGGAAAATCCATCCACTGGCTAAAAAGGACCTGACAAGTCCTTTGATGGCTCCACTTTCCCTGTCCAAAATTGCCCTTTTGTGTCACGTTAAATGCCATGTGAAAGACAGACATGGAAAAGTACCCTCCACACAGGCCTAGGGTAATAAAATAATGAGCTATAAACAGCAAAATAACCATGCCCTGCACCTCTGAGACTGGAAGCCTGGCTCTTCACATCCAAACCCACCAGCCTGGAGCTTCTGAGCTAATGGTAAAACTCTCTGACATGTTGCAGCAGCAGGTCTCCTCTCCTGGCTTTGCTTACCAGCCACATCACACTCCAGGGAAACATCACAGTTACAAGCCAGGAGCTCTCATAAAGTTTTGAAGGTGGAATAAACCCTGCTGCCTGGATGTGAGGACACTCACCCCTCTGAAATATGGCTTGGGGGACCATTAGCTGTGGCAGAGTCTCTGCTTCAGCTGCCTGCTGTGGGAAGGGGTGAACTCCTGCACCCCACAGGCGCTGGGGGGCAGAGAGGCTTCAGAGGGGCCCAAGGGACTGAGAGACATCAGTGAGCTGACAATGTACCTCTAAATAGTGCCAGGAAGGGTGATGCACCCCCAGGGAATGGCACACTTCCCAGTGTGTATGGTGGCACTCACCCCTAAAGCAGCCCTGGCCTGATCCTATTAGAGAGGTCAGGTTAAACCAGCTGGAGCCCTGACATGATGCATGAGGGCACTTTTCTGTGCTTTGGAAAGTCATTTGGTCACTCTTCCCACTCAGTCTTCACTCATTGCTGCTCTGTGCCCACCTCAGCCATCAGCTGGAGCAATTGGCTCCTGTTGGCTCAGGAGTCTGAATAAGGAAGGGGCTCTGATTCTGGATGCTTCTGATTCATTAAGCTGAGTTTTAAAATAATCTTTTTTTAAAACTCTCCTCTCCCTAAAATCAGTGCAAATTGAAATGAATTTCATGTCAACTCTTTGTATAGGTGTGCAGAAGAGGCGCTAAAACTTCAGATTTTCTCAAAGGCCAGTGGCTGAGGTTTGGACATTCTCTGGAAAATATGAATCTTTTTAGTAAGTGCATTTGCAGAAGCAAATAGAACATCCAGATTCAAAGAGGCAACACTGGTTTTATCCTGGGCAGGCAGAGCCACTGAACTTTATTTAATGTTAACTATTCCTGAAACCGCAGCTGTGTTTACTCCCACAGAGGAGAACAGATGGCATCAGACTCAGATGCCCCAGTCAAGAGCTGGAGTTGAGGCAGCTTTGATGCCCAGAGTGCTGGGAACCCCAGCCTGGCTTGTGGGAATTTACCTTCTGGATCTTAGATTACAAGGATGCTACTTTAATTGACAAGTTCAAAAGCAAAGCTTAGGTTGGTCATTTCCTTCCTCTGCTTGAGGCGCTGGTGGTGATCAGGGCACTTAGTAAAATAAACATTTATCTTTCTTTAACACCTTCCAGCCAGGCCCCCTCAAAGCTGCTGGATTTATTCAGAAAGTTCAACGCCTCAACTTGAAAAGTTGAAATGTTTGACACTGCCTTGTGTGGAGGGAAAGGTTGTTTCTGCAGCCACGAGTGCAAAGCCTCAGATGTTTGAACCCTCTCATCTCCATCTGCAAAGAACTTGTTCTTTGATTTCCTTTTCCCCACTTTCCTCTGGCATTGTTGTCAGGAGACTCTGCAAATGTCAAAACCATTATCAGTCACAGGCAAGCAGGCTCTTAATTGAACTTTTATTCTCCTGTCTAACTTGCTGCACTCTAAAGAAAAGGCTACATTGCCAGCATGGAAATAGCCTTTTGGAAATCACTGACTGTTGAAAGTAAATTATCTAAAATTGAGATATATGTGTATTTGTATTTATCCCCATTCAAACTTTTCTTTGATATAGATATATATATATATATATACACAAATAAACATGTAGATATTTGTATTTTCATAGTGTCACTGTGTGTTTACATACATATATAATAATAAATTATAGGTCCAAGTGTTTGAATATACCTTTCCCCTTGGAACTTCACTCAGGTGTATAGCATCTCCTAGCTCATAAAATATACCCTTACCTTGTGACAGGAGTCTACAGAAAAGAAATAAAAAATATGGGAGGAGAAAGTGTGAAATAACAGTCTTGTTTGCTGCCTTGTGCTGTCTCCATCCTTCTTTTTTATCCTGTGTTCACATTGTTTCCCTTCTCCATTTATGTTGATCGAGGCATGACAGGCAGACCTGATATTCAGCTGCCTAAGTCCATAAATGTCTCTTTGGATGATGCTGTGCTCCAAACAAAGTTCTGGGCTATTGGAACAAATATCCTGAGTCCATTATTAGTCCTTCTGCTTTATTTATTTATTATTCCCCTTTATGTCTCCCAAAATGGTTAGCTCAGCTCTTGTCACATCTGCTTTGGCTTCAGTAGTTTACTGGATTCTACTGGATGGCAAATGCTGTTTTTGCCACTAATCCCCCAAAGGGCTCTGAGCCATTAGAGCCCCTTCTGATTTATTTCTTCATGCAATCTGACTCACTGTCCAGGCTCTGTGCTTCTGTATTTTGCCTTTCATTCCATAGGAATTCAAAGTGTTTTACAAAGAAATAACCTAATCTTGACCATTTAGGAACTGAGCCCTGAACCCAAGGGTTTTTTTTCTTCTTGGATGGCCTCCCTTTATCTTTCACACAATGCAACCTGTGGTGAGCTCACTTTTAATAGTATGTAATACCTTCACAACCAAGCAGAACAAACTTGTAAAATACATCTCATTTTAGTCCTATTCTAAACTGAGTTTATGTCTGCAAAAAGTCTGGTTTGGGGTTCTCACCTTCAAGCAGTCCCTGATATGTATTTTATTTGTATTGAGCAGAAATATTTGCAGTTTCCAGAAATAGGACTCCTGTGCATGAGCCCAGAGCACTCCCAGTTCAGATCCTATGGATCTACAACAGCTGGAGGTGTAGCAAAACGTTGGCTGAAGATCAGCTGTTAATCAAGTTTAGGAATAAAAGGAGCACTTCTGAGACTTTCTGCCCAGGGAAGCGGTGGAATCAACATCTCTGCAAGTGTTTCAAATGTGTGGATGTGGCACTTGGGGACATGGTTTAGTGGTGAACAGAGTGGTGCTGGGTTAATGGTTGGACTTGATGGTCTTAGAGGTCTTTTCCAACCTTAATGGTTCTGCAAGAAGGCAAAGATGCCTTTGGTGCCCCACAAAAACTGTATTTTTCCATGTGTGTGCAGCGAGGTGTTGTGTTAGGAGTCAGCAATTTCCCTTCCCTGTCACTGATGCCAAAATCATTGAGGAGGTTGGAGAGTCCATGTCAGGTGGCAGAGCTGTTTTGAGGTCACCATGGAGACTGAGCCACTGAAGTGCAAAGGAAGGGACAGTCACCTTTGTGGGGAAATCCCAGAGAGCTGGCTTTCCTAAACTGGTGTCTCTCTCAATGGAAAACCCCAAATTCTGCAGCAGCTGCCAGAAAACCCTTCCAGATGTGACTCCTCGCACTTTCCATCCCACTGTCCCTCACTTTTTAAGTTATACTCTAGACATACCCTACTCTGGACCCAGCCATGGAAGCACAGAATGGGTTGGGTTGGAAGGGACCTTTCAAGGCCATCCAGATGTGGCTCCTTCCAGATGTGAGTCCTCATATTTTCCATCCCACTGTCCCTCACATTTTAAGTTATGCTCTAGACATTCCCTATTCTGGAGCCAGCCATAGAAGCACAGAATGGGTTGGGTTGGAAGGCACCTTTCAGGACCATCTGGTCCAACCTCCTGCTGGGGGCAGGGACACCTTCAGGTTGCCCAGAGAGGTTCTGGACACTCCATCCATGGGAACATCAGATGTCAGATTGGACAGGGCCCTGAGGCTGAGGAGCTTTACCATCCTCACTGTCAACAACTTCCTCCTTATGTATAGTCTTAATCTACCTACTTTTAACTTAAAGCCATTATCACCCATCATATCACTAAAAGGCAGTCCCCATCTTTCTTTAGGCTCCCTTTAAGTGCTGAAAGGTCATATCTGAAGGCTCTTCATCTTTCCCTCTCTCCTCAGCTGGAACAGCCCCTCTTTCCAATCAGGGAGGCACTAAGGGCAGCCAAGGAAAAGGAAGTGGCAGATAGGGGAACTGAGCTGTGACAGCTCTGCTGGCAGCACCAAGAAGCTGCTTTCATTGCTCCTCACCATGTTACATGGCTCAAGAGGTACAAAAGGACATCCATGTGCATTTTTTTCACCTATGCTACCCACAAACACTAATTAAATCTTGACAGGCACTTTAATTACACTCTGCCTCTACTCAGGCTGCAGTTCACAAAGAATTTTTTGGTTCCCCATGAGTAACCATTGATACTATGGATGGGGAAGAGGCAGGTGTGGATATTAAATATGTCTCATATCTATTTAAGAGCTCTGTAACTCACACAAAAATCTTTTTTTTTCCTCTTTGATATCTTCACTAAAACATCTTTTCATCACTTGATGGCAGTAGAGCTATAATGTAAATTTATAGATACTGATGCTGCATGGATGCATCAAAGAAAAAAACCAGCTCGTATTTATGTTTGTCTGAATATTTTTCTAAGGATATGTTTTGCATTAAAAGTTTGAAGAAATATAAGGCATAGGAAAGCTTTGTATTTGGATTAATGCAGAGGATATTTCATTCATTCACAGTCATCAAAAGTAACAGTTGGTGCAACCAAACATCCCTTAAATTCCTTCAGCTGTAACTCCAAACTCTGCAAATATAAAATCAAGTTTCTTCTTTCATTTTTACCTTTTGTGCACTTAAGGTAACGCACTTTGTGCTTTCTGTAGTTAGTGCTGTGGTAAAGGCAGCATCCTTGTAGTTATGAGCCTGTGAGGTTCCATACTACTGGCAGTGCTAGTGCTTGCTCTTTTACAGTCAAAATACACACATTAAATGCAACAATACTGATATCAAGTTACTCCCAGCTCTCATTACCTGAAACTCAGACAAGTCCCTGACAAATAATAAGACTTTGCTATGCAACCAACGAATGCTGATGCCTTTGTGTCAGCATTCCTACAATCCAAATGAAAGTAATCTTCATAAAATCGAGCCTGTCCCCATGTTACCCTTTCTGTCTCACCCTGGAAGGTAGAGCATGGTGTGCCTTTACTCCTGAAATAACAGAAATCTGGCTCCTTCCCCCAGAGACAAACCTGCAGCCCACCCCGTGTTTAATGCTGCACTGGCTATGCAGCAGTGTGAACTGGCTGCTAACTAAACTGTGAACTAAAAAAAAGGGCTGTTTGCTTTGCTTGTCTTTTTCCCCAAGTGACTGGCATGTGTTAGTGGCTCCGTTACCTGTGGCAATGAATCCAGAGTGTGCCTTGCCAGAACCAAGCCTTTATTTTGCTGCCTGGATGCTCTGTGAGCTCCAAAATATCTCCTTGCCTGGAGTTATGAGTGTACAATTTCATGAGCTCCAAATCTTGCACAAACCTGACAGTGCCTTCGAGGGGAAAAAAACACCTCCCATCCCAGCACTGATCACCCCTGGCTCATATTTTTTACCCTACTTTGACGTCAGACCAAGCTGCTTTTTCCCTCTTTTCTTAAACTTCCAGCTCTAAAAAGTTTTGCACGAGTATCTGGCAGTAGCACAGCTGCAATATTTCACCGCGGAGGGCACTCCATTGCAGATCTCCCTGGCTGGCAGCACGGCATCCCTGCAGTGTGCAGGCAGCATTGCACTGTAACCTCTCCCTGCAGACCGGGAGCTGTGCTGGCAGACATCCCCCCCTGCCTCTGAGCATTTCCCCCAGCCACAACCACTTCAGCATCTCCTCCCACTGCTGGTGGCAAACCTTTGCCTCTGTTTGCCCTCCCAGGGGTATATTTTGCAGGGGCATCACTGCTGGAGTGTTCACCTGCAGAAGGGATGCAGACCCTGGTCTGGTCCTGCAGGCAGGGCAGGTATTGATTCAGGGCAGCCCCTGCCAGCCCTTCCTCCCCCTTTCCCTGTGAGGCTGTTCCCGGGAGCATTTCTTATCCTTTCTCACACACAGGTCTCTGCTTCAATTAATATTTAATTATCACACTCGCTGGGACAACCTGAGCTGGGGAGATGAGGGAAATTTTGTTGCAGGCTGCTTTGGCAGCCTGCTGAACAGCTGCCTGGGGAGGTGGAAGACACACAGTCATTTATCTCTTTCCAACCAGGCAGAGATGGACTTGAGAATATCTCCTATCACAGATAGCTCTCATACATAAATAGATTTGGGAATTTTGTTTTCTTTCCCCCACCTGCACAACTCAGAGAGAAGGGACTTTGGTGGTTTGTCTGTCCTTGCTGGGCAGCACCACCCATTGCCCGTTCTGAGCCTTTCACTGAAAAGTGCTTTGGCAGGACTTTACAAACCCTGAGCCCTTTGTTGTAGTCCAGGGCATCCCTCTGGGCACCCTGGAAGGTCACAGACCTCGGCAGAGAGGCCTGGGACCCGAGGAAGAGGGTCTGGGGTCTGTGCAGGGGGTTTGCTTGGCACAGAGCCCAGGAAGATGCAGTCTTTGATTTTGGTCCATGAGAAAAACTTCCAACATTGAGAGAGGAATTACAAGTCACAAATGTGTAAAAGATAGTAGTGTAACTAATCACCGTGTAGAAAGTTTTGCAGTTTGGGGATTTTAGAATGTGTGCAAGGGGACAAGATAGAGGAATTAGGGTGGAACCCTGGGTTCTTCTTGTTCTTCTTTGGCATCCATCTTCTGTAGTGACATGGACACAAGGTAGTTTGATAGGATTGGGTCAAAGTAGACCCTTCTAGTATAGTTACTAGGCATTGGTATAGAATGGTAAACAATAGCCATGTAGTGATCTGAATAAAAGTAGAGTGACCTCCCATCACAGGGGGAGTCACATCGTGTCCGAGCTGCTGTGAACACCTTGGCTGGACACAAAGAACTTGTAGGATAAGAATTAATAAACAATGAGAGAAACCAAGAAAACCAAGGCCTTGAGACTCCACTTCATTCTCACGTTGCATCAGATTTAAAACCTTCAGAGGTTGGAGAGGGAAAAACACCCCCTCGAACCCACTCGAACCACCAGCCTGGAATCTCAGGTCAGAAAGAGAAACCTAAAACCTGAGAGCCCTTTCCCTCAAGGACAGGAGTTCATGCAGAGGACAGAGCCAAAACAAACCCACCCACAGCACCCACCTTGCAGAGCTTCTCTCTGAGCCCTGTCCTGCTTGTTCTGCCTCTGCACTCCACACAATCCCCACTTAGCAGGACCTGTCCTTGAATCCCCATTCGTCTGTCAAGCTGCTGTTATGCGAGGCAAGCAAGGGAAAACAACCCCTCTTGACACCAGAAAAAACTGCTGTTATTTCACTCCAAGGTATTTTGACATTAATTATGTTGGGAACATTCAAATAATGCTGCCAGGGGAATGGAGCAATATTTAACTTTCTTTTTACCTTGTTCTCATTACTTGCCAAAAAGCCTGTTACAGAACAACAGCTTTTTTGTTTATGGAACGAAAATGGGAAAAAATACTACATAATTTTAAAACCTGAAATTGCTAAAGACAACACAGAGATTATTTACCCCAAAGCACAATCTCAACTTCAGCTACAGTAACTTTATAGGAGCTGCTGCAGCTTTTCAGTTTTCTGCATTTTATGACTGGTGAGAACTTTCAACATAAATTCAGGTATTTGCAGTTCCTTTATCTGTCATAAGGAAGTGGTTGGTAAATGAGTGAAGTGCTCCAGTTCCCAGGGATGTTATGATCCAACATCTGCTAAGTCCATGGAAATGCTCCCTGTTGACTTCTGCCAGTTCTGGATCAAGCACTTTCGAAAAAGATGGAAAAGGCAGAATATTTTTGCCTCTTTATCATTTAGCAGTAGGGAACCTGTTAGTCTGAAGTTTCTTTCCTGTGCCAATGTAATTCCACTGGACTCAAGCCCGAAATGGAATTAGACCAAGAAATATTAGGGTGAGGTATTGGGGTAATGAATTATGTTTGTCCTCAGGAAATGAACTCCTGTAATGTGCTTCAAATCCCTGCAGGCTGTGGGAGCCAAGCTCTACAAAACATTGCTTTACAGATGACTCTGCTGGTTCCAGTCCCTTCAGAAGGGCTATGACCTCCCTGCACTAAGCTCAGACTCTACTGAATGTGCTTTAAAATATTTCTGACTTGGTCTTATTTTTCACCCTCTCACAGAAGAGCATTAGCCTTCCTTGTTTAGATGCTTCCTGAAATAATTTTTGCTCTGACAATCCCACACCTCTCTGAGGAGAGTCCCCTGCTGCCATTTGCCATCAGCAGTAATTCTGGGGTGCTGCAGGAGGACTTAGGCTCAGGACTGATTTCTTTCCCATGCCATTGCAAATACTCTTGGTGTCTGCATAAAGCAAGGCTTACAGGAACCCATCAGCTGTCTCTGCTGAGGACAATATTGTTAAACTATTAATTTCTTCAAAGGTCTTCCATGGAGGAAAAAATTAACTGCTCCCTTCATCCTGTTTTCTTCAGAAAGAGAGGGCAAATGCTCCAGTCTGGTGTCATTCACCCTTCTCCATCACTTCTACTTTGCTTTCATTTTTAACACCAAAATTTGGAGTTAAAAGAAATTTGTTCACTCCCTCTGCCTGAAAATTTGTCCCCACTCCTTGTTCCACCCCCTTTCTTTATGTTACCATAAAGATGGATAGATGGAGCAACCTCACTGCACTTGGGGTGTCCACAGCCCTGGCCAGATCCTGCCTGAATGTCCTCGAGCTGTCCTAGCATAACCCCAGCTCAGTAAGAAATGCTTTATGCTGCCTCAACCTTGAGCACATGGGCTTATGAGTGCAGCAATGAGGTCCTTTATTAAGTCTGATACCTCTAAATCAATCCTAAATTGCAAATCCTGAGATTAATAGTGCCTATTTCAGGGTCCAGGCTTCTTTTATGATTTTCAGTATACTCTTTCCATGCCTTTCACCCTAAAAATGGCTATAGAAATATCAATTTTCCAGGAAAAAAGGCTAAATAGTTGGCTTATTTTCTCCTTGTCTTTGTTTATTTTTTCGAATGCATGCATCAAACTAGATCTCCCAGAAAATATACCAATTTTAGTTCTGGAATGAAAGGGCATCATGCACATCTCAGGAGGACTGAAGCTGATAGACAGAAGTTTTTTCTCAGGATAACGCACTACACTGAGAATGTTTTTAATAGGGAAAGAATTTAGGGTCTGAAAGAAAGGACAGGACAAGGGAATTGCTGAAGGTCTTTCTCTTGTTCTGTGTATTTTGCCTGTGCTCTGGTCCCTGTGAACTTGTACTGTGTCTGTGGACTTGGGTTCATGTTTAGGGTGTTGAAACCTGCAGGGGCACCAAGGTTTAATGGATAATGGAGCAAATTCTGAACTGGTGTCTGGACAGTGTTACCTGCAAAAAACATGCACAGCACAAACTTGCAGTCCAAGTGCTTGGGTACAGCCTGAGTTTGGGATGTATATTTCATTTTTTGGCTGACCCTCCTCCTTCTGCTTCCCTTGTCCCTGACCGAGATCACTAAATTTTTGGCAGATTTAATCCTCTATGATATCTAATAGAATGCTACAGATGTATTCCCAAGTTCACACCCATGTGACTTCCAGTCTGGGGAATGAGGAGGAGAAGCTGCATCTCTGGACTCTGAGCACCTCTCAGATCTCTCAAGAGCCCTCTACTGAAGTTCCTGGCTGCTGTTTGTTCACACAAAGCCCTTAAAACACTTCTGCACCTTTTTGACTGAGTTTAAAAGGCATTTACTTTAGGGGGAAAAGCTGAAAGCCTTTACAACACTATCACTGCTATTGTGGTGATGCATCTCCCATGTCTCCCTGGACTCAGCAGGCAGGAGGTCTTCTGACAGCTTAAACTTTGCCTCTGGTTCAGAGTGAGCAGCTCCTTATATAAAGTCCAGTGAGAAGGAGAAAACTCCAGAGGAAAGAGCATTTTTATTTTTTTAATAATAATTGCCCTATTTCTATCTGATTTCCTGCCACACCAGTACAGCCTATCCTTTCACACCAGCTTTGCCATGGATCTGAACAGGGACATGCTGTGTTCCCCTTCCATCACTCCCAACTGGAGCTGATGCAGTTAAGAGAGTTATTTTATGTTCAGGAGGAAGCTTGCTGGCTCTGGCTGGTCCAAACTCCAGAATTATGAAACAGCTGGTTAAGTTTTCTGGGTTATCCTCAATCTATAGTGGTGGCTTTGCACAGCTCTGATGTGAATGTGCCTCTATGGCTTGGAAATCTCCTTTCTCCTGTGTGGGTTCCATTTCACCTCATTATAGACATTGAAGATTTAATCGTTCAAGCTGAAAGAGTCTGTGTGGGCTTCCTCTGCTGTTGTTAGAGTGTTTTCCAGAGGGGGATTTATTTCATCTGCTTTAGGATTCTGTTTTAAAGTCTCCTTAATACATCACTCTCAGCTGGTGTAGAAAATAAGCCATCCTATTACCCCTCTTCCCTTTGGCTGGTACAATCCTGCCTGCTCCTTGTGCTAAAGATCATTTCCATGAGGAATCTGGATGGGGAATTCAGCTGGCAGAGAATTCCCCCTGATGTTTTTTGAGGCTTTTGTGGGGGGAAGTGTATAGATTTTACTTTTGTTTCAGCCAGCCCAGTTTCTGGGACACTCCACAGTCAAAGAAAATCTAGCAACGACAAAAAGAAAGACAAAGGAATAATTGGCTGAGGCAGAGGGATCTTGAAATAATACCAGCACTCAGAGCCTTGGGTGGAAGAAAAGGATTATGGAATTGCCCCCTTAAAGAAGACAAATGTCTCTTTTGGAGGATGTCTCATACACCAAATGAACTTGGAAGAATTCTAGTTACGAAGAGGCTGACTTGACTTTAGCCTAAAACCCAGCCTGAGAAGGCTTAGCCTAGATGGCCTTTAAGGGTCCCTTCCAACCCAAACTGTTCTGTCATTCCATGCTCTGAAGGAACAGCAATAACTGCTGTGCTGGAGTTGTATCCCCTGGCCTGTTCTTGGCATATTCACCATCTTCACTCCATTTCCCTTTGCAGTTTGTCCATTGTGGCAGCAGTTCAGCTCTGCTTCTGCCTCTGGGGACAGCAGGGACATGGCACTGCCACTGTGTGTCATGGTGGACACACAGACACAGTGCCCCTTTTAATAAAAAAATTTACACATGCACTTATTGCCACTGAAATCAGCATTAGTGAAGGGCAGAGCTGTTTCTGGGTGGAGTAAGGAGCATTAAGAGTCCTTTGGATGTGGCTTTCCATTAGGTTTACAGGATTTGGACTGGGATCTGTATTATTTGTGAAGAACATGCAGTTTTATGTGTTTCCCTGCAGTGTACAAGCAAGAGAACAGGGACTGGAGAAAACCAGGCAACGTTTAGAGCCCTCAGTGTCCCAGCAGCTTTAGCACAGCGGGGTGCAGATGACACAGGAATGCAGATGTGATGAGCAATTTCTGTGGCAGCTGAAGTTCACTGCAAAAAGTTCACCAGAAAGCAATCCTGGTAAAGAAATTGCTGCAGGGAGCTGTAACAAATAAGATTTACAATAAAGAACCAATGACAAGAAAGCAGAAATGACATTTTTTTCTGGAAGCATTTCCTGATTTATCTCCAACCAGAGTCTCCCCGAGTGAGCATATTAGAGCTTACACCACATAGCAAAGAAATAATGAAACTTGCTTAAAATACAGGCATTCTCACTGCCTGAGAGATACTGGTTGCTAAAAGATACTTAAATAAGTGAATAGCCTTGAAGCACAAGATGACCAGATGAGGGAAATTGTTTTGAAGTGCTGCTGCAGATAAGCTGGCTCTTAGTAACACACATATCCTAATTCTGCAGCTAGCACTGAGGAGAAATGATAGCAGGAGCATAGGGTTTTCTCTCCCCTGCTTCCCCTGACAGCAGGATATTAACTGAGATAATATTTAAGAATGAGCAGAACATCCTGTGAGTGCCACACACGCAGTGCAGGAACAGACCACGTCAGCTGGGCTCCCTGTGCCCTGGGCAGGGTCTCAGCATGGCCCTGTCCCCTGCCCATGGTCAGCCTCTGGCCGTGCCCCCAGTGGGGACGTGCAGCCCTGACTGATGTCATGCCATGAAAACCCCACTGAGATCCCAGCCCTCCACTTTTGGGCACTGTGAGGAGAAAGGCAGTTAGCCATTACGGATCAGCAGGGACTCCAGACAGGGCTGAGAGGTCTGAGGTGGAGCATGGAATGGCCAGCTCACTCTGGACAGTGCTGCTGTGAGCAGTGTGAGCATGATGAACCAGGCAGCTCCAGCTGGGCCCGTTCCCTGCTGGGATTCAAAGGCCACAAGGATGGAGCCACTCAGACTATCAGCTTTGATCTCTCCACCAAAGGAAGATGAAGGGCTTCTCTAGTAGAGCCATCTTCTTTCTGCAGCATATTTAGTTATCTCACCATAACTTGGCTGCATCCCTTGTATGTTGGGAAGGCTTACAATAACCTGGGCATTTTCCCTGCAGTGAGCTGGAAGCCAAGGACTCCAGTCAAGGGAACTGTTTCGTCAGTGGGCCATGGCAATTTCAGCTGGCAGTGACAAGGGCTTCCAGTGACTCTTGCCTTTGAGCAAGAGCTGTGGCACACAGAGTTCAATGCAAGTGTGCAGAAGATGCCTGGGAAAGAGATGGGAGGAGTGGGGTGACAACAGCTGCATTTTAGGAAAGATCTCCCTCTAACACAATACAAGAGCACAATGAGTAAAAAACGAGAGTCAAAAGTTCTTCAGATTCAGATTCCGGCACTGTTTTTAAACAAGCACTGGCTGTTAATTTCTTTGTATCTCCACAAAGAGTGGAGAGACAGTATGAGCCAGGGAGGTGGGGAGGAATGAATAATGTGGCATTCTCTTTTTGTTAAGTGACCTTTTAAAATCAAGGAGCTGAAATCTAAATACCAGGGGGGAGCCTGAGGGAGAAATTACAGACAGCATGGCTGTTCCATGCTCCAGTCCTCTATTGGAGAGGCAGCACAGGAGGCTGAGTTAAAGCACACACAAAAGGGTCACTCCTTTTTCATTTAAACAACCGGCACAATCATTTCACATTTGGCAGATCATTACTAAAAACCTACTCATAAATTCCGACTCAGTTGGCTTAGAACACAAAATTACATATTCAGACCTCTGCAGAGTACAATGAAATATTGAAACAAGTAGTATTTGGTGTTTACATTAAATATGACATGGCAAACAAAATGGTTTACTTTGGTGTTTTCTGCATGTGGGCAGCATACTGAAGCCAGTAACATTTAAACCAGACTTACGCTGCTCTATCTACATTTTGAAGTCCTTGTTGAATTCAATCATTGTTTTGTGTGTCTTTGTACTCCAGGATCTGATTTGCAGATCATTGTGTGATGTCATTGATCTGGCTGAGTTCTCATTTGCATCTGACCCATGGCATGTCCCAGCCCCTGATAAAATTCTTAAAGCCAGAGGCCACTACATCAGGAAATCAATTCTTCCTACAGTAATGCTTGACCTGAGCCTCATGCATGTCCTTAGCAAGTGATCCTTCATTGAGCCTGAGAATTTCCATGTAAGAGGAGCCAGCATGTCATGGAATGCCAGGAGTGACCCTGAAAATTGGCATTGCAGTTTATGAGAGGTGAAGTGGTAGGAAGGCAGTGGAATGGATGTGAAACCTGTGAAATGTGGAGGATTCTGTGGCCCAAAATGCTGCTGGTGCAGTGGTAATCAGCAGATGCTAATACTCACAGGTGGATCCAAGCAGGCATTGAAGAGAAGCAGATTTCTGGAGCATCTCTCAAATCTGGTGCAGAGGAAGTTTGCTAAGTTTTGCCAGATCCAGAGGTCACTGAAGGGATCAGGGAGTTTATTTCTGTCTCCTTGTGACCACAGGCAGCAGGTCACAGCTGGCTGGCTCTGATGGCTTTGAGCAGGGTCCATCACAGTTTGACCTGCCCTGAGTGAATTGTGACAGAAGCTGCATTTAAGCACCAGAGTGACCTGGAGACCTGGTGACTGCTAATGAAAGGTATCAAGTTTTAATTGTCTGCAGTCACTGGCCTAGTTTGAGCCACCTGCAGAGTAGCAGAAGTCTGTAAAGAGACAGCACTGAAAATCTTAGGCTGTAAAACATCTGCTGGCTTTAAAATGACTTAAACAGATTATAGTCGTGCTGTGAAACTGTTTATTGCAGTTCCCTTGTTTAGATTATACCAAAGAATTCCATTTAGAGGGGGAGGTGAGGAAAGAAAATTAGATAAACAGGGAGAAGATGCTCCAAATCCTTCCTCTCTCATGGCAGGCTCTGAAAGGACATCACCTTCCTCCTGCTGGTACAGGACTGGGAGACAGCAGGGAGTCAGAACTGGCATCTGTCACCTCTCTGAAAGTCTGATAATCAGAGATGCACTAGATTATTGCAAAACCAGCCCCACAGTCATAAGGGCTGCTGTCCCAAACTGCTCAGAGTGAACTCTGATATGATGAGTGGGGTGGTGAGGCAGAGCTACAAGGCTACATCAACTTCTCCTGCAGCAGGTCACAGACTGCCACACTTCGTTCATGTGAGAAAGATCAGATCATCAGCATTCAGTCAGAAGAAGAGAAAAAAATGAGCCTGGGATTCACCAGTGTTAAAGCAAATGTTATAAACTATGCATGACCACTCATTTGTCTGTGTACTTCCATTCATAAGATGGTTGAGGGTTTTTTTGGGAGGGAAAAAAAACCAAGCCGAAACCCAAAACTTCTGATTTGGCTTAGTGTTCAGAAGCTACCCTTTGACCTGGAAACAAAGTTCTGCCTAAGAAGTAAGTATCCTCCTAGTCCTAAACAGTCCAAATATTTCTTAAGTGCAAATTTAAAAAGCCAAGAGAGATACTAATTATTTTTCTGTTATACCATAATCCTTTGAGCACGACTGTTTTCTGATGCAAAATTTTCACCCATTAAGTGCTGAAGAATAACTGGATTTTATTAATCCTGCCAAAAGACATAAAATCTTCACACGTGAGCTCTCAGAACTCTGGTTGCAAACCCCTGCAAGAATAAGAGACCAGAGAATTTCAGGGCAACATATGTCAGGGTGATGCAGGAATGATGTGTGTGGGTGTATATCAAAGTGAACTTTGGTGTTTGGACCTCAAGTCATATTGCCTGTATTCTCGAGAAATTCTATTGCATAGACCATTTCACCAGAACCTGGAAAACAGAGAAAATAAGGAATTAATGTAGCTGTTCATATTGTCACACAATCTTTCACCAGGATCACCATTCACGTTCTTCCTTCCTGGTCTATCTTCAAATAACTCTGAAGCAGAGCACAGATCACCCAGATAATGAATTCAAATGCTTCAGCATTCATTAGATTATTTATCATAAATGCCTACCCTGTAATTTTTGATATAATTCAAGATTCATTCTCACTCCTCTGTCAGAGGCAGCAAGAATAGATTATTCTCTTTGCGGCAGAGTATGTTTGCTCTCTCTCTCCTCTCCTCATCAGTATGAGCAGCCCCACTTCTGCCAACTTTTCTCCCAGGGGACATGACCTGCAAACATCTATAAGTTCTTCTAGTTCTACTTGTCTACATATGATTTACATCTTCATGTGTACCACTTAAATCTAGAGAATCAAGGCACTTCTAGTGGTTAAGAGCCAAGGAATTTGTGTCTCATATGGACCTATGTGGTGCTTGGCTTTTTTAGCAGCACCAGCATATTTAACTTGATCCTGGTTGGATATGCAAAGCCTCCTGGGTACTGTGTTGAGGAGAAGGGGTTTAAGCAGTTGGACCCCATCCTCTCTCTCTCTAACTTGATTTTCACTGAGGGTTATTATTTTGCACTTGTCCACACCATTTTTTTCTCATACTTGTTCATCTCACAAAGCAACTTTTTCTGTCTTGTAGCAGCAACAAAATAGAACAGGAATTCACTGATGGAAACACTGAAGAGTGCAAGACCCACTGCAAACCCTGTGACAAACTACTCAATACATCACTTTAACAGCAGACTTGTGACATCTTCTCTCTGTGTCTGATTATTCCACCAGTTTTGCACCAATTCTGTGGGTTTTTCTTGCTGAGTTGGATTCTGTCACTTGTTTATGAGGACATCATATGAGGTATTACCAAAAGGCTTAAGTAAAAGAGGCATTTTTTGCTTCTCCTCTCTCCACTGGCCTTTATCCTGTCAGGGAGAGAGAGAGATTATATTTCCTTAACATGATTTCTTCTTTAAAAATCGGTATTAGCTGACATCCATTTCTTCATTATTTGCCAGTAAGATTATTTGTACATTGTTTACAAATTGCTCAGCTATTTAAGGAGAAGAGTGTTTATATTTTTTACCGTCTTCTAAGTGCTGAAGTTACCCCAACATCCTTCCCTTTCATTCCCCCTTTCCTCAGCCTGTAAAAATGTTTGTTTCCCACTCTGCTCCACTTTGTTATCCATTAAGGTCTATGTTAAAAGCAGCTGGGTTTTCCTCCCTTTTTGGCTGAATGTTTCTTCTGCATCTCACTGCTCTGTCTGGAAGAAGCCTTTACCTTCAAACTTCAGACTGGATTTACTTATTTCTGGGCAGTTTACACCTACTTTCTCTTTTGCTTGGCCTGTCCTTTGACTTAAGCAGTTCTTTTCTCCTCCCTGGTGTTTATCCCCAAGGACAGCTTTGCAATTTCATCCCTTTCAGACTTCATTTTTCTAGAGTAAACAGAAGCAGCAGTCACCTATTTTATTTTAATACTTTTTTTCCTTGCATAAACTAGAATATCCTATCAATTCCAGGAATAAATTTTCTGCACCCTTTGACTTTTGGCTTTCCTCTTTCTTCAGCACACATGACCTGGTTTGTCCCAAGAACACCAGGTGGGTGCTCAGTGGTCCTTGATGGTGATGTAGCTGTGGGTCACCTTTGTCTCCTCCATGGCTGCATCTGGCTGGTGTCTCAGTCCAGGAGTGACTCACACCTGTTTAAACACCCTAGAACAGAAATCCCCATTTTTCATCCCAAAATCCATGAGATCATTTTGTTCTACAGACCATAATGCTTTTTTTATTGTTTTGACAAGCTTCAAAGGCATGTGTTTATTCCTGTGTGATTTTTCCAACGCTCTTTGCATTCATGGGGCTCTCCAGCTTCATTTCACCAGCACAGCCCATGACTTCAACTTCCAATGCAAGACATTACTCACAAAAATACTTTATTAATATCACTCTCCTGAGAAGTTTTGGAAGAATAATCCCTGTTCCCTTTTCATGCTCCCCATTTCTCTTGCTCCTTCCCTACCAGTACCTTCCAGCTCTGTCTGCCTTTTCTGCAAACTTCTACCACAGCATCAAACCTGAAATACAATAAGAGGAGAGACATGTGCTTCACTTCTTACATTTGCAGCATCAAATCTTTAGGAAACAAAGCCAAGAAGTACCCTGGGTAAGACCAGGGCTGATCCAGACTCCTCTCTGCTGTGTTAATGCAATTCTAGGCATAGGGCTGTATCCTACAGCAGGTTCTTATTTAGGATTAACATCCCACAGCAAGCTGTACAGCTCTCCATTATCTCTCCTGAGCACAGAGAACTGATTGCTTTCATTGAATTAAAATAAGATGTCATGCTTTGGCCCTCACTCCCACACACATTCAGCCCAAGCTCAACAGCAGCATTTCTCGAAGCCTGGCTTGTGGGCTTAGTTTTTTCCTTAGTTTTGTTTTGTTTTAGTTTGCCTTTTCTTTGTTAGCTCTTTGCATTCTTCTAGTTTTGAGTAGCATATTAGCAAATTAATAAGTGAGAATCATCATTTTAAGTTTAGGTATCTTTGCAACAGCCCTGTGCCCTGGGGAAATGTATTATCCTGCTTTTTTTTACAGGAAGGGAACTGAAGCACAGAAGTAAAGGGTCAAATCTGCCACTGCAGATTTATCCCAGTGCAATTCAGGGAAGCAGACAGCTGTATAAAACTGCAGTTACACAGTGATTAACCAAGCTATTTGATTTGCACTTAATGGTTTATTACAGTCTTCTTTTAGTTTGGCTATATTTACTAAATCTGCCATGGAGCAGCTTAGGGTCAGGCTGCTAAATCAGCATAATGATTTTCAAACACTGCGCTGCTGTGGAGAAATTCACATATTTTTGCATGTCTACTGTGCCCAAATGAAATGCCTGACTCAGCAGCAGCAGCAGCAGGGGCTGAGTGCACAGGCAGCAGTGGGTGACACAGCTCCCCAGAGCCCCTCTGCCTGCCTCCTCCTGGGCACGGGTTGTCTGAGGACACACTTTCAAGTGCCATTACTTTTGGAGGGAATTAGGCTGTCTGAAGTGTGATTCATATCTAAGAAAATATGGTAATTGACTCAGCTGAGTGCTTTGACCCATCTGACTTTGATGTTCATGTGCTTTCCCCAGTGCCAGGTCACACTCACTGGTGACAGAATTTTCCACTTTTCATCCTTGTTTTGAGTTGACTGAAATCAGTCTTTTCTCTGAAACTGGAGAGCTGTTGCTATCTCCCTGCCTGTTGCAGAAAAAGGCTAAGCAGGTTTTCATCTTGAGGGGTTTGCTGGAGGGCAGGATCAGTGAAAAGGCAGACAGAAAGGGTTCAAATTAAAAAAAAAAAAACAACAAAAAAAACCCCAACAACACAACAACAACAACAAAAAAATCCTTTTGGTCTGCCTACACATGGCCCTGAAAGGATCCTCTCCAAATGGCACCCCTTGTTTATGGGGTAGGGTTGTGAAAGGTGATTCCTGAAGCCAGAAACAATCTCTGGGAGATTTCTTGACTCACTGAGCAAGCTGATTTACAGCCAGTGGGGGCTGAGAAGTGAAACTCTCTGTGTGGGTATTCTTGGTTTAGTGTCTGATGAGGGTTAAAGCCACTGGGCCATAAATATCCTCAATGTGCTCCAAATCAAATCAGGCAGTGGTGAAGGGTCAGGCTCCCGTTTGAGGATAGATGCTGGAGCAGGGGGAACTTGGCTGGTTTGTGCCGATTCATTTAGTCCCACTTGATACCCAATAAAATTTATAAGCCCCACTGTGCTGAAAGAAGGGGAGACAGTTCCTGCACCTCACAACAGTTAAATTGATGCAATGTGAAGCTCCATAACCTGTCTGGTGCCTCACCTTGTGGGAGGAAATCCACCCACTGTGCTTGGAAGGGCATGGGGAGGCACTGGGGTTGCGCAGGACTTGTCTCTCTAATTAGACACAGCCACTTCCTCGCTACTGAGCTGAAATCCATCAGAAAATGCTGGGTTAACAGCATTGATTTTACCATTTCTAGCATAAAACCACCCTGCCTTTCAGCTGTTGAATAGACCCTGGAGTTGATGCTGGTGCAGGGGGGAAGGGGAGTTGTTCTGTTCAGGAAGGCACTGCTAAAAGTCAATGCTGAGAAATTATCACTCTGTGTCCTTATAATGACCTTTCAGTTATTTTAGTCCTTTAGTCCTTTTAGTTATTCTCCCATTCTCTAGAAGCAAAGAGATTTTGTGGTTTTGCTTATCTACTCATTTTCTCACTCCTTTCATTCCTCTTCTCCCCAGGCTTTAGGGCCAACCAAAGACCTCAGCTCTGTGAAGCCAACTGAGTCCCAGGAGGGATGAGGCTCAAAGAATTAAACCCAGGCTTGTTAACCCAAAACACCTCCCAGGACAGCCAGGTTCTGACTGTCTGAGCCTATTTTCAATCAGTTGTAACATAAATGGTTTGGGATGATGACAAACCTTTGGCCATGGCTCCCTGGGAGCTGGATCCCTCCCGGTGCCACAGGTGTTGGCTGTCTTACCCATATCATTATCTAGCTGGAAAACATGCAGGGATGCTAATTTAAATGTCAGCTCTGCTTAGTATTTTATCATCAAAAGGACATTGTGCAGCTATTATGTGTCTTGCACAATTCATCTCAGGGAATGCCTCCTCTGGTGACCCAAAGTTGGTGGCAGCTCAGCACAGACTGAATATAAAACTGGAATTTTATTAGGCTGCTGTTTAAGGATGAATCCAGCTGAAAACCACCTCCAGAGCTGCCTGGATCCTCTTCCAACTGTTTAAAACAAGTGCCACTAAATCAGACAAATGCTGGTGCTGGGACACAGCAGGCATTAATTTAACCCATATGCTCTGGGAGTGCTCCTACATCTGTTTGTTCTGGGCAGAACTAAACAGTGGAATTAAATTTTTTTCTCCCCCCTCATCAAGTAAAATTGTATCACAAGCAAGCCATGCAATTCTAAGCCCACTGTGGCAGGTCACAAACTGGTGTTCACATGGTGGGAACTCAAACACTGCTAAGCAGTTTGGGGCAGAGTTTTGGGTTTCCACAGACAGACTTTGGTAGGGGAGGATGAAGGGATGGCTTCTGTCAGAATTTGCTGGACACTTCCCCCAGGCCCATGGAGCCAATGCCAGCTAGCTCCGAGACTGACCCATCCCTGGCCAAGGCTGAGTGATGGGGATGGTGCCTCTGGAGTAATTAAGGTGTGTAAGAAGGGGGAAAACCTCCATCAAGTGGAGAGAGGAATGAGAATATGTGGGAGGAACAGCTCTGCAGACTCCAGGTCAGTGCAGAAGGAGAGGCAGGAGCTGCTCCAGGTGCTGGAGCTGAAATCCTCCTGCAGCCCATGGGGCAGCCCACAGTGAGACAGCTGTGCCCCTGCAGCCCAGGGTCTTAAGCTGATATAACCAATAGTGTGTATTCTCTTGCCATCTGTTAGAGACAGGTGGGGCAATGTTCTTTATCTCTTCTATGACACATCCCTCATAACTCCAGGGGATATCTGCTGTTCATGGGCCATCGAGGCTCACTGCAGGGCTGATACATCATCCCATTGGGAGATGCTCCACCCAGAGGGAGGAGCCAAACATTCCTAACTGGATAAAACCTGAGATTCAGAACACCAGGACAGCCTGTTTGCACCACATTCCCAGAGGAAAACCAGGCCCTTACCACCAGTGGACCTTCAGAGGGAAGCTACACCCTTCTACAGGATCATCTCTACTCCAACAGAACCACATCTGTCACTCTAGGAGGACTGGATTGGACTGCTCCCAATGGCCTTACCAACAGAGTGTCAGGTTGTGTTCTGACTCTGTCAGCATTTTCTTTTTGTTTGGTTGGTTTTTTGTACCACTACATTTTTATTTTATTATTCCTAGTAAAGAACTGTTATTCCTATTCCCATATCTTTGCCTGAGAGTCCCTTAATTTTGAAATTATAACAATTCAGAGGGAGGTGAATTTACATTCTCTGTTTCAAGGGAGGCTTCTGCCTTCCTCAGCGGCACCTGTCTTTCCAAACCAGGACACCCAGGTAGGTCCACAGGGTGACAGAGACCACCTGGAGGTCCCCACACCTCCTGGATAAGCAGGGGGATGCCCAAAGGAGGCTGTGACCCATGGGAACCCCATGCTGGAGCAGGTTTGCTGCCAGGACCTGTGACCCCATGGGGGACCCATGCTGCAGCAGCCTATTCCTGAAGGATTGTGCCTCATGAGACATTCCCACCCTGGAAAAGTTCGTGAAGGATTGTCTCCCATCTGAGAGACTCCTTGCTGGAGATAATGAAGAGTGTGAGGAAATCCTCTCCTGAGGAGGAAGAAGTGGCACAAACAATCTGTGATGGATTGTTCACAATCCCCTTTCCCTGTCCCCCAGTGCCACTGAAGGCAAGGAAGTTGGGAATTTGGGAGTGAATTTGAGCCCATGAAGAAGGGAAGGACAGGAAGAAGGTGTTTCTAAGATTTGGTTTTAATTTCTCCTTACCCTGCTCTGATTTGATTGCTAATAAAATGATGTCCCCCAGTAGTGTCTGTTTTTCCCGTGGCAGTAACTGGTGAGTGATCCCTCACTACCCTTTCCAAGCCTTTAGATATATTTTTTCTCCCTTTTCCAGGTAAGGAGAGGAGTGCTGGAGTGCCTTTGGTGGGCACCTGCCTTCCAGCCTGGCTCATCTAACCACAGCTGGAAATCAGGGAAAAACTTGATTTGGTTGGAAATCAGGAATAAACTTGACTTGTTGGAAAGAACTGAGGCTCAAAGGAATTACCCTGAGAGAGACGAGCTATTTATTATATGAAGCAAAATTTTTTGGTTTCTGTAGGAATCTGCCTCTCACCATTCCTCCTTCCCCATACCCCCGGCAATCCCACGGTGTCCAGTGGAAAGTTAAAATCTCTTTAGTGAAATTTTATTTCCTCCTTTCCTTTACAGAGCTTGGCCACATTATTGCTGCTTTTGTGGAATATTTATGCCTCCCACACTCTTCCTCTACCCCTTTTGTCAAACATCTTTACTGTCTACCATCTTGTTCCTTCACTGTTTCATTGTATTTGCAGTCTTTTAGTTCTCTTACTTATGATCTTGTCTTGTTCTTTAATAGTTCAACAGCTGAGAAAGGAATAAGGCAAAATAAGACCAAAATCTAGTTTCTATTCTTTTAAAGCTGGTATGTAAAGCAGAAATCAATATGACATCAATACCTGATAGGAATATGTAGCTCAAATAAGTATAAATGCTTTAATTATAACCAAGGTCAGGTTCCCCAAATGCTCAGAATTCAGTGTTTGTATTATCCAGTTTATTATTATCATTTTGTGCTTCAATGAATTTGAAGCTTAGTCATAGAAAATGAACATGGAATATCCACTCCAACTGAAATTTTGGTATTTTGTGTTGGAATTGGTATGAAAATTATCTCAAAATACTTTGAAAGAAGAAACTTCAATTTTCTTTTTGAGTATATAAAAAGAACCTTAATGCCATATTTCCTTCCAGTAATTTTAGGCTGTGTCACTCCAGATGCATGTGAACAGTAGAATGATAGTTTGATTAGATCAGTGCATATTATATTAAAATATTAACACTTTTATGATATTCACGGTTATTTTCATTGTTATTGAAAAGGGACATCCTAATAAACTAATCCTTATAAGATGGGAAGATTGCAATGAACATTTAATTGGGCTTTCTGAAATATAGTGAATATGAAATTTCATCAATAATTCTGCTTCTCACCTAATGACTGCAAACTGAACATATCTTTTTGGAAAGACATTTAGTCTTGATTTAGAAACTCCCAAATGGAAAAGATTTTACCATGAGCCTCAGTAATTTGTTCCAGTGGTTAATTATCATGCCTTAAATATGTACATCTTATTTTCAGCTTGCATGAGGTTTACTCATATATTAATGGTATATTTGATTGTAATTTGCTCTATCTTAGCTAGTTAAATGCAATGCACTTTTTTCTTTTTTTATTCTCTGATTGGATGGCATCTTTAAATAACCAACTTAGCATGAATTACAAAGTTTTACAATCAATTATACAAATGCAGAAATTCAAGAATTGAACTTCAGCTGAAAAATCAACAGATAGATAGTTCAGCAGTGGTCTTCCAGTTTTAGAATATGCACAGGAAGGAAATCTCAAAGAATCCTGTCCTGGTTTTGGCTGGGGTAGAGTTCATTTCATAACATGGCTTTATCCAAGCATACCAATTTCTTTCTGTTTTCCTGCTGATTTGCTCAAAAAAAAGCACAGAAATGCCACTAATGTGTAGGAACCTCTGAGCAACCTGGTCTGGTGGAAGGTCTCTGCCTATGGCAGGGGGTTGGAATGAAATGATCTTTAAGGTCCCTTCCAACCCAAACCATTCTGTGATTCTATGATTTGGGATAATAAGCCCTGATACTGGATTTGGGAAATAGACCCTTACACAGAGAGATGATATAGAGATAATAAAAATGTCAGAGATAAAGAGGGAACAATTCTTCTGGCCTCTTTTCATTAATGAAAAAGAAAACCTAAGGTGAGAAATTCATATATAAGTGAAATGAGGTGAATTCTTATCTGTGTTCCATGTGCACACTTTGATTTGTACAAAAGAATCAGAGAAAGGGGGAAAAAATTAAATGAATGTAGATGGAACTTGAAAAAAAGCATAGCATTCTCATTGAAATGTTAACCTTCATTGAGATGTGTATAATTCCATCAGGATTCCCCAGATTCATCTTGCTTTTCATCCAAATGTTTTATGAAGCAAATGATCCACTAATAAGTTTAATTCTTGCTGGCGTGACAGGATTTGGGGAGGGCTGGAAAGGATGCATGCTGTGGAGGGTAAAGTGCCACCAGAAGTGGGACAGGCCTCTGCATTGCAGTTGGCAGGGTCATAAGAGTGAATAAGAGGATAAAGATCAATGTGTTGTTCAGGAAGAGCAGGAAGGTAAGGGAAGGATACCAGGCATGCTGGGTGGGAGGTGTCTGCTCCAATTTAAGTGCCCTAAAGAAGGGTCTCTAGGTGAATCACTTCATTGCTTTTGCAGCTGAAGGGAATAAATAAGTGGCCCCAGGGAGCCCTGCTGCCAGCCTTTCACATGGATAATGCTCATTGCCTTACGTGTCAATCTCTCTCCACTGACTACTAAAGAAAGCCTGCAGTGATTACTTTGAAGGCAGATGAATCCCCAGCCCTGAGAGTGGTCCATATTCCCTCCCAAAAGATGATGTGGAAGGAGCAGCTGACTTGCTTGATCTACTCTTAATAACCTGCTGAGGAAGGAATCAGTGACTGCAGTCTGCCAGCAGACTGATCTGAGATCTACAGAGGGCTTTTCCACTCACCCAAGTTATGTTTTTGCTGTTGGACATGATTTGGGTTGGGTGACATGAGAGGCCATACAAAACGACTCGTCACCACATTAAAACCATCTTTATTTCATGTTGCCACAATCTGTGCTCCTTTCCACTGCCTCAGTAAGCCCAATCTATATAATCTTCCCACAAAATTTCTCCAAACTTTTAAATCCTATTTCTCTGTTCCATGATCTGGGATCTTTCATTATGAAAGATCCTAATTTCATTACAAACTCAATTTCCATACCCCTGTCAACTTTCCAACCTCGCTTGGACTCTACAGATGAGTTTCTGCCAGAGCTCCAGCCTAGGGAAGAGCAGAAAATCTGCATTTAAACATTTTCATAATCCAAAGTTGTGTATTTTTTGTCATTAGCTGGAGGCATCCTACACTCTCCTGCTCCCACAGGACTTTGTATCCTGAGGTGCATGAAGAGCAGCAGGGGAGATGTTTCATTGCACCAAGCAAATGATTCTGTATAAGGAAAAGAGTTTTGATTTACCTTTGAACATATAAGGAAACCAAGCCAGAAAGTTCTGTGCTCGTTTCATTGGCATTGGGCCAGTTGCCAACACAGGGGCATTGGTTGGGTTTTGGAAATGTTTCTCAAAATTTGTAGCTGTTTCTACTGGCAGAAAGCCAAATTATTCCTCCTTAATCATTGTATTCTTAAGAAGGAGCACAGAGCTGCTCAAGTGCATTTTTTGGACTGCCTTAGCCATTGTAAGAGTTTTCTCTGCACTGTGTTTGACATATTTCTTTTGTTTGATGCTGTTTGTTATTTTTGTCATTATTAAAACCTTTTGTTTTACAAAGCATGTCCAGAGAAGTTGTCTTGCTATTATTAAGCCACTCTGAGAGGCTGCAGGTCAACCCTCAGACTTGATACATCTTCACCAAGCTTATCACACACTGGCCACGTGTAAGACTCTATCAGGGAGATGTTTTGGATCCCCTTCTATCGGGATTAAAGTAGAGATGGGACCATTGAGGGACATTTTAGAGCATGATTTATTCCTGCAGTCTCATGAAGGAGTGAGAACATCTTCACAGCATAAGATAGAGGTCAGTAGTCCATGGTCAGTCACAACATCTCTGGTTACAAGATCTCTTAATGGTTTATTAGCCAATAAACTACTGCCACAGAGATTGTTTCTGTTTTCACACCAACAGCTAATTAATTTGTCTTACACATTTTTGCCTCAATGCAGACTTTCTTAACCAATCATATAATGACACACAAACTTATAGGACTACACCTAAAAACTTTTTTCTACCTTTGTAACTACTTCTATATCTAAACTTTAAACTCTAAAACTTTCCACTGCCTAGCTTTGCATGTTTAAGCAGAAACTACAAATCCACATTCTGGCTTCTGGTCTCCAGGTCTGGAAGCCTTTTCCAAGGTCTCAGATTAAACCCTGTTTTCATTTCTAGGTTTGGACCTTCAGGCTCAAGGTTTTGAGAGTTTTCTGTGCCTTGATTTCCCACACCCTTCTCCTCAGCAGCTGAGCCAAGAGATAAATGGAACAGAGCCCCACACAGAAATGCCGATTCCTGGTGCTGCTGACACACACATTTATAATTCAGCCAGTAAATTGGGCTAATGGGTGTAAATAAAAGGTCAGTGTTCAGAGCAGAGGAAAAGGCTGTAAATTGCAGGGTGAGGGGGGAATTTTATGTGGCTGAATATAAATCCCTCCCCCTCTCTGGACAGAGGTCACTGTTAGGATCCTGTGAGGACAGACTGAGAGAGTTGGGGTTTTTCAGCCTGGAGAAGGGAAGGCTCCAGAAACATCTTACTGCAGCCTTCCAGCACCTAAAAGGGGATATAAAAAAAGGGAGAGTGACTTTTTTTACACAGACAGATAGTGATAGGACAAGGGGGAACGATTTTAAACTAAAAGAGGAGAGATTTAGGCTAGATGTTAGGTGTCCCTGCTCATTGCAGAGGAGTTGAATTAGGTGGTCTCTAAAGGTTTTTTGTCTCTAATCCAAATAATTGTTTGATTCTAGGATTTTACTGTTTCTGTTCATCTCCTGTGGTGCTTTTGCAGTTTTGAAGACTAAATGTCCTGTGCTTGGAACACCACGAGGTGATTGCTCTTGTGAAGAAGAGGTTTCAGTGATGGCCAGGGACTCTTCTGGAGTTCTGATATTATTTATTTACACTGTCAGATTTTCTTGGATGTTTGAACCACAGCCAATCACAATCCTATCTTGGGACCATGCACTTCCAAGAAGTCTCCTTTAGCAGTAGTTTAATCTGTGATTTGCACTCTAATGATTGTCTTGGTATATTCAAACTCCTTCTCTTCTGCAGTTATCTTCCAGAGCCCTGGTTTTTTTTTTTTTTGTTTGTTTTTTTTTTTTTTTTTTTTTTTTCTCTTGATTGCTTGCTCTGTCTTTGTTTTCCAGGACCAAGGGAAAGAAGTGTGTAGGTGTTTAATGTAGTAGATCTCACTCCATGGTTGAACTAGATGACTATAAATTGGTTGTCAGCATGTTTTCTTCAGGTTTCTGCTTTCCCCAGTTCCTGTATTAATAGTATAAAGGAGTCCACATAAAACATTATTTTTTTTTCTCGTTTTGGGTTCACCTTACAGCATTTTCTTAGGCTAGAATGCAACATGTCCTGGAAAGAGATGCTTTAAAACTCACAGAGGGATAAAATAAACAGCTAAGATTAATTTTATTTACTCATATGTGGTAACTGATAGAGAATCAAGTAGATTATGACCTTATTTCTGATGTTAACACCAATTTGTTATGAGAATATGGTCTTCAGGCTCAAAGCCTAAAAAAAGACCTGTTTATTTTCTTTTCTATATATTTACATTTCACTGGATTTATTTTCTTGTGCTTAGGTTTCTATTGATTGCTGTTTGACACGCATCACATTTGTGTAGTTCATGGTGAATTTCTCATTTGTGTAAGTATTTGCTCACATCAGAGAGCTCCTTGTTCAGTTTTAATTGAACTCCTGGTGAAGTAAATGTTCTTGAGTCACAGATTTTCATCAGTGATAACAGTAAAAAGACTAGATGCCCCAGGATGTTTTCCTTTATTTATTGCAGCAAATGTGATTTAAATACATGGAAATACGTGAAGATCCAGTAAAAGAGATAGTTACAGATTAATGCAGAAAGACAAAGAGCATGGTGGAGTGACAGCTCAGTTCCCTGAATGGGTCCTGTTCTTCCAGTGAGAAGCTGGATATTGAACAGCAAAACCTCTGGAGGTTCTTTTGATCTTTGCTTGGTAACTTTCAGTATTTTTTACCTGGATCAGGCCATCACAGCTGGAAAAACCCATGTGCTTGCAAAATCCTTCCTGGTTTTTCGTTTGTTTTTGTGTGAGTGAGGAAGTGAGAGCATGGGATGAGCTCTGCAGCTCCTTCTCATTGGAACTCAGTCTGAGCTGTGGTGAGCTCTGAATTGTCTGGAGAGAGGATGGTGCTTGTCTGTGCACTTCCACCAGCTGCCAAGAACAGTGCTTGTCCTACAGAATCGATTGGAGGAGCAAAATGTGAGCTTGTGGGATTGCTTTCTTCAGACAAAGGAAGGAAAACAGAAATACTGCTGGAAATAAAACAGTCAAAAAATCAGAAGAAACCATGATAGCTTCAGTTCACTATACCCAAAAGGGCAGATTCAAGCTAAATACACTCTCTGATTTTCTTTTAAAGTAGTGTCACAGTTCAACATCTCCATATTCATGTTTTTCAGCTGACTCTGCCCTGCTCTCTCAGGGCTCTCAGTGGGTGTACACCCTGGCAGTGACTCCAACGCAAACAGGAGAAATAAAATTCCAGGGTAAAAGCCTGAGGAATTTATTACTGAAGTTCTTGCACGTATCCTCCCACCACTACCAAGGCTGTTTGCAACACAGGGGAGCCTCCTTGAATTAAAATTGCACTTTTGACCAAGACTTCCATGCTCGTAAAATCAATAGGAATGACTGGTGCTTTTCTTCCACGAGGGTCAGAGGAATGCTTTTAATTATTGCAGGTTGTAACATCCTTGGCCAGGCTGGGCCAATGCCTCCCACTTACATTTGCTTCTATTTTTAATGGAAAAGAATATGTCTGTTTGTCATATTTTGTTTGCTTTCTGTGAATACTCGTGTGTATCAGAGTAATTGTAGGGGAAGGGAATACAGGTGACCTTGTCCCTGATAAGTAACGGCTTTGTTAATTACCCAATACAGCCTTGTCCCTGATGAGTCACAGCTATAGCCAATAAAGGTAAGTGTGATAAAAGGGAGTGGGTTAACTGGTGAGAGAGGATCATGAAGAAGCAGGATCCTGTGGAGAGAGAATCACTGCAGTGAGGTCAGTCTGGGTCTGCAGTCAGAGCTTGTTGTTGGAACCTGCAGTCACAGTCTGGCTGGGTAAAAGCTGCAGTCACAGGCTGCAAACTGATCCCTGCAGTCAGAGTTCAGCAGGAAATAACCAGCAGTCAGAGGCTGCAAGGGAAACCTCCAGCAGGAGCTTGTGCAGGCAGAGTCAGTGAATGGTTGGAGTCAGGATGGCTGAGCTGTGAAGAGGAATAAACCAGGACCCTTTTCATGCTGTGATGAACAAGAAGTCTGTGTCTGGGCTCATTTCTGCCCTCTAATAAGAGGGTATAAATGTGACAAGTAATTACCTTAAAATGATGGATTTTTAAGCTGAAGGGCAAATTTCAAAGGCAAATTAACAGCGCTGCCACCTCAGCACATGGGAATGTCCCTGCAGCAGCTGCTGATTACCAAGATGCGTTTTGAAGATTCAGGCTGAATCTTCAAATTCAAGGCCCCAGAAGTGCAAAATCCTTCACCCCTCTGGGTGCAGGTGCTGTAGCTGAGCCCTCAGTGTCACACAGATGCAATTTTACTGATGGATTATTGAACAGCTCAGTGTTTACACAGAAACAGCTCAGCACCAGCAAGAAAAGCTTGTATCGAGAATACACCCGGAGGGGGATTCAAAGATCATAATGCTGTGTATTAATTGATAAATAAACCCATGAGCCATTCTGAACAATGGATAATGTTCAGGATACAACATGCTGAAATTGGAAACAAGGGAAACTGCTCACTCACAATATTTATGGCCGTCTACAGGACGGGAAAATGTGAGTGTTGAACTACAGAGGCAGAGAAAGTTGGATGTGCTCCAGGGAGCTCATGATCCATGAATTTCGTGAGATGAAACAGATGGATGAGCCAGACACATGGAGAGGGTAGGAGGAGGTGGGAGGATGTGTTAAGGGAAATGGCTTTGTGGAATTATCGGCACTTCATTTTCTAACACAGATCTCCCTATGACACCAAAGATGTCACTGAAAACCAGGGTTGGGCTTTTTCTTAACAAACAATGTCTGAAGAGGTAATTGGAGGAATTTTAAAAAGTGATTAATTTGGGAACTCTAATGCAAACCATGAGGAACTGGAGAGGTTTGTTCTTCTGATGCTGCACTCAGGAATTTTGCTCACTGTCTCTGGTCCTGATGCTTAAAAGGTAATGGACAGAGCCCCTCACTGAAATGGGCTTTGGAATTAGGCCCTACGTATTCACTGTTACTGAGCTTATGGAAATAAATAATTCCTTTTTATAAAGCCCTTGGAAATATGTAAGCAGAAAAAACTTAATTATAAGGCATTAAAAAATAAAACCAAAAAGAATAAAAAAACACCAAAACTTTGTCAAAAGCCCCCCAAACAAAACAAACAAACAAACCCCAAACCAAACCACCACCAACCAAAAAACCCTACCCAAAGCACCATCACATGTTCACACTTGTCATGGTTAGATACATTTACATGTCCCTCTGCATGTGACAAATGACCCCAACACCTCCAGAGTTATTGCTGTGCTTAATCACAAGGGCTGTGCACGTGTGAAATATTTCTATTCATTCTTGCTAAAAATGTCCTTAAGTGCAGGTTGGGTATCCAAGGCAAGGAAGTGCCTTTCAACTTGCCCTGACTATGAGAAATAAATGATCTTTTTCCATCCAATTCTTTCCCAAGTTTTGTATCTCTGCAGAGCTGGAACTTGCTTTTTGTACACCTAAACCATCAGACTGTAGAACTGTAGTATTTATTGAGAAAGGTTTGGAAAGTACTTGAGCCTCTGATGTTCACAAATCACCGGAAATGAGTTCACCTCTGGTTAGTTAACACAAGTAAGGTCTGGCTCAGAGAAAGCCCTGCAAGCTTGATTCAGGTTCAGAGGTGTTGCCTGGTGTGACCTGAGATCCCCAGCACATGAGACATCTGTGCAGACTAATAAATGTGATATTGAATTAATGAGAGAGCTGTGCCCTCCTAAAGCAGGTGGTGGAGACCACATATCATGCACCGGGGCCTCTTAAATCACATCAGAATCTTGTTTCAGCTGCTAAATTGTGTCCTCCATCTCTGGTGTCTGTGATGGAAATTCAGACACAGTGAATGTACAAGACTGTGATTAGGAGCCTTTAATCTGTGGTCAGATCAGTCTTATCTGACTTGTCTTTCTTCTCTTGCTCCAGACTTCTCCCCAGGGCTCATTGGGGATCACCCCTTGCACAGTCCCTGTGAGCCAGGGCTTGAGTGCCAAGGCAGAGCCCAGGACAGCAGGAACACATCACAGCACTGCAGCACTGCTCCATATTCACCCTGTGCCCATGTTCACTCCCCATCCCCATGCCCAGCAGGAGTGAAGCAACTTGACAGGAGTCTGTATTCCCAGGAGTGAAGCAGCCCCTGCCCAGGACCCCAAATTCAGGTCAGTGGAAGGTGGGAGTTTGCTTGCTCTTTTCATCCACATTACCATACAAACTCTCTGCCTCCTCCATAAAATTTTCAATATTTTTCCAAACGATTTTTGAGAGTTTTTTCATCTTTTTCTGCCTACATTGTAGCTGCCAACCATGAGCCATCCAGTAATGAAGAGGCTTCTTCCACAAAGATCCTTATTTACTGACTGCTCTTCATCTTCCTTTGAAATTTCAGAGAGAAAGCTCTGCTAAAATCCCCACAGAAAAATCCCCACGAGGCAGAGGATAGAGGTGGGAGAGAAGGGACAGCAGAAGTGTTTTGCTATTTCTATTAAATATGTTTCTGTGATTCACAACAGTGAGCTTGTGCCTACATGTGATTGAAGTAAGTTTGCAAACTCTTTGCTCTGGCTGTTGCTCTGCTTCTCCCTTTCATCTTGCTGTTTGTCATAAATTCACTTTCTGCCTCTTGTCTTTTCTGACATTTTCACTATCTCAGGGGGGCAGCACTGGCACTTTCACACATCACCATAATAGAAATAAAAGCTTGAAAGATCTAGATCTGAGGCGTGCCTATTCCTGGGGCATTGCAATGAGACATCATGAAAGATGTAGCTTGGCTGGATACTCAGGAGATCACAAGAAACCTGGAACCATAGCTCCTGAGAATAACTGAGCTGATGAAAGCAGACAAATATCTCTGCACTTTTTTTTTTTTTCCTGGTGAAAAATCCTGTCAGAAATTGACATTTTTTCTGTGCATGTGGTTGAGATGAAATTCTGTTTTCCAGTGAGGAAGTAATGTTTTATTTAGGTTTTTTTGATGAATAGCTCTGGCCTGTCTACATTGACACATACTTCACACAATGCAAGTGAAAACATCCCAATGAATCTTTCCAAAGTCCTGAGGAGTTTCAACTCAGGATGAATTAAAACACGTATATTTGGGTCAGACCCTCCATCAGTCCAGGCTGGCTAATTTCTGATACAATCAGCTAAACCATATCAGTTTATATTATAAAATATGACACAAACTATCATACTGAAACATACTAAATGCAATTCCTGTCATCAGTGCTGCTGCAGGCATGGATCAGAGATCACCAGTCACCTTTGCAATTTGCACCTGTGCCAGGCAGCAGAGCAGCTACTGAGTTAACTGGGAATTAACTGTGTTCTCTCTGTCTCATTGCCAGAATGAAAAATACCCAACTGGTGTCACGCATTGGGAGCAATTACTTCCTGCTTGCAAATCCCATCTGCAGGAGCTAAGGCATTTCCCAAATATTTTATAACCAAGAAATAAAGTATATCAAAACTAATCCAATCTATCAAGCAATTTTGGATAGCTTTACTTGAATATCTGGCTACTAATCTTCAAGTACTTCAGGGGGAAGAAAGAGAGACCTATTTAGCATGTGCTGATGTGTTGTTGTGACAGGTGATGCAGGCAGAACCCCATTCCCAGATGGAAGAGCTGCAGCAGCTGTATCTCCCAGCACAGTGCCTGGTGATGCATCCCCACCTCCATCCTTGGAGGCAGCTGGCTCAGGGTGCTCAGGATGCTCAGGATGCTCAGGATCTGAGTCTGCCAAGGCTGGCTGAGTTTCTGGTAGGTTCAGGATGCTCACACACAGCCCTGCAGCTCTGTCTCCCAGCTGCTGGCATCACCTCAGGGTTTTATAAAAACCCTAAAAATACAATACCCTCACTCTCCAACTGACAGAAGGGATTCAGTTCTTCAGGCATTCCTAAGACATCCCACCAGCACGAGTGTGGGGTGGCAGCAGGCACTGCTGCTGAGGCAATCGTTAATTTGGGGGGTTTGACAGTCTGAGGTCAGGGCTGCAAGAGCAGAGAAAGGAGCCTGAGCATATCCAACCAGAGACATTCCTCCTGAGCCATGGACAAACAATAGTTTGACATTTGTAAGTGTCAGTCCCAGAGGGAGGGCTGAGAGGGACAGCAGGACACGTGGCCCATTGCTCTGCTCCACGTGTGCACAGTGATCCCCTTCTAATTCCAGCTGCAGATACATTTTCTTCTGATCATAAGGAGCTGAAGATAACTTGGAGGAACACACCCACTAGGCCCTCCCATCCCGCCTCAATTTGGTTAATGAGGTCATTAAAAAGATGCGTGAACGTCTTGCAAACAAGGATTGAATTTTTATGCCACAGTGGCATTATTTAGTGGCCTGAGCAGAGAGAAAGGCTGTTAGGGAAACAAGACTGCTTATTATGTCTTTGAAAGCAATTTTCACCCATTTACCTACTCTGAACAGACTTGAAAATAACATATATGTACTGAGGAACAGAAATAGTCCAGAATAACACAGTGTGAGAAATCCTTCCTGTCATAGGACAGTGGTTTCCCATTTTCTGCTGTGATTTTCTCCTCTGTCCTGCATCCAGAATCACCTCAGAGGCAAAGATGATGCTTCCAGCCTTTCTCAGGCCCTGGTCCTTCAGGGCAGCAGTGGGACCTGGTTTGTGTCCTGCAGCCTGTATCCCTGTGAGTTGTGTCACCCTCTAATCAGGAAAGAAGAAAAAAATATCTAGAAAACCTCTGTATTTTAAAGGAGATCTGCCTATAAATGCTCCAGCTCAGACACTTGTAGAGAGCTGATCTCCTTTTTGTTATTTGTTCTGGGTTTTTTTTAAGGTATTTGCTCACTGGGATTAACTTTGTTATGTTTGCCTAGTTCCTGACCTGTTAAATTCCTGAAGCATGGAAACAGGAAGATTCCAGCACTGTGGGTACACAGGAATCAGCACTTTCTGCAGATTAAATTGCCTGCAATGCCATGTTTTGGGTCTACATGGGAGCAGGTTTCAGCCCTAAGAAAAATCTCACTGTGTGGGTAGAAGCAATGCAAGCTGCAGGCACATGCTGGAGTTGTGTGTGTGTCTGGGTAGAGTTTTTTCCTTCCACTGTTTTCTTTCCTCAGCTGTCAGCAGCAAAGGTCATGGGATAAAAGAACACACCTGCAGAAGCTGCCACTTACACCTCTGACACTCAGACCCCCCTCCCCTGCCCTTTCCAGCTTGCAGCCCTTTCCCATCACAGAAAGAGCTCACCAGCCTTCCCCTCACACACAGCAGCCAGACGATGTCTGACAGGACAAGGGGGAGCAGTTTTAAACTAAAAGAAGAGACATTAAGTTAGATATTAGGAAAAAATTCTTCCCTGTGAGGGTGAGGAGGCCCTGGCACATGGTGCCCAGAGAAGCTGTGGCTGCCCCTGGATCCCTGGAAGTGTCCAAGGCCAGGTTGGATGGAGCTTGGAGCAACTTGGGCTAGTGGAAGGTGTCCCTGCCCATAGCAGGGGGTTGGAACATGATGATCTTTAAATTCCCTTCCAGCTCAAACCATTCTGTGATTTATAATTAAATATACACCCCTGCGTGCACAGAGGTGAAGCACATGGGCATTTGAACTGTGTTTGCTCTTATTTGGTGAATTAGAGTTTACTTTAGCTTTCCACTGGGAGATGAATTTGTGTCATCCTGCCCTGGAGCCCCGGTAAGTGCACAGTAGCTCTGCCATTGCTGTTGTGCATTCAGCTGATGCGTGAGTCACGGCCATCCCTTCACTCAGAGAAGTTTTTCCTCATTGGAAATTGAAAAACAGCCACAAGGGGAGAGGAGAAAGAGAGGAAAAGGTGGAATCTCTGTGCTTCCCTCGGAACTTAAATTAAAAATGTGCTTTTCTCAGAGGACGGTGATCCTTCCACCCACAGTCTCTTCCCAAAATTTCTGTAGCTCAAAGGATGTTCTCCCTCTTTCCTGCAGTTCAGAAATGGAAAAAAAGCAATCATGAGAAAAGTCAAGCCCAATTGATAGATTTCCACAAATATTTTGCCTTGTTTACTGAATTGGCTGAGAGGTTCCTCCAAATCACTTAATTGAGATGGTGATGGTAGGGTTTGTTTCAAAGTCTTGAACCAGATTTTATTTTGCATAACATTCAAGTGTTTAGTTTGTAACTCGAATCATCCCCTTGTATTATTTGTTTGTCATCCATTAAGATGTGTTTGTGCAGTTCCCAGAGCAGAAATATCCTGATCTTCAGTGAGTCCCCAGAAGCTGCAGCTGGAGACCAGCCAGATCTGATAATCAGATTATTATTTCCATATTATCCCTCCTTCAATGAAACTGTTATTCAGGCATGTTCAGTAGCTTCAAAGCTACCCTGGATTAAATTCCTATCTGGATAAAAAGCTGGTATTTGTGTGATGAGCACACATTAATATAGATGACAGCTACTTTGTTCAGGTGTATGAATTCCACTTCTAAGAGGTCACATTCCATTGGAAGTGCCTCGGGGTTTAGCACCTCCTGACTTTTTTTCTTTTGCCTTGGAAGAGGAACAGGAGGCAAAGAGTTTGGTCTTTTAGTCTTTGCTTCTTCTTATTGATAAATGTCCTCTGTATTTCTGTACTTCAGAGGAATGTTCTTTTGCCATGATGAATAGCCCTTTTAGGCCCGGAATCAATTCAGACCTTTTCCATCCCAGCAGTTGAAATTCTTGGGAGGATACTCCAATCTCCATAGTCTTGTTCATTGTTATGCGACTGCATCAGCATTAGAACAGAAATCAATCTTGATTTACATTTTGCTCTTGTCCAGGTGCTCAGAGCAGCAGCTTTTCAATGCTTAGTTAGTGGACTTTGCACTAAATAAATTCTTGGAACTTTTGCTAGTCTGGTGACATAAAGTCTGGAAAATTATTACAAACTTTGACATGTATCAGCTATGCTCTATGTTAAGGCTGTTCCGTCCTTTCAAAATACATTGTGATTCTTGGTATTAGTTGCCTTCCCATTTTTATTCTCTCCTCTTTGTTTCCAAATTGTAATTCTACAGCTGCTTAATGAAATAAACTCTTTCTTTACCAATTTCTCTTGGGACACACTACAGAAAAAAAGGCTCTGAAGTCCTAGAAGAAAGACAAGGAACCATACTAAATATATTTTTAAGGATAATGTCTTCCCTGTGTCAACAGGTAAAAGTTATTCAAGGCAGTAATTATAGAAAAGAAAATTATTTGAAACCAGTTCATCCTTGGTATTGCCCTGCCATGTTCAGCTTTCTATTCCCAAACAAATCCACTCAAATGTGAAAAACACAGGAAAACACATTCAAGGGATTTCTAATTATATTTAGCTGCTATTAATACCTTGAACCTACTTTGATCTGGAATTATCCTTGCAGAGTATGTTGGAATATCTCTGATTGAACCCAGCCATCTGTAATGTCAAGGTGCATGAACCAGTCCCTGAATCATTATTTATGGTGCTGGCCATCAGCCAGGACCTGGAAACTGGGATAATTCTGGGAGCCATCAGCAGAAGGAAAGAAATACAAGCAGAAAAAACTTGGTTTTGAAGAGTTTAACTCAATTATGGAGAAATATAGCAAAATAGTTCTCATATATATATATATTTATATGCAGTTTGATTTATATTTGATTTATAAAATGCAGAGGAAAGAATACTGAGTCTTCAAAAAGTTTTAAGATGATAGAAGCCAGTCTAAAGGCTACTAGGCCAGTCTGTATGGGATGCATCTTCTCTGAGGTTTAGAGATTAAACTGTGGTGATGTGAAGGTCTCTCTGCATCTGCAGACTGGAACCAGAGCATTCACACAGCTCCAGCTGAAAGGAGATTGTTTCTTTATAAATAAAGCAAACAGCTGTGCAGATTTTCTCACCAGATCTTTGTCTTCTGAGGTTTTGTAGCCAACGTTATCGTGTCATCTGATTATTTTTCAACTATGGAGGTGTAAATTTCTCTGCTTCTAACACCTCTTGCCTACAGCCTTTAATTTTCATAATTTTTGGGTTTGTTGTGGGTATTTTTAACCTCAGCTGAGAAAGAAGAACGAGGAAAGCATTGTAAGGGATACTCAAGAGCTACTACAACAATCTGTTCAGGAGCAGTCTGCACTTGATATTCACTGTGCTGCTTCTCCATGGCTTTGGCTTCTGTGTTCTGCTGAGAGTGCTCCAGAAATTGAGAGGAGCAGAGGTATCCAGGGGCAAGACTTAATCCATCCTTCAGGAGGCATCTCAGATGAGGCAGATGGCTTAATTGCTGATTTTCATTTTTTTTTTCATTGACTGAGGTTAGATGTGATGTGGGGTATGTGTGACTGGGAGAGGATAAAGGTGGGAGAGAACAGATGGGATTTGTAACCAAGCCTTTTCATAATAACGTGTGAAACTTCTATTCAAAAAAGTGAGAGAAATTAGTGTACCTCACAACATGTCTGGTCCTGTTGTAGGCATCATCTCAGCCTCCCCCCTCCATGTGATTGTCCTCTGTCCTGATTCCAGAATTTCCTCTTGCCCCCAAGTTGCATGATACACAAAGGACATCTTTTAAACCCTACTGAGAGAGATGGAGCTCAAAATATTTAAGAAATTGCTGGAAAGGCAATAGTCTGCTGTCTAACAGGCTGGAGGAATAGAGGATGCTGTTTTTCATGGAATTTCTTGGATCCCCCCCAGTAAAAAGCTAAATAAATGTAGTTCATTGTTTGAACTGCCACATGGATTTTCTTCATTGGCAATTTTCCTTCCTCCCCTTGCCCTGAGACCTGTGGTGACTCCACTCCCTTCTAATTTTCTTGTCTTCCCTGATTAATTCCCATGCGTAAAGCTGAAAAAGCAGGTTCTTGCCTCATTTTTTCTTTAAAACATGAGATTCACTTGTTCTCTGCTAGAAAAAAAGGATAATAAAGAAATGGCAGTGGCTTGAGCTACACATCTTAAATATTCCTAGTTTGGAATTCATCATCTAGAATAAGTTGAGGTGGAAGAAACTGAGAGGGAAAAATCACTCTTTTAACTGTAATAAAATAATATTGGATAGTCTGTAGTGGGAAGAAAAGTCCTTGAATTTTAGACCTTTATAATTAGACCCTAAAAGAAGCCAACTTCAAGGCACGTGGCTTGATCCCATCAGATGCTGTTAAGGTGTGTCATTGTTGGGCAATGACAACATGGGAATGAGGAACTGGATAAAACTCAAATTTCTGTTTGAGGACAAGGATAATGGTGTTCAGAGATATTAGGATATGGCCAACTGCTCACTGATTTCATCTTCCTCTGGCTGAGGATTTCAGGGGTTGATTAGGTAAAGCAGCCCTTTCAAGTCAGCATGAGCAAAGGAAATTTGTCACTTAAGGGCTTTGAGGAGCAATAGTGACAGGACACAGAGGTGGCAGTTCAGAGCCAGATGATTCCCTGGGTTATAGAGGAATCAAAACTGCTTCTGTAAATTGAAAGGGAGCAGCCATTTAATGTCTTTTTGAAATATTTGTACCTTCTAAAATTCTTTCTTTGAAAGTCTCCATTGCTATTTAATCAGCAGTTATTAAATATGTTCCAGAAGACTTGCTGAAGGCTGAATATTGCTTTCTTCTCCTTCTTCTGCAATAAATGACTGAAATATAATAATTTGAAGGTTTGCTTTAGTGACATCTTATTGAGAAGAATGATCTGCATATGATATCCCAAGAAAAGAAAAGAGGATGCTGAAGGAATTGACAAACTAATCACATTTTCTGCATTTCTCAGTTTGTGCACTTTTTTCTCTGGTGAATTTTTTTTCTCCTCTTTTCTCTTTTGTTTTGGAGTTTGTTTGGTTTTTAGCTGAAAACTGGTTGGGATTTTTTTTTTTTAATGTTATTTCATTCACAAAGGTGACATGCTTCAGTTTAACAATTTAAACATCAGGTGAATTAAAGGAGTTGTTTTGCTCCTTCAGTGATCAATAGACAAGGACCTCAGCGCTCTTACATGTCCAATTAAATGAGATTATTCCCCTGTAAATGAGTACTTTACACTGGAGTATCTTACCCTCCTGTATCAGTGGGGCACACAGTAAAAGGAAGACAAGGCAATTCCTCTGAGATAAGAGAAATCCTTGTAAAAATCCCTATCCCAATGAAATACAAATTCCCTGAAGGCAAAGATGCCCACCTCCAGCTAAGAAGGCAGTATCCATTTTAGGACAAATGGAGTGAAAATGAAATTTATACATAGATCACCAAAAGTTTTAATAAGTTCCTGAAAGGGCATGCCACAGGCTCCATCACATTAATTTTCCTTGAGGCTTATAAAAAAAACTTGAAAACACCTTCATTTTGTCTCAACACACAAGGGAAAAAAGTTTTCACACCTCTAACAATGTCTGAGCTGAAGAAAGTCATTGCTGCCCACTTCTGCAGAGAATGTCAAAAGCCAAATGCACTCCTGGAACATAAAGCATTGGCTCTACAGTGTGAACCAGTGTCATATGCAGTTGATAGAACCAAACACTTCATGTAACATTTATATTACATAAACATCAGATATTCACAGTGTGGATCAGTGTGCTGATCATCTCACATCTCAGCTAATAAGCCAAGGATCTCTTCACAGCTGATGGGAAGAAATAGACATTTTTAGGGCACAATTAATTTGCCATATTTTGCAATGTGCTTTAAAGTGAGATGAAGTGCCTATTTATCTCTGGTGGGTTTGTGGGAACCTATGGGGACTCACCCAAGTGTACAAATCTACATTGCAAAAGTCTACAGTCAGTCTGAAAAATCACCTCCTCGGTGCCTATAACGCAGAGGAGTGCCAAGTTCTAAAGAAAGCCTGTAACTATTTTTACTTTCTTTTATAAGGGAAGTTTCTCTTAATGAGTTCCCTTTTCAAATCTAATCCCCCAGCTTCTTGTTTGGGAAGATTTCTTTAGATAGACTCTTGTATCATTAATGTTCTGGTGTAGGACTGCTTTTTTACAAAGTCTCCAGCTATCATTAGTGCAGATATCCTTCATCTATAATGCACTTGCAGTGGCTCCCATGTGTCCTTGTTTCTGTGTTACTTTCTCATTTGTGTCAAGCCCTGAGCACTGGATTAGGATGTTTGGCTGGGAAGCCTCCATTTCCTGCTGCCAGTGAGGATTTGTCTGGTGGCACCTTGTCAGCTCCTTCCCTTGGGGTCTCTGCTCTGCAGCCTGTGAACTGGTTGTTCTTTGCTGTGCTCTGAGGGCTTATTTGCACTAAAGGCAGCTGTACCCCCTTTTCTTTTTTAATTCAAGGGTGATTAGTGAGCTCAGCCTGAGTTTGAGTAGCTGGTGCTGGGGTTCATCCAGGACCTTTGGGCTGTGTGGACACTCCAGTCCATTGGTGTAAGTGATTTATAACTGAATATACCACCTGAGATAAAAAGCAATGCCCTTTAGACCATTTTAAAAGAGGATGGATGGGAAGCTGGAGGCTCAGATTGGGCTCAACTTGCTTAAACACGAAATTAGTGCCTGTCCTGGTGCTCCAAGCTACTTGAGTTATCCTCATGCTGGCAGGACCCAGGAAAGTCTGAAAAGGCATCCAAAGCCAGGTGAGTCACTCCAAGGTATCTAAAGTGGCACCAGGCACACACTGAGCCCTTCCTTTGCTCTTGTCCTGTGTCCAGGTTTCTCTCACCGTGTCATCAAGGCTCATGTCACTGCTTGCTCTTGGGCTCTCCACCTTCTCAGTACCAAAAATAAAAGTTTTCTTCCTTGGACATGGCACCAGTGGACTGACAGAGCACCTCAATGCCCTTTCTGTCAGCTATTGCCACAGCCATGATTTATGGAATGTATTTCCCACTTTATTGGGAAGAGTCCTGCCCCTCAGCAGAAGTCAGGCCAGGACATTGGTGCTGTGCAGGGACAGGGACAACCCACAGCCTGGAGCAGAGGGGTCTGGTCTAGGCTGGATCTTCAAGCACAACAATTGACCAACAGAGTCCTCACAGCAGTGTATTTCATTGGCTTATTTTAGCCTATTTGCCCATTTGCTTTATTTGACCTATTCTATTCTATCCAGCTTCTAGGTAATATTTTGTTTTCCTCAGAAACCTTCTCCAAATACAGTCTGCTGTTTGGTGATAGTGCAGTTACAGTACATCCTGCAGCCATACTGCTTTAATTAAAGATGAAAAAATTGCATGTTCCTTTAGTCAAGCATTTCTGGTATAACAGAACAGTGACATAGGGTCTGGCATAATAAAAAGGGTGACATTTTTGATATGTTTTTTTATAGCTTGTCTTTCCTGCTGCTGGTTCAGGAACAGGTATCAACTAGAGAGACAAATAATGTCCATGGCAGTGTCTGAATATTAACGTGCTTGAATTGACAAATGAAAACTAACCCCCCTCAGAAGCCACACTACAAGCACAAAGGGACATGTTCTGGCTCACCCCGTGTGCTTGCAGTGCAATGAGACACTCAGTGAGCTTTCAGTGTGCATAATTAATAGCAGTGACAAGGAAGTACATGAGTAGTACTAAAAATAATTAAAGGCCCAGGTTGTTCAGAGTTCAAAGTCAAGCTGTTTCAATCCTGTTGTCTTTGAGGGGAATCCTGAGAGACCTCAAGGCGACTTCTGTTTTTTGGGTTTTCCTTAAGACAAAGATTTCCTCTGATATTTGCTTTTTGGATTCAGCGCTGTCGATGGGAAGGGAGATGAGAACATCTGATGGTCTTTGGGGAGGGTGCACAGAGAAGCAGGAGGTAGACTGGGAAGCTGATTAGAGTCTGGAAGCAATCTGTGGATATTTTAATATGATTGTGTTGTTGCAGTCCAGGAGGGGCAGGTAGAGGAGCTGAGCTGGGGACAACTTTCCATGGGATGGGACAGCAGGTCCAGGAAATGAATTATTTGGAGCTGAGTTGCTGCTTTTGGGTGCCACCAGGGGTGGAAGGACAGAGAGGTGGCAGAAGATGTCTAAAGTAGATGGCAGTAGATATAAATGCTTCTGCTCTCCTCCTGGCTGGAGGATGAAGCCATTGTAAGCAAAATTAAAAGGTCTGCCTCTGTTCCCTGGCTGCAGAAGCCCAGGAAAAGCAATTCCAGGTCTTGAAGATGCAATAGAAATCTGCTGGACAAGCTGGAGCCCTTCTCCAGTGAGAGAAAATAAAACCCTGTCTGAGTGGGACTGGCCTCCTTTGAGTCCTACCCTGGGGTGAGAAACCTTGGGAGGAGATTCCTCCTGCAGCTGCCACGTGGCTGGAGCTCAGCTTGTCTCCTTTCAACTCCCCTGGAAAATAACAGCACTGGATGATGATTTTGTTCTTGGAAAATCCAATTTTTGGTAATGTTTCTAAGAGCTGATTAAAGTTCTAAGAGCTTTGCCTCACTTCACACCCTCAGATTTTTTTCTGGCCACCCCAACAAGTGAGAAAAATATTCACAAATACGTGTATAACTATGGACTGGCTGTTTTTAAAGCTGGAAATATTAATTGAAGATTGCAGATCAAAGGCTGAGGGGAAAACACTCTTCATTGCATTTAGGAAGCTTATATTTTGCTCCCTAGGAAAAAGGCTGCCAATCTTGATTTATCTGCCATTTAATTCTTACTGATCTTAATTTTTTATGACAAACATATTCATTTAATTGTATCACCTCTGGCCTGTGTGTGTGCCACAAAAAAGAACTTTTCAGTTGAACAGTGGGTAACAAAGGAGTGAGAGTTCTGAGTGATAATGTCAGGGTAGCTTGCAAACACTAACTGTGGGAGGTGATGCTTTATTTTGAGGTGAAATTACAGAACACAGGAGCACAGGCTTGTAGTTTTAGAGAGAATTCCTTTCCAAAGAGGATTGTGCCTTTAGCATGGAATTTAGCTAAGCTGCTCCAAGCCTTTATGTAGTTTTCTGAACTCAAGAATATTTGCTTTCAATAAAACGGGCAATAATAACTCTGGAGATTAATTGCTTGGTAATATGCACTGGCATATAGTGATAGCATCTGTGTCTAATGGAAATACAATGGAAATGGGCCTTTGCAGATGAGTTCAGCTAAAACCAACAACTAGAAAACAATCTGGGTTCCTGGCTAAGACCAGGAGAAGAAATGAAAATTAATGCACCCAGAGATTATCCCACATGCTGCCTGTGCTGTAAAGGTCCTGTAGCAGCATCACAAGGCAGCTCTGGTGTTTCCAGCCTCTCTCTCTGCCATGTGCTCCCTCTGAAGCACAGGGATCCTGCTGAGCCTGCTCTGAGCTGACATTCCCTCTCCCTGCACTACAGGATTCCCCCAGCACAAGGACTTGGGGCTCTGTTCCTCCACCCAGACACTGCTGCAGAGCCAGGAGCAGACCTGCTGCTCCACATCCCAATCCCATCCTCTCTGCAGGAGCAGGACTTGAAATCTGGGGACCAAATTGGCTTCTCAGCTCCAAATGGATGCACAGATAATTTTTCTGGGTTGTCTTTGTGAGCTGCTTTTTTTGCCCTCACAAGGAAAATCAAATTGAGGTTTCTAAAATCACCTTTTTGTGTTTTAAATAATTACAGTAAAACTCATGCAATACTCATATTTTGATTTCTCCTCACAGCACAGTGATCTTCCAGCAAAAAAAGAAAAAGTATTTCTGGGGGCACAGAGGGGATGCCATTTGAACTATTAAATAAACACTGTAGTGTATAAGACACTGTAATACATGACTGAGCACTGACTTGCTGGGAAAAAAAAAATTACAGAGACACAGCCACAAAGGCCTTATCAGGTTCAAGAGATGTACCCTGTAAGAGTAGATGCAGAGTGAGATTTTGAAGCTGACAATGGTTACCTGAACACCTGCAAAGCTCAGAAATAAATGACTCCTTGAGAGACAGAGGTTGCAGGACCAGGGGTTCAGGTGGGCTGGAACAACAGCTCTGGCCCAGAAACACAAACTGGTTTTTCATGCAATAGAGCATGATGTGCCAGCACTCCTGAGTGCCCCTTTTATGATGGAGCATGACAAACCTGCCCAGTTTCCAAATTTATTTTGTTTTTGGAGAAACTCTGCTTTACCACACACACCACAACCATTTGCAAAGCAAATTATCAAGCCTGTTGTAAATGTTAAAACAACACATTCTGCCCCAGTGTTGTGCCTGCATTCTGTTTTCAGGTATATTGACAAAACATAATGAAGGCCGTGTTCAAACAATCACAGAAATGTCTGTCATGTTTTTAGAGGTTGATTCCTGGGGTGGTTTTTCCACATTTCTCGGCTGAGGTTGTGTTTAACTCTGGTGAAAGGAACCTTGTGGATGCTGCTCAGGATTCACAGTGCAAAGTCAGCAGAGCTGCCTCAAAAAAATGCCTGAATTTCAACCCCCTTTGAGGTAGAATTTTGAGAATTTTTTAATCCCAAAGACAAACTTACTTAAGGATGTGGCTTGTGCGTGTTGAAATTTTGCTCCATCCAGGAGAACAAAGTAAATTACCAAATCACACTGAATAAAGTTCCCCTCTCTGGGTTCAGGCCAGGAGAGGCTGGAACCCCCAAAACTCAGCATTTAGCCTGGGATTCACAGAGGATGAACAGAGGATTTTGGAAAAAAGCATTCCAAACATTAACAAACACCTACAGAGCTCAACCCTTTATTATTGCCATCCTTCTTCTTTTCTGAGTTTCTGATATTAAATTAAAACTTCAGCTCATGTTTACCCTGGAGTGACAGAATTCCTGGTTTTCCTGGGTTCACTCCATGCCTCTGCACGTTGTTCCAGGCTCTCTGGAGCAATCTATCTATTTTACTGTTAATAAAAGAGAAAGATTGCACCATTGTCCTGCCCAGTAAGATGGCAGTATAAGTCCTGTTAATCAGCCACCACATCAGTGTTTTACAGTCTGTCAGTGCCTGTATTTTTTGTAGTTGATCAAAACAAGTAAGTAAACAGCAAATAAATAAATAAATTAAAAAAAAAAAAAAAAAAAAAAAAAAAGAAAGAAAGAAGAACTGATAAAAATGAGGTTTAACTTGCTTTTTTAAAGTTATAAAATCACACTGGGAAATGATGACAATTTTTGTGAAGTGCTGAAGAGAGAAGGTTACATATGCTATAATTTTCCTCATTCTGCCTCACTCTGCCTTCTTGGTGAGGTAGGAGGAGAGGTTTTAAAGCAGAAAAAAGTAGAAACATAAAGCAGCAGATTCAAAGGAATTTTCACAGTGTCAAACCCTGAGGTAACACCAGCAGTCACAGTCAAAACCCAGCAAGATTCGCCTTAAAATTGGCCTGTTTCTTGACTCTTTAATCCATATTCACCACTCTGGGATGCTCTGCCAAGCCCTCATTCTTAGGAACCTGCTGTTTATTTCCATCCCCCCAAAAAATCTACTGCTAGCGTGGGACCTTTCTAGTTGTTTGTTCAGTCACTGGGATGGTGTCTGTGACATCCATTAGTGAGTAATTTTTCCAGAAGGAAAATCTTCCCAGAAAAGTTTTATGAGGAATCAGGTCCTTGGCAGAACATAGGTGGGTCCTGAGTAATTGAATAAGCCAGAAGAGAATGAGATGGGTTCTCTTGGTGAGCTCCCCCTGTGCTGGGTGGAGCTGGGACATGCTGATGTTATAAAGAAGAGCAAGAGCCCCCTCAGATCCCTTTGTTCTCAGTAAATATGCAATTATTTCCCGTGTAGGAGCAGGAGTTCAAGGGAGAGAAGAGCTGATGAATGGCAGAGCCAACAATAATCTGATTTTGCAGCACTGTGGGTTGTTTGGGTTAATGAAGTGACTCCTGCTCACGGGCAACCCCACAGACCTGCAAGTGCAATTTGATGATTTGGCTTATTCACAAGTCCCCTGCTGTTTAGAGGGTTTTTTTAAAAACATGGATGCCATCTCTTGGTCTTTACAATCTGTGTTTAATAATGGGAATTATGGGCTATTTTTTCCTTACCTCATTTACTGATACCTTCCGCTTTCATTGCAATGGCTGTTTCTGTTTTGCTTTCCCCCACAAAGAAAAGTGTCTTCATCCTTTCCATTCAATAAAAATACAAAAAGAAAAATCTCTTTGAGGATTATCTTTGTGTTTGACTGGAAGCTGTGTGTGTTTTTCATAGTTTAGTTTAAATATCTTGAATATGAAAAACAGCACCTTGGTTTCACCCCAGAATTTTGAATATTTGTATTTTAAAATATGACTAAAGCTAAACCGCACAATATTTTTTGTGATACACGGGAGAGACTGTGAACTGTTCCACTAAAAATAGTTGAACTTTCTGCATCAACACTGCTTTTTATTGAGAATCATGGTGGAGTTAAAATTGCAATGTGACAAACAAGCTGTTTTTCCATTAAAGAATATAAAACATGTTATCTCTTTGATAAAAGCTATTATTTTGTTAGTTTATGTTTGGTTTTGGGACACCAAAAATGCAAAAACCGTACTTAAAAAGAACTGAGGGCTTTGTTTGTGGTTTCTTTAGGTGCTTTTTATTTTTCTATTTTAGAAAAATTTGATTTCTTTATCTATAAAAGGCACGTAGACATAGGATAAAGGGAAAATGGCTTCAAGCAGACAGAGGCAGGCTTAAGTTAGATATTAGGAAGAAATTCTTCCCTATGAGGATGGTGAGGCCCTGGCACAGGGTGCCCAGAGAAACTGTGGCTGCCCCTGGATCCCTGGAATTGTTTTTAAAGCCAGGTTGGACAGGGCTTGCAGCAACCTGGGATGGGGGAAGGTGTCCCTGCTCTGGCAGGGGGTGGAACAAGGTTGTCTGTGGGGTCCCTTCCAACCCAAACCACTCTGTGATTTTTTCTCATTCTAAAACTCTTTCAAAAAGATTAATTTTAGATCTAATTAAATAGAAGCAAGAAAATTTTTAACAGTTTGTTTCTCTCCATCAAACATTACTTTCAAGAAAAAAAACAAAACCTGACAAGCCCAAGAGATTTAAAGGCAAAGCATTTTGCAGAAAGCTGTTTATACTGAAAAATACCTAAACCAACTGTTAAAGCCTCAGAAATTCATCCTCAAAATTAAGATTAATATAAAATCTGGAGTATTCCAGTATCTCAGGATGTCTTGGGGAGGGAGGAGGGAATTTTTCCATAGGAGTACAAATTCCTGAAAACTGTTTGTGGGCAAAATGCTTTAGAGAGCCACACCAACAGCCTCAGATCAGGCAGGCAGGCAGTGGAAGAGTTTCTGCTGATTTCTGGATCAGGCATAAAGCTGATTTCCTGTCCTTCCTCTTCTGCTTCACCAGGCAGGTTGACTTAGGTGTGCCCTGAGTACAGAGTGGGATTTCACTGAACACAGGGTTCCCTCTGAACACCAGCCTGCCAAAGGCTCCCTGTGAGGAGCAGGATTTTGGAGGTGTGATTCACCCCATGCCAAGGTAAGTCAATTGTGTCATTTCCTAAAAGTGCCCATTATTCTCCAGGCAGGTGCCCAGCTCCTTCAGAGGCAGTTTCAGAGCAGATGTTGAGCCTGGTGAGGTGAATCAGACCCCCTGAATTTTTAGAGCACTGCACACTGCAGGGTGACCTGGGGCACAAGCTGGTGATTGGTTAGTTCATAGATCAGATGCAGAAAAGCTGCCTTGACCACCCAGAGCACCTCAGTTTCACCTTTTCTGGGTGAGCTACCCCAATATATCTCACCTTTTGCTGCTGCAGTGGATCATATTCCCTCCCTGTGTTGTTGTGTACAGCACATCAGCCTCACCTGTTTTTGCACTTGAGGAAGCTCCTCAGTGAAGTTCATTAATTGCAAACATTGCACATGAGTTTAAAGAGTAAAGAGAAAGTCTCCTGGGTCTTCTAACAGGGTACTTCCTCAGCTTTTGAAATCCCTAAACCTTACACTGCCAGAGTGTGTTGAGAAGAGCAGGTCTGTACATTTCCCTTCTTCTGCCATCCTTTCCCATACCAGGCACTGCTGGATGTTGTTGAAAATGTTTTTTTCCTCCCCTCTTAGTTGATCCTCAATGCAGCTTTGCTGAGCTCTGTGGGTATTGTGCCATCCAAGGGGTGCAGGGAGTGAGTGCAACTCGGGGGAGGAATCTGACAAAACCCACACGACAAGAAGTGACAGATTAGGAAAAGCAACCCTGCTCCGACAGATAAAATGTCACTCTGTGTGCAGGTGACACTTCCACATTATCTGCAGATGACAGCACTGCAGCCCAAGACCTTTGACAAGCTTTTATCATGGGTCAGCAAAGGCAGAGAGCAGAACGTGCATGCAGAGTTTTTGGGAAATAATGCAAATCTGAACTGCCTGAACACCAAAAGCCTTTCTATGACAAATAGTGTTTTATGCTGAAGTGATCACATTTTGCTTGGGGAAATTGCCAACACGTTTCTTATTTAAGTAAAATCAACAATGTATTTTCATCTAATTTCCTGATTCAAAACCACACATTTCTGAAAGAGCCAAGACCACATTCATTACTGTCCTTCCACTTAAATAATTTTTGTCAGGTTAGACTCTTAGCTTTAAATAAGCCAAAATTAGCTACAGACATGTAGAGCTCTGTGCTCCTATTCTTGAAGTAAAATCTGTGAAACTAATTGAGTGAAACTCTTTAATGAGACAAACCTCATTAAGATGGTAATTCTCCCCTGCACACTGTATCCCCTTTTCTCCTTCTGAATATTTAGCTAGCGTTACCAAAGATTTAGAGAAACATTCTGTAAAGCTTGTTTGTCAGAGCACAAAATAAGAATAAAACCTTACAACAGCTCATAATACATTCAGCTAATGACAAAACTGGTCATGAATCAAATATATAGATTAAGTTTGAGAGGCTTTGATATGCCCTGTGATGGCTGAGACAGAGGCCAGAGCTGGCAGATACAGCACAAACACCTATGGGAAACTCCTGGGCTGGTGACCAGATATAACATGGTGGGGAATTTTGGTGCCCTGTGTTTAGAAACCTTTAAAAAAAGCACATATGGAAATTAAGTTAATATGTACAGGATGGTTTTCTCCAAGTTTAGAAGAAAAAACCACCCAAATAATCCAATCGGTATTTGGGTAGGTGCAGTATCCAAAGGATTCTTCAAAAGACTCCTAGGCAGAGTTTTTACAGAACATAACTGGAAGAAACCACAGCTAAAGTGCTTCTACACACAAAAACTCCTGTTGGAGAGTAGAAATGAGCCCAGACACAGACTTCTGTTCATCACAGCATGAAAAGGGTCCTGCTTTATTCCTCTTCATGGCTCAGCCATCCTGACTCCAGCCATTCACTAACTCTGCCTGCACCAAGCTCCTGCTGGAGGTTTCCCTTGCAGCCTCTGACTGCAGGGATCAGTTTGCAGACTGTGACTGCAGACCCAGACCAGCCTCACAGCAATGATTCTTTCTCTTCAGGAGCCTCCTTCTTTGTGATCCTTTCATTACCTCCTCCTCAGAGTTCCTCCTCCTTCATGATTTCCCCCTCACCACTTAACCCACTCCCTTTTATCACACTTATCTTCATTGGCTATAGCTGTGACTCATGAGGGGCGAAGCTGTACTGGGTAATTATCAGGGGCAGAGTCACCTGTTACTTATCAGGGGCAAAGTCACCTGTATTCTCTTCTCCATGGCAGGGCTGTAACTCAGGCAGGCAAGGCAGATGAATGAGCACTGCAGTGTAAATGTGTCAGCACAGCACCTCAGCCAATACCTTCTGATTCAAGCAGATGTTTTGCTCCTGTGCTGGAGCACGTCCAGCTGGGCTCATTCTGAGAGCATGTTTGATATTGTGTGTATTAATTTGTTCCTGGTTCATCCTTGAGCAGTCAGTGTCTCCTTTGAGACAGGAGATTAATGGTTGCCCAGGGAGAAATGAGAAGATGGAAAAATCAGCTCCTGTGGTTACTTATTGTAGTTGGATTTAAATGGTTCAAACCCACTGTTCAGCACTTTAAAAAAGAATATTCTTTAGGAAGGAATTGTGGCTGCCCTATCCCTGGCAGTGTTCAAGACAAGGCTGTATGGGGCTTGGAGCAACCTGTTCAGTGGAAGGTGTCCCTGCCTATGTCTGGGGCTCAGAACAAGATGGTCTTTAGGGTCCCTTCCACCCCAAACCATTCTGTGACTCCACGATTCTGTGATGAACAATGTCAGAGGCACTTCCAGGACTGGGACCTGTGATATGAGACTTGAATATCCAGCAGCTGCAAAACACTAAATCAACTTGTCTCACTGAGATCACTGTGCAAACACACGATTTACAGCCTCCTGTAGCAGAATGTCAGCCACATAATTCCTGCTGCTGGATGCTCTGCTGAATGCTTTTGTATTTACAAGAATGCACAGAGAGCTGCAGAACGAGACATGGTTTATTGCCCTGTGTGTGTGCTGTTGTGCACACCAGGGGAATTGGTTTAGTGGGCAATAAGCTGTTAAAAGACTGAGACACTGGTAGCTAACACCCACAGAACCCAACTGCTTGGGGCTGTAATGTGAGCAGTGGGTCTCATCAGCATTAATGACTTACCCTCTATGCTGCTCTCACATGGAGAGGAAAACATAAGCGTCTGATGAAAAAATCCCTACATTTTGCTAAATATAATGCAACGGAATTATGGCTGAGATCATCAAAATTACTTTTTGCAACTCCATTTCCATATTTATTGCAGGTCACACTCGTCAGTGGATTTGTCAGAACTGTTCCTACGTCTCTGGAAATGAAATGGTGCATTACCCAATTCAGTTGTGGAAGGAAAAAAAATTAGGAGCCTTTTGGCTTCTTGTCCAGACTAGCTAAGTTCATAATAAATGGGTGGGACTCCTGCAGCTGTCAGCAGTGCAAGTCCTGCCTGCTTAGTTCCTTCTAATAGTTATTAAATATTCAATTTAGGTGCTGGAGGCCAATTGTCTTCTATGTTTGATCTGTGTTGGGTGACAGGGATGTCAGTGCAGTAAAGCTTTTGCATTTCCATAAATATGGCACTTGTCAGATCTCATCATCTTTCTGCAGGGTTGTATGAAAGCAGAGCCCTCTGCTGTGGTTTGGAGCACTTGTCAAGGAGTAATCAAGTTTATGGCTTTGAGACTCCACACAAACGTGCATGGTTTGAAGGGGTCCTTTTAGAAATGAAATTTTGGTCCTGCTCCTCATTAGGGAGCTCACACACTTCAGGGGATTTAAGATTTCACATCCTACTTTGTCAGTACAGGTGGACACTAAAATTCGTGCATTTGTGTCTGACTTATTCTCCAGTTGGAAAATTTTCAGGAGTTTTCTGAATTTTTTCCATCTCAAGGGTAATTGTTCTTGATTCAGATTGACTATTGCTGCTTACTCATTTATGAAATGTCATCAAATAAAAATTAAATCAGAAAAAAAGATATATTAGACAGTGAGTATATTCAGTTTCAAGAACACAGAAAAAAAAATCACATAAGAAGGGTACTTCCTCTGAGTAATTATGATTCATTAAATATATGTATATGTGGGGAGTATAGATACAATTTACATGTGTAAATAACAACATATCAATATTTATATATTATATTAAATAGTATATTTATATATAAATATTATATATTTAAACATTAATGTAAGAATCTACATATATATATACATACAGATATTAATTAGAATATTTCTTTGATTAATTACATATTTCACTCTTTTTTGAGGCATCTTGTGTCTTACTTCAGCCCTAATAAAAAGTGTCATTTATACCATAGAAATCAATTCAGGGAAAAAGATGCTGCTGACATCAGTGAGGAGGAGGATGGAAGATGAGGGGAAATTTGAAGCGATGGTTTAAAGAAAGACAGGAATGCTATTTACTGGGTCACTCTTGGATTTTGGAAGCAACATAACAGGCGGTATAAAACACAGATTAGGAAAAGAAGCAGAAGGGAGTTGAAATGGAGGAGGATTAAGAGACCAAAAGGGAATGGAGAGGGAGCAGATGAGTGAAAGCAAAAAGATAGATAGTGAAAAGATTAATTAGAGTCTTGTAGATGAGAATAAAGAGCAAGGATGTGATGGATATGCAACTTGTTTCCTTTCAGAAAAGGCTGACAAGCATAATAGAATGCTTTTGGACACAAGACATCATCAGTGAAGTTCACTGCTTCTGGATAAATTAGGGAAAATAGTCCAGGAAGGTTCAAAAAACACTTAAATGCAAATAGGAAGTTCAGTAAAATCTTCCAATCGAATAAGTGACTGATAGTATATTTTTTCCTTTTTTTTTTTTAAATTTAAAATTAGACCCCTCTTTAACATGATGTTGAGTTTGGATTGATTTTTTTTTCTTTCTGAAGTCAACGTTCCCCAAATTCTTCCTATCTTCCTATGTCAGTTTTTGAACATTAGTATCTTCATTTGGGATTATTTCAGTCCTTTTTATTAAAAGTTTCTGAAGGAAAAAACCAGAACACCACTGATTTCAGAGAATGAAGTACAGACTAATCTTCATTTTTTAGCATTGTGCAAGGCTTTACCCCCCACGCTGCACAAAGGACAGGGATTAGAGTCAACCTTCTGTAGCTTTGGCTGAGAAAGGATTTTTTTCACTTGGATGAAATTTTCCCTCTGTTTTTTCCTAAAACTGAAACAATTTCTCCCCACCAAAAAATAAAACTCTAGGTCAAAGAGAGACCATCTAAATGATCTAAAGGATCAAAGTCAACACTTTATTCATGCAGGAAGAAACCTAGTTCCAACCCCTGTCCTAGGCAGGGACACCTTCCACCGTCCCAGGTTGCTCCAAGGCTCTTCCAACCTGGCCTTGGACACTTCCAGGGATCCAGGGGCAGCCACAGCTTCTCTGGGCACCCTGTGCCAGGGCCTCACCACCTTCAAAGGGGAGAATTTCTTTCTAATATCCAATTTAAAACTCTTCCCTTTCAGTTTAAAGCCATGGCCCATGGCTATGGACCAAATCTCGCAGCTTTCTACAGAAACTTGGACCTCTGGATCCACAAGGAGCTATTCCTGCTCAGTGGGGTCTTGCTCCATGGCAGAGAGGTTTCAGAAAAGAAAAAAAAAATAGGCCTCAGACTTATGAACTCAGCAGTGCAAATACTGAGCTCTTGCTTCTGCTCTGCACAAATTAAAATTGACACAGAAATGTCAAGCACAGGATTCATCTTTATTGGGGCAAGTGATGCTAATGCAGCATTTCCTCTCCTTTCTGCTTCCCTGCAGGTCTGACACCAAGCCAGCTGCATCACCTGGGAGAATCCTCACCCTGGCTTTCCATGGAATTCTTGTATCCTGGTTTCAGCTCTCTGCACTGCATTGATGTGGGTCTTATCCATGTCAGTGCTATGTTCTCTCCTGAGAGAGATGTGAACATATTAGACCAATTTATCCGCACAGAAAACTAACTACAGCTGGCAGTGCAAAGAACCTGGTGATATCCAAAAGAAATCATGCAGTGTATTTTAATTTAAAAAGTTGAATAATGCTCTAAACACATATGCCTAATATTTTGTATAAAAAGAAGAAAAAAACCCAGTGTAAAACCTTGGAAATTTCTCAGTAGAAAATATACTAGCTTTGTTCTTCTGATTGTTTTTGCAATTTATAAACACAGAGCAGAACCTGAAGATACTGGAAGAAGTTGAAGACATTTTAAAATTTGCTGCATCATTAATAATTGTTTTTATCTTTATTTTTATTATTGATAATCAAAGTGTTTTCATGCTACTTAAGCTTTCAAAGCTAATACTAGAAAAGCCTATTTCTAATTTCACCAAATAATGAGTTGTAGGTCAAACAATCCTAAACTAATAACAATGACAAATGGCCCTGGCACTGCTCTAGAACATTAAAGGGAGCAACTCAAACACCAGTTGTGTCATCAGGAATCCCTGTAGGATCTGCACCACTCTGATCACAACCGCGTCATTTTTCTTGTCACTGTGGAAAACATAGCAAAGTAAAAATGCATATGAAGCTTTAATTAAAAATCTGAGTACTATCAAAGTGATTTCTACAGCTCAAGGCTCATCAGGCATTTTAAGATTTAGGCCAAAGCCACACTAAACAAAACCAAAAAAACAAAATCAAAAAACTCACAAACAAATAAATTTAAAAAAGAGAAAAATATTAATTTTATTTAAAAGAAATCAATGAGACAATATAAAACAGAAGCATTTTCATGTAAAGAGCTCAGACTAAATCTTGAAGCTGCCATGTCTTGATTTTTCTCTTCCTTTAGCTCATCAGCCCATTTCTATAAGATCTTTGCTGAAGTACGTAGCAAACAACACCATAACTATAATTTTGTAAATTATGTGTGGTAACAGAACTATATTTTCTTCCAATTCCTTGTTGTGGAAATTAATAATTTCTTTCATGAAGATACGTAAGACTTGAAGCCTCTCTGCAAACTGAAACTCACTGACAGCATCACCAGATGATTTACAAAATCAAGTGCCTAATTACACGCTCTCATAAATATTCATTCTCGTGTTCACAGTTATGGAGGAGAGAAAGTGAACATGTTGATTAATCAATTGATAGTATCTGATTCATCTGGCTATACAAATGGGAAAGAAAAAGTCAGCAGAGCAATTTCCAACAAATCTCGGCTCCAGCAGATTGCACTGCTTAGGAATGTTAACATGAAATGAAAAGTTAATAAGTGCTAAAATTTAAAGGGGGCAGGCAAAGTGAGTAGATTTTGCACATCAGCTGGCCCTGTCGCTTAATTCAGGTGATAGTGTAAAATTCATGCTTCCATTACTGAAGGTCGTAACATTTGCCTTTTTAAGCTTTGCCAAACTTGAGACATTGTGGCCAAATGGTCTGATTCAAGCTGCCTTTTTTTTTTTGGACACTGGAAAAAATGGCTAAGCCTTTTCCACAAATGCAAATAGTAAGAAATAATTGTTTTATCTGCTTTAACAAAATGTGAGGAAAATAAAAACCCTCTCAGGGCTAGTGCTAATGGTTATTAAAATCAGAGGAGCACACTGCCTGTCAGTTTTGGATGAGAGGTTTATTCTGGAAAGGGTGGGGAAGCACAATGGATTTGAAAAATTGCAAGTTCACATTAGAAACTTGCTATGTCTTGGCAGATTGAGCATCAACACAACACCTTGGAACGTCTGCACTTGCCCTGGTCTGCAGAAATAATCCACTTTTGGGACATGATTATGCTGCCCTGCAGTGTCTGGAAAGGAGGGGATACAGACATCACTGAAATCCCCCCAGGCAGATACAAATTTTTGTGGCCTCTCTCTCCAGAGACTCTCAACAGCCTTCGGAAAATTGGTTCCTAATTAGGCACCTCAGCTGTGCTGAGCTCCCGATGAACTGAGAGGGTCAGGCCTGACTGAGGAAGAGGTTTGAGGAGTTTAATCCTACAACAGGTGGTCAGAGATGGGGAAACAAGGCAGGGATGGGGAATAGGATCTGTCTGAAGCCAGACACAATGGTAGGAAAACAACACAATTCCTTGCTCCCTCTGTTCCCTGTCAGCAAGACCACAGGGTTCATTTGGGGTCACATCCTGCCAAAAACTCCTTGCTCTGCTCAGATGAATCCCCTTGTTGACTTCACGGCTTTGTGACTGTCCACACCTTCACACCTTTTAATTATGCTGCTGTAACTCCTCTGCCAATGCACTGCGAGCTCCTGTGCTTTTTGCTAATTGCTGCTTGTTCTAGCTGTACTTTATCAAGTGCTAATACAGTCTCCACCAGAGACTGATACTGAAACTCTTTCCCCACACAGAGGTTTATTTTCTTCTCTTTTCCACCAGATTTTTTCCTTTTGCCTTCCTCACTTTTAACCCTCACTGTGGATGGCTTGTCGAAAGCACCTTTGTTTTTTGCAGTGCACTGAAGAGGAATTCAGGAATGAGAATGTGCAGGAAGAAAATGCATCCATCACTTTGATAAAGAAATAATTCATAACCCATTCTTACAAAAATTAAATCATAGTAATATACCTAATGTGAGTTACGCTCTTTAGTGTACTAAATGCATTAAACAGTATTAAATGTGTACCATTCTCTGTGTTACATTCCTGTACATTATAGCTTTATTTCCATCTGTCTTTACAGAGGAAATCAGATATTTTTATGATATTGATACAAGTAAAATATCCATGTAAGAAAAGTTATTTGAATGTGTATGTCAATAACCAAAAAAAGAGTTTAACCTTTCTCTCTTGTACTGCCCTTTTAGATGTCCATAGTCACTTGTCAGGGATTATAAGAGCATGTTTGCTGCTTTTTATTTTTTTTCCCCACATTATTTACTGATTTTAGCTGTAGGATTGTAATAAATGAAATTTTCTGCCATTGGAAAAATATCTTGGCTGCATGCAAAGATTGCCTCTTACTGAAGTTCTTTCCTGTTTCAACTCACACGACTTCCTAAGAATAGGATTTTTTATTTTGGGAGTCAGACCCAAATTAAAGCAGTCAAAAAAAGAGTTGATTTTCAGAGCTCCTAAGCTACATACTAATGCAGCCAGAAATGGAGACTTCCTTCATCTTGAGCTAAGGATTTTTAGGATGCTCCAGCTTTCTTACCTATATCACACATTGGTCTCACAAAACACTTTTTTTTTTTTTTTTTTTTTTTTTTTTTTTTTTTTTTTTTTTTTTAAAAAATGTGATTTTTCAGCTCCATAGTCCCATTTGTGATGAAATACCCTTTCCCTGTGCACAGAGGGTTTAGTGGAAGTCCTCAGAGCAGCCTTTCACATCCTGTGCCAGCCACTCCTCTCCATGGGCCAGCAGCCCCGTGGTGCTGAGTGCCAGAATGCCCCGTGTCCTTGTGGCCACAGCTTGCAGTGGCTGGCTTGCAGACTTTTGCCTTTCTGGTCCCACTTTGTAGCATTATTTTCAGGCCTATAGTGCAGTAAATTGGTTCCCAACAGGCTGTGAATAAAACACTATATTTTTTTGGATGCTACATTTGTTTTTATGATAAAAGCGCATCATGTGTGAGAATGCATAAAGCTGGTAACAGAGTTATGGTGCCCAGGCTCCAGCTGGGGGGAGGGATGAGTCTGACCATTTTCCAACATTAATGACTCCCAAACTAAAATCTGTGAGAACGTTTCTGTCCCAGGCATGAAGCCTTACTGAAAATTGGAGCTGTGGACTAAATTATTCCAGGATTCCAGAGACCTTTTGATTGACTTGTTGATGCCTTGGAGGGCTGACCTGAAAAACAGAGACTGGACAGAGCTAGAGAATAAAGTAGGTGTTTATTGAAAGGCCTCCAGGATACACCTTGGGCAGGACAGGGCCTGGCCAGGGCTACACCCAAGGTGGACCCAAAATGGTCACAAAATGATCAGTCATGAGGTCTCACACTTTTATAAGTTTTGATGCATTTGCATATTGGGATTTAATTGTCCAATTACAGCTTCAGGTTGTGAGGTCCCATTCTTCTTGTTTCTCTCTTCAGCCACCCATGTTTGTGCTTTTGGGCCTGAAAGTTGTCCTTGGTGTTCAGCAGGACAAGAATTAGTTTTGTCTCCCTACTCTGTGAAGAGACCTGACTGACACTTAATATGAGGCTCAGATCTACACCCCTGGGCAGCACAGAATTTGAAAAACATGAAAGCTAAAACTTAGGACATCATCATTAACAACATCATCCAGCCAGGAACCAGCCAGCATCTGTGTACCTTTCTCAATTTCTCAGTGGTTTTTCCTTGCTTGTACCTCTTGCCATGTTTCTTTGCTTTCAGTCCTGGCTGCGGTGCAGATCACAGGGGTAATGAAATCAGGGCAGATTGCTCAGCTGGTGTTCAGACTTCAATGCACAGAATCATAGAAAATAGAGCAGTGCTTTGGGTTGAAGGGACCTTAGAGATTATCCTGTTCCAACTCCTGCCATGGGCAGGGTCACCTTCCACTCTCTCAGGTTGCTCAAAGCCCCATCCAAACTTCCAGAGATAATGAGTCCACAACCTCTCTGGGCAATCTATTTCACTGCCTCACGACCCTCAAAGTAAAAAAATAATTCCTAATATCTAACCTAAACCTGCCCTCCTTCAGTTTGAGACCCCTGTACTTTTGCTGGTTTCACAACTGTGAACAGAATTTAGCCCATAACAAATCTGGGGAGTAAATGCCTGTATACAAAACAGCCGAATAAATTACCAAAAATTGTTGTTGCTTTTGTTTCTGACTGTGTCCACAAATTCTAGATGACCTTGTGAGAATAATCTCCTGGGAATGGAAAACTGAAAACTCATTACTAATAAGAAAGGCTTTAGAGGATGGAGTTTTATTACATTTACTAAAGTTAATGCTTCTTCAATTCTCTCTCCTTTGACCCATTCCAGTATTATCAGATTAAATAAATTCTGTACAGAAGAATTCCGATTCAAGAGTCATCAGAAACAAATAACATTTGCAGAAGGACTTGCTGGTAGAGCTTTTTATTCAAGTGCTTTATTAAACTCACCTAAAGCACTGATTAAACTGACTTAATGGTGTAAAGGACCAGTAAGGTGAAGATTTGCGAGCAGGCTGGCTGCCTAAGTCTGGATTTGGTCATTTGTGTCAATCCTCCCAAGATATATTCAAACCAAAGTTACTTTAAAATGTGGCACTTTCTTTTTTTAAGCATCTTGAAGACCAGAGCAAAAAGCTTTTCCTTGTAGAAACCTTTTTGTTAAATACAGTGAAAATGTTTGGGCACTTTTTGAGTTACCATGATTTTCAGTACATATTTCAGTCTATTGTGAGTAAAATGTGAGAACTCTCTGAGCATTTGATCAACTGATGAATCCTAGGTCTCTACTATTCTTGATTTTATTGAAATTTAGATAGCTGAACAGAAAACAGAATTTTATACTTTATTGGTTTTCTCCCTTTTGTAATAGAGAAGCAACTAATGAGATGATCCAAATACCCAATGTTAGTACAGTGAAATTCTCCAAATACTGAGATGGTTAAGTACTTCCACATTTCTGTGTGACCCTCAATTTTCATATGAGCAAAAGTTCCTCTTTCCCTCACTCATGTAATGATTTTATTTCCATGTAGAATCATAGAATCACAGAATGCTTTGGGTTGGAAGGAACCGTGAAGATCATCTCATTCCACTCCCTGCCATGGTCAGGGACACCTTCCACTACCCCTGGCTGCTCCAAGTCCCATCCAGCCTGGCCTGGAACATTTCCAGAGATGGGGAAATGTTCTAGTGCCTATTTGTTTTTAAGAAAACCTGTGTAAATTCATGTAGAAAAATCATGATGAGGAACTAGAGAATGCATTTCCTGATACAGGATGTTCTTTAAGACTTCTGTTCCAATGTCCCTGTAAAATAACTTTCCTATACATATGTTTTACAGTCATTTCTCTCCTTCCCTTTAATAATACTTGTGTTGTTTCCTTTACTTTCTGGATTAATATTTGCAAAATGCCTTGTTGCTGAAAAAAGCACCAGCATTGCTGTTATTGTTTGTGCTTGGCTCCTCAGATGCTGGTGCATGAAATGTATGAGAGAGAGAACACAGAGTAATTTAAAATCCCTCTGTAGTTTGAGGCCTATCTTCATTTTTCATTTTCTTTTTCTTATCGTGTCCAAGAAAAAAAAGCACAAAAGACAGGCTTAAAAATTGGTTCTAAAGATGCTTCCACTTCATATGTACGCAGCCAACAAGGCAGATTCAAACACAGCCAAGAGCTTCCAGACTTGAAATTAACATTGTTGTTTGTTTTTTTTTCCTCCAGTACAAACATAAAAATACCTAAACCCAAACCAAAAAACAAAACAAATCCACAGGAAGTCAAATCTAATTCTGAAACTAGGCTACTTATTTTTTGCAAAAGACCTTCCCAAATGAATGAATTTGCTGGATGCACAACATGCTCTTGGCTTTATTGCACAGAGCTGAGAGAAATCAATACCCACAGCCATAGTATTTTGGGGCCATTGATAAGAGGGTTCACAGGAAAAGGGAAATGAGAGTAAAATCACTCTGGTAAACCAATAATGTGCTTTAGTAATATAACCTGTGCTTAGGACACTGGTAGAGGGTCTTTTAGACCAAATTACAAGTGTTTGAAATAAGAGGAGATTAAATTTATCAAAATTAGGTGTTGTGTGAAAGGCACTAATGATAGAACCAAATCAGAGCTTGCTCCAGGTTGATGTCCAGCAGGAGAGTTCAGGAGAGAGATTATGTTCTCTTTTATTAAAACCTTTTTGCTTTTCAAAGCATACCTGCTCAGCCATCTCACAAATTATTTTAAGCCATCTCTGAGAAATTGCTGGTCAACCCCCAGGGCTTTAAACACCTCCATGGGGCTCATAACACACTGGCACCACACAGAATTGTATCACCTGCCCATCCCAAGGCTCAGTGTACAGTGCAGGGTGAGGCCAGATCCTGTTGGAATTCTGGAAACTTGGATTTTGGGATTTTAGTATATAGTAATGTGTGTGAGTCAAGATGGAGGATTTAAGGTGTTGTCTAAGTCCTTTTTCTTCATCTTCTTCTTCCTTTTTCTTCACCTTCTTCTTCCTTTTCTTCATGGGTTTGGGTGGTTTGTGTAATTGGGTGAAAAGGGTCCACATTGCGGGCCTTGGGTGGTTGTTACTGGGTCAAAAATATAAATAATATGGGTGTCATCTTGTTATTGGGTACTTGGTGCTTAAATAACCTCAGAGAGAGTTAGAGGTACTCCATTTTACCTCATTTTTCTAACTTGCTAGTTAGAGCTCATGGCTCATGAGTCTGAAAATAGGTAAGAAACAATAAACATCCAAGTCTGAACTCGAAAACCTACATTTCCCATGTCTTAATCCTGACCTCAGCAGAGAAAAAGAAACCAGAACTGTCACAAGACCCCACCACTTTTCCTAAAGGACTGGGCTTTAAGTGCTCCCTTCTTCCTCTCAACACAAATTTCAGCTCAGCAATAGCAAAGCTCCCCAGGTGACAGAATGCAGTTCGTCTGTCAACATGAGACACCCACCCAGTGTAAATTGGCCTTTCTGCATCGTGGGGAAAGAGGGACTTATACAAAGTGAGAAATGGGCTTATGACCTAGAATATGATGAAATAAGAACTAGATATGGAGCATTTGAAAGGAGGCATGTAGGAATGCTGTCAATTTGTTTCCAAAGGTATATCCTACATCCCAGTTTGGGTAAAAGGAGCCCACCCCAGGCTGGTATTGTGGTATGTTTTAGAAGCAACAGCTGCGGTACTCTGCTCATAGAGAAAAGTAAAAAAGCAAACATACTCAGAAAACCCTGGGATTAATGTCTTATCCACCAATATTTAGAAATGTACCTCCTGCATGAGGAGAATGGCAGCTCTGAGCATCCTCTGCAGTGAATATGAAAAGTGAGCCCTTCTACAAGGCTGCATCTCCGTCCTAAATGTCTGACTCATCCTCTTCAATCATTTTTTCCCCCATATTGTCTGTTTTTTCCCCTGAAAGAACTTGGGACAGCTCCTTCAACCTGTTCTCACTTAACAGCCTGAAATGAAGTCAGGTAAATCTGGGACTCAAAGGATTGGAGCAGGACTGGATTTCAATACTTCATATTTGGCCCATCCATCCAGAATTAGATCAAAGCTAAGATTTCTCTCCTTTCTTTAAGATAATGGTTATTTTAGGAACCTTTTATTATGACTTTGAATACAGTCATGTATTTGAATACGTATTAAGTACTTGTGTGTATTTTCCTTAGTGTCTGACTGAAAAAGTAAAAGCTTGGGAGGGATTAGTAGAAGGTTCCTGTAAGAGTGAAAAAAAAATAGTCATAAAACAAGAAATTAAAAATAATAATAATAAAAAAATCTAATTACTTCTTACTTGGAATCTGATATGTCCAAAAAGAGGATTTTATAATCAGATGTACTATTTAAGGTCTTACTGACCCAAGAGTTCTCTTGTCATGTTGGTGGTTCTGTTTTGTTGAAAATAGATGAGATTTGCAGTCAGAACTGCAATATTTAAATCACTGTCAAAACTGCACAAAACCCCATAGGCATGCTGGATCATATTGATAAAAACTCTAAAGACTTCACAGTTTAGAAATACTCAGGCTCAAGGGGACAGCTTGTCCTTAAATTGAGCCAGTCTCTTCCTCAGCGAAAATAATGAATTTATTCTCATGCAAAAGTGTCTGTGGCACAGAACTGGAGATTTAATTTTACATGCAGTAGAGCAAAGAACACAAAAAATGTCTGTTGGAAAGCAGTCCATTACGCTGATACGCTATCTGTACACATTCATCTTCCTCTTTATTCATCATAATTTGTAAAGAAGTATTATTGCTTGCCATCCAGTAGTGCTCATCTCATATTTATCCACAGTGTTAAGCAGATGGCTGTGAGTGTAATTAAAGGGAGAGGAAAAAAACCCGTTGTTCTTTATTGATAAAAGATGCAGAATGAGACAAAATTATTTTTTCAGTTTGTGCCGCTGGTATTTTGTGACATTTACATGTAAGAATAAGAGGTCAGATAACAGGTCTTAAAACTACACAAATGTAATTGTCTCAGCACTGGAGACATAAACAGGGAATTTGTTTTTCCCTGCTTTTCAAAGAGAAATAAATTGGAGAATTTTGTCCAATCTTTTGTATTTCTGCTATAATGTCAGAAGGCGTTCTACATTTTAAAACTGTTAAAAAGTGGCATTCAGTTGTGCAAGCTTGTTTTTGAGTGCCTGCTTTAACTTCCTCTTGTCATTATGAGACACTTGTTTATTTTGCCTCTCACCATAGTTCCCCAGTGCAGGATTTCAAGACCAACAGAGAAGATCTTTGCATTGGGACACTCAGGGTCTCTTCAGAGGCAGATTGGTAAAAGATTAGATGTATGAAAGACAAGAAAACAGTCTTTTAGTCTGTATTATAAGTGCCTCATCAAAGAGGTGTATTTACAAATCTGCCACTGTTACTTTATTGTCTTCAGTATGTGCCCAGGCCATCCCAGAATCACAGAACAGTCTGGGTTGGAAGAGACTTTTAAAGACCATTTAGTCCTTCTCTGCTTTCTGAGCAGGGACATCTTCAGCTCCATCAGGTTCCCCAAAGTCTCATTTGACCCGGCCTTGAACACTTCCAGGGATGGGGCAGCCACAGCTTCTCTGGCAAGTTGTGGTCCACACCTTTGGGAAAACTGGGCTTCCTTTCCTGATTTCTTGAAATTCCTTGTTGTGCTGAGTGCGGGGCTTGGGGATCTCTGTCCCATCCTCTGTGGGAAACAGGATCTCCCTAGCTCAGGGTAACCCCTTTTTTGCTTTCATCCCCCTCCACAAGGATCACAACTTTCACTTGCACCATGACACCTCCACCAGCCAGATGAAGAGGAAGGGAGAACTGTTTGTCTTAAAAGCATCCTCTCTTCTGCCCTGGTGACCCCAAGGGTGAGGTTCTAGGGCAGAAGGCTGTGTTTTAGAGAGGTCATTTGTCTATTCTGGAAATCACAAGGCAAGAATTATTTCTACCATTCTGGGCATTTTCCTTCAAGCCTCAAACCCTGTCCTGAGCAGAGGCACAGGAGGGGTGTAGCGAGGACAGGCAGAGCCATCCTGTTAATATGATCACATATATTACCATAAAGCCTGAAGATCTCAGCCAAGACCAGACCTGAAAAGTTTTACAGCAAGAGGCAGTGCCAATGCCCTCAGAAGATGCTGCTTCAGTATCAGTTTTGCTGCTGTGCTCGCAGCAAATGCTGGTTCACGTTTATGTGGGAGCTTGGAGGCTTGAATTCTGTATTTAGATCTTGCTCACAGCAGTGGCTCAGGTTTATGCCTGTACCACCTCCAGCTCTTAATACATTTTTAATACATTCATAGATTTTAGAGCCAGAAAAGAACCATTTTATCATCTAGCCTGACCTCCTGTAACTTACACACTCAGGCCATAAAGTTCACCCAGTTACTCTTCTGTTGAGCACTGAAGAATATCTTCAAGGAATGGCTCCATCCTTCAGCTGAGGGGCAGTCTGCCTCTTTCCCTGGAAACTTTCTTCAGGAATTAATCACCCTCACTGCACCAAGCTTGTACCCTACTGCTGAGAGGTATTGGTGGGGAATACTTTCCACCACCCATTCCTCTGAAGTTTTTCTCTGCTAGATTAGACGACCCTTTGCTGACCAACATTTTCTGATTCAACTGCAAGTCCCTTCACCACTTATTTTTTGATAAACTGAGCAGATAGCAGAAGAAAAATATAACACTGAATCTTGGTTTTTTTGAGTCTCAGTGATTATTTCCTACCCTCACTGCAGTTGTCATTACTTTTGGTTGGAGCCAGTGACCTGAGACCCAATGTTCTGAATTTTTTGTACTTGTGTGAACTGGGAGCACTCCAAGTCCTGCCCAATATTATTACTTTTAATAATGTACACTGCCATAGCTCCTATTCTCTGAACATTCTCTTCCCAAGGGAAGTGAGCCATAAAATGCATCATCTAAACTAAGTGTGGACTTTCCCTATTATTTTCAGCATGAGTTGAAGAGTTTCTGAGAGTCAGGCAAAGGCTCTGAACCAAAAGTCAGTGACAGGAATGGTGACTGGCCATTTCCATTACCTTAAAATTGTTTGTGAGGGAAAGACATCACTGCTCCTCAGGGGGTAAAATGAGACCAGAGAAGATTAAGAGTTTTTCTGAGCTATCCAGCCACATATCCTGCCCTTGACACCATCAACTATGGTTGTGGAAAAAAAGAATATAAAATATCATTTCAATTCTCACAGTCATTGGTACCACGGCTTTCTGGTATGGAGATTGGACTATCACTTTTATTCTCCTGCTTGGTCTCCTATACACTTTTGCCCACTTTTACCCCAATTCTGACCTGCAGCGGGGTAGGTTCCACAATTTAAGTGTGGTGCTGTATGGAAAGCATGACAGTTCCCTTTTTGAAGTTGAAACCTGCCACCCCAAAGTGTAGTGTGCTTCCTCACTCCTGTTTTTTGGGGAACCGTGGGCAGTTTCTCTCTCTTCACATTCTTTGCAGTTTCCTAGCTGTAGAGGTGTATCAGTTCTGAACAGAAGAGACACATATAGTCAGTGCTTCTCACACCTAAGAAATTTCAATCCAAGCTCCTGGTTAGACTGAGCAGGAATTCTTTGGTCATGTAGAACATCAGAGTCCAGAGACAAGACACCCATAGGCTTGGGTCCAGAAGGTGAGCATGCAGGAAGGTGCCTGGTTTCAAGGCTGGAGGTAATATTTTCAGTCTGACTTTACAGCAGCCCTACTTTTGTCAGATTACATTTGTCCTTGCTGGTTTCTCACCTCAGCTTTCCCTCCCCAGTTCATTCTGTAGGTACACACTGCACCCACCCACAACCTGCAGGGTGGCTCTGAAAATGGATCTCCAGTTAATACACAGTCACCTACAGAGCTGAAAAGCTGGTTGGCATCTGAGGAGGCCTCTTTGTCAAAGAGTGAAACAATTTGGTTTACATTTGGAAGGGGAATGCTGGATTTTAAGTGCAGTGATCATAGATGCAGCTGCCACCACCTTATGTTCCATTTCAAATGATTAATAATATTTGTCAATTCTGGTATGTCACTGTGCTTTATTGCTGTGCAGCAGACTCCAAATGATGGTACTCTCTTCTGGATTGATCTGATTAATGATGGATGAATCTGTTCCATTTTATTGTAAGCCTCTCTTGACTGAATGGCTTGGGTTAAAAGAGAACAACCTCCACCAAATGTTATGAATTATAGCATCATTTAAAGCATGTTTCCTTTCTCTTGTTGCTAACAGTTTAGTGACAATACCTGAAGAATTGAACTTAATTACTTTTGATCAAGCCCTGCTCCTCCGGATATAAACATGCCCTCAATTTTACTTTTATGATTGAATATTTTTTGCCCAGTGATGAAAATGTCCTTCTGTCGTTACAGTACTTTATGTTCTACAACAGATCATTTCAGCACTGCAGATGCCCATCTTGTTCCTGGTGAAAATTGCTCACCACACCACAAAACCCTCTGATGATTTGTCCTCCTTCCTGTGCCCCCATTGGAGGAGCTGCTTTGAGGCAATGGCTGCAGCTCACAACAAAAAATGGTATTTAGGCTCTATACATAGCTCCATTGTTATGAGACCTGAGGCTTTGTTTTCATATCAGCTGCTTGTCCTATTCCTTGTCAGCCTTGTTTAATTAGCTGGTATGGTCCTGTATGGCAAGGACTTTCCAATGTTCCTTGTTTGCTTATTAGTGCTTAGCTCAAGGGTGCCTCCATCTCTGCTATTGTAATGCACAGAATAAATATTATTAATAGTCTAACCGAAAACAGCAAGAAAAATCTTCAGTTTCCTCTCTCTCCTAATTAGTATTGCCCATGTATTCTCTGTAGTCAGCACTGGCAAACATATGCTAATGGTAATTACTTACCAAAAGTAATAGCAGAGGTTTAAGGGTTGACTACTACATCAGTTAAAGACCCCAACAACTGTTTTTATGGATTAAAACCTGTCAAAATATGTTGCTCTAGTAAGAAACAGAGCTTCTGACTACAAATGTTTCTCTAGGTGTCATATTTTCCATGACCTGTGAAGGAATTTGGGGGAGGTTTACTCGTTTCATCCTTCAGATTGTTGCCAGAATCATGTGAAATATAAACAGCAGAACCACAAATCTTCACACAGCATCAGAATTAGTCTCATCCAGAAGCTTTTTCCCTTCTGAGACTCCTACTGAGACTTTCTTTGCTCAGTCACTCACACCTTAAGCAGATCCAGCATTTCTGGTCTTTAAAACAGACATGGGATGTTCTTCTTGAGATGCTAAAGATTTAATCTTTTGGACAATCTCTTTTGGCTCCCCTTTCCATCCTGTCTCCAGGCACATGAAATGGCATTTTTAACTCTCCTTAATGCAGGTAATGCAGTCATATAAATCACAGACATTCCCTGAGTTCTTATGCAGGTTTTGGAAACACAGGATGAATTTAGTAAAAATTAGTGAGTGCTTGTCTGGGATGTACAAAATCTTCAAGCTTTACAGCTGGGCTGTTTGGAGAAGGATAAATCAAATTTAGGCAACCTACTCATACATCCTTGAACTTTGAGGGTTTTCTATTCAATAAAATAATAATAAAAAATTATTTTCAGGAGAAGGAAAGCTTTGCTTAGACCACAGGTTTTATTGCAGAGTTTTAAATGACAGCAATTATTGCAGTCTATCAGTCCTTTCTTTCTGGCTGTCTGCCTCTTAGTGTCTAAACACACTGCATAAGATCTTTGTGGGTTCCAATTTTATTGGTGTAAATACTCAAGAAAAGTAAATATTTTCTTTAGGTGAATATAGAAGCCCAAACACTGGGCATACCTAAAACTCCCACATATTGTTGATTTTATATTTGCAGTAGCCTGAGAGGAAATCTTCTCAAGATGATAAACACAATTTAATGATTTAAACATTTATTTATTATTTAAAAATAATAAACATAAGTTAAAAAGAGAACTGGACTGAATGCAATCAAAATAAAAATAAACATATGGATTATAACAGAGTAGAACTGGTTTCCCAACAATCAGTTATCAGTTTTATCCACTCTAACATTCCTTCTTGCATCTTCCTATCTGACACATATCTTTTGAGTACCAAGAGCTGAAAAAAGAAATAAAAAGTCAAATAAATTTTTTCTCCATGAAATCAACATGGTGATGGTGCCCACAAAGTGGTTCTGTTTAGCCTGAAAGTATCATTTTAATGTGGTAATCTCAGAATACACGAATATCACATTGACTCATGATGTGTTACTCAAATATTGTAATGTGTTGTTATACTTTATATTTGTGAAAAACTTCCTTCCTAAAGCTCAGCTGGGCTCAGCATGCTTCGTATTTACCTCAGAAGCAGCCCACAGACTTTCTGGTGAGCTCATTTTAGTCAGATCTTCTTCTGACTCACTCAAGTGTTTGCACCAAAAGGAGGATGAAGTTAATGGTGGTAGAAATTCCCTTTGATCAAATTGGTTTGACCTTCATGCTCCATAGGAAACCTTGGCTTAAGGAAAACAGATGCTGTTCACAACATTAAGGTATTTTTGCTTTCCTCTCACATAAAATGAACAAATTGCCCACTGCATTTCTCAGTCTAGACTGCTTTTACTTTGGGGGACAAGGGATGAGGAAACATAAAATGTCTATGGATGTGAGGGGAAGTACACAGTGATTCACTGTAACAATTTGCAGAACAACATAAAAATAGTGGTTGAGTCACGGCTGACCTTTCTGAAAAGGTAGATTCTCATCTACATTTTAAAGGGTGCACAATACTGAAACCAGAACGACACAGGTTCCATTATTTTACCCAAGTCTTGTATCAGAAATAAAGTAGTAGAAGGGCTTTTATTCTGCAAAGTGCACAACTAAATTGATCTATTCTCCTTCTTTCCTTTTCCCCCCCACAAACTTCTTTATTCTTCTGGAGAGATAATTTTACTCGGGTGGTTTGGGGTAGCTGCTTTAGCCTGGCTCCTATCTCAGCAGAACTCCATTGTATGGAATCTGAGGAAATGGAACTGGCACAGGATTTTTGCCTATTTTTTCCCAGTGAGTCATGTTGGGTTTTGCAGCCCCAGCCTGTCTTTCAGTAGGGTGCCTGCCTGATGGGGTCTGAAATCACATCTCAGTGATTTTTCTGACTTCCTGAGATCCAGGCAGATTTGCTGACTGCTTTTGAAGAATGTGAAGCCAAGTCTTCCACACCTCAGAAAAGTGTCCTATATACTGATTTATCTGCCAAAAAGATAAGAATGATTTCTCTCCCCTCCTGTGAGAAATGGCCACTGAAATGGCCACCGAATGGCCTCATACCTGTTTTCCTGTGTAACCAAATAATTCCATGATTGATTAACCCATGTGTATCTTTGCAAACACAGATTTTTCAGTTTCATTTCACTCTAATCCACACTGAGGGATCTATTAACAAGAATCTGGGTTACCCTGACCTTTTGTGGCAAGTCCATGGCATTTAAGATGGAGAACACTGAGCAGGAGAAGGAGCTCTAGCCCATAGAGAATTAAATGGGGAATGAATGTCTCTGTGTAGCACCAGGGAGAGCTACACACAGACACTCACTTGTCTCCAAAAGCCACATGGCTGGATGTCCCACCACTGCAAGAGAGCCAGCTGAGGCAGGTAGAATGTCCAAAATTGAAGTTATGAGCTCTGATAGACCCAAGGTGTGATGTGCAAGTCCTTAAGAGTTTAACCATGAAACAGGGAAAGCAAGAAATTCCTCAGTCAAGAATCAGACGACTCTCTCTATGCTTGCAGGTGAATTTATAGATGCTGGGGTGATGTAGGGTTTCCAGAGATGTTCCTGTCCCTCCTGAAACTCATCTCCCTGCAGCACATGAGACAAATGAAGCCTTTTTCTGCTTTATCCACTGGCTCTTCATTAACACTTTGCACTGAAGCAGTGTGTGAAGCTTGCTGTTAGTAAGGCTCAGAGAAAAATATGAATAACCAATTAAAAAAAATCCATACAGACATGCTGTATGGCAGATTAAACGTGTTTGTGATGAAGAACAATAGCATAACACTAGAGGTGTGACTGCATTACTTCTCTGCATTATCTCAGCATTGGAGACAATTACTGGTCTATCAAAAATAGAATTAGAAGACCAATTAAGCAATACTTGTACTGGTTAGGGCACATGAACAACTCAGTTGGTCACTTTTAAGGGGATTGTTATTTAGGAGACCAAAGATATCAGACCAGCAGGGCATGACAGATTTTGCTGTAATTTTTGCTCCCATTGCAAGGCTTCCTGTTACAATTACGAGATGTCATAGGTGAATTCTGGTGTAGGAAAAAATGTATTTATCTATGCCTGTTAGTGGACAATGTTCTTTTTTTCTTCATCATTGTGAATTCTATTTTCATTAGTTCCTGCAGCAGAGACATTCAGAAATGTGTCAGTGCTTTCAAGCATGTAATATAATTTTCACATGGACATGGCCTTTCTTTATCAAACCTACCTTTGAGTGTTGAGACACATATGCACATACAGGTTATTTATATATTTATTTTGTTAGCTGGCTATTAATATTTAAAAAATTCAGGCATATTTTTCCCCTGAATAATACTCTTGGTTTCAGGAGAGAATGGATTAATTCAGGATTAGGAGAATCATTATGTGGCTGAAGACCTAGGAAATGATAGCTCCACTACAATAGGTCTTGATAGAGGTCTTGCAATATGATACATAAACATCAACTCCAGTGCCTTGGGATGCAACGCCCTTGAGCTCCAACCATCAGAGTTAAGTCCCGCTTGCAAAAGTTTGTCAATTTCATATTTTGGCAATGCTAAAACACAAACATTTTTGCACTAAGAAACTCTAGGTGTTACTTTAACAAGGAGTTTCTGCTTTGAAGTTGCATCGTACTCCACTTTGTTCTCTTTGTAAAAGTAGGTCTTGAAGCTCAGCTGCCTTTTAGGCTGATGAAAGAGAAACTGCCCTGATATAGGTACTCCAGACTGCTGGGATGAGTTTCCTTTTGGGAACTGCCTTCCCTGCAAAGACTCCAGGACAACATCTTTAGTGGTAGAGCAGACTGTCAGCAAGCCAGGATGTTGCGATTACAGATTGCCAGGTGAGATAAACCTTATTCTTGCCAAATTAGAGCTAATTTCCAACAGAGAGAGAGCTAGATAAGATCCTTTCTTGTGTGCTCTGCTAAGATTGACCTCTCTTTTGATGAGAGAGAGCATTGGTGTCTTCACTGGGCACAACAGGCTGCAGACAGACAGCTGACACTCAGGGAAATGCTGCTGCTCATGTCCTAGCTGGATGGTGGCTATTAATTGGATGCTAAGGAAAGTTACATCGTGACACAAAAATCCACACACCAACTTCCAGGAACAAAAGTGGATGTCCTGAGTGCTTGCATCATTGTCCCACAAATGTATTTGGGATTAAAAAAGGTTCCTTAAATCAGCTTCCAGAAGATAATTCATCTCACCTGTGTTAGGAACCTATTTTAGGGTAGCTTGTGCACGCACCAGCTGCTCAGATTTTTTGTCTTTGTTCTTCATTAATAATGGATCTCTCCTTGGTTTTAAAAGACAGAAGCATAGACTCTATTTAACAAGGGGTCAGATCCTGCAGTCCTTTGCATTTATTGAATATAGTCATGCCACATGATACAAATTATAACTTGGTCTTCTTTCTCTATGCTAACATAAATCTGAATTTCCCCACTGGGTGTAATCATAGGCCTCATGCATGAGGATTTAGATTCACCAGGAGAGCAAAGGGTAATAAAACACCACTCTGAAGATGGAGTATCTCATGTCTTTTATCTAATTTTTTTTCCTTGTTTTCCCTCTGACTTCAGTGTTAGATGAGTTGGGCCATTAGTAATTTTTATTACACTGACAAATGCAGAGTCAGGCGGGGCAAAATGCAAAGACTCTGCTTAGGCTAAACCAGAGAAGGACGTTGTGTATTGCTGTATTCCATGGAACCCAGGGCATAGACAAGAGATCCCATCTGCTCTACTAAGGCAGCAAAATGGATTTCAGTCCAGTCTTCAACTCAAAGCCTGGAAAAACTTCTCAAGACTTGGTGTGTGTGTTCCCTTTTTCTCTTACTGATTAAATGTGAAGAGGGAAGAGGTTACAGTTGCTTTTGATCATGATGATACTTTTGTCCTTTTCAGGCTGTGCTCTTAAGGGTTTGCTGGGCCATTTTCAAAAGGCTAATGCTGAGGAACCTGCCTGTTCAAAGACTCTCTTTTCATTATTTTTAACATTAATTGCTCCAATTTTACCTGCCACTGGTCTTCTTCAGCTTAAGCACCATGGGTCAAAGTACAGAGCTTTATGAACTGGATGTTAAAGTCTTCAACCTCCCACTCTGCACAGAAGCTGTAGGAACATCTCTGATTCAAACTTTATTGCTACAGCATAGAAGTCACCACACGTACTCCGGATGACCATTTCCATCTAGATCATGGCTTTGTGGGGCAGAGGAATAGCTTGATCTGGCAAGTCACTTCCAGTTTTTTTATGTTCCAAATGCCTTGGAAACCCTCACTCTGTGCATGTGTTGCATTCAGGACAGTATTTCTTATTGCACCCATTAAGATTGTGCCCATGAAGGCGGATTTCAGAGAGCTGAGTGTCCCTGTGTATTATCTCAGCAAGGGGCTGAGTTTAGGACAGAGCCAGAGTTCCCAGGAGAACTTTCAGGGAAAGCAGCCACTTTGCAGGAGGTCCTGACATTATTCAGCACAAGAAGCCTGGTTAGTGGAAAACTCACCATCACCTGTGATTCAGGGTTGTTTCTTTCTGTAAGCCAATGCTTGTGTGTGTGGTTATAGAGTTTATAAGTGTGTGAGGCTCCTCATTGCCCTCAGTTCCAGTCAGACAGGCCTGGCCCTGTGTGCCTTGGCCTCACTGATGGATTCAGCCCCAGGACAGCCCTGTGGAGTAGAGTTACATGTGCCTTCTTGTCTTTCAATGGCTTTCACAGAAGTCAATAAATGAGGGTTTGAGGGGACAGAAGCAGACACCCATCATCTCCTGGGTGACAAAGAGACCCACAGCAAATCCAGACTCCTCACTTGTCCCTTTGTCAGGGACTTCAGGTGTCTCCCAGCCCCTGTGTGTCTGTGCACTCTCCAGTTTCTTCTCCTAAAGCACAGTTTCATCCTAGTTGCCTCCTTCCCTCTTTCAGGGCTGAGGTGGGGTCCCTGTGGCCTCTGTGGGTCCCCTGAGGAGTTCTTTCAGCCCTGGGAAGGCAGAGGGGCAGCTGCACTGAGACATGTGCAGCTCAGACCACTCAGCAAATCCAACAGTCTGATTAAGAAGGCCTGGCCTCAGGACTCTTCAGCCTTTTGGCAACAAGCTGAGAGGAAAAAGATGATAATCCAGCTAATTACTGTGCAGATATGCTCTGGTATAGCCAGGTCAAGTCCAGGAAAACAAACCTTAGGGCACCACTTCCACAGTTAAAGCCCTTTATATCCTGTTGCCCTGTTTGCTTCTCCTTTCTGCTTTTTTCCTTGTTCCTCTGACTTTCTGCTTATTTTTCCCTACTAGTAGTGAGTGCAACTTGTGCAAGCAGTTGAGGATCCTGTGCCCTCTCACTCTTCTCCCTGTGATTCATTATTATTAATAACTGGGATATTTTTGGCTTTTGCTCATCAGGCAGCTTGTACCACATCAGCAGCCTGCCTTTCAGTGCTGCCAATCAAGCCTTTCATTCTGTTTATGGGAGCAGAATGCCTCGTCCTGTCAGGGTTCCTCAGCACTCCTGCTGCTGCTGCCCTTAACTAAAGCTTACACTTGGACTTGAATACATTCATGTGTGTGTGTGGGGAGCAGGATGAGAGGCAGGTATACCTACTTATATACCTACCTCTCATATAAGGATATAAAATATCATATATAAAATAAATATAATATAAAATATAATATAAAAATATAATACATAAAATATACATGTAAATATAAATACATATAAAATATAAAAACATAAAAATAAATATAAAAATACAATATAGAAAAACAGGTATGAGATCAGCTCATGTTTTCCAAGCCCCTGTCTTTTGGAGGCACAGCAAACACTGCAGCACCAGGAGATAAACATGCTCCATATGCCACCTGCCTTTTGATGAAGTTCTCCTCAGCTTGGGGAGACCTGTGGTGCTGTGCTGTGTTCACTGTGCTTTACAGTGGGTTTGTTTTAGCTTCCAGCCTGAAAATCTATGCAGTGCAGAGGGGGAGGAGGATGGCTGTTAAAATGACATAAATAGTGGTACCAAACCAGATGGGAAAAGCAGACAGAGAGAGGAAAACAAACATCTTTACCTTATAAAGGTGTTAGGGGGCACAACTTTTTTTAGCAGGGTCTGTTGCAATAGGACAAGAGGCTTTAAGATGACAGGGGATTAATTTAGATTAGATATAAGGAAGAAGTTTTTGACAAATATAGGGTGGTGGAGCACTGGCACAACTTGCCCAGAGAGGTGATAACAACATTCTCTATCCCTGGAAACATTCAAGACCAGATTGAATGGGACTGAGGAATGTGGCCTGGTTGCAGATATCCCTGCTCCCTTCTGGGGCTTGGATTCAATGACCTTGAAATGTCCCTTCCAAAACAAATGTCCCTTCCAAACTGAATGGTTTGTTTTGGATCAATGGTTCCAAAGTTTCTGTATTGTCCTTTTTTTTAATGAACTGTAAGGGGTATTGTTAATTACTGAGAAATGCCTCTGCTGGAAGGTGCAGATGAAACTGTGTCCAAAAGTCAGTAATATGGATTTTATTTAACAGCAAATATGAGGTAGAGAGATAGAAAGAAATAGAAAAGAGAGGGAGAGGGGAAAGAGTGGGAGAGACACATTAAGCAGAAGATAGTCAGCACCTGTGGATCCAGTGGTGTCCTGTTGGTCCTTTTTCACTCTGGACTTCTTGGTTTGGAGGGTCTTGAGGTAGTTCAAAAATTTTCACTATTTATACATTTTAGAAAATAAAGAAATTGATGCTCGTTAGCTACACAGTTCATTTGGTTAAAGATTCACTCACTTCCAATGCTATTTTGCTCCTTGCTAAGTCTTTTGCTTTTTTTTGAGTTGGTGTGTTTCTTGTCTTGAGCTGGTGGTCTCCTCCTGCCAGAATTACCTTTTACCCAATCCAAACTGATTTCAGCTGTTACTTCCTTCATGGCCCATAAATTCTGCATTCTTTGTGTGCACCATCAGAGGCATATTTGTCTCCTTCAGCTTTGTTAACCTCCCCCAGGTCTGAGGTAACAATTGGACAGTTAGAACCACCTTTATCTTGTCTCAAATTCTGTCATGGTGCCTTAATCTACAGTTCAAATTCCAGGTATCCATGGAACTATATTGGGGGTGGGTTGGGTTTTATAGTGTATATATTTATATTTTCTATGTGTTTATACTGTTGATGCTTTAATAGGTGAGCTAATTATTGATACAAACAATCAAGAAAATAACAATAATTTATCCATAATACCATGAACATAAGTAAATAAAAATTTCTTCGATCACTCCTGAATCATGCAGAAGAATCAGGTGCAGCAGAAAACCAGCAAAGAGAGTAGGATTAGGTAAGTGTTAAGCAAATATCACATATCTCCCTGTGGCTGAGCACCATGCCCAGGGGCCCACAGGAACCCCTGCAGTGCCAAGCAAACTGCTGAGATCAGAGCCTGGGCGTGCCAGTGGCCTCTGTGGATTTACTCTGTGAATTAATTTGGTCTCAACTGCACTTGCAGGCTCTCAAGACTGAGTGCTGGAAAAACTTGTGGTGTCACTTAATCTATCCCTTTTCTTTCCACTTTTTCCAGCATCCATTTCTGCCTCTCTTGTTTTTCCCTGCTGTGCTCTGTGTGTCTCAGAGCTGAGGACTTGGGCCATTATTCCAGGGCCCAGCACACCTCCAAGCACAGAGGATGTGCTGTCACAGGTTGCTGTGCATCACTGAGCTGCAGCAATTTGCCATGTGCCACGAGAGATAATGTGACTTCTGCTAACCCTCTGTCCCTGTGAGCAAAGCTAAATCAATTTTCTGTACCTTTGCCTCAGGCTGAGGGCGTGCACGAGGACCAGGATGGTGATTTGGGTGAAGTGTGCCAGTTTGTTAAACTAGGAAGGTTCTGTCACCTTATAATTATTGCTATGGCCACAGCTTTATTTTAAAATTTAAGAAAATGTCGTTAAATGTCATTTGACATGTATTTTTAGAATTTAAGATGAGTTATCTAATCCACCTTCTGATATTAAAAAGATAAAGATCAAGTTCCTTTTATCCATACACCTCCCACATGGGATTGCTGGCACCACACCCAGCCCCTTTTGACAGCAAACATTGTCTTCAGATTCCCACTGAGGACTTGGCTCCCTCTTTGGGCACCAATCTCTCTTTCCTTTTCTAAAAGATGGCAGAGAAGATATTTTCCTTTTCCTCAAGCCCCTTTTTCTTCCTTCCCTTGCATGATCCCCTCCTTATCTTTAATTTTTTGTCCTGTATTTCCTTACCCCAGCACCACAGAAGGTCCCTGCCCCAGCTCACTGTTCTGCTCAATTAGCAACATCTCCAGAAAGTGATGTAGAAATGTAAATATTGAGGAGACAAAGGTGAAATGTCCTTAAAGTCCTAATGTAGGAAAGGGACAGCCTGCAAGGAAAAAGCACAACCTCAGAACCTGCTTTTCTTGTGTGTTGCTCAAGTTGGACAATATCACTAAATTTTATTTGATACTTTTTTTAGAATCTTCCTTTTCATATTATTGAAGTAAAAACCAAGAATCATGAAAACTTGTTTCTTGGTAGCTATTTGCAGTAATTTCGCCCTGATGATGGTCAGACACAAATGGTGTGGGATTCAGGTTACTTTCAGTCTACCTAATTTTTTTTTTTTTTTTTTTTTTTTGCACATGTGCCTGAAAGCATCAAACTTCCTCCTGCACTAGTGAGCTTAATGTATTTTCAATTCCAAATCTTCCCCAGCCATCACTCTCCACACATCAAACTGCCAATCCAGATCCCTTTGCAGCATGCTCAGCCACTTGTTAAAGTGTTCTGTCATTTCTTATGCAAGCTGGCAGCTACAAGAGCTCCGTGTGTCTGATGCCAGTGTTCATGTGGCTAAACCTTTCATTTGCAATTTATCTTATTTGTAGACATGAAGTGATCATAGGCAAAGACCAGAATGCACTGAATATTGCTCTGATTAGTTTTGGGTGACAAACTTTGTGCCTACCCTCCTTCTGCTCCTCAGAACAAGTCAGGGACTTGCACTTCATGGCCGGTCTTGTAATTCAAGGAATAATAATTTGTTTTTAAGGAGAAGATAAGAAGACCCATGAGAGGTGATGGTCTCCTGAGGAGTGGTGAGGGTTGCTTGAAGTTTCAATACATCCAGATTTGATTTGAGATCAATCTTGAAAACAAAGATGGGAATGTTTATATGAGTGGAACTGCTATGCAGTAACTGGATTGTCACTAGTTTTGCCACATGAGCTTCAAGAACAGTGGGTTAAGTCCATAAAAGTCATGGAAGATCTGAAAAGGTTCATTAGCTGAGAAATGTCTCAGTGACACAGCACCAGGTTCACTGGTTTGGGGGGTTATCACAACTGGGGAGTAGAGAAACATTTACTTTTTAGGGCATCAAGGCGTTGTGCTGTGGGCAGGGTGATACCAGGCTGCAACAGGACAATAAAATCACATTTTAAAGGCAAAAGTCTGAACTAGAAGGAGTGGCACAAGTACTTGCCTGTCCTTGGTGAGATCCTGGGCCAGTTCCAGATGTGGCGTGTTTATGGAAATGATTTTCTCCAGCTGAAGGTCAGACAGGTCAGCTCTGCTCCCCCTGAAACCTGGATCCCTTGCCTCAACCCAGACAGTGAGTGATTTTTAGATAGCATGAATTCAGTCTGCAGGAAAGAGGGGATGATAGTCCCAAATCCCTCAAGCATTCCCTGAAATCTCCCCCAAATCCCTAAGAGACTGTGAAACTCAGATTTGCCAGCCTGTGGTATCTTGGCTGAAAGTCCTCTGTACAGCCAGGAAGAGGACGGGGATGATGCATCTCACACATGGCAACATGTTGCAGTCCCCCTGAGGCTTGAACAGAACATGGGCCATCTGGATTTTTGTAATGTGAAGTTCAATTAAAATGTTTTGATGTTAAGCACATGCCATTTTTGAGGATACATTTGTTTTTTTCTCCCCAGCTTTCCATTTCTCTCTATTCTGTTAGAAACAAGAATAAGAGAGAGAGAGAAAGTTATAAATATTTCACATGAAATTCCATATGGCTTCTATCGTCACACTAATATGCATTTAGGAATTATTCATTTTTTAATAAAGAAAAGCAATTGAAATAGGCATCTTGCCCTAATAAGGTAGGAAAATAAACTTTTGAAATACGGTGACTTTCTAGACCTGTGTATTGAAGACTGATGTGAAGAAGGAGACTTCTGTAATTGGACAAGCCTTTACAGGTGAAATTGTCAATATTTATTCCTCCTGGGTCAAACTTTTGAGCTGACAGCTCCAGGACCACTGGCAAGTAGTTAGAGAAGCCAGTATCCTCTCAGTCATTTTGGAATTACCACACATTGACCTGCATGTCCAGCAAAATAAATATATTGACCTGCAAACCACTTAAAAAATGGTGAAAAAATGTCCCCCCCCAAAAAAAACCCCAAGTGGTAAAACCCCTTTGCTTAAAGCACCTCCCCTTATTGTATGGCCACATTCCAGTGGAAGGTGGGTTTAGGAAACACCACCTTTAAAAGATCTTTGTGAGCAGCATGTGGCCCCTTCAACAAAATTCCTTTGCTGCCAAGCGTGACAGCTGTCTGTGCTGGAAGCACTTTTTGAGACAAATACTTGGAAGTCTCTTGATATAAGGAAAGAGAAATGGGCAAAATGCTCTGGCTGGTTCAGTAGCTTTTTATTTTGTTGGCCTGTTGTTCATGATTGTTAATCTGCAATATTCTGGGTGCCAACAAGACAACATGTCCCCTTCACACATTATCCCTGGAAGAGTCCAAGGCCAGGTTGGATGGGGCCTGGAGCAACCCGAGCTAGTGAAAGGTGTCCCTGCCTTGGGCAGGGGGCTGGAACTGGCTGATCTTTAAGGTCCCTTCCAAACCAAACCATTTTGTGGTTCTCCTGAGGACCTCCTCTGGTGGCTGTTTGCGCAAAGCCATTTTAACAGGGATTTCTTGCTCGGTGTCACTGCATTGCTGATCCCACCGTAGTGCTGAGCAAAGCTGTGGCTCTGTGAGGAAAAGCACATGCAGAAGACAAAGTGAGGTGCTCTCAGCCTAATTAATTCAGGCCAGGTTTACAGCCCCAGCCCCGTGGCTGTGCATAGTTCACCCCATAGATCAAGCAGACACTTTGGATGCACTGTAGGAGCGTGCTGAACTTTGGATGTACTGTGTGATTTTATTGCATGCAAGCTAGAATGGTTTTAAGAGTCAAATCCCCATCTCACTTAAATTGGCAGGATGTTGTAAATCATTTAATAGTTTAATACTTTAGAGCTGCCTTCTTTATATTGACAAAGAAGAACAGTCACATTCATGCAGAACTTGGTTCTGTTAATCAGTTCACTGCTGTTAACTGGGGCAAACCTCATTCTTACCCAGTGTGGGCATGGATTCCTTTTGTTTGTAAAGTAGGCTGGAGAAATAGATGAGAGACCTGTTCTGAATCCAGCTCAAGCTGACACACTGTCTAATTCTTCCCTGGTTCAAAACACCCTCTATTTGGCACTCCATGTTTGTTGGGGAATACCCCCACACCTTTCCCTTGTGGATTTCTGGCCACGTCTGCCAACTCTTAAACTTTCAGTGATTTTGTGGGTGCCAACAGAGCATTCAAAAATAGATAAATCAATATGTACATTGGTTGTTTTCCCTGGAGTGCAGAGCACATCTCTGAGAAAGCAACACAATTCCCTTATAATTAAATGTAAGTTACACTGCTCACTACACAACTTCCGAAATGTGCTTGGAAATGGCTTCTCTGGGAAGTCTTTAAAGCTTAGTTTAAGCAGATGAGTATTGCTGCGGAAATAAAGAGGATTATTTGTGTGCTTACAGATAAGTGCATGCATAAATTCTAGCAAGATTGAAGTCTTTGAGTTTATGTTAAAGTGGAAAAAAAAGTAACAAATTTCACCTACTTTTTGTTTTGCTTACATTTTATGCCAAGCTGGTAAGCTCACTATAAAAAAAAATAGAGTGCTTGAGTGAGTATATGGGATTATTTATATTGCCTTTTGTAGACTTTTTAATTACTGCAAATAACATCAGGTTGCAGGTAATTCTCAGTTGAAATTCTCAAGTTAAAGAACCCTGGAAAACATTGCAGTTTGAATCCCAAATGTTCTACATCCTCAAGAAAATGTCTTCCCAGGACATATCTGGGATGAAATGCTTTATTTACATTGATTGATCTTGGATTATTGAAGAACATCCAGATTTATTCAAACTACATGCAGTGCTTAAAGATGATTAGTGACCCAGATTGAGAGAGGTCGATGAAACAGTCTGAGTACGGTTTTCTTTCTTCATCAAACATGAAAAGATCTGTGCTAGTTCAAAATATGCTCAAAGTTTGATTTTGCCAACTACTGATCAGTCAGAGAGGTTTAAAATTATCTGGGAAATACTGCCTTTGTTTATGTGCTGCTATGTAAGTGATGTGCTGTTGCTTATAGATTTGTGGTTGAATTAAACTCAGGTGTCATGGGGATGAAGGCCAAGATGAAAGGGAAAGCAAAACTGTGAATCACAGAATGGTTTGGAAAGGATGTAAAAAATCATCTTGTTTCAACATCCTGGAATGGGCAGGATCACCTCACACTAGACCAGGTTTCTCAAAGCCCATCTAACCTGGTGTTGAACACTGTTGAACACATTGACAAATGATCCCTTCCTTCCCCAAAATCCAGTCCCAGAACAAAGAACTTACCACTGAAGACACTTCCTTGCTTGTGGCTGGGTTTTTTTGCTGTTGTTGTTTTGGTTTTTTCAGTCTTTCTCAGGAACCCCTAATAATGGAATGTAGATTACAGTAATATTAGGGCTTTTGAGTCTTGACATCAAGAAAATGAACACTGAGACAGATGAATAAGTATAGAGAATTTTATTACATATACAACACTTTAAAACCACTTAGTAGAAAACCCTGGACTGGCTATATTAAACCTCTCATTCCTTTACTCATGGAAATGAAGCAATAAAATCTCTTTCAGACGGAAAGCTCACATTAGGTATGCCATAGTGGGTAAACAGGTATGAGAGTGAAAATTACCTAAATTCTGCTTCCCAGCATCACAATATGCTGTACTGAAATCAACCAGAGCTTTTGGAAAATAGAATGAAAACCCAAATGGAGAGCAACATCCTGCAAGTTTAGTTCCAGATACAGAAAGGACAAGATCATATTTTAATCAATAACTAGAGAACTAGGTACTCTCTGCACTTTTTTTTGTTTGTTTGTTTGGTTGGTTTTTTTCAGTTATAAGAACTCTATCAGTATCGTAAAGGGAAAGGCATGTTCTTTGGTCCTTCCTCCCCCACCTCTCCCATACTATTCATTCCTATTCATAAAATAAGTGGCTCTGATTGAAGATTTTGACCTGAAGGAAGGACCCCTGATACAGGTTAACACATGGCCAGAGGCTGATAAACCACGTGCTAATGTATCAATCTCTGAGGGTCCAGCCTTTGGAGAGAAAGTGGCTATGTTTAATTTGAATGAGACTACTCCTCGGAGGTGTTTTGTAAATTAAAAATTTTAATAAGGAAAAATAAATTTAAAAAATAACAAACTTTATAGGAAAGAAATGAAAAGCCGTGCACAGGTGCCTGAGAAATCTCTTCAGCTCTTGCTACAAACAGTCCAAAGAGCCCTTTCAGTCCCTTTTGTGCTCCTCCCTAAATACTGAATGTTTTAGGAGGGATAATCTGGCTTGTAATAGAGGGAGATACAGGTTCTGAAGGACGGTGACAAGACCCAATAGATGCTTATCTCTTGGCACTGAGCCAATCACGGCTAGCAGGGCATGGAAAAATCAAGGTAAACTTCCTAAAATGTCTAAAGGTAAACTGAAACTCTTTTCTCTATTTGGAAGCACCTTCTGGGTGTGGGAAATGCCTTCCTACAGACCCCCTCAAGTCCCCCACAAAGGTCGCTGCATGCACCAGGATAAGAGGATGAAGATTTGACTTTTTCTCTGCCTCAGATGTCAGAGCAGCTGCTTTGAGGCTTTTCTATCCTCCGAAGGAACATTCTGTCTCAGCAAGTGGAGAAAGGGGAAGAGAGATCTTACGCCATGGTAATTACTTGAGCAAAAATAAACACACATATGGTGTGACATTTTCCTAATGCTCGGCTCCTATTTGGAAGCAAATGTATTAATTAAAGGGGCGAGTAGAAAGGGGAAAAAACAAACAATCTCTGAGTCATGAGAACATGACAAGCTGTCCTTTGAAAATGTTATTTTTATTTTTCATTGACACTGGTGTTAATTTATTAGGTGTGTGTGCTTACTTATTTGTTGTTCAAAAGCAACAATTTTCTTCCTCGTTGCTTTTCTGTTTCATGTTTCAGTTTCGTTTATTTTTATAGACAGTGCTGAGCTAAGAAGAAAATTCACCCCCAGATAAGAGGCAATATCAATGTCTTTTTGTCCTTGAAGCTCTCAAAAGATGATGTTAAACTTTCCCATGTCTCATAAAAGATGTGATTCAGCTTTGGAGGCAGGGCAGATATGAAATTCTCTTTGTTTCTCTTTGATGGTAAAATTCTCTTTTTACTTAAGATGTGCTGCACTTGGGCTTAGGCTTCAAATGAGAACATCTTTGACAATTGTCTTCAGGAATTAGAGGCAGAAACACAGAGTGCAGTCCAGAAATGGCCATTCCAGCAAATACTCACGGTGTTGATGCAGCAGTAATTAAGCAGAAACAAATCTTTAAAGACTGAACTTCACACAGAAAAAGTAAAAAGAGAAATGGATAAAAATCACATGTTTCTTCCCAACTGGGCACATAAACTGGCACTCAGGGAAGTCCCCTGGGGTTTTCTTATTGCTGCTGTTCTTCACACAACTATCTTTCTAGTTGTACAGAAGGGGAAAGCCATATGCCAACCCAGCGAAAATACTGAGCTTTTACTACCCACAGCCTTTTATATTTTGCAAGCTTTTATAACTGTTTTTGTAACTATTGGTCTACAGCATTAAAATTAAAACCTTTGGAAAGAACATAGTAATAGTTTTTTAAAAAAATGTTCTTTAGTAGTTTCCTACTCTTTTCTGTGAAGTTTTTCCTTGTGGAAGTATTTTAATTCCCCAGAAATGTAAAACAGTTCAGTTTTATATTTTACATTTTGTATTTTGCCTCTCTGTTTTCTCCCCTGTCTTCTCTTCTTTCTGAAAAGCAAAATAAGGAAATGAAAGTAAATAGTATTAAACCTGTAGGTGCTGGAGGGAAAAACAAAATGTTAAAGAGCTATTTTGTTTTTTATTTAAATATGAAACCCCATTAGTAAATAATGACATTGTAGAGGAGAAATTCCCCTTTAGGAAAGTACAACTTAAAGCTGAAAATATTTTAAATGTAAGCTTTAATAGGTTCTTGAAATAAATGCCATGTTTCAATCTAAAATCATGTTTGTTTTATTTCCATTCCCTGGTAATTTCAGAAAATGTACTAACTATAAGGCATTGTGAAATAAATCATGATATGTTTCAGTCAATTATATGTTGTAATAAAAACCCTGTAAGTGTTTTGAATCATGGCTGTCGTGTTCTTTCAGAAGATCTCTCAAACTTCTCTCCTAATCTGTGGAGCTGTTCACTCCCAGCACATTTTTCAATCTATTCACTCCTGCAGAAGCCATCTGGTTCTCAACTCAGTCTTTCTCATATGCTTGTTTTCTTTTTTCTCCTTCTAAAAATCTTAGGCTAATAAAGATTTTTTTAATATAGGGAGTTGGGCTGGTTAAAGTACAATGCACGTTCTTAATGGAAAAAAAAAATTAGTTGCAACAATTTTTCAGATTTTCAACAGTTGGTTTCTTCCACCCTCTTTTTCAAAAAAATCCCCAACAAACCAAAAACTCTTCCAGTTTTCATTTGTATTTCTCCCCTATTTCATCTGTATTCTTTGTATTTTGTTTCCACCCCAGCTGGAATATATAGATAAGGATAAAATAAGAGAGGAGTGCTATTTTAGGTGCAGGTTCCCTGGCACTTGGTTATTCACTTACTTTGGTTCTTGGACACTACTCCAACCTCACTGACCTCCTGCCTGGCATTGCCAAAAGCATCAGCATTAATGATGGAAAGGAAAAAAAGTTTGTCCTTATATGATTTGTTGGGACAGGAAGGAACTTAGAGTGTCCTGAAAAGGAGAGAAGGTTTCCTGGCAAGGAAAATGACAAAGTTATTGTCCCTTCCTCTTCAGCTCAAGATGCCATGAATGGTTCTTGCTGTCTGGAAGGGACTTTGTGGTTGCTCTGCTGGATCATTACAAATGCGGGATATATTCTCTTGCACTCCCATTTTTCACATCCAATCTACTTTTTTCCCCATTTCTAAACCTAAAAAGTCTCAATGGGCTACACAGAAAGGGAGTGGCAAATCCTTCCTCTCACAAAGAAGTACAGTCAAGAGACAACAAATGCATTTTATGTTAAATATACTGGGTCACCTTTATTTTATTAAAGAAGAATTAAAAAAAATAAAAATAAAAGCAGCTGAGGTAGAGATTTGGCTTTGAATTTCTCTCTTTACATATTAAAAGGATATGATTAGGCTCCATGCTGGGCTATCATCCTACAGAGCTTCCTTTCAGTGGATCAAATGTGAGGTACTTGAGATGACAGCACAGTCCTGGCAGAAATGGCACAGGAATTGTGGGAGACAATCCTTGAAGGAAGTACTCAGCTTTACCTGGAACCATCCATGGAATTCATCAGTGAGTTGAGAGTGTAAAACCTGCAAATAGGAAGGGCTGCTTGCCAGTTCTTCTAATTGCACTCCTTGTGTGTTGTTTACCCTTGCAACAGCCAACTGCTTTATAACAAAATGCCCTCAGGACTTTCTACAGTTGAATTTCTTTCCCTGGTGTTGAATTATTTATTACTTTTCCTCCACCTACAGTCCTTCATGGTATATATTATCATTTCTATTTTAAAAGTGTTTAAAAAATCCTCAAGATAAAAAAAAATGCAATTTGAGAGGTTAACTTGGGGTCTTCCTGTTCTCTCCAATTTCTGTGCCAACTTTCAGCACAAAACTGGTGATTTAATATATATGAAGATATCTCTTTGTATTTTCAATGGAATTTTTAGTACTGAATGGAGATTGACATTCGAGGATCAAAAACATGGTTCCAAGAGGATTTTGTGCTTTTTTTTTTTTGTGCTCAGAATGATTTTAACACCATTTTTTTAAACATCAGATATAAAGAACACACAGAAGAGTTTAGATTAAATCCAATGACTCTCAAAAAGTGGAGGATTTTGAACAATCTGACCTTTTGGAAGAAATCTTTATCAGAGTCAAAGATAAATCCGGATCTGTACATAATCAGGAGTCTGACTTCTGTTTTGTCAAACACTTGCTGGCAATACAAGGAGAACCAAGAGGAAAATCTGCTAGCAGGGGCTAAGGGTGTAAAAAGGAATAAATGAATTGCACAAGCAATGGCCAGCAGGGAAAGGAGAAACTGCTTTATTTTGCCTGTAATTGCCACTTCAACTCAAGGCACTATCAGCGTGGGTTGATTAGGTGGGGTGATTTAGATCAGCTGTCCAATTTGACCTGTTGCCATAGGGTTAGAAGTAATGTGTATAAAAAACCCCACAGGACACTGATAGGTTGTCAGTCTGGATTTCCCCTCCTTTAGGAAGTGAGATTCACAAAGACTTCTCCATTTGAAATATAAGCTGCTCATCTCAGGAGGCCAACCACAACTTATTGTATATTTTTAGAGTTCTTATCATCTCAAAGGAGTTTTGTTTCTGGATTGCAAAAAGGGCCTGTTTAACTGAAAATTGATTAAACAACAAAAGGAGAATAAATTACAATGCCAAGTATGAAAAATGACACGAGTTGCATAAATGCAAAGATGAATAGCTGTGCCCTCAGGCAGGACCATTATAAACAACATCCTCTAGCTGGTTTCACTGGACTCTGAATTTTCCTTGTACATGACTTAAGATTAATTAAATAAGGCAAAAATGGTAACTCTTTGGTATGAGTAATTGTCATGTCTGCAAAAGTAGCCGCTGGAAAAGAATTAATCATCTCTAGTTCAGCTCCTCTTCATCAGCAATTGGCTTTGTTATGAATGAAGTTCATGTGCATTATTGACTTACTCTTCTCAGTGATAATGAAGTCTCCTTCATTCAGACTAACAGATTTCTAAAATTCAATGAGGAAGCAGTATGCTAAAATTACAGCAAGATTGATTTGTGAAGTTTTCTGGAGGTGGTGGGTACAGCTTCCCTCGAGTGCCATCAATCATGTGCAGACAGAGCTCAAACACGTTTGTTTGGGAAGACAATGAGGCTTTCCAAAAAGCAGCTGTGGTGACACTTAGTCTGAGGAGCAAATTCAAGAGAGAAACCTGGATAACCTGAGTCTCTCAAGGAACAAACACTTTAAAAGTCACAACACTGAGCACTTGGATCAATAAACACGCCCACATATTTTGTTGTGCTGTCTCTAAGACAGACACCTCTGCTCAATCCAGATATGAAGTGATCTAGCCTTAAAATTTGAAACACGGTTTTTTGCACTAGAAATATTGTTCAGTCAGATTGGCTAAACAGTCTTCTAAGACCACTGTGCAGAAAAAACTAGTGTCAAGAGGTTTTTGTAATTGTGGCAGCAACCTCAATAAGAAAACTATCCTGTCTTGTCATATAATGCAATGAACCTTCAACAAAGGAGAAAAAATAGTCTTCATTAGGAAGCTCTACATTCATCCTCAGTACTTGGGCTTTTTGTAAGGCCTGAAGAGTGAATTTTGACTTTCTTCAATACCCATATTAACCTGAGATATAATAATATTATCACTGGGCATATAAACATGCATTCTTGTCAGATATTACACATGAAGTGGTCCTTATGATCTTCTCCAATAGTGAGTTACATGTCTGGATTGGCCAATGTATGATATATCTGGTTAACAATTTGAGTAGGATAAAGGTGAATCTTATTCTGGAATGTTCTCACAGGAGAACCTCATGTCAGGTCCTGGATGTTACCTTTGGACATGAACTCCCCTTTCACACAGCATCAGTCCCTGCAGTCAGACTCCTGTGTCCAGGGATTTTTTGGGGTTTTTTTGGTGCTACTTAAGAACTGGAACAAGAAATTGATCAGGTATCATATCATAGAAGAGATTCTTGAGCTACTTACTGTAAATTGGGGAAGGCTGTGGTTCTACCTTCCTCAGTTGGTAGAACAACAATCCTCCAATGTGTACAGCTCTGAATACAAAGCAAAAGAGGTTTTGCTGTATCCTGTGCAAGGTAGGAAGAGAAATACTTGTTTTAGATTGCAGGAGAGATGTGTGTGAGGTTTGCTGAATATTCAGGGACCCTTTCCAAATGCAGTGGTGATGCAGCACAGAACCAGACATCTCAGGTGGTGCTGCATAGTCTTCACTGAGGCCTTTCTCATCATTTTAAACAGACACCTGTCAGGGGTAATTGAAACATCATTAGCCTGTCCAGAACAGATGATGATTTAGATGGACACATGGAGATGCTTCCAGAGTAAATAACAGGTTTTTTTGGCTGAGCAGTTCTGGCTCTTGCCATGGATCTCTGATTGTGCAGTGAGGCCACTTTTCCATCTCCTTTGTGGTTGAAAATATTTCCAAAATGATGTGGCAACCTCTGCACTCTGCCTAAAGAGATCCATGATCACCCACCACCCTTTCTCTGTGATGTGCCATGTGCACTGCTATACTGTCAGGGAGATCAAAAAGGAATGGAAAAATACCTCTAGAATTAGTACCTCTAGAATTATAGAGCAGTTTGAGTTGGAAGATCATCTATTTCCAAGCCCCCTGCCGTGGACCCTCTCTCACTGAGATCCAGGTTGCTCCAGCACCAGACCCAGCTGGTTTGAATCTGGCAGGTTCACATTTCCACAATTTTTTGCCTTAAGCTGCTGTAGCTTTGTCTCTTCCCTTCTCTGAGCACCTTGGGCTCTGTCCTTTGCCTACACTAAGCAAAAGCTCTGCTCTCTTTGATACAAATCTCAGCTTTCTGGTTTAGTTATCCAAAATCTTATCATAAATCATCAGGAAATGTGTAATAGGATTGAGGGGAAAAGTACCCATGAGAGATGGAGCTCTCATCAAAGAATAAGATGCTTTTTAATTAACCCTAAGGAGTTTTAGCAAGACAAGCCAATTTGTCTGTGTTACCATTAGTCTTGTTTCCATAGCACACTTTGGGTGGCAGATAGCAGGTCAGGTGTATTTTAATTAATTTTAGGTGCCTGAAAAAGACAGACATTTCTATCTTGTCCATCTTCTCTAATCTCAGTATCTTTCTCAAGAAGATTTGAATAATAATAATAGTACAAAAAGCTCTTCAATTCATTAATTTTTATGAAAGAGAAAAAGAAAAAAATTGTTTTTAAAAAAGAATTATGTTTCTTGTAGCCTACAAAGCATTCTAGTCCTTTATAATACGTGGCTTAATCTGCTTTCAATTAAATAAAACATATTGAAAATACCTTTTTCCACGAAATGCAATTAATTTCAGATTAAACCTACTTTTATTCTTAGCACCTTTGGATATGGGGATCATGAACTGTGTAATCAGTGAAGGATAGAGAGGGGCATGTAAAGCTCTAAACACTGGATATTAATAAAAGGGCAGGAGATAGGCCTTGGGAGCTGGAAGAAAGTCACCTAGTCTGGAAGAAAGTCACCTAGTCTTCTGCCAGTTATTTTGCAGCCAAATGTTACAGCCATAAAATTTATGGGAGTGGGGATCTCTTTCCCCTCCTGGAATATGACATTTAGCACACTGGTGTGCTGACCTGCACACAAAGCTCTCCTCTCTATTGGAGTGTAACTGCTGCTCTGTTAAAGCAGATATTTTACCAGCATAACTTTTACCAGATCCCTGAAACATAGAGCAGAGGTACTTGTTATTATTATTATTATTAGGTAAAATAAATGTATTATCATAAGGTAAAATACTGCCATAACACAGGGGAAAATCATCAAGTGAGACTTCTATAAGAGAAAGTTTCCTCCTTATCTTCCAGCCTGAGCCACCAATGTGGTGATGCTCTGAGTCCCCACAGGATCTTTCACCTCAACTCCAGATGCTTGTTGAAAAATAAATTAATATGACTCCAAACTTACTAGATTGAACTCCACATCTGCAGACTGAAGATGTGAGGGTTATCTTTTAGGAAATATTTTCTGAATCACTAATCATCTAACTAACAAGAGTTTATTGTAGAGTTGTTTTACCTGTGAACTCTGCCATATTTGTTGGGTGCACTGGATTAAGCCAAGATGAGTATTTGCTATACAGTGATTATTCTGTTTTCCTTGTTATGTTGACATTCATCTTTATTCAACACAGTATTTGAATTCAGAGCCTTTTTTCCCAGTGTTACCTGTCGGTCTCAACATTTGTCATTTCTCACATTCAAAATTGCCCACTACTGCTCTTAGTTGGATTTTGTTCATATGAAACTCATTTTCCTGCCTTTAGGAAAAAAAGAAACAAGTTTTAAGAAAATCTGAGTCCCATTGCTTGAATTATTCATGGACTTTTTTTTCCCCAGTAATTTATCTACTAGGTGTGTGATTTTCTTTTTGCTGTATCTTTAGTGTATACTTTTGGTAATACATAAACCATTCCGCAAGTAATAAAGAAACAAGCAGTTGGCTGAGTGCTTTACTTGAGGAAAAACCAAACACTGCAAACATTTCCTTTTCAATGAAACAAAACAATTGGAGCTGGGTGCAAATCTGACACTGAGTCGAGCACAGCACTCTGAGCTTGTTTCTAATTTTGCTATGGTTTGAATTGTGGGTCTTTCCTCACTCTGGTTTGTCTGGCTCCTCACCTGGCTTCTCCACACTGGAAATCACAGGAGTTAGAGAAGTGGTCTCTTCTGTCAAGCCCAGATGATGAACAATAACCATATAAATCAGTGCTCAGTGGGTTTGGACAGAGGCTTTCCAAGTGAAAGGCTTGAATTGGTTTCAGGATGCTCTGGAGGGGCTGCCAGCCTCGTTCCCTCAGGCAGCAGGAGAACCTCAAGCCCTTGTTTGCCTGAGCACAAGGTCTAAGAGCAGAAATGGTGATTTCAGTGCGTGTTTTGTGCCTGCCTGTCTGGGCTCTGTGCCTGTTCCACTTTCCATGTAAATTACCAGGAATTGTTCTCCTAATTTGTATAGAAGAGGGGTTATCTTTTAAAGGAGCTTTAAAAGGCTTGGAATCATGGCATAGAGTCATGGAATACCCTCAGCTGGAAGGAATCAACAAGCATCATTGCATCCAACTCCTGACCCTGCACGGGGCACCCCAACAATCCCCCCCAGAGCATTGTCCTTGAGCTCTGCCAGGCTGGTGCTGTGACCACTGCCCTGGGGAGCCTGTCCAGGGCCCAGACACCCTCTGGGGGAAGAACTTTTTCCTGATATCCAACCTAAACCTCCCCTGACACAGCTTCAGGCCATTCCTTGGGTCCTGTCACTGTCACCAGAGACTGAGTTCAGAGCCTGACTCTGTACCTGTGCCCATCTGTCCCAGGCAGCTTTGGGATCGACAACTAAGTTATTAAAAAAAAAAAAAAAAAAAAAAAACAAACCAAAAAACAAACAAACAAACAAACAAAAAAACTCGTACGTGAAAATGCCTCCTTTAAATGCTGAAGGATGAAGCAAAATAGTCCAGAGAATTCAGTCAGAGAATAGTGCCAGTGAAAGGCCTGGACTGCAGAGGCAGGAATGTGTCCCCTTCCCATCTGGAGATTTAATCCAGATCATTTCAATTATTTAGCTCACAAATGCAGCACCCTTGACATTGCAGTCAACATTTTAATTTCACAAGAAATACGGTGCAATTATGACCTACTGAGAGAAATGACAGCTCCATTTATGTCACTCAGTAGAAAATTACAACAGGGTGGAACAATTACAGTAGTTTATTTTTGTTTATGAAGAGAATTATGCTTGTGGCTTCTTTCACACCCTGGGTACCTGATGGGCAGCTCATGACAGGAACACAATCCCATGAAGTAACACAGAATTATTAAGATAATTTCTCAAAACTACTTCCCCAAGGCAAATGCTCAACTTTTCCTCATTTCTTTTTTTTTATTTTTAATTTTAACATGACTTGTGGTGGAAAGCAGAATTATAAATTAAAGGTATTTATATAGTTTTTAAGGCAAACTTGGAATTTCCTGGGCATAATAACACTCCATTAAATATTGCAGCACTTTGCCTGGAGCTTCATCTCAGTTTTCAGCCATCACATCAGCACCTTGTAGGCTCCCATCAAAGACAGGAAGGCCTTGGTCATGGCATTAACAGCTCTTTGTTTGTACCAGAAATGTGTCAGGAATTTCAGAAAAATATTCCCAGCTTTTTTTGTTATGGCCCTAGGAATCAAGATTCTCAGACACCAATGACTAATTTTATAATAATTGTCCTTTTTTTTTTTTCTTTCTCAAATAATAGCTGCTCAACTGCCTATTCACCAGAGGTTATGAGCAACTTCAAGGGCTCTCCACAGTTCATATGCTCAACTTTCCCTTTCTATAATTTTTGTAACCTGTTAATTAATTTACAAAAAGAAAGCAGAAAATAAAAGCCAGTATTACTGCCTGATAAATACTTGCTTGTTTTCTCAGCGATTGGGGGACATTTATTGTTAAACAGCTTGAGGTGTAATTATGAACTAAATATAAATATCTAGAATATAAACACATTTAGCAAAACTGATGATCTCTAAATTTTACAGCCCTTACATCTTGTGTTATTTGTCTACACCAATCTACTTCAAAAGAGTCCCTGTGATTGATGCTAGTTCTTCTTCCAAAGGATTTCGGAGATATCTGAGAAACTATCCTGAAGCAGCATAAAAAGCAGAGCATCTCTTTTGCTTCAGTAATTCAATATTACTTGATATGTTGTTTGCTTAGGGATAGGCAAAGTTTACCCTGGTTTTAGCCTAGGATTTGGGAGACCCAGCACCCAGCCTCTGCCTCCTTCCCCACAGTTCTGGGGAGATTACAACCCTCTCAAAGATCAGAATCCACATGGTAACATGGATTTGCAGAACCACCTTTTTAATCATCTCTATTTTAATGATTCTTTTAGAATTATGGTCTATTTGAACCACTTAATACTCTCTGAATTAATTTTTCTGTGGATCTTGGTATTTCCTTTGAATATTTCTGTGTCTTTGGCTGAATTGTCTCCTCCTTAGCTCTCTACACAGACAGCTCTGAGCTATGAAGGAGTCTTAGCAAAGATAAAGAGGAAAAGCAGCAATTTTTAGGGTCCAGTATGCACAACCATTGATGTGCCTTTAATGTCTCTAATTGAAATTGTGATTTCAGATCTATGCAAAAAGGTTACCTGATGCATTGAATCAGAGGTGTTCATTGTAGAGATGACCTCTGGGCTGTTCAAAATTGAAAAAAAATCACATACATGTGATGAAAGAGATTGTCCCTTAGAGATGCAATCTGTGAAGAGCTACAAATGACCTAATTAATAATCCCTCCTAACACTGTGATGCTTGAGGGCAGCGAGGAGCCTTAATTCTTTACACTCACACTGTGCCTGTTACACACTGGGGAAAGAACCACGTTCTGGAGAGATGGGATGAGAAATGAGGATGTGAAAGGAACCTCTGGAATTATATGTAGACATCACTTTTTAACTGAGTTTACACAAGTTCTTTTCATGCCAAGCTGTTCTGTGAGAGCACCATCATGTGCTGGTACATCCTGGCTAAATGAACATCAAACCTATTAACTGAGTAATTTGTCATTTATATTGAGACTTTGCTAATGCCTGTTGGGACAGCTTTTCATTATAGATGAATAGTTTTTTCCTTCTAGCACAGGTGAGATGAGTCTCACGTGGCACTGGCAGCCAAACTTTAACAGGTGTCTTTAAAAATACTTTATCATTATTACATTATCATAGTTACTTTAAATAATAATAATAATAATAATCTCATTAACCTTATTAAAACATCCACTGATGCATGATCAGATTTCCTGGCTGTGAACTGCCAGGCAGCCTATGCTGCACTAATGAGTCCTTTGAAAGCTGAAGTTTTACAGCAGGTACCCACTTGTGCTGCTTGAAAAATTTCTCCAAAAACCCCTTTATTTTCAATCCCATCTCCTTGGATACCTGGCTGTCTCACTTAATAAGCTGTTATGAAGCTTAGCACAGAATCCTTTGCTCCATAAAACAGATGCAGGATTGTGTTATTCCATGTTGAATGTAAAAATTTTATTTTAAAAGCCTGTTTTTTTAACAGTTCAATTCACCTCTTATTTGTGGCAAATATTCCCCTAAACTGGCAAAACAAAAAGAAAAATTTGTAGTTTCTGATTTACATGGAGCTTGCCAGGAGATAGAATTCAGAGCAGCACATTCTTCTGTAATATATTCCTTGGGAACCAAATACCTTCTCATTGCACACCTGCATTTTTAAAAAATTCATTTAGTGCAGCTGAAATGCCTCAGCTTAGCAGCTCTGGAGACAAACATCCTGTATCCACCCAGAGAAAATGGGCTGCCTTAGGCAAAGCAATCCCACTGACTTCTCTGAGTCTACATTAGCAGAGATGGCTGTTGGGCTCCTTCCCTCATAAAATTGCTACTTTTATGGCTTTAATTCAGTGATGCCATGGGAATCTGCCCATCCTGCTTCAAGAAGATTTAGGAATTCATCTTTATCCTTCAGAAAATGCAGGCTAAGAGGTTCCTGAGGTGGGAATTATTTTGGCAGATCACACCAGAAGGCAGCACTCAAGTATTGGGTGTGGTGTGGGTGAGGAGGGAAAGGAAGTTTATACTCTGAAATTGATTTTTTTTTCAAGGGAGGAAAAACAGGTGAGTCCAACTGGACAGAAGCACAGTGTGGCCTTTGGGTTGCTTCCCATGAGCCTGGTGCCCACTTTCCATGCTGGAAGAAGGGAAGATCAGTGAGTATCAGAAGTCTCACTGAGCAGGGGAATTGCAGGCAACAACTGGTGAGCCAGGCTCAGGCAGCTTTCTGTGAAACCTGGCAAATCCTGACCCAGCTCCTTGCTGCCCCAGCTGAGGAGCTGTGAACCTCAGCTCTGATCCAGACCCAAATCCAAAGTGCAGGGACATCCTGGAGCAAGGTGTGTGAAAAAAATCTCAGATGACTGAGAAACCTTGGGGTTTGGCTGCCAACCAACAGAGAAGGTGCTGAGCAGGTGGGCTGGCAGAAGATGAGGAGGATGGGGATGATCAAGTGCTTCAAGTTGTGTTTAATTTTTTACAGAAGCCATGGAGAGCACTGCAGGAGCAGCAGAGTGGCAGAGAAACTCAAAGCAAATCGGATGTTTGTTACTTTTTAATTGAACTCTGGGACAGAAGCCAGGGATCTGACAGAAACAAAGATATTATTCAAAAAAAAGAAAGGCCACAGGTACTGGGGGATGAATTTTGAGCTCTAAGGTGGGTGATAAGCTCTGTGTCAACTACAGAAAATGTGAGGCAAATACATGAGAAATGTATTGCCTGAAAAGAGACATTAAAAAAAATGTTTGAACAAAGGGGAAACATCATCACACTGGAGATATGCTGTGATGTCCTTGATGGCATCAGAAGAATGCACTCAGCAGTGATGTTGGACAGAATCATTGAGGCAGAGCTGGAGTGCCCCTCCTGACTGCAAACAAATGAAACATTTGCTTGACAGAGACACTTGTTCCCATGTCCCATCAGAGCAGCCCCTCCCAAAAGGACAGAGATGTAAAGAACAAAATGGATACTAACATTCTCAAAGTCTAAATAAAAGAATAAAGGGAGTAAATTGACTTTTTTTCACTGGTACCTGCAGGCAGACCCAAACAGGCTCAGGTTTTTACTCCAGAATAGTCCCTGAGTAACTCAGCAGGTATGTAGGGAATAACAGTGTGATGTCTTCAGCACTGGGGAAGATGGCTGTGATTGTGCTCAAGCAATGATGTGCTTGAGAAATTGCCATTTTCACAGTCTGCTGAAGAGGTTGTGGTTTGTACCCGAAGTGCTCCAGCCACAGATATCACCACTGCACAGCAGGCAATGAAAGGGAGTACTGTGAGCAGCTTTAAGACAGCTAATAAATGGATTTTTTGATCTAGGAAAAGATGGTAGAAGTACATCCACAGCCTGTTGTGGGATTTGGGAAGAAGCAGAGCTAATGGACTGAAATAAGTAACTGGTAATGAAGGTTGCATGTAACACAGGAAAAAAAATCCCGAACAACAAAAAACTCAACAAAACTATAATCAAGGCAAATCATGGAATATTTTAGGTAGGAAAAGATCTTTAAAATCATCCAGTCCAACCATCAACCCAGCACTGTCACACCTGTTTCCCTGCCCTGTTGGAGGTGCTCTTCTTTTATAGATGTGAGGGAGGTTGGCCACATTGCTCCTGGCCCTACCCAGGTTCCATCAGCTGAAATCAAACAGGTTAATCACAATAAACGTGCTGACATCCATACTGTGTTTATGCCAGAAGAGGAAAAAATGGGTATAAAGATGTCTTGGAATAAAGATAAGTGTGCCTAACTCATCTGCTCAAAGCAGTTATCTGAGAGCCCTGCAGTGATAAGACACCTAATGACAGTGAGGTATAAATCTTAATTGGAGTTTGAAAATCTGGCAGAAGTAAATTTCAGAAATCCTTGTGCTAAAGAACTCCTGGTGTGATTCCACTTTAACAACTTTACCTGCCTGAAAGTGTCGTGTCTTGTTGAGTCAGCTCAGCTCAGGTTAATATAAATAACTCCTGATTTGGTCCAAGACAATTTTTTTCCCAATTTTTTCATCTGTGTTTCTGGGTTGCCTGCCCCACACTTTCCCCCAGTCAGTATATACAAAACTATGATTTATTAAGCATTTCTTTTTCTAGGCAAGCTCTAGGTGGAGACATTTATCCATAAAATTATTTTCTTAAACAAAATTTGTGAGATGAACAAACCACTCCCATTTGAAAGAAAAAAAAAAAAGAAAAAAAGCTTTTAGAATTCATTTCCAGACTCAAGTTTAATACAAAAATAATGTAAATTATTAAGTGATAAAATTTAATATAAATGTCACCAAAAAACCCAACAAACCTTTGCAAATGTTAAACTAAGTCTGTAAATAAATGATGTGGTATTACCCCATACATCTTTTTAAAAAATATTCAGATAGAAAATATTTTTCTTTATATATTCCCTTTAGATTTAAAACGTAACCAGTGTTAAGATCAAAAGAGAACTCTATTTTCTTTCTTAAAAACAATTGTTCAGTGACTGTCCTTAAAATGTTGGGAAGTCATATTACATTTCTGAGGAAGAGTCCCACAGTTATTTAATAAATAATGAGATCATTCAACTTAGTGAGCATTTTGTTTATGCCCTTCCTCTAAGAGCTCTGATCTGTGGAGCTCTTAATTTAATTTATCTTCCAGCACTTGTGTTGTCATTAAATAAAATTCCTGAGAGCCTTGTGTGACTGTGGGTTGACCCTGGCTGGACACCAGGTGCCCACCAAAGCTGCTCCATCACTTCCCTCCTCAGATGGACAGGGGTGAGGAACAACAAGGAAAGGGCCAAATAAAGGCAGAGGGAGATCACTCACCAGTTACTCTCACCGGAAGAACAGACACTACTGGGGGAAATTAATTTGTTAACAGTCACAGCAGAGTAGGGTGATGAGAAATAAAACCAAATCTTAAAAACACCTCCTTCCTACCCCTCTCTTCTTCAAATTCACTCCCAAATTCCCTATATCCTTGTTTCCAGTGGCACAGGGGGCTGGGCAGTGAGGACTGTGGTTACTTCACCACGCCCTGTCTCTGCTATCCCTTCCATGGAAACCCAACATCTGGATGCCGAATGCGAGAAATCAGGCAGCAGCACAATGTCTGTGTGAAACTAAGTCACACAGATTTCTTATCCTGGCCTGAGATATTGTGGCCTGAGAAATTGGAAGGAGGAATTTGGATAAAGTAAAACAATCCTTGCAGGTGTTGTTTGTCTCCCTGTTGTTCACTTGCAAGAAATGATTGAAGGGTGTTGTTCCTAACTGTTCAATGATGGTGATGTGTTGGTTTGATCTCCAATGAAGTTTTATTCCATTGGAACTGTGTCGTGGTTTGAAAGCAAAATGAGTGAGAGGCTCCAAGTCAGAAATACAATTTAGTAAAAAGAAAGGAAAAAAAGGTAAAATAAAATAAAACAAATGCAATACAAAAACCACTGACAGAGTCAGAACACAACCTGAGCAGGGTGGTGGAAGCAGTCCAGATGAGGGGCTCTTCCTGAAGCAGTGATCCTGTAGAAAGATCTGGTAGCTCTGCTCCTCTGGGAATCCAGTGGGTCAGGGCTGCTTGTCCTGTCCCAAATCCTGGATTATATCCAGGTGGGAATGCTTGGCTCCTCCCCCTGGGTGGAGCATCTCCCAATGGGATGATGAGTCGTGCAGTGGGTCCTTGATGGCCCATTAAACAGAGATAACTCCTGGAGGGAGTTCCCTGTGAGTCATGGGCAAGGCATTGATGGGCCATGAGCAGAAGAGCCCAAAGGGAAGGGGGTCTGGGAAAACACTGCCCCACCTGGTTCCAACAGCTCATGGGGATGGGGATGGAATAAATACTTTGTGTACATCCTACACTACACCCAGGGCACACTGTCTACAAAACAAGGTTTCAAAGAGTAAAGATCACTCTCATTTGCTAATAAATCTGAGAGTCTGTGTGTCATTCCTACTGCTGTTCCTACTCAGAGCAACACCAACACACCTCCTTATCCCTACAAATATCCCTGGTGCTTCCCCTGTCACCACAGCCTTCCCTAGAAAACGATTTCTTGGCTTTCTAACATACACTGGGTGAATACAACACATTGTCCATTTTGACTCTCCTAACAGTTCATTTTATTTAATGTTCCTGTGTAGTGGAAAGAGGAAATCATCATGATTACATATACATAATTCACATTTTCATATTTTTCTACATTACATCTTCATTAATACAGACAATGTTTAAAGAGAGAATTATTCCCTCTCCCTTTTTTATTGACTTAAACTCTCCCTTTTTCTTGCACTCTAAAGGAAGTCAGGGCTGTTAAAACATAAAAAATCATGAGAAATCATTGAATGTAGGAATGGATACACAGCATTTGCTCTCCAGATGCTGATTGTGAAAATTCAGGTATCTGATAGAAATCTTAAATTCCATTATGATAAACAGGAGAGGAATTTCCAGGGGAAAAAAAAATCCACATTAGGAATTTCATATCTCTCCCAGTCTCAGTTTCTTCTCTGTTTTCTTTTTCTTCTGGGTCTTTGATTCAATAGTCTGAAACCTTCACTGTGTTTAAGGAACTTTTCTAAATAAAGAACATACAAGTTATGAAATGAACACTCTGTGGGTTACTACACAAATCCATCATGAAAAAAAATCACTTATGCAGCTGATTTACTCTGCCAGTCAAACAATTGTAAGAAACACTTGCAAAGATGGCAAAAGTTTGTAAAATATTTCAGGGAAAAGCTTTGAGTAACCACTTCGTTTTATATTATATAGCAATATAACTTAGTCATTATTCAACTTCACATTTCCCTTTTCTAAAAAAACCCACCTAACCAACCAACCAACTAACAAAAATGTAACATCTAAACTGCTCCATGGCTTTAAATTCAGCACAACCAGGGCAAGACTTTAATGCTTTTACCTCCCCCCATATTGTTCATGATAGCTGATCATGAGCAGTGCCAACACTGACTCTGATTAGGAAAATGAATCCAGAAAGATAAAAATCAAGTTCAACTCTCAGGAAGCTGGCAACACCCAACAACGGGGAAAAAAAGTTTTTAAAAAATTACTTCTGCAAAGTCTCAGCATTTTTCAGGCATTGATGTTTTCATTCCTGGTCACTGCATTTAGCATTTTACAAGCAGATTGACATGTTGTTTCAAAATATTTAATAGTGGGTCCTTAAAATTCAAGAAGCCCCACATTACCAGCTCTTCTCTCACCTTTATCTGGATGCAATAACTGTTGTCTCCTGCATTCAGCACACAAGTGCTCCATGCTGTTGCATGGGGTTCTCATCAGACTGTTAATTAGCTCTGATATATTACCCCACTAGGCTGTGAAACAAGCCTTGCAGAGAAAACCTGCTTTACCCTCTTTATGTTATTTTATAGCAGTAGAACTCCATCAGTTTCCTGGTGTTGCTCCCAATAAGCACGAACGAGAGCCAGAGAAGAGTTGATGCTTGTGAAGAGGGGAGCAGCCAGGGCAGCTTGAAAAGACGCAGCAAGAGGAGTCACAGAATCACAGAATATCCTGAGCTGGAAGGGATTCAGCAGGATCATCGAGTCCAACTCCTGACCCTGCACAGAACAATCTAAAGAATCCCACCCTGTGCCCCAGAGCATTGTCCAAACACTCCTGGAGCTCTGCCAGGCTGGTGCTGTGACCACTGCCCTGGGGAGCCTGTCCAGGGCCCAGACACCCTCTGGGGGAAGAACCTTTTCCTGATATCCAACCTAAACCTCCCCTGACACATCTTGCTGCCATTGAATGAAAGTTATTGTTATCACCTTGGCCAGTGATAAAACACAGAGAATTCAGAGAGACATTGAGCTTCCCTGCTTCCTTGGAAAGGCTCAGCTTCTTCAGACTTCTCCTCTGTCTTGCAAATCAATCTAATTTTAAAATCTCCATATTAAATACGAGTACAGCTCTATTCCCAACAGCAATGCATATATTTCACTTAATGTATGCTTCATCTTTTCCTCTCTCTTAATTGGAACTGATGGATGCTTCTTGCCCAATTTCTTGGCTCTCCAGTGCACTCACATCACTGAGAATGTTCATACAAACACTTAATTACCAGTGTTACTTGAAAATGCATCTCTCTGCCATGCACATGGTAGGAAGATGCTGTGACTTCATTCAGCTGTTCCTTTGTTCAGGCATGGACCCTGGTGCTAGATGGAGTTTGCCAGTGTTTCCACGGAAACCAATCAAGATTCACAAAAGGACTGATTTGACTAGTTCCAACCAGCAGTGCTTAATTTCATTTGAGGACCCAACAGCAAAAGATACCACTTTTATCTACTTGAAAAAGAGAGTGGATTAAATTTGGGTTTGATGGTAGCAAGGGTTTGATGGTGGGAAAGAAAAACAACTTTATCCAGCTGATTGCAGGCAGGTCGTCTGTTCATCCTTGATGGCAACTCCCAGCTCCAATAGCTCCATGCACACCCCAGTGCCTCTGGAGCACCTGCAGCAAAGCAGCACAGTGGAGACAGTCCCAAGTCCTCCCCTTTCCTGCCTCTTTGCCCTCTGTGAAAATTTACAATAAATTCTTACTCATCAGATCATAATATTCCAGCTGGGGGACTTTGATACATAATTATTCAGTTCGTATCTACCCTCATTTTACCAGTCTTTTAACAGCCAGTCTTAATTTGTGTTATTTTTCTTCCAACTGGATGAAGAAGCCGCATAAAGTTTTATGCCAGACTTCATTTACTGTCTTGTACATTGTTGCAGTAATAAACTCAGCATGATTGCATGCATATATTAATTTAGAGCTTTGAAATGGGACCATTTACACGTATGATGTATCTTCAGTTTGAAGCTTCTTACAGCCAGCTCTGTCTGACCCAGAGAAAAGCTGTGTTGTGCAATGATCCAAAAGAACTGCACCCCAAACTTCACTGTAGAGGCTCTGCTGCTGGATTGGATGAGAAAAAAACAGCAGAGGGAAATGAAAAAGGATGGAGAGGACATAGAGGTTTAACAGAAAGCTCTTCATGATGCCACGGGGAAAGGTCACCTCAGTGGCTCTGTGGAAAATAAATGCAGTGAGGAGAACCAATTGTCCCCTAAACTGACATGATAATTGACCCATATGGGTCATTCCTGCCCTAAACAGCTCTGAAGAGTTAGAGGCACTCTGTTGCTTTGACTAAAATTCTGGAAACAAGCAGCTGAAATCCATTTAAATCTGGTTTATGCACCCAAATACTGCTTTTTATCTGGGCTATTAGTCATCTTAACATCAGGTGAAGAGCTATTTGTTATTTAAATAGCTTAAACTCCCTGTAAAATAGCAGGTCTGCCTCTATATTTCTTTCCTTAATCTGCAGTTCTCACCTTTATGTTTATGATTTTTTAGCTATAAAAGGAGCTGCACCCAAACATCACTTTAAAGTTTGGAAAAGTTTGCACTTCAATCCCACTATGATGCAACACACTTTGAGAGAATGTGCCTTCACTCCCACAACAAAGGCACATCCATTTTTCTGTAGTCAAAGGACCTTTAAAGAAATTTCCTTTAATAAGGGTATACACTATGGAGTTCAGACAGAGAGAAAGGGACCCTCAGGAAAATTTATCACTGGAATAATGGGAAAATGCCAAGACTATCTCCTCCGCAGGGTAAAAATATACCACCTTTGTCCTAGTTCTGCAAACATATTGGTGAATAAATCAGTATGAGGGGGATGACCCCACTCAAGGCGTTGGGATCAAAGTGATGTTTGAAGAAATAATCCAAGGTATGAGCCCTCGGAGAATCAGAGCACACTGGCTAAAGACAGTCTGGTTATTTTGCCATGTCAGAGCTCTTACTGAGCTTTGTCAATGCTGCTAAACCAGGGGGATACAATTACAAGTTTTCAAAGATAGTCCAGGTACAGGAGCAAAAAGAAATGAGCATGAAAGGCAGTGTGGGCAGGAAAGGGAGGGGATTCTGTCCCTCTGTCCCACCCAGGTGAGACCCCACCTGCTGAGCTGCCTCCAGCTCTGGGGCTCAGCACAGGAAGGACCTGGAGCTGCTGGAGTGAACCCAGAGGGGACATCAAGGGGATCAGAAGGCTGGAGCAGCTCTGCTGTGAGGAAAGGCTGAGAAAATTGGGATTGTTCAGCCTGGAGAAGAAAAGGCTCACAATGGGGTAACCTCATTGTGGCCTCCCAGTGCCTGAAGGGAATCCACAAGAGAGGTGGGACAAGAGTATTTGCAAGAGTCTGGAGAGACAGGACAAGGGGGAATGGCTTCAAACTGAGAGTGGGCAGGTTTAGATTGGATATTACAAATAAAAACATTCTACAACCCATATTCCTACTGCTTGTATTTGTCATGTAATAAATACAAAACCATACTCCTGGTCAATGGGCACACCAGTCCTTAATTTATTTGTTTCTTTAGCTTGTTTATTGCTGTTTGATATTTTGTTTTAAAAATTTGTATTGATAGGCATCACTTGCAAAAATGAGTTTTTATAATATAGATGACTAAACTCTCCAACTTTTGGAGCAGGAATGAAAATAGAAGAAGGAATAGTAATTTTAGAGAAAAAAATATTCTCTTTGGAAGGAAAGGCAGCCAATGCTAATGGCTTTAAAATCTTTTCCTTCTACAATTAATAACCCAGTGACATGGATCTTTTCAGGCTATTACTGAAGAGCTGTGTGTTTGATACCACTGGCGTCACTTTAACAAATTGTTGTATGAAATAGCCCTTCAGAGCTTTTGTTGATTGATAACTGAGTTAAAGAAACTTCCTTTTGTGGAAAAAAGAGAGTGAGGTGGAGGGATGCAAATGACTTCTAACTGCAGATCAGAAAAGGGCCACTCCATCATTCTGTCTGCAGCTTGTCAACATAAATTTCAGTAAGTGTTCTTAAAAAAAAAAAAGAAAAAAAAAAGAAAGAAAGACAGGAAGAAAATGAAGGACTGAGAGTGCCATTTTAAACATCAATATTTCAAATAAGTTCCCACATAGTTTACACAGCAGGCTTAAGTTTTGCATAAATTAACAGAGAGAACTTTTTTCAAACTCGTGATAGCACTGACTGATGTTCAACAACTGCTTTGCATCATTTCTACTTTAAAGATTCCCCTAATATGAAAACCATTGTAGCTATATATATTTTATTTTATTTTATTAAATTTTTATCCTTTGCTTTTCCTTCCCCTTCCAGCACCAGGACTCAGCTGTTGCTTTGCAGACTTATGGCAGGGCACAGGTTTATGTGCTTGCAGAAAGTTCAGCTCCATAAACCTGTTCTGGAGAGCAGAACCTATAAATGCTACCCTGCACAGACCACTGAGGGTTATGCCTCTGTCATATTTACTGGGCTAGATGGAGATGAATCATTAAAGCAATATCTGTAGGCAAAAGAAGAAATTTTTGTCTTTCAAATCCTCTTGTGGGGAAAGGACAGCTCACCTGGAGCAAGATTAAGTCAATACAGAAGTTTTCACCTCTGAAATAATGTTAAAATTTGAGGCTTGATACAGCTTTGATTTCCTTGGCTTCAATTTAGAACACATTTCTATGTGATAAAATGATTTAATTTTCAGAAGATGAAAAATATCCCAGTCAGAGTAAGAGACTTTGAAAAATCTTATTATTTAATTCTAAAGACAGGGAGCAAGCATTAAATACAGGCATTATCCAGTATTTAAGTAGCATGAGAATTCACTGTCAGTCCTTATGGAATAGGTCATCTTTAGCAGCAGGTGAGGAAAGCAAGCAAGGAGGCAGAATTTGAGAAAAAGCTGATTTAAATAATCTCAGTGTATAATTTTAGCCAATGGAAGAGACATCTTCGAAATTTCCCCTGCTTTGGACAAAGGTATTGCCAAGGAATATTCCAGGTCTGTGTATTGCTGCCCACTAAAACTTCACAGTCCAGTAATTATGAGACACAAAGTTGGAGAAGTAGAGCTGTGTTTATAACAGGTTTGACCTGTGGCTAAAGCACAAAATCTGCCTGTCTGAAAGACTGGGAGGAAGTTTTACAGGGAGCACAGGCTGGGATTCTAAATCTCTGTGATGAAATGATTGTTTCATTTAAAAGCTGCATTGCAGGCAGGCCGAGAGCTCTGTGTATTTAAGGTTGCCTGACACTTCCCATTACAAGGACCTGTTTGCAGACACTCATACCTTTGACAAATGTGAACGGTTTGGACTGAAATATCTCGTGCCAGGTGTCTGCCTCAGACATTAATTCTGCAAGGAAATTATGCCAAGGAAAGTTTAATGTTTTTCAAGTATGAGGAAAGGAAAAAATACTGTGTTTTATTCTTAGTGAAAATAGGGACAATTTTTTTTAAACTCTTAAGCAGAAATGCTTCTAATCTTTCGGAAGAATTACTCAAAGTTTGTTGGGAGGTATTTTCTGTTTATCAGTGTTTAGTGATCAACCACTTAAAAGTATTTATTCTGCCTTTTTAAACTCACAGTTTGGGATGGACTTGCAAAAAACCGACTACCAAGATATCCACATAGAGCACGTCCCTGCTGAGGGTTGCTGTTGACACAGAAATAATATCCTGAAATTTTAGTCCTTGATTGATTTTGAGCCAAGCAGGACGTGGTTCTGACACTACACTGAGGTCGAGGAGGATCATTGCCATGGTTTAGGAGTGGTATTCTCCAATTTGCACTCGCTTTAATTCTGGTATTTCTTATTACTTGGGAGTTGCTTTTTATTATCATGGGCTTTCTTAAATCCAGTTATGGCAATATGGTGTACAGAATCTATCTGTCCATCCACCAATCCATGCACCCATCCATGAAGGACATGAAGTATCCCCTGTTCTCAGTCAGTTTCTAGCACTTTTACTTTTATTTGTGCAGCAATATCATGTCAGTTTGATCTTAATGAAATATTTTGTTTTTCTGCCAAGCCCAAATTGTATATCCAGGGACGGCAAATGTCTCTGCAGGATTTTCCAAATTCCTTTTGCCAAGGCAATTACACTGGAAAGGCAGAAGTGGGGGTGGATCAGATGGATGCAGATGTGACTCGTGATTGAATGGACCTTGAACCACTCACTGGGCCCAGTCATGCAAAAGAATTTCAATTTTCCTGTTTTGCTCCTGTATTTGGTGCTCAATCTGCTTCTACAGCGGTGCTGTGAACCTGAATCTCTGACAGGTTTGGGTAAGAAAAAATGCATCTTAAGTTGTCATCAAGTTATTCAGGTCATAACAGACTTCTGTGTGAAAGATTTTGGAGAGTTATTTTCACATTTGGTATTTTTTGTAATGGGGGGTTGGCTAAACACTGGTGAAAAATATCCCAGGTAGGATTGAGGTCACGGCACAGGGAAAAAGGACAGGGTCATTATTCTTCCAAGAATTCTTTGAGCCCTATTCCTTGGGATTTTGAGGTTCAGTGACCAGCACTGACATTGAATTTACATTGAATTTATACTGAATTTACATGCTGCTTGGTGCTAAGGGCTGTGGTTTTACAGAATGGATGAGAACTCTTGCATGGAATGAAATCAAAATTAAGACACTTAGAGATGTTTGGAGATAAACAGCTTCCCTCGACTCTCACTATGACTACCAGAGCCCTGGAGATGGATTCACATGACTGAAGGTGAGTGCCCAGGGCTGTTTCAGATATCCTGATGTACTCAGTGACTTGTTTTGAAGTCCAGTAGATGTACAGGTGTCACTTTCCTATTGCAGTTTTGGAAATTCAGTTGTAACTGTTTTAATCCTGCTGTGCTGATGTGGTTATAATCAGTCCAGTCCATTCAGGGGCAACCTTTATTCTAATGCTTCAGATTTACAAATATTTTGTTCCTTTGTTCAGAAAAGAAATCATGTCCTTACTTTGTGGCCATAAATATTTTGTGGTTAAGCTTAAATGAAGGATCTCTCTTGGGAATTTTGTTTTTTTTAATGGCTAAAATTCTTAGAAATTTCAGTTTCATTTTTCTATTACTTTCAACTTTCTATTAAGAAGTATTAATGGAATGACAACTTTGTTCCCTTTTTTTTTTTCCCTAAAACCAGACAAAAAAGTTTCTATTCCTTCCTTTATAAAATGTAAACAGGCTAAAATAAATAAGAATCAGAGTGCCTTTGGAGATTGGCCTTTTTGAGTTTAAATGTCCCAATTAAAACCTAGTGCTTGCTTCAAAACATCTGGTGAGTTTATGAGAATTCATATATTCCAGAGACCTGACAATTCATACGTACATATTTTATTGTACTGTTCCTGTGAAATACAATGTAGACAGAAATATTGTCCCCTTGCCTCAGCAGGCTTGACAAAAGAGAAAAATAGGGCCACAAAAATTTCCAACAGGTCTGGAAATTTATCTGATCTGTGGAAGGTAGTCCTAAGAGGAAGAGAGATGTCCTGTGAGGTGATTTAGATCCAAGTTTTCAAAGATATATATAGATATTGTCTGCTTTGCAGAGGGAGTGAAGCTGCATGCCAGTCCCTGGTGGATGAACTCCACAGGTATTTCCACCTGGAGATGTGGAAAGGTTACTGGGTGGCCAGATCTGGTGTTCAGAGGTGGGACATGTGGACTGGTGCCTCCCAGGGATGAGGACACCCGTGAATTTGGTCCTTTGCTTGCTGTTCTGGGTTCCCAGGTAAAGGTGGGTCCTGCTCCTTTCTCCTCCACTCACAGGGAACAAAGAGGGGCTGCAGCCTTTGATGAACTCACACCTGTTGATGCGCAAATATTTAAGCTGGGTTTTCTGGGGAGTGTAAGGGGGAAAATTCTTGAGTTGTTGGTCCTTTCCAGAGCCTTTCAGGTTCTCAGGAAACAGCTCTGAGACCACCTGCAGGCAGAAGGTCAGGACACCACCAGACAGTGCAGGTGGCCTCTGGGCCAGGGGAGGCTGGGGCACCTCCTGCGCTTGGATGGCAACAGCCTGGTAACATTTTGTGATGGACACCTAAGGATTACCACGTTTCACTCAGGCTACAGATTTCCCAGAGGGAAGAACCCTGGGGACAGTTATACTCTTCAGATCAGGCACTTGAGAGCTTTCAAGGAAGCTGAAGAAACATGATTTTTAGGCAATCTTTAGCTGGACACTGAAGTGTGGCCAGTCTTGGTTGTGGGATTTGAGTACCTGAGCTGTGGGAACTGACTTCAACTTTAGTCCTATTTCCCTTGTTTTGGAGCTTGTTCTCTGTCACTGCCTTTCTCTATGACTACAAACAAATAAATTCACTGTCTTGGTTTGGGAAGACAGGTGTCTGCCAGGGGAGCTTCCCTTGGAATGGAGAATGGAAATCCCCTTCCTCCGAATTATTATAATTTTGAAATGAAGGGGCTTTCAGGCAAAGATATGGGAAAAGGAATAACAGCTCTTTAGTAGGAATATTAAAAATACAAATGTAGTAGTGCAAAAAACCCCCAAAACCCCCCAAAAAAACAAGCAAAAAAAATAATCCTAGAAACACTGACAGATTCAGAACACAACCTGACACCCTGTTGGTCAGGATGTTGGGAGCAGTCCAGTCAAGTCCTCCTAGAATGACAGATGTGGTTCTGTTGGAGCAGAGATGATCCTGTAGAAGGGTCCAGTGGTGCTGAGATGGGTCTGGTCTTCCTCTGGAAATCCAGTGCAAACAGGCTGTCCTGCTGTTCTGACTCTCAGGTTTTATCCAGGTAGGAATGCTGGGCTCCTCCCCCTGGGTGGAGCCTCTCCCCATGGGATGATGTAATTGTATCAGCCCTGCAGTGAGCCTGGATGGCCCATGAACAGCAGATACCCCGTGGAGGGAGGTTGGGAGGTGGAAGAGATAAGAACACTGCCCCACCTGGTTTTAACAGCTGGACCATTATCAGAAGGCACCTGCCCCCTCCCCCCTGGAGTTATGAGGAATGAGTTATACAAGAGATAAAGAAAACACATCCCCAGCCAGTTTCAACAGATGGCAAATAGAATACACACTTTTGGTTACATATTGCAACCCAAGACATTCACCTTCCTGTCTCACTCTGTCCCCAGCCCTTTCCTCTGCCATGCAATAACTCCTCTGAGGCAGAGCCAACCTGGCTCTCTGTGTTACACCTGCTCTGGTGAGATGTGGAAAAAAAAAAGGTCAGGGGGTCTTTGCTGCTCCAAGAACACTGGTGACAAGGGAATCCCAACCCCTTACAGCCCCATATTACCATGTTTATTGCAAAATGCTTCAGCATTAGGATTTGATGGAAAACTCTGACTGCTATAGTGCACTTGGGAAATCACAAAATGCCTTGGGATCCTTGTAGTCAATCTCTGCAGACTCATAAGTATCCATTTGCCCTAAATTTCATGTGCTACATACCTAAAAATCCAACTTTTTTTCTGCACTTAATTTAGCTGTGATTCAAAGCTCTAAAATGTAATGCATTACAATTAGCCATTCCCACATCCCCAAAAAGTAAAACAAATTTCTGTCTTAAAAAAAATAAAATTAAAATTGCACAATTTTTCCAATAGACCCAGAGAACTTAGAAAGAATGATAAATTAGTAAAAATGATCCTTTGGGTACATTTTTATCCCTACCCAGCTTACAAATAGGCTGCATTAAAAAAATGAACAACCCCTTGAAGTGCATTTTAGTAAGTAAAATAAAACTATTCAGATTTATTGCTGCTCAAGAAACAGCAAACAAGCCAGCTAAAAAATAAAAGTAAAGAGTTCCACAATGTAATGAATGGGAAGGTAGGAGCTATTATTTGTCTGAAACTTGTTTAAAAATAAGCATGCTGTTAGCAAGCTATATAACATTTTTCTACAGCATGCTACTTCCCAATTTTGATTTTTTTTTTTTTTAATGAATGAGGGAATTGCTGTTATTTCCTAAATCACTCTGATCAGGAATTGTTGTACTGAGGCATCCAGCTGACTTACTAGCTCAAAAACCAGAATGCAGGGCAAGAAAGGGAAAGCAAAAAGGAATCAATGGGTGCTAAATAACCCCAGCTGAAAAGAAAGCACATGTCACAGATGCATTTAAGCGTGGCATGTCCAGGAGTAGTAGGCATTAGCATAACTGCTGCCAAGGAAATCAGCAAGAGTTTAATCATCAAGTTCTATGGGTGATGACTCAGAAAAATGCTGAGTGCTTTTGAAAAATCTTGCTCCAATAATTTGACTTTTCCTTTTTTTTTCCTTTATGACTTGGAAATATTAACAGGAGGGGAAAAGAAGGCTGTGCTCCATGTTGTCACATCTGGCATGGTGATAAATCCAGTTGTGCAGTGATCTCTATGCACCATTACAGAGTTGGAATTTGCTGACTGAGAGCACCAAACTCTTGAGGGGATACAGATCTGAGCTGCATGACATTTTTGATTTGCTGAATGTACTGCTTTGACACTTCTGAAATACACTGCCAGTTTTATTTCATTCAAAACTCCATGGATGGTTCAACCCTAAATCATAAATGGTTTAGGCCTTCCTAAAAGTGCACTTTCAATGAATAAGTGACTTGTCCCTCCCAAAATCCCCACATTTGCAGCTTGTAGTAGGAGCTGGAGGAAACAGGCAGCTCCACAGCTCTTGTTAGTCCAGTGGAAGCCAAATGGCAAATCCCTGCCTTTTGATCAGCCCTGAGTGACAGAGATGGCAAAGCTGACAGTGAATGCTGACAGCATAAGTCAGCACGTGGCAGGTTTTGGACTGAGTGTATGAGGGAAGGAGTGAACTGAACTGAGAACAGGGTCTTTTTTCCTCAGTCTTTCCACTATGAAACTGCACCATGTCCAGATAATTGAGAAAATGCTCGTTTTTCTTCCTGCTCTCTGAAAAAGAAATATGAAGCTTTTAATGGGAAAATTATTATAATATTATTAAGTTCCATAAAACTTTTAAATTTAAAGCAGACAGAAAAGAAAGTAATCTCTTTGTAAAACACATTGATTTAAAATATGAAAGGAATTTGTGGAGGCAGGGGAAAGGAACATGGCTTGTTGTTAATTACTGAAACACCTTTGATTTGTGTTGCCAATAAACCAGAATGAAATAGATGAGATGCTTTAGATAATGCAAGACATGTATTGTCCCTGTACCCTGGCAACAGATCAAGAAAAAGTGGTACTGATTATTATGTTGTTTTTGAGGTACCATTTCTGTCTCTAATGCTTTCCTTTTGTTTATTTCCATTCATCACTGGAGTGATTTCATTCTTGAAAATTATGTATATTTTGCAAAAAACGTAAATAAAATTAGTAATTTGTTGCCTGGAGAAAGGTCTGGCATTTGGCTCGTGAACGAAATCTCTTCCCTTTCATTTCTGTGTTTCAGCACAAAAAAAAGTCTTCTTTTAGTGTCTTCTATTTATCGTCATGTCCAAAATTTGGACCAAAGTCCTTTCAACAACGGTTGTTCTCCTTTTTGCTCTGCTGAGTTTCTCTGCTTTGCTCTCCAAGTTTTGTTCCAGTGGAAAGAGAACCTCAGTGATGTTGACCTTCCACTTTGATGGATGAAGAAGGCATCAGGCATAATCTACTACCCCAACTTCTCCTCTGCTCAGGCTGTAACTGAGTAGTCTCCAGGAAGGACATGAGCTTGGCATCCTTCACATCTGAGACAGAGTAGCTATTACAAGACAAGTAAATCCTCTCACCTTGCTTTCAGAGTCCCCACTATCTTGTTCTGCCTTGTGTGTCTCAGATAAAAAAAGACACGAGTTCACATTTTCAGGTGTTTGTTCAACATCTTGAAAAGAAGAGGAAAAAAGTCCCTTTGATTTTAGCTAGTAAATGCAAACTTTCACTTCTTTTTTTTGTAGAGAAAAAAGTCACTGTCAAACTTGACTCCAGAGGTTTGTGTGGAACAAAAGCTTGGCTAACCTGGCATCTCTTTCTTTTCTATTTTTAGTGACGGTTTAAAAGGAAATTCCTAAAGTGGATTTTCATTCCTTCTCCTTAGGGTACATCAAACTCAGCAGGTGGCAATATAAACTTCACCAGCTGACACAATGGTTCTCACCCAGACCACTTGGAAGAAAAATTCTTGAGGGGAAAAATAAAGTGAACTTTTAAAAATGCCCTTATCTGATATGATCAAAGAAGAGAACATCAAGAAAATTCAAGTCAGCAATTGCACAAATATTTTAAGGCATTTATCTGTCTTAGAAACTTAACTGCTCTAGTTTCCCACTGGAGTCAGTGCATGAAAGAATGTTTCATCAGATGGTCCTTTGTGTTCAGATTTTGTGCTTGTCTTCATCCATCTCAGTGATGGATCTCAGATCTTCAGATCCCAGTGATGACAAGGTGTCAGAATTTTCAAGTCTTGAGTAATTATTCATTCATTACTACTCCCTCTTCCACCTTTGCCAACAAAAACACCTTTCATGAAGGAATAGCTGAGATGGGCCAGGCATTAGTGACCACAGTACTGAGCACCATTGCCATCAAGCACCTTTTGACTCTTGTGGAAGATTTCTGCTCTGCTTCTTTGTTCTATGTTATGCTCATTATTCTCAATGACCTCTACTCTCTTCTCAGCTCTGTTCTTCTCCACACTCTTCCTCACCAAACATGATCTCTATCCTTCTCTTCACATTCTCTTCTGCTTCTCACATCCTCTCAGCACTTCAAAATGTGTTTTGCAGTTATACATCAAACCCAAATAATACATAAATACTGAAATTAAAGAGATACATTTTTATTCCTGGGATCAATGCCCTGTAGCACACTTATGATTTGAAATCCCTGCATTGGCAGCTTTACTTGAACCACAGCTCTGTCCTCAGTGGTTTGTTTGTTGTGAAGCCATCCAGGCATGGAGAAACCCTTGTTGCATTATTTGTACAATTTGTACAGAGCCTCTCAACTGTCCCATTTATAATAATCCATAGGAACTTTTGTTCCAGCAACAGGGACCACAGGTCTCCAGGAGACTTGCTAAGGAGTCAGCACGTTAGGTGAGGGAGTGTAATGTTTCCCATGTACACACTCTCACTTGATGGCAATAATTTGGTGTAATCCTCTTTGTAACAGGCCAGTCTAAATCCAATACCAGATTTGGAGCAGGTAACAAGGATTCGGGAAAATAATTTGCAAGGCTCCATGGGCACATGGCAGTTTGTGAAACTGTTGTAGTCTCACATCCTGTGCAAATCCCCTGAAAACATGGTCCAGTTTGCTCTTGCACTTTATCTAAAACTGCTACTAGGTAAGGAATTAAATAGTCAATAGCTTAGATAGGGAATTTAGAAGCTTGAGTTCAATTACTGGACAGACGTTACTTGAGTGACCTTGGGTAAATTACAAATTGACCTGTGGTTCTGTTTTTTCCTTGCTAAACATGCTGTTGGGGAAACTCCATGAAATATCAGGATTTTGTAGCAAGAATGGTTGCATGAATACTCCAAAGGGAAATGAAACTGCAGCACATGATGTTTTCATTCATGGGGTGTCAATTTTGAATTACCTCAAAATATTGCCCATGCTGGGGAGGGAACCCTGGTGATCCACATCATTTCAAGCTGTGCAAAATAAATTCCCAGTTAAAGGGTGTCAAGTTCTACCTCATTTTTCACACCACATCACTTTTGTGCAAACATTTAGAAATATAACTTTAATATCACTTTAATGGAAGCCAAATAATGTGCCCTTTTCATTCAATGGAAGATTAACCCTGGAAAAAAAATAATTTACTGCCCATTGTTTTGGCCTTTTAAGTTAATGAAGCTTTTCAATTATTAACAATAAAGTAGGGTTTTACACAGAATATTAATTTTATACAAGCAATATCCTCACCTTTTTTGTTCAGTTCAGTGTCATAATGTTCTTGGGACTCTCTCCTAACTCAGGGATGTTGTTAGGAGGTACTGATAGTTTGGCTACTGCTCATCTGTTGGATCTACAGTCACAGGCAATTGTTGTAAAACTCCTAATGGCTTGGAAAGAGCTTTCTGGAGCAGAAAGAACTTGGTGTAAATTGCAAATTCCTGTGTGTGTTTCCCAAGTGTCTGCACTTACAATGCCCTAAGTGGATACAGTAGATTCACACAGGCAGATAGTGACAGGACAAGGCGGAATGGTTTTGAACTGGAGAGATGAAGATAAGGTGTTAGGAAGGAGCTCTTTGCTCAGACAGAGGTGAGGCACTGGTGCTGACACTTGCCCAGAGAAGCTGTGGCTGCCCCATCCCAGGAATTGTTCCAGGCCAGGCTGAATGGGGGTCTGGAGAACCTGATCAAGTGGGTGACATTTCTGCCCATGGCAGAGGTTGGAACTGGGTGATCTTTGAGGTCCATTCCAACGATTCTGTGATTTACCAGAGAAAAGAGGACTTCAGCAGACACAGATGGTTTCCCATGTCCTTGTGGCTCCTGGGTTCACCCATATCTGGTTCAGTGCACCAGGATCTCCTCAGCAATTCTATTTCATGTACCAGAGATGTAGAGCAAAACAGCCCACGCTGCCAAGGAATGAGGCACTTCCACATGAAATCATGCAAAGGAGGAAGATTTGGTTCTGTTCCACCACTGCCACCAAGAAAATCTCTTCCCCTGATTTTGGCTTTCAAGCCATGCAATAAAAAAAGGTTCTTTACACCATACCATGAGCCCACTTCTGTGTTTTGAACACAGATGGCTCCCAAAGGGAATGTCAGCCAGCGAGTCCTCACACTGAGCAAACATTTAATTCTGCAGTCCAGTGTGACCATGAGCACCTGTTCCTTCCCTGCTCTGTCTCATGGCTGAGAGCTCTTTCCTGAGCTGCACCTTGTCCATGCACTTGGCTTTTCTAGCAAGGAACTAGGTGAAAAGGGGTGATATCTATTGAATCACCCTGCCATTATGTCAGGACCTAACCAAACTGTGTGTCTTAACTCAGGAACTGCTGGAAGCATCGTGGATAAGAACTACCCCGCAGTGAACATACAAACATTGCACTGTAGCCCCACTCAATCCTCTTCATCTTCTTGTTCCTGAACATGGAGATGTGTACTGCCAGTCTGTTTTAATTAGGGAGCTTCTGTCTCTTAATTTAGCCACACTGTCATGTCTTCTGCCAGTTCACTTGCCTCAGAATGCCAGGAATTTGTCACAAAGTGAGCACCTCTCTGTGTCAGCTCAAGGGCTCAGGTCCATCTGAGCTTGAGCCAGAAGGAATTTGGAAGTGGTTTAAAAGCTGCTCAACTCCACAGTCATTGAGAAGGGGCTCATTTACAGTAGGTGACTCATTCCAGCTGTCTCAGGCATTCATTTTTGGGCATGTTGGAGTGCCCTGTGAAAATCTCTCACTTCTACTGTCCACAGGGCATCTATTTAAATAACATCTCCTGTGAACTTGAGCCAGTTTCCCTGGTCCTCCTAAGAGATGAAATATTGATCTCCTGTGAAGACACAGGGCACACAAACCAACTCCACTGTCTCACATGGGGAAATCTCTGAGTAGGTTTGATTTTGACCTGAATTTCACTCTCATGTCTTAATAATTAGTGGGCTGAAGGCAGGTGAGCTTTGCAACGTCCTAGGTCAACTTAAAAGGAATTTATAATTGTTACCTTACTTTATTTTGGGACATGCTGCAAGTTAGAAGGTGATACAAGAAACAAGATAATTTTCACAGTTCTAAAACATCCTGCATCTTGTCCCAGGGAGAGCAAAATCCATATTGTAGAGGATAGAAATTATTTACAGGCAAATTTCAGGTCCTACAGTATTGGGAGTAGGTGGTGTTGGTAATGGGAGGTCCTGGGAGAGGCCTCTGTGAGAAGAGATCAAAGGCTGCCCTGTGGCAAAAACTATAGCCCATGGACCCACTGCAGGCCAAAGCTGAACCCACCAGGGAGTTCTGTGATGCCTCTCTGGAAATGTATTTGAATAAGAGCAGAAAATGCAGGGAGAGTGGAAGGGGATCACAGAGAAAGGATGGAGGGAGCACCAAGGTCAGAGGAGCAGGAGATGCTTCAGGATGGGGCAGATATCCCTGAAGGGGCTGCAGCCCCTGTGGATGTGAGGACCCACACCAGAGCAGAGGAAGAGTGAGAGGAAAGAGCAACACAAATTGTGGCAAGACAGCTGAAGGATCAAAAAGTTATCCCAGAAAATTTCAAATTCCATTAGATATTTTCCAGTGTGCACTTGAATTAACTATTGATAATCTATGCACAGCAGTTTTAGAATCAGGGACCAATTCAAAGCAGCAACACTGACTCCCTGGAACTGCAAGGAAACATGGTAAGGATTGATCTATTAAAAAAAAAAAAAAAAAATGGGAGCCAGGACTCTGAATGATTTAACAAGAAAAGGTATCAAGCCTAAATGGCAAATTAATAAAAACAGAATCTAACTTAAATCCGACAGGATTTAAACTGATACGGTTTCCATAGTAACTTTGCTGTTGATAAGCAATACTTACAAAATTTCCTGTGAATTCAAAGCACTGTTTGGTGCTGCTGAGAGGTACACAATGAAATGATTCCATTAAATGTCCCCTGGAGGAAGCACTCAAGTGCTTGGATGCATCTCAATTATGAGCACACTCTCCACACAGCCACTTATATTATTGACCTTTTTGCTATCACAGGAGATTAGAGGATGTGCCAATCCATGACCAATTTCAAAAAAAATTGTGTTCAAATAAAAAAGAAAAAAAGAAGAAGAAAAAAAAAAAAAAAAGGAAAAAAAAAAAGAAAAAAAAAAGAAAAAAAAAAAGAGCTTGAAGCATTAACTCCTGCAATATAATCATTTTATCTTACAATGGCCACATGTGCACTGGATGTGGTGGAGCATGAATCCCCACTGTTGCTAATCAGAGAGTTCCACGCCATGATCTGTTAAAATCTGAATTTGTTTTCTACCTAGTTTTCTTCTACATCAACAAGCTCAGAGAGTCTTTTTTCCTTTTCCTTCCTTTAGATGTTAAGGTTTTCTGTGAAAATTAATTTTAGCTGTTGAATGAACGATGAGTAATCTGGTGGCACTTCTGCAGACCTGATATTAGGAACCTCTGAGAATATTCCTCAAAAATGACTCTCTTTTGTGTTGCTTGTCTGTGAGGCAATTAGCCCGCACCAAGTCCAGGTTTTTTCATTCACAGGAGCCTTTCCTTTCAGCACTACAAAGATGCAGTATTTTCTTTTAATTTTTCTCTCCTCAAAGCAAATAATAATTCGTTATACTTTTAAAATAAAACTCTGGAGAATGTCTTCCTGATATTTTTCTTGGAAAATATATACTATGTGCAGTTTTAATAAAAACCACTGATACCTATTCAGAATAAAACACAAGTAACGTTATGGTTTTTAAACCTGTGACGTTGTCTTTTCTGCCCTTGTTCATGTATAAGAAAACTCTGGAAAAAACATTATTTATGGAAAATGAGAATTTTCCATTCAGTGCATGAAAGCACATGGAAGGTAAAATGTATCCTCTCAGGCTGATGTACCCCATGATTTGCATTCAAGATCCAGAGTAGTACAACACTATCAAGACAGAACACAGAGGTACACAACTTTTAAATTAGCATAGATCAAATAATTTGTTCTTAAGACATACTGACAATTCCTATAGAATGAACACCTCAAGTATTTCACAGTGTGGGGTAGAAATACTCAGTGTTGTTGTGAGTTTCCTGTTACCAGAACACTCCTGGGATCCAGGTAGGAATTACCTGAGCTGTGTATCTTCCTCCAGACTTGATCCTTCATTCGAAAGAACTTTGCAGTTTCATGAGCAAATAAAGATATTATTGAAGACAAGACTGCAAATCAACTTCACGTAGTTCCAAGAGGGCCCTTGCAAAGTGTTTCCATTTGAAAAATGTGGGGCTTTAAGTCATACTTACAGTTTTTAAAACCTGTTCAAACGGCTTTTGAACAAACAAAAGCTTCAGAAGAGTGAACTTTTCTGGTGCTACACAGAAGTGCATCTGCGCTCAGCACAGACAGAAAGATTTAGGCTAAAATACCTACACACCCCTTTTTATACAGGAATTTGATCTCTGTTCAGGACCTATATCAAAGCCATTTGTTTTCTTTAGTCTATTTCTCCTGATTTTTGTTTGATCTCAGTTTCTCAGAGTAGCTGCTGTGGTTGAAACACTCAGACATTTCCAGTGGCCAGACAGCACAGCCAGCAGGAGTCAAAATGCTGAAAACATCAGCACGATTAGAACAGGTTCAAAGTCAGGCAGCTGACTGCTTTTAACCTCTTCCACTCTCCATATATCTTCTGGTACAAACTAGGAGATCTCCTGCTGGAGCTCAGAAAACTACACTGATTTATACCAGCCAAGCATTACAAGGTAATGGACTGTTTAGAGAATTTTATCTACAGATTAGTTGTCACATAAACAGCTGAAACTTCTCTTACTTAAATGAAGTCTTCCCTGATTTATGCTGGTGCAGTGACAGTTGAATTTCATTCGTGTTCCACTCCATGCTGCACTCAGTGGCATTTGTGAAGTTATAGAACGCCAGACACATTTACAGAGAAAAAAGAGTTTCATTTCATTTAATGAAATTGCCTCTAGCAAAAAGCTGCTTATTTTTTTTTTAATTTTTTTTTTTTAAGAAAGCAGTAATGAGTTACTCATTTTTGTGGTGCTTTCAGTTCTGAGAAGCTCTTGGTTACACACCACATTTATGCCAGTTTAGGACTTGAAGCCTGTGATCATCTCTGTGTTTTTTCCTAGTTAAGCTCAGAACAATTGCACACTAGTTAGCTGAAGTGAATCATTATTTTGTCAAATCCCAGAAAACCTCTGCACTGAACTGATTCTCTTTCAAAAGTCACACCATAGATTGGCAGTCCCCAAAAGCAAGACATTTCTTGCTGCTTGTGGGAATTGAGATGTTTTTAATAAGGCTGAGCTATTCTATGTGATACAAGCCTTGTTCAGCAAACTCTGACTGCTGCTTGATGGTTTTAAAGAAAATGTTTTTCTCATTCCCAGTTACTGATATTACTCCAAACAACTCCAGTCTGTAGGTTAATATAAAAATGCAAAATAAAATATTTGCTGGGCAAGCAACATGGGACTAAAAAAATCCTTTAAATACATTAATATAAAGGCAAACAAGCCAATAATTTTACCTTTCTAAAACCTTGAAAATGTTCTGTATTTGTCCTTAACATCAATCTTCTCCCATGTGTCTGTCCACATGCACTTCTGTAGCATTTTTCCTGGATAGATGAACAGAGTTTCATCAGTGAGATGCCAGTCCAAAGCCTGTGACCCAGAGGTCCTATTTCAAGTTTGAGGGTTTGAAAGGCATTGAGAGGACTTGCAGCCTCTGACAAGCCAAGGATTTTCCACAGGGTGAGTTCCTGGCAGATGCAAGTACAAGACTTTGTTCTAGGGAAAGAAAGTAAGTATTTAGGTGAACATCCATCTGTTGTATTGATCCTTTTTTACTCATTTTTCTTTGTGAGATGGATGTCTCTGACATCTGCAACATTGACTGGTACAATTCCCTTTCAATGAATTTAAAAATCCAAGCCAAGCTGCTCCTCTCCACGATATCCCTGGGTAGGTTTAAGAACAGCAGTGCTCTCACAAGCCCACACTCAATAATTGCCTGCTGGGATTTCCCAGGTCACTTTACAGGGGAGAGCTGGAGGAGGCAAACATGAGGGCCAAGAGCAGGGTAGGGAGAGCTGCAATCGCTGAGTGAACTTGATGGCAATTAAAGCCCAAGGTGGGCACTCAGGGTCAGTCAGGAGAAGTAAAGGATTCAGGCTGTGGCCCAACAGAGCCCAGAGGGGCCAGAAGGGAAGGTTCTTACCTGCTTGGCTTCACACATCTGACAGACAGCTCTGGTCATGGAGCTCTAGTCCCATGGATAAATCAACCAGTTTGACAGAGAATTCACAGAATCATTTCAGCTGGAAAAGACCCCTGAGATCACTGAGTCCAACCATCCTCCAGCACTGCCAAGGCCACCACTGACACACGTCCCCAAGTGCCACATCCACACAGCTTTTAAATCCCTCCAGGGCTGGTGACCTCAAGGTCTTGACAATCCTTTTGGTGAAGAAATTTTTCCCAACAGCCAGACTAAAGAATTTGAACTCACTGCATGGGATTTGAAACCCATTGATTTTGAATTCCACTGCATTTTTTAAATACAATTTGGAGATGTACTCATACAAACAGAATGGGGAGCTGGATCATCCCAGAAAGAGTTTAACACTCAGAATGGGTAGAGGCAATTTTCCTTTCCAGTTTCATTACTGGACTTGAAATTCTAAGTTTTGCTTAATTTGCTGCTTTTCTCTCCATGGAAAAGAAGGCATAGCTCTAACACTACCTCTGCTAAAATTTGGACACAGTAAATGTTATAAAAATGTTGATAAGAAAGAAGATATTATCTGTACTGATTCAAGAAACTCGTTGTTTGTAAAAACATGTGTATACAAGTCTTTAAATTTTTTCAGTTCAAATGAAAGCAACTATTTATTAATTTTTTTCTTCAATGGATAGAGAGCAAAAAGAAATAAAAATAAGGCAAAAGAATATTCAAAGAAAGAAAGAAAAAAGTGATAGATGAAAGGAAAAGTAATACTAATTGATGATTTAAATAATGCCAAAACTTGGACTTAATTCATTCCCTCTCAGGAGGAGCAGCATCCTCAGGTCCCTTTAGGAAAAAACCTGTAGATTTCCTTCTATCTGCTCTGTCAAAAACAATCTGTGATTTAGTCAAGCACAAAGTCAAGCTTGAAATACTAGGTTAAAACTCAGAGGAACTGGGTGAAATTAAAGGAAAGCAAAATAATCTTTTTGAGCTACTGGTCTTTTGGGCCCCATAACTTAGAAAGTTTTAGGATTGAAGCAAACAAATCCAGAAGATTTCACTGTGACAGCTGGCACAGAGAGAGCTGAGTTGTGGCAAGGAAGCACATCCTAGCTTTGAAAATTGGCAGTAACTTGAATAATAACACTTTTTAACTAAAAAACTTGAAGTCCTGTCAGATCCTCAGTGCTTTACAAGTGCTGCTTGATGCCCTCACAGCTACAGTGGCTTATTAGGAGCCATCAAAACAACCATCCAGTTACTACAGTGTTAATGTGCTTTTAGTAATGATTATTTATTGCATCTGTAATTTTGAATCAGTTACATACCAGGCTGCCCATGTCAAATAATTTAAATTCCTCCAAAGCTGAAAACTTTCAGAAGAGGTGCACTTAGAATAACCTATGTTATGCAAAGCATATGGCAGGTCTTAATAAGGCTTAATTAAGTGCTTGTTTAAATCCAAATGCTGCAAAAATATTTATTCTATTTTTATGTGTAATTAAAGTGCATTTGTCAAATTATGCTAATTGCTAGACACAGGAGGAAAAAGACACCCCTTCCAAATGCATTAAACAAGCCTAAGAACTCTGTGCATTTACCTTACTTAATGGTAATGAGGTAACACTTGCAAAGTATTTTGAAGCCTTGAAGGGCAACATTTTCTTTTATTCTCCATTGCTATTCCAATTACTTAACAAAAAAAAAAAAAAAAAAAAAAAAAAAAAAAAAAAGGTTATTCATATAAGTCATAGAACCAGAGAATGGTTTGGGTTGGGAGGGATCTTAAAGATCATCCAGCTCCCTCCAGGGGCAGGGACACCTTCCACTGGACTGAGCTGATCCAAGCCAAGTCCAACCTGTCCTTGGACACTTCCAGGGATGGAACAGCCACAGTTTTTCTGGGCAACCTCTGCCAGGGCCTCACCACCTTCACAGGGAAGAATTTCTTCCTAATATCTAATCTGAATCTATTCTCTCTCAGGTTAAAGCCATTGAATTTTAATTTTATTAATATTAATTTAAATTTTGTTTCATTTGCCAACGCCACATTTTCCACACATCTTCTCTTCTCCAGGCTGAACAACCCCACCTCTCTTAGCTTGTTTTCATAGGAGAGGTTCTCCAGATCTATAAATTTTTTTTTTGTTCTCTTTTTTCTTTTTGTTTTGTTTTTCCTCCCTATCAGGCTTTGGCTCAAAGGAGCTCTGAGAAGTGGAGCAGGGAGGAGAGCATGCAGAGATATCTGCAGGAGTTCCATTCCTTCTCCATCTCGCTCTGGTGACATCCTGTGAGACAAATATTCAGGTGGGTCACCACATCTCTGTCCAGGGAAGGCACAGCTGCAGCCTGTTATCTCCCTGTAAGCAACAAGGTTCTAAATGAGAGGTCCCACAGGTGCCTCTATCCCACAATTCCAAGATCAGAGATGGGCAAAGACTTATGCAAAACATTTTCATTTTCTGAGTGTCCACACTGCTCCAGAAGGCAGCTGCTCCCTGTGGATGTCCTTCCCTAAATGTTTGCCACAACCAAAGCAGGCTGTATGTCCCTGCACAGAATTCCAGTGGGCTGAACTCAAAAGGCTGAAATCCCTTATTCTGTCAGGAGAATGTCCACTTTATGATTTGAAGAGAACAAAGGAGAGGAGAGACAACATCCTCCTTCCTCCCCCACTGTCAAAGATGTTGCACTGCAGGACGTTTGTGGATTTGTTTTTTACATCTCTCTGACAGCACCACATCTGTCCTGGCCAGTCAATACAATGTGATTGTGCTTTGGATTCCTAGTTCCCATTAACAGCTCTCCCTTTGTAGCAGGGCTGAAGAGCCACACCAGATGTAATGGGCTGCTGTCTTTTCAGATTCCCCCCAAAAGAATGGATAATTCCATCAATTTTCCAGCTACTTTTAAGCCAGGAGTTTGGTGCAGTGTGGGGTCACATTTTGTACTTGCTTAGCTGGAAGTGCAGCAGTATTTTCTTTGACTTGAACAAATGACTGCCCTATAACTCATAACAAGGCAGCTGCTGCACTGCTCTGCCTTGAAGTTTCCATCCATAAATGAGAGTGGGTTTGAATTTGATGTGCTTTTATTGATGTGTAATATAAAACAAATGCGTAAACTGCATACAGGGACACTAATTCACCCTGGAACTGCAGGTAACCAGAGTGAGTGCAGCAACTCTTTAAAGCCTATTTAATGTTATCAAATAATACAAATATATACTTATCTGTATGTGCTGCTGATCTATCCACATTTCTACATCCAAATGGATATGCAGTGCAACTTTCTTTCATTTCTTCTTATTTTTTGATGGTTACCTCCAGCCTGTCAGAATCAATCTATGCTTAAGAAGATGTGTTAGAGAATGGGGCAATTCTACAGCCCCTACACAACACAATCAACAAAATACAACAAACAGAGGGAAAGGCACAAGAAAAATTATTAAAAATCCGAAGTCGGAGGGATTGCTGTGTGAGGCAATCAAATTGAATAAGAAAATTCAGTTTAATCAGGGCACACATATAAAAGTGCCCAGTCTAAAATAAACCCTTAAGCTGATGGGAAAGAACACAGGTATATGGGTTTGGGACAGATGTGAGACACATATTAATTATTGAAATCAATGAACCTGACATACATCTCTAAATGAGAGACAAAAAAACTGTGCATTTTGAACACAGCAGTTGAATGCTGGCTTTGAGAGTATTTCATGCTCCAGCTCTAAAAGGAAGCAGTGGTGAGGAGATACCATGAGCAGCAAACATCTTGTTCTACCCTTCAGGTAGAATGAGCATGAGCCATCCTAACCTGGGCAAGCACAAGGCTCACAGTAAATATCTGTGAGGGTCAGCAAAGGAAATAACTTGAGGAATCTCCTTGTTCTCTGCAGGAACTATTGGAATGGCTTAGATGAGCTTCAAGGGCTTTAGGCTATGAACAACTAATAGTAATTCTCTTTTAGCTTAGGCCAGGGAAATTTTCAATTATTATTGCCTGCAGCAAAATAACAGGTGTGCAACAATGTTCCACTTGTGGATTTGTGATAGTCTGTTGTTGTAAATAAGTCCCATCTCCAGTTATTGCTCATATTAATCTCTGTGTTCATTCCCAGGGTTTGATGTTTACTTCCAGATTGATTCCTAATTAAATATTGTCAAAATAAAGCCATTACTGATGCCATGTGTTAATGTAAGAGCTGTGTTTAGTGTGTTCACTGATGGGGGGGTTTAGATTGAGATGCAGACCTCACACAAGAAAAAACCAAAAACCCTTTGGGAACCCTCAGGGTGAGAATTGCACTGCAGCAAAGCTTTACCTTGGGTTACCACTTTTCCCATCAGTGACTCAGACTCTTTCCCACCACTTGCATTTCAATGGGCCTGTCCCTCATTCTGGGTAAGCTGCAAATCTGAGCCAGGGGAAGCCAGTTCCTTCAAAATGTCTCTGGAGTTTTGTGTATTCATGGCAAAGGATGAATGTTTGGGGGTTAGTCAGGACACTGTCAACACTTCATTAAGACTGCTTCCTATTTGGCTGGCATTTTCCTTGCACTGAAATGCTTGTTATTACTTGCACCAGGAATAGCAAAACATGCATTTGAATATTTTGGTATTCATTAAAAGTCCTTTCCTCCTTCTGCATGTTGATGCTTTATTTCCAAGACTATCAGGATTGTCCAAAGCCATTAAAGTAGCAGATTCTGCCAAGAAATAAAAAAACCCTGTGAGTATTTTTTTTTTTTTAACTCCTGTTTCACAGCATTTTCCATCAGTTTAGCCATCTGATGTGTCTGGTATACAGCCTCCTTCCCTTAGACAGTCTGAGCCTCCTGGGATTCCTAGACAAAGCCTCTTTTTGCAGAAGGAACTACAAGTTTAGATTGGAAGTCTGTTTTTTGATGGCAGTAGATGTGTTTGATAAATGTACCTTTAATGGCTGTCACAACAGGAACACACACTTCAATTCTAATTTTTATTTCCTTTCCCCTCTGAACTTTGCTGTCATCAGAAATGGAATTCTAGAAAGGAATTTTCCAGATGTTTTAGGATGTGTACTCATTTCTTCACTGCAGCTTGTCAGTCACAGGTAATGGGAAAGATGAAATCACTGTACAGACAGATAGGAATGCATTGCCTCAAGGCAGCCTTGCCTTACATTTAATAACTTTACCTACAGTTTTGCACCAACGTTTTTTTCTACATAACAGGAAGAAGTGCTGTGGCAATGAGATACCTTGTGTTCATCATAAACTTGATTTATCCAGCACTGTCTTTGAAGAATATCTGGAATGGTCCCACTTGGTCACACTGTTACAGCTGTCCCTGAACTGTTTTACTGCCTTTTCCACAACCCCTTACACAGGAAGGAAGGCAGGCAGGATCTTTGAAGAAATGGACAACAGACTGGAAAAATGATGTTCTGCCAGAAGCACCAAGTTCACTCTGGGCCTGAGGCCCTTATCCCCTGTCAGTATTTTCATGTGTCCAGCTGAGCTCCCTCAGCCTCCAGTGTGGAAAAGGAACATTTTAAAGTGTGATTTATCTGCCCAGGTTCAGATGCCTGTTTCAGTACAAGATGAACAGCCCTGTTAGTGTCTCCTCCTCCCCTCTGTTACCTATTAAGGGAGTGCAGGACAAGAAGATACAGTGCAGTTATCTACACCAGGAATGTCTGCTTTTGCTCAGATTAATCCCATTCCTGATATCTCGATTCCAAGTCACCAACATACTCTTCAACCTGACACCATCAGTGCCATGAAGCATAAAATTGGGCCTAGGGCTAACACAAATGATGGATTTTGTGCCTCAATATCCTGGAATAAATCAGGAGAACTGTTCTTGCAGCTGGAGGCTGGGTTGGTGAGGGCTCACCTGTGCCTGGCCCATCTTAGGAGAAAGACACCAGAGCATAAATCCCATTGCCATTATCATCCCTGCTCAGTTTTTAGGTAATTTCTTTCAGTGAACAAAGACAAATTTAACCTGGTAATGAATGGTTAGAAAGGAGATTCCTGCACAATTTTGCTTTCCACTTTTGTATTCATACAGAGAAAAGTCCCAGTTTATTTCTTGATATTGTCACTGAATTTGTGTAAGTTTTGCAACTTTGTGTGACTGTAAGGGAAGAAGAAGCTGAATGTCTCAACACAGATCCTACCTCTGTGAACCCTTGTCCTGACAGCATGAAAATGGTTGCAAAAAGACACTGGTTTCCTTGCTTAATTTGCTGAATGATCTGAAAGGAGGCTTTACAGGAATCACGGAAAAACTTGGATATAACAGCGGGTTGGCAGTCCAGGAACTCTTTTCCTTCTGTTTTAAGCAGTGCCCTCCAGAGGTTGGTGCAGGCTGCTCTGGTCTCCCTATTTATTAGAAATTATTAGAAAACTAAAATAAAATACATTCATTTTGTCACGGGAGAGATTCTTGCAGTAAACATCTTTTAATTTCCTACCAGATAGGAAGTGACCCAGAATGGTTCTTAGTTACCTTGACAAGCTAAAACTGGATAAATTTTAGAACCTGATGGGTTGTGATTGTTTAAACAGGCTGTGACCCAAGCCAGGCCAGCACAGCTGAGGTTTAGGATGCAGTGCTGGATCCAGGACAGCTGAGTTAGCTGGGATTAATAATCTAAGGGTTCAGCACCATTCACAAGAAATAACCTTGTATTGTATGGAATGGAAATAACCATTCACAAGCTTACTGCTCACCTCAGCAGCTACACTGAACTGAATTTTCTGCCCAATTCCTCTACAATGTCACCATTCCTGTCACTTGCCTGTTGCAGTTACTTGCTGAATGGCAGCACAGAAATACCCAAATTTTGTAGAGAGGGGTCACCTATGGCAAAACATACCAGCAGAATAAAGCAGCAGCCTGACCATCTTCTAAATAAAACCTCTGCATGCTCATTTCAGCAGTTTCAAATTCAGCAAGAAAAACTGGTCTGATTAGCCTGATGTGGATGTAATTCTCTGTATGAGAACTACTCTCCAAATAACAAGCTTTGAGGCCTTTTATTAGCAAAAAGGTCATTGATGGTTTAATGCCCATTTCCCAGATGCCACATTAATGAGAATAAACTCATTTAAAAGATTTGTGATAAGTAATTAAGCTACTGTAGGACTGCTTCAGCACATTCCCCATCACTCCAAGGGCAAGGAAGAATGAAAGGAATGTTTTCCTGTGTGAGCAATAATGAGAGAGGAAGGAGACTCGTTACTCTTTTCTGCTTGGATGTGTTGGTGGGTTAGTTCCTCCCTCCACCACACCAGTTTGCTAAAGCTGGGTGCACTGTAAATGAGAATAAAGCTTTATGAATGACTTTTGCAGAGGCTACCAGGGCCCTTGTGCTGTTTTAATTGTGCAGAGAAATTGAGAGAGTCCCTGGCAGCCTTGGGAGGTGTGTGTCACCCATGTCTGTAGAGGAGGGACCTGTGTAAACTAGAATGAATCCAGCAGGGCTGGGAACTCCTTAGCAAACTTGATCAGAGTCCTTTTAGCCAAAGAAAACAACACAATGCCTCTAGTTTTCCACTTACTATGATCTGAGGAACCAGGTACTTTTCTCTTTATGGCCCTTGGATCTATACAATGAGTTTTTACTATATTAATTTCTTTCCTGTTGACATCCATCCTCCCGAATATTTCACATTTTCTTAGTTTTCCATTTTATTCTATTTAGAAGCCCCAGACTTTTCCGACTCTTCCCTGCCCACCCTTCAGGAAAAAAAAAAAGTCCAGAAACTTAAGACTGAAGGGAAAAAAGCAAACCCCACATACTCTATACTTTTTTGTCTTCCAGTTTTACAACAAAACTGGTTTAGCACATAAGGAATTAAATAAAAAAATGTGCTTAATGCAGACAACAATTTTGATTTTGAAAGCTTATTTGAAAGCTAAGCCATTTAAATTGCTCAAAGTGATGTCTTTGTATATATTTTCATTTGGAAGTTGAGTTTTTGACAAGATCACTTTTTTTTTTTTTTTTTTTTTTTTTTTTTTTTTTTTTTTTTTTTTTTTTTCCCCAGATGCTTTGGATGATTGAAGGACAAGAAGCTTTAATATTTGCACACATAAAGCACCAGCATGACTTAAATTCACTCTCCCTTGGCCCAAAGAGCCGTGAATCAAAATAAGCAATGCTTTCCTAGAATCCCAGTCTGCATGATTGTGGATTTCACTCTATAAAAGCAATCATTTCCTCCACCAGCACTTTCTAAAGACAGCTGAAGTGAGGATTTTCTTTTATAAAAGAAATAATTCTCTGAGAGACCTCGAGAACTGAATCTCAAACCTTATGGTCAGGCCAGGAGAAGTGAGTTTGTAAATTGAACCTCTTTGTGCCTCTGCTGCAGCTGAAAGGCAATGAAAATGTGCTGAGTGTGGAGCACCAGACATAAGGATGTTTTGTCTAAAACATTCTGACTGTTGTACCAGGAAAACTGTGATTAGAAGTAACTTTACCCTGTGGAAGTGTGTTGTACAATATTAAGGGATTTGTTAGCCAGATTTTTTGAGAAGTTTGTAGGAGGAGTGGGGAATTGGATGAAGTGTCAACCTCCTTTAGAATAAACAGTGGCTGATTGCTGGAGGTAAGGCAACTTTATAATAAAAGCACAAGAGTTCCCTTGCACTGGGCTGGAGTCTTTGCTCAGTCTCAGGATAATTTATAACAAACATTGTGCCCCATGTCCATGGGTTATGACACTGAGGCATTAAGTTACTTGGAATATCTGGAATAAATCTATTGGGTCGTCTTCACCTGCTTTGGTGGTATCTATACGGAATACTGGGGTTGTTTAGCCTGGAGAAAAGGAGACTCAGAGGTGATCTTATCACTATCTACAACTCCCTGAAAGGTGGCTGTGGTCAGCTGGGGGTTGATCTCTTTCTCCAGGCAGCAACTGACAATGAGAAGACAGTCTCAAGATGTGCCAAGGGAAATATAGGTTGGATATTAGGAGGAAGTTTTTTATGCAAAGAGTGATAAATTCTGGAATGGTCTGCCTGGGAAGGTGGTGGAGTCACCATCCTGGGATGTGTTTAAACAGAGACTGGATATGGCACTCAGTGCCATGGTTATTTGAGGTGTCAGGGCATGGGTTGGGTTCGATGATCTTGGAGGTCTCTTCCAACCCAGTGATGCTGTGAGTCTGTGATTCTGTGTGTGTAATAACTGTGAGATTTGAGCCTCATTTGTGTTATGGCTGGCTGGAGGCAGCTGGGGTGCTTTGGGCAGCTGAACTTCAGCTGAAGCATTCACAGCTGGCAGAAAAATGGCTGACATTTGTTAGGGATGAGCGGTGTTTAAAGATCGCTGATTTAATATCTTTTAAGAGATCCCTAGGTGTGGATGCCTTTCAAGTAAAGATCCTGGGAGTTTTTGAGTCAATGGATTTGTTTAGCTAGTGGAGTGAGTTCTTTTTGGCTAAACATATGGGAACTTTTCAGCCTAATTGGTTTGCAGCTGTACATCACTTTCCTGCTGGAGAGAGGCCTGGTCTCTCCAGGAGGCTATTTATTCTACTTTCCCAAAAGCTCTATCTATAAAGGAAGAAATGTCCAGTGGTTAAGATGTTAGTTTGATCCTGAATTCTGATTTAATTAATTCTGTGAAGGGCTGGGTGGATGCTTCTCCAGAAAGCCACGTGGAAATAAAATTTGCATCAGTCATAATTGAACCCACAAAATATGCCTCTGACAAATTTTGTCCCATTTTATTCTCAGGCTATGCTCATTAAATTAACATGCTCATTTATATAATTCTGGCACTTTAAACCCCAATGTCTGTGTTAATTCATGAAGTTTTCTAGCATACTGTATTTACGGCCAAAGGTGTTGGAAAAAACAAACTGGATTTTCAGTTCTAGTTACAGATACAGTTTTGGATGTCTATGGAATTAATATGAGAAACAAGGAGTGTGGTTTGTTCTTGATACTGTCTCAATTATTTTGTAATTACTATTTTAGGATCTTTTTGGTCAGAGGTTACATTAGGACCACTGTAATACTTATCCAACTTTCATTAGTTTCAATAGTCACTTCATGAACCTTGGCATATTTTTGGCCACTCTAGTTCAAGATGGGAATGCTCTGAATGTGAAATATGGGGGCAAGAGAAGTAATTATTTTTTTCTTTGGTTGTTTTTTTTTAATAGGTTTTGTATTTTGAGATTTGATTGCAAGTGATTCCTTATTCCTTACATACATTCTTAATTTCCTTGTATAATTTGCATTTCTTATATGATACCTTTTTTCCAGATTTATTCTTAATATTTCAAATTCTTGTTCTTGTTTTCCTCCACTCATTGTTTATCCATTATCTACCACATAATCTATTTTCCTCTACTTTTATTCTTTTTTTGTCTACAAGTTTTCTAACTTATTGTTTGATGTTTTATTCTATACACAGTTGAATCAAGAATTCCCACATCTCCTTTGTAAATAAGCAACAAAACAACAAAAGCTACAAACCACGCACAACACAGCACAAAACAAAATACACACATATTTCTTTTTGAGTAAATATCAAAAAATTTGATTGTTCTCTATAGCAAAGAGCATGAGTGACAGAAAATCCTGAGGGTTTTCAAAGACATTTTCCTATTCTGTACTTTTACAGATTAATATATGTACTAAAAATGCTGGGATATAGAAATAAACATTTGGAAATTTGGGGCACTTGCCCTGGTCAGTAGATGTACTAGGGGAAGGGTGGTGATAATTTACTGGTTGGCCAAAGCAGCTTTTTGAAAGCGGAATGGTTGGAAATTCACAGGAAACAAATGACCACAGAGTTCAAAATTACTAAAACATTCACTTTTGAAACTGATATGTGCTGGTGGCATCATTGTAAAGCTGTCAGACTATTTGTCTTTGTCATCCAAACAGATTTGAGAACCTCTAGTTCCCACAAAATGAGTGGGGAAACCAGGCAAAGTAGAGTATTGAAATTAAAAACCTGAAGTAGAAGCTGTAGGACACAGAGAGCAGCACAGTTAAAGACCAAAACAAGTACAAAAGATATGCACTCTACAATAAGATTTGTTTAGCAAAATGGCTTCTTTTGTCCTTAAAACTTGTGAATTTACTACCCTGCTCATGGGAGGAAGCAGCTATTGCTAATTCATGCTGGATCAGTGCCCTCTGAAGGGAAAACAGCACAGTTCCTGTGGAAATCTGAATAAAACCAGATCATCTGGTGGATGAAAAAAAAGCTCTGGAAAAAGAATGAAGCCTTGAGGAACAACTTATGCTGATGGAACAACCAAAATTAAGTGGAGAAGTGGTATTCCTCAGGAATGGAAGGGGCATCAAGAAAGAACTAAATCTTTCGTTTAAATAATATTTAGAATTGGGTGTTTTCTTCTTCCCTGTATTAAAAAAATATTAACCAGGATATTGGGAAAACGACCAATTTTTATTTTAACAGTTATGTAACCAGCACAAGTGGTAATGCATTCCTGTCGCTTACACCACCATTAAGCACTTATAAATAGAAGACTATGGCAAAAGCTGCAAAAATAAGCTGAGTGAAAGAGTTTATTTCTTCCATGACTTAATTTATGTGATGTTAGTTACTATTCAGAAATATATGAAGAGGTAGAGCGAGGAAATCCCCTGTTTAAATCAAGTTGACTGATGAGAAATCCTTCAGCATTTTACAGAGGAATCATGTGAATAAATTCTTAGTTGCAAAGATGAAGATCCTGGTCTTCAGTGAAATTGCTGTCAGAAGTGTTGCACTGGTAAACTTTTCATAGTAGAATATTTAACCACTGCCCTGACCACAGTGGTGCTGGTCTAGTGCTGAGTGTAATTCTTTATTCCTCCTGAGAAAGAGGTGTGGATTGGAAGAAATAAGGTTTTCAGGTTCCATTAATTTATCTTTTATGTCACTCATTAGGGAAAACTGCTTTTGGCTGGTGGTTGGCTGTGCTTTCAGAACAAGCAGCCTTCTCCTCATCAGAAGTACTGATCCAGAAATGCCCTTGATCAGTATTCTGGACACCAGATTAATATTGTGAATAGAGCTTCTGTGTGAAACTAACTGTGTCTGACAAGTACAGTTGTATTTAATATTCATTTTTACCTCTGTGACAGATAGAGATACTACATAGTACAGAGCAAAAACTTTACACTGAGGAATAATTTTAACACTATCAGGAATGTAGTTTAGAAGATATCTGACTTTCTCAGGATCTTTCCTAGATTACTGCCAATGAAACTTACTCCTCTGTTACTAGTTTTTGCCAAATCTTCTCTTCTGTCAGCAGTGAAATAAGGTTATTTCAGAGGTGGCACAGAGTTATTGTGCTCTTCTCAAACTGCGAATTTGTTATATTATCACTTCCTCCAAAGATTTTCCTTATTTAAGCCCACAGAAACATTTTGGGTGGTCTGTTTTTACAGAGACCATAGCAACAGAGTTTTCATGGCATCCAAAATGATTTAACTTCACTAAATTTAAGAAGTATTAAAGGTGAACAAGCTCAGTTTCTTTTATTAGGGAATTAAACATTAGTAGGAAGCTCTTTCCTGTGAGGGTGGTGAGGTCCTGGCACAGGGTGCCCAGAGAAGCTGTGGCTGCCCCTGGAAGTGTCCAAGACCAAGTTAGATGGAGCTCTGAGTAACCATGGCAGGGAGGTGGAATTAAGGTCTTTAAGGCTCTTTCCAACACAAACCATTACATGATTCTATTCTATGATTTTTATTCTACATTGCAATCTGTACAAAAACCTCCTAAAGCTTCTCCTGAAGGAACACAATCAGAAAAGATCAAGCAGAGCTTTCTCTGCCCCTGTGATCAAATTCAGCAGTGGACATTTTGGGAACAGCACATTGTTCATTGGCTCCACCTCTGTGCCTTCAAGTTTATCTCATCACATTAACCTCTTTCCACTTGATTTAAATGCTTACATTTAATTTCCTGATTTTTTTTTTTTTTTTTTAAATCATGGTTGTTATTTGCAGGAGGCATCTTAGAAGTCCCCCAGAATACTGCTGGATCTAGCAAAGTACAGACACAGACAGAAACATCCAGAGTGGTCCAGGGCTGCCAACCAAAGGAGAAATCTGTGAGAAATCTCACTGTAAGCACAGCGGGCACTTGAGCTTCTGCACCTGGAGATGAGGATGGACAGCAGCTTGTGCTGGAATTAACTGCAAGTGGAGCTACAGAGCTGCTCAACAGCCAAACCCCCTGAAGCTGTCAGCAATGTCCAGTCCACCAGGAGCAGTCCCTGGGGACCTTGCAGGGTCAGCAGGCTGTGAAGGGGCTTTGCACAGTGGTGACAACCACCCCACATCACGGCTCCTCACACAGGGCACAGCACACAATATTTAAGTTTTTCTGCTTCTCAGCTGACAGCTGCAGTAGTTTAACTAGTTCCACTCACTCACAAACAAGTGTGACCTAGTTCCAGCCCCTGCCATGGACAGGGACACCCTGCACTATCCCAGGTTTCCCAGAACCCCATCCAACCTGGCCATGAGCACTTTCAGGGATGGGGAAGCCACAGCTTCTCTGGGTAACCTGTGTTAGGGCCTCATCACCCTCACAGGGAAGAATTTATCCATAATACCTAGTCAAAATCCCTCCTCTTTTAGTCCAGTCCGTTTCCAGTTGCTTTTGCACTTTTTTAATTTATAGACGGATCCACTTTTCATGCGGAAATGCAATTACCATGATCAACCTTTTTGCAAAGGGACTTTAATGACAGTAAGGGTTTTTCTGTTGAAGAGACAGGAGGGAATAAAACTTTTCTAACAAATCCAACCTGTTTGGTGGAAAGCTGGGGTGGAATTTGAGTTATCCTTCTATTCTCAAAGGTTTTTCAGCTGCTGATGAAAATTCCTCTCATGGATTTGTTTAGCATCAGAGTGATGCATATTGTGCATTCAGCTTTAGACAAGATCCTGCTGCCTACTCATCAGTTCCTTCTTTATTTTCTAATGTACAGAGAAACAGGCAATTCCAGGAATCAGGTATTTAAGATGGGTGATCTAAATGGCTTCCAAGAAAGACTCTGTTTCTCTCCACTGATTAGAAAGGGAGTTCAGAGATCAAGCCCAGTTGCAGGTGTTTATCCTCTGATATCTATGCTAAGAGAAATTCCCAACCCAGCCTGTGAGCTCCATGAGAACACCTGGCTCTCATGGCTGAATCAGCACACAAAGGAAACTGAAGTGGATAAAATATTATTTTCTCTATTATGTGTGGGTTCTTTGTTTCACTTGTTTTCCCCGTATCTTGTCCTGTACACAGATGTTGTGAGCATTCTTTTACAAGGTTTGTTTTTCAGAATCCTCTAAAAAAACTTCAGAAAAGGTTGATTTATTTAAGAAAGTTCTTTTTCCCATGAACATCTGTAATGGCTGCAACATTAAGCTTCATTTTGCACACCATACTGGTGCAAAAGTCTACCCTAGAATCTTCTTTTAAAATAATTTACTGTTAATTTACATATAAACCATTTGTGTTGAGATGACAATGTGGGCAGGGAGCAGGGAGGTAACTTTAAACATCTCAGATGAAGTTGGCTTGTCAAGTTTAACTTTGTTTCTTATATACCCTGCTGAGTTTTTAGATGCAGCCGTTGTCCTTATGGATGGAAGGAAGAGGGGATAAATCAAAGTGAAACACACCTTATGGTTTTTCTTGTGTTTGGAAAGCTGTCTGTTGCATATCAATTGAAGACCAAGGCCTAGACACAACAATTACAGTGAGAATCATCTTGAAGAATATAAAGTTACTGGGGTCAAGCAGTAAAGGTTGAAGAAACTTAGGAAAGTAATGAGAACTCTCTAGTAACTCCTACAAAGTCTTACGAAGTCTTGTACTGAGTAGCTTTTTAATATGGATTTAACCTCTTCTCATATTTTAGAAAAGTCAGTGTAAGAGACACAACAAAAGTCACAGCAAAACTCCAACCTGGTCTGTAAGAATCAAAAACTCATCAGAAAGAAAGTGTTAAATGCTCAAAAATATGCATGAAATTACCAGGGTATTCCACATTCCTGTGGTGCACCCTAGAGCAATTTGTTCAGGTTTGAAATGCTTTCTGAGACAAGGATAAGCAGCAACTGGGATATTTTACCTGTTGGATTATTAAACACCCAGAATTGACATTATTACATTATATAACCAGAATTGCACTATAATTAACACTGATTATAATTTAAAAAATATATTAGACCTGCTCATTCTTCTGTCACCTTTATACCTCCTTCTGAAGTCGATGCCATACTGTGGCTTGGAAAACGTTGGAAACGGGGTCACTTTATAAAGCCTGTGACATAAACCACACTGTGGTTGCAATCCACATTTTTGCTGTGTTGTGGCATTTTATGAGCTGCAAAATCAAAGACCAAGCAAGGCCCCACAGACAGCCTCCCCTTTCTGTGGGGTTCTGTGGGGTTAACTGTGAATAACATGCTCTGGTTTTTTCTTTCCTTGCTTCTGTCTTTGGTAACTGAAATTCCTCTGGTGTTTGACACACGTGGGTTTTACAGACCAGCAGCACACTGTACAGTGGGGCAGCTCCATCCCCACCCTCTGATTGATTAAAAGCCATCTGCACCCCCTTGCCAAGCTGCAGACACAATAAATCAAGAGCAATCCAGGAGCAGAGGCCAGCAGGGAAGGGGCATCGATCTCGCCCGGTGTCGTGGGGTTGACAGGAGGATAATGCTGATCACTGTGAGATGCTGAACTCCAATGATTAAAGAGGTCCATCCACCAGCAATGGCCACTGCCAAGGTGTCCAATGCCAGAGGCGTCCTGACAGAAAGTCTTTAAAACAATAAAGGAAACAAGCACTGGAAATGGCTCTGATTAATTGAACATAATGAAAACTTTTTGAGGTGCTGAGGAATTGAAGGGGAAGAAGTGGATTGATGCTGCTCATATCTAATGATGGTCTTGTGAAGGCAGAAAATTCTAAGTGTTAAGGAGGCAAAGGTTTTAATTTATGTTATCATTATATTTATATATATGATACTTATTATATGTATTTATTTCATATTTTTATTAATATCTACTACTTTTTTTTTTTTTTTTTACTCTCTAATAGTAGGGAAGTACATGCATGAAAAGTGATAGCTTTCCCTCAATGTTGAGTCCAATGGAGGACATGCAAGTGCCAGGGCTGGTCCTTAAAGTTCCCAACTCTGTTCCCAACTCCCTGCCACAGTTCTGAAGCTGGAGAGTTCCAAGGGCCATAAATAAATATATGATTCATGTATATATATGTCTATATGCAGACATATGTTTATATCTACATCTATATATATATTTTAACATATTTATATTAATCTATTAATCTATTAATCTATTAATCTATTAATATTGATATATTGATATTTATATATTTATGTTAATGCATTACTTAGAAATTTATCTTTTCTGTGGTTGAGAGCTTTGTACAAGGCAGAGTCCCTCAGAGGCCTTCTGTTGAATATTCTCTTACTCACTAACTGTAGCAGAAAAGCAGAACTGTCCTGAGTTATTTGTGTGCGCTGCAATTAATTTCTGACACTAATGAGAAAGAGACCAGTACAATGCACACCAGATTAGCTTTCCTGCTATGTTCCTTTTTGTATTGACTTGCAAATGATGGAGCACAAACTTGGTAAAGAATGCTTTCAAACTAATGGGAACCTCACACAATTCATTATAATATTTCAGATATAATATTATATAATATAATATAACGTGTCATATTAGCTCAGCACAGCACAGAACCAATAAAACTGTTTCATAAAACAAGGGTTTCATTTCCATGCTGCTGATAGTCAGACTTTGTTCTTCATCTGGTAGAAACAAAGTGGAACTGACCATTTCAAAGATTTGAGATTAAAACACAAATTGATGTGGGTTAGAAATTTATGCAGAAATCCTCATTTTAATGAGGATTCTAATATTCTTATCTCCCAGTCAAAAGAATTTTGATATTTTAATACTGGAAACACTCATCTTGACTGCACAAATAGATCCTTCTTTCAAGGCAAGAATCCAAACAAGGTGCAGCATGTGATTGTGAGTGAAGGAAGTGATGTGTGAAGGGTGCAATGTGATGCATGTGCAGGGAAACAGAAACTTATCCAGCTGTACTGCTAAAAACCCCCCAAAACATTGCTCTGCATCTAGAATGAAAGGCTTGGACTTGTTTTACTATTTGACATTGCTCTGAAGACATTTTTGTGAGACTGGGGATCAGGAAGGAAGATAATTATAGAAGTAGTCATCCTTTCCAGAGAAAAGGAACCTCCAGAAGTTTGGGTTTTGGCTTAGGTAAACCTTTAATTTCTGGAAGTTTTAAAAACATTTTAAAAAAATTAATCTTGGTCTAAATATTATTTATCTCACATTGGTCTAGAAGAAAAGTATGCCAAAGATCCATAGATGTTAAGATCTGGTTATTATCCCTTTCCAGTTATTTTGCCTGGAGTGGGATTAAAAAACCACTAGTACTAAGCATTTTGTCAAGAGGTAATGAAAAATCTATGTGTTATCACAGAAAGAGACTTCAGAGGCCATGTAGGGGTGGAATAAATTCCACTTGAGGCAGTAAGGACAGCCTGGTGAGACAGCAGTGTTTTCATCCTGTGGTTAGAGAAAAAACCAAGTGTTAAATCTCTAGGGTTAGTCTATAGCTCTACTTACTGACTCATCTCAGACAAATCACTTAAAGACCTAAAAGTTGGCTTTACCAACTCCAAAACTGTTGTGGGTGATTTCAGCAACTTGTAAAACCCTTCCCGTTTTCTGAAGGAAAATATTGAAAAAGTCTAGACACACAAAATAAATAAAAGGAAATTGAAATGCTGTCTAAAATTATATAATGCACAGTGGCACAAAAGCTGTGCTGGAGCAATTAACAGCATTTTTATTGACATTGGAGAAGTTGATAGCTCTGATAAGACTATGAGCTGGTTCAAGGGATAGAGCATGTGTTGAGACAGGACCAAGAAAGTCATGAGCTCTGAAAATGCAAAATTTGGTGAGAAAAGTATGGATTTAGCAACCAGTTTGCTCTGTGGGTAGAAGAATACAGCCATATTCTTGCAGTTTGGGACATAAATAGTTCCTGCTTCACTCTTTTACAGGGCAAAAACACCATGCTATTTCCATACCTGAGACAACCTTTCCAAATCTGTTTGCTGTCCTGAGACCGTGCAATACAGGTTAATGTCAACATTCCATTGAAGTCATTCCACAAAACTACCAAGTTGCTTGCTCAGAAATGTCTTTCAGGAAAGTTAAGCTTATCTGCAGTTTTTCTAAGTTATATGTTGAGGAAAGAAGTTGATGGTCATTGGAAAGTTGGCAGTATGTGAAAAATGAAGGAAATGGATGATAATGGGCCTTAGGAATGAAGTTGGGTAATAATTGCTAGAATCAGAATTGATCTGTGTAGGAATCCAAAAGTAAAAGAATCACCTTCAGTGGGGCAATTACCTTCACTGAGTGCAGAAGGAAAGGTTCAGTCAAGTTTTCCAAAGATTCATCAATACTCCAGAAATGACCCAGGCTCCCTCAGGCTTTTTTCCTCACTTTTAGTCCAAGTTTACATAATCCAAGGGTTGAGTCTCTCCTCCTCCAAACAAACAGACATGACAAAATCCTGCCAAGAACCTCAGAACCAAGACTTAGAAAGAGCTGGGCAACAATTTTGTGGTGCTAGAGAGAATCACATTTTAAGAGGTGAAATAAAGACATCACATTGGAGAATTTGCAGAGCATTTGGAGTGGTTTAGCTCTCCCCTGCCTCCAGGTGTGTTTGCTTTTCTGTTGCACAAACCTCCAGCAGAAACAGATGTCTGTATGCAGGGCTGTATTTCTGTGTTGGCAGGAACCAGGGATGTTCAAACAACTCCCTCAAATCTTTGGTGCTTTATGGAGCATGTGAACAAGTTAATCCTCATCTAAGCACACTGAGTCAAGTTCATTCTCTGACTGAGTGAAGTGTTAGAATAATAATACAAAAAACTCCAAACAAACTGTTCAGGGATTGAATGTATCTGATTCACTGGCAGAACAACCTAAAGAGCTCCAACAATGAGATGTGACCTAAAGTAATCAGTTTTTACATAAAGAATCTTATCACTTAGCTCATGGGTCTAAAATACAGAAAGGACATATAATGGATGATGAAAAATAATAGTGGTTTTGTTTAATAATATTTATTTTTTCTTACAGCTCTTGAAATCACTGTAAGACTAAACTCAGAGATCTCTGGAGTAAAAACATGGTACCAGAAGGAAATCTTACTGCCAGTCACTCTGCAAAGGCCAAAGACTCTGAAGGTCTATGAACTCTGAATTTCACCCAAGGCCTTAATGGAAGGGTAATAGTGAAAAGGTGCCTCAAACATTCACCCGAGCCTAATTTTTCTCTCCAGGCTGTTGCTGCCTCAGTATCCTGGTTTGGACCTCAGAATCACAGCTTCACTAAAGTTAGAGAAGACCTCCAAGATCATTGGCTTCAAACATCAATCCAACAACTCCATATTCACCACTAAACCTTATCCCCAAGCAACACACTCGCAGACCTTTTGAACACTTCCATGCAAGAAATTTCGTGTACAGATTCAGTAGCAGTCACTTTTATCTCTCTATCTCAGAAATTTAGAATAATTTATACAAGTAGAAGGCACAGTTAGGTGCTTGTTTACCAATAACTGCCTCAAGAATATCTCTTCTGTATATTTGATTCCATAACTCTTGAAAATGGGAGAAGGTGCCCAAATATTTCTTCATATCTACACACATTTGAGTGGAATATGCCTGGGTGGGATTTGTAATTAACCAAGCTGGAAATTAACACAAAATGCATCGAGTTTTTGAATAGGAGTAGCCCCAGGAAAAGGGAACCCAACAATTGACATATTGCATTGTTTTTCAGCATGGTTCTGTGCTGTGGTTCAATCCCACCCAGAAACTCAGCCCCACTCAGCTGCTCATTCATTCCCCATCAATGTGATGAGGGTGGGAATTGGAAGGGTAAAAGTGAGAAAAAACCCATGAGTTGAGATAAAAATAATTTAACAATGATAAAAGAAAAAAATAACAGAGAGACATAAAACCCAAGAAAGAGAAGTGCAGCAAATAAAACCAAATGTTCACTGATACAATATTGTGTGGTGCCAGTGTGTTATGAGCCCCAAAAAGGTGTATCAAGTTCTGCAAGTTCTGAGAGTGGACCAGTGACCTCCCAGAAATGGCTTAATAATAATTAGCAAGACAGCTGATTGGATGTGTTTTGAAAAAGCAATAATTTATTTTTTAGTTGTATTGTTGCTTATGATGATTTGCTTGCCATGTATTTTGAGACTGATCAATAAGTCCACAAAAAAGATCTTACTGGTGAAAAAAAGAAGGGGGAAATGTGGGAATACAGCTCAGAAGCAGAACTCAAAATACTGCTGAATTCATTACAGGAGTAGATGTGCTAGAGGGCTACAAGCCCTGGCAAGTGGAGGCAAGACCCTGAAGGAGGAAAAGATCAAGGTGTATGTTTGTGTGCAAGACAGTACAGGCCTGTGCAAGTCTGTACTAGCCCATAGTTAAGCAATGTTACTGAGACATGGATATGGTTGTTATGCTTGAAAGGTAAAAAAACCAACAGTGTGTTCAATAAAATTGGCTTCATGATGCAAAGATGCTGTCTCTTCAATTGCCCAACAGGTTTTATTAAAAGAGAAAATAACAAACTATATAAACTATAAATTATACATTGTTTGGAATATCCCACTGTCCAGCTGGGATCAGCTGTCCCAGCCATGACCCTTCTCAACTCTTTGTGCACCCTCAGCCTACCCAGTGGCTGTATGCTCATTAATTATTTTTTAGTTTTCTGAGCTCTCTACTGGTCATTCTAATCCCCTCTTAAACTCACCATCCTTTTTTCCCTGGTGTATCTCATGTTAAGATTTATGGCTACCTGGAGAGTAACAGGGTTGTCACTTGAGTTTTGGAGAGTGGAAACTTCACCCCAGGCTGTTGAGTCTGAGTTTGTTTTCTGATGTGGTGAAGTTTTCACACCTGCCAGATCAATGGGAAATTTTCCTGATTAGGAGTGGCCCAAAATTGGAAAAAAAATATCTTGTGCTTAGGTAGCAGAATTTCCATCTAAATTTGTCTTGCTTAGTTGAGATTTTGGGGTTCTCTTGTTGATGATTTTGGGGCTTTATTGTTTGTTCATTTGCTTTAATAACTGAAGAAGTAGATAGTAAGCTTGCTATTAATGTGATAGACATGATACCTTAATTTCTATAGCTCCCTCCCTGTTCTTTTAAAAGAACATTCCATAAAGAATGTTTGTCTGCAAAATAAAACTTTTCTAAAAAAAACAGGGAACTTTTTACCTCTGTAAACTAATCAGGAAACCTGGAGCATTATTGATTTCACTTGTGATGCTGGAGAAAGAAAAGACATAAGGCAAATGGTATTTGAAGTAAGTGAATCAGATCAATTGTTTTCATTTTGCAGAGACTGGTCAAGAGAGTTTTTCTCCAATCTGATCTTGCTGACTTGGGAATTTTGTGTCAGAAACACCTTTTAATTAGGTTCTAAAATGATACAGAAGTGCTGGCATTGGAGGAGAGTGTTCAGTCTGTACAGTTGGGAACTGCTCTTAGTGCAGAGTAAAATACTTCCAAAGACAGTTTGTCAGGTACTTAGCAAGCCCAAAAGAAATCCACAGAAAAATTGATAAATAAGGGTAAAAAAAATGGATTTGGTTGTAAAGATGCTGTATGTGTGTGTGTGTGGTATTTTATATATGATACTGTATATGTAAGCAGGTTTTCTGAGGTGTATTCGACCAGATAAGTTTTTAAGACCAAGTTTTAAAGTGCAGACATTAAACAAAATAGGAATAAAAGTTATGATTCTCATATCCTGAAAATCTGACACACTAAACATTTCCATCCTTTGGAAATCAACAATTAAATTGTTTAAAATCATACTCTTACGAGAGAAAACAATGAACAGAAATTAAAAATCACTGACTTTGAGGCTTTGCCTTCAATTCTGACTACAACTCTATGCATATATCTAATAATGCATATTGGTGCTGCTCATATACAAGGCTTTTATAACACTTCTCTACCATGGATTTAGACATTTGTGTTTATTAGATACATCTTTGAAAAGTGCAAAGAAATCTTTCATTTGGGGAGATCGTGTTGACCTAAGGACAGATGACTTTGTTCATAATTTCTTAGTATGACTGGTGCCTCATTAGGGACTCTGAGGCTTCCATTAAAACTGCCTGCAGTGTTTTGTTGATTGGGTTCTTTTGAGGCCAAAACTTTTTTCCCCCCATTAGCTCTGACTGCAAAGGGAAATCCTTGGGGCTGGTTTCAATGAAATAGTTTTGGCTGATCTTAAATTTTCACCGAGCAAACACCTTGCAACAAAAACTTCTTGGCTGCCAATATCTGACACTAAACCCCAAAGAAAGTATCAGGTCAAAAAAACCTCAGTTCTTTTAGACATCTTGTGTAGACTTCATGATTAATTTAGAGAGTGGCCTCACTGATAGCTATTTGCAATAAAAACTGATCCTATTATATAAATAAAAAAAAATTATTAAAAGAGAAGCCACTTCTGAGAATGCTTTGATTGTGTTTCCAAAATACAAAAACAAATACTGCTGTTACCTTAATTTACACAGTGAGGGGTCTGTGACATGTGAGTTATCATGTCATGGAAAGTGATCAGTAGAAGCAAAATTGCCATGAGCTGGGTTTATGTTTTTTAGTGTTTTGTTTCTTTGTTTATTTGTTGTTTGTTGTTTTTGTTTTCTTTGGTGATTTTTTGTGAGGGTGGTGTGCTTTTTTTTTTGTTTTGCTTTGTTTTGTTTGTTTGTTTTTGTTTCTGTTTGTGACTGGAAATTAAGGCAGGATTTGATTTGGAGGTAAGCTGTGCATGCAGAGATGGATTGTTGTGGCTTTTTTCTGAAGTCTGGAGCTTGTGAACCTCTGTACCCTCTTTTATTCCATGCTGTTAATGTTGTAGAGCATCAGTTGTAGTTGGAATGGGTGAAATTTGCCATTATTTGATTTTGCACACTTCCAGTATTGCAGCACTGGTGTGTTGGTGCTCTTCAGTCATGGTTGCAGCAAGGTTTAATTATTATGGAGAGATTTCTGTGCCTTCAGACTAAGAATCTGTAAGTTTCTGTTTTCACAGCCAGTTACAGTAATATCAGTGGGACTGGCATTTCTTCTTGCACAAAGGTCTTCAGTGTTCTCAATTTGTTTTGGGGAATTAAAGCTGAATTTCAATTTTAAAAAATTTCAATTATAAAAGTATAGGTGCCCAAATTTAAGCACAGTCAGGCACAGAAGAGCCCTGCTTTTCCAGCTTGGCCATGTCCATGTTTTTAGGACCCGGCCACGACTTGCCAGCGGGGTGGATACTGCCAACTTCCTTCTCCTATCATTTGCAGTGTTAAAAAATAAATAGGCAAAAAGGGAAATGGATAATAGAATTCCAGCAAAAAGCACACTGGCTGTTAATGGTTCACCTGCATAATTCTACTGCAAATAATATACATTATACATGCAATACTAATATTCACCAAAGATAAAGGTCCTGAGGTAGACGGAGAACTTCCCAGCCAGGTTTAATATAATTACAAGATGAAATAAATGGTATTCATAAGAGGCCAGAACACCACCACAGAGCCTAATGAATTATTGATGATAACCTCCAAGATGACCCATTGCCTTTGATTTTTCTCTCATTTTTCCCATTTCAGTGATGAAGTTTCTAGGGAGAAAGCCATCTTTTAAATTATTAAGGAAGAAAAAAAATATAAATCTTAGTCTTTATTTTTGAAAAAGATGCTGTGTTTAGGAAACAAGCAGCTAAAAGAATTTTGCCAGTCTGAATTTCTCCTGTAGGTCATGGAGAATGAGAGTGTTTTGTCACATTTATTTCTCCAAAAACAAAGTCTATTTCCATGTCATTTCTTCCTGCTTTTGTATGATGTTTTGAGGTGGTAATTTTTCAAAGGTTAGTTCCTCACCTAATTTAATCCAGTGACTCAAGTCTGATGCCAAATATGGACTGTAAAGTCAATATAAGGAAGTAATAAAAGTTTTGGGTCTGTGTAACTCCTTAGCCTTACCCCAGAACTGTCTGGGACTGCCTGGTGGTGCCAGTGACTGAATACAGCTGATTCCTAAAAAGAAGAAAACAAACAAACAAATTAAAAGATTAAGGCAAAAAAAACCCCTCTAGTTGGGCTCTTCAGAGACTCACAAACAACTACTGTAAGTTACTATTTATTAGCTTGAAATATAAGCACATTATTACCATCTTAAAAGGAAAATGACACTAAATATCTAGAACTCCACCCAGGTAGATAAGGACAATAGAACCACTTAGTAAGTTAGAAGTGTTGAAAGAGCATATTTGCATGGCTTTGTGTACATCAATAAACACAAACATAAATGCTGAAAGATAATGTCTCCTGGTCAGAGTTCCTTACTATTTTCATTCCTTACTCTTTTCATTCTAACCACAGAGCAGATCTGAGCTAGAGCATTACTACAGCACTGAATATCAACCAGATGTAAAATGCTATTTTTAGTCTTTTTACTACTCCTAAGCCATTATCTGAGCCTTAAAAGCAGAAGGGCAAAGCATTAGCCATACTAGTATTAGTTCTTGTTTTTGACAGGGACAAAGTGAAGGATAAATCCTATATTTGAGATGAACTAAGAATAATATTTCATCTATTTCCATTACTGATTTCAATGACTTCAATAACAGGCATGCCAAGCCATTTGTAAGAGCTTTTAGACTTCCCACTCCAGGTATGTATTATTTACAGTTGTAGCTGAAGAATGTAATGGACAAATTTAGAATTTCCTGATTGACTTTCATCTTTTCCCATTTTTTCTTTGTCTAAAAGCCTTTTCAGCCTCATTCCCTATGTAACTTCCATATTAAAGCAATGCCTTCATGTCTTGGTTATTTGGAGAGAGCTCTGTTCCTGAGCCAAACAGGATATATTACTTCGGGGATTTTTTTTTTTTAGCATTTCCTTATTTTGATCAGAAAGTGGAAATAGAGGTTTGTTTATGCAAACACAAAATAAATGCTGGTAATTAACACCTGAAACTCTTCTAAGACAGTGTTTATGTGTGTCCATTAATGTGGTAACATGAATGAAGTCTTTAGGAGGAGCAGGAACTCCACAGTAGACCTTTCAGCAGCCCCAGTCCTAGAAACAGGTTTTGTAACAGGAATTTCAGGTGGTTTATTTTTTTTATTATTTTTTTTTTCTTTGTTGTTCTCCCTGATATTAACTTTTCATTGAGGTTTGGGTAAAGGTCCAGCGTTTAAATCCCAGGAAACCTTTGTGGTTTCTGAAAGTACTACACTGAGGTGCTGTGAGCTTCTTTAGAAGGTTCATGTCCTGGGAAAACCCATGCTCCATGAATTTTATGTTTCTCTTCCCAAGGCAGTAAAGGAGCTGTTACCACCATTTCTTTGTGAAGAAAGGAGCACTGGAAGAGATTACCCAGAGCAGCTGTGGCTGCTCCATCCCTTGAGGTGTCCAAGGCCAGGCTGGATGGAACTTGGAGCGACTTGTCTGGTGGAAAGGGTTGCTGCCCATGGCAGGGGTGGAATACCTGATCATCATTAAAGCCTCTTCCAACACAAATCATGCCATGATTCTGAATTCTTTCACAAATATTAAAGCCTGTCTTCTTCCCTGCTCCACCCAATGTCTGGGCAGCAGCACTGAAAGGATTCAGACACGGTGACCTCTCCTCATTTAAAGCATTTTCATCCAACAAGCCCACCTGTGGCTCTGCTGCTCCTCATTATTCATGGATGAAGACACAAAGATGCTCACAGAAGAAGCTGAGCAGAATGATTTGTGACCCCTTTATTCCGTGAGTTGTTCACAAGATGATTTACAGAGTTGGATTCCACTCAGCCTGGCTAAAGGTGAGGAGATGGAGGCTCACTTATCCAAGGCAACACTAAATAAAGGCTGCCAAGGAGTGCGTGAGACAGGCTATTAGTGCCTAGTCACGGAAGGGATAGAATTGAAATGAATTCCTTGTGACCTGTCTGCTGCCAGGGAATATTATTAATTATCTGATCTGTCTGTACATTTTTCCCCCAGGATCTCTCGCGCTATCTTGAGCTGAACCCAGAGCACACAGAGGGCTGTGCCTTGCTCTTGCAGATGCACCTGGCTAAGGGAGGAACTCTACATTTTCCTTCCTCCCTTCACCAGTGTGCACAGTTTGCTCAGGTGACACTCTAGTTGGCATAGTTTGTTTTTTCTTAGACATTAAAGGACTTTTGGAAGCATTTTGAAGATCTGTCTTTGCCACTGTTAGTGTGTGTGATGTCCACCTTGTTCTGCATGCCTGGTGTTAATTCTGTGAAAGAGTCTCCTTTCTGTAAGGGGTCAGGATGACTTTGTTGATTTGACTGCAGCTTCCTCTAGCTGTGTTCTTTCCACTCACTGGACAGACTTTTATGACTAGTCATTAATGGAACCTCAGTACAGCCAGCACTCTGATGTATTAATAAAAACAGCAGTGTCATCAGCAAAGAATGTTTTAAGGGTAAATGGGTTTTGTAACTTGTTCAAAGGCTCCCTGGTACTGCTTTGCTTTGCTAACACATACACTGGAGGGCTTTAAAAGAGGAAAAGAGAAGTATTTTGAAAAGAAGGGGAAGTTTCACAGCACTTCAGTTGAAATGGAAATAGTTTTTTATTGCTCTTGTCCTGCACCAGCAGTGCAGAACTGCAGCAGTGTCCTGAAGGAGGAGCTCTGCACTCGAGGTACCTGCAAGATGTGTGAGATCTGCAAAGTCTGGAGCAAACCAGACTTTCAAATCACATGAACACCCACAGACTGTGGAGATGAATGGCAAGGAGGAAATTGCAAACAGGTTTGGACCCCATGTTTTCTTACCGTGATGTCACACGGGCTCAACTGATCCTTGACAAGGAGCCAAATTGTGGCTGAACTTTATGTGAAAGTTCATATGGGGTTATGAAGGATTATATATTATTATTATTATTATTATTAATTCCCATCTTAGTTCTAGACCCCAATTTTTCCACCATGGAGAGGAAATTCCAGTACCTGCCATCCTTGATGATAATAGTAACAATATCAACTATAACAAACAAATAACAATAACAATTTTATATATATTATTAATTCTATATTATTATTATCATCATTATCATTATTATTATATGGTACAGGTACAACACTCAGCCTGGCTTTTTAAGAGATTACTTGTAAAAGTCATGATGTTACTTGTTCCCCTTCCATCCATCAATGAAAATACACCTGGGCACGTGGAAAGCCTGACTTGTACATTCCTGCTGATGACAACAAAACCCATTTCTACTGCTTCAAACAAAGGGCCACAGTCAGTCTGAAATTGGTAAGATGAGCTGTAATACAGCTCTGAGTACAATTTAAACACCTGAGTTATTGCTACAAGGTGCTGCTTTTGTACAAAGAACTTTTTTTTTCTTTATCCATTTTTTTATTTTGGCAGCACGTTCCAACACCTTAGGCAGGCCTTACAAAGCAGTTGTAAAGGCTGGCAGAGGGCCTAGCAAATACCAAACTTGTTATCATACCAGGCAGCCCTGCTTTGACAATGCCCTGTCTGCAGCTGAGCCTACAAACCCTGCTGCCTACTAACTCTGTGCTCAGAACAGGAGCACGTATTGCATGGGTTGCTGTTCATTTTTAACCTGCAATATCCTTTTCAACAAACTGTCTTAGGGGTAAATATCAAACCATGAGATGCTGGTAATCTGCTGGTGTCAGTGCCTGGTGACCATGTGAAGTACTGGGTTTAATTTGAGAGTTGATGCATTATGTAAGAGCTGTAGGGGTCAGAGAGAAGGCTCATCTAATCCAGCAACCCTGGCAGTATTCCTTGGGGGATTGGTAAGGAAAGGCAACATGAGAAGTCAGATAATTCTTCCAAACCTGAATATTTTTGTTTTGTTTTTCACTTCATTTTTGTGTCATTGCGGGGTCCTGGCTTATTCTTTACAAATGTTAATTCCTTGGATGAAAATCACTTCAGATCTATGATCAGGCTTTTTTCTGAGCCACAAACAGTTCTGTTATAACCTCCCTAAGCTGAGAGAACTGGAGCAGTATTAAGTCTCCAGGCTGTCCACAAAAACTCTCTCTTCCCCCTCAAGTCCCACCCCTCCATTAAACTCGATTTCTTAAATCCTGCTAAGCACCCAGCTGATGCTTGCAAGGAAATATGGTAATTTTTGTGAAGCCAAGTCTGGTTTTCCTCCATGAGCATCACTTTGATTTTATCTGAATTGGGTTTCACCTGCCACTTTATTATTGAGTTCTTTGTCTTACAGAGTTCTGGAATTCTGCCCCTGTCCCCATCCATAGTATTTTAAATGACACTGATTGGAAATTTCCTCATGTCACTATTTCCTCCTTTTCTGTTCTCTACGAATAAGCTGAATAAGACAAGTTTAAACATGTCCTTGCAGAACTCCACTTGAGACCACCACTTACACCTGCCTGCTGTGTCTGTCTTTTATTCAGTTAATTCAGCCCTACTTCAGCCTTTGCTCTCATTTCTGGTTGCTGTTTCATTAGAGGCATTTGATGAGTGACTTTCTCAAAAGGCTTTTTGAAATAAAAAACCCCCACCTTTTGTCATCTGCAAATTTGTTGTTCCCATTTAAGAAACTCCAAAAGGTTTGTAGGGCAGAACTGCAATTTGCAAATGCCACAGTGACATAAAAGTGTATCACATTTAAACAAAGGTGCACTTGACCTATTCCTTCCCACAGTTTTCACTAATTTCACTTATTCCTTAAGTATCACTTCAAAACTTTTCCAGATTTGTTTTTCTTTGTTGTTTTCTGTGTTGGTTGTTTTTTTTTCTCTCTCTTTTTTAGTCCTCTAGTAAAAAGAAAGAAATGACAATGGTAATTGTAGCAAAACACCTTGTTCATCCTTGAGGTTTTTGAGGACTTGGTGAATAGCTGTAATTTTTTGTGCATTTCATGATGGTCACCTCTAACAATTCTAGAGATCTGTTACCATTTCTGTTGCCAATCTATTCATTATGTCTTTTGAAGGCACTTCAAAACTTTCAGAAAGATAAGAGTGAGAACATTGAAATCTTTGCACCTTGTCTTGCAGTGAATATTAATAAAAGATTTGCTTTATTTTCATGTCCTTTCCTGAATTTTACATTTTTGGTCCTGTGCTGGTTATGACTGGGATAGAATTCATTTTCTTTATCTTAGAAGCTGTGCTTTGGATTTATGCTATAAACACTGCTGGTAACACTGAGATCTTTTTGTTTTTTTTTCATTTTTTTTTCTCTCTCCTTTTTTTTTTTTTTTTTTTCATTTTTTTTTCTCTCTCCTTTTTTTTTTTTTTTTTTTTTTTTATTTTCCTGTTAATTACCATGCATTTTATTTTACTTTATTTTTTATTTATTTTAAATTTTAAAAATATTTTATTTTACTTTAAAAATATTTTATTTTATTTTGTTTTATTTTTTATTGTAATAGTTTTTATTTTATTTTTTAATTTTTAAAATTAATTTAAATTAAATTAAATTTCAATTAACAAACTGGTTTTACCTCAGAGTTTTGTCATTGTTCCTTTCCCCCATCCTGTTGGGAGGAAGTGTAAATGAGCAGCTTTGTGGTTCTTAGTTGCCAGCTGGAGTTATACCATGAAAAGTCCTCTCACCATTTGATGCTGTAGACTTTGTAGCAGCAGTGCTCTTTCTGATGTAGTTGAGGAAATATGGTATTTAAAAAAGTTATTTTTATTTTTTCTTTAACACTCCTTTCATTTGTTACTCTGGCTCCTTCTGGAGGCCCCTCCATTCTTGTATTTTCACATTTAATCTGCCAGAATTTGACTGCTCTTTGTTTCTTCTTTAGACACCTTTGCTTTTTACAAATAATCTCTCACGTACAATAGCATTTTTTGCTTTGTTTCTAGGCCAGACCTTGTGTTCAGACCCGTGTGCCAACTCTGTTGAGTGTCACCTCTAAGGTTTTTATTCCCTTACACAGCCTGAACTGCTTTTTAAGGGCTTTCTGTTGCTTTCTGCAGCTCCTGTTTTTGAAGATGAATGTAAGTCCTGTGGATTTGTTGTACTCTGTGTACTCCCCTGGGAGTGTGTTGCTGTAACATAAGACTTTACTGAGACCAAACTGTGGTACAGTTCCTTCAGCTGAATACTCCTGGGCTAAATCCTGTAAAACTAAAGGGTTGTTATCTTCCCTTTTGGGTTCCCTAGCCATCCCTTTGTGTTAATCATGGATTGCCTGGGTTGTGTCCTGATACGTTTTTTCCTCACCTGAAGATGGGTTATAAAAGTTCCAGCTGCATTTCCAGCCGTCATTTTCTGTGTGATTTCTCACAGAACACATTTTATTAAGTGTTATCCTCCTGCCTGGATGCTGCTGGTGCAGGTAATGTTGGTTTAGATCCAGGGTTGCTTTAGCACAAGGCTTTATTCCCTCACCCCAGCCCTGGCAAAGTCTGCTTGTTCCTTTCTGAAATTTGTAGCCTGGCACTGGAATGCCTTTCTGCTCCCAAATTTCCATCATGCCTAGGATATTGAAACTATTCAAGGGAAAATTTTAAATGAAAGCAAGTGAGGCTCCCCTGCAGTTCCCTTCTAATTCTTAGTCCTCCAGTTTCTCTGTTGCAATATGTACCTTGGACTTGATTCCCTTCTTGCCGCCTGAGTGGGATGTGTCTTTGTTTTCCCCATGTGACTCCATCTATTCTGTGACTTACCCTCTATTTGAAAACAGAGAATTTCCATATTTCCACCCACTACTCTGTTGTCATCACAAGCATGTGTTCTCTTTATTGGCTTCCCCCACAGCTCCCTCTGACAGGTCCAGCAAACCTCCTGAAGTGCCAGCAGGTGTTTTCCTGGTGGTTCTCATCAAATCTGTCACTATTCTTGATGCTCACCTTATTCTAGAGGATGTACACTCAATTCCAAAACTGTGTGGTCCATCCCAAACTCAACCTGCCAGGTGTTGATAGAGGTAATGGTAGATTTTTGCTGTTGCAGTGGCCAACATGATCTTTCTGGTTTGGACTCATATTTTCAGAAGGATATTCCAGAGGTAAGAGAAACATGTCTGTTTCCACAGGGATGGATCCCCAGTGAAATGATTTTTCTTTAATATTCCTTCAGACTTGCTTCTGTAGTATGATAATCTGTTGGAACACTAGTCACTGAGAATTTTAGACTTTCTGTTCTGACAAGCACTGACCCCCAAGAAAATAATGCATTTGACCTGAGGCCGTGGAAGAGGCTTCCAAAATTGAATGACAGCACTGGGTTTATGGGTGTGTAGTGTGAATAGAAGTGTGTGATATCACAGGGTGGAAAATTTAGAGTTAAAGGTTTTAGAATATAGTAATATATATATAAAAAGCAAGATTAAAGTTTTAGGGCTGAAGCTAGTCCTTCTTTTTCACCTTCTTCTTCATGGGTCTGGGTGGTATTTTGTAACTGGATAAAAAAAATCCACATTGTGGGCCACGAATGGTTGGTTATTGTGTTAAAAGTAAAAATAATTTAGGTGTTATTTCATAATTGGACAGTTTATCTCTAAAAGGCCTTGTAGAGAGAGAGATGGGCCTCCATTTTTAGTTTGTTAGCTAGAAGTGCTGTAGAACTCATGGTTTGTGAGACTGTGATATAGATAAGGGTTAATAAACATCTGAGTCTGAACAAGAAGTACCATCTCGTGCATTTAATCCTGACTCTGGCAAAAAGAAGATAAAATGCAACGATAATCCTGACATAATTCTGAATTTATATGCCTCTCCTTTGTTGCTGGAGAAGGATGGATCTAATTTTCTTGGAGGCAAAAATACACAAAGGGATCCCTCAGTTGGTTGCTCCTGAGGACCCCAAGTCCCCCTGACTCCACCCAGTCCAGCGTCTTTGGACACTGGTGGGAAACACCAGCAGGGTGCACTGTGAGCTTGCAAATGTTGCTTTTGTAAAGAGTTTATTCACACTTTGCCCATTCCACGTGGCAAACTCGGTAACCCCCCTCTTACAGCTGACTCCCATCTTCACTTCTTTATTTTGAAGAGGTGATGAGTGCAGCCCACAGTGGCCAATGAATTTATCCAAGCTCCTCATTCGTTGCTGCCCTCAAGCTCAAAGGCCTGAACCCATTGACTTTTTTCACCCATTGCTGAATTTCAAAAGCAGCCAAATTTAGGGGAATTTTTGGTAGCTATGAGGAGAGAGAAGCCCTGGGATACACTGAGGAGAGTGTGGTACTTCTGAACATGGAAATTGGAGAGGATAAAGAGAATCTCCTGGCAGTGGTTAGTCCTCCTGGAGATAGGAAGGCAGGTTGAAGTGAAGTTAAATTGCTGCACTTTTGGATCTGTAAAGGCTCAGGTAATTTCTGAAAATTAGCTATTTCTCTCTTGTAAAGCAGATATTAATTTCCACAAATCCAAACCTTTTAAGCAGAAAGAATGTCTTCCTCCTTTGTGTGTAGGGAATGGTTTATGTTCAAGTGGAGAACATGGCACCCACCTCCAATGTAATCTAGGGGGCTAAGATGATGGAAAGCTATCTAGAAATGAGAATTAAGTAAGGAAGAAATTATTAAGCTATCTTGTGAAGATAAACTAGAGACCTCCTTATCAGAAAATGTGGATAATCCGGTTTAAAAAATAAAATGTTCAAGTGGAAAGCAGACAATCTAGTTAAAGGAAAACCATTGAGAACTATTACATGTATAAAATACAAAGCTGGCTCTGAGCTACAAATATTTGTAGGCTGAGACGGTAGTAGTGATGGGGAAAATATTATATCTACTTGGCATGTGTACATATATTTTTTTTCCCAGTTGCCAATGGTAAAAACTATTAGAGACAAGTTACTGGCATAGATGAGCCTTTCAACTGAGCAATCACTGTCATATACTGGGGGAATACTACAGAAAAGAAATTTAATCAGAAAGCATGCAAAAGTATTGACAAAACCAACTCTCGATAGATTTCTCACACATTAATTACTTTAATTATATAGCTAACTTAAGCCACCTTGATATGCAATTGCAGGTCAATTAATTAATTTTTCAGAACTGTAATTGATGATTTTTTTAAGGTGTGGACTAAGTCTTTTCACACACTTCAGCAGGCTTGTGTATCAGATTGGCTGTACAGCATCCTGGCTTTCCCTTTGGAAAAGTGCAAATGGGACTATTGACAGCTCTAAAAGCAGAGTGTGAAGTGGCTGGGATAATTTTCCTCTCAGAAATGTTACTGGTGCTGAGTGAATGGAGTGAAAGGTGCCCTTTTGGGATTTCAGTCTGGCTGCCTCACCTTACCTCACCTGTGGGAATGTTCTGATCATTTTATACACAGTGTTTGATAAATGTGTGATAAAAAGAGCTGTGTGCACGCACTGTTTTGAAAAGAACAATGCTGCTGGAAGTATGAAGTGTTTCAATACTTCTGCATCGTTTGAAGCACTTTCCTGAGTGTTTCTGTCTGGGCGTTCCTTTGTGCTCGTGGGAGGGAATTTATATCCTGCTAATTCACTTCCAAACACAGCTTGGGAAATAAACAGGTTAAAGGCAAAGTATAAAGTAGGAAAATAGCTCGAACAACAAAAAAGCAATGCTAAACTGATGCTTAGAGTTGGTCCCAGAGGTGTCGGTGCCTGGCTGTGTGCTGGATTTCCAAGCTCTGCCAAAGGATAAGTTGCCAAAATTCAGCTGAAACAACAACTGAAAGTCAGTGGCTCAAATTATTTGCTCAACTGAAGTTTCCTCACTCATTGTTACTTAAACATTCTGAGCTGAGTTTTTGAAAAAGATGGAGCAGAAAGAATTGGGAACTTGGTCCCTTTCTGGAAGGAGCTGTGATGACAGTTTGTGTGGGCATGGGGCTGGAGTATTGATAAATTCTCTGTGCCCATCTCTATTCCTCTGTATTGGCAAGCTCTGAGGTTTGCAGCCCATTCCCAGGTCCCATTTGCAATTTTATACACTGCTCAGTCATGTTCCGGTGTGAGCCTTTGGAAAAAAAACCAAACCAAAACAAAAGCCCCAAATACCACTAAACCCCAAAGCAAGACTCTGCCCCCCCGCCCCCCCAAAAAAAAAAAAAAATCCAACCCAAAACCTTCTAACTTTTCCCCTCTGTATCCCAAAAACTTCAACTTCCCTCAAAGATATCCTTGTTGTAGACGAAACAAAGCAGGATTAAGAAAAGAAGGAACATAATAAAAAATCAGTGTTGCTCATGTGTACCCATTAATGTGCTGAGAAACAGCCTTTCACTCCAGGTGATTATACCTGGCAGAAACACAATCAGAGTTGTGAAAAACCTTCCTTTCTCTCTCTTTCTCTTCTTGGTTCTCCCATAAATAAAAAAAACTTCTGTCTTAACTTCTTTTCCAAAAAAGCAGTGCCTCCCAAATTTTTCAAGCGTGTGGTTAGCATTGATTCCGGCAAATTTGATTTCTGATCTGAAAAAATTATTTGTGCTATAGTGTATAAGTTTTCAGAAGGCTTTGTTTCATCCTGAATAACTTGAAAATTATTCACTTGTAAGTAAGAAAGACTAATAATTTCCTCTTTCAAAGGAAATTTAGGAACAGTTCTTGAATACCCTCCAAACCCCTGGCATTATGGGGTCGTTTGAATTTAGAAACTTAAAACATAGTTAGGTCCTTATTTCCTCTCACTCCAGCTGCATTTAGGAAATTAAATGCCTTTCAAAGAGTTTTAAAAACCTATGCTCCACTAACTTGTCCAAAGGTGGGTAAGAGACAAGAAACCAACTCAGCTCTTTGGAGCTTGATGGAATTGAAATGATCATGGAGTCATTGCTCAGAAAGCAAAAATAAAATTAAATGCAGGGTGAAAGCCAAGGGCATCATTGCAATTGTGGCTCTCAGGCTTCTCCCTGGGACTGAGGCATCCACTCCTAAGAGTATTTTATCCCAGGTGAGAGATGCTGGGGGTGGGGGAGAAGGAGGTGTCTGTCAGGTTAAGGACACTTCTGGAGGGAGCTGTGAAGATAAGAATTCTGGCAAGGCATGACATGGGCAGAGGCTGACTGACTCTATCACTTGCCTGCTGAGTCCATTTGAGCCAGTGTTGTGGTTTGAAAGCAAAATGAGTGAGAGGCTCCAAGTCAGAAATACAATTTAATAAGAAGAAAGGTAAAAAAGTAAAATAAAATAAAGTAAATGCAATAACACAAAAGAACACTGACAGAGTCAGAATACAACCTGAGCAGGGTGGTGGAAGCAGTCCAGATGACGTGCTCTTCCTGAAGCAGTGATCCTGTAGAAAGGTCTGGTAGCTCTGCTCCTCTGGGAATCCAGTGGGTAAGGGCTGCTTGTACTGTCCCAAATCCAGGATTATATCCAGGTGGGAATGCTTGGCTCCTCCCCCTGGGTGGAGCATCTCCCAATGGGATGATGAGTCGTGAAGTGGGTCCTTGATGGCCCATTAAACAGAGATAACTCCTGGAGGGAGTTCCCTGTGAGTCCTGGGCAAGGCATTGATGGGCCATGAGCAGAAGAGCCCAAAGGAGGGACCTGGGAAAACACTGCCCCACCTGGTTTAACAGCTCATGATGATGGTGATAGAATAAATACTTTGTGTACATCCTACACTACAACCCAGGACCGCCAGGCTCTGTCCTCTGTTTCCTTTCATATATTCTCTATTTTTATGAAGTAAAACTTCTATAGTTAAGCAAACTAACCACCTACCTGTGCTAGCAACTTTGGAGCAGAACCAATCCAGGAATGCAAATCATCCATTAGCATTCCTTTCCTTTTAAAACTTGGCACAGGGATAAATCTCATTCCTGCAGCGTGTCACCAGGGAGCAAAAATAGTTTTTGCCTTTTCCACACCACCCAATAATGGTGTGGACGTTTGAAATTTAGATTATAGACTCTGTGTAATCAGCTTCCTTGGTCTGAGCAGTTGTGCAGGGTCGAAGCACAACAAGATATTGATCTCAGCAGGAGGTGCAATGCAAACAATATTAAATAAACAGTTTGGAAACGCTGAGGCAAAACACAAATTCTACTGTTTATTTGAGAACGATATTCCAAATTCAGATTCTGCTAACGTCTATGTGAGCTTATAAATACCTTATTTACATGTAAATGGCCCTAAAAAAAGGCTGCAAGGTGCTGGTCTCTGAGGTCATTGTTATCTTTTCTTCCCCAGCCTCTTCCAGAAGCCATAGGATTTTTATCAGCCTAATGTCTGATTTTCGATCAAACTAATTTGAAGTGTTTGCACTTTACACTCACAGATATATCAAATTTATTAGCTAAAATTCTGTATGTACCAACATAGCAAATAAATAGACACATTAAATAGTAAATGCTATTTTTATATTGTTCTTGGGGTGGAGAAATCTTTGGAATAGGTGGTAAAGATTCTACAAGAATAGCACACTTTTTTGTTCTCTGTATTGTTGTATTGTTGCTGTATTCTCTCCCTCCATATTTATACATTTGAATCTCTAAAGGCACAGGTACATGAAGTTACAAGCACTTTTATTTTGTCTTATATATTTGTCCATACCAAGGACTTATCCCATTCTAGCCTCCTCTATATAATTCTTCTCTACTGCCCTGTTGGGTTTGCTCAAAGACATTCAGCTGTGCAAAATATCAGATTAGGATCATTTTTATTATGTTAGATCAGCTAATTAATATATGTCTTGTCTGCTCAATTAAAGGAAAAAACCCAGCATGAAAATCTTCTTTGATCTAAATGGAGTTTACAAAAGCATCTCTGCAAAAATGAAAGTTGTGTTTTAGGCTTTCAGCTGGAATTATTCATACAGGGCATGCCACTCCAGTGGGGAACAAGCTCACACACTCAGGAAGAAGAGGGTTTTATATTTATAACTGTTTTATTCGATATTCCAGCTCTGTTCATAGAATTAGTTAGGCAAATGTCCCGGTTTCAATTCACACAGACTTTGTATCAGCTCCTCTACTGTTCTTCACTCTGACTTACCCATCAATTTGCAGATATCAGTGTAATTAGTCCTTCACCCCTGCAGAATAGAGCAGTCAGCCTGTGAGGGCTGAGCCACAATTTCAGCACAATCCAGGACTCTAAAGCAGGTAAACTGTCAGAGCCGATTGTGTCAGCTCTGTAACTGAAATACCTGAGGAATCTCATTCCATACCTGGCCCTATCCCCCCTCCAAAGGGCTGCTGGGGCACTTTTGGGAATCCACAGTCATCCCCAAACTAAAGCAGCTGCCAGGGATTCTTGTCTCCTCAGGTCTCTGCTGTCAGTGCTGCTGTGATTGTCTCACGGCTCTTCAGATGGTGCCTTTGGAGAGGTGATAAAAGGATGATTTTCCAATCCCAGGCTAAACTGTGTCAGATATAAGGGAAGAACAAACACTGAGATTCAGCATTCTTGTTTAGCTGGATTTAGGCATCCAGAGGCAGAGTCCTGCTTCAGAATTCCAAAATCGGTGACATTCATGGAGCAACAGCTGGGCAGGGCAGCAGAATTTTGGTGCAGACTGCCAATTTCCAAAGTCCAGTGAATGTGCTCCTTACCTTGCCAGGATCAGGATATGAAGGAAGAAACATGCATTGCCTTGGTTTCAGAAGCTGCTTTTTGTCTAGGTGCTTTGACTTAAAAAGGAATTAAAAACCTTGGCCAGATAGTGAAAAAGTACTTTGAAACCTTAATTTGAATATTTTTTATCCCAGAAATTCAGCAGGGCCACCAAAATTTGGTCTGATCTGGATTCAAGGGCCACTGTCTTCTAAATATTATCCTAAATTTGGGCTTAGGGAACGACACAATCCATAGATGATGCAGAATGAGATATTTCACATTGCCTTGTGCTCATCAGCTGATTCATTTTTATAGAAGGTAAATAAAACACTCAAGGAAGAGAGTTTGGGAGAGCTGAGAAAGAGTAAAAAGCCACAAAAACCCCCACAAAAAACCAACCAAACAAAAAACCCACCCCCACAGAACCAACAAACCAACCAACCCATCAACCAAACACAAAAAAACCTCAACAAAAAAACTCCTGAAACCCAATAAAAAGCAAAAACCCCATCCCAACCCAGAAGATGTATTTTTTTTACAAACACAAGACCTCTGTGAGAATTCTGACAGCTGTAGAATGCATTTCTTAGTCTGCCATATCACAAGAGGTCAATGACATCCATTTTAACATGTAAAGACAATCCTAAAAAATTATTTCTTTGGATTATTCTCCAGAGCTGAAAATCCTGAGTGTGTGGTGCTTCCCACTCTTCCAGACAGGAGGTAGAAAAAAAAAGATTTTTCTTCCTATGAAGTTTAACAGCCCAAACTCTGAAATGATGAATGTGGAGAGAAACAGAACAGATGGGATTTGTTTGTTCTTAAGATTGAATAAGAAAGGGCCTGATAACAGCATATAAAATAATGAATAATCCAGGAAAGAAATTTGGAATTTAGGTCCTCTGTGGTTCACAACATGAGAGAGATGGTATTGAATGAAACTGAAAAATAGCATGTTCAACCCTGGCAAAATGAAGCATTTTTTCATACAGCATCTGATTTCACTGTGTAGCTAAATGCCAAGAAAGTTGCTAGGCAGGAATGAGAGATGGAGAAGAGAGTTGCAGAACCAACCACAATTCAGGGACTCAGCATTTGCTGTTAAAAAGTAAAGAAATTTTAAAAAGAAATGATTTTATGATTGCAATGAAAGCTGTAAGGTACCAGCTTAGCCAACTCAGTTTTGTGGCCTCTTGGCTTTGTACCACTCACCAAAAGCAATCCCATTTTCCTGTTGGCTTTCCAGCTGCCTGATATTTCTGTTGTGGAGGGAAGGATGATCTTTGGGATCACTTTTGTGTGAGGAGCCCTTTGGTAGCAAGACAGGTGCCCGTGCCAGGGGTGACCTTGGTGCCAATGCCCCCACAGGTCCCAGTGACCCTGAGTGACCCTGAGTGACCCCTGGCTTTAACCAGGTCCTTCAAAAGCTGATCTTGGTCAGTGTGAGGCAAACCCCCAGGCCTGGCTGTCACCAGGGCACTACTAAGCAACTGATGCTGTGACAGCAGTGAGGTCTCCAGGGGCTGGATACATGGGCTGGGCTCTCCAGCTCTTGCAGCAGCCCAGAGGAGGAGATGCTGCTCGCAGAGAGCCAAGGGTGCTGTGGGGTCTGGGCACAGCAATGTGCAACAGCTCAGGACTTCTGGATGACCAACCAATATGATTAAGTAGAAGCCATTAATTTGTTTACATTAAGCTGTATTTATGCATTCTAAACTAGAGTTCACATGATCATGCATTATTCGTTTGGAGTCTCTATCTTGTCCAAGTGTTCAGCATGCACCTTTCAGGAAATATGATTGATTACAGTCCAGTGCTTCATGGTCCTCCTTTATCTAGTTCTTGCAGTCTTGGTATTCTGTTTCTCAGCCTCTTCTTCCTTATTTTAGTACTGTTTATGTCTTAGTAACCTTGACAAATTCCAGGGGGTTCTGATAAGAATAACTAAAGATGGTTTGGCTGGAGCACACTGTGGCTTAAGCTGTTCAAATGCATTGCTACAGCAATGGTTGGAATCTTCTCATCTTCCAGCCCAGGGAAGAGAACTGGCTGCTGTATTCCCAACTTTCAAGTTCTGCTTGGCTTCTGTAGTACCCAGAGGAGATATTTTTCTTTGTGTGTGTATTTTTGACACAAAGCAAGAAAACCTTTGAAATACAAAATTATTTCCCCTCTGCCTCATCCAGCTGCCACAACGAACAGCCAGGTCATGGGAGCACACTTCTGTAAAGCACAGTAACAGGTATTTTGTGATGTTTATTGAGTGCACCTTCTGAGTGCTGCCATTCAGAGCATTAAGGGGCAAAAATCTGTCAGGAGCTGCACACCTGCATCCACTACATGTTTCTAAAAATCACTCTCCAAAATAATTGTGTACAAGCATAAATATTGTGTTGGCATTTCTGTACTTTGAAGATTGCATTTTAGCTTCTGCCAGGAAGGGAACAAAACCACATTGTTCCCTCTATTGACTTTCTGTTCTTTATGCTGAGACATTTTAAAGAGAGGGTATTTCTGGGGACTCTCCCACCCACGTATGGATTTCTTCCATCCTGTTATCTGAACTTACTGAGATGAAATGTTGAGGACTGGGTCACTGATCTTACAGAGTTCCAGTTCTGCCCTAAAATGAGTTTTCTGTAGTCACTCAAGCTTTGTTACTTGGTTCTATCAGTGGTCAGGTTGGTATAGAATTGCCTGGGATGGATTTTTCAGGTTTTATTATTCTTGAAATATTATTAGAGGAGCTGAGTTTGGGGCTACAGGGGGTTGCAGAACTGTGGTGGGTTCTGTCACAACCAAGCACCCACCAGCTCCTTGCTCATTGCCCTCTGCCGCAGGTGGGGGAGAGAATCAGAACAGAAAAAACACAACTTGGGGGTTGAAATAAAGACAAAAAGAGATGAAAAGACAAAGTCAGACACTCACCACTTCCCACCAGCAGACTGATGCCCAGAAGTCTCTAAACAGTAGCTCTTTTGGAAAGATTTCCCCAGTGCTATTGCTGAGCATGATGTTTTATGGCATGGAAGAGCCCTTGATCAGTGTGGGTCAGCTGTCTCCTCTGTCCCCTCCCAGTCCCCTGCCCACTCCCAACCCACTTGCTGAGGGACAGAGAAGATCTGGAAGCTGTGTGAGCACTGTCTGGCAATAGCTAAACCACAGGGGTGAGATCAGCACTGTTTTAGTCACAAATCCAAAGCATGGCACCATATGGGCTGTTAGGAAAAGAATTAACTCTGTCCCTGCCAGACCCAACACAAGGACTCATAATAATATATTATGAGCAACACTCATAATAATATAAATGCAAACAGGTTTATGGATTTCATGTCTGCTCTTGTGCCTTAAACTCCCCATTGCTTGGCACTTTACTGGAACTTGGACTGTGCATGAGCTGAGCAGGGAAATCAGAATTTCTCTGTGTATTTACTGGCTGAGGTCAGTGGTGTTGCTGCCATTCTCTTCAGCAGACTCAGAATTCACTTTGTATTCCCCAAGTTCAAACATTGCTGCAGGTCCAGACAGAAAGGATTCAGAAGGAATCAAACTCCAGACTGTTGTTCAGTGCAAATATTAATTGCCTCATTGGATTTGCAATCTTTGAGAAGACCATTAGTTCAGAGAAGTCATTAGACTGATGGAGAAACCCATTAATGAAATGCTGGATGTCTGCATCACCACCTTTTGCTTCTGCTTGCACAGGACCTGTGTCTGGTTTTGTCTGCTCTTCTGCTCCACAGTGATCCAGGGCAACTCTCACTTGACTTATGAGCCCACAGGGACCTCTTCTTGCTCATTTCCTGGTTTCACACATTTTGATGTCCTGTCTGTGGGATAACACCCTGTATCAGTAAGAGAGGGCAGACAATACCAGCGTTGTTTCATTGGAGAGATTTCACACAACAGTGAGCAATTATGCTGAATGCCTTTGAAGACTGGAGTAGACTTGACTGCACTGGGAGCTGATAAAATGGTTCATTTGTCTCATTCTTCTGTTTATCACAAGTCATTCATTTTAACAGGCTGTTTCCAGTTCTGTTCCTGAGCTTTACATAAGACTTCTGCAAAATCTTTTTACTTTTGATACATATGAGCAAATCAGGCCGTTCAACAGGAGGCTCAAACCAGGTGTGCCTAAGGAGATTAAAAATGACTAACAAGGTGATGTTACTGACAATTGTTCGTTGTTCACAATGCAGTTATGCTCTGTGATGCAATATAATGCAATAGTGCCTTAGAGATTAGGACTGAAAGGCACACTACACAGATGAACACTGGGAACAGAGAACTCCGTGGATCAGAATTATAATGGGAATGGGAGGGCTGAGCCACTGCAAACCTTTTATGTGACTTTAGGTCAGTCACTTCATGAGGTGTCAAGTAGAGAATAAAATATTCTCCCTTCAGTATCTTCTGGAGAACCTGTCCCTGATCTTTATCATAAAGAAATGTTTGTGGTTTGGCTACAAAATAAACCCAGCATTTTATTCCATGCCTGAAAGTGATACCACAATATGGTCTGTAACCTCCTGAGTACAGAAACCTATGTATGTATTAAAAAGGACATGAGAATTCCCCCCCAAATAGAAATCCTGAGGGATTTACAGAGGGTGATTGAAAGTTACAATGCAAAGAATGGCATGTAGACATCCTGAACTCAAGTTCTAGTCCAGAACCAAAACCACACCTTAAGCTGTCAAAGGGGGACTGTGTAATTCCTGAGAAAGAAAGTATGAAACTGGATGTTGCATAATTTTCCTGAATATAAAGTTTTGGCTACTTCCCTAGGCATAGGATAAAAAATAGGGATCCTGGAGATGATAATTTAAGTGAAAGTGGATGCTTTTATCAGCAGATAAGGACATCAGCAGGCACCTGGACATGCACAGTATAAAAATAAATCTTATATATTTCTATATCCAGAAATATATTTAGAAGTGATAAATAATAATAAAAAAAATCATATATAAAGTATCTCTTTGGGCTAAGGAGGAGGTAATACAGAAGGGAAAAGGTTTCTGATTGTAAATCACCTTTCTGCAGTTACCTTGATGTAATGGGTTGAAATGTGATTTATTATCAAGAGGAATTTTATTTTGGAGACAGATTTTGCATTAAATTGACTTTATTTACTAATGCTCTGCAGTTTTGAAGTTCCATTTGTCTGATAAAGATTTTTGCATTGTTCAGAGTCTACTCCATTAATTATTAAGAATTTTGCTTGGGGGAGGGAATGAACAGGAAACACTTTGAAATTTTCTCATCACAAAACAGATGGGTCCTATAAGTCTTAATGCCATTGTTCCTGTGCTCTGCACAGCAAAGCAGGAGATTCAGTCTTATTTACTTCACTGTATTGACAAGGTTGTCACTGAGCCAGTTTCATCTGGCAGGTTTTTATGAGCTGCTTCATCACCAGCCTTGACTACAGGCTGGAAGTTTTGCGAAGTCCAGTTGTTTCCATCTGTGTTGGCACTGCTGCTCCCATAGCTGCAAGAGATGCCTGAGAAAGTTCCAGAACCAAGGGACAACGTGGTCTGGAGATCCCATTCAGAGCTGGGACTTCACTGTGAGCCTTGCAATTAACTCATCCTGGGAAAACTCTGCCCTGGACGTGCTGGACCCGGGCCAGGCTGGCAGCTGCAGTTATCAAGGCACGGGAGAGAAGGGGGAAATGAGACTCCAAGCAAGGTTCTCCACACCATATGTTTGGGGACTGCTCAAGGCCTTAGACTTTATGTAACAAAGCAATTCCATGACAAGATGCTGTTTAACCATATTTCCTCCTGGCTCTGCTCGTTGGGGAGGACTGGGCTCTTGTAGGAGGCGTTTTCAGTGATCACAGAGGGTGGTTTGCCCAGTCATTGCTAATTACCAAGATCTTAATTTGCTAGCACCGGGAATTCCCCTCAGGCTTCCAACATTATTGAATTAAGTCCTGGCCAAAGACAATTAGCTACTCTTGAAAACGTCTGTTGCAGGCTCTGGGAGATGTGAGGATGCTATTTATTTATTTGAGTTGAGGAACTTTTTTTTCTCCTCAGTTGCTCTGAATTCTGTGCAGTCTATTCAAAGGGATTTATTTCACTTTGGAGGACTAGTCATTGCTGAGGGGAACGAAGGTTCTGTTGCCTTTTTGTCTTTTCATTCACAAACACTCTGTACAGGGGATTCTGTCACCTAAGCCTGTTACAGAATGTACTAGTAAGCCTCTCTGCATGTGATCTATTTGCCAAATCTTTGCTGAGATTAGAGGCAGCTTAACTGCTTTGTGCTCTGTGCTTGTCCATTTAAGTTCTGTGATGCACACAGAAATGGGAGGGTGGTTTCTAAATAGTGCATAGCAGAAGAGGAGGCATCCCTGGCTGTAAGGAGAGAGACTGAAGAGATGCTTGTATGCCATTTTTTCATTTAAGCAGTCTGGTATCCCTGCAGAAGGAGTGGGAAGGCTCTGGAAGTTTTGGCCTCACAGCACACACAATCTGTGGGGATGTTTATGTTTGCTTGGAGGAAGGAGATCTGATTAACAATATCTGAGTGCCCAAGAGAGCAGAGAAATCATTTTGGATTCATACTCATTGCTCTTGGAAAAGGGAAAGAGTGGAGAATTTTGGTTCAGGCTTGTTCCCTCTGGGTGAAAAATCTAGGGGCAGATATACATCAGACTTTTGGTGTTGAAGGGTCCTAGCAGGCTGATATTTTTTTTTTTTCCTGTTGATTTATATCATTATAGCTTATAAGCATTCTAGGAACGGCCCAGTATGTGTTTAATGTATTGTTCATCTGTCAACATTCCTTTTATTTGGATTATGGCAGTTTATATGAGTCCTGATGCATTGGATATGGTTCTGATGAGACAGGTGATTACAGAATAGACAGCAAAGAAGAAAGAGTGACTAGGAGGTAAAAATAAAATCTATGTAATTTAAAACAAATTGGAAAGGGAAATCTAAGTTGAAGAACATGGTAAATAAAGTTTGAGGTATGTTTTAAAGGACAGAAAATTACAATTGTAGCTACAACTTTCCAGTCTGCTCTAGCCAATATGAACTAGTTCTGAAAGAGAAACATTATTATAACATTTAGAGGGATGTGATGCCCTTCTTGCAGCTCATGGATGGTGATACAAACATGGAACAAACAAGGCAGAAGTTTGTGCACCTCTCAGTCTAAGTCTGCCAAGAACAAAAGATGATCCAGGGCAGGGAAGAGACGTGGATCCCATTAACTCATTCAACAGGCAGAGCATTCTCCTTGAAGATTTCTTGGCTTGGTCTTCATAATTCTTGCATCCTGGCCTGATAGCTTTGTTCATGCTGTAAAGGCCCTAAAAGAAGGCTTGAAGGACTACTAATTGAAGTCTGATGAGAAATGATATTTACTCTGTATAGGCCAGTGGATCAATCTCTTTTCTACAGCAGAATCCTGTAAAATAGGTAAATTTTTCTATTGGTGTCCATATATTTTTTGTACTGGGGAGTCCAGAACTGGACAGAGTACTCCATGTGCTCAAACTTCTCTTCTCTACTTTTCAGCGCTCAGAAATGTGTCCATTGGGTTTTCTGGGCATGTATCATGTCCTGGTGTTTGAAATCACAGAACCAGGTAACAGTTTTTGTTTTCCTGAGGCAAGTCACAGCTTAAGGGCTGTTATCACTTCCCTTGGGAAAAGCAGGTATCTGAAGCTTGCTATGCATTTCAGTTTATTTTTTAAGTTAATATTTATTATTCTTTTTTTAGAGAAAGAAAAAAACCTCACAACAAAAATCCACCACAGAATGTTCCCTATTGTTGAGGTGATTTAGGAAAAAGGGGGAAGGAGATCTGGTACCAGAGTCCTGAATAAAGCTTTTTACATTAGAGGAATTTGTGATATGCAGGGATGAGATAAGCTTCAGGAGAAAGTTTGGGTTAAATTCAGAGTATTGTTTTCTGAGTTGTATGTGGACCCTCTATGTAAATCAGGTTCCAATTTAACAGATATTCAGAAAATAGCCCAGGGCAGATTCTTTCAGGGACAAGAAACTAACACAGCTTGCTCACTTTTCTGTTAAGTCAAAGCATGCAAAGAGCCAGAAAAACGTCAAGTCTGTGTTGAACATTGGTTAAAATTCAGAGACTTGTCACAATTTCATGGCAACACTTTCAGCCTTGTCCCCAAGGGTTCTTCTCTTAGATTCCTCATTATACCTCCCTTTGAATTCACATTGCTCTTTTCCTAGCAGAACACACATTTCCTTTCTTTGTCTCCTCCCACTTTTCCTAATTTAACCTTGCAATAAAATTCTAGCACTTGGCATATATGACTTTACGTGGAACACTGAGGAAAAGGAGCTCATGCATAATTTCTTTTTTCCTTTGTTTATCAGCCCAATAACCCTAATAAATTTTCCTTCATGAACACATGTAACTCCTTTTTCGAATCCATTTGCCTTCAGAGCACTTTAGTCCAGTGATTCCAGTTTAAGTCTGAAAAATTTTATTTTTTTGCTCTCTTAATGGGACATCAGATATACTAGAGTATCTAGTTTTCTTGACTTTTGATGGTGTTAAAACAGTTGAAAGTAACACTGACTTAAATATTAATGGAACTTTTGCTGAACTTTCCTAAAATTGTAGGATTGTAGTACATCCGATTCACAAAGAAAAAAATTTGGATTTAATCAAGCTGAGCTATACCCAAATGTAAGGTTTAACTAAACCTGAGGGAAAATGCATCAGCTGATAAGTCATGAAGTGACAATTGGAAGACTTTTTTGATGATAAATCAAAATGTTGGCATGGACAATGTGGGGAGAATCTTTCTTGTCTGTTAGTAACATTAGGCTAAATAGTCACAGAAAATAATTTCTTGCATCAACACTAGAGAATCCCTCTATTATTTCTATTATATTATGAAAATACAAAAATAAAGTTAAGCATCAGCTACTTAAATGTGATCTCAAAATGAGAGAGTGCTATAGAGAGTAAAAATCTTTGGTTTTTTGCTTGTTTGTTTTTTTTGCTGCAGTAGCCTTCTTGATAGAGGGTAGAAATGACCTGAGACACAGACTTCCTGTTCATCAAAGTATGAAAAGGGTCCTGGTTTATTCCTCTTCACAGCTCAGCCATCCTGACTCCAACCATTCACTGACTCTGCCTGCACCAAGCTCCTGCTGGAGGTTTCCCTTGCAGCCTCTGACTGCTGGTTATTCCCTGCTAAACTCTGACTGCAGGGATCAGTTTGCAGCCTGTGTCTGTAGGTTTTACCCAGCCAGACTGTGATTGCAGGTTCCAACAACAGGCTCCAACTGCAGCCCCAGACTGACCTCACAACGAGGATTCTCTCTCCTCAGAATCATCCTCACCAGCTAACCTGCTCCCTTTTATCACACTTATCTCTATTTGCTATAGGTGTGAGTCATCAGGGGTGAGGCTGTATTGGTTAATTAACACACCTGTTACTTATCAGGGGCAAGGTCACTTGTATTCCCTTCTCCTACATTTTTTTTTTCAGTCAGTTTTACCTGCTCTTAGCACACCATATGCTTGGAGATGCTCTGTGCTAGGCAGTCTCCAGGCAAAAGAATGAAAGTTCTTCTTTGAGAAGAGCGTGGTGTCTAAGGAAATACAAGATGTAACACTGGGCAGTTACTGGATGCTGCCAAACACCTTCAGCTCAGAAAGGCACCAGTTAGAATCCTGAAGGAAACAGAGTTCCCAGAGGGGAACTTGGAGGGGGTGTTTTGTTCACTTTTATCTGCTCTTTGGTGATATTCTCTGTTTGAAACAGTCTTGTTTGATACCTATTAGTGTGTGTCTGGCTTGTAGTTTTGTCTCAGAATAAATTGATATTAAAATTGTTTGGAGCATCTAGAAAGTTCAACATTACATGTAGCAGAAGGATAATTAAAGCAGCAGCAACAGTGCTAGAGGTGCTCTTGCAGCTTTTTTTTTTCCTTTCTTCTTAGGCACTCAGTTACAAATCTTCTTTTTCTCTGAGTGTTTTTGTATTTACTGTGCCTGTTTAAATTAGCTCCCACTGTACCATAACCTCTCTGCCACATAGAGCCACTTTTGCTGTTTTAAGTCACTGTTCCACATGATTCATTTATTTATTTGGGCTTGGCTTTTCCTGCAGGCTCACTAGCACAACTCCATGTAGTTCTGCTAGACTGCACCTCCATTCCCTGATACCTGTGGTGACAGAATTCTCCTTTCTCCCTCACCACCTCCCTCAATGCTGGTGAAAAACAGCCCAGTGAAGATTACACGGAGCATGAAATAGCCCAGGAATGGCTTTTCTCCCGCTACTTAAACTTCATTTAATGAAGCTGAAATACAATGCCATCAGCTGAAAAATGTGATGGGAATTCACCTCATTGGCTCAGGAAAGCATCTGTTGTGATGATCTGAAGCTGTCTTAGCTAAAGGCTAAACAGAGCTATTTTTAAAGCACATTCCCAGCATGGAAACAAGGAAATGGAGGCAGCGGAGCAGAGCAGAGAGGAATGGGCTGGACTTTGGGATGTGTGCTGTAGGGGAGAGTTTAGAGCAGCGAGTGAAAATAATGCTTAGGTTTATCAAACTCTTAGGGAAATCAGCTTTTAAGTTGTTTTAAGTATGTCGCCCTTATAATTCTCTTTTTAGTTAAAGGGTACTCAAAATTCTTGCCTTTTTTTTTTTTTTTTTTTTTTTTTTTTTTTTTTTTTTTTTTTTTTGTTATTTCTTTTCCATCTCCTCTTTAACAGTAATCTCTTACCAAGGTGAACAGCATAGTTAAAGATCATTATCCCAGGCAAAATAAGAGTGTGAGACTGTTTATTCATAACAGAAACCCATTCTAACCCAACCTAAAATGTATATTTCCCATCCATGTTTGGGTTTTAAGTTTGCTGATCCAAAGGATGGAAGAAAACAATTAGAAATTTACTGATTCACTTCCTAGAGTGTATTTTATACTCTTAAGGATTGACAGATCTTTAATATCTCAACTCTTTCTGCAAGTGATGACAAGGGTATGATCTCCTAATTTGTGTTTTAAAAGAAACCATCTTCTGAAATCAAAAGAAATGGACTCCCTCTAATTGATAGACACTGGATTTGTAAATTAATTTTAGAGGACAGCCTTTTCTCAAGTGCTATTTTGTTATACCAGACACTTGACATGTCATGTGTTGTCACCAACATGCACATTTACTATCAGAAATCTCCATATCTGCCAGTGCCTAGTTGTGAACAAATATAAAAATTGGTACGTGTGTTTCTGCCAACTCAGCCAGCCAGCCTGCTCTAAAACAATGATAAATTATTGTTAAAATCTCGAGGGAATAATGTACAGGAGGAATGAATGCACCATATCTATTGGACAACTGTATCTATGAGCTACTTTGTGAATCCTGACATTGAAGAATCCACTGTTCAAGCCACAGTGATGTGCAGAATTGAAAGGACTCTAGTCCTGCACAGAGAAGTTATTATGAATTCACAACAGTTCTATGGCAGAAGCTGTTTGTTTGAGATGAAAAGACACTATTACACTGTCACACTGAAAGATGGCTCCTTTCAGCCAGCTCGGCCAGCCAGAGGTTTTGTCTGGAACGCATGAAAAACAAGATGTTTTTATAGCTTTCAAATGAAAAGAGGTGTGTAATAATGGCAGGTGGTTAGAAGCAATAAAACCAGTTCACCTTAAACACCTCTCTTCAGAGCAGGCAATTCATATGTTACCTGAGGGGAAGGGCATCCACCCATGTATGACTGAAGAGCCTAGTGTCATTTAATTTGTATTTATGGTTTGTGTTCTAAAACAGAGGTGTGAAGCATGAATGGAGAAGTCAAATGGCTGTAGACAGCCCCAGGACCCGCAGGAAAACCCAGCAGCACCTTCATGTTCTTCTGTGCTTTTCCTTCTGACAGCTTTTAGAGTGAGGCTGAGCATGGTTCTGCCTTGAGGTTCTTGCTCTTAGTTCTCAGGGAGAACTGAGTCTGGGTGTTTGGAGATGTGCTGATTTTCAAGGACTGATCAGATTATAAACAGGGTAGCAAATTATATCCATCCTATAATAATTTAACACTTTGATATAAGGATATAGATCTTATGGATGAGTTTGTATATAATGAAGAGACAGCTGCTGTTTTCAATGAGCTATTCCAGGTATGGAGAAGCAGCCTAAGGACAGAAGCCAAGAGCTCACATAGAGCTGCCTTGGTCTGCTGCAGAATCTGCAACAGATACCTCCTCTCACTGCAGAGAAAATCAGACTTTCAGTCTGCATTGTTGAGATGCAGGAACTGGGAGATGTGGAACAGTCTGGCTTTCAGTTCTCGCTCCTCCTTTCTGCCTGTTAATCCATCCTTATCCCTGGAAAAGTGCCCTTGTCAAAGGGAGGAGATGTGACAATATCTCATCATATAGAATTTCACCTTGGTACTGATTTTTCTGACACTCAATCATGCTGCCAGTAAAAAAAAAAATAATCAGGGAATTGTGTGTATTTAGGGGGATGAACCTGATCTGATCTGAGTGCCACCCTGAGAGCAGGGAGATAGTTTTCTCATCTGACACTTTAACAAAAGAAACCTTTAGTCCACACTTGGAGCACAAAACAAAACCCATAAATAAATCTTTTCAGGTCATATCTCTTTCTTCTATGAAAAACATCCTCCCTGTGCATAAAATGAATTAAGAGAATTGCAAGAAGAAATTCTGTTGCAGCAGCCTTCTTGTTAGAGGGGAGAAATGGGATGAGACACAGACTTCTTGTTTATCACAGCATGAAAAGGGTCCTGGTTTATTCCTCTTCACAGCTCAGCCATCCTGACTCCAACCATTCACTGACTCTGCCTGCACCAAGCTCCTGCTGGAGGTTTCCCTTGCAGCCTCTGACTGCTGGTTATTTCCTGCTGAACTCTGACTGCAGGGATCAGTTTACAGACTGTGACTGCAGGTTTTACCCAGCCAGACTGTGACTGCAGGTTCCAACAACAGGCTCTGACTGCAGCCCCAGAGTGACCTCACAGCAGTGATTCTCTCTCCTCAGAATCCTCCTCCTCCTTCATGATTCCCCCATAGTAGCTAACTCATTCCCTTTTATTACACTTATCTTTATTGGCTATAGGTGTGACTCATCAGGGTGAGGCTGTAATTGGTAATTAATACGGCTGTTACTTATCAGGGACAAGATCACCTGTGTTCCCTTCTCCTACAAAATTCAAACCATTTTTCTTTACCATTGTGTCATAAGGAGAGTGTAGCATTGTGGGATATCTCCCAAACTGTATTTGATAGATTTCCACAGAAAGATGAGGGAGAAAACCCCCCTTTACTACATGTGTCTTTATTCTCATAATAACAACTACTTCACATATTAAGGAACTGCAGCCAGTGTGTGAAAAAAAAACAATTTCTGTGTCACAGCCAATGTTTATATACCTTGTGAAAGAACAGTACAGATAATCATAAAGCTTCAAATCTCTCATCACTAACAGACTTAGTTCCTATAGCCTTTATAAATGAAATAACTTGTTTTTTTCAGTGCCTCTGGGATCCAAAACCAAGCATACATTTTGTTACATCTGAAGAAAATGTCTCTTTCTATTGGCCATTAGTAACCTAAAGGCCATAAGTACCCCTGATCACCCATATAAATCTCCACTTTCATTAGAACTGGAGGTGCCAGATCAATTGACTTGTCACAATGGAGGGCACTGGGGCTTGTGAGATGGAAACTGATATTTTGCAAACTGTTTTGCTTTAGTTAAGCTGAATGCCATTGTAAACTTGAAAAGAGCTACAAGGAGACTTAATTTGAAAACATAAAGGTCACCCAAGGCCTGACAAATGGGATGCCTTTGGCAAAAATATACTCGCTGACTTGAGCGCTACCTCTGGAAATGAAAACAAACCAATGTAAGTTATAACCAATTTGAATGCACAGAAAGATTCTGGCTGTGTTCTTGTCCTCAAAGCAGCCAAGCAGACACAACCTTAGTGCTGTTTCAGCCAGACAAGTCTATTTGCTCTTGTTTGATGTGTGGTGTTTATAGTAAATTGTGATAGCAAGTGCTGATACTGTGGAGCTGCTGATTGACAGAGCTGGGCCCCTTTGCTCACACAGAAATCACCCACGTGCTGAAATTCACTTATTTGCCATTGAACCTACAGCAGGTAATGACTCTTTTTATACCTGGCCTAGATGTAAAGGCAGTACAGAGATACTCTAGGAAGTGATGACTACAAGCTCCAAAACTGGAGTACAGATCTATCATCTAATCCTAATTATGTGTTACATTTTATGAAAAAACAAGAGTGTTAGAGAAGCAAATAGATGCCAGTGAGAAGAATCAGAAGTGGGAAAAAACTTGTCTTTTCATGAGTGGAAGTCAAAAAACATGCTTGACCACAATGCATGAAAATATATATATATATATATATATATATACATGTTTATACACTTGTATGTGCACATATGGTTAGAAAATATGTTTAGATATTTACAGGTAAACTTTTTTTTTTTTTTTTTTTTTTTTTTTTTTTTGTTGTTGTTGTTGTTGTTGTTGTTGTTGTTGTTGTTGTAGTCTCTAATACACACCAGGATGATTTTGTATTGATAACAAGATAATGAGGTATTGTTCTTCGATGAAGATGTTTTCTCTCCCTACAGCTTCATTCCTGCAGCCTTAGAGTCCCTCAGACATTTGAAAACTAGTACCTAAAAGCTGGTGAAATTTTTTCTCCACCAAAAACGTGTCTTGACCTCAAATATCCTTGATTTAAAAAACGTAAGGAATAAAGTATTCACATGGTGTCAATATAAGCTCTCATCAGGCTGATCATATTTGAAAGCATGGGGAAATGTAAACATCCAGATACTGCTCACGACCCTTCTTTAGCACAGCATGATAAATCAGGGTGTTTGGGAATACAAATTCTATTCTAAATTGCTTTCCTAGTGGAAAAGCTAAGGTTATGGCTAAGGTGCTAACACAGAATAAAGAAATCTGATAGTAGAATCTTGCTCTTGCAAAAGGAGATGAAATGTGGATGTGCAGGGGCAGATGGAGTGAGTTCAGCCAGAAATAAGATTTGGTTTCCTAGAGCTGAGGGAAATTAAACATGGAAACAACTTCCTCAAGTGTTGTGTGTGTACTTTTCAGCACAAGATTAAATGTCTTTTCAAAAGACAGGCTTTAAGTCCCCATCTTGGAAGAAGTCTGTGGCTTGTATTTACAGAACGCTTGGTAATCACCATGTTTTGAGACTATAAACTCCCTATTTCTACAAGTTAGCTTAAAAAACCATCCAACCATTAAATACAAGCACTGAATGGAAGGGAAAAAGAGAGGATACATCAATAAGAAAAGCAAAAATATGTCTCAACAGCTTAAGTTTCTGTGGATGGATGTTATTTCAGAAAGCTGTCCTTGGAAACCTGTCCAGGGGAGGTAAAAGTTCCCCTGAGGAGTCGCTGTCCTGGGAACCCTGATCCTGGGCTCAACTCATGCCTTTGAGGGTAAAAAGGGTCCTGTCACTCCTGTGAAGCTGAAGATGTGTGAAATCATTTGCAAAGCTGAGACACAAGTAGGGATTGTTTTAATGTGAAAGGGAAGGAAGGGGAGGATACAGGAGCTGTTCTCTTCTACCAATTGGGACAAATAAAGTCACTCTGCTACCACTGTTCATTGAAAATGAAAAGAAAATCAGAAAGAAAAAGCATTTTTTGATTAATCTAGTTGACTTTTAACTCTTCCTTTTTGAATCTTTCTCATTAACTGAAGACCACTGCTTTTGTATTTGCAGAAGATGAACTGAAACACCCAGTTATGATTTAAGCACTTTTCCTAGTTCTCATGAAGCAAGAAATAGATTTTGACATAATTTTTTACCTGGGACTCTATTTTAAATAGATGTGACAAGGAATTAATTCTCCAGCCAAACTTAGACTACCTGCATGGCTAAATTAAGACATAAATTGATAGACACCAGCTAACCCAAATACAACCTATTCTCCTCCCAGAGGTGATTTTCCTTCCTGTCAATATGCCTTTCTCCAGGTGGAAAGAGAACCGAATGTGTTAATGATTGTGGAATTCAAAGATACAATCACTTTGTAAAAAGCCTGGCAGATTTTTTCTGAATTTGGTTTTATGCCTTCTTATTGTTGCAAACGTGTATCTCTGGTAGTCCATAATGAGCAAATCTAAATCCTGCCTTACTTGGTGCGGACACATAATGACCTTCATTGATGGCAGATTCCCTGTGCAAAGCTATGTATCACTAATGAACATAAAAAAGGAAGCAGGCTGGGACTAAATCATATATCAAGTCTAAGACCAAGACAAAAAAGATGCTCAGTCCATCTCGTTAAGTGTCCTTTCTGTAAAAGAACTCTGTCATCTAACTTTAGTTTTGTACACCTAGTTCAACCAATTTAATCAATGTCAGTTTGGGTGTATGTTTCAAAATTTCTATCCCCTACACTCAGTGCAAAGTGCAAAGTACTCATGTTTCTTGTTAGCTCTCATTATATTTTATTTTTGAATTGAAAAAAAAGGCAAAAATATCAGTTCTAAAAAAATTAAATTTGAATTAATTGATTATCATTCAGAGGCGCTTAAAAGCCTTTTATTGACTTCACACTAAATTCATAATGAACCTACACTGTACCTTGTCTACTTGCTGATTTCTGGTGACAAGCCAGATTTTGTTTTTCATCCTACATTTCAGGTATTTGCTCACTAGGTGATGTTTATGTCCAGAGATCCTACAAGGTGCAGAAATAACTAAGCCATGAAAGAGACATTGTCAGACATGAGGAACCGCATCCGGTCAAATCATTTTGTATGAAAAGTATCAGTGAAGGATGCTCCACTCTAGAATTTTTGTTCACCCTAGACTGAGAAGAATGTGTCTATTTCCTGGTTTAATTTCTATTCCCAGGGAATTTCAGTAAAAATGATTTTTTAAATGATATCTGAATAGCACAGAGTATTTCTGCAGAGCAGTTAATTTTTGGTGTTACTATCAAGTGTTACTGCTGTTACCTGTCTCAGAAAATTTAGTTTAAAGAAACCTCTTGCTTGGGACCTCTGGCAAGTGCATCCAATGGCAGAGCTTGGCCCTATTTCTCTGTTAATTTTATTTTCCTGCCATTCTGGAGATTAAAAAACGCAGCCTCTTTACTGTACAAAGGAGTGATATACTCCTGATCACAAAGGGATGCACCTTCACATTTGTATCTTAAAGCTGTGCTATGAATTTTGACAACATATTTCTCCAGAGTATCAATTTGTTTTGCTGTTAGGCTTTTTATTTTCACCTTTGGAAGGATAGGTTTTATTATTACAAAGCCTGTTCTTTTTGTCGAGGTACTTGTGGAGGAGGAAAAAGAAAAAAGCAGGAGAGGGGCAGTAATGGCTGAGAACACCTGACAGGTATCTCTTGTAAAGAAAACATTTTACTTTCATCTCCCAACCCTCACTGTTTTGTTTGTTTACCCTGCCCTGAACTTTCTGGAAATGCTATTTACATTTTCTGTAAGAGGGCTATTACAGGAGATACTGAAGAAGAGGTGTTAAATTGTCGGTTCCTCTCTGCCCTATCCAGTCTCTTCCTGGCCCTGAAGACAAACTAGTGAATGTAACTTTTTACTCCTTTTCAGTGTTTAATACAGAAATAAATAAATAAATAAATAAATAAATAAATAAATAAAGTCTTTAAGCACCCAACACTTTCTGCACAAAAAGAGAAACTGATTTGAGTACATAGAGAGTACATAGAGAGGCAGAATTCTCCAGGTCTCCCCAGCAGAATGTGAATGCTGCTGGTTAGAGACAGAAAACTGTTCAGGTGTTACACAAAATTCTGAGGGCAGAGTAATGAAATGCCGTGTGGTGGCTCAGAGTGGTCTGTGGAGCAGGACACCAGATGATACTCCAAGGACTGATTCACCTGCACATGCTGTGACTTTGTTGAGGTTTATTTTGGTTTGTTCATAGATATGATAACCTCATCATTGGTAGCATTGGTCTGGCCATGTTTATCCAGAACTGAGCTAATCATCTTAAACTCTGTAGTTGTAGAGAGACACACATGGGTGATTCATCTTTTCATAGATATGTAAATCCTCTAAAACAGACATCCTGACTCTAAACACAGCCTGAGACACAGACAAGGATGGCAACACCTGTTCTGCAGTCTGGTCTCCCTCCTGTCTGGTCAGGGAGCAGATCCTCTATGGGTATTTGTCATGACTTCTGTGATTGTGTGCTGTGTGGCTTTTATGGGTGGATTCATCCCACTGAAGTGAGGCACTCAGGGGAAAAAAAAAAAAGGAAGATTGGAATATGAGTCATACATGTTTTCAGTGAGACAGCAAAAAATTTTCATTTCCTTTCTTCTTGTTGGACTCCTCCTTCCTAGCATGTTATTTCTGATGCCCTTTATTTCAGCAAAGGAATTTTGGGGTTGGTCTTTCACTCCATCATTTGTTTGAAGGACTGATATTGTTCTATTCTCCTATTCCTGAATGTGGAAGAAAGCACCACTATTTTAAGAGGCTTGTTATAAATAGAGCCACATAAACAGTTCATTTCCTGCACCAGCTCTGAGCTGGATTGTTTTAAAGCATTGTCTTTGTTCTTTTCCAAAATAATTTTATTGAAGTTTTTTTAAAAAAGCTCAAAACTTATTTTTAGCTTGAAGTAGGCATTTTTAGGTACTCTTTTGAGTGACTCAAGCACTAAGATAAATTTCTGCTCATTCTTACTTATGGGGAATGCAAGATTCAGAAAGGAATTGTCAAGTTTTTAGTAAGGATTGCCTGACTAAACCACAGGAAGAAAGAGAGAAAACGTTGCTGCAATGGGAAATACCAGCCTGAGAATGTTATATGATGGTTTGGGGACTTTTTCCTGATGCACTGGGGAAAAGTGAGAAAACTTTTCTGGCAAAAGCAATGTTTGCACCCTGGCCTTCTGCTTCAGGTGTTGTTTGATTTGGATGATTGTAGTTCTGAAACAAAAAGGATCAAATGCAAGAGCACTTCTAGCTTTTACTGATTTTTAACTGCATTTCTTACTGCACAGTGAGTTTTTGGGCTGGGAGAAAATTCAAGTCTCATCCAATGGTGGTTGGTGCTGGGAAAAGTAACTGGTGCAAAGCCATTTTACCTTTATTTCTGCAGCTCATGTTTTTGATGTTGGCAAGTGCAAATCTAATTTTCCTTTGGGTTAGGGGAGAGGTAGGAGTAGATAACTCTCACCCCTGCAAACTTTTCTCTGACCTTTAAAAACAACTCACCTGATATATTCACAACATTCTCCCTTCCAACAGAGCAGTAGAGTCCTGCTGGGTTTGAGCTTGCAGATCTGTGTACTCCAGTTTCAGCTGGCAAGTCAAGTAAAGCAAAGCAGACTGAAAAGGAGCAGTCGTGACTGCTGGTGAAGTGAAATGATGGGAAGCCTTTCAGGCTGCATGACTTCCCTACACTTGGTTGCCCTAGATAAGGCTTTTGTGGTTCTTCTCTCCGTGGGAGTCAGCTCACAGCTGGAGACACTTAACCAGCTTCAGCTGCCGGCCTCGGCACAGGAGAGTCTGTGTGTGTGTGTGTCAGGATCCCCTGCTGAACCCTCTGGGCCCAAATCACTGCTCTCACTCCTGCTTCTCCCCCTGCTCCTTCAGGCTCTCAAGCCCTTTCTACACATGAGCCACATGAAGAAGGGGCTGAGCTGGCACTGGGGACAGTGTGGGGACATCACCACCCTTTGGGGGGATGGCAGACACTTCATTGCATCCCACGCTGCCACAGCGTCAGGGGTGATGTCAGGCTTCATTTGCTGCTTAATTAAAAACTCTCACGCAGGTCCTATCTGTGACAGTAAGAGCAATGTACCAGGAGTGCGAATTCTAATTGAATTTTCAGGCCTATGAAGTTGAAAGAGGAGTGAAATGTGGGGAGACTTCCACTGTCCCCTGTCAGCTGAAAGATTCTGTCTCTAGGGAGTCTCTCAGGCAGGTCAGCTTCTGGTGCCCCACTGCCAGGTCTGTGAGGCACAAATGAGACCATGCTAAATCACACTAATGAAACATTAAATTCATCATCCATTTCAAGGCCTTAGGCCCTTCAGGAGCAGAAAGGAATTTATTTACTCTTTAGAAAGCTTTTGTCAAGATTCCGATACAGAAAATACGTTGTGTCCCAGAAGGTTGGACTAGATGACCTTGGAGATCTTTTCCATTCTTTATGATCCTTTAAGGACAGTCTACTTCTCTCTACTCATTTTTCTTCACTTAAAGTGGGGTGAAACCTTGAGCTTTGACTCTATAATCTATATATCATCTATAGATCTAAATATCTATATATCTATCCATATCACAATTCTAATTCATTCCATGTTTAACAGCCCAACACTTGAGCTCAGACAGACACTTAAACCCACTAACTTTCCATTATAACTGTGTGTATGATTTTTATCACAGAAAAATTAATTCAGTGTTTCTCTATGTTGTGCACGTAGCTTGACAAAGTGTCTGCCTGAACAGGGCTGTGTAAAAAATAAAAATAATCAGTTTGGTGCAAGTTTCATGAGTCAAGCTGCCAAGCCATGTTTTTGAAATGGATAGATTGCTTAACTTTATTCATACATCTTATGGTAATTTCCCTTTCCTAAGGTATAAAAATGACAGATATGAGTGTTTTGTGGTAATTTTTCCTTCCTCACATCTTTGATTTGGAAGCGAATTTAAACTCTAGAAATTAGTGAGGGCTGAAGAATAACTTAAAGTGCTTTGCAGCACAGAAAATGCACAATTTACATCTGAATCCAGGCTGTAGAGTAAGAACATGGAAGTGTCACTACAGACAAAATTCAAAGATGCCATTTCTGCCTTGCATTTCCATATAATTTGGAAATCTTGCTCTGTTGCTGCAGTGGGTTCTATTCTGAACTGCACAGGGTCACAAAAAGAAATGGAAAAGCAGACATAGGGAAAAACCTGTGTGACTGTGGCACAATGAGAAGAGAGACTGGTGTAAAACTCTCAGAACACTGAATTATTTCACTCTGTGTGTTTCTATTGTGGGTCTTCATCCATGGAATTTCTGCAGGATGCTTTACTTGTGGATTCTGTGCAACAGGACGAGTAAAATAAGACATGAGCTCTAGCTTGTCAGTCATTATCTGAAAGAAAAACACAGAGAATCTGGAAACCCTCCAATGAAAGCAGATTTTGAAAGAGACTTGAAAATTGAGCTACACCCTTTTCTTACAGAGTTAGAAACTGTTTACTAATAACTTTACCATGCTTGTTTACTGCTCCCTAGTGCTTAATTACTATTTTTAGGGCTGTAGGCTTTACTTCATCATTTTAACATAAGAACTGTCACTCGAGTTGAGGAAACAGAAAGGATGGAATCTGCAAGGCACAGCGTACAGCTGGTTGAACTGTGCACAGCAAATAATTTACTGGCTCAGTTAAGCCTTACTATCTCTCTGAAAATTGTCCAGACACAGACTTTGATTATTATGAAATTGTTAATTACTCAAAATTGTTTGACAAACATTTTTTAGAAGCAGAGTCCAACTTACAGGCTGGTCTCAGGCTATTTTTTTATCCTCCACCTCGGGCTCCTGCAATGTGCTGGTGAGACAGGCACAGTGTCTGGTGCTTTAGATGCACAAAGTCTGCAGAAGGGAAACCAGTAGATGGTGCTCAAGGTTGTGAAGCCAAATTCTAGAGGTTTAGGGAGGAGGAAAACGTGTGGTTAAGCCCTGCAAATGTTAATTTTTGCCTGTATGTGTGTCGATGCTCAGCAGGTAAGTCCCCTAGTTTTTGGCTTTGCACCCATGTGGAATATTTGAAGGGTTTGAGGGATGGGGCGTTGGGTAAACTGTCCTGTGAGCTCATGCTGCCAGGAGAAATCACAGCCCTGCTCTGGAGAGAAAAATTCCAGTGTGGAGGAAAGCTTAAGGAGAAGAGCAAACTTCACCCAAAGGCCTCAGTTTTCCATTTTCCCCTCTCCTTCTTGAGAATGGGTTTACCCTAAAAAATTCCCATTATTTGCAGGATGACAGCAGGAGCAGTCTCTGTAGGCTTTGCTGCCTACACTTCACCCAGGTCTTTCAAAACCCTGGTAGGAGTGATCATTGTCTTGGAATGATGTTCACACCTCATGTTACTCATTTTTCCCAAAAGAATTCTCCTTTTTGAAAATTAGCATAACCAAATCTTCAGGCACCTCTGCTTAGAGTTTCCTGGGCTGTATAAATTCTTAATTGCCTTATTGTCTGCCTGAAAGGTTTGGATTCTCTCAGTCTAAGCTGCAGAAGTCCAAAGGGAGGCGTGGTAATTATCTTCCAGTACATAAGAGATTGCTGAGAAGCAGGAGGCCACAAATTCTCCATGTCTGCTCCACAGAGGGCAGGTTTTAACAGGATGAAATTGAAGCAGGGGATATTTAGTCTGAACATTAAGAAAAGCCTTTATAACTTTAAGGGTAATGAAGCAGTGGAGTAGATTTTTGAGAGAATATCCCTATCAAGAGTGATATTTAAGCAAAGACTGGGGGAAAATAGTGTCAATTTTAGCATAAATAAAGTATATTCTGTTCTAAAGAATGTGTGAATGTGTGTGTAGGTGATCTGGATGAGTTCTCAAAATCTCCTCCATCCTAAATTCTGGTTTGCTCACCAAAGGTAGATTCCTTTGGCTGTTTTTTCATAGTTCTGCAAAAAGATGTTTTGATAATAGCATACAGTGCAAAGACTGGACCTATCCACATAGGCTTTTTTAACCTGATTTATCAGTTTTTGCTTCTATTTACCATTTTACTTTTAAGCCCCTATAAATACTCCAGATTTCCAGCTTTTGATAGGTAAACAGGAAGCCTGCTTGTACGCTTCAGTTCTCTCTGCTTTTTACAGAAAGGAGATAAAAGAGACATAAAGCATTAAGTCTGCAATTTGGTCACATGTATATTTCATAAAGGCAACTTACCCAGTAATATATGGGAGGCTTTTGCAGGCAATCTTTACGAGGCACACTCTGCCTGGTGAGTGAGGTGCCTGCATTATTGATTTTAATAGAATTCTGCAGAGTAAGGATAAATTGTGGTAACACTGCCTAAGAAGGTGCAGCAGACTAAGGCTGCTGGGATGTATTCTGTGACCAGAACGCTGTTTTATGACCAATAGAGGCAGCAATTCCATAATGTACAAGGTCCAAGTGCAATAAACAGGGCTTTGGTGCCATAGATTTCACCAGGATTTAGAGCAATAAAAATGTTTATGATGCTGAGCATTATGGTGGTATATTGCTTGGAAAACATGCAACAATAAGAAGGGGATTGGGTTTGCAGCAGCACTTTAGGAAGGTTGTGCTTTGCTCAGAGAAGCTTGCACCCCCATTCTAAAGTGTGTCAAACAACTTTTTATTCCCTCTGCTGGTTAACAGCTTCTTCCATATAATTTCTCCTGTTTTCTCCTTATAATGTGTTTTCCAAACTGGGGCACGGAATGCATCTCTATAGCTGGATACAGATAATGCCAATCTCAAAAACACCCCCCTGTTCTCTTTGGGGTGGATCTTTGTCATTTAATAATAACCAATTGTTTCTGCATGCTAAACGTCCATTTGTATGCTCTCCACTCTCACCCTGAGGAAGATGTTTTGCCTCAGCCCTTAATGAAACTGAAATTAGCTCATAATGAAAGAATTCTGGTGGTGTCCCTCCAACAGATCTCCAAATGATGCAGTACCTTGCACAGTACTACCAGGATATCATTACACTTGATTTTCATTTATGCCCCCTCCCATTACACTCCTAGTTGGAGCCAGATTATTAACAAGGACATTTAATATGTTAAACTCATTATTAATTCTGAATATTAATATTGGGCAAGGTGAGAAAAATACTAAGTGCTGTTTAAAATACACATTTAATGCTGTTTAAAATGCTGGTTTGTACCTGTGTGGCTCTATTTACATACCTGAAAGTACCCAAATGTTTGTGTGCAGAAAGAAAAGGCTGTGTTGGGACTGGTGCATTCAGTTCCATCAGCCTGGAGGGCAGGATGAGGGCTGGCACAGCAAAGGTGCAATCAAAAGATTGAAGGGAAAGTTTGTGAGGGTCTCTGTGCGAAAGGGAGTGGAGTGCACAGATGTGTGTATTCACTCCTGGGCTCTGGCTTCTATACCAGGCACTGCTAAATAGAAAAAAAATAGCTCAAATGGATTGCATAAGACAGATGAAGAAAGAGATTGGGAAATCAGCCTCAAATAAGTGATTTTTCCCAAACTGGTGTGAAATTTAGTGGCTGGGTCATTACTAGAGCCCAGGTTTCCAAAATCTCCAAGCCTCTGTCTTGGAACTGAGGAACAGCAAGAGAAGTTAAACAGCTCTGAGAACCAAATTCTGCTTCAAATTCTGAAATCTAGTCTGTTAAAACAATAAATTTGCACATCAAGTGAAAAACATTTGGAGGAAAAGGAATTTTGCAGTAAAATTTGATTGAACCAGGCTTCTTTGTTCTTGCTTTATAACTGTTACTCTTTTTTTGGTTTGGTTTTAATGTTAATCATTTATGAGAAAAAAAAAAAAGGGCAAGGAGGGAAAGGAAGAAAATTCTGAATCAATAAACACTGAATTGATGGAACATAAAATTCCCGTGTATTTCAGCACAACTTGCTCATAGCGACAAAATCTTCTGCATTGCTGCTGCAAGCCTTATTTTTGTTTAATAAACTTTATACAATCTGTCAGTTTTTAAATTAACTGCATGACTGGCTCCGACTTCAGTCACGACATTTTAAGACCATGTAAACATAATCACTGGCTGTGAATGAAATACAAGGATGTGGAACTGGCAGAGACTGCATGGAATGGGAAGGGAAAACTTGTTATTTTACTGACAAAACAAAACAGCAAAAATATATTTTTAAATAACTTCCCTACTGCTTTTTTTTTTTTTTTTTTTAAGGAATTTGTAAGATGCTCATTTACTTTTCTTTCCTCCCTTCCATGAAGATAAGGCTGTTTATCCTTAGTTTGAGCTTTTCATAGTAATTTTTCACATTGATTTTCCAAATTGTTTTTCAAAATTGTGTGACAGTGCTGAAAAATGAGTTCGTGGAATCAGACTCTTGCCACTCAGTTTTCTGAATGAGGGGAAAAAAAAGAAGGAAAAAAAGAAAAGATCTGTTTCTTCAGATGAATTTGATACATTTGCAACCATGCTTTGTTAACGATATATATAATTAAGTGTGAAAAGTGATAAAAAGTGGTTAAAATGAAAATCTGATGTGACTGTCCAGACTGGATCTATTTGAAGTGCTCACCTGGACTGAAATACAGATGCCTGTGGACAGCACTGGGGTAAGAAACTCCACACACTGTGGGCTCTGTGCTACAGCAGCGTGATGAAAATGTCTTTTTTTGGGCCAAACTCTGCTTCCTGACCCCTGAGAGGCTGCATGTGGTCAGTCTGTGCTTTCCAGTGAGATTCTCAAGGTTTTCAAGGGGCAGCAGATATATTGCAACATCTTTTATGGAGGTTGAGACTGCCTAGGGAGGTATCTATTCATTCCTGTGATCACAGACCATTGTCCTCACTGGGCTCACTTAGCAGCCTGACAGGAACATGGAATAAATTCTTGGAGAAATGACAGACCATTGCATTCCTCCCTGCTTTTTGCTTCAAGTGACAAGTGCAAGTCTAATTATATATATACTCCCATCTGAAATTCTTAATTGCTGAATAGTTTTCGCCCTGGGGAGAGGGTGAGAGAACCAACCTGATGGATCTCAACTGTGCTGCCTAATGCAGGGCTGGAAGGGGCTCAGACACAGATGTGGAGAGCCTGGTAAAAAAATCTGTCTGGGACAAACTCAGCCAGAAAATGCACTGTGGAGTGAAAGACAAACACAGTCTTTATGTGACTGGATGGGATGGTGAAGGTGATACAGGCTGCATGGTGGCCAGAGAGTTTTGAGCTCCACAAAGATGTATCAAGCTCTGAGGGCTGACCTGAAACCTCCCAGAAATGGCTTTAAAATAATTGTGAGGTGGCTGATTAGGTGTGCTTTGAAAAGCGAAAGGTTTTACTTAAAGAGAAAACAACGAACTATACAAAACTCCCCCAACAAACCAACCAACCAACACCATACACAGGTGCAGGGAAGCCCCTTACACCTGCCTAAGGCACCCCAAAAAGCACTGAGCACCTTTGTGCTCTTTCTTATGTACTTAATGTTTTAGGAGGGTTTTTCGCCAAGCTATCCAATAGAAACAGGGGCAGGTTTTGAGAAACATCCCAAAGATCCAACCAGTGACTCTGTGCTGGCACTGGGCCAGTTACAGTGAAGGAAACACTGAAGTTTCTGGTGCTTTTCCCTTAAAAATTCTGAGGTGAAACTGAAACCCCTTTTGTAAAATGGAAACATCCACTTGGTTGTGGAGGTGCACCACAACAGGGTGGAGTCTGGTGGGCTACTGATTTCCTATTGGAAGTTTTGGTCCAGCTCGTCATGCAGAGTCTCACAATATTAAAGTCTTCAGAAATCATTACTTTAAGGTATGTATTGGATTTTCTCCTTCTTAGGTTTTAATGTATGAAAGACTGTGCTTACAGAGATGAGAAAAAACAAACCAAGAACACAGAAATGATGAAATATGGTTTTAGAATTGCAGTGGTAATTATTTTTGATTGAAAGAGTATTTATAGATACTCCTCTCATTGGTGTTGCTATAATCCAGAAATCACTTAACCTCACTGAGGAATTAATAAGAACTTTTTTTTTTTTTTTTTTTTTTTTTTTAATTGAAACCTTTTTTCATCTTCCTTTCAGCAGATTAGCAGGATTAAAGTTTTCAAAGTATGTTAGAAATACGGTTTAGGAGAACTGATGGGCTAAATCCTCAGATGATATAAATCAGCTTACCTTTGGTGGTTTCAGTAAATACAGTGGTAAGAAGAATGATATTAGATCAATGTGGTAAAGATGAAAATAGTAGACAAAGTATAAACCCACCATGCAGAGCTTGTAGGAAAACCAGTATGAGATTACAGGAGGGGCAGGTACACAAGTGATTTGTGTTTTCCTTACACAGAGATCTCATCTCCAGGCTGTGAGCAGTATAAACACAAGGCACTCTGGGATTAGTTCAGAATATCTCCTGAATTCCTTCTGGGAGTTGACAGTAAAACTTTTAAAGGAACCAGTTAAGGGTTATTAGTAACACAAGTAAGAAGCCTTCAGGATGGGAACAGTTGGAATTTCCCAGGGGAGCTGGGGAGGATGCTGAAGTGAGAGAGGTGGGAGCACACCCTGCCCTAAACAAGAACGTATGTTAATGGAAATAATTTTAACAAGGTAACTTAGTTATATATGGAACAATTAGTTTGTCTCAATGCAGATGTTTTATGCCATTTCAGAAGCCCTGGGACATTGAACAGATTTGTATTAGGCTGATAGACAAGACAAAGCAACGAGAGGAGCTTCTCTGGAGTGGCAGCTGCCGTCTGGACAGGATGTCTGGTATCTCAAATAGCATTACAATCCCAAGCTTACACCACTGAATTAATGATCCAGTAATTCTGATGATGTTTTATTTCACTGTAAATTAAATTGAGAAATATTGATGGTATGGAAAATTATGTCACAACCATTTTCTTCTTGCCCTTTATTTTCATGGATGTAAGGGGAGAAAACATCTTCTTTTAGACTTTATAATGTAAATGTTTGTTTCAGTTAACCCCAAAATTTGCTGATCTATGTGTAGCTTCCACTTACTTTAAGGATCCTTGAGTATCAGGAAGTCATTTAATCTCCCTAGAAGTAGCCCAGGTCATAGGAAAGATGATGAGGATCCCTGGGAATTAATGCAACATTTACCCTCAGACATGGAAATGCTCAGGGTAATTTGAAGGGCATTTAAACTGCACTGTCTTCTCCCAAAGGACCAAAAGTAGTTCCATAATCAGCATGTTATCCCTTAGATCTGCTTTGTTCAAGTTAGCTGTATTCCTGGAAAACAGTGGCAGAAGAACCAGGGGATGGTCTCCAGTCTCCAGCAGAATCCTTTGCAAAGTCAGACTTGGCCAGGTGTGGATCAAAAAGAAATCTCATTTTTCCCAGTGCCTTGTTCTTGCGGAAGGTTTCACATTTGGTTAATATATTTGGGTGTTATATTGCTATTAAGACCTCAAAGTCAATGGTGGAGAAGCCATAGCACAGCAATATTATAAAATCAGCAGGAGATTTGTTACCAGATCAGTAATGGAACTTAATGGAAAATATACCTCACAGGCAATATAACATTTGGCAGAGAACATGAAAACCAATATGAGATATGAATATTTTTATTGATAAACCTGAGCATTCAGATTTTTCAGTCCATGAGAATTCTGTGTCATGAAGAGATTATAAAAGTCAGAAAACAAAATTGCGCATTGCCAAAATGCAGGATGGTTATTGTATATCAAAATACATTGTCCACCAGCTTGAAAATTTTTTACATTCAGCTTTTAAAGCCGAATTTAAAACTTTCCACAGAAGTTGGATCATATTTGAAAAATTAACAAGGACTTAGGGGAGGAATCCGGAATTTGTAGTTGCAGTCACTACACCTGGCCTGGGTACTGGATACTAAGCAGAGGAAAGGAAATATATTTTTTACCCTTGCCAGTACAGACAATCTAGAGTCTAAATTAGGCATGATATAAAAATATAAATATGAAATAAGACACCATTAAAATTTGTGTCCAAATAAATAGTAGCTGCAGTAATAATAATAATAATAAACAACATAAATCCAATTGGAAGTATCCAAGAGATTAAATTAAGGATACAGATGCATAATCCACATTCCCAGGAGCCATTACCACTCTCTGCAAATGAAGTGTGTATTTTTCTTAAGAGAATGACACTTGCTGTAATTACTAATTGGGGGTTACTTCTATAGAGAGTAATTTTATATCCATTTAAATTTTCTAAATTATTATGTGTTATTGGGTCATCATATCTATCTGCTGTCATATTTCACTTGCCACTTACGTGGTGAAAGCTACATGGTCATTCAGAGAGGAAAAAAACATATTTACATTCCCTTTTTTTAGCTGAGTATAGTTTTCTAGTGACGTGTCAAAAAAACCTACCCCAGAGATCAATAAGGAAGAATATAATACCAAAAATCAAGATTTAAAAGGCAAGCAAGGAAAGGCATGTTATCCAATGAAGAATGGAAAAGCCATCAGTCATCTGAAGCGTTCAGACCACGAGCACTGTCTCCTATGGATGGATCCCACCATGGAGCAGAGGAAGAGTGGGAGAAATCCTCCCTTGAGGAGGGAGGATGGACGGACCACAACTCCCATTTCCCATCCTCCCTGAGCTGCTGGGAGCAGAAAGGGAGAGAGAAATCATGGGAGGGAGAGAAATCAGCAGTGAAGCTGAGCCCAGGAAGAAGGGAGAGGCTGGGGGAAGGTGCTTTAAAGACATGACAGGATCAATGCCTGTCCTCATGGTGCTGTGCTAAAAAAAAAAAATTGGTTTACTAAAAATACTGATTTACTGGGAGAAAAAGGCTATTTCAGATTGCCCTACTTCTGCTGCACATTGGGCACACAAACTTTGCCCACAGAAGAAGAATTTGGATGAAAAAATCTCTTCATGTCAGTGTTGAGCTAGTTTTAGAAATGAAAATCTAGGGCAAGTGCTCAAGATTAAAGAATTCTCACAATGGCTAATTTACATAGCAGAATGAATCATCCAGTGTTTGAGTGAAAGAAGGAAAGCCCTCACACCTTCATGTGCTCCTGAAAGCTCATCCCTCTGATGGCCAACATGGCTATAAATACACCTAAGAGCAAGCCAGGTGGCAATGGCCTTTCCCTGGATAGTGTCCTACAGAACTGATGAGTCTTCAGTGATCAGGAAATGCATTTTGTTTAGGAATTTGTACAGTTGTCCAAATCCATGAAGTAGGAAAAATGCTGATGCCTCATTTTATATCAAATTGTTGCAAAAATGGAAGATGTGACCTTCTTATCTAAGGTGACCCAGTGGAAAAACTGGAATGTGAGCCCAAGTGAAATATAGCCTGGAGAGTGCTCCATCTCCTAGGCAGCACTGTGGAACAGACACTCCAAAACCATAATCCTAATAGCAGGATAGATAATTTTATGTAATGCTTTATCCTTTACATTCATCAGCATAATTGAAAGGGAGAACATCTGAGTAACTTCAGCTTTCAGGGTACAAACCAGAAACTGGGCAGCAGAGAACAGGGATGTTTTTATTCCATGTAGCAAATAATCCCAGTCTTGCCTCTTTTTCCTCCTCTAAATGCTCATTCAGTTGTTGTCTTTTTTTTTAAAAATCCAAATATAAGCACATTGAAAACATAAGAAAGACTTGTGCCTAGTTACTGAACACATTCACACAGGATTCCAGAGAGCAGATCTAGAGCTGCCATTTTCCAGAGAGATCAGGTGCTTGTTCATAGTCTGCAAGTGACAGAATAAGGGTATCATAGTTAGAATGTACAAAAAACCCCAAACCAAACCAAAAACCAAAAAACAGAACCACAAAAAAACTCCCAAACCCAAAAAACCTCACAAACCACAGATACCGAATATTTTCATCATTATTATAACATTTTCCATTGCCATTCCAAATTCCCTTTGTATAACTGTACTGGTTTTGACTGGTAAAGGTTAATTTACTCCATATTTACTCCATATCAGCTTTTCTCATGCTCTGTTTTTTACCTATCTGTATAAACATTTGTGTGCTGTGTCCTAGGAGTGAAATCACCTCACTGATTTCAGGAAGGAATCCAGACATGGGAGGACTTATCTACTGAGTGCTTTCAATGTCTTTAAATCATGCTGGACCTTATGTCAGAAAATACCCATTTGGTGACAGTTTCTCTTCATATCTGATGGGCAGGAATTACCATCTTTTCACAGGTTCTGAAAAGAAAATCAGATGTTACAAATACAGAACGTGGAAATTAAAATTCTCTTCAGGATTGCCAAAATTTCCAGAAAGGTAGAGAGGAAATGAAGAGCTCCTGGAAAAGTAAAAGGCTGGAAATATATTAAATGACTGCAGCTGGTTCAATACTTCATACTCTGAATTTTCAATGTTAAATAATCTCTAAATAAAGCTTTTAAGTCCTCCTCCCCTTTTATGTTTTTTCTCTCTCTCTCTGTCATTTTTATTTAAGCCCCTAAGACTAGCTGGATCTAAGAAAACACAAACAAGATTTGCTCCTAAATCATTAAGATTTGAGTAAACTGTGAGCACTTCAATATCTGTGAGATTAGAACTAAGCACTTTTTCCTTTTCATGGGGGATCCACGTACCCATAATGTTGAGAATTGAAGTAAAATAACATACTTTAAGTTATGGAAAAAATCTTTTATAGAAGTGTTTAATTTTCTTCCCTTTACAGAAATTTTATAATTATAAATATTAATAAAACTAAATAAAATGTGGAAATGAAATTGTTTTGCCTATTCAGCCTTTTTTTCCCAACATTTCTTAGGTAATTACTATTTCTAAATTCATTTAAATGGCTAAACTATTAATCTAATATATCTGGTTTTCTATGTATTAGGTTACCATTTGTTTTATTTAATTTTCCAAAGAATAGTTCCTATCAACCATTTTATTTTCATTAAAATGAGAAAAATATGACTGCCTATTTCTGCAATTTAATTATCCAGCTCATTTTGTAACCTTTGCCCGTAGCTACTTAGAGACAGGGATTTATTTAAAAGCATTATGATATTATCTTGTCTCTCATTCATCACAAAACCAGTTTAATGCAAAAGCTAATTGTTTCCAGGACATATTTTGGGGGGGAGTTGATGGATCTTTGAGCTCAAAAGATTGTGAACTTCCATGAGCTGGGCATCAAACCAGAGCAGTTTGAGCAGGTGCTTCCTTTGGAAAGCAGACTGTAATTTGGATATTGTGGTATTTTGTATTTTTGGGGGGCATTTTCTGTGTTGTTTGGCACACTCCATTGCTGTATATTTTGGTGATGTCTTGAGAGAGATGCTCAGTGAAGACAACCCCACTGATGTTGTTTTACACCACAACGACACAGACTGTGAGATTCAGAAGGCTGAAAATGACTCCTTTATTTTTGGGATGTGTCTCCCTTTTACACTATTTTACACAGACCAATTTGATTGGTGACAGAAAGACAAACCTCTTCAATTACATTGGTCAGACCAGAGGGACATCAAGAAGTCCCTCCTAGGAAAAGGAACGAATAACAAAGTTACAGTTACAAAAACATTTCTCCTGTTTACAGAAAATTCCCTGAGGAAAAGAATTTCAGAAAACCAAAACACCTCAGGCACAAAACCAGGGCTGCACCCCACCTCTCTAGTAGTTTGTGACAGGTTGATCCTCCATGTGCTGCAGGCAGATACCAAATAACTGCGTGGGTACAACCTGTAAAACCCAGCAGAATTACACTGCTGTTTGTGTTCTTACTGGAAAACCAAATGCTTCTGTTTCCATGGAATTGATACTCGCCCTGCTGCCTCGCAGTAACAGGTTTGCTTTTATGTGAAGCAGGTGGCTCACACTGCAAAACCTGTTCTCATGGTGGGAAAGATTTATTGCCCTCAAAACTGATCTCAGGAAATTTGCAATTGGTTTGAGAAGCAATGTAGATAAACAATGCAAGCACAAAAGGCAGAAGGCAGAGAGGGAAGAACAGCTCAGCTGTTTTGTCTTGGGAACTAATTTTTATCAAAAGGCCTTCCAGTTCCCTATTAAGCAGCCTCATGAAAAAAAATAAAGCCTGGAAATTTCTTGTGATGTCTTAGAATATCTTGAATCCTTAATTGTTTTAAATTAATTATAAAAATGTGTGGCTAAAATATTCTTGGATGGTCTCCAGCAAGACTTTTTTACTGTATTTTAAAATATAACTTTTGAGTTTGTGGCTCCTGTTGAATAACTGGAATGTTCATCACTAATTATGTGTTTAATTATGCTTTTCCTTCTTGATTGAACTGGAAAAAACAGGGACACACTGAGACAGGAGGCACTGAGGGCCTTTTCTATTCTTCTTACCTGAAAAAACTACTTTGAATTTGATGGTGCTTTGATTCAAAACACTGGGTCTGACATTTATTTTAAATGTACTGGCAGGATTTGACTGATTTCCTTGAGGCTTCACAGGCTCACAGTGGCTGTTTGGTTGATGAGGTATAACATTAAATTACAAAAAGAAAAAAAAAAAGGTAAGCTATAATGAATACATCTAAACCAGATTTAACTTTGGTTTCAGTACAACTGATGTGATGTATGCTAGATGTGAGTTTTCTTCCTAAATTTAGCCAATATTTGAATGAGATATTTGTTGTAGGAAGGTTTTCTAAGCTCCATCTGTAATCAATGGAGAAAGGACGTGCTTAAGGATTATGTACCAGGTGTAGATAAAATCTATCTCCTCTCTTTTAACCTATTTTCAGATTGACATCGACACTTGCTGATAAATAACTTGACCCAAAACTGCAGAATTTAAGAGAAGGGACACATTCTCCTTCCTCAGTGAGAAGTTAATCCTGGCCCACAGGAGGAAGCTCAAACAGAGCTCATCCTCTGCAGAGTTACCTGAGCTGGGGTGTCCATTGTGCTGATTCAGGGTTGCAAAACTCAAGGGTTCTGGTGGCAAAGCACTGGCTCTCAGCTCTCTACAACAACTTATAGCTGGAAATCACATTTTCTAATTCCAGAGAGAATCTGAGGTTGCTTGTGGGGTGGCACAGGGATGTAATGCATGATTGAATGAAGTCTAGAGGTTGTAGAAAAGAAAATAAGAGTTAAGTGTATCATGGGTTTTTTTGCTTTTGGGTTTTTTTTTTTTTTTTTTTTTTTTTTTTTTTTTTTTTTTTTTTTCAGGATGAGACTTAAATTTCCATCAGAGGTTCTGCACCCTTCCATTTTCTTGTGTGGAAAGGCATATCCTTCCCATCTTCATCCATATTCAAACACTAATAAACAGATGGTCAAATTAAGGAGACCCTATCATCCAGAAAATTAAATGAATTAGAAAATCACCAGAGCTTAGTTTTCCAAAACATTCCTTCTTCCATTAAAATAAACACACCAGCTTACTTCCCCCTCTGCTTTCCTTCCTAACACTTTCAGAATCATGAGATCAAATAATTAAGCTAGTGGAAAATCCCTTGTTGGTATTAGAAACAAGCTCTACTGGGAGGAAGACTAAGATAACAGCTGGTTATTACAGAACAAGATATTTCATTACAGTAAGCATATCTGCTTAACAAAAAAGGAAAGTCAGACTTTGAACTTGTTGGATCAATGACTACAATGGTATTGGAATAGATTTGACTAGCTGTATTCTGCATTGTGGAGAGAACAAGGAGATATTCTAACAGGATTTACTTGTTATACAAAATCCAGGTTAGAAAACAATTAACAAAGAAGAGAGGACCTTCTCATGCTCAAAGCAAAAGTCAGGCAGTGAGGAAATTGTTATATGAAGGAAGCAACTCATTCCATCCCATTAGAGCACACTGGTGACTGTACTCTAGAACAAGCTGAAATACAAAATGCAGGCAATTCATTTTAGGAGTTGAACAAATCTTGATTTTGTCCATAGCTACCTTGCCCTAAGTCTTTTGTCATCCAAAGAGCTGTAAGCTCTGTGTGGAGGAATCTGACACTTCACAGGGCACAGGGACTGCATCTGAGGTGCTTGTGTCATCTCAGGGGCAGCAAGCAAGGGCCAGGAAAGGCTGTGAGATGATCAAGAGAAAACCTGTGGAGGTGCTAAGGAAAGAGAATGACTCCTGCAACACCACCCCTGCCAGCCAACACTTACAGACCAACATCAAATGATGGGAGATCTGGTTAGTGTGGCAGGTAAAGAATGAATTATAGTCATTTAAAGGAGTGAAGCTTAATTTTATGGTCAGTACTAAGAGCAGTAGCAAGATGTGGATAACCCCTCTGAATCCTCCAACAGCATCTGACTCACCAAACATGAGCTTTGCTAGGTAACATTTATTTAAGCATTTTCTACTCTCATCCTCTGTGCACAGACTGGCAGGGGCATGTGGGGGTCTTCTCTTAGTGCATGAGAGGCCTTCAGCATTCTCAGATGCCTTTTCATCTCAGTCTGCAGAATTTCAGATATACTTTTGGAAAAGATAACTTTCTTTCTCCTTTTTTTTTTTTTTTTTTTTTTTTTTTTTTTTTTTTTTTTTTCATGCTTCTGACAGCTGGAGTCTGAGATTTCTGAGAGAGCTCTGGACTTATTTTGTACTCTAAATAAAGATAGTGAGTTTATCTATTAAATAATGTTTGAAAATCAATTGTTTGAAAAATCCTTTGAGCTACAGTGCTCACTTCTTCCTCTCATTTGTAACAACCTCTAATATCCAACCAAACTATTTTATGATAGTAAATGCAATGCTGGACCAGTCTGACTATTAAAACTAGTGATGATGTTACTCCTGCAGCAGCTTTAACACCTTTCCCTGGGGCATGTAATTCCACATGAACACTATAAAACATTTTCCAGAGAAGAGCCAGTGGTCTTTCATGCTGCCCTTATCCTCCTCTAAGAACACACAGAGGCCACTGTGGAACTCAGCAGCCCAGAGTGCCCCAGAAGAAAATGGTGCTGGGTCGTTTGCTTTGACCACTCTCCATTTCTCTCCCCCCCCTGCTCAACAGGAGAACTTCTGCTGAAAAAAAAAAAGAAAAAGCTCAGAAGCATTTTGCTCTCTGAAAAATATCAGTGCTTACTCTTCCACACTGGTGGGGTACTTGAGGAGACATAAATTATCTGTGGTTATGACATCTCCATTCTTCTTGTCAATGTTTGAAAATTCCAGGATTCAATGAATCTGGAAACCTCTATTTTTTTTCAGAAAAAAACCCTCAGATAAGGCTGATTTATTATCCCACATAGGATGCAGAGATTATTTCATGGGTCTGATGCTGTAAACCAGCCCTGTGACTGCACTAAACAACTAATGGATTTCTTCACCTAAGCTGCTCAACCTGAAATTATCTACATATTTTCATGATTTAGCCTTCTTTAACCTCTTTTTTGTATTCCTATAACTTAACATAAGTAAATAAAATGAAGCATTAATTTTTAATGAAAATATTCCACAGCAAACTGGGAACTCAGGAGGCTTGTTCTGGAAATGTCAATGCAAAAACATTTCAACGTTTCTGATGTGAAAGGTTTTGTTTCAGCATTTCTAAAACTAAGAGTTTTATTTCAGAAAAAGTTAACTGCCACTTTCAAAAACTCAATGCTTTCACACTTTTTTTCCCCAGTAAAATCAATTTGCCAGATCCAATACACGTTCATAAGTAATTTTATTGTTTATAAGGCTGAATTTTTTAAAGTAGTTTTACTTTTCTCAGAAGAAAAAGCACCGTCTCAGCTCTGCTTTCTGAATTACTGCTTCTGCCTTCTTCCTTGCAATTCGATTGTGAAGCCTGAAATCATTAGATGCACAAAATGTATATAAAATCCCCAGGCTGCAGTAAGGCCTGGGAGTTACAGGTACCTCAGTTGAAGAGCAGATGAAGGGATTTATTTATTGAAATAAATCCAGCACCAAAACAAGTACCTGTGTGGGGTGAGGCTTTCCAGGGAGTGATGTTATGGTTTGTCCATTACTGGAAAGGGAAGGTAATGAGAATATTCAGCTCTTTATGGGGAGCATATGGCACCCTGGCAGCCTTAGCAGCTTGTTAAGAGCAACGAGTGCTTTAATATCCTTTTAAAATGTAAATCCTCGATGTTTATGCTAAACCCAGACATCTATTGGTTAATCTATGCTGACCCTGCAGCAATCGGGTTTGCCTTGCCAGAATTCCTCAGCAGAATGGAGATATGGACGGATCTGCTGAACTTTTCCAATCAACGCTGTGAAAAATGTGTTGGTGCCAATCTAACTCAGGAAAATTTGTGTTAAACCTGCACATCTCTGCAGTCCTGCACTCCCTCTTGTACCACCACACAGCAAGGGGGATATATTTTTCCTTTAGGTGCACCTTCCTTTTTGAACACTCAAGAGGTTTCCTGCACTCGTCTTGTGTTCAGATGCAATGAAACTGAGGATGTCAAAGCCCTTGAAGCATTTTCCTTGTGAAATACAGATCCTCAGAAAAATAAAAAATTGCTTTTGCTAACTACTTGCTTTCTCATGCTTTTCCACAAACATCCCTGGCCAAACCTCAAGCTGATCAATGTGGTCTTTCAAAACCATTCCTCAGTGGCAGACAGTTTGAATAAATGAAATTTAAGGACTCAAAAAGCAATTTAATTTTTTTACTTGCCAAGTGAAACATAATTGTTTTTCTATATCTACTCTACTAGATTTTGCTAGGCCCTTTAAAAAAGAAAAACTCAGGGAAATTAATGTCTTGAAAGCATTTATTTACCTTCATAGGAATTTTTAACTAACAGCTACATTAATTATTTTAAACTAGCCAGCACAATGTAGCCTATTGATGTCTCAAGCACCTGACTTTGCATTTTCAAATTATTTCAATATTTTCATAAACTCAACTCAAACTTAGCTCTTCTCGTTAACAAATTCTTGAAGCAGAGGGATCGATTTCTTATAAAATCAGACTGAGGAAATACAGTATTTTTTGAAAGAGGATTGCAGCTTGCTAACTCTGAAGCACTATGAAAAACAGAGTATTTGGAGATTTTTCCAGAACTCTGAGGCTTGATAATATTTCCCAAAAACAGACATCAAGAGGAAGTTTCATAGCTGAAGTGCAATGACCTTTTTGCTTGTTGTTCATGGAATAAAGAGGAAAGAGGAAAAAAAACGCAAAACTGAAAACTGTAGGTGTTTTTGAAAATAAAAATTTAAGAAATATAAATAATTTCACTTGTTGGCTCAGCCAAATACTTGGTTCATGACCTGTAAAAAACCTTTAAATGTTTCTGAGTTTTAGTTCAGTTGCATGAGCAGATACCATGATGAGAAGAGGGAAATGATCTCTGGTGATATTTTTAAATTAAATTGCTCATCCATATTTGTAGAAGCCTTTTCTGCAGTCAGAGAGAGGAATGTCTTGAATTTGTTCCACTGCATGGAGCCAAGGAAAGAGCTTGGGCTTAAAATAAGAGGCAGAGGGATGAATTTGGTCTTCAGGCTGGGTGTCCTCAAAAGTTTTAATCTGAACAAATAGACCACAATTTTGTGGGAGGTGTTTCTCTATTTGATTTATAGATTGGTAAATATTTAATGATTTGAAAAAAAAAAAAGGGGGAACCAAATCCTCCTCGAGGCCTTGTCCAGCTGAGTTTCATTCATATTAATTTCAATAATTTCATCAGTAAAAGCTTAAGAAAATTTTGCCTGTATTAATGATGTATTAACCTAATACATGGATTTTACCCTGAAATGTGACTTATACCAATGGAACTGGTCCAGTCCAGGGCAACTGAAATCTAGGATAAGTATAATGATTTTTAGAAACCTGCTTGGCAAACCTGATCTTTGTTGCAAGATACTAAACTACAAATTGAAAAAAAAACATATGGATACATAACCTTGGAAACTGTAAAAGAACTGAAGCTTTTCTAGGTGATCTCAGGGCATGCCAAGAGTCCAGAGAGGATTATTCCAAAAGTCAGAGCAAAAAATGACTGATATTTCTCTGAATCATACAGCTTGTAATCAATAGAAAATTTATCTGGTGATTTGATCCTTTTGTATTTATTTCTTCTTTTAATTATTATTGTTTTTTATTTTTTCCCCTCAGTATGCTGGAAAACAGAATTAATGGAATGATTGATATTCTGCTTCCAGTTTTAGTCCCTTACCTCAATCTGCATTATTGCTATTTTATTTTTCTAATGAGGGACCTCTCTAAGTGGGGCAAGCTAAGACCAAACTCTCTTGTAAAGGGTTGGAAGGAGCCATTGAATAAATGACATTAATTTTGCAAGGAGAGATAAGATATCTTGTTAGATCAAGCCACATGGCAGAAAAAAACCCAGAAGCACAACCAAACTAAACCAGGAAAGCCTTCTGACACTTTCTCATAAATCTGGTATTAAAGGGTAGTTGGTGGGCTGCATATTTAAATCTCATTAAATTAGATTTGTGTCCTGATGTTGTCAGGTATGATATGATAGTTATGTCATGTTAATAGTCACCTTCCTTTTTGATTGTGGCTTCTGCTAATGATTTCCTCCTCCACAAACTCATATATTTTTTTTTCTTTCCTTAAGTAATGAGTAAAATGAATATTCACCTGCCTGAAAGTGATTTTATGATGATAGCAGGTTTATTACCTAATGTTGGTAAAACATTTAGAGGCTGAAAACTGCCATGTATTATCATTATTGAGAATAGAAACAACTCTAGTGATGAACACCACTTTTTCTCCTTTAAAGTGGGCTCTAATTTAGATTAATTGGAGCATCTTTTACATGTTAATCTGATTTCCTGTATCTATTGAGGACTGAAAATAAATGTTTTATTGCTTTACCTTATTCATTGGTAAACTCTTTAGGACTGAGACTGCATTTTGCATATTCATCTATTACCCAGAATTGAGAATCATGTCAGAGTCCCTTGCTGCTCAAATTGTAAATAATATTATCTGGTAATTATATATAATAAAAAAGTTTGCAGTAACTTCTTTATAGTGACTTGACCCCCATAACTCCTCTAACTTAAATTAAAAATGTATTTATGAATAGTCACCACGGAGTGTCACCATGAGCTTTTTATACACTATAAATATACCATGATTAATTATCTCCATGCATTTGATACACTGTAATTTATTTAGGATTAATGGACTCAGCTCATCAGTAAATGCTGAGTTCCTCCATATTTCAGGAATGTCTAATCCATTAGCTGCACTGAAGGTTATCTGTAGGAATAAATCAGTGGGCTGATGCTTGTCAAACATTGCACTATTCAAATTGTTTGCACTCAATAATATCTGTAAAAAAACCCTGTTGTTTAGTGTGTCACAATTTAAAGGAGACTTGAATTGCCTGGGTTTATCTGCCAGAGGGATTATTTTCTTTGGTATACTGTCCCCAAAGTTATAAACTCTGTGTATGTTTAGTTATAAACTCTGCTGCATTCTTCATTGATCATTTGTAATATCATTTTTGTGTTTGCAGATATTCATGACTCTGGAAAAAAACAACAAAACAACAACAACAACAACAACAACAACAAAACAACCAGTGAAGTTCACATTTATTTATTTGAAATTATATTTTAGAAGCACAGCAGCTTTCAGGATTAAGTCTAGAGTGTGCATATCACATGGGAAAATAAAAAGAAAACAACCAAACAACCACAAAACTTACATGCAAAGTTAATGTATAAAAATATACAAAAGAGATGAAAGTTGGATAATTTTCATGCACCAGGAAAAGTGTCCATATTTGATATCAAATAATAGAACAGACACAGTCATTGAAAGATAACTATTCAGTATATTATGTGCTCATTAGGTTTATTTGTTCTGTATCACACACATGAACATGTTAAATATCAAAACTTTGCCCCAAAAGCATAGAGGAAGAAGAAACAAGGAAGGGAAAGGGAGATGAGATACTCTACATTTATTATAACAGTATTTTGGCAGAAGCATGAGCACAGGCTTGCCAATTTTTGGTGGCAGCATCTGAATAGTTTATTTTGAAATAAAGATTACTTTAGCTTGGAAGAATTCCTATGAAACCCTACTTTTATAATAGGGGAGGGTTTATGGAGACAAGTAAGGTATGATGAGTTTTAGAGTTTTTTCTTACTTGTGCCAGCTCTTATTCTGTAGCTGGCGGACACAAACTCTTCAGGACAGGTTTCTGCTCGTATCATTCTTCCCCACAATTCCTTGCTTAGCTTTTCCAGCCTCTCATTCTGCATTTGGATCCAGCAAAAACAAATACTGATGAACTCCTGGGTATATCAGGAGGGGATTTTTTGGTCCAGCATGACAAAATCATGTCTGGAAAAGGGAAACATGGTGCAGTGACAGCTGCTAGTCAGCTTGTGTTCACTGACTGCTTCCACAGCATCTGCAGAGCAGCATTAGAGAGCCTTGGGTGGAAATTGAAAGTAGACACTGCTGTCTGTCCATTGCTGGCTGTAACTTTACAGACAGCAATAATGACCCTGAAGCACAAAATTTATTTTATCACCTGTCTTTTATAGAATTTGGCCCAAATGCTTTGTAATTTAAATGCATAGACTTATGATCAGCATAGCTCCTAAACCAATGAAATGTTGGCAAAGACATAAATCCAGTACATACCCACTGGTTCACAGCTTTACAGGGGTATAAAAAGAGCCTCAGAAAGACTAAGATAATGTGTAAAAACATAGAGTCACTCATCATGCCCAGATATTCCTAGCAGAGTCTCACAAAGATAAGAGAAGCCCTCAGAGAATTTTTCCTTTGAGCTAAAAAATAATTAATTTGGAACAAGAAGGGAAATGTAAACTTTCCCTCTGTGTATAAAAGATATTCTCTATGCTTCCCTGAAAGCAACAGAGAGAACTTCTCACTCTGCATGGACTCCTCTCTGCAGAGCAGGAGGCTGAGCTGGCTGCTCAGGGACCTTCCTTGGTGGCACAGGCAGGAGAATGAAGAAAAGAGTGAAGTGAACAAATCCTTGGCTCTCACAGGTCCTTGACTCTCCCATCACTCCATCCCAGACTTGGCATAGCTGAACCACCAGTTTAGGTGGATTCATCCACTGGAGTTTGGGTGAGATTCACCTGCAGCAATAAAGGCACATTTCTGATTGAGGATGACGTGGATTTCTTGCTCAGTTCTGCTGTGTGTGTTAAAAAAACTTCATGGGGTCTAAAGGAGTTTGCACATTCTCAGGTGTTGATCTTATCAGGATGAAGCTAAGCCTTGGTGTGAAGTTTAAGTTGCCATTTAGGTTCTCCCTACAGTCTTAGACATACCTTGAGATGTATCTTGCTTTTCAGGGACTGAATGTCAAGCTGAATGTTGGGCAGCTAAATTTAGAGGCAGTTTATCCTTCCACAAAGTGATGAGATGTTTGAAAGATCTCAGGTTTAGATCTGTGTTCAGCAGTTCCCACTTCAGTTCTGGGTGCTTTTCTGTGATGCCAATGAAGTTACTGTTTCCTACAACACGCTCATGCTTGGCCTTCATTTTACATATCAAGGAAGGATCATGAGTGTCAAAACCACTAGGCTCTGTCTTCCAGAGGAGTATAAAAATATCCAGCCCATCCATCAAGCTGGGCATAGCACAACTCAGTTTGTCATGACAACAAAGTGATCTGAGAGCTCTCTGATAATGATTCTAATAAATGCCTCGGTGCATGAGAGGCTTATCAGCAAAATGACAAATTGATAAAAGAGAAGGTTACACAAGAATTCAAATAAAAAGCTTTCAGTCTGTGTCAAGTATTTCTTCTTGCCTGGTAGCAGCTGAATAGAGAGGAAATTAAAGAAATTCTCTTGACTGCAGGATGAAAACCACACACAGAGAAAGAAACCCCTTATACAAAGTCCAAGGAGCTCTTGACTTGAGAGCAGCTCTGGGGAACAAAGGAGGGTTTGCTTGCACTGACTCAAGGTAAATAACCTTGGACACAGAGTTAGGAGCCCTGGATACATCGAGTGAAGCTTTCGAGATCCAATTCAGGCATCAAGATTAGATGTTGGAAGCAGTGTGACTACCCACACCTGCTCAGCTGCCAGTGCAGGTACTGCAGCAGCCTAAGGATGTGAGTCAGGTTAAACTGGGCCAAATCAGGAATTTCATGCAGGCTCGAGAATCTTGAAGTAACTGTTTAAATATTTTCACATTTTTTCTGCTGCTGCAGAGTTAAGAATATGGTGTTGCTATAACTCCTAACTTGGGGTTGTTTAGACAAGGCTTTGTGGCACCTGAGGGACCAGGGGAGAGCAGGGTGTGCTGCTCATAAGGTTATCAGGAATCTGATCTCATCAATGCAGCACATTATGAGGACAGAAAATATTTAGCACCCAGAAGAAAAATGCCAAGATGGTCTTGAGCTGTAAAGAAAAATAGGGTGTCAAACAGTTTTAAATTTTTGGGGAAAATTTGAAGTTTGAATACTCAGTGAAGCTTTTCTTGCACTCTTATAGTGTTATTTCTTTCAAAGGTGCTTTTAAACCCAGAGAATGTGCATTTTGTCTATTTTCTTTCTTTCAGTAGACCTGTGATACTCCTGTAAACATTTCAGTGTGACATAGGCTTCTTGATTAAAGGTTTTCAGTTTGGCTTGCCAAACATTTACAGTCTCTGAAACAGCACTTCTGTTTCTAAAACAACCAAGATTATATAATCTACTTCTGCTTCTTATACTACTTCTTTAGCTTCTAAATTTCCTGAAAACAGGTGCAGGCTGTTATCCACCTCTTTTGCACTCTCCTTCCCAAAGAAAATTTTTCTCCTAAGATCTTACCCTAACCAGAAATGTACCATGTGTTATCCACCAACTGTCCTTAATGTCCTCACTTTCACAGGAACTGAGACTTCAATGTCGTGAAAGATTCTGCAGCTTTGATTTTGGTAAAGGCTGTTTGATTCCCCCTTCCCCTGTATTTCTTTTCCACATTTTGTTGTAGAAAGGTAAGAATTTATTTCAAGTTCTTGAAACGTTGTCTCTGATGTTTTAATTGGTTGTGTATGGCAAAAACTTCTTGGTTTTAGTACAGAATGCACTGATTTAATCAAATGTACCAAAGAGCCAGTAATAGCTTGTAAAGCCTCACCAAATGTTTCTCATTGTTTCCAAATGTTTCCAGGTTTCATATGGGTTCAGTTTTATTAACAGAATCACCACTTGTATTGCCCCATCTTCCTGATATGAGAAGAGAAGAAGGAGCCCTCCTGTATTATTGTGCAATGTTCAGCCTTTTTATGAATGACTCAATTTTCAAATGTAATTAAAAAATAACTGATAATCTGGTTAGCTTTAATGAACCTCTGGGATGATGTCTCCTTCTGAGACTCCAGGAGTGGTGACTTCTTTTCATATAATGCCTGAGAGACAAGGTGTAAAGTGGCAATTTAATTGGATGGGCAGGATCAACAGATGGTGCTCCAGGAGTGTGAATGATCCTGCAGCCTTCCCATGTACAGCTTTATTCACCTCTCCCCCCTTTTTTTGCTGCTGTACCTGCTCTGACACCATCCAGCTGTCAAACCTGAACCCTACCCAGCCCTACCTTTTCCTCAATAGATTTTCCTCTATGCTGTTATAAGTCAGGAAATGTGGGATAGACAAGTGTGATACATAATTGGGACAAGGAGAGCAGCACATCCCTCATCTTAGTAATGTTTTCACCAGAATTTTATTTCAAATGTTTCCCACTAATCCCCAGTTTCTGAGAAGGAGAGTACGGATGTGTATGGTCCTTTATGCTTAGTCTTAGTTACCATCTCTGCAGATTGGCAAAACCACCTAATATGGGTGGTTATTATATCCTGTAGAACCAAAGATATCAACAGAGGTGTTGATTTGTGCCATCTCTGGCACCCTGTGAGCTTCTCCACAGCCCATTCTTACCCCAAGTTCTTTTGAATGTTTGGATGGTCTCAGCTTTCAGCCAGCTATGGCCAAAGATCTTAAAGTCTCTTTGAACTCAAATGATTTTGTGATTCTCTACATTTAGCAGATACTACAAATAACATCTTATTGCTGAGCAGGGAAGTGGAAAATTACAGGGAGTGAGTTTCCAGAAGGATGTCTAACAGTTTCTGTTTGTACCAGCAATAAAGTCCGTGAATAAAGTAGCAGCTTTACATTTGCTGAAGTCCTGAAACCCAAGGAGAGACCAGCTCTCTGTCTGAGGAGACTTTCAATCAAGTAGGATAATCCTTCAGATGCCTGTGATTGATTTTTGTTGCCCAAAGCCTGTTCTTGTTGTGTTCAATAATGTATCTGCCCTACGAGACAGGCTGTAATTCTCTCCCTGCTGGAGTTAAAAGTGTTGTACCCATCTCCCAACTGGGAGCAGTGACCTCCCTGACAGCATTAGACTCAGAAATCTGGGGCAGATTACAGGAGAAAAGTGAGCACACAACAGCATTTACTTTGTGCACCCTCCCAGCTCTCAGCAATCTGCAGCCTGGTTCTTAATGAAGCTTTCTTGCATGAATCTGTCTGACTCTCTTAATTAGGTTCTCCATAGCCTCCTGAAGGAGGGATTTGAGCAGTTTTAGTGAATGACATGGAAATAAGCATAAAAAAAGTCCTAGAGCACATTGTGTGCTGATGTACCCAGGAAAGAATCCTGCAGGCAAATCATTTTGGTGCCCTTGTTGAAGGACACTTCATTCATTCAGTTTTGCTAAATGGAGCCATGTATGGAAAAAGATGGGATTGAGCACTGTTAGGACATCTTGTTCTGATCTCCTTTGGGCATTAGCCCAAGATTTATGGGGCAAATATATTGGCCATGTATGATAAAACCCTCTCTATTCTTCTGTATGTTCCACTGTTGCAAAGTACAGCAATGTGAAACTTAGGTTTTAGTGTCTATTATTTTTTTTTTTCATTTAAAGTGGAAATGAAAACAGGGAAGTAATTCAGAGATAATGTCGTGAACCAAATTACTTTTTGTGCACATATAGCAAAGTACACTAATATAAATTCTAAGCTTAGACTGGATGGTTCACTGAGAAACAGTTTAATTTATCACATTAATTATGTAATTAAAGCATGAAGGAAGCAACGGTTTAATTGAATACAGGCAATGTTTATTTGTTCACACAGGTATTTTGTATCCTTGTAAATTCATCAAATGAAGAAAATGTTTGCAACACTATAATTGGAGGGCCTAATTTATCTTTTTTTTAACTACCTCCAAGTATATAAAAGTTGTTTGCTTATTCATGCCTGGAAATTGAGTAATTTCTTTTTTTAGAAAAAGGTAAAGAGTGCAGCAAAGTTAATTCTTATTGTAGAAATCTGTACAGAAACGCAGAACATACATTCATTTATCTCCCTGTATAACTGTGCCATAAAGTAACACATGCTTGATTGTAATTCTAAAAGAAAATCTTATCTGCAAACCATATGCTCTCTCTGATGCCCTTATGCAGATTGTTGTTTTTTTCTGACAATACTCAAGTCAACTATTTTTCTAAAAAAATGACAAAAGCAGTGTAACATTATGGTTTTTGCTTTTATCTCTCACCCCTCCATACACAGATATTTAGCAGTGCTGGCTGCTAATGGGATGCAGAAACTTCTGTGGGATATGGAGTATGGATGACCTTTCAGCTTCATTATTGTACAGTTTATTTTACATCATTTATGCTATTATTATTTTCATAATGCTAAGCAGGCTGACATTACCTTGCAGTTGTGTTCTTTCATTCTATCTTGAGATATATTGCAAAAATAAAATTGAATTGTTAATGTAAAAGAATTTGCCGCAGGAGGAGTTTGGCTTATTGTTTTTTCTTGTTTTCCATTTTTATGTTCATTATTGTTTTAATTTAAATTCTCCTGTGGAGACAGTAAAATATTTGAAAGGGCAGGTTAGGGAACTGACAGGTGTTCTGTTCATGAGATCCATCCTCTACTTCAAAGCCTAATCTGCAAAACGTGGTGTGAACAAATATCTTGAGGCTTCTGAGTTTCTTTTGGTGGAGTTGATCTCAGCCAAGCGAGTGGCACAAACCAGAACTATCAGGGTGCAGGACATACCTGCAGGCTGGTGAGAGGGATACCTGGGCTGCAGGAGGTAATAGATAAATGGACTTTGAACTCCCAGCTGATTGTCCCAACATTCTTGTGCAATCTCTTTCCTGGAGAGTGAGGGGATGAGACAGACTTAATTCAAGATGAAGAGCAAGATCATCCTCAGGAGAGGTTGCCATGCTTATTGCCAGGTCTGATCATGACAAATTATCTTTTTCTATTCCTGTTTTTTTTAACCCCTTGTTTCTCCCTTTAACTCTTTTTTCCTTTTTTTGTCTCATTCCCTCCATATTCTCTGCTACCCACATCTGTGTTATCTCTGGGGTTGTTGGGTGATAGCAGCTTTCCAGCTTCCAGCCTTGTCACATCCCCAAAGTGTTGTTGAGAAAGAATAAAACAAAGTGAAGAGCTGAGACACTGTAGGGTCTGAAGGCATCAGAACAAGTATTTGAGAATATGGCCTCAAGTTACACCAGAGAGGGGTTAGATTGGGTATTAGAAAAAAATTTCTTCACTGAAAGCGTTGCCAAGAAGGGGAACAGCCTCCTCAGGGAAGTGGTGGAGTCACCATCCCTGGGAGTGTTCAGAAAACACGTGGATGTGGCACTTGGGGACGTGGTTTAGTGGTGAACACAGTGGTGCTGGGTTAAGGGCTCACTCTGATGATCTCAGAGGTCTTTCCCAGCCATAACTATTCTGTGATTTGGACTCTGCACTCTCATGTCCTCCTTAGGATTTGAAAATCTTGATGGAGCTCATCTTTGCCAACTGATTAACTAAATATGAAGTGGCATTTTTTTGACTGTTCATCTGGTATTTTTATAAAAGATGGTTATTAGTCTGACAGAATTCAAGCTTTTTCATCAGTGATTTGATCATAAGTATGAATTTTGTGGATGACAATGTGACATAGCCTACAGTCACTTCATAACATGTACCTGTTGAAAGAAAATTAGTTTTAATATCAGTGCAAAGCCACGTCTTACAGAAGAAGAAATGAAAATCATTCTGCCCATGTCAGGGACAATTTTGGGGAAATCAGACTGAAAAGTGGCTTTGGAGTGGATGTGGTCAAGCAGCCCTGCCCCCGCTGTCCACAAAAACAACCATGAAAAATCCTCACTTCTATAAAGACATAATTATATAACAAACAAATTTACCTTTTAGAATATCCCTGTTGAGGATGAAAATGGAAGATTTCTTCCAGTTTTAATACCTTTGTATTTTGTGTGCAGTCTTATCTCATTTTTTGTTCCAGTCCTACCTATGAAATGAGCATCTTAAGATTGTCCATCTTCTAAAAACGTGCAATTTTATTTTATTAAGAGTCCATTTCAACCCAGACCTAAAATCAGGGGCGTATTCAGAGATGTCCTTACTTTCTCTAAAGTGTTTCACTAATGACTCCCAGATGGCAATAAAACAATTGCCAGGGAAAACAAAATGTAATAATATTGTCACATAAATGAAAAGATGCCACAAATGAATGCATTTACAGAAAATACTTGAGAGCAGACAAGTAGCAATTGGTTTGCAATATCTCTGCTGGGAAACTCCATACAATTATAATTAGTGCTCTGCCTCTTATTATTCAAACTTGGTTGGGAGATTGACTGCAAATGATTTTTTAATGGCTTTGGTTGCGTATTTTTCCTTTGTTATCAGACCATAACAGCAAGAACAACAGTATTCTCACTGTACTCAATCTGCCAAAGTGTCCTTTGTACCAGATGGTTTTGGCTTCAGAAGGCTAAATTTAAATCATTAAATTATTGCACTGTATCCCACATCGTCATCCTGACAGACCTGGCAGCGAGGAGTTGGTTTCCATCAGTAAGTTTTTGCCCAAGATAAAAACTTAGTCAATAGGGAATGATTCAAGCTTAGCCAGTTATTTATTTCATTGGTGCTTCCTTTTACCACTCATTCATATTTCCAGCTTCATTCAGACCTCCTACTACACAAGGCTGATGATTACTTCTCTCAGTGGGAAGAGATGGTGTTGACAAAACAGAAGATCAAGAAAAAGCTGTAGGTGATCAATTCTCTATTGTTCTCGTGTTCCTTGATGTTTCCCTGAGTGAGGTCACCTGGGGAAATAATGGAGCTAAAGAAAAGATTAAAGTAGTTAGGAAAAATGAGGGGAGTAATGAAATTCTACTCCTTTGACAGGTATGAGTGGAACATCAATAAAGACTAAATGCATTTGCAGTGTTTGCTGTAATAACCTAAATAATATAATGAGGCCTCCTGTTACTAAAAAAATTGGAAAATATTATAGATACCTTATTGTCTTAAAAATTAGCAATATCAATTAATTTTCAGGTATTTATAGCACTGTATTAATCACTAGGAAAACATAATGGGCTTTTAAATGTGATTTTGAAGTTTTATTTCTTTTCTGCAATATAAGGAGATCATTGTACATATTTGTTAATTGTAAAAAATTGTTTTCTTTTTTTTTTTTTTTTAAGAAAATGGAGGAAAACAAAGAATGAAAAGTCCTATCTACCTTTTCAGGGAAGAGTATTTCAAATATCCTTTTATACATGCTGTGGAAAGAAACAATTAATGCATGCTCTGAAATCATTTATTAAAGAGACGAAATAATGGGACAGAGATAAGCAGTTGTGAGGGGAACTAAAACCCTGATGTGGGGAATCAGTGCAGTGAATGAATAAGATTTGGTTAATGATGAAATAAAGAAACTGAGGAGTAGAATGGGGAAGGCAATCTGAGAAAAACTCATTTTGTGAAGAATGATGAAAAGGTTCTGACAGAGTGACCCATAGCTCAGATATTGACTGGAGAAGACTGGAGCACATCGATCACCAATACACTTCATCTCTGAATAAGCACCAAAATCAGAAAGTGGTGCTTTTTTACATTAGGGCAAACAAGGACTAAGAACATTCTGGGAAATGTAGAAGTAAAAAATAAGCTGCATTGACTGTGAGTTTGATTTATGCTAAATAGAAATAGGTGAGTTTTTGATGTGCACCCAAGATCATGAAATCATAGAAATTGTGGAACAATTGGGCTTAGAAGGGACCTGAAAGACCATCTTGTTCCACCCCCCTGCCATGGGCAGAGACACCCTTCACTAGACCGGGTTGCTCCAAGCCCCATCCAACCTGGCCAGGAACACTTCCAGGGATGGGGCAGCCACAACTTCTCTTGGCAAGAGACTAAAATGGTTAAATTTGTAGAGAAAGAAAATACAGAAAGAAGGAACTAAGAAAAACTTCCAGTTGAACTTCCTAGACTGAAGGCACCATGGATCAATCCGACTTTTAACCAGCTATAAGGGCAAACAATTCATGATAACATCACACCACTGACCCTGCTGTTATTGCATGTGTTCTCCTTGAATTTAACATCTGTACTTTTGTTGGTGTACCATAAAAATTATATTCCCAAATCTCAAGGGTCACACTTCTAACTCCTTTTACTTTAGTCTTCTCTGTGTTGGAGTCAGCAGTTCCCTGCACCACTGTGAGAGAACATAAATGCATTTCTAACTTGGGAAAAGAAAAAAATCAAAACATTTCTGGGGAAGTTAAGGAGAGAAGAAAAGAATGAAAATGCAAGTAGCAGCGGTGATGAAAGTTCCATCTTTATGAAGATACTCAATGTCCCTGTTCACTCCTTGTTCACATTGCCTGCCCCCTTCCATGGCATGTGACCATATGTTTAACAATTAGCTCCGTACAGATTTTTCTGTGCCGTTTTTATTGCCCTTATGTCAATCCGAGGAGGTATTTTGCATAACATTAGTCAAAGAATCAGTGGAAAAAAAGAAATTATCATTTTAATTGCAAATTTAAGTGCTGTGATCAATATTCCAGACATGCTGAGCTATAGTATCAGAAACCATACTTAGAATAACATTTATATGCAGCTATTCCTTTCTGACAGATTTTCTGCCTAAGTACCGTGCCCAGTAAGAAAAAGAAGACAAACAGTGAAAGTTCTCATTCTGGGAACACACTGAGTGATCAGGAGAACAATGTGGAAATCAAGGATGTCCCTGAGGGATGTGTTTGTCTGAGTCAGTTCAAAACCCTTTAAACTGGTCTTTCAAAAGAACATGATGCTCTTATTTGTTCTGTTTTGCAGCAATGTGCTGATTAATGCTTGTGCAAATTTTGAGAAGACTAGTTTGGCATAAGGATTAGTTTTCCTTCACCCCTTCTGCTCCCTCTTGTTTTTGCGTGTGTGTGGGTTTACAGCTGACTAAGCCAAGATCAAACTTAAAGAGGACACTTAAAGAAACTTTGGTGGAAAGTGAGACAGAAAATATCAGCCTTCTTGTTGTTCCTTGTTATGTGAAGGCAGAAGTGCACAGCTTTCTCACAGCTTCATTTTTACAAAAAGTACATTATAACCAATTTTTTACTGGCATGAGAGATTTGCAGATCTGGGAGGGATTCCTGGGACGATCAATCTTCCCCAAACAATGTGGGTAATGATACCAGATAATCATGGAATCATGAAATAATGGAATCTAAACCCCACACAGAATCACGTAGAATCAAAACCTCACGGAATCACAGACTGGTTTGTGTTGAAGGGACTTTAAAGCTTTTCTTGTTCCTACCTCTTGCCATGGGCAGGGACACCTTCCACTATCCCAGGTTGCTCCAAGCCCCATCCAGCCTGGCCTTGGACACTGCCAGGGATGGAGCATCCACAACTTTGAACAACTTGTCCCAGTGCCTCACCACCCTCACAGTGAAGAATTCGTTCTTAATCTCGAATCTAACTCTGCCCCTTGTCAGTTTAAAGCCATCCTCCTTTGTCCTGTCACTCCACGCCCTTGTCCAGAGCTCCTCTCCAGCTCTCTTGTAGCCCCTTTAGGCCCTGGAAGGTGCTGGAAGGTCTCCTGGAGCCTTCTCTTCTCCAGGCTGAGCACACTCAGCCCTCTCAGCCTGACTCCGGAGCATCTCTGTGGCCTCCTCTGGGCTTGCTCCAACAGCTCCACATCCTTTTAATGTTGGAAGCCCAGATCTGGACACAGCCCTGCAGGTAGAGGGGGTCTCACCTGAGCAGAGCAGAGAGGCAGATTCCCCCCCTCAACCTGCCCACCCTGCTTTGGATACAAATCAGGACACGTTGGGCTTTCTGGGCTGCCAGTGCACATTCTTCAAGGAACAAACTTAAGAACAGTTACACAGCAGATACTACAGAGAAAGAATGTACTCTTTTTAAGCATTAACCTCACAGTCTCTGCTGGCCAGCTCGTTATAACTACCATGGTGATGATCTCATATGAAAAACTCTCTACTGAGCAGCAAACACCTAGCAGAAAAGGTGAGAATAGTAATTTCAAGCTTTCTTCACAGAGACTCCTTCTAGTTCAAAATGCCACAGATATTTTTAGTTGAAAACTTGCTTTACCAGAGGACTGATGCTGCAGCCAGGGAACTTGCTGCTTCACTTTTTTCTCTGCCCTGATCTTTCCAGTGTAAGCAAGGAGATTCACAAAACAGCTTCTTATATCACAGCAGGAGGGGAAAAAAGGCTTGCTTCAAAATACAGCATGTCATATCATCTCTGTGTGAGTCAAAATACTGGGAAACTTACTCTCTTGTAGAATATTTACCTGCCTTGGACTGAGTTGCAGGGTTTTAGTCAGTTTTAAAGAACAAAAAACCTGCAGTCTGATATCTCTTACACTTAAGAGTTCTAAGAATCCATTGTGAAGCACTTCAGGGGGGAACAGAGTAATACTAAAGTACCATTACAGAAAATAGCACAAAAGGGTGCCAGGAAAACTGAGCAGGAAAAGGTAGACAATATTTTCTGTGGAAGGAAAAAAGTACAAGAAATATGAACCACCAAGTCTAGGGGAAGGTGTTCCTACCCATGGGAGAGGGGCTGGAATTAGATGATTCTTGAGGTCCCTTCCAGCTCAAAACATTCTATGATTCTAAGATTTTATGACTCTGTGATTCTGTGACTCTGAAACAATTGCCTGCATCATTAGAGGAGGTTTGATGTCCCCAGGATTCTGTGACTCTATGACACAACTTCCAACTCGCACCTAGGTCATAGAAAGATTAACTCTGCTCATTAATTGTGGGTCTCTGCTCCTCTGGTGGCTGGATGCCACAGAAATTTGAGTGGAATATACAGCTGGGGTATGTGGACTGAGGCAATATGCCAACTGCCAAGATGCCACATTAAAATCCACTGGGCACCAAAGCAGAACTGCTAAATCTGATTGCTGGGGAGATTTAAGCTTTGGGGCTGTAAATGGGCTCACTGTCTAGGACAGGGCTAAAATCAAATATATAGACTGAAGCCTGCATCTGTAGGTGGAATGAAGCAGGAAAAATTTTGTCATTAGTCTTGCTTGGCTATAAGCAAGGAGTTCCTGGGGTATCTGGGCCAAAGAGAAGGTCAGTCAAGAAGCCAACAAAAAAAAAAAAAAAAGTGAGTGCAAGCATGTTGTGAAATTTGGGCAACAAGAAAGACTGCATAACAAACTTGGATATGACAAATGAGAGATGTTTCACTCTGCCCATCCATTTTTCTACCCCTGAGAGTGGTGTTTTGCGAAACGTACACCAGTGTGAAGAGTCAGTCTGTTCTCCCCTCTTGCCGGCACTGCACTTCTGCTGCTTTCCTTGTATTGTCAAGAACAAATTGATTCTGAGGACAGGGCTTCCCAAGACATGGTGAGACAAATTAATAAGCTGTCCTTTCTTTTCCAGAAGGCAATGTCTTCCTGCACACTCTCATCTTTGCTGTCCCCCCTCATCTGCTTTCCCACTGCTCACCCTGGATGTTCTGAAGAGACTTTTCTGAGCTAATATACCTCAGTGAAAGGGAACTCAGTGGATATTTACTGCCTTTTGCCTTACTGGATATTTTTCTGTCTTTTCAGTGAGTTACATCCATTCAGTAAAAAAGTCTGACAGGTGCTAGAGGCAGAACAAATGGATGAAAAATAAAATTATGTGGCAAGGAGTAGGGGAGGGCTGGGGTTAGTTAGAGAGGAGGAAGAGGTGAACAGGGCAAGTGGAAATAGGGAGTCAGGACATGTAGAAGGTGTCTGGTTTTATCCCAGGAGTGTGTTCTGAAGGGCACTTACAGGAAAGATGGAGAAAGAGTATTTACTGGATCCTGTAGTGACAGGACCAAGGGGAATGATTTCAGATTGAAAAGTGAGGAGGTTTAGATTGGATATTAGGAAAAAATTATTTACTGACAGGGTGGTGAGGCCCTGGCACAGGCTGCCCAGAGAAGCTGTGGATGCTCCATATGTGAAAGTGTTCAAGGCCAGTCTGGATGGGACTCTGAGCAATCTGGTCTAGTAGAAGGTGTCCATGCCCACAGCAGGAAATTTGGAACAAGATGACCCTTAAGGGCCCTTCCAACCCAAACCAGGCTGTGATTCTGTTGCAGAGCACATTCAGTGCAGGTAGCTCAGGGTGCAGCAGAACTCAGAGGAGACCCAGGCAAGAGCTCATGAACAACTAGCCCTTGGCACAGCCAAGGGCACAGGGACCTGTGGCCCAGGAAAGGGACCCAAGACTTTCCCCACATTAAGTCTGTGAGGGTATAAAAGCCCAGGGCTTCCTTGGTTCAGGGTCCCTCCTTGGAGGCACCCAGCTCAAGTTGTTGTTTTGTTGTTGCACCAAGATTAAACAATTTGTAGGATCTGTACTTCTGTGACTCTACTGTGGGGAACCTGGGGTCGGGCTGATAAGGAAACCTGATTTGACCAGGTGAGTGTGGGGTGTGTGCAGGGAGCCAAGCCAGGCACTGGAGCTGCCTGCTGGTGCTGGAGGTGGTGTGAGTGTGACTGCCAAGGTGGCTTCTTAACAATTCTGATTTACCTTTCCAATTAAATTTTCAGAACTTCACTTACAGAAATAATTTAATCTCACTGTTCCTTATGCACTGAATTAACCCAGGGGCTTGGCAACTCTGCAGACACCAGTCAGACCTCAGTGAGATGGTTGCTGGTGGAAACAGGAGCCAGAGAAATCTCAATTTGAACTACAAACTTTATTTTCACATGTACTTCATGCTGCTTTGTGATAAGGCTTTCTTGGATTTGTTTTGTTCTAACAAAACAGTGTCTCTGTCTTTTTAAAAGCAGTGGCTGCTTCTTAATCCAATGAGATTTTTCTTAATAATGACACAGCACATAATCCTGAAAGCCTGGGGGTGCAGTTTAGCCATTTGGAAAAATGACCTTTTGTCCTATTACTGGAAGTAGCGAGCAGGCTATGGTGCCTGAATTTTGTTTCCTTTGCACCACAGAAAATAATTCAAAACCTGTTGCTCAGTGCACTGGTTTTGGCTTGAATTGAGTCAATTTTTTCACAGTAGCTGGTTTTGGATCCAGAATGAGAATACTGTTTGTAAAATACTTACATTTTGGTTTTGCCAAGTCATATCGATACTAAGTTTGGAATTTTTTGTTTGTTTATTTGTTTCAGAGTTTTTTGATGGGGGTTTGGGTTTTCTAAGGGTTTTCTTTGGTCTTATTCTCTGCTAATGAGAAGGAAGATAAACAAAATGGCAGGAAGGTACAGCCAGGACAGGCAACCTGAACTGGCCAAAGGGATATTTTACACTATAGAATGTCATGCTCAGTATATAAACTGGGGGAGTTATCTGGAACAGGGACAGAAAGGAAACTCTGACATTATTTGTCAGTAGTTAGTGGGCACTTAAATTATTCATCACATGTTTGGGGTTTTTTATTTTCATTATAACCACTATTATAACCACTATCCTGTACTTTACTCTGTTTTTAGTTACTAAACTTCTCTAAATCACTAATTTTTAAACTTCTCTAAACCTACAAGTTTTACTTTTGATTCTACTCTCTGCTCTACCAGGTTTAGGGGGAAGAGAAGTGTGTTGAGCAAGTGGTTGCGTGGTGCTTAATTTCTGGCTGGGGCTGGAACCACAACAGGGTACTTGGGTATTTGGGAGTAGACACAGACAGCACAGCTGACCCCAAGGTTAGGGTTAGGGCACCCCAAAGGGATATTCTGTACCATATTCCACCAGGATCAGTTCATGAGGAGAGGGAAAGAAAGAAGAAGGAGGGACCTGCTGGATGTCTGCTGGAAACTCAACACAGCAGGGGCAGCCTGGGAGGGTCCTGGAGTGTGTGAAAGAAAACTTCACTTGCTGGCAGAGCTGCTGAGCCCACCAGGGAATTGTTCAGCAGATCCCTTTGGGCAGTTGAGGTCAGCTGTCTGTCTGTGTCTACTCCCAATTCCCCACACAGCCCCAGCCCAAAGCAGCACCTGGGAAGGCTGGCCACTCTTACTGGAGGACCACGAAGGTGCCTGGGCTGCCCTGCTCCACGGCAAACACCAGCACAGCACTGAGCTGCAGGTTGGAGGGGCCGCTCAGCAGCATCCGGCAGGAGCGGGAGCTGGGCAGCAGCGTCAGCTGCCAGTGCTCCCACTGGCGCAGATGCCTCCAGGCCGTCTGCACCGAGTTCTGCACCCAGCAGCCAATTTCCTCCACGTCCAAGTAGGAGCCTGTGCAGAGGTTCTGCAGCAGGGGTGAGCGCTCGGCCTTCTCATTGGTCCTGGAGGGGTGGACAAAACACGGGACATTCCTCGCATTGCTCGAGCAGGTGCACTCCAGCACCACACGGATGTTGGAGCATGTCTCTGGCAGATGCATCCCCCTGTACAGGTCCAGCCTGAAAGAGTGTCCAGAGGGTGGCTGCAGGAACACGAGCAGCTGGTACAAGATTCGGTCCTCAAAGATACTCCAGGATTCATGGATGTTGTCATTCCCGGTCGCTGGGTGCATCTCCGGCATGAAAGTGTCCTTGGAAAGCACTCGGCAGACACGGAGGATGTCATGCATCATCTTCTTCACATCCTTGCACATGTCAGACAGTCCCTGCATTGACGATTCGTTGGGCACAGAAAACAGCCTGACACTGTGGCGTTGTTTCCTGAACTTTTCCTCCTTCTCCTCATCATCCTCCTCACTGCCAGAGGTGTCCTGCTTACAGCAGGTGCAAGATGTAAACGTCATTTGCCAGATCACCCAGCAGACCTCGATGACTATGCCTGCTGCAGCAGCCCAGAAGAGACAGAGCTTCAGCCCAGAGAGGGGCGAGGCTTCTTGTGGGGACCTGATCCACACAATCTCCTGCAGCAGCTGCATTATCTGGTACAGAAAACTCTTACGCTGCTGATTTTGCTGGATTGTGTGCGCATCAATCCGAAGGTGTTGCGTCTGCTTCAGCAGGGTGGCCAGCACAACCACGAAGAACGTGATTGACATAGCCATGGCCTGGAGGAGGTGGGAGAAAGGTTTATCCAGCAGGTCTGGGTGAACAGGCCTGAAGGACTGCAGACCCTGGCTGGAGACAGCACAGGGCCCATCCTGCCCAAGCCACCCTGATGGTCGTCCCATGGCTGGACTGTTCCCCATGAAAGGACAAGAGACCCCTGAGCTGTCTCCTGAGGCCTCATCCCTGCCATGCTGGAGCATTCCATGGGTCCAGGGGCACCTGGCACATCCCCAAAACCTCTCTGGCACCACTGGGACCCCTGAGCCCTTCTGCCCCCAACCCAGAGAGTGGCACCCTGCCTTGCCCTGCCCTGAGGGGCCCAGGCCCCAGCTGGAGTTAGAAACCCCCCTGGGCATCTGTCCCATTCCCCATCCATCCCAGCCCTCCCTGTGCATGTGCACTCACCAATTGCCCAAGTCCAGCTGCAGAGGGTTGCCTGGTGTTGTCCCTGGGGATGGCTCCCACTGTCACCTGTTCTCTGCAGTGTTACCACCACCAGAGCTGACAAGCCCCAGACTCCAACCCTGCCCCCTGCTCAGCGGGTTCTGGGCATCACTGCACCGAGACCAAACACACTGCAGGAGTCACAGGGGTCTCTTGGCAAAGCAGGGACAGGCCCAAAAGCCAGCACAGAGAGCCCCAACTCCCACTGTCCCCAGCCCCAAGGGCAGAACCTTGCCCTGCTCTGAAGGGCTCAGCTCTCACTCAGGGTCAGAAACCCCCCTGAGTTTCTGTCCAGTCACCAAACCAGCACAGCCTTCCTCGTGCACGTGCACACACGATCACGAAGTCCAGCTGCACTGGGGCTGCCTGGTGTTGTCCTTAGGGTCAGGTCCCACTGTCACCCATCCTCTGTGATGTCACAGCCACCAGAGCCTCATCATCCAGCTGACAAGTCCCAAACCCCACCCCACCCCTTCAGCGAGTTCTCAGCATCATCACCCCAAGTACATCATCACTGGGCAGGGGTTCCCTGGGGCTCTCCTGACAAAGTGGGCAGCCCAGGCCACCCTGATGGTCATCCCCTGGCTGGGCTGTGCTCCATGAAAAGACAAGAGACACCCAAGCAGAGTTTCCCAAGGCCCCATCACTGCCATCCAACAGTGTGCCATAAAACCCTGGGCACTCAGCACATCCCCAAAGCCTCTCTGGGCACCTAACACCCCCCAGGAACCCTGAGCCCCTCTGTCCCCAGACACAAGAGTGCTCCTGGCACTGACTGACAGATCCTGGGATGCACTGACTGACCCTGGGCACCAGGCAAACACACAGTTCATGATCCCAACCCAAAGGACAGAGCCATGGCTTTTGAACTGATGGCTGCCCTACCTAAAGAAACATCACATGCAATCTCTCTCTGACCATATCTCTAAAACTTTCACCTTTGCAGTGGTTGGGTCAGTTATTTCAATGGATTTTATAAATCCAATTGGGTTCTTACAGTAGTTCTGATTTGGATTTACTCAACTCTGGAAAGAGATGCAAGTGCAACCTTCAGGGCCAGAGTTGTGCTGCAAAGGTCTTTTCTGAAATGAGCTCCATTCAGCTTTTTGATTTACTTAAGGAAAATGAAGAATTGTATTGGGCATTGCATGTTACATAGTTCAAGTCTGACAACTGGACAGTTCAATCAACCAATTCTGCACTGCCTTCAAAGGAAAAGTTTTTGGGAAAAAGAAAATAAAAATTCACAAGCTCCTGTTTTCTTATGGTAGGCTTTTTCTTCCAGTTATCTAATTTCAATTATCTTTATAAAAGCATCTCTTACATTTTTTCCCCTGAATCAGATTAACCTAGCACAGTGTTTAATAATGAATTCCACTCAGCATGCCAGTAGAACAGAAAAGTTCTTTTGTCTGATCTCAGACAAGTTCTCTAATAGGTAAAAATGAGATCCACAGGGCAGAATATGCTAATAAATTATGAAAAGAATTTATTAGAATTTCTGAAAAGTATTTGACTTATCTCAGAGAACATTTAATGCGGTTTTGTGATTATCAGCCCTTTTCAGCTTGTTGCTTTAGAAATGCATGAGGAGCAGAAGACAACATTTGCAGATCATTTTTGCATCTTAACAGACCGTGCCCATAAAACTGTTACTGTTCTTTAACAGTTACTTCGATATTCAGCCTTACTAGCAGGACTGCAAAATATTTAGATACAAGCCCTAAACCCTGTATTAAACTCTTCTAGTGTGAGGAAGCTCAGCTGGGTGGATAGCATCAATCTTTATAATAGCCTGAAACAAATACCTGAGACTTCTGGATTTTAACTCAGTCCTGTTCTGTCCAGTGACTTATTTTGTCTGTTCAATTGGTAAAACACATACGATGTGAGTCCCTCAGGAACTTCATCCTGTGAGTAATAAATGAGCCTGCAGCATCTACTTTATTGATGTGATGGATCCATTGCCAGCCTGATGATTGACACCATGTAAATCACAGCAAAATCAGAAGGTATACTACTAAAATTGAGATTAATGTCACCTATAATTAGACATGCAGTAATTTGTTATGATTACCCTGTGTCTTATTTTGTTGCCTTTTTCTAAAATGCAAATTATAAACAGGAATGGAAGAGATCTAAATTTAGGCATGCTTGGATCTGATCTGCTGTTTTAATGTGGTAAATTTTAAACACTGAGAACATTTAGATGAACTTTCAGGTGGGAAAGTCCCAGAACAAAGGGGCTCTTGAGCTTTTTGGTTTTGCTGATCTGGGTTGTTGTTCAAGGCTCCTTGGGAACTGTAAAAACATTTCTCAGTATAGGACAGATGAGCCATGATGAGCTAATTTTCTGCAGTGCTTGGATAAAAACAAATTTAGATGCCATACAAGAGTCAAATGTGTTTATCAATACATATTAATATAGAGACATGTCTGTATTTGTTCAGAGGCCTGAATAAATAGAGGAGTAAATTTAATTAGGCAATGTGATCTCTGCCTTACGTTGTTAATGATAAAACTTCTGGAGTTCCCACTTGCTGACAGCTGCAGGATCAGGAAGAACACAAAATGTTTGACTGCTGTGATTGCACTGACAGCCATTCTCCATCTCTCCTGCTGTCCTGAGCTACATTAAATCCTTAAAAAACAGACCCAGTATGAGGAAATCACACTGAATGAAGTTTATGTTGTCCTGCAGGTGTGCAAAAAATCTTTCAGTCAGAAAAGTGATGTATTGGCCTCATTAGGGACAAAGAGGGACTAAGAACTGCATTTCTGAGAGCATTTAATAATTAAAGGAGACTTTAAGTTGTACTGAATGGAAGGAATTAGCCAACTGTAGTTTGGGTATCATTACCTAAGAGTCCATGCAATTAAACAGTGTGAACTGAGATGTCTTGAGTCCAGTCTAAACTCAGGTGATGACTTCTTCCTCCTGATATTTGTGGATCCCAGTGTTCCTCCCACACCAGCAACCTAATCAGAAATTTATAAGTCATCATATTTGACTGAATGTGCTGCAAATCTTTTTATAAAGAAAACACTCATTTTGATAGAAAACCACATAAATCCTGGAATTATAGTTTTTCTTACCCAGTCCTGAATGAGCAAAAGTTCTTGCCAAGGCAATGCTGTGAAAGACTTGTTCACAGATGATCACATCTGTGTCCAGATGAAATTAAAATGGCAAAGCCATTGGGGACCAATTCATAGCAGATGACAAAGAGGAAAGAAACAGGGAAAATAAATTTAGAATTGACATTTTCCTTAATGAGTACTTCTTTGAACTTCGCTTAGAAACAGCTAGTTCTACTGCCAGGGGCTGATTTTTTCCAGGGTCTGTTGCAAAACTCAGCTGAATTTTGCAGCTGTTTTCAAGCACTAAAACCACAGGGCCTAAATATATAGACATACAATGATGAACCTCCTTATAAGTAATACTGATGAACAAATAATGCTAATGACTCTACTTGCCTTCTCCCAGTAGGTATCTGGGTTCACTGAGAAGATACCACATGTTCTTCTATTTTGTTTATTTTTATTAGCCTGGAGGATTTTTTTTAATTAATGTTTGCTGCACAATCACCCTAATGCCATATAGTAACTACAGGAAGTTTCTGTAAAAACTTTTCTCTGTACAGTGACATTTAGTTATCTCAGCCACCTCTTTTTGTTCTGTCCTATCCATAGTATTTTATTGGTACTATGACTCAAAATTTCGACATTCACTTTCTTATACATGAGTATTTTTTTATAATAATAATAAACTATTTTCTAAGGTGTCCAATCATCCAGTAATTTTTCGACTTTTCAGTCCATAAAGTATAGAAAAAGAGTTTGCAGGAAAATTATGGTTTTATAATGAAAGGCTGAATGTTTATCAGGAAAACCTTGGAAGAAAATGAAGTTCCATTGCTTTTCCCAGACCAGTAAAATCCTTTTCTCCTTCTGTAGATAGAGCCTTACTGAGGTATCCTATTTATCTGTACTGGAGCACAGAAACTATAATCCAGGATTCTCACCCCACCACCTGAGAATCATGAGGACACACCTTTCCTAAACCATTCACTGTGCAAAGTGATAACTTAGGCACTTCTCATGTTCCACTTTTTTATTCATCCTTCAGTGCTCATACTGGGATTGCCAGAAGTGTCTTCACCAAGGGAGCAATTAATAAATTAGGAGATTGGACAAAACAAATGTTAGACCCATTGGAGGGAGCTGTGTTGCCTACCCTGCTCAGAGATTTTCCAAGTGATTTATTGACTTCAGTCTTTCTCCTCTTACTTGTGCCGCAGGATGTGTTTACCTGTGATAAACAGGGCAAGAATGAGGTGTCTCTGGGAAACAGGTTTGCTGGTTCACTTAAGCCCTTTGAAGGCTCTTGGTCTCAGTGGTGCCATTTCTGGGTTTCCAGACTCAGTGGGGTAAATTAGCACATCAGGACACATTTAATGGAGGCTCACACTGCTGTGGCCTGTGCACAGAATTGCTCTAGACACAAGTGCTGGATGATTGGCATTGTGCCATCTCAATTAGCAACAGGGAACGAGAGATTTCCAGGCTCATTTCAGATAATCTTTTAAAAATGTAATAGTTTGTATCAAACTCACCCAAAGCATATGAACCCGATTGCAAATGTCAACTGAAAATCACATTGGAACTTCTCTCTGCATAGCAGTTTGCTCCCCTGCCAGTCTGTTGGTAATATTATGAAAATAACTTTTCTATCATGGTGGTATGTCCATTTTGGGGCCTGAATCCCGTGTGCCATGGGATTGCCTGGCAGTGGTCTCAAAGAGACTGAAATGAGAAAATCAGATGGCTTCTATTTGCAGGGGAGATTGAGATGTGAGAGCTTCAAAAGCTCAGTCAGGAAATTAACTGCAGGAAAATATTTGAAGCCTGTAAAGTTCTGAATTAGTTGATAAGGGATTTTTTCCTATGATTTGATTTGAATGATCTCATCTGACTTCTCATTCCAAACCCATAGTGACTCTTTAATACATTACCCACAACCCTTTTTATGCAGCAAAAGCATTAGCTCAGCTGTGTGATTACAGTGCCTGACCCACACTCTGATTTTTCAATCATAAATACAGCTGCTGAATTTTGGATTAAAAAGGGGCATTGTAGAAAATGTCAGAAAGGGGAACTGAACTCAGCCTTTGCTCCACTAAGTAGTTGTTAGAAAACTAAAATAAACCAGAATGGCTTCTGTAAGGATTATTTCTTACATTTTTTTTTTTTTTCTGCACTATTTGTTTTGCATGTACACTGTAATAGGTACTTCTGAAAGACTAAAAGGTATGACTTAAAAACTGTTTTAAAGTAATAATTGTGCATTATTAAGTTGGAGCAGACTTTTTTTCAGCACTCTTTAATCTAACTGTGCTTTCTGTACATCAGCTTTGATTTTTGCCTGCTGTGCTCTGTGCAGAGTTGTGCATTTTGGGATTTTCATCTGAACAGACAAAATTAGAATTTTTTCGACACAGAGGGACATTTTGGACAAGAGAGTTCTTTGCATCTTGCATCCACAGTAGATGATCTGAAATCTCTTTCTAATCAATTTTTCTTTTAGCTACTTGCATCTCTTTAAGTTCACGTTGCAAGTTTCTGAGTTTATAAAAAAGAATTAATTTTCTGTTCTGTAAAGTGACAGAAAGTGGCCCAGGAAAGTGTTTGTATGTTTGTTTGCTTTTCCTTGTGTAATCTGACACGCCTTTTGTTATGTTCCGTGAGATTCCTCTAGGATGAGAAAAACTGTAGTTTTGATCATATCAAGTTTGAGAGTCATAAAGAGAAGATCCATTTCTTATTTTATGAGGAGACATAACGTAGTCTGAAGAAAGAAGGATGTCGTGAGCATAGGAGAGAAAGAGATAATTGTACATTTATATTCTAGATTTCCTTTCTCTTTCCTTGGCATTTAGTGAGAAAATAACACAGAGTAAGTTTTGCAGCCTAAAATATTTCTTTATGCCTAGTTATGTTTTATCTTAATTCTAAAACTGGGTTGCTCAAAATGTCAGTGTCAGCTGGTTACTAAGTAAGGCTTGCATCCATATATTCATTTTATTGTTGAGAAGAGGAAGGAAACAAGGAGCAATACTCTCTTTATTATATACTACAAGACAAAATATTCTGTTTGGGTGAAAGGTGAGGAAAGACCATACATTGGGATACCTGAGGGAGAGAAGAGCTGACTTTCTGAGACAACCAGTTGATGCACTTTGGTCTCGAAGTTGGACATGCCATAATTCAATCAATGGTACAAAATGTGACATTGCCATTCAATCAGGAAAGTGACACTCTCAATGTTAGTCCACATTTGTCTGGGTGCCCTCTTATCTCTGTGCTCGTGCAAAAGACAGTATAGATGAGACAAGAAAGTCACTGGAATTATCTTGGTCCAGAATCTATAGATCTGATAATAAGAACTTAAATTTGTTCTCTGTGGGGGTGCTGGAATAGTATCATAAGTTTCTTAGTTGTAGGTTTGATGTGATTTGGACTTTAACCCTAGCCAGGTAAAGTTTCTGTCTTGGAATGTGCTTATCAGAGGTTGATAAGAGTTGCCAAGACAACTCTAATCCTCTGCCCTGGGTTTCGATCGTCCTATTGTGTTTTCCCCCATCCCATTGTACTTCTCCCCCACATGTCCACCACCCCCAGGCCCCAGACCTTCAGGAGAGGTGTCTGACAGGGATTGGTGAGTCTCACAGGGCCACATCCCAAATCCACCTGATTTGTTAATGTTGTGTATTGCATTTTGACCTTACCCACCTGGCTTTGTGTGATTGGTCTTGTAACCTGTATCCACCCCTGAGATTTTGGGGGAACAAAAACCCCCTGTAACCGAGGCCCGGGGTCACTCCCCAGAGGCACAGGCCTGGAACCAGGGGCTGCCCCCTGAGTCACCCGAATAAAACCTTTTCTCCCTGAGCCTCCGGAGTGTCCCCTCTTTTAAACCACGGCCGAGACAGCTAAGGCAAAGGGGCTGCGGAGCCAAAAACCCACGCAAAGGTACTGTTGGACGTATCAGAGCTAGCAGGGTGGCTCAGCTGACGCTGAGCTGACCTGAGAGACAGATACGCGAAGCAACAGATTGGCGCCCATTCGTGGGGCCTGCAGACGCCTTTTGACCCGCTGTGCCGTGGGAGCTGACACGGAGGCCTGAGGAAGACTCGGACCCTGTGACCCAGAGACCTTCTGAGAGGACGTCGCCTTGTCGTGTCCCGAGGTCTTCAGCATTTCACGGAGCCACTGGGGTTGCTAAAAAGCACCCCTGGTGGAAGAAGGGAACAGCTCCTGCCCAGAGGAGTCCCTTCAGGCTTGTGGTTGCCCCAGCAACGTCTCCAGTGTCCCGAGGGCTTGGTGAGTATATTTCCTCTAAGGGAGGGGAGGATACCCACCACAGAGGCTTGGGAAGCCTCAGGGAACCCTAGGAGGGACGGGACAGGGGGGGACCGGGGGTCCACCCGAAGGAAGCCCTTACCCCTAGGAAAGGACGCCCACAGGGATTTGGGGGGTGGTTTTGCTGGGAAGGGGTGGTGGAAAAGGATAACAGCTAGTCGGAATGGGAAACGGACTAAACACCACCCAGAAAGAGGTTTTTAAAAGTTTAATTGGAGTTTTAATTGTTGCCAAAGTTAAATACTCAAAAAAGGAACTGAAAAAGTTTATTAGGTATTTGTTTTTGCATTTTCCGAATGTTAATTCGGACCAAGTGAACAGCATTTGGTTCTGGGAAAATGCTTCTAAAAAGTTGGAAAAATTAGGGAAGTCAGGAGACGTCCTGGCTGCAAAATTTGCATTCTGGCCGTGGCAAATAAAAGCTGCCTTAGAAGAGATCACAGGAATGCAAGATAACAAAGTTGCATTCTCTCACTGCCGTCCCTCAGTCCCTTCCCCCCATACCCCTCCCCCTGCCTCTCCCAAGTCCCCCCAACCCCCCCGGTCCCATCCCCCTGCCTCCCCGAAATCTCCTAAACCCCCCAGGTCTCCCCTTTTTCCTTCCTCCAGGTCACCCAAGCCCCCTAAGTCCCCTAAAACCCCCAAAACCCCCCCAGGTATTTTAAAAAATGCTCCGGCCCCCCACGGTTCCCCCTCGCCAAGCATTTTGAGAATTCCTGGGTCCCCCGCTCCCCGCAGCCACGGCCGGGTTGCGAGAGGCTCCCGGGGCAGTCTGGCTGGCCAGAACGCCCAAACCCCCCCCACTACCCCCCCGATTTCCCCAGCCAACAAACCCAGAGTCCGTTTCTCATTCGCCGAGGAAGACCACCAGTCCCCAACTAGCCCGGGTGGGTCCGGCAGCGAAAACGGCTGTGAGAAACCCCCGAAGGGAGACACAGAGACCCCCCCCTCCCCAGAGAACAAAGGAAAAGGCCTCCATAATGGCGGCAGCCACGAGGTGCAGCCATCACCTCTTTGTGCCTTTCCCCCTTCTTCTTGTTCCCAGAATGCCTTTCAGCCCCCTCCTACTGGCCCTTCCCTGTACCCGCCCCCTTTTCCCTCACAAGGCCTTCCCCCGCCCCTTCCCCCGCCCCTTCCCCCGCCCCTTCCCACGCCCCCGCAGAGCCAGGGGTGGGGTTTACCCAACTCCTACTGTGAGGGCACCGCCCCAACTCCGCCCAGAACCTTCCCCCTGCCCGCCCCGCCCCCGGAGCGGGTGGTTCCTTCCTCCGGGAAGGCTCCTTATCCACCCCACCCCCTTTTTCCCCAGCCATGTTTCCCGGATCCGAGCTTTGCCGAGCCATGTGGGCCCGGGGAAGCCCCGCACCCCCCACCTCCCCCACCCCTGCTCCTGGGACCGGGAGGGAATCAGGGCACGACCCCAACAGCGTGGGGCTCGCCGCTGCCGCCGGTGCTGCCGGCCCCCCCTCCCCCGCCGAGGCTGCCGGCTGCCCCGCCCCTGCCCGGGCTGCCGGCGCCTCCCCCAGTGCTGGGACCGCCCAATGCTGGGACTGCCTGGGCTGCTGCCTCCCCCCCCCCGGAACCGCAGCCGCCCGCTCCCCTCCCCCCACCGAATGCCGGCGCTGCAGCCGCTTTTGCCGAGTTCCCGGAACAGTGGCTGAAAGGACCGGACCCCGTGGCCCCCCCTCCCTTTCTCCCCCCGCCGCAGCAGCACCCCACAGCGCCGTGGAGCCCCTTCCCTCCCCCCCACGGCGCGGCCGGGGCGCCCCTGCCCCAGCCCGCCCCCCCGCAGCCCCCTCCCACAAGGGGAGCCCCACCGGCACCGCCCCCGCCCTACCCCCCACTCGGGAACACGGTGTCCCCGACTGCACCTCTTTTGGGAAATGCTTTTCCAAGCTTTCAACGGCCACAGCCGCCCGTGCCACAGGCAGGCTGGGAGCAGCCCCCAGCTTACCACTGGGAACCTGAGGCAGCGGCTGGGGTCCGGGAGGGAGAGAAGCAGGAGCTCGGGGATGCCAATGCAGATGGGGTACCCACAGTTACTCCGGTGACATACCGAAGGAGCAGGGGGCAGGGAACCACGGTAGCCACCTGGAAAGCGTTGTCACAGACGCTTGTTAAAGACCTCATGAAGGCATTAAAGGAATATGGGCGACATAGCCCTTATTTCGAAGGCTTGTTGTTTACTTCTTTTGGTGGAATCACAGTTGTACCTTTTGATTTGAAGCAGATTTTCAAGTGCCTCTCAAGCAAAATGGAATTTGAGCTATGGGAGGTCACTTGGAAAAAACTGCTGAAAGCTGCATTGCCAGGTTTGCTGGAGGACCCAACCACAGCAACTGATAATGCAGGCAATCCTATTACCCTAAACCACCTGTTAGGGGAAGGGGATTGGAAAGCAGCCTCAGACCAGGCTACCAACATTCCCCAAAATGTCCTTGAGTTTGTAGCTAATCAAGCATGCAAAGCCTTTCTGAAAATGCGGCCCGATGGCCCCTCACAATATTACTTAGACATTTTTCAGGAACCACAAGAACCCTATGTCAAATTTGTGGAGCGACTTGCTTCAGCTGTGGAACAGCAATTTAATGGAGAGGAGGCACAGAAACAAGTGATTCAGCAGTTGGCTTTCTCTCATGCGAACGAGGAGTGCACTGCTGCAATAAATCTGATACCCAGAGAACCAGGCTCGACACCTCCTCTCAAGGAGATGCTACAAGCCGTCAGTGCCGTCGTCCCACGCTGCAGGAAACCAGCCCTTAGAGAGGGGAAAACGCGCCATAAAATCACCGCTGCGGCTGTGGAAACACCTAAAACACCAGAACCACACAAGAAGAACGCTCCTGCACGTGCTAACAGCCAGTGTTTTCTGTGTGGAAAAAGCGGTCACTGGATCAATCAGTGTCCATTGAAGGGACAATTTGACAATTTCTTAAAACAGGAAAGGGAACATGAGGGGAGGGAGAACAAAAAGAACACCAGGGTGTCAAAAAACTGATTCGAGAGCGCGGAACTGCCCAGCGTGACGATCCCAATCGGGCAGCCCAAACAACCCAAAAAGAAAAAAGGTCACCTAAATCAGATTTGTCTCTCTCTTCACAGGACCTGACAAAACAAAGGAAACCGAGGCACATAGTATTGCCTGAGCCATCAGGATCCTTGACAACAGCGGACAGGTATGAGCCATTTAGGCTCCAGTTGGCTGAGCCTCTTCACCTGCGGGACAGTCAGTGGCAAACAGCCATGGTCTCAAAGGAACCCGGCACGTGGCACATGGTGGAGACAAAATTTGTGGTCATTGGGGACTGTAAGTTCACCCCCTCAGACATACAGGTCGCCCCTGGGACAATCACAACTGACCCAGAGCGATTTGTTGTGTGGCTCCGCAGTGAAAACCCACCCACCTTCCTACCAAAAGGGCAAATTATTGCCCAGGCCATCCCTGCAGTGCAAGGACTTGTAGTAAAGACTAGTCCAGAGGAAAGTGCCACAGAGAGTGGCAAAGGAGAAAGCGACAAAGACACCACTGTCGCTGTGGTAAAAAAGATAGGCTCAAACAGGCCAAAAGATTTCTGTAAGCTTTCTATGAGTGGGGAATCCAAACTCCTTAAAGGAGCTTGGGACACAGCTGCTGATGTGACGGTCGTCCCAGAAAGGATGTGACCATCACATTGGGAACTGCAGGACATTGCCAAACATGTAAATGGTATTGGAGGCTTGCAACTAGCAAAGCAGTCAAAAAAGGCAGTGACAATTGAAGGGCCAAACGGGCAAATGGCCACGCTACGCCCATTTGTTTTGGATTTTGATGAACCTCTGTGGGGAAGAGATTTGATGTCCCAATGGGGAGTCACAATTAATATTCCTGACCCTCCAAAGGTTTTTCAGGCAGTGGTCACTGAGGAGCGCCCTATACAGAAACTGAATTGGCTGTCAGATGAACCAATCTGGATAGAGCAGTGGCCACTTTCTAAACAGAAGTTAAAGGCGCTCAATGAGCTTGTGGAAGAACAGCTGAAAAAGGGCCACATTGAAGAGACCACTTCACCGTGGAACTCTCCAGTGTTTGTCATTCAGAAAGCAGATAAGACCAGGTGGAGGCTCCTCCATGACCTCCGCAAAATTAATGAGGTAATTGAGGACATGGGATCCCTGCAACCAGGGATGCCTGCCCCAAGCATGCTCCCCGAAAACTGGAGTTTGACTGTAATTGACATAAAGGACTGTTTCTTTCACATTCCCCTCCATCCTGATGATGCCCCAAGGTTTGCATTCTCGGTGCCCACCTTGAACCGAGAGGCTCCACGAAAGAGGTATCAGTGGAGAGTCCTTCCGCAGGGTTTAAAAGTTTCGCCAGTGATCTGTCAAAGGTATGTTGCTTCCCTGCTCGCACCTGTGCGTGCAGCGGTGCCCCAAGTGATAATCCAGCATTATTTCGACGATGTGTTGATTTCTGCACCAACAGATGACCTGTTGGCACATGCCCTTGACCTCACTGTGGCTGCACTGGTTGATGCAGGTTTTGAACTACAGGAATCCAAAATTCAAAAGATGCCACCCTGGAAATACCTAGGGCTGGAAATTGGGAAGAGGACTATTGTTCCTCAAAAATTGGAAATCAAAACCCAAATTCAGACCCTTGCAGATGTCCATCAGCTGTGTGGAGCTCTGAATTGGGTGAGACCTTGGCTAGGTCTTTCTACCGAAGACCTGGCCCCCCTTTTCAATTTGTTAAAAGGGGGAGCTGAACTGAGTTCACCCAGGGCCCTCACCCCAGAGGCAAAAATTGCACTGGATAACATTCAACATGCATTGTCCACCAGACAGGCCAACAGATGCAAACCTGACCTGCCTTTTCGTTTCATCATCTTAGGAAAGCTGCCACATCTCCATGGGATGATTTTTCAGTGGAACAACAAAACCCTCAAAAATTCAAGGGAGGTCCAAGGCAAAGAAGATCCTCTCTCTATTATAGAGTGGGTCTTTCTGAGCCACCACAGGACCAAAAGAATGACAAAGCCACAAGAATTGATGGCTGACCTGATTCGGAAAGCCAGAATGCGCCTTAGGGAACTGGCTGGTTGTGACTTTGAGTGCATTCACATGCCAATCAAATTGAAATCTGGTCAAATTACAAAAGCTATGCTAGAGCATCTGCTTCAAGAGAACGAAGCGCTGCAGTTTGCCCTAGATAACTACCCTGGTCAAATTTCTATTCATCGGCCTGCCCACAAAATTTTCAATTCGGATGCCCAATTTCGATTGGAATTAAAAAGTGTCCAAAGCAAGGAGCCTCTTAAGGCTCTAACAGTCTTCACTGACGCGTCCGGAAAGTCCCACAAATCAGTTATGACTTGGCGGGACCCCGTCACCCAGAGGTGGGAATCAGAGGTGGTTGAGGTGGAAGGATCACCTCAGGTTGCCGAGCTGGCCGCAGTCGTTAGAGCATTTGAGACGTTCCCTGGACCTTTCAATTTGGTAACAGATTCAAGTTATGTTGCAGGGATAGTTTCTAGAGCAGAACATTCTGTGCTGCAGGAGGTTTCCAACGTCACTCTATTTAAGTTGCTTTCCAAGCTGGTCAAACTGATTTCCCACAGAAAGCAACCCTTTTATGTGATGCACACCAGGTCGCATACAGAGCTCCCAGGCTTCATAGCAGAGGGAAACAGGAGAGCCGATGCTCTCGCTGCCCCTGTGGAGGTGGCCCCTCTGCCAAACCGTTTTGAGCAAGCCAGAATCAGTCATCAGCTTCACCATCAAAACGCACCAGGTCTGGTCAGGCAGTTCAACTTAACCCGTGACCAGGCCAAAGCGATTGTGACTGGCTGTCCGCAATGTCACAGGTATGCCATCCCATCCATGCCCACAGGCGTGAATCCCCGTGGTTTGTCCAGTTGTGAAGTGTGGCAGACAGACGTCACGCACTTTGCCCCCTTTGGGAGGCAGAAATACGTGCACGTCTCTGTGGACACATTCTCAGGAGCTGTTTTTGCTTCTGCCCACACAGGGGAGAAGGCTGGGGATGCTATCAAGCATCTCATCCAGGCTTTCTCTGTCCTGGGCATCCCAAAGTCCCTGAAAACAGACAATGGTCCAGCATACAGGTCCAAAGAATTCTGCAGTTTTCTGCAACAATGGGGAGTGGAACACAAAACTGGGATCCCCCACTCTCCGACAGGTCAGGCGATTGTAGAAAGGACTCACCAGAACCTCAAAAGAGTCCTCAGCCAGCAGCAACCGATTCTCAAGATTGAGCCACCGTCTGTAAGATTAGCCCGTGCCTTGTTCACGTTGAATTTTCTTAACTGTTCCTTTGAAACCATGAACCCGCCGGTGACAAGGCATTTCCGTGGGAGCTCACAGTTGGAGCCCCGGGAAAGGCCAAAGGTCCTTGTCAAGGATCCAGAAACTCTGAGAATACAGGGTCCCCATGATTTAGTAACCTGGGGACGTGGATACGCCTGCGTCTCCACTCCCACCGGTTTGCGGTGGATCCCCTCCAGAAATGTGAGACCCTATGTTCCCAAGGCTTCGGAAATGAAAGTACCCCAGGTCACTGTGGCCTCCTGGAGAAGGAGGAAAAAGGAGGAGGAGGATGCGGGCCCAGAGGCAAGTCCTCCCAGCCCAATTACTCTTCCCTCCTGGGTTTTCTGTCATGAAGTGGAAGCAGAAGAGCTGTTTCCCCCAGAGGAGTGTTTTCGATGGTTGTTTAACTGACCCCTTTCTTCTAAGTTACAGAACCGCAGTCCAGATGATCAGCATGGAGGTCCGCAGCACAGCAGTTTGTGCCCTTGCAGTGCTGCTCAGCTTCCTGTCGATAGCCACCCCCTGGATTGTTCCACAGCCCAAAACCAATGTATGGAAAACGCTCGCAAAGAGTCTAGGACAAGATCACATCTGCCTAGCCTCAGCAGCAGCCCAAGATCCCATGTCATCCTGCCTGGTAGGAATCCCTGTGAAAGAGAAGGAGTTTCCATTCTCACTCCTCCAGATACAACAAAAATACAACCGAAAACCTGTTGAAGCTAACCACTTTACAGAAATTGGTGATGCCCCTTCAGCCTTTGTTATAAATCCCCTTGCTTTTTGGAAAGAGTGGTTGCAGACACTCCCGCGTGCCCCCCAAGAGCCCCAAGAATTAGACCTTCTTGGGTCCTCAAAAGCTCCTTTTTGTGTTCACTTTCGTTACACCCCCCAAGACGAACACACCAGGTCATTTTACCATTTGTTGCAAATTAAGGATTCTTATATAGCAAAAAACTGGTGCACAAAAATTGCACATGTTACCACTCCTTCCACTGATGCTCACAGTCCCTTTCCCCGTTCCCTACCCAAAGGTTTTTTCCTTATTTGTGGTGACAGAGCTTTTACAGGCATTCCTGCTCGGCTGATCGGAGGCCCATGCACTTTAGGCAAGCTGAGCCTGTTTACTCCAAACATGACTCAAATCCTCAATTGGCACAGAAAAAATTCCTCTCTCCATGTACCAATCCAGAAAAGAGACCTAACAAGTCTCGACCCAGATTGTAATTCGGAAATCATCCACTGGTCCAGGGCAAAGGCCACAGCCCTGACAGTTTTTTACCCTGGGTCTCGATAGCAAAATCCATGGGAGAATTAGGCCGTTTAGAATGTTGGGTGGCCAAACAGGCAAATTTAACAACTCAAGCTATAAGTGACCTCCTATCAGACGAACAGATTACCAGGCAGGCAACCCTTCAGAACCGCGCCACGATTGATTATTTACTTCTACTGAACCAACATTCATGTGAGGAGTTTGAAGGACTGTGTTGCTTCAACCTGTCATCTAAGGCTGAAAGCGTCAAAAAATCAATCCAGCAGCTGCGAGGAATGGTCGAGTCCATCAAACAAGAAACAGGAGACTGGTTTGACAACCTCTTCAAAGGTGTTGGACTCTCTAACATCGCCAGCTCGTGGATCAAAACCGGACTGTTGTTTCTGTTCATCATCTTAATTGTAGCCATTGCTTCTGGTTTGGTCAAAAGCCTGATCATGAATGCAATTTTCCCCACTACTGCCCCCTCAGTGCATTCAGTGACACCTGCCATCGAATTCCCACCAGACTCTGACTCCAGCAGCGAGTGTGACTCAGATATTTACACTCCAGACCAGTGACACAAATAAAAGAAAAAGGGGGAGGTGTGGGGGTGCTGGAATAGTATCATAAGTTTCTTAGTTGTAGGTTTGATGTGATTTGGACTTTAACCCTAGCCAGGTAAAGTTTCTGTCTTGGAATGTGCTTATCAGAGGTTGATAAGAGTTGCCAAGACAACTCTAATCCTCTGCCCTGGGTTTCGATCGTCCTATTGTGTTTTCCCCCATCCCATTGTACTTCTCCCCCACATGTCCACCATCCCCCAGACCCCAGACCTTCAGGAGAGGTGTCTGACAGGGATTGGTGAGTCTCCCAGGGCCACATCCCAAATCCACCTGATTTGTTAATGTTGTGTATTGCATTTTGACCTTACCCACCTGGCTTTGTGTGATTGGTCTTGTAACCTGTATCCACCCCTGAGATTTTGGGGGAACAAAAACCCCCTGTAACCGAGGCCCGGGGTCACTCCCCAGAGGCTCAGGCCTGGAACCAGGGGCTGCCCCCTGAGTCACCCGAATAAAACCTTTTCTCCCTGAGCCTCCGGAGTGTCCCCTCTTTTAAACCACGGCCGAGACAGCTAAGGCAAAGGGGCTGCGGAGCCAAAAACCCACGCAAAGGTACTGTTGGACGTATCAGAGCTAGCAGGGTGGCTCAGCTGACGCTGAGCTGACCTGAGAGACAGATACGCGAAGCAACAGTTCTCTACACTGGTGCTAAAATTGTTCATATCTTGCTATAATCTGTGGGAAATTGTGACTGATACGCAGCTCAAGATTGTAGTCACTTAAATGTCAGTGCCTACATCACAAGGTGGATGTCTAAGCTCCTTTTATAGCCAGTGAGATTCACAGAACAGAATTAATGAAGTTTTAGAGGTTCCTCTTACCCTGTGTAGATGTGCACATTTCATCACCCGAGTCGCTCCTTGGACTCCAGACTTCCTGAATCCTACCAAGTCTCTACTGACTGATGAGAGATGGCACACCAAGCCTATTTGTGAATATTTATGTTTTGCTTCTAACTCGGAATAAAATCCCACTTTTGGCCTGAGTTTACTTCTTCCCAGTGCTATTTGAGATGCCCCAAATGATCCAAAACACCAGGACTGGGATGTCAGGGCTGACACAGGACCCACAGGGCCCCTGAGCCCTTTCACAGCTGGAGAGCAGGTGTCTCCTGAAAGGCACTCAAGAGTCTCCCTAATAGCACCAGGCAACTGTGTCAGCAACTGCATCACATTCTTTTGATCTGGCTGTAAAAAGTAGTACACCCATTTTTCATATCATCTTTTAACCTCCAAATATAGTCTCTCCTTTATGGCACATTTTAGACTGGTGTATCATCTGTTATTAAGTATTTCCTAGGAAATTCTGAAAGAAGAAAGGAAAATGAAAGATTAAATAAATGCAAGTGGGAATTAAAAGGCAAGATCAAGAAAAAGGAAAATGAATCTTCAGTGATTAGAAAATAACCCATCGCTATTGCTTTATTTTTATTTTAGGAAGGATTAATTGCAAGGGATTAAGACTCTCCAGATTGCTAAAATTCTCAACAAATTATTTTTTAACAGCTGAAAGATGGAACAAGCAGAAATCCTTTTTGAAGGATGCGCGGGTAAGGGTCTTCTCTCACTCTTGTCTGCTAAACAGATTGCAAGGAGTTATATCTTCAAAGGGTTAAACTGATTACCAAGTATAAGTCTAGTACAAGTCTTTTTCTCACACTTTGTTCTCTGAAATAATCCTATTAAAATAAGAAAATTTATTATGTACCTATCTGCCCAGATTTTATCAATATTGAAGCCTTTTAAACAGAATATGTGATGAAATAAACCCTGCTCACCAATGTGGTAAAATATAATAGACATCAAAGCAGCTAAAAGTCCTCCTAAATCAATGCAGTAGCTCTGCAGCAATTTCTAGAACAGAAGGTGAAAATCCTTTTAATAATTGATAAATGAAGGAAAATGTATAGGAGCAGATTTATAGAATACCACATTTACACTCCTAAAAGACCTTCATTATGTCATTAACACCACAGTGATAAAAAGCACTTCCATCATTCATCAACCACATTGAGTCTGTCCTGCCGTTAAACAGATGGAATAATCCCTGATTCAAGTTCCCAAAACTTTTAGAGTACACTTACTTTCATTTTCTTGCCCTAGGCCAATCCATTTAACAACCCATCATAGCCAGGCTGGCCAGGTCTTCAAGCTGAATGTCATGAATAAGAAGCAGATTGAAAGTGACCTTTATTCTCCCTCCTCCTTCCTCTACCAAAGCCTGGCATGTAACATCTGAGAGAATATAAAGTCCAAGTTTCTATTCTTTCAAGGACATGCAGGAATTTTCCAGTACTGAAAGATAAATAAATAAATAGCCTTAACTTCATGATTAATTCTTTCATCATTTCCATGGTTTATAATGTGCTGGTAACTGACATTTAGTAAATACATATTTGCTTAGAGCTGCCTGTCAATGCTGCCAACCATTGCTTGAGCAATTCAATCATTTCAACAACTCTGTAGCTTTTATCTCCAAGTCCCAACCTCTGTCAAAAATGTATTTTGTAATATGCAAAACAAGAACATACCTTCCAAATAAGGAAGCTTGAGTTAAAAAAAAAAAAAAAAAAAAACACATCAAAAGATGAAGGTCCAGTTTTTATTCTGTTTTTAAATGTCTGTTTGCTTCTTTACTTGCAGCTATTCCTCAGCACTGTCTAATGACACGTCTTTATCCTTCAGGTGTCTTCTGTCATTTGCCATTTAACAAGCTGACTTTAGATATGACCTAAAATTTAGGATATCCAGGTCATCTCCCTTTGCCATCCTCCACTTGTGTTCTGGGAACAGCTATCTAAGCAAACAATGTAGGTGAGTGCAAAAAAATCAACCCCAAAATAACCATGAGAAAGTTAAGGCTGGATGAAAGAACGAGGTAAAAGGAGAGGGAGGAGCACGTTTACCTGTCTCAGGGACCTGTCAAACTTTGGTGACAGCTGGAATGGGTTCTGAACAAAGGAACAGCAGTCACCCAAAGCTTACTCCACTTCTGAGCTTCAGCTCAGCGGGTGGTTAAACAACAGATGATCTCGGATATCTGGCTGAATAAAAAAACTGTCTGTTTTAGTGCATTGTCATCGTCCCTTTGTTCTTTTCACTTTCAGCAGCCTTAGATGACCCTTTCAGCTGAGTTTGGATTCATTCAATTGCTCCTCATCATTTTATGGGAAACCTCACAATCTATCATAGATGAAATTACAGAGGATTGCAGAATATCTGAAGGGCTGTGCTAAAATGGTTTTTAGACAGTAAATCAAACATTATCTAGCAACCAAAACCTGTTCTTCCAATCAGCTCATTACTAGGTCTTTATGCATCTCATATTGATTATTTGTCTTTTCCCAGGTGGATACAGAACCATAGGGCTGATGAGCTGGAAGAGGCTCTGCTCATCCTGTAGCCTGTGCTAAACATTGCACTTGAAATGGCTGATTAGTGAGATGTTCATTAATGATACAAATGAATTTTTATCTTGTGGCTGGAATGAAATTAAAATTCTTGGAGACATGTATGTCCTTCTGATGGACAGATGTCCCTTGCTGCCTTTGTCTCTTTAGGGGGATTTTTTATCTTCTGTTTCGAGGGACTTGATTTTTTGTTGATTTATGTCTATTTTAGGGTCCCTTATCTCTCTCATTTCTTCTGTTTCTGCTTTCAGAACCTCTCTCTTTCTTTCCTTCAGGGGCCTATTTCTCTTTGTTCTGTCTCTCATTTTCTGTGTCTGACACATCTGCTCCCGCCTCTCTCGATGTACAGTGTGATAGATGGAACATGACTGGAGAAAAAAAAGAAAGTTTCAGTCCTCCCAGAGAGTGGAAAGGTGACCTGCAAACATCTGAACAAAAAAGGAAAGAAAGTTTATTTTTATGTGCTGAATATTCTGCACAGCAAGAGACACAGCACATTTAGAGACTGCACAGGAGAGACTTTAAACATCGCCTAGTCCATAGTCCATCCCATTAAATTCTGTGCACAGTTTTTCTCTTGGTCTGTGTCTGTGTACACATATAGATGAAACCAGCTCTGCTGGTAGAGGGCCTTATTTGAAATGTGGTACTTTTCCTCTTGTTTTCAAAGGGATTTGGTTGCTCAAAAGAATTTGCCTTTCCTGCTATGAAATCAGTTCTATACCACCTGGGCAAAGAGGGAACCAAGGAATCTGGTTCTTTCATATTTCAGATTTTCAGGATCTTAAAGACATTTGCAGCAGCTTGTTTTATGATTGTGTTTCAGATTCAGAGTTGGGGAAATTTTAATGATTTTAATTTTTTTAGGACAAAAAGAAATATGGTAAAGCTGAGGAGAAATATTTTTATTCATGGATGAAAAAGAAGAAAGGTTTTCCCAACCAGATCTGGTTTTAGAAGTAGGAAATTACTGTGGGCTTTCCAGAAAGACTTAATTTTCGCTAAAGATAAGTATATATCATTATCAGTTTTGCATATGATTTTTTATGTGAGCAGGACTGGAAGCCAGAGCTCCAAGGTCTTGTTTATTGACCCAATAGCTCAGATTTTGGGAGGTTTGAAAGTAAAGCAAGAGAGAAACACCAGGAGGTTACTGCTATGGAGCCAGGAGGTGACCTTTGACAAGAGGTGGAATTCCCAAACACAGTTTCTTGGTCCACAACAGGGATTTTGCCAGATTTGAGCCATATGGGATCAACTCCCAGGGTGGAGCTGTTCTGGAGCACCCAGAAATCACCCATGAGATCTTCCTGCATATTTGTAAAATACTTCTCATAAAACCCTGCCCATTCTTGTCAGATCATCTGAACAAATGCTGTTCTACAAAGCATTGCCTTCTAGATTAATGGGTTCGGCTGATTCCTATTTTTTGTTGTTGTTGTTTTTCCTCTTAATTTAAAAGGTTTTTCATTGGAAAATTGCAACTAGCTGTAATAGAAACTGCAAATTCGTTTCACATATGCCACCCCAGAGTCACCAACTGGCGTGGTAAATAAGTAACAATTTATAAAGTGAAGCAATCTGAGAACATTCCCCAGCAGTTAACACATGGGAGGTATGAATATGCATGAACCATTTTCAGGTTGTTATGGTGCACATTTTCATTCTGAAACAATTATAAAAAACATTATTAGAGAGGTGTTAAATGTGTCAGAGAAGCATTTGGAACAGCCATTTTCACAGAGCTCTTTATTTTGGGGCATTGCTGTTTTCTTGTGATTGGTTTTTAAAAAAACCAATACAACAGTACTGAGAAAAGAATTTTCTCGATAGTAATAATCTGATTTCCTATGAAAGGATTCGACTTAAACTCAAACAGCCTGTTCCCATTTCAGGTCTCATTCAGGATATCAGTGCCTGTGTTTTCAGGAGCAATCACCAAAATTTTAAGCCTGGCCTGGTTTGTTCTTCACTGGATCCACTTGGACTGAAATATTCCCAAACCTGCAAATGACTGAAAATTTAGTGCAAAAAGTCATGGTTTAGATAGCTGTAAGCTCTGGGAAGTCCCTGGCTGGATGAATAGGACTCTGAGTAACTCCTACTGCAGTGATGTTGGAATGACAATCAGAGGACAGGGCGGGAGCTGTGAGCATTCCCTCTGTTGAGTGCCAGCAGAGATGGCTCAGGGTTTCTCAAGGCTACATTTGAATTTTTCAACTTTCTCCCCCCAGCCCCTTTTTGTACCAGAGGAGTAGAGGCTGAGATCCTCCCTGGTACACAGGGATTGGGTGGGGATCTTGTCCTGCACAGGCACCAGCTCCTTTCTTTCTCTCTCCATGCCTGGGCCAGCCCTGCTGGTGTTTCAGGGGTCCTGTCCCAGGCACAGGGTAGGTACATGCCTTATCCTGCTGTCTTTCTGTCTCCTTCCCTCACAGACAGAGTGTAAATCCTTCTCCTGGTCCTGAGAAACCACCTCATAATCTCACTTCACATCCTTGGAAGCGTTCTCCCAATCTCCACTTTAAATTTCTTAGGGTCATTTAGGTCATAAGAAAAGGAGTAACAGGTACAAATTGGAAGAGGAAAAATTTAGGGACTAGATCCTAGATATTAGGAAGATTTTTTTTTCTGTGCGAGTGGTGACAGACTGGACCAGGTTGTCCAGGGAGGTTGTGGATGCACCAGTCAAAGCAAGGTTGGATAAGGCTTTGAGCAACCCGCTTGAGTGGAAGTTGTTCCTTCCCATGGGAGGGGAAATTGGGACTAGATAATCCTTAAAGTCCATTCCAACCCCTTAACATTCTATTCTATGGTTTACTTCAACTTTTCCTCAAGTGTCACTTCCTATCTGTCCTCCCTTAGGAGAGATCACTTTTGTAAGATCACTTACGAAGGGCAATCCTGTCTTCTCTTTATCTTCATTTTGGTAACACAGTGGTGTAGCAAATATTTCTCCAAATCTCTGTGGTACAGTAAATCTTCTCTTCCCAATTATCCTCCTCTTGCTTCTGTTGCAGTTATGCTGCCTCTTTTTTCACAAATAACTTGACCAGAGCTGTGTGTTGTGTGCCTATTGGCTCTTCACCATAGTCACATGTAGCAGAATGAATAATTACTTATCTCAACAATTAAAATAAAAAAAAATAGGATTATAGCAATGTTTTTATAGCTTCCTGTTCTTCTCTTCTTCTGTTATGTCCCATTAATAACCTCTCAGGATCTAACAATAATTTTTCTCAGTAGATGTACATTTCTTGGCACTTTCCTGACTACACTTTCTTCATTTCTATTATCCCAGTAGTTGAGCAGGTCTGTTTCTTCCTGTCTGACATTTATCTCCTCAGTTTATTGACAGCACTTCCTTACTTACTGCCAAACCAAATCATCAATTTTCTACTTTTTTTTTGTGTCAGGGTCACTGATGAAAATATCAAGTAAAATTGGTCCCAGTGCTGATCCTCAAAAAGTGCATCTGAAGAATGCTTCCAGGCAGGAAGGTCCTCCTATCGTATGATCCATTCCCATATGCCTTTTAAGGGGATCTTTTGGACCTGACAGCTTTTTAGCAATTCCATCTCACTCTGTTTTTGGTGAAAATTCTCCATGTGGCTCATTATACGAAATGCTTTCCTCAAGTCCAAAGAGATGAGAGTCAGAGCACTGCCTGTCTGGAGAATATAATTTCTGTTACAAGAATAAAAACAGACAGAGTTAGTTTGGCTTGGTCTAAACTTGGTAAATTCAAGTTCCATTATGTCACATTTAGCTTCATGTCTTTCACTAATTTTTCACTTGAAAATGTGTTCTACATCTCTAACATATTATTGAGGTCAGCTTAATTGGTCTATACTTGGTGAATTCCTTTTTCTTCCATTTTGTAAGGAGCAGTATGTGCTTGCTGATCAATAGCCAGTGTCCCAGATTTTTGAAAATGTGATGGTCACTGTTGTTAATTCTGTCACATTTTGAAATTTATTCAGCTCAGCCTCCCCTAGCTGAGATTGACTTATATCTTTTGATAAAGTTCCCAGGTGTCATCCCCTTCATCCATTGTACCTTTAACCCCAGAGATCAAAATTTGTAACTGTATTTTTAAAACTGTTATCATCAACATTATCATCATCAACAACATAAATATTCCCTGTATCATCATCCCACATATTAAGACAAGTAGAGAGAATATTTTATATTTTGGTTCTGGAAGACAGGTTAGGAAATGTGCTTCTTTTTTTGCTTTTTATTTCCTTTGGGAGCATCTTTTACCCTTTTATGTTTTTTGTAACAAAACCAGGAGATCAGTAGCCCATTCCTCCTATGCTTTGTCAGACTCGCTTGAACAGATGGCAAATTCTCTAGGGCAAAATTTGCCTCTAACTATGTGCCTGAACTGGGTCTATTATTTGCTAGTGATAGTAATCAAAGATAAAAATGTTAATCCCACTTCCTTTTTTCTTTACTGAAAGAGGTGAGCTGGTATCAGGAAATATGAGAATTTAGTTTTTGAGTAGAAATTTGCATGAAAATTGCACAAAGACAATGTACCAGTAAGAACTAGGGTTCTGTAATAACTTTGTAAAAGTTTCTGTTTAATAAAGTACATAGAAAAACTTAAAAGGTATTTAGCAGTAATGAATTTATCTTATTTTCTTAAGAGATTAGTTTGCTTTTTTTTTTTTTTTTTTTTTTTTTAAGTCCCAGCCATGGAAATAGAAAATGTAGCATCATATCCAAAGGTGCAGGGAAGGGACAAACTATAATTTCAGTATGTTATGAAAAAGATAAAATTCATCTTCCAAAACACCACCAGAAATCACTTCCTTGCAGTTGTGTCTGAGGCTTATATGACTTAAATGTTCCAGGGTCCATTTTGTAGCATCCTTGATGGTTCCTTCTACCTCATAAATGCCCAGTAAAATAGAAGCAGCTTGTATTTTCAATTCAGGGAACTGCAGTTATGTGCTTTGCTCTGGGATCAGATTGCAAATCAGTCATATTTTTGTGGCATACTTCTGTAGGATGAAATTTTATCTAGTTTCTCTTGCTCAAAAAACTTCTGACTCTCCAGCCTGATGCGCTCCTTAACCCAGTCTGAAACTTTACAAGAGTATATTAATGTGATTCTGAATTGCCCATTCATCCTCGGGTAGAGCAATTTCTCCAGCACAAAAGAGCTTTCTTTAAACAAATAAAGATAATTATCTACTGACCATTTATCTAAAAAAGCAATAAAAGACAATAGCTTTAAAAAGCTAAAGCCCAAACATTAGTGTAATTTATGGAGCCATGCTAATTAATTTGCCTGAAAACTTTTAATTTATGTGCTTTTCCTTTTTTTCTCAAAGGTTTTGTTAGAGGTAGTCTCTGAAATCTGATGTCACGGGAAGCTCCCTAATTTTCGATGTAACAATCGTCATAATTATTCTATGGGTGAAAAAGCTTCTTCTCACTCATCCACCATGCTGAGAAATGAACATCAGTAAGAAGAGATGCGGACCAGATCTGGCTGTAACTGGAATAAATGCTGGGAGTAGGAAGGAAGAAATGGGTACTGCAACAAGTGAAAATATCAACAACATCACTGGGAATATTTGCACTCACCGAAGTGATCTATGTTACTTCAACTGTTTCATTTTTAGATTATTTAATCCCTTCAGCTTTGTATTAATTTTCCAATTTAAGTTAAATTGTTGCTGAGCTGATGGCAATATATGGTCAAAATATCAGCTTTCAAATGCCAATGTCAAAAAATAAAGAAGTTTTGTCCTTTTTAAGACATTTTCTACTGATGCAAATGTAATAAATTGTGTACATATTTTTGATGCAAATGTAATAAATTGTGTACATATTTTTAGCTTAATTCTGAATGTTTTGGTATGGTACAAACAGAAGATTCTGAGAATTGCATGCGAATGCAAAGTTTCCAGTACATTGGAGATGCTTTAGGACATCCCACCTGGCCTGAAGGTCTCCCATACAACCTTTCAATGATGAAAGCCACACTCTTGTGCCTTGAAAAACTCAGGATGATTTAATCAATCTTTTACTTTACATCATTATTTAATTTTCCTCTTGCCTTGAGGAGATACAAATTTCATTGTCCATTTTTGTTGAATAATGTTCATCATGAGGCCATCAAATAGATCAAGGGAGGAGCAGGACTAGAGAGGAGTCAACTCTGTGTTGAGCTGAAATCCACAGCAGAGGGATCACTGCTGGTGGGGCTGAAGGAGGTGAAACAAAGCAGAGTTGAGCTCTCAGAGGATAAGACTATCAGAACAGAGGTGCTGTTTTCTTATTTTACAACTTCCCCCTTTACACAGCATGTGATCAAACCAGGAGGCAGGACTGTGAATGTTGGCTTCTTTTTTTTCCCAAATAATCATAGATTTCTGTTCCTATAAGCAAAACAAAACAAAACAAAACAAAACAAAACAAAACAAAACAAAACAAAAAACAAACAAACAAACAAACAAACAAACAAACAAAAAACAAAAAAAAAAAACCAACCAAAATCCACCAAAACCTTGATTCAACAGGTGCAAACATGCAGAGCAGAATGAACACAAACACCTGCATGCACATATCTGTGCCCATACCGAAAATCCTGGATTGTGTGGAGCGGTGCTCTGACAAAAATGGGAGAAAAAAAAAAAAATACAGATTCAAATGTTCACGCTGCAGAAAGCAGGACTGCTGACCCTGCCAGCTCTGTGCCATCAGAATGCAACACCACCAGCAGGCTGCTTGTCTGATCTCTTTTACAAGCTGCTGGGACAGCTGATGAAAGTTTGAAAATAGCTGGTTTTTTGGTTTTTTTTTCATTTTCATGGTGAAATTTATGTCTTGCACAGTTTGCTTCCAAGGCCAAGGAGATATATATCGTGCAAACACAAGCCATGAAGGAGCACAGGCAGATCTGTGTGCTCCTAGCAGGTTTTTGAGCTGAGTAGCAGCACCATGTGCTGCACAGAATGATGCATAACGAGGCTCCTTGTTAACCACTATTTTTACAGAGCTGGTTTAAACTGCATTAAAGCACCACCATGGCATTTACATCTTTGCTTTTACTGCTGTAAAATTCAAAAATTCATTTTTTGAATAAAAATTCACATTCAAAATCTGCTGTGTCATACCCAGTTTGCCTGTAGCCTCTGCGACAGCAATCAGACCAGGAGGTGACACAGGAATCAAGGCCCCAGTTCTGGTGCAGCCAGACTGCTAAGAAAGGTCTTATTTTAATGTTTCCATCACTTCTAGCCCACAGCAGAACTGTGTTTTATTTGCATTTTTTCCATTCCTTTAACTTTCTCAGGGAAAAAAAAATAGCAGCAGGTGAAGGCTATCAAGCTTTAGCCATTTTATTGTTTTGCCTTCATTATTTGCCACTGCTATAAGGCTTTGCTGTTTTGACAGGTTCATATTCACCCTGATAGAAAGCAGTAGTAACTTGCTCATTCACATTGGTGAACTTGGAAAATTACTTTTCTCAAACAATCTTTTCTTCTGCTGGTTTTTGAGCATTAGGCGTTGACTGCAAATTGCCACATGGATATTTATTCTTACTGGTAAAATATTTTCTTTTTTTTTTTTCTTATAAAAATTTTTTACAAGGTTGGGGGTGGAGGAAACCATGATTACTTTTTCTTCATATACTTGTACATCCAGAATCATCTACAGGCAGAGCATATCTTTCTAGAATAAAATGTATTAACTTGAGTAGCTCTGAATTCACAAGACAGGCTTAATAAAGTTTTTTGCAGCCCTGTCAATGTATGAGGAGGACTGGCTGGAGAGATTAAGAGATTGTCTCTGAGGGCTCCTTACTTTTTGAGTGAAGGTCAAGGTCACTCACAATTTTCCAACACAATAAGGAAGTTCAGTTTGTTTTGTTGGTTTTTTGTTTGCTTGTGGTTGTTTGCTTTTTTTTTTTTTTTTTTTTTTTTTTTTTTTTAAATTTCTTTGCATAGAAATGAGAAAAGGACTTCTTGATATGCAACATTTATGAATTGTTCCCTCTCTATGTTTCCCCTCCCAAGGTTCAAATCAAAGGTTCCAGGGTTCAAACAAAAGACTCTTTCTCCTATGTTGTGATTGGGGTACACATCAGGGATCAGAGATGTAAGAGGTACAAATTTGGGTGTCCTGACAGTGCAGTTTTCAGTCACAGACACCTCCTGGCTTTACTCAGATTTATGGGTATTTAATAAATGAAAGTTTCAACAAGACTAGCTCATAAAAAAGTTTCCTTGTCAAGAAATCAGTGTTTTGTCACAATTCTCTTGAGTTTAATGAGATATTCAAGCAGCTAAACAGAAACATAAGTTTTCCTTGCCATTTTCCAACAGTGATAGCATCCATCATGTCACCAAGAACTGTAAATGGCCAAAGAACAGAAATTAAAGATGAAAGAAGCCTATGATTTATTTATTTTGATTTTTACAAGCTCTAATAGAAGAAAGTCTAAGCAGTGTCCCTTTAACCTTGGAGAAAAAAATCCATGCAGGGAAAAATAGAACTTAAATACACCCCAAAAAGTAAGGCACAGACCCGTCTTCTGTTCTGACAGAACCACTGATCCTGGAACAGGTGTAGGAAAAGAAATCACTGATTGTCCTGCCCTGATCACAACCATGCACACTATCCCCATAACACCTGTGCACTAACTACCATTAACTAGGTGAAAAATGCTAATTTGGAGACAGACCTGTGGATTGGGGTGGAAAAAAAATCTCTCTGTATGAACTGAAACTACTTTTTTAAACACAACTGGAATGTCAAGCTAGACCTTAGATGTATAAAAAAGTTATCAAAATACAGATTTGGAAGTGCTCTTTCCTTCAGGTCTACCACAACAGGAAGCAATATGTGCACTGGAGAAAATGTCCCATAAATCCTGAAGGAGTGTGCCAGTGGAGATTTTGATCACAGATCTGGGGATTGCCTCTCTGAAAAGTTATCTTGAGAAATTACTTGATCATTGAAGGCTGGCATGTGTTTGTGGAAAGTGAGTCTGCTGAGGAGTAAGGGTGGGAACAGACTTATCAGGTGCAGGTTTAATCTCTTCAGATTTACAATTTAAATAACAACAAAACAGCAATTTGGGATATAAGTTAGACATTTTTCTCATTAGGGGATTAAAAGGTAATAGACTCTAGAAAAGCTCACTGAGATTCTAAGCTCAGAATTGCTGGGATCCCTTCAAATGAGATTATATTGTCAACTGTGTGCTTTTGGCTTGTTTTTGCAAGACATTCTGGCTTTTAGGGAGAGAAGGAGCTGGGCTTCTTTAACACAGCACTCTGTTCTGAGCTTGGAAACTGGGAGCCTGTGAACTGCTTTCAGTATATTTATGGCTCCTACAACAACATTAACAGAACAGTTTTAGCTGAATTTCATTTCAAGGTTTCAACCTATTACCTGAAGGGGTCAGCAAGGCACCTAGTTTTCTGTCTGCTCTATCTTTCTAATCTCCCTAAGCCTGTCACAGTCACTGCCATAATCCTGCTGCTGACAGGGCCCTAAAAATGATACTGTGCATGTTTAGTCAGGGGATTTCAGTCCCAGAAGACTGAGTAGTGCTTGCAGCTACAGGTACCTTATTTACCTGATGTCTTGTAATGTGTCTTCCCTCTGCACTACCCATGCTGCTGACACCGGTTTGTACCAATATTTCTGAGTGTTTTGCTGATCACACACCTGCTCCCCGAGGGCTTTTGCAGTTTCATTCAACCTGCAGTTAAAAGTCAGACTTTCTGTTCTCCCACCCTCTCTGCCACTAATTGCACAGAATCACAGATACATGGGGCTTTGGTCTCATTTATGTATGTCATTTTAGTATTGTGTATATGTATGTGGTCTTCCCTCTCTTGTGTATCCCTATATGGAATTTCTGACACGGTTTTTCATCAGTCTGAGCTCATTGACTTTTGAGTAGGTGATTTTCTTACTTACATGTTCACCCATTAGGAATAAAGTAAGCCAAATGATGTGGTTTTATGACCAAATAACTTTACTCAAATTGTCCTTTAAAAGAATGTCTAAGAACTGTTTGCTGTGAATGCAAACAACATTGTTCTTTTTTCCTCTTGGAGGAGCAGGTGAGGGCTAAAAGTGAAGGTGACCATTCACACACCCTGGTAGGACTGTCCACAAATACAATCTGGTCTGTAGGAAAGGGGTTTCCAATAGATGGAGGAGGGAAGTTCTGGAAATGGTTTAAAAAAAGGGAAATAATCAGAATGAGAAACAGCTTGATTTTAAGGATGTGCTCGCCATACTCATGGAATGTACTGTACTTGATGAAATTTTCTGTACCAAGAGATGAGTTGAAGAGGTCAGGCAACTCCTTACAGCCCTGTGCCCCTGGCTGGAGGATCCAGAAGCTCCCATAGTGACTGGACATGTCCACCCCTCGAAGCTGGGAAGGGATGGGCAGATTTCAGGATGGCAGGAGCTTCTGAGCCTGAGGACCTTCCTGGCTTTGCAGGTTGGGGAGTCTGGAGGGGAAAGCTGCTGCTCTCAACTGGCCCTGAGCACACGAGGTGTCATCCCTGCAAGGTGATGCCTTCCTGCAGAGACAGATCAGCTCTCACAAAACCAAGGCAGATCCCACACTGCCCCAGTGGAGCACAGGGAGAACTGAATCAGGTGCAGCAGAACAGGAGCATCCTTAGGAAAAAGCTGCAGCACAGTTTGTGAAAAGTTTTTGCAGGTATTCTGAATGCTTGTTAGAGCAGCCAGAGTGGTTTCCCCCCCTCTTTCTGTATGACGGAGGATTCCTCAGTGGTTTGACTACAAACTGGGAAAAAAACAAACACCATACAGCTTTAGCAGCCTGAGGTTCCAGGAGAGTGCTGAGAGCTGTATATTGCTGAATACTTCACAAGGAAGTGCCTGAAAAAAGGAAAAGTTAGACCTTGATTATTTACTCTTTTCAGGTGCTTCAAAATATCTTTTAAACGAGCCCATAACAATATTCTTCTCACTTGTAGCAAAATGAAGAATTTTTGTTACGATAATTGCCTGATATTAAATATTTATTTTCCCATTGCTGAACACACACACCATACTGGGTAGATCCCCCATACTGGGCAGCCTGGGGAGAGTTTTGGTGTAGTGGAAATCACAACAGACAAAGCAATTTTCCTGGTCCTGCCACAATATTTCTAAACTAACACTGGAAATTTTTCTAGAAAGGAATATGTCTCATAGGATGTGATCAGATTGAAATTCAGAGTGAGTGTTTTATATTTTGGCTAGCTTGGGGTTTTAACTATACTATGTATTTTGAACTAAATTGCCGAGTTTTCAGAAGAAAACTCTGAAAGCTTCTACTTCTAAAGTGTTGAATGCTCTCCTGCTGATTTTTGTATCAAAACTGAACAAAAGAAATCAAAAAAGGGACTAAATTTCAAGCAAAACCACTTTTAATTTCATCCCCTTACAGTTATATTATTTTCAGTAGCCTTTTACCCATGCCTTCAGTTGCATGTCACGATGAAAATTATTTTACAATTAACAGTAGGAAGTCATATTGTCCAAGAGCTTTCATCACCCACAGCATATTACACTTCTGAAACAGGAATTTGGAAAGGACTCACATTTTGGTGACGTTCTCTGGCAACTCCCCTCACACATGCCTGTGCTGAAAGAGTTATTAGCATTTTCACTAAAAATGAGGAATTCTTTCATGTCTTTGATGGGAGGAAGTGGTGACAGGACTTTGTAGGACACAGACATGGGGACAAACTCAGTGTCACCTTCTCTACCCTGAGCTCTTCTGAGTGCTCATTCCAGTTAGAGACACACTCCAGATACCTCACAGACAGAAAGTCATGCCCTACAGGCTCATTTTCCCTGTGATAAAGCTTTGCCCAACTGTGTAACATCACTGCCTCCTTTTAGATATTGCTAGAATGGCTCCAAGTCCCATGGAAAGATTTCTCTGAGATCTGGCTGGGAATTTGGCATAGGATTTGGTTTCTGATGGAAAATACACTGCTAGCAAAATATATAGCAGTCCAAAAACATCTCCTGTCTTAATTTTGTTGACAAATAACCTCAAACAAACAAAAAACCAACCAAACAAAAACCTGCAAACAAACCAAAACAAATCAAAATCACACAAAAACCACAAAAAACCCCCAAACAAACCCCCAAACAAAACACAAACCCCTCCAAAACCTCTGACAATATTCTTCAAAACAAGCATCTGGGAAGAAAAAAATTTACCTGAAATAAAAAAAATAAAAAAAAAATAAAAAAAATATCCCAAAATGGATTTTTGAAAATCTGTTTTTGGGGGAAATAATTTTTTTGCTCTCAGTTTGAAATCAAAAATAATTGAAAGTAGAAGATTTTTCGGAGAGAAAGATTTTTTTTTTCCTGTCTTTACTTTTCATTGATTCCTGTGAACTTCAGACTGAAAATTAAAGGACACTAAAGACTTAAAGTGATCCTGATGTACATAATACCTTCAGTAAAAGAGCATCACTACTGGGATGCTGTTCATGAATTTTCCACTACATATTAACAGCAGCACTGGCTGATGTCATTTGAAAAGGGACAGAAGTTGAGACTTTAATGTATATGGAGAGAGATCTCTGTGCCTAAAGTGTGATTTGGGCTCCAGCTCCTGCCCTTGCTTCTTTAATTAGTTAAGCAATCCAATTAGAGGGGAAGCTGATTAGAGACCTCTAACTGAGGCATCACAATAACTAAGTAGTCCTGTGGGCATCAAAACCAATGTAACCTGCTTTACTGTGCATTTCTGTCTTTTCCTTGACCCACCAGTTCACCAAATTATCTCAGGGTATAAACTTACCAGTATTTGATCTTAAACCTTCCCTTTACTGGGTTTCTTTGGTTTTGGTGACTCTGAGACACTCACTGTTACTGAAAATTGAGCTGAAACCAGCCACTGTGATCAGAATTAGGGACTGAAAAAATATAATAGCAGTAAAAAATGAACTAAAAAATAAATTTTGCAATCAGGATTTAATTTTATGGGCAAACTCCATTTCAGTCCATATCAGGTATTCAGACTCTGTCACCTCTTTTCACTTAATTTACACCCAAGCTTAGATTCTGTGACCACCTCTGCACTTTCTGCCTGCAGAGGATCAGAAGGAGCAGAGGACTGAGCTAATGAGGACTCACAGTTATTAAAATGAAGGCAGGACTGTCACCCAAGGTTTGCACAATTCCTCATTACAAGGCCTGGGATTGATTTCTGGATTAGTGTGAACAGGTTCAAGATGTTCTGCCCAACCCCCCAGATTACCTGATTCATGGTGGAAGATTCACCATTTTCCCTGGAAAAAAGACAGGAAAGAATTCAAGTTTTAGCATCAGAGTTAAGCGAGGAAAAATGTCTGTGACTTTGGCCTTTTAATGAAATACTCAGGGTGCTGGCTCTCACACACTAGATTTTGTGTTGTCATCAAATTATGTAGTAGAAAGCCACTGGTCTGAACAAACATTAGACAGAAAGTCTGAGAGTGTGAATTTCAATCAGAATTTCCTTTCTGAGCATCTAAATTGCACCAGTCCCCACAAAATATGTAATTTTTCCATTCTTGGGCACATAAAGCCAAGTCTACAGTAGGATCAATCATGGTTTGATGAAGGGAAAGAGAACCAATCAGTTTAATGAAGTGCCTCCTGCTGAGACTGAATATTTGATCCAGGGACTACATTTTTAAGATGAAGGTTAGGCACCAGTGGTGCCTAAGCCACAGCTCACTGGGAAAAAAAAATGATGTGAAAATAAAAGGGTATGAAAGGAACATCCAATTCAAAGTTCTGTAAGCAGCAGGTCATCATAAAATCCCTTTAATAAATTTATGAAGCCTTGAATTAATGTTAGTGGCGTTGGCTGAGGTTTTTGATAGTACTGAGGATGTTAGAAAATGCCCCCAGAAGCTGAAAGGAAGACGAGTTGAATGGAAATTCACAACTGGACAAAACCTTGTGGAGAACCTCAGGACACAGGACCACACACACTGTGGAGTGAGTGCTGTGCTGTGAGCTCTGCAAGCAGAAAGTGACAGCAGTCAAATCACCTGTGATCCAGCCTGGCTCAGCAGTGCTGGGAGTAGGATGGGCAGTTATGTGCTGATTTTATAACTCTGTTTATCCCGAGCTTCAAACTTGTGCTTAACTCTTTAACCACATGACAACAAATTTACCAAAGGTGGGCATGTACTCAGGTTCTCTGCTGAGCCAGAGAATTCTGCCAAAATGCTGCAAATGACCTAATTTGTCATATTAGCACTGCAAACAAACACACTTGACACTTTTCCCCCAAGCTGCTCACTAAATGAATGGATTACACGGCACTTTTCCCCTTTAGAGCCAAGGAACACAATGCCAACACTCAGTCCTGCCTGCATTTTTTCCCCCATACTACAGAGTTGTTGAAGTTCATAACAATATTGACTTGATTCTTTCCAGCAGTTTTCCAACCCCTGATGCGCCTTCCTGAAAAGTTTTGTTGGGGAAGTTCTTATTTCAGGTTGGCATGCAATCAGCTGAGAGGAAGGTGATGAGCATTTCACTGTTTGAATAGTTTTTGTGTTTTGCTTGCTCCTAACTCCAAAAATGCTGTCACAGATGATCTGTACCAACCTTTGCTACTGAGAAGAACAAGACAGTTAAACTAATCTTTCTGAGATTATATTGGTTTATATTGATTACATCCCCCAGAGGAAAGAAAGGAAGAAGACAGAAAATAGACAGTGAAGTCTTTATACAAATTTGACATGGGAACAAAACAGTGTGACAAAAGTTTTATGAGGTTATTTCTACTGTTTTCTTGTTTAAACAGCCAAAAACACGAGTCAGAACTGAAAAAGCAAGATACGATTTTTATTATGTAAATGTTCCTTCAAGAAGAAAAATGCTTCTTACAATGTAAGTCTAATGGAAAGATCCAACAGCATCAGGAAAACAGAATTCAGATAGAGTGTTTCTTACTATCTTTAATGAAAAGAACATTAAATAAGAATTATGACTGTGGGAGAGCAAAAAGCTGAAAGAGTTATTGTAAACCAGAAAGACTTAATGCCTCAAACACCCAGCAGAAGAGAGCAGGAATGTTGTCATGCCAAGCAGACAAGGTGTGGTTTGAAAAGAGGGTCTTGTGGAGGCAGGACAGTGATTTTCTGAGAGCAGCTTCCTTGTCTCGGGTAACCAGCTCTAAACACAAGTTGGAGACAGACCTCCCCAACCCCTTCTGAGAAGTTTGAGAATATCAAAATGTGTTTGTGTGAGGAAAAATAGCACAACTGAGGGGCTAAGAGTGCTCCTGTTCATCACAGGAACCAGACCTGGGACGGTGTTGGGCCCCAGGGTGCTGACCAAGATCTGTTCTTTTTTATTCTATTTTCCTGTCTTCTCTTCTTCCTTTCTTCCTAAAAGTTCAAATCACCTTTCAGCCTGTCTGTCATGAGGTTAGTAGGTGAATCCACTGCTGCTGTGGGCTGTTCAGAGGTTAATCCACAGGCTCTTCAGAAATGTTTAAAGCCTTTCTGCTGTTCAACTTGTCATAAGGTTTAAATCATTGCTGCTGGAAAGAAAACTTCTTAATTGATTGCTTGGCATTGTTTCACTTTTATTTAGCCCAAAGTTTGGCTGCCCCAGAGCCAGTGGCTGGCCAAGAGCTGCCACATGGTACCCAACTGAACTCGATTCTCGATTAAATAAAGTAAAATTCATTGGGAATGGTGTCACCCTCCTCTCATCACACTGTCTGTAGCACACCCTTTAAGGCATCCATTTACAGAAAATTTGCAGTGGTTTCTTGTTTTGAGCTACACACAGGGCTTTTTGAACAAATACTGGAGGGAATTGAAGTGAGGATCATGGGGTAGGTGGGACATCTGAAATTATGGAAATGGCTGAATCCCTTAGTCATTCAATTTGCAATGCAAGTTTGCTGGGGTTTTTTGGTCTAAAGGTGATGCAGTTTCCTTCCCTTAAAGAGTATTTTGTTTCTGTAGTTTTGGATTTTATTTTTGCATTTTTTCACAAGATTTTACTTGTTGGCTCTGGAACAAAGGAGAGAGCATGGGAGAGCTGTCCAGGAATGGATAATATCTTTGCCCTTTTGATTGTGATGTTTTTTTTGCTTCAAAGGTTATTTTCTGTGATGGCCCCTACATGAACATGTCTTGTAAGGTGTTCCAGCATCAGATTTTAGAGGGCACTGGGTATGTACTTGACCTCATTGAAGTCAATGGTAGAACTCTTCCATGTGCTCTCTGGTCTGGAATTTTATCAGAGAATCACATAATGGTTTGGGTCTGAAAAGACCTCAAGGCAGGGGCACCTTCCACTAGACCATGTTGTTCAGAGCCTCACCCAGCCTGGCCTTATCATCTCCTGTGTTTATTTTTTTCCAGTTTTTCCCAATGAAGCCTGAAAACATTGATTTCTCTCCCTTTCTCTTTTCTCTTTACTACTGTACTCAAAGTTGATTGTCCTGTCCTTAGTGGAACCCTTAAAACCTACAACATAATAGGTGGAAAATTCTGTTCTCCCTCAATAGCACTTCATACCTTTGTCAGATACATGCTACAAGAGGCAAGAGAGGAAAAAACCATTACACTTTTGCCTGAATTGAGAAACTAAAATCTCACCGTGAGCCAGTGTTCTGCTTCTGTTGAGATAATAACTAAAACATATAATCTGATAGTACACTGTAAATTTGGCACACTAAACTTTTCTTTAAGCGGTCATCAAAAATCACAGTGACAATTTTTTCAGTTATAATATATTTACAATGGACAGAATCATTTACCAATTAAGTTGTTTTGGGTTTTTTTTCCCTGTACAATTATGAGAAAGGTGTTTCAGAGCCCAATGTCCAGATAGTCCTACTTTGTGTCATAATAGCTCATAGACCCTTCCACCACACACTTTTCAACCCAAAATGGTCTGGACATTTCTACTCCAGTATCACTTCCAAAAGGACTTCTTGGCTAAGACAGATATTTCACTGATTTTGTAGTGCTAGAACAGCATTGAGACCCTATTTTTTTTTTTTTCTTTTCGAGTGCAGCTCAAAAACGACCATGTTTTTAACAAAAAAAACCCCAACAACAAAAACCCCAAAACAAACCAAAACCAAAACCAATCAAACAAACAAATTAAAAAACCAGGAGTAAAACCAAACCAAATTGACTAAAAGATTTTAAAGAGAGTTTCACCCTACAACCAGTTTACTAACATTGATTAATTAATCCTTGTGACAGTGAAGTTAGTGACTGTGGATGGAGACAAATCAATGGCCTGAAACTCTGCTGAGAGGGTTGTGTCTGTGTGCTGGTGTTTGTTAGATGTGCCTTGAAATGTCAGGCAGAGTCATTACTGTGGGAGCTGCTCAAGTAACCTTTTCTGGGATGGCAAAAAAGGAAATGGGGGTTATAAAGGCAGTCAAGTGCTCCACTGAGCTGACTAATGCACTGCTTTATTTCTCATGACCAAAGGATAACCCTCCATCATTTCAAATTTGGATGCAGAAATCTGAAATCTTCACAGAGATCATACACAGAAAATCCTCTTGTTTGTGTCTGTATGAGGCTGAAAACTTTTGATCCTCCCTTCAACAGCAAAATATGAAGACATTTCAAAGCAAAGAAATGAAAATACTTTCTAAAGTCAAGGGTCACGTTTCTGCAAAAGAATCATACAATCATTTCCTGACTTTTTAGTGCAAATATTCCTTAAAATTGAGCTTTCTTTTCAGTAGAAACATGTTCCACTTTTACCAGATTGTTCATTAAGAAAAATATTTGCTCAGTATATGGCATTGAACCATCTCAGATTTTTTTTTTTTTTTTAAACCCAACAGCATGAGCACAGATGTTCTCCACAAGAGTTCAAGAAATAAAGATAAAACAACCTGGTGGACCCAATTGCCCAGCATACTCAAAATAAGCCCTTTCCAACACCTTCTCTGCCTTTCTCAATGGTGTTACTGAGTTATCTGACATCACTTCCATGGTGCCCAGTCTGTTTTTTTGGTGGACTAAGACACAGGGCTGTGTCCATCCTGTATTAAACACCTCATGCAGGATCTCTATTAGGGATGTGTATTTTCCTGCACAACTGACTAAGGGACCTACAAAGACCAATATTTATTTAAGGATGCAAAGTCTTACTTTGCAGTTCTCTGTTTCTTAGGACAACAGAAGACGAAGAGTAGATCCAAGTTAGAGTGAGGAGTGCTGGTCACTGAGGGAAAACAGTCAAAAGCAAGTCCATTCAGCTAAATAAAGCTTTCAGGGCTATCTCAATCTGAATTTTCTCCTTTTCTCCCTATGCCTCGAAAAACAGTCATCTTCACAAGAGGGTAGACAACAAATAAAAGAAACAGTACAAAAGTGCCATGGCAACTCTCTTGGGAGAGGGTGAGATTAAATAAAACTGAGTTCAGCCCAGGAAAATAATTGGAAAGTGGCTTTGTACTCTTCAAAAGCTGTGAGAAGAATGGTATGTACTGTATTGCTTTTCCTGCATTGCAAATAAGTTGCATATTCTCTTGAGGAAAGAAACAACGTTGCATATTGAGTATTAGAGAGATGCCCAATAGTTTGGAAAAAAAAGCATCAAGATAAAATTTAAGTAATGGTCTACATGTCCAGTAGTAGTAGCACAAATATAGGTTTCAAAATATGGAAAATCTGTCTATGTGGAGAGAAAAATAAATGAACAAAGGAATAAAAAAGCAACAGATAATCATGTGGGTGTGGGATGAAGGAATGTATAGAGCTCTTATGCATAAAAAATGGAAAAGCTATTTCATACTTGTTTGGAGGGACTCAATTAGTTGATGTATTTTTGTGGCTGTGATAAATAGAAAAATGCATATAATTTTTTTGCTACTTTAAAACACTTAAACACATATATTTAGATTTATGACATGCTGTCTTCTCTCAGTACACGAATTTTGGATTACGGACAATTTCATTTTCTAATAAAAACCTTCCTTTGCTCCAAGACCAGCAAATGGAATTATTTCTACTGAGGAATAAACCTTTACTTAGCTGCTTGGCTGAGTAATGTGGCATGAACTTTATGTATGTATTTTGTTCACAAACTTTGACTTTCACATTTAGTATTTTTCCCCAAAACTTGGCAGCTGACTTTGTATGAGTCAGGAACAGCCAGACAAAAACCCCACAAGTTCCCATGGTTGTTTCCTTCCAACCATTCTGGAGCCTTACAAATTATTTGCACTGATGAGAAGTCTCTGGGTTTTCTAGCACTGAGCTGGTGGCCTTTGAAGCAGCTGGGTGTGCTTGGGACGTGCTTGGCCCTCTGAGTCACATTCCAGGCAGGCAGAGGCTGTGCCTCCTTCCCCATTTGGTGTTTGGGTGGCTGGAGCACTGGAAGGGGATAGATTGAAGGTGTCTGTATCAGGATTTAGGTCCCTGTGTGACTTGCTATTTTGAAGCAGTTGCCACCTTCCATCAGGTGAAAGTCCCTATTTTGGACTTGGAATGCCCCAATATTTGTGCCCAGATTCAACCCCTTTTTTTACCTAAGGGTAAATTTAATTCTGCTCTCATGTCCTGAGTGGAGCTGACACAGACGGCATCACTTCACCTGGGTCTTTTTAAACTGAAAAATCGTATTTGCTTCCTGCAAAAATGGTTTGCCCATGAAAACTCTGCACAACAAGATGGCTATTTTCTCTCATGAAAAAATTGCAAAAGGAGTTTTATACACAGTTTCCATTTCTAGTGATTTGCAGAATGCTCTTAGTCTAAATAATGAAAGAAGAGACTAACTGCTAAAGAGAAAAGATAGAGGAGAGATTGAATGCAGAGTTCAGTTTTCTTTTATAGTACCCATAAACTGCTGCTGAACGAAAACCTGGGCGTGCTGTTTTCTCTACATCTTCTCCCCTGCACTCTCCACTTCACCCAAATAACAGAACATTTCTCTGTCAGGACCCCAAGGGCAACAAGTGACAGGTAGCAATGCTGAAATTGATGACTTAATTAGCTGCTATAATTTATTGAGTATAAGCAAAAATGTAACGAATAACTTGCAAGGTACCACTTTAAATCAGAATGATTGACATTTGATGAAAGTTGGTTGGCAAGAAGCTCAACATCACCCAGAAAAGTGCACAGGCAGCTCAGAATCCAACCATGCCTGGGCTGCAGCCAAGGAAGCGTGGGCAGGTTGAGGATTCTGCCTCTCTGCTCTGTTCAGGTGTGATCACACCTGCAGAGCCTGAGTCTAGACCTAGGACCTCCAGAAGGACATGGAGCTGTTGGAGCAAGTCCAGAGGAGGCCACAAAGACGCTCAGAGAGCTGGAGCACCTCTGCTACAGAGTCAGGCTGAGAGAGCTGGGGTGTTTGCGGAAACCTTTGAACCCCTCAGGGGAACCCCCGGGGCTTTGCCCTGGAAGAATATGCCATAGAGTTCCCCGATTTAGGCTGAATGAAAAGACTTCTCCCATGGTGCCCTGCAATACTACCTTGATCTACCTCAGTTTTGCTTTCCCCATATGTCCCTAATTCTCGTGGTTTCCCTGTTTCCCGATTGGGTGTGGTACCCCTGGTGGCCTGGCCCATGTCCCCTGTAGGGCACTGCCCTTTGTCCTGCCCCTGTACCACCCTTTGCCCTCAGACCATTGGTTCCTGGCCCCATACTTAACCCTGTGCACACCTTCGATCTGGGTAATTTATCCCTGATCTCTTTGGTGTGGTGAACATAATAAACCCTCGCTGGAACTCATCATACAAAAGGCCCTTCTTGCCTCTCTCTTTGCTGAGCTGGCTGTGGTGTGTGTTCTGTGTGGACTTGACTGCTTTGCCTGAGTGCCTGCCCAAGCTGCCTTTCCAAAAGAGATGCTTATTTGGAATAGTTGCAACCAGCATCTAAAGGTGTGTTCACCCAGAGAAGAGAAGGCTCCAAAGGGACATCCTGACACCTTCCAGTGCCTAAAGGTGCTCCAAGAGGCTGGAGAGGGACTTTGGACACGGTCCTGGAGTGACAGGACAAGAGGCAATGGCTTTAACCTATTGTTTAATGTTCAAATCTTTAAAGGAACCTTCTCACTCTCATCATCAGGAAGCAGATGACCTTTAAGGCCTCTTCCAACCAAAAATGATTCTGTGATTCTATGACTTTTGTTCAGCCTACAGCTATGTCAGTCTACCACATTTCTGGTATGTGGAGATATTATATTCCATTTTATAGTAGCTCAGAGTTGTGTTCTAAATTGACAGTATTTTTTTCACCCTTTTCCACCCTTTGTCACTCTATTTCCACTTTATTTGAAGGAAACATAAACACCCCCAATTTATACCTGCATATATATTACACCCCCAAAATATACCTGCACCACGTTACTTGAAGGTGATTTGGAATATCGGATTTCCTCTGATCCCAAGCCTGGCAGTCCTCTCTTGTTTCCTCCCTCAAAGTGGGACAGAATTCAGGTGTCTGGTCAAAGGTAAATGGCTCAGAAGAAGAAGAGGGATAAAATTTTGATCAGATGCAACTTACTTCTCTGACCAACTAATTAGGCAACATGTATTCAGGATTGAAAGGTACACAGAGCCAGAAAAGGTTTGAAATGCAAGGAGGATTGGGAGGTAGAATAATCAATACAGATATTTGTATTCTGCAATCAATGGAAGTTGTACTTTTAAATCAGAGTAACATTGATTCATGGATTTTTTTTTTTCCCTAAAAAAGAAAACAGGTGTGAGGTTTATATAAGGAAAACTGAATAGTTTGACTTATTTTTCTGTGCCTAATTTCTAGTTGCTGTCTAATGGCTGAGCTGCTTTGAGATCTCATCCCACACTGCAGTTTGTAGAAACCCTCCTGCAGCACCTTGGTCTATATATATTGGTTTTTTCTATCTCTAAGAGATCCAAATGATGTGAGACATCAATTAGAGTTCAAAATTCAATCCATTGGTGCAGCCTGTGAATTTATTTAGCCCTAGCTCTGTAAGTCCTTGGAACACATTTTCAGAAGGCAGCTGTTGCACAAGCATCTCTGTTTTCTAAATACATGATAGAGTTTACAGCTGTTTAAAACCACTTCAGCATTGGCATAAAGACAGTACATACACCTAGGTCAGCTTTGAACCATCCTTTAATTTTCCCTGAATCTCTTAATTCTAATTCTAATTTTCCTGTTTTATATCTTGCTTGATGATCTCATTTGGGGTTTTTCTTCTTATTACTTGGTTATTTTCTTTCAGAAAGGCATGCTAAGATAGAAACTAGTCCATTAATTTCAAGCAATTAACTCATCACTTGCTTGGGTTAATGTCTTCATGGTATCTCTGCAGTGACCTAATCAACTCAATTCTTATTTTATTTTATTTTATTTTATTTTATTTTATTTTTTTTTTTTTTTAAATATGGTTCTGTACTTGTTTATGGATGATGCAATGTAGTTGTAGTCTTCAAATTTTTATTTCCATTCATTGTGCTCTCACTATGTATAACCCCAGGAGTCTTTGTACAATTTGTTGTGCAATCTACACATAACAAAAATCATTACAAAGAGGACAGGGAGCACCTCGGATGAAAAAGAATCACCTTAGGTTCTTTTCCCAAAGGACTACTGAGGTTAATAGGGAATTTTTGCTGATGACAAGTTCAGTTGATCACCAGTGTGGATCGCCCAGAATGAGCAAGAGGCTCTTCTTTTTTGAGAATGCATTATGGAGAAATCTGACAAAGTTGTCACCATTGCTTTTGCTCCTGTCGTGGCTGAGGGAAGGACCTTTCCACCAGCCAGTTTTCTGTGTCTGTGAAGAGAGTTGAAGATCCTTGAGGAACGCTGGCTTGATGGGAATGAGGCTTGCTCAGGAGGCTCCCAGCACACCCTGGGATCAAACTCTGTCTTCAAAGAAGTCTTACAGTTAACCAGGAGATCTCATTTAGGTGATGTCTGCAGCTTCTGATGCCCTGACACAGTTCTCAACCCTGCAGATCACAGAAAAGTACGATTTAAGATTTCAAGCCTCAGATTTTTTGCTAATTGCTTGTCAGGGAACATTTACCTCACAGCTTGAATGTAACAGACTATCATGAAGTTTGGATTAAAGAACAATCTTCCTCACTCCCTTTCAGCAAGACAGGAGACACTTGGCTTTTGTCATCATTTGGGTTCAACTGTTTCTTCTCTTTATTTTATTTAGTTAGTTATTTCTACTGCTGGAAAAAAACCCCAAACCGTAGTTATTTTTATTAACTAAAATGACCAGGTAAAGGGAAATATACTTTTTTTTTTTTTTTTTTTTTTTTTTTTTTTTTTTTTTTTTTACCCCCAGGCACTAGCACACAAAAGATCAAGGAGGTATACTGACAGCAGATCCCAATTCACAACAAGAAGGTGGTATAAAGAAGAATCAATCTTGAAGTCAATTTTGTTTATGAACATCATATAGTGGCTTTATCAGACAAATATCAGCATGGATATGCAATTCCTTAGCAGAGCAAGGAAATGCAAATTTAATGGGAATTACCAAAGGCCCACCTCTCTTCTTTCCCTGCTCCCAGGGCTGATAGAATATCCTAGGAGGAGCTTATATCCACAACATATTCGTGAGCAGTGTAACTTCACCCTGAGTTTGGGCTGCCTGTAAGTCCTCCCTGCCCCTGTGCCTGGGAATACTCCATGGACTGCTCTGTTCCTTCTGACACTGGTCATTCCCACAACAAAAGTCAGTTTCTATGCAATAAGAAGGCTCCATGGAGGAAAATCAATACATTTCCCAATGGAAGGGAACAGACCCTGCTAGTACCAGACATTGGGATTTTCTCAGGTGAAATGCACCCTGGAGATGTGCATTTTTGTCTCCTGACTAGAAGAGGAAAGTTGGATGACCAACCCACACAGAGAAGCCTGGTGGTGAGCAAGAGGAATACCTACAAGGTAGAGATGGGATTTCAGGGGTAATCAGCAATGTCCTTATGTTCCCTTCAGCAGCAACAGTTCAGTGTCTGCACCCTGTGACTTTTCATGGAAAGGAGAACTGTCAATGACAAGCAAATCAAGCCTCAATATCCACCTTCTGTGGGTTCAAACCCTCAAGTGTGTCTAGGTTAAGTTTTGGTGTTGAAAACATTTACATTGGTTGAATAAGAGCTTTTTCTACTCAGAGAGTGAGCACTGTTACTCTGCATGAAATTTGTCTGTGTCTGTGAGCCAGTTACTTGTTTTGGGGGAGAAATTCATAGCTGAGAAGCAACTTCTCATTGTGAGTATTAACCTCACTCACGGCTCCAAATGCTGTCAAAACAACTCCTCCACTCTGGTCAGATCAGCTCTTCTGTTTATTTACCACAATTTTCTGATTTCTTGACTATTATGGGTTTAAATTTGACAGCATCACTGCATGAGGGACTCCAGTATTTAAGTTAATAATCCATTTGATTCCCTCACTAAAAGATTTTCTATTGCTCTGAGAATGTTTACGGTCTGATTCAGTCCATTTTGGTGCTTGCTGCAGTCACAGTCATGCCTCTGGCTCAGCCACTTCGTGTAGCATCACACTTTGCATTCTTTAAGTCTTTAGATTACCCATAAGCCTACAAGTGTTTTTAGCACTTTTCTCCTCCTCGTAAACATCTCATTATTTCTCACCCTTATGGGCCCTGATATCTGAAGTTGTCCTCATTGAAATCTCATTTTAATTCTCCTCTAATTTTCTTTTGAAGATGCAGGTCCTGTGCAGAACTAATGTTTTTAACACTGTTAATTGTGCTATGTGTCTTGGAAAAAAAATACACCTAACAACCTCCTTGATCAAACTCCCTGGTTAGTTTTTTTTATCTGCCACTTAAATCCCTTGGTTGCCCTATTAGGATGGAAGAAGTCCAAATTAGTGGTGTGTTGCCACCATGATATGATCACCTAGTTAATTGCTGACAGGCCCTTAGAGATTGCTTGTTTTTTTGCTCTAATTATTTCTTAGGACAATATTCCTGTCACCTTCAAGCTGTGTATATATACCATGCAACAAGGAAGTCTTTTAAACCTGGACAATAAAATATCTTTTACTTTCTCAATAATATTGCCCTCACCATTAAATATGATTAATTTTTTTCACTCACCCACGTACACTGTAGTTTATATTTGTATAGAGAAACTGTGCTTTTGCATAAATTTTTTATTCAGTATAAACACAGACAAATACATATTGTGGCTGAAACTTGTGTTACATCTGACTAAAACTATTATCACAATTCTTTACAGAGCTTCAAATGGCAGGTTCTCTGCTCACTGTCTTGGTGTCACCAAACCAACTTTGGTCAGCACTTTCCCCTGCAAGAGGTCACTGCATGATTTAGTGAAAAACAAAGACATAATTCCTCAATTATTTGCATGGTGAACTTAAAGCACAGCTCATCTTCCTTTCAAGCATTTTCTTCCTTGTGATGCAGGGAGGAGGAGAAAAGGAAAAGCAAAAAGTCTTCTCAATTCCCCTGATCCTCATGACATTAGATGAAGAAAACTGAGGGGAGTAAAAAGTGTCCTTATTTCCTTTCTCATCCAATCAGAATGTTATGGTTTTACAAGTAATTCTTTACAGTTCAGTATGCAAGAATTGAAAAACCTTAGAGAGAACTCCTGGCAGTGTGTTGGATTGATGCATCATTTTGCACTCCCATTCCTTAGGACCTGCTCTGCAGATCACTCAGGGTTCACAGAGATTCTTCTCCAACCTTAGGCTATATATATTTAGCTTCATCTTATTGCTGAATATCAACATCAGAGCAATTCACTCATGTTCCTGTTACAGGCAACAGAGCTCTGACAGTCAGGGTGGTTAATGGAAACTGGGGTTTGATTCATATCAATCAGAAGTGAATGCCTAAAATAGGTCAGATAAACTGTGCTCTGAAAATATGTATATTTCTCTTTTGATCACAAAGGAAGGCTGGCTGACTGCCTCAGAAACAGACATACAGAGCTTTTTAAATTTGGGCAGGATGAATCACAAGGAGTTGTAGATGGAACAGTGAAATTGGCTATGATTCACCCTTCTCAAAAAAAAATAAAAGTAATCCATTTAAAATTGCTGCTGTGATTTCCAATAAAAATGATCCTTCAGTGTCATCACAAAGGAGACCATTCACTCCTAGTTTTTAAATACATGCTTTATTGTTGTACAGCTGGAGGATTTCTCCCAAATGCACTGTTAACTCTATTGCAGCAATGGTTTGAAGAAACCCAAGTTGTAACATCAGAAGTAACAGTCATCAGAGAAACATCCTTAATGACCTCAGAGAACCCTGTATTTTGTGTACTCTCCCCAGAAAAAGACTTTCCATTCTCAGTGAGGTTATCTTTTAATAGGAGGTGTTGCAGCTGGAGTTGGTACAGGTTTTACTTGATTCAAGTAAGAGATTTTCAATATTGTGTAGTTTGGAGCCTTGAAAGCAGCAGCTCTTCTTGCTCTTCTTGTTCTCCAGCTGGGGAGCTTTTTGATGAAAGGACTTTTTCTTCTCTGAAAATGTCAGTCACAAAATGTTTTTGAATATACTGATTTAACCAAAACTGGGCTGGAATTATCTCTTAGCATAAGATGGGATGAGATCAAATGAGAGCAATGTAAAAATAACTCAATAATCCAAATACTTTTCTGGAATATGGGTGATGGAACTTCAATTCCCATGCTGAGACCGAATAAGTATGTAAACTTTCACACTCTATACAGCTTAGGTGTGTGTCTGCTTCATTCATCTATCATCTCTTCTTGAAGTAGAACATAAATTATACATTTACAACAGCAATTAACAACTTATTTTTTTCTTGTTTTCCCCCTTACTGGCCCTGCAAGCAGTGGGATTCTGTACTTTTTCAACTGCTTGGGATGATGCACTTAATATTAACAATATGCAATAATACATCAAAAAGAAAAATCTGCCTTTACCAGTCTTTCAAACGTCATTTAAGAAAGGAAAGGCTTTTACAGTAGAGTGCAGAAAGTTGACAGTGCTTAGGGAGCACTGGAGAGAGTGACAAATAATTTACTAGTCTCAACTCCTGATAAATGGTGAATGCTTGTTCTGTTTGACCAAAATATAGCTTTGATATTAGTGGTTTTGGCATCTTACTGCCTTGTGAGAAAAATTACACAGCTTCAGGTTTTGACTCAGGTAGATGCTCCATGCCTTATATAGCTTTGTGTTTTAGGAGAGTCAGTCCTCATTCTGTCTTTAATCTGCTGCTGGTTTCAACAGCAATGAGAAACAATCCCCAAATGTAATAAAATAAAAGGAAAAAGAAGTAAAAGGAAGTCCAAAGCATCTAGCTATTGACTTTTAAAGAATTTTGACTTTTAGAATGACGTGAATAGAATGGCATTAGCAGAATGCCACATGGCAATAAACAGACAAACACCACATTTCTGCAAAGTCAGGGATTGTGAAGTGAAGTTTCCCACATCGGCCTTCTCTCTGCATCACTATCTCCCAGTCACAGCTACCATGGGAGGAGGGGAAGATGGATCTCCAGACTGGGAGAACAGAGGAGAGGTCTCGGGAAGTGAAAGCGAGAAGCACAAAACTCATGTTTCAGATGAAGATTTCTCATCGTGAGCAAACTTCATTCTGAGGACCTTCTATCCTCCCAGCCAGGGAGATGTGGAGGAGTCCAGCTCTGGAGGGGTTCAGTGTGGAGGGGTTCAGCTTCCACCACCCCTCACCAGCCTGTAAACCATCACTGGTTTTCAAGCAATCCTCATGTTTCAATAGGGTTATCCTCAGAAAGCAGCTGTGGCATAAGTTTTGTGTCATTTTCACCATGATATGGGAGGTCTTTGAGACCCAAAGGTGAGAAAGAAAAAGAGTCTCGGAGAGATGGAGTCCCCAAAATTTCCTTTAGATAAAGAAATTCAAGCCATCCTTTGCTTTTTAAGGTTTTCAGCATTGCCAATTATGTCATCATTAAGGCACATAAAAGTTCTCTATTTTCATGTCATTATGAGCTGTTTTTTCCTGGAAGTCCGATCCATTAAAGGCTGCTGACAGACACCCAGCAAGTGCACAGAGCTGAGAGGGAAAAACACAAAGCAGTATCCATTTGTCTGGTGTTTCATATCCCAGATTTATTCTGAAAGCATTTATTTTCTCTTCATTTGAGTTGCCTCTTTTCAAGAGTATCCTTCCAAATCTTCCCCCTTTTGTGGAGCCTCCCAATTAGCTTGAGATCACAACATCTTGCAAATAACACAAAAAACACTTTAAAGCAATTGCAATTTAAAAGAAGAAGTTATTAAAATACTTTTAATTGAGGCTTTCCAGGAATTGCCATCGCCACTATTATTTGTCGTATTTATTTTTGGTTCTCTGTTTATCTAAACAGAATTTTAAATTTCCATCTTCTAACTTCACTACCTCCCAAACTGGATCAGATAATTTTATTTCCAGAAGTTTTATAACTGTATTTACTGCTTATGATACAGGTAGGGAAATGCTGCAGAATATATTAGAGTTTCCTATGAAAATTCTCATAATAAAACACTTTTCAAGGAAATCATTGGAGTACACTGTCAATCAAAGATTGTATTGAAGATGTAGTTATTATTAACTTGATAATCTTGCTATCACTATGAAGAAAAAAATTGTTTCCCTATCTGAAAAAGGTACACTTAATTTAAATTTCTTGAAGTCCTGCATGTGTATGGAAAAGGCTTGCCTGAAACAGTCACTCATTTTTCACAAATATATTTGATGATCCTTTTTTGTTTTTCAAAAACTTGTTGATGCGTAAGAAACATATTCCAACTGGTGATTGCCCTGTGAACCACTAAATGTGTTCCTAGAGCCCAGGCTTAACTGCTTATTTGAATGTGGAAGTACTTGAATTGTATATGCAAACATTGTAACAGTAGTTAGGAAAAAAAGGTTTATTTTATGTTTTACCATGCAGATACATGCATAACTCTTTAAAATAGCTATGAACAATTTTGACTTATGCTTATTCAAAAGTATATTGACTTATACTAACCTTACACCTGCACTGACTTATATCCAGAAACAAGTATCAACTATTTTGTTTTGTCTCCTTCCCTGTGTTCCATTCTGATAACAGCAAACATTTGGAATATTTTGCATTTAAAAAATGAGAAAATGCTGCTTTTTTTGCCTCTGTCCTATAATGACACTAAAACAATTAGGCTTCACACTCTGTGTCACCTGTTCTCTCCTGTTTGCAGTTGCTGTTCAATCAGTACAACAACATTTCCCTGTATTTACTTTCACACACAGTGCTGCCTTTTTCCTGTGACTTTCATGCTCTGACTGCTTTGCCCTTCCTGGTTGTCCCTCCAATCATTTATTGACTTCCAATTGTGGTTTTTTTAGTATTTGTTGCTTATGTGGACATTGCCATATGCAAAGAAGGAACTGGGCTGGCAGTTACTGAACACAGGAGTTTCTACTTGCACATTCCAGGACATCTGAATTCAAATAGAGGAGAAATTGCATTTTTATCGTGCCACCTAGAAAGCATGGGAAGCTATTTCCAGTGTAAACAAAAAACAACCAACCAACTAATGAAAAAAACTCCCAAACCCAAACAAAAAACAACCAAAAAACCCCCAAAACCCAAACAACATGACCAATAAAAAAAAAACAGACAGATTGTGTCAGTGTCCACAAGAAGGAATAAATGCATTATTTTCTTTTATGTTTGTATAAATATATTAACGTATTTGCTTTCTATGTATATATTTTTGTTTTGTAAAACAAATTAGAGTGTGTTTATATACTTGCCCTTAAGACTATACTAATTTTGACATATTCAGCACTTAGTAAAATTTAACTAGAGTTGTAACCAAATGCACAAGGAAACACATTTTCCTCAATGTTTCTCACCTCTGTTTTTTTCACAATACATCCAGATGGAGGAAGTTTGTGTTCAAAACTATTTCATATTTTCTTGTCAATATTTTTTTGCAGAAGCTACATTTATGTAAAATTCAATGAACAGTTTGACAAACACAGCTGAAAACTCTTCCACATTGTACAACTTTACTGCTTGGTGTCTATTCAATAATTTAGAAGAAGCAGTTTGAACTATGTAATTTTTTAGGCACTGTGACAGAGAATATGTCTCATTTTAGAAAAATGGTGCTTTTTCCACCTGTGTAGGTCAGAAATCCATATTGATGCTTTTAGATTGCAGCCCTGAGACCTGTCTCCGTTAAGTTGAACAGAAAATAATATGGTTAGAAATAAAAAGGTTTTAAGTAGGCCCAATTGATTTGTCCTGTCAAGATTCCTAGTGGGAGAAAGAAAAGAAAGAAAAAAAGAGCTACTAAATAAATTTTTTTTTTTTTTTTTTTTTTTTTTTTTTTTTTTTTTTTTTTTTTTTTAGGATGAAGACTGCAGTGCTCAAAGCCTCAGACCTTAAGGTTGCCCAAGAAAAAGAGATTGAAGACTGGAAAAGTAGTGAAAGACTGAAATTTATCACAGCAAAAATAATTAAGATAGAGAACTACTTCCAAGAAAGATTTCAACCTGTGGGCTGAAGCAGAATTTGCCTGGAGAGACTTATTTCTGCTGGTTTGTTTTATTTGTTTGTTTTGTTAGTTCTACATCCACCACAATCAGTTTTCCTTCCATGTTCCCCTTGTTTAGGGGATCACAAGGTGCTCCCTGGAATTCATCCAACCTGCCTGATCCAAAAAGACAAGAGTCATGAGAATAGGGCTGATGTCAAGTATTTTAAAGATGGACGTGTTTTTCTAATAGAATCCATCCTGGCTGAATTCTAGCTGAATCTACAGAAGAAGATAGTTTGTAGACAATTGTTGTGCAGTCAAGCAGGAAATTACAGTTGGAGAGAATTGTTTTCCTGGCCTTATTTTAGACCAACTTCTCTTAAAATATTTAAGTTCCTTATTTCTGAACAATTGTGGAATCCAATTGATTTTATTGTCACACATAAAGAAAATAGTGTGGAGTTTTTCATCTGGCACCACTGAGAGAGACAGGCAAACAGAATTAATATTTCTCACGTGGAACACCACACAGATGATTGTATTCCAAACTGGGAGATTATAATAATGATTCACCTGCACTATTTGCATGAGATGGCTGTAATGGAAGCAACTGCTAAAACTCCAAGCTATCTGTGAGTGTTTAGAAATCAGAGTTTATTTTCTCTTCAGTCTCTGCAATTGCTTTTTCCTAAAATATAACCCTGAGGGTGCCTGCTACTCCAGCACTCGTGTTTTATTGACTGAAGTTTCTTTGTTTCTTACCCAGTTCTGAACCTGCATCCTGGCTCATATTGGCTCTCTGCACAGGCTTTATGATCTCATTTGATAGCCATGCACTCACTCTACCTTCAAACACTCCTTTATATTCCCTGGCCAGAGCTGCTCAGTGGGAGGTTTGGTCTATATCAGATTGTTAAAATTGCTGCTGATTCTGTAACCACTCCCCAAAATGTACCTCCTGTGTGTCCTGCCCCTTGCAGGGCCACCCCCTCTCAGGAGAGAAGAAAGGTTTCTGTCTCAGTCCAGGGAAAGAGAAAATTGTAAGAAAATAATAAGAACATAAAGCTTAGAACTTTATTCCCTAAGCCTGCAGACTTTACCTTTCTGTTTGTTTTGTCCCTACTCACTGAAGCATGAAGGCAAGAGTACTGTGTGTATATGTGAGGAAAAAGGACATCCTCAGCCCCAGCAGCTGTCCCCAAGTCCTTCTTTTATCCACAGAGCCTTTGATTTGGATATAGATGATGCCCAAAAGTGTAGGAGCTGGAAATACAGGTGACCTGACCCTTGATAAGTAACAGCCGTGTTAATTACACATTATAGCCTGGCCCCTGATGAGTCACAGCTATAGCCAATAAAGATAAGTGTGATAAAAGAGAGTGAGCTGGCTGGTGAGGGGAATCATGAAGAAGGAGGATCCTGAGGAGAGAGAATCACTGCTGTGAGGTCAGTCTGGCTCTGCAGTCAGAGCCTGTTGTTGGAACCTGCAGACACAGTCTGGCTGGGTAAAACCTGCAGTCACAGTCTGCAAACTGATCCCTGCAGTCAGAGTTCAGCAGGAAATAACCAGCAGTCAGAGGCTGCAAGGGAAACCTCCAGCAGGAGCTGCTGCAGGCAGAGTCAGTGAATGGTTGGAGTCAGAATGGCTGAGCTGTAAATTGTGGTGGTGCTTAAATTCAATTCCAATTGGGTTTTCACTGCTCCAGTTTGGTTTTATAATTTGTGTTTTATAATTTTGTAATTATTACTATTGTTTAAGATGGCCTCTCCTTCCCTCTCCTTCTCCCCTTCTCTCCTTCCCCCAGACTTTCCCGCCAAAACCTTGGTTGTCCTGGTAACCCTATCCCATAATAGTTGTTTACCACTTTTCTGTTAAGTGTCAATCCTTAAGTTATATAACTTCCCCACCCCCTCATCATGCATTCCTCCTCCCCAAGTTACTTATTATTGGTTCAAAAGTTGTGCATTCCCTCATTATACGTTGGCAAAAGGTTGTGATTGGTCCCACGCAATCCCACCCCTGTAACCCACTCAATAAAGAGCCGTGGCATCCCGAGGTCAGCGTCTCTCTCGGAGCGCTGCCTTGGGGAACACGCACCCCTTGGTTGCACATCCTGAGAGTCCCGCCTTTCTATTCTGCGCACTATCCGCACCGTGGTCGGGTTTGCTCACGCCTCTGGCAAAGTGGCCCCCGGGTTGTAGTGGCGGCAGGGCTGGCCGGATCTGCACCCTTGGTAAAGCCGAACCACTGCAGTAAATGGGAATAAACCAGGACCCTTTTCATGCTGTGATAAGCAATAAGTCTGTGTGTCATCCCATTTCTCCCCTCTAATAAGAGGGCTGCTGCAACACAAAAGGTAACCTTTGTGTGCATGCCTAATGTCACCACCAACCATCATGCCACTGCCCTGAGTCTTGTCCAGCCTTATAAGGGACATTAGGACACAACTCAAGGGTTTCCTGTTCCAAGTTAGAGATGGCATTACACAAATAAGAAATGCTGGGACAGCATGTAGCTACTCCTGAGTAGTTAAAACTAGAATTTCCCCTTCAACAAACAGGCTTTGGGCACTGATGGTGGCAGGTGGTTGGAAAACACCTGGGCTGGCAAAGGGCAGCCACAAGTACCCATGGCCTGGATACCTCCTTTGCCAATGTCCATGTTTGTGTTCAGAGTGAGCTGAGCCATGAGGTAAAACTTGCCATCCATCCTCTTTGAGATGCTGTAATTCATCCCAAGAGGCTTTCAATAGTCTGTGAGACAGAGAATGGATTGAATATAGGCCTGCCAAAGGTGAGAAGAAAGAAATAAAGATTGCAAAGTGCTTAGCAGGATGATAGAATTCCATAAATAAAGCTGCTATGTAGCTGGTACTTTAGAATTTGACAGCCAGGGGCTTTTTCAGTTAAGCTTTCCCCTTACTACCTTCAATGCTGGAAGTACATCCTTGTGATGAAAAAGCTACTTTTTGCTGTTGAAGACACAAATTTTTCCCTCAAACTGCAATTTCAAATATGATGTCAGGATATAATATCAAAAGGAAGCTCCAGTCAGACTTTGGGATGAGACCCTCTAATATACAGTGTGAGAATCACAGGTGAAAGATCAGCAAACAGCACTGGAAAGGATCCAACCCTCCTTAGTGTCCAGGGCTAAAGATTAATATTCCCTCCATGATATCTTGGAGCAACTCAGCTGTCACAAAACCCTTCTTCAAGGTCCTTAAAGTCCAGTCCTGGGTACTGTCACATCAGTGTGTGAGGTTTGGCATTGCTGTGCCTGAGCCCACACATGGATTTAGCACCTGGGCTCTTTAGTCCTGATCTGTTTTCTGATCTTTTCTTATTTCTACCCTTCTGGTTTTGCCTCCATTCAGCAGTGCAGAGTTAAGACTTGTAAAGTTTAATTTGTGTTTGCCCAGGATATAGAAAAGCAGAGCTCTGATCTAATCTCATCCTTCTTGGAGTTTTTGCATTATTTACTTTGCAGAGGAAGAGAGTCTGAACTCTTAAGAGTAAAATATCCGAAACCTCTTTTTAGTACTTGAAGTGGAAGTTGTCATTATTTCTTCTATCTTCTTTTCTAAGACATTATCCAGCACAGCTTTGCAAACAAGATGGTGACAGTTCATTTGCTCTGGGTAGTTGTAGCTTCTATCAGTAGTGTTTCTATGAACAGAATAATAATCCAGATGAGACTTTGGAGTGTTTTATGGTTTTTTTTTTTCCTTCCCAGCCAAACTACAGGTTTTACTTAGTTTCTATTTTTGTGGATGGCAAATTATATCAAGGTAGACAACACAGGATGTGTCTATCTATTTCTAGATTTCTAGATATCTGGTTTATTTCTCTCTTTTACTTATTTTAATAGCAAAACATTTGACAGCACTACAATGGCAAATTAAATCCAGGGAAAAAACAACCCCAAAAAGTCAACCTTTAACAAGAAAAGGAAAACAGCAATTTACCTTTTATTAGAAAATAAAACAAGTGGAGACAATATAACAGAGCTTCTCCCTTCTATGTTCTGAGTGCCTTGATTAAAAAAGGTGATAAAGTGCTAATAATGAGAAGGAAAGGAAGAATTTATTAGATTTGTACTACTTGCATAAATATGTATTATACATCCGAAACATGGCTGTTGGCTGAATATAGAACATAACCCAACATAACAGGACTCTAATGAATTTTTCATAAATAAAACAGTTCTTATTTTTAGCCCTGAAGCTTTAATCCTGGTCCATCCAATTTCATATAGATTATTGCTTGTATCAGGTCAAGAAAGAGAGTCCAGTGGAGGACTGGATCACACCAGAAGAAAGTTTCGGCCACTTTTTGAGTTCTCAGTAGATTTTCCTATGCCAGTTTAGTGGCTGGGTCTTCACATTCAGTAGACACTGTCACAAGCTGGTCTCCAGAAATTGAGGCTGAACTGCCACAATGTCATCCTGCTGAGAAGAATTCTTTACCAGGAATTTAGCCACTGGTCTACAAAAGGAAATGACCACCCAGCCCATCTCTTCTGGGGATCTTTTTCTACTTAATTTTACTTTTAGACTAAGTGAAGCAAATTGCTTCTTTTAGATATGGTTTCACAGGGTCACAGAGGATGCTCAGTTGGAAGGGACCCACAAGGACTGAGTCCAATTGTTATTCCTGCACAGGACCTCAGATAAGCAATCTACTAAAAGAATTCAGATCTACTATTTAATCAGTAAAAGCCCTTGCAGCAACCCTTGTACTCTTTATATCACCTTTTGTACATCTGTAAGTATTCGGAAAGAAAAATATTAGAATTCAAATCTGAATTATTTAATGAAATCATAAGTCAATTTTGGCTGAGTTGGAATTCAAATCAGAAGTTTTTCGTTTAAATTCATCCATTTTTCTCAAAAATTACTGTATGAAATATGTGTACTGTAAGGTGAGTTATTGGTCCCTGTGAAATCAATGTCAAAACTGCTATTGGCTTTATTGGCACTGGAGTTTTCACTAAACCCAGCTGCCCCACACTGTGCTAATTTACTGGTTGATCTATTCCATGTATTTTATTTATGATTTTGTTTAAAAATATGGTATGTACCAGAAGTCCCAGAGTTTTGCACTTAGCTGCTTTCTGTTTTTTCAGGGCCATTCCTGAAATGTCATCAGTCCTAAGACAGTTTTTATCCAGTCAAATTAAAATAGGAAAGGAATAGAAAGGAGTACTTATAAGTAATATATTCCATATACTTCAGACATAATTCTTCCAACACCTGTTGAACTAATTTGGGATTTATTTACTTGCTTCATTTTCCTGTTATCATTTTTTCCTCCTTCTCTTCAGGGAAGACTATCCTTCTCTCCTACAAACCAAACCAGCTCTCATATTTGGTGCAGACATCTATTTCTTTAAAATAAATTGTTCATTCTGATGTTGATACCATGAAAAAATAACCATTTGTTTTGTGGAAGGTTGATGTACATTCCTCGTTTCTTAGTGCCAACCCAGAGAGTCAAAACAAACTGGGACATACTGGAATATGTACTAATCCATCATTGCATCTGCTGCACACAGTGACGTGCTAGATGAATGTAATTTTGGGTTCTAAATTTTCATTTCAAACATTATATGTAAATACAGTCATAAATATGTATCAAAGGGAAACAGGCCATCTCTAAGATTTAAGGAACCAGACAGTCTGAACATATTGAGCTACCTCATAATAGAGAAATGAAGATAAATTAAAACCAGGTAGCATTTCAGAAAGTTAAAAATAAAAAGTCATCTGAAGTTTAAACCTCTTGAGAAGGCTTTGAAAAAAACCTAACAATAGAGCTCCTGTAAAACATAACAAAATAAAAATAGATGCTGTAGTTGCTGGATAAAAATAGTGTAGATTTAATGCTTCTTCAAACAGATGGCTCTAAAACTTGAGATGACAAATTACGATTCGTTCAGCCCAAAAAGAAGTCTTTCCAAAGGCTCTGTGAATTGTGATAACAGTGTTAGAGACGACCTTGAGTTGGGTTTAGATAGATTCAAACTTCTTTTTTTTTTCTTTTCTTTTTTTTTTTTTTTTTCTTTTTTTTTTTTTTTTTTTTTTGTGAATTGAAATCTAGTATTAAAACCAAAATAAAACAGAGAAAACAAAATTAAATATTAGAATTCTGGATTGCCTAAGAACTTTACTAAGATTTAATTTCTTGTCCTAGAAGTAGTGGTAGGGAAAATAGAAGGAAGCTTGTCTTTGATGCATTTTAATTCTTTCAGTGTAGTATTTTCAGTCAGGGCTCACCACATTCATGATTCTCCAAAAACAACAGCCCACTCCACCAGAGAATTTAAATTTATTTTCTGATGGTGTGTCACTCTTGTTTTAAATATGGAGGTAGAGGAAAGAATGAAGTACTCATCCATACGGACTTCTGTTTTCAGATGTTACCGTACTTAAAAGTGCAGACCCATTTCTTGAACATAGACAAAGATATAGAAACCTCTTCTGAAGATTTTCCAGAGTGATTTTTACCACCAAAATTATCTGTTAGTAAACTGGTAGATACAAATAGTGACCAGCAAAGTATTTAATACTCCCTACACCAGTGCTTTGCCTATGGCCTTGGAATGCAACAAAGATTCCCTACAGAACTGTATGAATTATAGATGTGATTCTCTTTGTGCTGCTCCAGCCATGTTCTGCTGCAAACTCAGGTTCATTTAATAGTATGAGATTGAAATAATTTAGTCTTAAATGTAACCTGTTATCTGTAAGTTAATAAGTAAATAAAATATATTCTGTTTTATTAAAAAACAAACAAACACTTGTATAATTAACCTCTGCCATGTATGGATTTTCTTATTTTCAAACTAAATAAGTTGCAATAATGATTGTATATATACAAACATCTTAATGCTTCTATAGTAACTATCTTTTTTGCAGAAAACTTTACAGGCGTTAATTATTATTAAAACATTTATTATTCTTGTGCATAAGGAATAACCAATCTCATGGTGTCCAACAAGTTAAAAACCAGAATTATTAAGACCGTGCTAGTGTGAGGGCCAGGAAATCCTTAAACATTCTGGATAGATGGTCTGTACTGTTTCTGAATTTTACCTTTTTTGGGTCATGATGGAATAAGAAGGGTTTTAATTAAGTTGGGAAATGATTTGTCTCTGCTGTAGCAGCTCTGATAGTGTGTGCACAGCAGCACCTCTCTATGCTCAGCACTGGTCTCTCCATTCAAGTAAAAAATAACAAAGGAATCAGCTGCTGTAATATATCTCACAGGCCTGAATTTAGTGCAAATTGAAGAGACAAGGCAAGAAGTGAAAAGGGTAAGGTAAATCAGATGAAATAAATGGATCTGTGAGTCCAGAGGAGGGACAGGTCTGGAAGAAACCATCATTCAGCAGAAAGTCCCAAGAAAATTGTTCCTTATCAGCTTCCCATTTGTCCTTCCTTGGCTGTGAAATTTGATTCTGCTTTCTGAGTCACATCCAGTAAATAACTTGATGCCCTTTTCCTATTTGTTCACACCACTAACTGAAATGGAAAAGGCATCATGGTAGAAAATGAATTGCCAGTGGGATAGAATGTGGGCTGTAGTTTATCACAGATGTGTCTTGTCTTGTTCACTAAGCTGCAGTATTGCCCTGAGATTTGAATATCTGAAATCAAAACTCTGCCAGCGTATACTTTGCTTTTTCTATTTTAAGAACATGTGAAGAAATTATTTTTATAAGTAACTGCTTGTTAGTGGCAGCCATCCAGCTGCCACAAGAAATTTGAGACAATATATTTTCAGAACATGAAAATGGCTGTGCTAATGAGTCAGGCACAAGTTTCATCTTTGGATCTGTATTGTGTCTCTGTGGTCAAAATCAGATGCCAAAGGAAAGGTATAACAAGGAAATATGTGATGTCCTCACACAGCTAAATGTTTCAGTACATTAGAGAAAATTCTCTTGTATGGCCACAGGAGCAGCTTCAGCATCCAGTTCCTCAAAATCCCCCTGCTAGTATTTCAGTCAAATGTTTTGTGAGAAAATATCCTCATGATCCAATTAAATGTACTCTCTGTCCAGGCAGCCACATAAAAGTAAGATTCCTTGCTTTTAAATAAGAACTGTGAATGAGAGCTCAATGCGAGATATGCTTTTTAAAAGGGCAATTTTTGTTCTAGCTGACCTGAGATTAGTGAATTTATTTTCTGGATAAATGTACAGTCAAGTGCTGAGGAAAAATGGCACCCTTTCAGATGGTTTATAAGTGGTGAGTGAACTTGTACAGCCCAATTTCAAATCTATTCCAGCTTTACTGTGTGGATCATATTTTGTTTAATACAGACTGTAAAGAAAGGGCCAGAAAGGTTGTGAACTGAATCATGCCTGGTCACTGAGTCCGCTCACCAGTGGGGACAAGGATAAGACACAGGTCACTTCACTGAGTCTGTTGACTCCTATGTCTGCCCTGTGCTTGATGGACAGGTAAAAAGCAGCTGCTGTGGCACCTGAGGTTGGTCTGGTTATAAAACCAGGCATTGACATTTGGCTCACTTTTTCTTCAATCATATCACTGGGATAAAGCAGTAAAGTTCAGGGAAGAAAATGTGATCTAGAGGAATCGGTGGGAGTTTCATCACTAACTAAAATAGTGACTGAATTTCACCCTGTTTTCTTGGCAGAGCTTGTGTCTGTGTTAAGCCTATATGAAAATGTATAGGCTGGCTCCTCTTAGCCTGTCACAGGAATGGAAAATCCATCAAGGAAGAGCACTGGCACGAACACAGCCATTCCTGAACCAGTTAGCCCTTGTCTTTGGGGGGGAATGCAGCTTGCAGGATGTGGTGTTAACCAACCATCTGGGACAAACTGGTCCGGGAAATTCCCAAATATGCCCCAAGGAAAACTGCTTGAGACAGAACTTTGATTAGTGTGTCCATGGCAAAGCCACCTCCTTGTGAATCCACCCTCAGGGGGAAGGAAGCACCCAAGACTCATAAATGCTCATGATCTAAAGGAACAACAAAAGTCCTAGGGACTGAGCTGAAAAACTCACTAAGTTTTAGTAATAAATTACATAATTGGCATAGCTATGGCCATGTTAGTCTCTAAGCCAGCCTATCTATACCTATCAGGGAAGTGGGGGGAAAGGGAAGGGGGAGAAGAAGAGATGAGTTAAAGGGAGGGAGATAGAGAAAGCAAAAGAAAAAATGAGAGCAAAAGAGATCAGCAGTCATGGTTCCAGTGTCAACCCAGCTAATGGTGGTCTCATTCCTGGTTTGAGCCTTGATCCAGATGGCATTTCCAGGGTCCTGGGGAGCACTGCCCAGGCTTGAGGGGGGTCCTTTGCATGGAGTATTTTCCCTGCCCTGAAGACAAGTTTCTTGCTTTCTATGCTAATTTGTTGTCATGTACAGTCTGCTCTTTCAAACCTTTATGGAAATGGGTCAGAGGTGTCAGGCCTCTTGAGTGGTCTTGATCCTGCCCTGCAGTCCACTCTCTCTTCCTGGCTTCTATGGTGCCCTTTTGGTGTCCTGCGTTGTGCTTCTTTCCAGGGACTAGAAGAAGAATGTGTGTCCCTGAAAAGTGCTGTTCTCCCTCTACATGGACCCCTTCTCCTGTCACAGTTTCTTCTTGGTCATGTCCAGTCATTCCCAGCAGTGCTGGATTACTCCCAGCAGCTCTTGTGTGCTCTTACCAAGAGTGCTGGGCTGACTCCACGGCCCCCCACCTGTGGCTGTTTGAGACACATGGGACTCCCATCTCCTGAGACTATCCTCATGTGCTGCTGTGGGATGCTGAGCAGGCTGAGGACCTAATCCTCAGCTGTCCCCCCATGCAGGGACACGGGCACAGCCTGCTCAGAGCCCACAGTGCCCACCTGAAGCAGAAGGGACACTGCCAGGGCACAGCCTGCAGCCTGTGGAGGCCATGGCCTTGTGTGTGCCTGCTCCCCTGCAGCACTGCTCAGGCTTTGGTCTCTGTCCCCCTGCACCTGGGACTGATCTTGGTCTCTCTTGTCGTCCCTTTGGGAGAGTTCTTCCTCACTGTCACCTGGCTCTTGAGACTGCTCTTGCTTGAGAGATTCTTTCCACTCTTCCTTAGCCAAGGCCACCTCCTTGGTCCCTGGCACTGGCAGCACTGACCCCACAACTGTCCCCAGCTGCTGCCTGCTGAGGCTGTAGGTTTCTGGCCAGTTGTGGGGCAGCTGCCTGGCTGTCTGCCCCTGCAGCTTTCACCTGCTCACCAAGGGCAGGAGAAGATGCCATGGCCTCCTCTTGTGCCTTGGCTGTCTCAGAGGGGTACATGGAATGAACCATCAACATACATTGAACAGTATAGGAACAAACCATAAACACACGAAACTAAAAACACACCACTACATTTGCCTTCTCCTCCATTGCCATCTCTGTTCTCCTCTGCAGCAGAGCTCTCCAGGGAGCTGGTTCACCGTGAGGGAGCAGAGTGGCTCAGCTGGGAGACAATCCCTGCAGGTCATGGCAGTGACACCCTGCAGTGTCACATTGGCCCCTCGGTGCTGATCTGACCCCGCATCACTAAGGGCCCTTGGGAGGTGACTCTGTCAGAAAGTGCCATGTCTGACGTGTCTAGAAGAGTGGAACCACTTGGATTCAGCTGAAAATGGCTGTACCTGTAGGGCACAGCCCCTGGGCTTCCAGACTTTTAGGCCCTGCTGTGCCCAGGCTCCCGTGGTGAGGCTCTCAACACAATCCCACACGACATCCTGATCTCCACTTTGGAGAGCCCTGGCTGTGAAGGCTGGGGGCGCTTTGGTGCAGGAGCAGTTGTCGAAATGGGCACAGCCAGGGGGCTGTGGTCAGTGCTCCATGTGCAGCTGGAGGGGAGGGATGAGGGGTGTCCTCACAGGACTCTGCCATGGCACTGGGGATCTTTAATATCATTATCAGTGCCACAGAGAGTGGGATCGAGTGCACCCCCAGCACCTCCACAGCTGACAGGAAGCTGAGCTGGACAGGTGACACAAATGGAGGAAGGGACCATCAGGTGGGACCTGGTCAAGATTGAGCAATGGGACTGCAAGAACCAAGTGAAGTTCAACAAGTTCAGTGTCCTGCACCATGGACAGGGCAATTCAAATGTAGTAAGAATAATATGCATCTATGCAGGGACATGTATAATGGACACACATATCATAGGAACACATTGAAATAGAATTTCTCACTTTTTCAAATCAAGAGTTTAATTTAGTCCCAGTTATTTCTACTTTTTAACCTCCATGGAGACATTTGGAGGAATCCATCTTGAGAACATATGTGGTCAGTGAGATCCAATATCTATGTTTCCTGTCTCTGGCACTAGCCAGAAGCAAACCTTGGGAGTTTGGGCATGAGAAAAAGGTGGTATTCCCTTGAATACTCTCTTGCTCTGATATGTTTTAGGCTTTAGCCTCTTGTGGAGCCACAGTTGATGTTTTTATGCTGAAAATGACCTGCTGTTGTGGTCAGAAGAAGAGTTACCGTGGAGAAATGTATGGTTAACCTTGAGTGGTTCAAGTCAAGATCTGCATAGCTGCAGCAAAATTTTAAAATCCATAATTTCAGTCTCAATCTAATCTGGCACATCAGTTCTTCAATGACTATTCCCTCACTCAGAAGACCCTCAGTGTACAGATGGGAATGCTGCACTCTAAGGGGATATCTCTCCTAGAAATAATATGAAGTGGAAGATTGCTTTATTTGGACAATGATCCAAGCAGGGATTCATTGGACCAGATGGCTTGAACTGTGCTAGACACTCCAGGGTCTGTAATTACAGGGCTGGACAAAGTTGCCAGTGCTCTCTATAGATGTGTTTAATTTTTCCTAATGCATATACCCACAACAGGTTATGCAAATCACACCACTAAGCACCCGTCATTCCCCATAAACTCTTGGGAGAGTAATTTATGAGGTAATTTCACAGATAATAGGATTGTTGCTGCCATAGACAGGAGCCCCCAATGTCCAAAATGTGAACAATGCTGCACACTTCCAAATTACAAAAAAGCCCAAGGTAATGGAAACCAAATTTTTGACTCCACCAAATATAACCTCTGTTACTGTTATACCTTCTTAACCTCACAAAAAAAAAAAAAAGCTTTTCTGCATTTCGTTATATTGTGCTAGGTATATGTTTTACAAAGTTGGTTTCTGTAGTGTACTTTTCTAAACTTGCACTAGTTTAGGCTTTCTTGAGAAGAGGGTGTTTTATGGTCAGTCTTCAAATAAGGTTATTTTTTTCCCATTTAGACTTTGAGACTACTGTTAAAAATATAACATTTTAACCTACCTTCTGGTATCATTCATAAAGATTTAGTTTTATACATATAGCAAGTATTGAGCTACACTTCAAGAAAAATTGTAATAATGCTTTCTCACATAGAGAAATAATAGAAAGATGAAAATAATATTGAAGTGAAACAGTCAAGGAGAACAAATATTTTCAATGTGTATATTCAGAAAAAGTAATGAGTTCAGCTAACTGTTCTCCTTTAGGGCTAGTCAAAGTTTCTTGAGTCAGAAATGATCCCCTAAAAATGTCAGTAAATACTGAATAAAGTTATATGGCAAAGATGAAACCAGTTAACATCTTTGATGTAAAAGAGTTCATTACTATAGAAAAAGACCCAAAAAACCAAAAGAAAACCCACGTATGTAATATATGCTTTCTGGTATTTTTCCATCCTCTAAGATTTTCAATCAACATTTTGCTATGTCACTGATGTGCCATAAAATATCATAATTTTATTGATCTAATGTCAGGTCGACGGCATAAGAAAGATTTGAAATGACAAGTTGAGTAGAGGGATTGTTAAATTTAAACTGATATGTTTGCCTTCCTGTCAAAACAGTGCACGATCCTTCAGCTCATCAGCCACCCTCCTGAGCCAAGCTGACTTCAAACAGCAACGCTCCGATCAATATTTTTGGAAACAAGCTCTATTGTTCCTCTGAGGCTTTTGGTTCTGTTTTCTCCCTGTCACACTCTCTTCAAATCTAAATATCAGGTTATGAAGATACTTATTTCACCTCAGCGTGGCCTTTGAGCATGGAAAGTGCATATTGTTGCTCCTAATCTGTAGTCTAGTTCACCAGCAAATAAACTGAACAGGTAAAGCTGTTAAGGACATTTCATTTGCTTAGAGATGAGTTATTTTTTTTATAGTGTATCAGTTTGTAAGAAATTAATCACATTTATAGGGTATTTGCTTGTGATTATCTAGAAACATTCTAGCAGAGGTCTCTGTTCTATTTGAGTTTCTCTATTCTGCTCCCACCAAAATTTTGTCAGATACATTGGTTGGATCCTTCTCTGTAATCTGCTTTGTGGAAAAACATCTTCAGAGGCCTTTCTAATCAATGGTGGAAAAAAGGTGTAAACTCTTATGTCATAAGACAAGCTAAGAAAGCACAGTTCATTTCTCATTTTACTTTTGTCTTCAAATGTCATCACAGAAATAAAGAATGGAAAATAAATGTCTTCATTTTGACATTTTTAACTGAAGTGTTTTCATTAGTATTTCAAAATAGTTTTATCTGAAAATGCATTGACATTCATTTTTAAAAGACATCCACAGAAGAGAAAATATTTAACTTTGGGAAAAAAGTGTTCAAACTTACTTTAAATTTGCTAAGAAAACAATGGGAAAAAAATCATCAGTTTAACTCATATTTTGTTTATTTTTTTCAAGACAACTAATAAAAAAGAAAAATCTATACACATTATTCATATGCTTCAGAAAATGAGTAACTCACTTGGCCTGCTTCTCTTTAGCTCAACACAATCTTTGAGACCATCAACCTCATTAGATTATTTCTTCCACCAAGGCCTCTCTACAGTCTATATGAGTGTATATGGTTCTTGTATATGTAGCTTGTAAATGAGCTACCAAAAAGACTTTTTCCAGAGAACAGCCATCATATTTTAGGCTTGAAGTGCAGAAAAACTCTTTGGAGTCTAGAAAATAGCCATCAATGGACTTGTGAGAAGTTGTACTTGTGATTCTTTCATTCTGTGAAGCTCCACCTGGCAGATTTTCTTGTGTCCAGTAATGTGCTGAACTTCAGGTTTTCCCTCTAATGTGATGTCAAAATAATGCAGAGACATGACAGCAAAAATAAGTTTGATTTTCTTAGGAACAACTGAAAACCTTCCTTCTGTTAAGTGAAAGCATGGAAAAGGCATTAAATATTTGTATATTTGGGGATTGTCCAGAGTCGGAACAGAATCACAGAATCACAGGCTGCTTTGGGTTTGTTGGGACTCTAAAAAGCATCTTGTTCTAAACCCCTTCCATGTCAGGGGCAACTTTCACTAGACCAGGTTGCTCCAAACCCCATCCAACCTGGCCTTGAACACTTCCAGGCATGGGTCATCTTCTGAAATCATCTTTTTTAATTCCTTAATTTTCAAATGAAATAATAAAAAAGGGCTCTAGGGCAGTACTGATTGTAAGTGTTTTATTAACAACCTGAGATGAGAGGGAAAAAACTGACTATTTTCAGGCTGGATTAATTTTGAATAGATGCAAAAACCAGTGCAGGAACCAGTTCTAAATAGAGGCTTCAGAGAACAAGGTTACCCTGTGCCAGCAGCTCTCACTGTGGGCATGTGTGGGAGACAGGGAAGCAAAAAGCAGCCTTGCATACCCCAAAGGGGGATAATTGATGTTATTATTCAGCAGGGAGCAGCTGGCACAGGGAGCTGTTCTTCCATCAGGGGTGCTGTTGTTATTTCCTCCTGTGTGTCTCCCAGATTTTTCCTGTGCTGTTGGTGATCCAACACAGCTTCCACTTCTAGGTGAGGAAGCAGGGAACAGCTTGGATGATAATGGACATGTTATGTGAGAATCTGGAATTGTGGGGCTTGTGGTAGGATTACGGCAGGAATTTGGATGAGTTTTGGAAGAGAAGCGACTCCTCTCTGTACTTGCAACATCCCTTTAACTTCCAAAGCTGTAAATTAATGTTTCCAAGTCTTGTTTTTGGAGAAATACTTGTCAGTGTGCCAGAATTATGACTTACATCCACCAACACCTCATCTTTCCTACATGAGAATTAGGAAAGTTTCTGTCTTAGCAAGGTGTGTGTTGTATTTCTGCTTGAAAGAGATCTTGCCGTTATTTATAACACTGAAAGCCTGGAACAAAAATAGACCAAATAAATCACTTATCCTAAACCAAATAAATCACTTATATAAAAGTCTTTTGATGTATTATATAAGGCCTTTTCCTCAATTTCTAATTCTAAAACTAGAAGCACATATACTTGTAGTCTTTTATTTAGTTTCTAGTTTTCCCCAGTCACTCCCTGTTTTCATGATATATTTTCTAAAGGCTTGTGATGACAGGCACTTATAGCAAGAGCATTCCTCATCTGAGAAAACAAAGCTTAGCTGAATTCTCCTACAAAGTCCCTCTGCATGTGGCCTTAGTTCTGGCAGCAGCAAAATGAAAATGGGAAGTAGATAATAAGAATTAGAAATGTGGTGAAAAATCTTGAGACAGCACTCAGACTTCAGTTTTCAAACTACAAATATCAGCAGAACAAGTGCAATTACATGAGTGCATGTATTTATGGAAAAACCTCAAAAGCAAACCATCCCTGGAACAGGAACAGGGTCCAAATAAAAGGAGGAATATGGAAGGTGTTTGCCAGGATAGGAAAAGAGCAAGGATGATTTAACTGTGGGGGAGGCTTGTTTCACCCAGGAGGTGGGACAAAATAAACCTGAGGAACAGAAAATGTTGTATTTTGTATAACTGGCAGAGCTGAAGAGGATTCTTCCCAACCCAGCAATGTGAAGCCCTTTCTGAGTGAAGATCTTTGGGAAGCAGGTCCTGGACTGTCAGGAAGGACCTGGACTGGGATGCACAGTGGACACAACCTCTGGAACAGGGATACAGAGGGACTGTGACTTTGTGGTCAAGGCTGAGTGAGCAGATTGCTGGGGACAAGTGATGAGTGGTGGATGCTGTGCCAGGAGAGGGGGCAGAAGCCACAGGAAGGAGGTTTCAGGAGGAGGTTCAGGCTGTGGTCCCAGTTGGCAGTGCAGTTCAGTCACCTGGATCACAACCCAAACCCTGCCAGTCAGGTGCTTTGCTGTCTGTACTCCTGCTGTAAACTTTTTTCTGAACAGAAAATCCTTGCCTGAGACATTCTGCCCAATAAACATACTGCAGCAGAGAATTAATTTGTAGAAAATTATGGGATGTGTAACAACTCAGCCTTAAAGTAAGTCCCATTGTAATTTTAACAGGAAAAGTAAAAAGGATTCCATCCAGCCAGATCAAAGATCCACTAAATCCACTGTCCTGTCTCTGGCAGTAGAAAACACTGGATGTGTGGGAGGAGCAGACCCCTTCACTTGGTGATACAGGTGCATGCAGACCTTCATTCAATTGCCCCCACATAGATCTACTTTGGACTTTAAGAATCCTGCTTGGCCCTTGACTGCTGCTACAGAAAGCACAGGTATGGGAGAGCCATCCAGATATCAAACACTGCGTGTGCCTGTGTATGGGAATGGGATTGAGGCACTGAGCACTTTTAACTCAGCTGACAGGACCTTCCCTGATAGCAGTGAGGCTCTGAGGCAGCTGGTTCAGATGGGGACTCCACAGAGCATCAGAAACAAGTCTGATCAGATAAAGGCCATGTACACATGAACATTTTATTCACTGCTGTTGATTAGTATCCAGGAGTTTCTGTCTCAAGCAGAAACTCAGTGCCAGTGAACCTCACAAGTCATCATCAGCTTGGACACAATTGAGTTAGTGCGACTTAATGAGCTGGGACTCATCAGCTGGACTGTGGAAATTGAGTGCCTGTATACAGCATGCACAAATAAAATGCATTAGTCTAGGGGTTAGGAATTTGAGCTTCTGTATCTTATTTTGCATTTGGGAAAAGACAAAAAAGCAGAAAGGTGAGGTACTTCAGCTCAGCACCTGATGAGCACCTATCACTTACTAAACAATGGTTGCCCACTCCTACTGGATTATAGCTGTGGCCCACTCTTTCAGGGGAGTACATTTCCTTTAATTTTTTTAAACAAATGAATCTTCAAAAATTCATTCAAAGCAGAACTGTGGCCTTTTGTATCTTTCTGATGTAGAGAATGTCTATCCCTGTGTGCACTCTACCCTCAGGAATAAAGAAATGGTTTAGATGTTTGTAGGATTAAGGCTTTGGAGTACATTTTTGAAAGAATGAATGTCAAATTGCTTGGATGGTTCATATTAACATGAGTTATATTTTTAAAAAAAGTCCTTCAAAGTTGTTGAGCCAGATACTTCCCTTCTATTCCTTCCATGTAAATGTGATCAGTTTGGGTAAACCAAACATGAGGATTAAAGGCTATGGAATCCTTACAGAGATGAACCTAGTGCTTCTTCTGCATTTGAAGCTTATGGCAAAGCAAATATGCAGAGTTCTACTTTTTGCCTGTGTTTTTCTTGGTGCCTGCCTGTCCACCCCCCTCTGTCAATCTTCCACCTTCACTGCTGGTGAATAACCCAGTCCTGCAATGCAGAATTACCTGTTTAGAGTCTTATCAGATATATGAGAGTTCAAAGGGTATATTATGCTGAAAAATATGGCCATTAATATGAAGAATAATACATGGAAATTTAGCTGTTTTGCAGGTGACATGACAGGTTAATCCTGAGAGATCTGCAGGACATGCCTTGGTGGATGGTTCTGGCACTACCTGATGGCAGTCCCAGATACTTGTGAGAAAAACATAATAAAAACTGTGGAAACAAGATGACCATGACAAAGAACATGGGGAAATGTTACTACACTTACTTGTCAGGCAGAAGTTTGCTTTTGAGCTGGAATGTAAGAAGTTACTTCCCTTTTAAAGCACTTTAATATCCTTATTAAAATACTGACATTCACCTTTTCCCCAATAAACATTTACTTTCCTTATCTTTGCTTGGGGGACTCTACAGTGCTCAAGTTTTAAAAGCATTCGGTATTTTGAAAAGACAAGAGGAAACAGGAGGGCAAAAGACAAAAGAATATTTAATGAACATTCCAACTCATGGGAAACTGCTTGTAGTGTTAAAGAGCATACAGATATTTTCTAATACCGCAACGTATACCACATAAGTTCTGTTTAATAAACAGTTGTGTGAAAAATAATTTTAAGTTTTAGTTTATTTGCAAAACATTATCTTGCAGAAACCTATTGGCCAGCATAGAAGAATGTATTACAGGAGAAATACGCTGCTCTACTCAGAAAATGACAATGCATATTTATTTAGAATTTGTGCTGGGAATAGCATTCATTTTGGAAAATTGCTTCTAGATTTTGACATCTTCAGAGTCTGTGTGTGTTATTTTTATTTTTGATCCAATGTTTCTAAATCAATGACCATTGAGCATTTAAAAAATTACCTCAATTAAAATATTTATGTATATGTCTTAGTATGTTTACATAATTTATCTGCTAAAGAAAAATCTATTGGAAAATGCAAGTTTTGACCAGCACTGATGGAATTAAGTTTTAGAAACAAGAGATTTCCCTGCAGTTCCATGAAGTCAAGGACAAGAGAGTAATGTTCTGAGTGGCATTTAAAAAGAAATAAATAATCAGGTTGCTCTTGATTATTTATATACAATAGAATATAAAATAAATAAATAAACAAATAGGTTGTTCTAAGGTTACAATGGAATGAGACAGTTAAAGCCCCATCAATATGGAAACAAAGACTGAATGTAGAGCCAAGGCTTGTTTCCTGGGTTGGATGTTCAATAGACCAATACAATAGTGGGATAATTCAAATACAATATCACTCTCTTAAACATTTACTGACAGCATTTAGCATCCTGTGATCTCTTTCCATAAGAAATGCAGGCAACAAAAACAGCTTTCAAATACATCTGTTGAGTGCAGTCCACCTCTGCCAGATTGACATGAGGTTTGATGAGTTATTTACATATTCTGTCAGTATGAAACACTCAAGTCACATAGAGAGAGAGGCTGATGTTTCTGAGAAATAGATTAATTAAAAGTGTCAATTAAGAAAATATGGAAATAATCTAATGAAGCTGGGAAGAAATGCTTTGAAAACATGAATCTTTCCCCTTTACTGTAGCTGAAATGTGAAAAATAAATCAACACAAGAAGGAAGTCTGGACACACACTGGAGTCCTGTGTGAGGCATTACTGTCGAGCAGAAAAACCAGCAGCACTTCTCTAAGGAATCAGAATTTCCTTCTGTGCTGGTGTTTGTCTCCAGCCTTGCCTGCAGAGTGTGTAGTTGTGTGTGGAGACACACACAGGAGCTGGGCTGCTGTGCTCAGCAGTGCAAAATTCATGAGGCTACTGGGAGATACAGGGGAAAAGCAGCTTGATTTTGTAGTCCAGTGATGCAGCGACTCCCAGGGGGCTGAGTCGTTGTTCCTGATGTTGTTCACATGTTTTATTCAAAGACTATTTAATTCAGTGTTGGTAAAAGGGTTTGACAGTGCCATCCCCGGAAAGGGAGCAGTAGCTGTGAGATTCCAGAGTTACTCTGGTTTTGTCTGTAAACTCTTCATCTTTTCACCTTTAATTTTGATTTTTTTTCATAGCAGTGTGGTACAGGAGGGATGAAAAGTGTCTTTGGTCCAGCTTGGTGCCTGTGCAGGAAATTAGTGTGTTTTCCTCGCTGGGAGAAGTTGTGTTTGAATTGTTTACTGCCTCAGGGAAATCCACAGCTCCCTGTCCTGGGATTTCTAACCAGGGACTGGCACAGAGTAGTGGTGGCACCATCCCTGCCTGGCTTTGAGAGAAAAGTGGAAGCCACTGCAGTGCCAAAGAGCCACTGCTCTTCCAAAGGGAGGTGTGCTTCTCTGAGTCTGGAAAGGAGATTCAGGCTGCAAATGTTCTGTCCAGTGACATTTGTGCACCAATTTTAGCTTTTAGGAGTAACAATGTTACAGACTCTGTTAGCTAGCACCTTCAAGGAAAAGTCACTTTCCTTGTGACTTTGTTGTTACAAAAATATATTTATTTTTCCATCTGTCAACACGCAGAACTACGGTGAGAGCAGCAGTCTATGATGGAACTGTTCAGCTTGTTCTACCTGTATCCTCCTGTCCTGAAATGGACTCAGGCTACGTAACACTGGATCAGAGGAAAACACCTGACATAAATCTACCTGACTCTGCTGACTCAGTGGTGTGGATGCATCTGGATTACACACAGCAGATGAGCAGGACCCCAGATGCTGTTAAATGGCCTGTGCCACTAACTTCTGTAAAGGATCAAGGACTTTTGCTCAGGGTAAATGTCAGAAAGGAGGAAGCTCAAAGTTTTTAAAGCTGGGTTAGTGGAGGAGCCTCTAAAGCCACCATGTTCACTGTGTCAGCCCTGCAGACCCCAGGCTGACATCCCAGTACTTCACATTTCTCCTAAATTTATTTTCCAAGCAAGTTAAAAAAGAGTAGGACTATATTTTTAAAAATTTAACCACTGCAGGTTCGGGGAAATGGAACGTATTGAACATATCTATGTAATTTTCCATATGAGGATAATGATAAAAATGTGCAAGTTCTTCTCCCTGATCGTGGGAATAAATGAAAGGGGAATGAAATGCACACTTCTTACAAAGACTATTTGCTAAGGCTGCACAGAACAGGACTTGCATGCTGAAAATAAGGATTCTTTTTAAATTATTCCCTTTGCTGACAGAGTTAAAGATCAAATCCTCTGCTGGTGCACACTGACATCTGTCCAGCAGCCCAGTGCATTTTGCCATACTGTAGTGATTTGCACAATCTGTATTTGTGCTTTCTCCTGTGCTTTGCTCACCCTTTTGCCTGAAAGGAGCAATGCTTTTATTTAAGCAGCATCTGAGAATCAAGATTATCTTCACCTAATCTTTAGTTTATTTAAGCAGAAGTCTGGTTTGTCAGGTATCTGTCTGTCCTGTGACATCATACTTGTCACTTAACGACTTCTGTTGCTAAATAGGGGCTCATTAATAAGAATATGGAAGAACCCAGACAAGAGATGAGGTAAAAACTGCCATCCTCTATCCTCTGAAAAAGCAGTTGGTCCCCTAGGAGGTCTTTGTTTCAATTCGTTTCTCTGCTGCATTTACAGTGAAAATAAGACCAAGGGAAAGTCCAATTGAAAAACTTGAGTGTCGGTTAGGATTTCTTAAATGAATTTTCTTTTAATAATGAAAAACTGTGATTTTGATATTAGGGTCTCCCTGGTCATGGCTCCAAACAATTCTCCTCCCTATATGCTGATTCAAAGTCAAAATTGGTTAAAATCACATTTTATAAAATGAACTGTGTTGCCAGGGTAGGAATCAGCAGCACTCATCTTCTACTGTGTGTAAAACCTATTAAGATTAAAATGAATATTTGTGCATTGAAGCTAAAAAGTTTTTAAGACATTTCATAGAGATAAGTGATGGAAAGAATATTCACTGGTTGGATAATCATTCCTGCTCTTCCACTGAAAATATGCTTGTGTGAAGACTTGACCTGATCTTACTTAATTAATATTTTCTCATAACCATCCTTATCAGTTGAGTTATTTCATGAAAGCAAAATTTGGACCCTTGTTAACAAAAGTCTGTCAAGAGGATAAAGTGAGTGGTTAAAGTGTGTGCACACATCTGCACATGTATGTATCCCTCTAATAAATTATACTTTTTTATTCATAAACCATAAAAACTTCAATCTGACTAAAGAGCAAACAAAGAAAGTCCTTCCATTACGTAACTGATATGATTTTTCCTTTTTTATTAGAAGATTTTTCCTTTTAATTTTTTCAGGATTTGAAAAGTCAACTTAGTCTTGAAGTTTTGATTTTAACATGAGCTGGATTTTCATTTTAACAAGGACTGTTTTGTGGTCTGAATTCAACTCTGAGTTAACTGAATTAATGTGAGGGGACAAAAGAAGCCTTTCAGCTGTCCAGGTCAGTATTGACCACTGACTGTGGTGTGGGCTCCAGATTATGGGATTCAGATGCCAAAGTATTTCCTCCTCTCCTCCACAGAGCACTTAACTGTGATGCTTTCTTTTTTCCCGTGTGGTCAACCTGCACTCTAAAGATCTGGATGAACCAGTTATCCTTCTTGGAGCTGTGTTGCTTGCGTTTTTTTTGCAGCATTTTGCAGCTTTCCTCTTGCTTCTGTGTATTTTTCCTCTATGTGAAGAGAGGATGTTTCCTCCCAGGGAAAAACAGAGTCCAGGCATGCAGAAAAATACATCTTTAACCATCAAATATATTAAAATATAACTCATATCAAGGACAAATTTTCCTCTCAAATGCTCTTTCTCATGCTAGGAGGGGTATCAGGGCATATTCCCACAACAGGACTTTTGTCTTTAGTTCTCTTTCCAGCCCCTGGGACTCCCTTCATCTGGCGTTCCCTTCTTCTCCCATCTTTCTCTCAGGCAGTCTCCAAGCTCACATATCTTCCCTTAGGCTTTTTCTCCTTCATTGACGATTTTTTTTTTTTTAAAAAACCAACCTTGTTCTGTGCGCTGCAGTAGTTAACTTTAGCAATAGATTATCATTAAACTCAGGCTGGAATTTCTTCAGGGCAATGTTTCTGCCTGTACATGGTACTCCATGGTGCCATCCTGCATTACCAGTTCTCATGACTAACAGTTTGAATTATTAATAACAGCATTGCTAATATCACTTATTTCACTCTATTTCTGTATCTCCACATGGCTTTTTTGCTTTATTCACTGTTAAAACAACCCTTCTCCTTTTGTAAGATTTTCTATTTTCCATTCTCATTCATCATTATTTGGCAGTAATTATTTTGAACGTATATATTCTCAAGTTAACTATCTATCCAGCAGGAGTTGGCACCCCCATTTAATTTTCATTTCAGAGCAGGGTCACTGTCAGCCATACTCTGGGTCAGCTCTGATACACTGAAAATGACAACTACAACAAGGAAAGCTGTCAAGGTCTCACAGGGATATTATTAATGATTCACTTATAAAAAAGCAATAAGGATTTAATGGGCAGAAGGGATGTGATAAATAGGGAGACTGTAAATTAAAAATAATAATAAAAAAATAGAGAAAGTTTCTATCCACTGTAAGGAACTAAACTAATTAAAACACCAAAAATTCCTGAAAAGGAGCAAATCAGTTTGGACAACTTGGCTAACAGTACAGTCTTATTCCATATACACTGTAGATGTTAAGAAACAAATTGGTATTTTGAAGTATGGCAGCACAGAATTAGAATTGAAAAACAGCAGAGTAACATCAATATTATGCAATTACTTTGTGTCTGTGGTGGGGAAAGCAGAGTCTGGAGAGAATTGGGGGAGACAAACCGCACAAATATAAAAAGTTTTCAGACATAATTTATCTCCTCTGAAAGGCTGAAAGTTGAAAGACACATATTCTGAAGACACAGACAAAGAGAAATGTAATGGTTCTCTATATCTGTGAGCAGAAAACAGGAAAGAATGTAAACGTTCTAAGAATCTATCAGTGATAGGAATAGAGTTCCCTCCAGACTTCAGGATGCAATATGTTTCCAAATAATTTCTGTACTGTTCTGAGGGGAAATAGAGGGTTTCCCTTTCCCCTGCATCCACAATGGGCCTGTTTATTTCCATTCCTTCATGACCATGGACAGCACAAGTTTTCCTCTAAAAGAGAATAACTTCAACTTCTACTGATCAACGCTGTGAGGGTTGCTGGTCACAACTTGTAAGGAAGAGATTGAGCAAAAATGTTATTTACTAGTGAATTCTTCCTTCCTTGCTGTGGCTATGTCAGAGTATGTTGTCCAGAAGTACATAAACTGATTTTTTGTTTTGTTTGGACACAGATTTCTTAGACAATCTTTAGAAGTCAAACCAAATCAACTTCTCTTAGGAAGGAGAAGAAACTCCTCAAGTACTGGCACCAGCAACAAAATAATAATAACTTTTTTAATGAGGGAAAATATGTCACAACAATTAATATGTTTGTGTTTGTGTGTGGCTAGATAGATAGATACATAGATTAAAGTTATATCTAAGACTACATTAAAACAACCAGCTTGGATTTCAATGTACAAATTCCATGAAGATAGTTTCCATCAGGAAGCTTTGTTCCATCTATCCTAGACATCAACCATCCAAAGAACAAGCATAGGTTTGGCATATTTTATTAGGATATATAAGATGAAACACCTCAGAAAAAGTTATGGCCTAGACACAAGCAAATACGGTAATAAAATATTAAATCAAATTTAATATGAGGCAGATTAAAATGGAAAAGTCTGAATTTAGATTCCAGGAAAGGGGAAGAAATAGATGTAGTATTAAATGCTTTTTTGCATTTAGTTGCTTAGGCATGCACAAAAATATCCAACAGAGTTATTTAAGTTAATGTTTCATATCAAAATAAAGATAATTAAATAAAATTATGAGGCCAGCCTTGCACAGCTGCTGTTTCAAAAAAGTGCAGTGGGGTAGGAGCTGTTCCCTTAAATAAAAGCCTTTTCCGGGGAAATTGTACAGAGGGATCTTTACATGAAGCTGAAGAGGGGAGAGGAGTATGAGACAGTCTTGACAGGGTTTGGTAAAACCAGGTTTAGATAAGGCAAAACTCAGCAGAAGAGCAGAGTTACCCCAAAAGGACTGAAGCAAACAAACAAGATGTGTTCTGAAGGAGATAGGAGGAAGAGCCTGGAGAAATCACCATTCATATCATGTTGTGGCAGCAACAGAAACATCCTGGTTTTATTCGTTCTTTTAAACCCTTTAGGGATCTCTCTTTTTATCTCTCTTAGAGGATACTCTCCCCAGGCTTTGCAATGTATCTTTATGTTTTCCGATTCTTCTTTATGAATTAATTGAGGGTTAGCCTACATTTTATTTTCCATCAACAATGCTTGTGTATTTGAGAAAATATGTTTCCAATCCATAATTGAGAGGGCAGTCTCAAAATTATAAAGCATGAGTGAATTAAGGCTAAAGGCAAAAGAATTTGCAAAAATTACAACTTTCAGTCTAGGTCTGGAGTTTATGAAAATCAGGAGAACTTCATTTATTGCCACATTGGGATGTCTAACTCTGGGACATGTCTCCCACATTCTGTGGGTAAGGTTCTAAGATTAGGTCAATGCTGACTTTCATACCAGCTGATCAGATGTTATTTCATCCCTAATTTAATTTGTATTGCTCTAAAATGGAAAGAAGGAATATGGCAACAGAATCAGTGAGGGCTTCAGGCAGAGCAGAGGGTGTTTCCTGTTGCCTATTCTTATAGCTGCTTACACACATTTTCTGTCAGACAAACTGCTTCTTCATGTTTATATCTTTCATAAATTTATCTCATGAGTTTGATCCAGTGGCCAGTTACCTTAATATCAAGCCAAGAAGGAAAAATACAGTTCTATCAAGATGTTTTAGAAAAATATGTTAAATGACATCTTTTTAAATAGACACATACCAAGCCCTTCCTGCAGAAGCTATAAAATGTCCCAGTAAATATCAATACTGGTGTGACACTGTGTGCTCAGCAGCTGAAAATCAGGCCCCTGGAAACACCTTTGTTGGAAACACTCCAAAAGGAGGCATTACCAGGGAAATGCTTTTTCTTAATGGGGAAAAATCCCTCAGAAGGGTTGGTGGATTCCTCTGCTGGTGAAATAGATTCTTCCTTTGGTGACACAATAAAATTCAAGGTTGACTGATAAAGTGAATGCAATAAATATGGATACAGGGAGGAACGAGGTGAAACGGGAGGTGGAGTAAGAATAGATAAAATTCAATTTCATGAATTCCAATATATTCGTATATCCATATATATCTACCAAATAGAAATAAAAAAGGGAATGAGCTTTGCATTTTATTGAGTCTACTGGGGAAATGACTTAACTGCATTAAGCATTAAAATAAGAAAGAAAAGAGGGGATTTTTAATGGTGCCAAGTCTGAGAGAGCTACAGGACACAAAATACCACGTGCTAGAAACATCATTATAGCAAGGTTTTGTGTCTAAGGATATAAACAGTGAAATAGCCCTCAGACATCCTTCAGTGGGGGAAACTGGACAGGGAATGCCCAAAGCCTCCACTTAATGTAATTACTGTAACTCCAAACATCTCCTCAGAATCACAGAAGCAATCAGGCTGGAAAAGACCTCTGAGATCATTGAGTACAACCTATAACCCAACACCTCCATGGCACTGAATGTCACATCCAGTCTTTCCTCAAACCTCTCCACAAATGGTGACTCCACCACCTCCCTGGACAGGCCATCCCAATGTGAAGAAATTCCAGCAGCAGGTCAGACATGGAAAGCTTCTTTATTTTACTGAGTCCATCAACTTATATACACTTTATACAGAAGGCCAGGATTGACCAAAGAATGTTACAACCTCATGACCCCATTGGTCACTCTTACTATCAATCAGGTTCTCCTCTCAGAGAAGAACTATGCAAAACACATAGATAATGTCCAAAAATACATATAGTTTACATCAAGCAGTATGAGAATCATGCTGCAAAGATTCAAACACTTGAAAGCAAGAAAAATCAGGGCAACAGAAGGATCTGTCTTGTCATCCTATCACTGATTGCCAGGGAGCAGAGCCCAGCTCCCACACCCAGATTTTGTATCTGCAGAGGACCTTTTGGCTGTAAATAACAGGACTGATTTTACTCAGGTCACATCCTCTGTCCCTGGGCTGTGATACTGTCTCTACATACTGTGAGTGTTGTTATCTCCAGGCTGATACATTCACACTCACCTGCAGGTTTCTCTGTGTGAGCTACTTCTTTCTGACTAAAAGCAGTCAGCAAAAATAGAAATTTCTACTAATCCCATCTCTGTGGGACCACAGAAACCCCTGACATTTGTCTGTAAGCTCTATTGTACACCTGGCCAGAACAATTCAGATTCACCAAAGTAAAACCTTGTGTGGGTCTGCTCTGCCCTCTCAGGACAGTCAGGGTCTGACCTCTGACCTCTTCAGGTAACAGCAAAACTTCAGTCTTTGAGCTCAAGGCAGAGCTGGACATCTCATCCACATTCCACAGTATCGCTAATACATTGTCTTATCTCTTGCACAAAGTCTTTCCTTGTTTTAGGAAACTTGGCTTTAGTAATAAAGAAAAGAGACAAGTCAGTGTTTCTGCTGATTGTTGATATTTATTAGATATTGCAGAAACACACACTAAATTTTATTCTCCATAAGCCCAGGCTCAACTTAATCAAAATTTAGCATGATCTCAAAGCTCCCATCTGATTCTGTCAGTCAATGAAATCTTTTTTATCTGATATTTTCAGTCCTCTGCTCTGTCCCTCAATTGGGCTGGGCAGGATGAGGGTTGGGGCAAATGCCATGGGGACTTTCTATGCCAAGGCAAGAAATCTAATCCCCTCAGGGCCAGGCAGCTCTCTGTCACTGGGGACGGGTCAGAGGAGCTCAGGGCTCTCTGTGGTGGCATTGGGGGTTTGTCTCCTTGCCAAAGGATCCCCTGGGAGCTCCTGTGGGTCTGTTGGCATTCAGCATTGCGATGCCCAGAACCCATCGAGCAGGGGGTGGGGATGGAGTCTGGGGCTTGTCAGCCTCGTGTCGCAGCTCCGGTGGCTGTGACATCGCAGAGAGCAGGTCACAGTGGGAGCCAACACCAGGCAGCTCCTGTCCTGCTGCCCCTCCTCTCGCTGTTGGCCCCTTTCCCCCCAGTTCTCACGGGCCATGGCTGCGGCAGCCGCGTTCCTCATGGCCCTGATGGCCGCCCTGCCCAGGCTGGCACACGACCCACAGGCCGACCTGGCCATGGCACAGCGGATGCAGCAGCGCACGGAGTTTCTTCATCAGGAGATGACCCGGCTGTGGCAGGAGGTTGAGCAGATCAGATCCCTGAAGGGAGCCCTGGTTCATCACGTGTTTAAGAACTGGATGTTTTGGGCCTGTGCAGCAACCATGCTCGTGGAGGTCTGCTGGCTGGTTTGGCAAAAGAAGCTTGCCTCCAGCAGTGAGGATAATAACAAGGGGAAACGAAACCTCAGTAGAGCATGGAGTGATGCCGGGCTTTTGGCTGAATCCACACGATTACCAGCACAGGAACTGCCTGAGCCGTGCAGGAGACTGAAGCAGCTGGTCCGTGACCTCCTGTTCATCAGCCGAGAGTTTTCCAGGAGGACTTTCATGCCAGAGATTTACCCAGACAGAGGAATGGGCAGCAGCCACGAATCCTGGAGTATCTTTGGGAATACAATCTTCTACCAGCTGCTTGTGTTCCTGAGGCCACCCCCTGGTCATTCTTTCATCCTGGAGCGGGAGACTTTGAGGCGGCGCCCAGAGAGGTGCTCTGACATCCGTGTGGTGCTGCAGTGCACGTGCTTCATGGAGAATGAGTTGGGATATTCCTTGTGTTTTCTCCATCGCCGGGGCAACGTGCTGCAGGATCACAGATCACTGGTCCTAGAAACCCTCTGCACAGGCCTCTACTTGAACGTGGAGCATATCTCCACCTGGGTGCAAAACTTGCTGTTTTCAGCCTGGCTGTGTTTGCCTCAGTGGCCGCGACGGCGTCTGATGCTGCTGCCCTGCTCCCGCTCCTGCAAGTTCCTGGTGAGCAGCTCCTCCAAGGAGCAGAGCTGCACTGAGATGCTCTTTGCAGTGCATGAAGGCAGCACAGACAGCTTCATTGTCCTAGAGTAGGCAGCAGCTCATCATCTCAAGTGCCATCACGCAGCTCGTACAGAACAAGCCTTGTTTGCAGCAGGGGCTTGAGAAAGACAGGTCTTGCTGGTCACCCTGATCTGTGACAAGGTGCCTCACCTGGGCAAGTAAGGGAAAGGCTGTGGATCTGGTCTGCCTAAACTCTAATAAAGGAGTGAAAATTAAGATTTTTTTTTTTCCTTCTGACAAAGACAAAAATTTTAGCATTTTTATTGAATGTTTAAAATGCAGGGACTTCTGCTGCACAAAACTGGTTGATGACTGTCAAAATAAACCACTAATTAACAAACAGTTAAGTGCTGGTTGAGATTTTCCTTCAGTTCAGCATAAAAATGGAATTCTGCTTCATAGTGTCATAATATTGCCAGCTTCTGTTTTAATGACTTCCTAAATTCATCAGAACTTTCAGGTGACATTGCCCATACATAGGGAATAAGGGAATACCCCCAATAAAGCAGATAATCAGTGAATACTTGTTTTGCACATTAGTTTATGCTTGAACAGTGAGCAGAATAATCCACGCCTGAAGGACTGGAAGCTGAGAGATCACTGTATTTCTTCCCCCGTGCTGATGAGCAAAGGGACTTTTGCCACAGGCAAATACAGCTGGGGCTGCATCATAATGCAGTTGAGCTGGGGCTCAACAGCCCCAGTTGAAGTCTTGTTGGTGAAGCATCTATTTTTTACTCAAAAAAAATGAATGAATTTCATCCATTCTAAAAAATAAATCTCAGCCCTTGCAGAGTGAGTTAAGGGGTTGCACCTTCTAGCAGCACTGGCACATCTACATATTCATGGTGAGTAGAGAATGGAACATTCATGTAATGTCCTTACATTACATGAGGAGCAAGCTGCCTGTCTGAAGGGATATAAACATTGGGAGAAATTCTGCAATAAAAGTCATAGCGCTGGTTTTGGAATACCAGGCAGGACACCTCCTGAAACAAATCACAGCAGACAGATTTTCAATACCTACTGCTCTGGTCAGGCCCAAAATAGCATCATTGTGAAGTTTAAGTTCATCATTTGTCAAGCACAGTATTCCTAGACTGGCTAGTGCAATGCAGTTGAGATTGTGAAATCAGTGCCAATGTGAGCCACAAGTTTGGTGCAGAACAGGAAATTACCATACAGGAGAACTGCTTGTGACTGAACACTGCCCAATAAAAGTTCTTCAGCCACCTGACAAAGAGTCCCTCAGGTGAGACTGGGGCTTCATTTCAGCACATGATTGAAAGCTGAGACACACACCCCCTAAAGTAACATGCATCTGGAGCAGGGCAGGTTTAGATTAGATATCAGGAAAAAGTTCTTCTCCCAGAGGGTGGTTGAGCACTGGAACAGTCACCCCAGGGCAGTGGTCAGCACCAGCTGAGAGCTCAAGAAGCATTTGGACAAGGTTCTCATGCACATGGTAGAATTCCTGTGGTTGTTCTGTGCCATGGCAGGAGTTATTCTATGATTCTATGGTTCTAAACTACTAACAACCACTAATAGGAAAGACTTACCAGTTAATTTCTATATAAAGCTGGAGGTGATCTCTAAGGTCCCTTCCAACCCAAACCATTCTATCCTTCTAAGAAGCCTCTTTTTCAAGCCTGTGTTTCCCCCAGTTTACTTAAACCAGCCCTTGATTGTAGATAATTCAAGCCTATGTTTCTTTTTCTAGACATGGTGGCATGCTTTGTTTGTTAGAGATCTGTATCGGTCTTTCTATGAATATCTGAGAACATCTTCCACATAAATTTTAGAATATATATATATATATGTATATAAAGGTGAGGAAAATGAAAAAAAAAAAAATAAAAAAGGAAGGTTGTCAATCTAAGAAAAAAACTTCAGGGATACTCATGAAGATTCGTATTTTACAAAAAGCCTTACTGAGAAGAGAATCATAGAATCACAGAATGCCCTGGGTTGGAAGAGAGCTTTAAGATTATCTCATTTCTTCTCCACTATTTCATGTTACTACAAGCCAACCTGGCCTTGAACACCTCCAGGGATGGGGCAGCCACAACTTCTGTGGACAAATAATAAAAGGCAGTAATACATTATTGATCCAGTGACCACTATCAGAATAAACAGGTAACAGGCTCCCCTTCTTTAAATGTGTTACAAGTCAGATTGAAGACTTCTCTTGTTAATCCATCAGCATGAACATCTCAACTCTTATTGTTATGAAGTCCAAATTCCCATTTTACAGCCCACAGGGGAGCAACATCAACTTCTGCTGTGAGAGAAAATGCAGATCCATACAAAGAAAAGTGATTCCAGCCTGTCCTGTGGATCCAGCCATGAGCAGGTTCTCCACTTCTGTGTTTCATTCAGCTACCAGGACAGCAATATTGCCCAGAGGCTTTCCTTCCATATTCATTAGGTGTGAAGATGGTGTGACAGAAGCTCCCAGGCTGTGGGATCTGCCAGTAAGTCACTAATTGAGCTGTGACAAACAAAACATCTCTAAACATGTGTTAAAAAAAAAAAAAAAAAAAAAAAAAAAAAAAGAGAAGATAGATGTGATTCAGCTATGCTGCAGATGGATGAAGGAATAGATGACCTGCTGAGGTGTATTCTGTTCTCTTATAACTGAAAAATTAAAGTGAACCATATTGAGGGGCATGTAATGGAGGGTTTGCTTTATACTTGTCTTAGTTAAAGCATGGGAATTTTTCTTATGTGAAATAGCTCTCATAGTCTATAGGGAGTTCTTTAAATAAGAAAAGAAACAAAAAATAATCTATTTGTCTTTTTAAAAAAAATTTAGAGCAGAGGAATCAGGCATTGTTTTGGGAAGTACTGAGCATAAAGACAATTGTGAAACATAGTGGGATACCTTTGATAAAATTAATGTGAAAGAAAAATACAGTTATTTCAGTATTCCAAGGGTTTCTCCAAACCCAGTGACACAAAATGCACGTAACACTTTTTTGTAGTGTTGCATCTGACTGTTGCATATTTTGCTGTGTAAAGGTGCACCTCTTTTATGGAGAAGGGAAGATGTTACTGAGATTTGAAACATTGATGCATGAATTCCTTCACTTGTGTTCTTTTACCAGTAGCCTACATAGCATTTAGTAGAAAATGATAATTTTCCATGTCTGGAGAAAAAAAGATTAACATCATTTGCCTCTTAAAGAAAGAAAATGAAGAAAATGTTTACATATAATTTCTTCATAGGAAGCAAAAGCAGCAGTGAAATGCCAATGGAAAGATTATCACATTCCAAGGAGAGCCCCTTCTGTCCACAACATCTCACAGCAGTGAATCTTGCAATGGCAATTCAGAGCTGACCTACACAGTGTATTAAAAATTGATTTCTGTCGAGATAAGACTAAAAAAGGTGAGCATAAATCATGCACTTGAAACTGATATAAACATTTCATTAGTTTTCTCTTCTCTAAATTTGTAATGGTAGCACCCCTGGGATAGAAGGGGAGGATGGTGCCATCTGAAAATCCAAGTTCTGGCTGAGAGTATTTAAAGAATGATTAACTATATTCATGTGGATGTTATCTGGGGACATTAAAACTCTTAGTCAGACTTCCTGTGGTTTGCATGCCAGTAGTTATCTGAAACACAAAATTAGGGGTGTGGGTGGCATTCTCTAGGAAGTCCATTTACACCAGGCAATTACTTTTTGAATAAAATCACACCTCTCATTTCACTGAGACCATGTGGGTGAGCATAATTGCTCTTTTGCTATTGTCACAGCTGAATTATGTTTAAATTGCCCTCTAGAAGCATGCAAGGAGATCCTTGCACATTTTTTTTTTTTTAATATTAGATTTTTATTAGATAAACTAAGTCACATAGAAAAGTGAGTGATAAAAATTGTATCAGCTATTGAGCCACAAAGCCCCGGAATTTCCCCTTCTTCATTCATTGGCCTCGTTAATTATATAGACCTTAATTAAGCAGGCCTTTGGAGATCACTTGGAACACAGTGAGCAGACAAATATAAGGATAAATCTACCACGGAGAAAGAATCAGGTTCTAGCTGCTCTTTGTGGCACCTACCAAACAATAAAAAACTGTGGAGGAAAATTTTCTCGGCAAAAGGAATATAAAAAGTGTTGGTATAGATCAGTTGCCCAGAAATACCTATTTTGGGTTTAAAAAATCAAACAAATTGAGCCAGAAGTCATCCACTCTTAATTCTATCTCAGTCCTTGGGACTAATGTTTCTCACTAATTCAGCCCATCTGGAATCCTGGAGTCAGAGGATAAGAAGTGTGGAGCACAGGGATTCTGGCCAGGTGAATTTGGGCAGATTTGGGCATTGGAAGGAGCACTGACTGTCCATTCCATGGACCAGCAGTCTGGGAATTTGGCCTGATTTGTTCTTCATGTTTCTCTCTCTCTCTTTTTTTTTTTTTTTTTCTTCCCCCAGTTACGACAGCCAAACCTCAAGAAAGGAATGAAATTATCCTGAAATTATCCTCAAGTTTTTATACTGATGAAAAAAGCTACAAGGTCATGGGGAGTAGCATAGGAAGAAGTGTTTTGGCATGGAAAATTCAAATATAGCAAGACTGCCTAAGCCATGGTAAAACAGGTGCCTGTGGTAGAATTCATAGAAGGTTTCATAGAGTGAGGAACAATACAAACCATTTTAATTACAGCTGGTGCATTCTGGTGGAACATTAGTTTTACATCATGAAACTCACCATCACTTTCAGAGCTGTGAGGTTACTAAAATGTTACTTTTCTGTTCAATTGTGATTGCCAAGTATGATGTGAATTTCCCCTCCTAATGCAATTTCATGCACCTTTAGGGCAGCATTTCTGTGAAAATTGACCTATAATTTGTGTGAAATATTATTGTAATATCCATGTTGGAAATGGAGCATAAAATTATACTAATATGTATACACAGGCCCCATTTGCTTATTTTCCGGGCCCTGTTTCAAGACTATTGTTTTACCTGGTACACTTTTTTCAAAAGGATTCTTTTAAATCATTGAGTAAATATATGGAGTCCTAATTTTGATCTGAAAAAATTCAGATCACTATGACTCCATTGCTTTTCTTATAACAAAGAAAGTGTCTTAAGAATCAAACTCAGGTTATTAACTCCAGAGATGAAATTTTAAGACACTACTGGATTCTTCAGTTTTACCTGTGACATCTGCAAACACCAGAGTTTAAATGTGTTACACTTTGCCCCTTTTATCTTTCATTTAGGACAGTGAAACACTTTCCTCAGTATTGACCAGTGAAGTTTTAGGACATACCCTGTGAGCTTTTATTTGTGGGACTTTTTTTTTACTGAAAATAGAAAGTTAGGCTCAAAGAATCCTAGAATGGTTTGGTTTGGAAGGGAATTTAAAGATCATCAGGTTCCAAGCCCCTGCCATGGGCAGGGACACCTTCCACCTTCCAGGTTCCTCCAAGCCCCATCCAACCTGGCCTGGGACACTTCCAGGGATGGAGTGTCCACAACATCTCTGGGCAAAGAATCCTTAAATCTCTCAGTAATCAATGAGGAGAGACAGCTGATCTTGTAGGAATAGTCATCTTGTCATCTGAGCAAACTCTGAATGAGCAACTTTTATTTCTAATGTCTATCTCCGTAGAGTTGTGTGAGATGAAGCCAACCAGTAGTGTTCCAAACCCACAGAAGGGTATAAATACTTCAGTCTAGCTGAATCTCATGAGTTTCAGAGACTTTGGGATTGGTTTTGTACCTGTGTAACTTCCTAGGAGAAACCTCCTAGTGGTTCCTAGTGTGCCATAATTGTTTTGCAAACCATAAGTCTTAACACTTTACAACTGCTTGTTAAAACAAACAAACAAACAAACAAAAAAAAAAAAAAAACAAAAAACCCAACAACAACAACAACAACAACAACAACAAAACACAAAAACCTGATGGGGAAATAAGTTAAGTCTGAGCAATATTTGCAAATCTTGGAGACTATATTAATTTTTGCAAGCATGTCTAAAACTTATATTTGCTTATATTCCTAAAAATTCAACAGAAATACAGGCCCAGTGATCTCTTGAATGGCTACAATTTCCAAAGCTTTTTTTCCTGCCTTCGGAGAAAGTTTCTGCATATCACAGCAGGGCTGCAATTACTCCAGCACCGCAGAAATGTGCTCATGCTAAAGAAAGAGCCTAATTATCCTCCTATTTCCAGCTTGTCTTTCTTGGTACAACACTTGAAAGGTTTGTGGCAGAGCATTGCCTATAATCACATATGATCAGTTTGGGTCTATCTTTAGGTCTCTCAGCACCTGTATTGTGTTACTGAGTTAATTTGAGGGGATGTTTTATGGTTCAGATGTCTGCATGTTGGAAGACTCAAGGGAGAGAATGGATGATGACCACTGTCAGTTAAGCTGGACAGGAAGTAAATATTTACAGGAAATAATTGAATAAAGAACAAATAATGTGAATTGTAATAGGAAAAGAAATTTCATTTAATGGGATAGCTCCTTGACAAATGAGAAAGACAAACTATCAAATTGTCCCTGTGGGATTATAGCTCCTTAGGGTGAATTCCTCAAGCTGTGGACATTATTGTCTTTGTAAGAACGTAGTCTGTGCTCTCTGTCACCAAAATACTTTAGCAATGTGTTACTCAGCACTGTTTTTCCTGTTTCAACAATATTTAGTCTTAAATTGAGCTAAATCTAGGACACTTTAAATGAAGAAACCTTTTTCTCTGTACAAAGCAGAACTGTCTCTGTAAGGTTGGAGAGCAGCTGGAACACACACCCAGAGAGAAAGTGATACCTCACAATGCATTTTTCTGTCAACCTGCTTCCACATCAGATTTTAGGGTGGTCCCTAAATTTGTGATTTATCAACTGGCTTGTGACTGAGATAAACACAAAGCAAAACATTCCAGCTGCTTTTGAACTCAGACTGGTCAACTCCTTCAGATTTTCACTCTTGGAGTATAAATCAGAAGAATTATAAAAAAAGGAAGGAGCTTTTCAGTATAGTTAGGAAATCAGTCTCCCTATATTCCTAATCTCTAGGCATGAAAGTTTTTTAACCTGCTCCATCATTTTAACTGTTTCCATCCTTCCCCACCTCAGCATTGTTATCAAATATGCAATGTATACTTACACAAACAAAGTATACTGAAATCAGAGGTCATTTATAAATTGCATTACCAACCAAAACAGTCTTTATGGAAATCCCCTCCATGAGCAAATCTCATCCACATAGTTGACCACATTACAAGAATTTGGTGGACTTTTCTGAGGGGCAATAGAATTTAAAATATTACGAGTAGTGAATTGATTTTGTCTCAAGAGTTTTAAATTTATGACTACTAAATGTCAGTTGCCTGTTGAATAGCAAGTGGGATCCTTAATGGGAGTCAGTTAATCTTTCTGGTGAATTATTATTTGTATAATACTCAAATACTGTTAGCCTCTACACAGATAAGGATTGTGGGGACAAGTCCTTGCCTCAGAGAGTTCAGACTGAAATCTGATTCTGCACAATCATTTCCACATGGATTTATTGAATCAGGCAGTCTCACTGAACTCAGGGTAAAAATTCTTCTATGCATTTAAGCACACACAAAATTTTTGGATATGTGTTCAAAACTATCACTTGAATCTATTTTTTTATTCCATCTGTTTTTACTTCCTCCTCTGTTTTATTGTCTCTGTTTAAAACACTTAGACAAGATTTTGGAACACAACCAATAAATTTGTGCCTTGTAAGTCTAATACTACAATCAACTTCTCTATTATTGAAAAAAAATGAAAAGGGGAGAAGCCTCCTACAGTCAAGAGAAATTATAGAGATGCTTGACTTCACCTTGAGGGGCTTTGCACTTTAAAGAATAAACAACATTTCTCTGACATTCAAATAACAAAGGTGGATCCAGCACACATTACTGAATGGCTGAAATCCTGGATCCTTCCCTTTTCTGTTTCTATCCTACCCTCTATTTCTTCCTGTCAGTAAAGGCATATATTTCCAATTTGATGGTTGAAAACCAATCCCTGTAAATCAATAAGATCCTTGACACCGAATTTAAAAGGAATAGGCTTTGGCCTTGAGACTTTCAGGACAGGAATATATCATTATTTAAAGCCATCTCTACAGAAGAAGTGGTTCAGGTGTTCTGATATGCTTGTGGCTGAACTGCCAGACAGCAGACATTGAACCCCAGTGCTCTGGATTTTAATGCATGAGCTCTCCTGCCTGAGGAAAGGAAAGCTCCTCTATTTGCTCATTGACCTTTGTAGTTGGGCCAGCCAATATTAGCAGGGGGGAAAAAGGCACCACAGCAGATGGGCTACAAAGGCCAGCACCAGCTTTGAGACTGTGCTTAGATGTTTTATATTAACTAGAATTGTGCTTTAAGAGGCAGAGGAGAAATGAGAACACTGAGAAGAAGCAGCTCTGCAGTTAAAGCAAGAAAAGAAGAGGAAGAAGGAATTGTTGGGGGCTGTATTCCCATTTACTCCAGCACTTGTCTGTCTCTCTTCCCTGGTGGGATGGGAGCAGTGATGCTGCTTTGCTCCCCTGGGTTCCCTGGTTTGTGAGGTCCTTCCTCCAGCTCTTACAGGTTTGTTGGAAACTGCCACTCCAACAGAGTAACTGTGATTTCAGAGGGCACAGCACAAAGGGGGGTGGTGTTAGAGGAATGGATATCTCCAAAATTACCCCTACTCAAACCTGTGTCCAGAGAATCACAGAATCATTAAAGTTGGAAAAGAGCTCTAAGATCATCCAGTCCAACCATTAACTAACACAGCCAGGGCACCACTGAACCTGGTTCCTAAGCACCTGCATGTGTTTTGAGCCCAAAGCATCAATCTCCCCATTTCACCTAAGGCAATGTTATTTCTTTACCAGTATTAAGGGAAATAAAACTAAATTGTAAAGGCATGAAGCCATTCAAGACCCTTTGGAGGCATCAAGTCCACTTTGAGAATCTTTTGTGCAAACCACCTGAACAAAAACATCAGATGCATCAGTTAGATAATGGGTGCTTATATTCTGGGCTGTGTGAGTTTGTATATGTTCATGCACATTCTTTATTCAGACTTTCACAGGCAACTTTTGAGAGAGTTATTCCTACACAATCTCTTTTTAAAACAGTGCAAATTATGATACTCAATGATCATTTATAATTTTTGGATGACAGCCTGCTTTTAGTAGGAGATGTTAATGTAATTAAGTGTAAGCAAAGCAGAAGGAGAGGATACTGGAGAAATTGGAAAAGAGTAATTTTTGTACCATCACTGCAAGGCAAATAAAAATAGTATTTCCTTTTTATTTATGAACAAACAAAAGCATACCTTCCCCCACTTCTGGCGAGTCTAAAATGTGCCTTATTGTTCAGTCCAACTCTTGTGCTCATTTCATTCTCTCTTTACTCCTTTGTGTTTCAGCTGGGAGCCATCCTGCCTAGCAGACCACTCACATATTTACAGCCTGGTAAATTGATTTATCCAGGAACCTGAAGTGCTGCCTGAGAGGAAAGAGACCTGGACTGGGGTATGGTGCCTAAACCAGTCTGCTGCTAAGCTGGCCTTGGTAAGCTAAAAAAGGGCAGTGCCACTTGTGTATGCAATGATAAAAGTGAATATAAATTCCATAGGCTACCATCAACTTTTTTATGCATTTATCTTCTTTTTGTTTTATAAGCTGTTTATTCTTGGCAATTAAAACGCTGGAATCTTTGATTTGCTTCTGTTAAACTTTGTACATTCTCTGCAGGTGTCATGAAATGTTCTTCTGGTCTCTGAGATTTAATGTAAAAAAAAATCTCCAGTCAAAGGATTTGGTTCTTATTCTGGCTGTTGGCTGTAAGTTAATGAAATTCATAGGGCAAAGTGGGGTCTTTGAAGAAATGTTCACTAATTTAAATAAATCAAGAACATTGGAATTGTTAAGTTTGGCATTAAGGGTTTCTGTTGGCTCCTTTGTTACCCAAATGGGATTGATCCTCCAGGAGGAAAGGTCAAGGCCAGGTGAGTGTCTTAGTCAAGGAGCTGAAATTGCAAGGGCTTTATCTGCATGTGAATAGCTTATCTTCTCCCCCTCAGCACTAATGGTTTCCATTTCCAGCTGTCTGCCCTGCAGAGATGAGCCAGCTGCTTGTGAAGCCATCATTTGCAATTACTGCCCCAGATATGAAGATAAACCAGCACTTGGGTTGTGTTAAAAGCCTGAACTCCAGTGGGGTCAGCAGTTGCTCCACATGTAAATCAGTTTTCTCAGAAGCAGAAATGGGGTCAGTGAAAGGTCCTGGGGCAGAGCAGAAAAAGGGACCACCACAGATGATTCCTGGTGTATTATCATTAAAATGTATGATCTATGCAGAATAGAGATGGAACAGATGAATGAGATGAAATATTATGAATATTAAAGAAAGAGATAAGGACTCATTTATATATATTAGAGCAGTTAGTATCACTCATTTCTAAAGAGTGTCAAAGGCTGGAACCAAGCAGATAAAGGTTGCTGCCTTCCTTTTTGGTGCAGCATTTTTGCATATTTATTTCGCAAAATCCCTTGCAAAATAATTTAGGTCTACCAGACAACACAGAGAAAATGATGAAGTTTGATAATGGTGGAAGCAATGAAACAATGAACAGACAGACATACTTGAATAAATATATTTATACAGATAATTTAACATTTCCAGCACCACATGATGGAATTAAAACCAAAACAAACAATGAAACAAAGAACATCTTGAGCTTCATAATTAGTTCCTTTTCCCATCTCATTTATATATTGAAATATATCTACGTAGAGAAGTTACAAAATAATGTAAAGGATATAAAATTGGAACTGCACCAGGTTTTGAAACATAATTATGATATGCTCCATAATTTTGAAATTCTGTTGTGAAAGTACCTTTGTTGTTCCATCAGTTTTGTCACTTGTACTTCGTCTTGTATATTATCACATGTAATAGAAAAAAAATCATATAAAAGTTTGACTTTGAAAAAGTAAAAATGGGATAAAATATATTTCTCACTTCCCTCCAACCCAAAAAGTCAAAGGAAAATCAACTTTTTTTTTAAAATAATTTCCATTTTGATGGAATTGTGACTTCAAAAAGCAAATGGTTCTGTCAACAACTTTCACACTGGCTCTATTGCTAAATCAATCATTTGAAATTAGAAACTGCATTATGAAAGAGCCTTTCAGTATAATCACACACTAATTCTGTTTGGGTTTCTGAGTTTGCTTTCTGTCCTGGAGAATCCCTGTCTATTTGACAGTGCAAAGTGGAAAGTGGCTGTTTCAGATGCCTTCTCCTTCATTGTTTGAGTGCATTTTCTGCCTGCTTGGCCTTGAAGGCAGAATTACTAATTACTGACCAGACTTGTCATGTTTTTTCAGTCAACTTACATCTGTGCTTCTCTTGAAAAACATGAGGAAACCTTTGTGACTTCCCCAAGAAATAAGCAATGGACTGTTTTTCTATCACAAATCTAAAGTACTGATAGATGAAAATATAATTGATTATTTGGGAAGTCTAATTTAAGGAACATAGTTTTGAAGTCATTAGAGCTTTGGGAGCTTAAAGCATAGCATTTATCTTATCTCAAACCATGATTTAGAATGGACAATTCTTCTGAAAATCAGAAATCAGAAAATGAGGCTCAGAGCACAGTGAAATTTTAGCTGAGTATTTTGACAGCCTCACAGTTGGTTTCAGGACCAGAAGAAACTTCCAGCCCAAACCTCCTCTTGCTGGTCCTCATGGGAAGCGATGAGTTCCCAGGACAGGCAGACCAGGAGCACACCTTGGTGCCTCACCTTGGGTCCCAGTTTTTGTGAACACATGTGTGGCTTTAATAAGAATGTTGTCAGACTGTTGTGTCAGTGAAATGTGTCGTCCTACAGCCTCTGAGGAATGGACACACTGACAGGCTGTCACCTGGCACTGGTACCTCCCTAAAACATCATCATTTTGAGACAAGAACAAAGCTCACAACTGCAGCTCTGTCCATTAGAAATGAAAGTAACTTCAGAGGTGGAGAAGCATTTAGGATGTGAGAAAAAGTCTCTGTTTCTGGACAATGTGAAAAGATGACAAATGGGCTTCCGGTAAAACCAGCAGAATATCGATTTTAGGACTTCTTGAGTCAGAAGATAGTGAACTTCTGAAATTTTTTTTTTGCTACAGAAAGTTGTGAAAACAGTCTTTTTGGCTTCAGGAAAGCTTTGTGAGCAACAGAGGATGAATAAAATGGACTTGGATGTAGTTTCTAACACCACCAATCAGCTGGAGAAAGACATATGAGAAGAGACCAGACAACCTTAAAGAGTCTGTCATACTGCATGGTCCTGGACCAGATGGACTGCTGCTCTTATCAGAAACACATTTCTCATGTTCTCAGAGATAAATTGTTGTAGTTCTGGCTTATTTGAGGCACTATATATGTCTGGACTTTCATGTGGACAAAGCAAGCAAAGTCCCATGATTGAGTCCAACCATCTTTAACTACAGATGAAATTTACAGCCATTTCTTGGTTATGTTATAGAACCTCACCTCTTCAGAGGGTTTGAGAGGGCAGACAGGAAATTACCACCATTCAGAGGACAACAATGCCTTATTGTAGCAAGGAAAATTGGTTGGAGGTGAATTTGAACAGAAAAGATCCCATTTGTGGTGCATCTACACAGCTGAACAATCCCTCCCTCACATTCTGGGGCACCTGTTGCTGTGTATTTTGTGCATCTCAGCAATGACAAATTCTCTCTGTCACACATCAAGGAATTCTCAGGTTTTTTTCCCCAAGATTAAGTAATGAGAAGCAGCTCTCTTGCAGTGCCCCTTTTCAGTGCACTGAGATTTGTTCATTCATTCTTGAAATAGATAGAATAATTCTTTCAGGAAGACATTTAAGGACTCCAAAGGAGCTGGTTCTTATTCTAGCCTAAGTCATCTGTCCTTGCTAGTCATTATAAATGTAGTTAAAATGCTGTAGAGTCTTTACAATTTTATAGCAAATCTTTTCCTTAATGACTCAAAAATTTTCTCTCACAAGCAAAATATTCCAAATTTCTCTGAATTAACCTCATTCTGCTTTGATTGGATTCATCCACTTCTCTCATTCATTTATACACTGTTGCAATTCAGCCCTGTTTGCTGCAGTTGCTGCTCACTACATTAGTCCAAGAAGTCAGCCAAAGTACTTTTTTATTCTTTTTACTAAATGACATATAAATAAAGATGTGTAGTTATATATGCAGATGATCTCAGTTCTCACACTGAATATTTATATTGAGGAGTCAAATGTTTCTGTGAAATTTCTTTTTCCAGTGGATTTTACAGCATATGGAAGATAGCTATAAAAATTTTGTAAAAGAAAATTGAATTCTTTCTCCCTCTAGGAAAATATTTCTATGGACAATGTTTGAAAGAGGTCTCTTTTTTTTTTTTTTTTTTTTTTTTTTTTTTTTTTTTTTTTTATTCCTCCTACAGAAGCAGTACTTTACAAAAGCATTTGTTGTTCCATTACTTTATATAGCAGTTGAGACACAATTCATGGCAATTCCTTGCCTTGCTTTTTGATCTCACTCTCTATTACCAGCTTTCACAAAATGAATATACAGTGTGTTCTCTGGACAGCTCCTGTGGTTAGTAATCATCAAATCCAAGAACACTGAAGTGGTGAACACTATAACAAAATCTTTAGGGTCTAATTTCTCTAACTCTATTTTTTTTTTTTTTTTTTTTCTTTTTTTTTTTCTTTTTAAAGGTTTCCTGGGCATACTTGTTGTGTCAGCTACCTGCAATCTAAATTCAATGACTGTTCTATTAAAATAAAACCTGGAACTAAGATTTTGTTCAAAAACCTTGAAAACTTGTTTTGATATGAGAGGACAAGGACAGGAATGGGAAGGAAGGTGTCTTAAATTTTTCTTGGCAGATTAATTGTTTCCTGTTGTCTAAACACCCATTGAACACCATGGAGAGAGCCCTGGGAGGCTGAAATCTGATTTCCCACTTGGGCTGCTCTGTGATGCTGGGACAGGTGTTGGTATGAAAAAACAGAAATCTCTTCCCAAGAAGGTCAGGAGTCTGTTTTCCCCTGAGCTGATAGAAATGCCCAGCATCTCTTCTTGATACTTCCTCCAGTTGTTTTTGTTTTTCCCAGATTGTCTCATTTCTTGGTTCATTGCTCACTGATTCTTCTCTTTCCATGGTTAATAAAGAGCAGTCCCTTATTGGAGAGCATTCATTGCTGCAATGCCCTCTTGGCTGTTTAAAGCCATTTCTGTGTCTTTTCTCCCTTTGATGCTGATCTTCCTGTTCCTAAATACATTTCTAGTAAAGGAACAAAACCTCTGTCAACAAGCCAAGAATATCACTCATATTGTCACACTGGTCTGGTAGCTCTGGAAATATCAGTGTTTTAGAGTTAGAATTTATTCTACCAAAAATTACTATTTTTTTTTTCATTTTTTGCTTCCCAGCATCTGTTAGCAGGCATCTGATTACAGCAAACAGGTTACTCTAAGAAAAGACTATGTAACTTTGTCTCCCCCTCCACTGAAAACTCAATGAATTGTAATGAAAATAACTGAATTATTCTCATTGATGTCAGGGTTCTCACCCATGCAAATGAAATGCGTTTCAGCCTGATCCATGCAAGGGTTTATCAGCATTTTGTGGCAGTGGTTGCTTTGGAAATGAGGGAGCTGTCTGAGGAGGGCCTGAGCTGCTCCTACCCCTGGATTCACTCTGGAGCTGCACTCAGATTTACCAAAACTTCTCCCATGCACAATAACAGGGGGAGGAAAAATTTACAGGAAAAGTTCTCTATTGATAAAAAATGAGCTACAGGATTTCTTTCCTAGGGATCAAGAAGATGTGAGATGAAATGCACATCCTCAATCCCATTCCAAGTGCAGTCTAGGGTGTCTTTAAAGAATCCTCTGATTTCACTCCTCCAACAGCCCTAATTGGCCCTGAGGAGTGAAGGACCAGCCATCAGCTTTGTCACAGCTCTGTCCACACTGTGCCAACTCCTCTCTCCCTCCTGTACCTCTTGCTGCCCACTCCTGGAGTGGAGGAGGGACTCTGCCAGGGGTCTGTGTGGCAGCTCTTGTTCAGAAGTTCAGGTCCCTGCATGGAAACTCCTCTCTGATACATCCTCATACTCCTGGATTGAAGTGGGATCCTCACAAAAGGAGCCTGGCAAGTACAATAGAGGGAAGTCTCCTCCTTAACACACCTTTCATTTCACTTTCAGAGGAACAGAAGGGAGGAATTATAAAGACATAACACAAATCTCTCTTTACTTTAGCCTTGATAAATTCACATGACAACCTGAATGTTTTTTGATCTTCTGCTTTGTCTGGAGACAGCCAGGCTTTGAAATTGCACTGTAACTTTCAACTTGATTTTCTTTATGAATAAGTAACAGCCGTCAAATCCACCACTGAAAGCAAATTACCCTGAGTAGGACTTCTTAGTCCTTGAGAAAGTGAATACTCCTGGACAATTTTCAGGTATGTCCTCATGAAAGCATCACTGGGTGTCTGTAGCTACAGAACACTTGAATATTCTTACTAGGAACGTCAGATGTGTGTTGCAAATCATGAAATAAAATTGGGTTAAAGCAAAGAAGCAAAAAAAGTTAAAGGAGTTAGCTACACGTCTCTCACTGAATATCAGCTTTTGATGCTTTTGTAATTCTCATTCCCATCTCTGGTTGGTTACAGACAATGCAGGTATTGTCTTTGCAAAAAATTATAACTCCTGCAGAGAATTAGCCACTCTGCACTCTCTTTTAATTCAGTGTCAGGCCACACCTCAGGAAAGTTAAGGCTTGACTTAAGTCTGATGCAAAAGAGGCACGGAGGCTGTTAGAAAAATTTAACAATAAGCACAATTTGAGAAAGCAAAGGGCAGCTACAGAAAGAGCTGCTACAAAATATGCCTTTTTCTAATTGGTTAAAATTATTTTTAAAAACTTACGATATTCAAAGACCTGAGTTTGTGCTGTTTAATTTACATCTCAATAGAAATTGTAACTACAGCATTAGAAAGGTATTTAATACCATGATTTTCATGCTACAGGTTGCAGGCTCTAATACAGGCATAAGGAAACCAACAAAGCAGATGGTGCAAGATTAAGGAACTAATCCACAAAGACAAGCTCATATTTCCCTTCCTCTTTTCCATTTCATTCTGACTTTTCACTTTGATCCTTCTGAATTCAAGGTCTCATTTTATTTGGTAGTAAAATCTTCAGTGCTCACTTGTTAAAGCTCTGGTGTATACACTGCTAAGCACATCTGTCAGGACATTATAATACAGGACAGAAGTAGACTTAGGGCTGCAGTAAATCACCCTACGTCTATCAAACCTGTTAAAACTGCTAAATAAATTTCGAATTTCTGACAATCTAACCCTTCCATTTTTAATATTTAATTTTCCTTCATTTAAAATAAAGAGACAGGATGTATCAATATATAAAAAAAATCTGTATGTGTAAAATATAGAAAATAATTTATGTAAATTACTGTGGGTTAAAGTTGTATGCATCGGATCTACCTGACACAGAAGTGAAGGAGTTTGAATGATTAGATATAATTAACCTGCACCAGGACTCAGAAAGCAAGAGGTTCCCAAATTCCCTTCAAAGCAGCAGCATTACCTGCTCCTGCCCCATTTAGGTGTTTACAACTTTCTTCTCCCCCACTTCTTTCTCTTTGTCATCCAACTCCTCCAGAAAGACACACATATCTTCCCTCCCTTCACCTAATTTTATTTTCAAAAAATTAATAGGAAATTTTGCCCATGGGAAACTCAGTAAGAAAGTGGCCCAAGTCCTGTTTCCACACTCGTTTAAGACCTAATCTGAGGTTCTGAGTGACTGAGCAGCAGTTTTATCTGTCTGCACTGATTTGCACAGCTATGTCAGTCAATTAACTCAAGCAGGTAAACTTTCTTTCCCCCTCCTTCTGCCCCCACAATCAACTCTTCAAGGCAGGATTTTGATTTTCTTGTATTTGAGTTATCTTCATTTGACATCCAGGGTACCCTGGTGTAATGCCTTCGTGGGAGGTCAAACAGCAGCAAAGAAGAAAATCAAAGAGAACAGGGAAGAAAAGAAAAAGAAACACTGAGGGATAGATTGCATTAATGAGTGTGTTATAATAATTCTTGGCATGTGAGACTTTACACTGAGGAAATGCTCGATATAATGCAGCTTTTCATGCAGTAAGAAGCAAATGAAGGATGAAGCCAGAGGGAGGAGTTGCTAATAAATACCTTTCAAATGCTGCTGCCCGTGAGGCTGCTGCATTGACAAAGTGCATCACTACCCCACAAAAGCTTAAATGGATATAAAGATTATCAGAGACTTTTTAAAGAAAATATAGAAAATAAGGGAATTAAATGTAGACCACTTAATTAAGGGCTAAACATAAAGAGTCAGCTAAAAGGAGAGGAATAACTGTCTTTGTCAGCTGAATTTTTAAGAGAACCTCTAGCAAGGTAAACACACAGCTAAGATTTAAGAGTGTCTGAGCAATGTTAGTTCTTCTCTGGCATTTGTGAAATTCGAGTTCTTCTCCTAGATTTTCCACTGAATATTTTTTTCCTCTATTTTTAAAATGGAAATTGCCTCTTTATACTTTCATATAACACCTGCCTGTTTTTGGCCAGCAAGATTCTGGTACCAATATTCTACTCTACTCTACATGGGCTTGGTCCACTGAATAACAGTAGCAAAACAAATCATTATTTTGAGTGAACAGCATATTTATCTATTTCAAATAATTTAAAAAAAATATTTCTCTCAGAGTTTGGGATTTTTTTTTTTTTTGCTGTTATATGGATAGACTGCCTCTATGCCTGGAATTGAATATTATATACATCTCATTAAAGGAGAACAATATGTGAACAATGTGAAGTACATTTTGAAATTATAAACCTATTTTTTTCTTCATATCTTTGACACTTTTAAATTTTGTGATAAAAATGCTCCACAGAGAAGGCTGTCAGTTTTTCCCTACTTTAATTTTAATTTTGGGTTATTTGGAGTTCAAACACTTCACCCACAATTCCTTTAGATCTCTCTCCTCACAATGATTACAGTCAGTGCCAAAGTCATTGTACTGAGAGTCTGTAGAGCAGCAAGATAATAATCCCACCATTTGCCCTAATGAAATATCTGCTTTTGGTGGATTTTTTTCCACTCCACTCACAGATGTGAAGGTCATCTGCACTGAGTTCTTCATCTTGGCTTTGACATAGCTGTCACAGTTTAAATGTGACCAAAAAACCAGAAAATAAATGTATTTAGTACAAACTGTACAAACCTTTCAGGACTCTAGGTAAACTTCTGAAAAGGCTGCCTTTAAATCCTTACTAATGACACTTCAACTCTTCTGTGCTTGCAGGCTCCAGGAAAGTTGGGTATCTCCTGCTTGTATAAATTCCTCACTCCAATTTCTGTGTAGCAGGTAAGTCTAGAAGATGCAGGAAAATCAGTGTCACATAACAGAGGAGTATGATCTTGGTTTGGGTGCTTTCTTCTCTGCACATGTGTTAGGGATGAGCCTTGGGTGTCCAGGCTGTGGAAATAAATGTGACTTGTGACTGATGGACCACCGAAAATCACAAGAGGAAGAAGCACCAGGCCAGAGCTTATCATGTCTCTGAGCTTGTCTAAAATCACAGTGATATCGAATAGATTAATTCAGGATGGGGTTTTTTTTCCTCAAAAAGGAACTTTTTTCTTTGGATGTTTTACTCCTGGAGGAAATAGGAAGGAGATGGGATCCAACAACCCCAGCTGTCACCATTAAAACCAATCCTTCCCTCAAGCTGAATGCAGGGGACAGCAATGATCCCATCCTTGATCTTTAGGCAAGGAAACTTTTCTACCACTGCCAACAAATAACTAGCAATCATTCTGTGGCAATAATGCTTAATGAATTGCCAAAAAACTTCAGTAAAAGTGGTTTCAAGGAATTATAGTAAAACAAGTGTCAAATCTCTAATGCAAACCTGAATATCTCCACATGGCCATGGAGCCTGATGCACTCTCAGAAGGCTCTGTGCCTTTTGAAGTTCAGCCTTCAGGTGTGGTCTGCCTTTGTGCCATTGAAACATCCCATTTTTAGTGAACTTCAAAGACAAAAATGCTTCTTTTTCTGATTAGTAAGTCTTGAAAAGAAATGGGGCAGTTGGAGATGGTTTAAAGCATTGCAGAAGGCTGAGAAAAAGCTTCCTTCTCTTGTCTTTGGTTACAAAGTACTAAAATTCATTTGACATTGTACCTCAGAGCCAAACCCTGCTATGTACATAAAAGGAGAAGGAGGAGGAGGAGGAGATAAAGATGAAGAAATGTAAGACTTCAAAGCACTTTGTCTCTTAGACTCTCACTAAGGAGCTGTGAATAACATTTGTTTTAAAAGAAATCTAAAATTTTTCCTTCCTACACCTATTGAATTCAGTCCTTCTAGTTGCTTTCTTTACACCCCATGCTGGGCTGTAGTTCACTCAAATAGTTTTGTGAGGGAGTTTAGGATACCCCACATGCAGCTGCATTCAGAAACTCTCTGACTTCACATTTGAAGAAGGATCCCAGGTTTTAGGCAGCCTTGGCTGCCTTGGTTATGCTGCTGCACTACCTTTCAAATGGGGAGAGGATAATTTGCTGTGGCCAGTGAGATTATTGCTCCACTGAAGACAAAAAAAGTTCCATCAGTTTATGCCTTCAGAAGATTTGGATCTATATCTCTCTAGCAGTAACTTTACAAACGATTTAGCTGTGGCATTTTGTTTCGAATTTCATTCCTTGTGTGTCATAATTCTTCTGAAATTGTCTGAAAATTTCTGAGAGTGTAAGGCACAGCAGAGAGCTGGAGCACTCAGCATAAATTCACCACGAGGCTGAACACTTAACACAGAAGAGCTGTAAAGGGCTGGAGTGTGGTATCAGGACCCTGGGGCACTTCAAACACATCTCCTGCACTTTCTGCACTAAGGGAAAGGGAGGGACAAATACATTCCCTTCCGCCCTTCCACACTGTATCTTTCAAGTGTTGATGCTTCAAATGTTTCATGCACTTCTAAAACCTGATTGAAACATTCCTATTAAATCAAAACACAAAGAAAAGCCGATAATGAAAGATTCTTATATTAAGGTATGAGTATGAAGATGGAGATCAGCTTTCAGCACATTTTTGACTTGAAGTTTTCCATTCCACTCTTCACCAGTCATAGAAGAGAAATCCTTCAGATAAAAGACAAGAAGAATTAGTAGGTGTATGGTTGAACACTCATGGGAACAATAGTATTTTTGTTTATTTAGAGAAATCTTTTCAAATATCCACTGGAATTCAAGTCCCCACTGAGTGTGTGTCATTTGGTAAACAGGATAGATGCAGACACAGTCAGGAATCTTAAATTCTCTTGAGTTCTGCCTTGTGAATGTAAATTACTTTGGAGGTGGCAATATGACCAATCAAATAGCCATTAATTGTCTCCAGACACTTCCTTATTAAAATATTCCTTGAGCAGCAGTCCCTCCCTTTCCCTACCTGCACATTTGATCAACTCATCCTATGCAGCATTTTTGTTTATCTTTAGTGCCTTGGATTTAATTGACTCTGACAAATTTTCTTAAATATTTGTATAGCCCAGCCATTTAGGTCAACCCTCACCAAAAATCTCACTTCCCCTCCCAGTCTTAGGCTGACCAAGAGTTTCACCAGGGCTACTTTTCATTCCATTTTCCTAGAGATTAACAGGAAACTGAGCCAATCATGGTGGGAGAAACATGGAAGTTTCTGGTTCTTCTTCATTATAAGTTCCAGGGCTATGGGGTATAACTTAAACCTCTTTTCCCAATAAGGAAACATTTGCTTGGTTGTAGAGGTGCACTGTAACACATCACTTAGTTTTGGTTGCTGCCAGTTGTTGAAGAGGGGCCAGATGGAATCCTCCAGCTCATTTGTGATTTATGGTCCAGCGTGCAGACCTGACCTCCTGTGCTTGTGCTCTGGAGCTCCTGGAGATTTTAAGTCACTCACAGTGGTTAAAGGAACAAGGGCCAGGGAGCTGAACTCAAAACCATCCTAAGGTGGCTCCTAATGATCAATTACCTGTGTGCTCCCTGCCATGATTTTGCCCTGGGTCTGCAAGTGCTCTCCCAAATATGAATTGCAGGACAGCATGGCTGGAGATGTTTATTAGTATTCAGTACATATGAGACTGTTTCCAAAGGAGGAAAGACAGTTTAGACATCCTGAGACACTGCTGGGTTTCAAGGACAGGGGACAGTCTGTTATTTAACAGCACAGGCACAGCTTCAGATGAGCACTGCAGAGGTCAGGGAATGTGGGGCTGTCATGTTTGCAGCTCCTGGCTTCTGCATTTCTTCCATAAGCTGCCTTGAGCAGCTCTGTGATTACATGCTGGGTGGATAAGATGAGGTGAAGAGTATGGCAGGGTCACCACATCTCAAGAGGGGCCACTGGAGTAAATTTCCCCTTGTACAACACCTCACTCTCCTCTTCTGGCAGGGAGGATCTCAGTTTCACAGTCTCTGTCTCCTCATTTCTAACCTGCCCTTGCCTTTGGATGTCTGCTCAGAAATGCGCCATCATCCTCGTGTCATTGACATTCCCATTTCCTTAGGCAGCCTGAACCCACATGTTTGTTTATAAAAGCAACTTATTTCAATAATTAACTGGTTAGCTCAATAGCTGTTTTCAAGGTCAACACTTTTACATGAATGGCGATGGTCCAAAGAGGTAGAAAACTTGATTTTTTTTTCAGACCAATATACAAAAGACATTTGAAGAATATCACTGTAATTATATGGAAATTTTACCTAGTATATGATTTTTTTTTCCTGCAAGCACAGTTGTGAAGGGATGCAGATTAGTGGAGTACTGGCCTGGGAATGGGGTCTTCAGTTTTAATCTCTGCTTCTGATTTATATTGAGACACTGAACTAGACCTTCACCCCTTTATCCACCTCATCTACAAACACCTTCATGTTCATTTTTCTGTGTGAGGTGCTGACTTGAATGAAGCACAAATTTAATGCCTAAAAACCAAACAGTTCAAATGACAGAATGGAGTCTTCAGCTGGGATGTCCTACACAGACTCAAGTTTCAGATGATGTAAAATATCTAACTGGAAAGGCAGGAAAATCTAATATAAAGAAATGAGTGTGTCATTAATTAGGGAGGAAGACGACTTAACAGAGGGTGGTGGGAAAACTTCCTTGTTCCCTGGGATTTGAGAGAAATGATACACACTTTCCATGGTGTTATTCTGCATTGCACTTCACAGGGGTGTCAAATACTGTAATAACCTAGGAAATAACTGTACAGCCTTGAGGATGCAAGATGACACCCACTACACAATGCAGTCTAGCCATCTACATGCTGTAATGATGAAAGGTTACTGCTTTATTTATAAAATCAGTAATGAGCTCAAAAATAATGGTGTCATAATTGATTTTAAATTGCTCTATTAGAATGATTTATGCTCATTATACAAGCTCAAATTGGTTTGAGGGTTCATAGACACTGTCTTTTGTCTAATTTTAAAATACATTTAAAATACCTTAAAGCAGAAAATGAATTGAGTAGGAACAGAATACAAAAGCAGGCTCGAAATAGAAATAAATTTTGTTCTAGTGATTTAAATATATACTTCAAGAGATGTGGGAGGGAAAAAAAAAGGCAGAATTATATTGTTTACCTGCAATTTATATGTTCAGATGCTGACTAAACATGGAAAAAAAATTCCTCTCTTTGTAACAAAAATAATATTTCATTGTTACGGGGAAAGAAAGGACTAATTTCTCAAGGACAGGTGATGTTTTCTGTCAAAGAAAGGGCAAGTTTCATTTCAAAATAGCACAGTCTGAGATGCAGCACTGGTGTGAGATGTGCCTGGACGTGGGACTGATCGAGATGCTCTGATGCTCCTCAGCAGTTGGCTGCCCCAAGGAAACCTTTCTCCAAAAGTCTCCTTTCTGTTTCACAGCGTGGGATTTTACAACTGCTGAACTGCTCATGAAATTAAATTATTTTTCTTATCTTTCCCAAGGCAATACCCTAAGAGGATTTCTGAAAGTAAATCCAGCCTTCATTACATCCTGTTCTTTGCTAGACAATCTGGGCATAATTCTGCTCTTGATTTCACCAGTGGAAATGAAATTACTCTGAATAGGAATGGGTTTAGTGGTGGTTGAAATTCAAAATGCAGGTTTTTTCTACTCCTAGAAAAGAGGCAAGTCTCCAATCACCTCAAATTTCCTTTGAATAGGAGTCCTGCTGCAGCTGAGTGTCAGCTGGGGATTGAATTTCCCAGAGAAAACACCAATACCCTCTGCTGTGCTCTGTGGGGTGTTTTCCTTCAGGAAGATCAAACCCAGGCCAGTAGAAATCCATAAAATGACAAATAACAAGAATTTTAAAAGAGTTGTGCACAAATGTATTTGTAAGAGTCGTGCCAAAGGATCATCACGTTACAGAACAAATCCAAATTTGGTTTTTGTGCATAGGAAAACCCATTTACAACATACAATGCTCTCAATGAATAGGCATGGCAATGACTGTCCTTCAATGAAAGTTAGATGAAATTAAAGTGAAGGCAAAGATTCCTGGGAGCCTAACTCTGGCCCTATATGGAACTAAAAGGCTGTTTTTACCAACAAAATAATGATGGAATAAATCCAAGCTGTGGAATAGCTCACCAAAGTACACGGCACATGCAAACATCATATGTTCATGATGGAAGGAGGAAGGAAATGCCACTTTACTAAAGAGGACATTAAAAAATTGCTTTTATTGAGGTATACAAAGCCTGGTGAAAGAAATAGACACTTTTAACAATTCCTCCCTTTCTTGAAATGTGTGGGATAATTCACTATTAAGCACAGCATATGTTACAGTACTCTCCAGATGTTCATTGTGAGGAAGGTGTTGTTGAAGAGATTAAAATAGCTTCCATGAGACTTCTTGTCAATTTTCCAATGAGTTTCCATCTTCAGATATTTTTAGCTGCTAAACACAGATCCACTAACTGGGCTAAGAAAACAAACAAACAAAAACACCCTTAAAATTCAAATTAGTCATTAATCTTACTCTGATTCTTTTTGTATGCTAGATCACATCAGTGAAACAATAAGGAAAAGATAGGGAGTAGTTGTTTCTAGGGCAAATTCTCAAGGCAGACACTAAGATTTCAGGGGAAAAAGGCCATTTTTAACACTGATTTTGATGTGGATTTTTTAAAATATTTTAAATTTGAAGGTTTCCCCAAATTATCACCGTTCTAATGCAAATGGCCCAATCAGGAATCATAAGGGACATTTGCTGAAAAAATTCACTTTATTAATATCAACTGTCAAATGTAATTGACCATATTTTATAAAATTTGGCCCACTAGGGAAAAAAAAAAAAATTCTTCCCTGTTATTAAAAAAGTATAGAAAAAGAGAACAACCTTTATCATACATTAATGGCCCAAAGATAGAAGAGTTTTCAAGGTTCAGTTTAATAATCACTGTCAGTGTGAAAAAGGAGTTACCCAAACCTACCTGACCTCTGTGTAAGAACCAGACATGATTATCTCCAATGTCAAACCACCTCTTTCCCGTGCTGTGAAGCACAGGCTGTTCTGTTTGTTCAGAAAACCCTGTTTTATTGAAGCTTTTCCCAGAAAAGAGAGAAAAGGAGTGGTGAGAGCCCCTCAGAACTGTAGTGCCTTCTCTTTCATGGGCAAGGAACACACAGGGTGAGCCCATCCCTGGCCTCCCTGCACGTCCCTGCCACATCCATGCAGCTCTCAGGGGGTTTTGCTCACAGTAGAATTCCATGAACTGCACATCAAAGCCATAAATGATGCCTTAAGTTTTAGCAGAACCAGTGAGTGTTGCACTCAAACCAGGAGCCGCACTGGTAAGGCAAAACCAATACTCTTTGATATTAGAGAACAGCAAGGGATTGGCACCTGCAACTAAAAAATTCCTGCAACATGGTCTATTAGTGCAATGTGAGTCCAAATTCAACACCCTGATTTTAGCTGTTCAGAAGGCCAATTGTTAAAGTTATCAATTAGTACAAGATTTAAGAGCAATTAACAAAATTACTGAGGACATACACCCAATAGCAGCCAATCCCTATATCCTTTTGACCACACTGATGGACGAATGGTTTACTATGGTAGACCCGAAGGATGCCTTTTTCTGCATTCCTGTGCATTAAACCAGCCAGGAGCTCTTTTCTTTTGACTGGGAAAATCCTGAGACAGGGAGGAAAACTCAGCTCACTTGAACAGTTTTACCCCAAGGCTTCTACAACAGCCCAACAATATCTGGAAACCAGCTAACAAAGGAATTAGAGGACTGGAGAAGACAGGAGCCAGAAGGACTCATTCTTCAATATGTGAATGACATCCTGATTACAGCCAGAGCTAGAAATGATTTCATATGACTTATTGTAAGTTCATGAAATTTCTTGGGACTGAGTGGGTATGAAGTCTTAAAAAAACCCCACCCTAATATAAATATAATCATTATGAAAAGCAAAATAGTAATCCTTTTAAAAATCCAATCTGCTCTTGCACAGCTTTCCCTGTGTTTCACTTCCAGCTTCTTTTAGTGGTAAAAGATTTCCATTTTTTGCCTTATAGTTAATGGTTATGACTTTGGAAAATGGACAATCTTTTGTATGGCCTTCTAAAATATTGAGATGAATTCAGACTTGTAAAGTCCAGATTTTTGAGTATGGGGGTTGTGATTCAGAATACAGATTTTTCCCTCCCCACTGTAACTCAATTGAGCCCTACTTAGGTTTGTTTTTTTTTTTTTTTTTTTTTTTTTGGTAGACAGCAGGCAGCCAAGTGTCACTGGGAGCAAGACTAAAGTAATTGGAGTATGAAGAGAGACACTGATACTCCTGCCCTTTATTCAGGGGGAATGAAGACTACTGGGAATAATTTATTCTGAGGTCAGCAAATTTTCATTCAGCCAACATCTTATCTTCCAGATCCTTCTCCTTGAAAAGAGGCAAGTTCAGTCAGGTAATAAAATCATGTTTTCAGCAGAAGATCTGTACAAGTCAGGCTCATTCTAGCACAAAAGCCTGAAGATATCCATGGGTAGTTTGGGTTTATTTCCAAGCAATTTTAAGGAGACATGAAATGTATCTCAAGCCCTGCAGCTCTAGTAATTCTAGTCCATTTTATTCATTGTCTTCAATCTCATTTTATGACACTAAGCCTAAAATAGGATCCCTATGAGTGAAACTACAAGTTTGCCTCAAGTCCTCCAGGACCCACTGGGAGATCCCAAAGGGAAAGGTGACTGTGGGGTGGAGCTTGGCTTAGTGAGTCTCACCAGCAATAGTTTGTACCCTAGAGCATGGTTTTGGTATTTCGTGGTGTGCAATGAGAGCCAGAGCCCTCTGAGCTGGAAAAAGGAGATGTCACCCCAGTGCCAGGTGTACAAGCTGTATCAAGCATTCCCAGCCTTTACCCAGAAGCTCCTGAACTTCAGTGTGTTGCTGTTTTACCAACCTCCTTCCACACAGTCGTGTCTGGGGCCACTTAAACTGTGCTGAAAATTGTCCTGAGCCCAACAGGAAAGGGGGTGGCAACTCTAATACTCACCCAAATAAATACATACTCCTACACCTCCAAAGACATTTGGAGGGTTTGCTCACACTTCTAATTTTTGGAGGTCTCAGTTTAAGCTCAAAACTCTCTGAGGTTTGTCCATCATTCCCACAGCTTGATCCCTTGGAGGAGAAAAGTTTTGTACTGAGGATCATTTTGAAGTCACATTTATTTTGGTGCTGTCAGGAACACTGAACCAAAAATAGCACCTGTAAAAATACCTTTCAACTCTCTAGAACTATTCTCTCTTCTGGACTTTTAAGTGGTTTGTATCACTCACTTGGGGTCACATTTCTGTGCCTTTTCTGATGCTCTTCAGAGGACTCGGGGTTTCTAAGTGTGAGCAGATCTGTCAAATCTCTCCACTAATCTGCAGCAGCACATCTAACTCATTTCATATTTAATTTTGCAATTTAAACGTGCACCTTTAACATTATTGTTAATTTCCAAGGAGCTACATGAGAAGTGCCATGGTTCTGGGACAAGAATGTAAGAGCCTTGAATTTTCCATGGCACTAGATGTTGCATTGAAACATTTAAATAAATTGTGATGAGATTAAACATCCCCAGTCATACATAAAAAAATTTTTTCTTCCTTCCTTCCTATTACCAAATTCTTTAACAGCTTGTTAATACTTTATGTCTGGGTACAAAGGAGAGAATCTCAGTCCACCTGCAGGGATTGTTTCGTTTCATTGGTAAGTGAGGGACGAACAAATTCTCATCTCTTTCAAACAACTTAAATGCCATTAAAAAATCTTCTCAAATTTTGTGCTTGAAATGCTGCTTAAATAAAAATAAGTTGGAAAATTACCTCCTTGCATAGTACAGCTTGAGGGAATGCAGTGAGAATCTCACTGAATCGTTACTGGTGATTACAAAGCAAGAGCTATTGACAGAAAAACTAACAGCTGTTTAAAAATGTTATTTTAGAGGTAAGTGTAAAAATGCAGGTAAAATACAGGCATTTTGTAAACACCTGCAGCTGTAGAAATGAGGTGCTATTCAAATATTGTTTAAAAATACTCATTTAGCCACTTAACACCCAGGGCTTGTAATTTATTTAAGAGCTAAGTGGTATGTGTGCTTTAGACCTTCTTCATTAACACAGATTGCTAATAGGAATTATGGTTTTGCTTCAGTAATTCTCAGTTATTAGCACTGGAAAACAGGGAAGCAGATGACTGTGAGTGATCATCTGTTACCTGTGTTACACTGAAAATAATCAATTTATAAAAAACTTGGAGATAAAAGTACAAGATTTTAAAAATACATTAACATTTGCTAACAAGCCATAAAGTTGCATTACATAACTGCATCTTTACTTAGGGATAATAAAACAAATATCTCTGTCATTAGCACTTTTAGTTCTTCAAGTTATTTATGTACTTTAAGTTCCTGAAGACAGCTGTTAAATTGATTATCTGCAAATTTACATGCAGCATCTAAAAAATAACATCTTCCTTACAAGATACTCTATTCTTAACAATCCTGAATTATGATGTTAATAGGATTAGATTGGATTGCTGTTAATCAAAAACTATTCAGCCTTTAAAAGGTGCTTCCACACACCTGATTGGAAATTCCACTTCTTGGAATTCAATTTTATTCTTGTTTTGCAAACGCTGATGTTCCATGGCCATGAAATCCATGTTCTCCCTGCCTGGTTCCCAGCTTCAACCATGTTCTGCAGTGTCAGGTGTGGAAAGAAAGCCCACAGATGATGAAAACATTGAATCAATTAAGAGAAAGCCCCAAATTTATCGGTCCTATCTTTTCGAATTCCATTCACCAGAAGGGAAAAGAAAATTCATCATCTGATTCCCAGAGGGTTTTGCCATGCATGGCACAAATGAGCTTGGCAGACACCAAATTTATACTGAAATAAAGGTACAGACTCTCATCAATGATTTGCATAAGGAAGGATGTGCTGAATACTCTGGATTAGTGTGGGACAGCCTTCAGGTAATCCTCAAACAGCAGAGCAGGCTGACTTTAAGGAATATAGACCCCAGTGTACCCAGAAATCTTAAAGTGTGCTAAGTTTCGTGAGGGTTTATGTAGAGCACACAAAGGGAATCCTCGTGTCCTCTTTCCCCTGGGATACTGGCATTTCTCCTGTGACTCTCTTTTCTCTATCTTTAGCTCTTATCACTCACAAAAAACATGTTTGAGACTGGTAAATCCTTAGAGGGTAAAGGCCTTCCTAAGTAGGCTTGGTTCTCATGGGACATTTCAGGCAGTACAAAACTGTTCTTGTCATTGTCAAAAACATTTTTCAAAACCCTGGAAAGTAAGACAGAGGAAAAAAAAAGATCAATATTTTCTTTTTTCTTTCTCTCTCTTTTTTTTTTTTTTTTCTTTTTTTTTTCTCTCGCGGTCAAGTCTTATGAGAAAGAATTCAGTCACTGCAACAGTGAAACATGAATGCAGGATATTGATGTGAGCAGCCTGGTTAGAAGGGACAATCCCTGAACAGAGAAAGGCCTGGCAGCCTAAGAGCTGGGAGTCTGGAAACCCAGTCTGGGAACCAGAAACACCCTTGGAAAGTGCTGCTGGGTTTCTCTGAAGTCCAGCTGGGCTATCTGGAAGCTGGACATCTTGAGGTATTATCAACAAATACAAACCCAAGAAATTTGTAGTGACAATTTATTGTCTGAAAGAGTGAAAATGGAGAAAATCAAGTGGGTCTGAAAGAAAAGGAAACACCATCTGTTGGCTATTACAGGTGAAACATGAAATTACAGTGTATTGGTTGCTTGAAGTGATGGTGTCCTGAACCCTCTGATGCCTCTATGGTACAAAAAGGGATTAAATTTTATCCAAAATGACATTTCTCTCTGTAAGGACTCCTTGTGCTGCATGTACTCTGTACATAAACAGGTTGCATTCCCCACATGAGCTTTCTTTAAGATCTTGGACATCACTGGGGACACCTGTGTGACTCCAGATTGTTCCATGGATTATCCTTGGAGGGAATCTGTCCACTGATTTATTTCCTTCTGGACCCATTGTTGGGTTTGGTTTGCTTCTGGGATGGTTACATCCCTCTCTGGGCTATAAAGTTGCACTAATCAATACTAAAATAGAGAAATTCAGAGGATAGAATCCTCTGTGTCCTTCTCTGTTATGGAATCCTGTGCACTCAAGGTCATGATTTCCACACACCTGTTGGGTAATCCTTTAGGATTACCAATTTTGGGGAAAGGAGAGGAGGTCAAAAATAAACAAGTAAAGTCTAATATTTTCTTCAGGCAGAAATAGGACTGTCTGTGTCCCTAAAAGTCCTGGAGGAAGTAAAAGCCAGTAAAAATTGGAAGAAAGGGAAAACAGTAAAACAAACAGGTAAAATTCAGCACATTCCACGTAACTAAAAGTGAACCTCTGGTGGCCCTCAATGCACAGAGTTGGGTTTTCAGGGGATGTGGAAAGGGAGCAGCTCTCCTGAGTGACACAGTGAATGCCACCAGCCAGAGCTGGGATTAAGCACACATTGCTTAAAGGACAGCTGGCCCATCAAACTCAGGCCCATGAAAGCTCACTGACTGAAAAAGCAGCAGCTGAAGACCAAATTCACTGAAAATAATAGTAGTTAGGAAAATATAATCATTTTATTCGTTGTTGGGTGGGATTTTTTGCTTGCCTTTGTTTGTTTGTTTTTTTGTTTGGAGGAGGAGGTGGAGGAAGTAGAGTTTGGAAGTTGGTACAGATCTTTTTGAAATACCCATTATATGATCAGAAAGCTACTTTCTCTTTCTGCTGGTTACATTATCCTGATAAACCCACATATTCTATTAACAGAACTGGGAGGATATTTTAGAGACTGTGATCTAGAAAAGCTAAAGCAATTTCTAAATATTTTCGATGTGATCCACAGGTATGATAACTCTGTGGATAAGCTACCAGCTATAGGTTGCTCCCTAACCATGAAACAGTTCAATATTTCACTTTTTAATTGCATTTAATTTTGATGGCAAGTTTCAGAACAAGGGATTCCCTAGTTTTTCACAGGGTTTGGTAGTGGACCTGATTCACATTTCAGCAGATGTGCCTAGGCCTGAACTGGGAACACACTGAGATGGCATTAAAGGACCTTGTGGCATCCTGTGGGACAGCTTGGCACAGCCTGGGGCCCATGTGCAGGATGCTCTTCCCATGCCCTGGTGCCTGCAGGACACAACCACCCACGCAGGCTCTGCCTCACTGCATCTCACAAAGCCCTTTCCAGCCTAAAACTCTGTGGAGCCCCTCCAGATGTTTGGCTTTTATTTTTTTTTTTTGTTGTTGTTTGTTTGTTTGTTTGTTTGTCCCAAAGGTCATAGAGAGACAGATGCACCAAGTGACTTGTGCTGCTCTTGGGGCAATGTGCAGCCTGGCACTGGCCCAGGCAGCCTTGCTGGAAATTGGTTCATGTGCTGGAAATGTGCAGAGGGCTGGCCTGTAGCTTAATCCATGGTGGTGCTTTGCTCTTCTGGGGCCTTGTTCCAAGATCACTGCATTCATCATGACTCTTCCTATTAAATTCATGACTTTGAATCAGGCCTTATGTTCATGTTTTTAACCCAGAGCTCTTTGGCATTTTAAACAGCATCATTATGTTCCTCATTTCATTCCTTGATAATGGTGGAGTTATTTCTGTGAGCTTTGTCAAAAATGTATCAAACCTCCCAGTTAATGCACCTCTGCTTCAACACTGCCTGGTCACCTGTAGCCTTTCCTTGGAAAACACTCAGTCTGGTAATGTAGTTTTTTATATTAAAAAGCTTCAGAAATAATTAACTGAGATTGCCTTGAGATTACGAACTTGCAGAACACTTTTTCCTCCCTGTGTTTGCAGGGATAACCTGCTTGACCTATACAGGGAGTTTCTGGGGTTTCTTGGTGCAGATTTTAGGAAAAGAAAATGCTTAGTGGTGTTGTGAGTGGGTGATTCATATCACTTGAAGAATCACTGTCAAAGGTATTAGCAAGGATGGATTTAATATGATGTTGTAAAAGTGCAACTGAATGGTCTGGGTTGGAAGGGAAGATAAAAATCTTTCATTCCCAGTCATGAGCAGGGACAGTTTCCACTAGACCAGGTTCCTCAGAGTCCTATCCAGCCTGGCCTGGAGATCAGTGATGGAGCATCCACAGTTTCTCTAGACATCCTCTACCAGTGCCTCACCGCCCTCACAGGAAAGAATTTCTTCCTAAAATCTAAATAAATATCAGGACATTCTTCCCAATATCTATTTTCCCCCAATATCTTCCCAATTTCCTCCTGGCCTTCCCTAGGGAATGCAAAGTATGATTAGTAAGAAACTGATTCCCAAACCTCTCCTGGTGGTTTATAAAAGGTCTCTGACTTATAACAGGTGGAGATGTGCCATCTGCCTCTCGTTTCTGTGGGGTGACTTTTTCAAAGATCTGCCCCAGAGCAGCAAGTCTCATTTGACATTTTATTGCCTGCCATGACACTTCATGGCCATGCTGTAAAAAAGATCCACCCATCAGGAGAAAGCTGCCTTTGGTAGCCCATATCTGCCTTCTGCAGGCCCTTGCCCTGGGGCTGGCACAGGGAGCTCTGCAGCACAGCCAGGCTTTGCTGGGCTCTTTGTCCTGGCTTTGGAGCAAACCTGCCCCTGAAGGAACCACAAGCTCTGAAGTCCCAAATATCCCAGCACTGCAGCAATGATTCAGGTCTAATACAGTGCCTCTTTCCTTATTTAAAAATGGGAAATCGCATCAAATGTGAAAGCAATCTGCTCCCATCAGGATGCTAAATACTGTTTTGTAGCTGGATTAAATAAATCTTAATTAGGAGGCTCAGTGTATATTTTCATTTATTGCCTTCCTTCCTCTCTTTTCTGCCTCTTCCCACACACAAGGATCTCACTAGAATATAGTGAAAAATTGTAAAAGTTAAAAACACAGAAGGAAATACACAAAAACTAAACATTTGCATTTCCCCAGCTAGTGCAATATCAGGAGTCTGTTTTTCTCATAAATGCAGCACATTTATTTGTTTGTCTATGTTTGCACATGTGCATATAAAAAAAAATATAAGTGTATAAACATATAAAGAAAGGGTTGAACACATTCAAACATATTCTTTGCAGCTTATGGGGCAGAAAAATCTATAGAGCTTCAAATGACCATCTTCTGCAGTTCAATTTCCTTCGTAATGAAAACTAACACCACAGAAGTATGTACATTGTTCAACTTAAAATGGTCAATGAAAATTTATATCCCTCCTCTTATTTTATTCTGAATTATATTATTGCAGAAAATGAGCAGGGCATATATGATTCAAAGGGAAAATAATCAGTTTTTATTTCCTATTGGCTTAGGGATACGAGTGAGCAAGATTGAGACAGAAATTCCTTTAGCAGAGCAATATTTTGTACAGAGGTTTTTAGGAGACCTGGGTCACTTAAAATGATTCCAGCAGAGTGTTGAGGTCTGATTTCCAAGTCAGAAGCACAACTGGGTATTTACACTCCTGGAAGGAGTGCTGTTGTTCCCAGCAGTGAATGTGACATCTCAGCTGCACCAGCCCAAACACAAAGCAGGGGGTTGTGTTATTTGAACACAAATAGACTCGGGTTTTGGATAAGCTGAAAATTAAAAGTGTATTTTCATTCATGGCATGCTTTTTTACCCCTCCCTACCACAGACACAGACACTGCACCCCTCAGGTGTGTATTCTTTTAGGAGAGGGGACATTGAGGAACCTGGCAGTGTCAGGGCTGGGAATAATCACAGGCAGAAAGCCCTGGCTCCTTTTCACCTTCATTTTTGCAGCTACAGAATTGGGGTAATGGGACTGAGCTCCCCAATGGAGAGACTATTTGAAAACATGGGAGCTAAAAACGCAAAATGACTTTTGTAATATGTGTAGGTAAAAAACCACTGGTGGTTGAGGCCCTTGTGGATACACCAGATATTCCAGAGAATGTGGTTAGACCTGAAAAAATTACTCCTAAAAATCTTCATTGTGTTTTATACCTCCATGAGGAACATCCCAGCTGATTGTCTCTGCACAACTGTATTTATAAGTCTTCAGCCAATGAGCTGAATTCAACCACACTGAGTAAAAGACTTGAGAAAAAAATGATATTAATTAAATGCAATATGGGATCTTCCTCCAGACATATGCTATCTGCAACCAGTGTAGATGAATTAATCATGAACTATCTCAGATAAATGTTCTTAAGGGAAAAACTTGCTGTGAAATGGTAGCAAATGAGTCAAAACGATACAGACATCAGGATTCTTTCTGTTTGCTTCTCTGCTATTCTCTGCTATAAATAAATGTATAATCTTTCATTAAATATTTAGTAAGCTTTTTTTTTTTTTTTTTTTTTTTTTTTTTTTTTTTTTTTTTTTTTGTATTTGCAGCATTTGCCATCTCTTCATCTTTTCTTCCAAAAGTGAGTACAGGCAGCCTTTGACTGAAGCTAACCTGGAACCAGATGTGATGTATTTGAGCTACTAAGGCCAAAACAAGAAGTTGAATTTTGTGGCTGCATATCAGTCAACTCAGGCATTACTGTGATGTGATCCATTATGCAATGTAAACAAACAAAATATGCTTTCATTAAAGGCTTTGAAGTCCTTGATGAAAGGAATGATCTGAAAGGGGGTATTGTTGATTCTATAATGAAAAAATCAGGACACTTCATGTACACTGGTTTTCAGGAGTGTTGAAGTGCTAATTGAAGTTGCAGTGATGATTTTTTTTTTTTAAGCAAACCAAATCAGCACAGGTTTATTTTCCCAACTGTACTAATTAATGGTGTCTGGTGACACTTTTTATTCCCCAAAATCTTCTCTCTACTTTCCAGCAGAGTACAGGTCTCCTGTACCTTTTGTTTCATGTCTGCCTCTCTCATGGGGATGGGGATTCACTAACTGTAATCAATGCAGCCAGAAGGTTATTCAGGCTCCTCTAAAGAGAAGAACTGAATTTCAGCAATTGATCAGACTCTCTTCATCCCATTTTCCAACATTTATTAGATTTCCATCGAGTTCCTTAGTGCATGTTTTAGTTGCCCTCACCTACTGCCCCTTTTTTATACTTCAGGCATCCTTTCAAACTTTCAAGTGACCTTCAGGGCATCTTCTGTAGGTCCTGAGGGCAACTCGGAGAGCTTTGAAAATCCAACTTTAGGCAACTGAACCCCAGTCTGAGTCACCAACTGAGCCAGAACTAACTGAGCTAACCTTGACTGTGGATATTAAGGTGCCACATCCTCTGTGTCCCTGCAGCACATGGAAAGCAGAGCTCAGGTGGTCCCCAAATTCAGCAAACAAGAAAAACACTGCACAGCTAAACCACTTCCACCTATGGAAATAGATGCATGGTGTGGAAATTTGTATTCACCAGCATTGAAAACTATTTACATTTACACCAAGTCCCACAGGTTTGCTACCACAGAAGGGTTTTGCTCTCTAAACATTTATTAAACACATAGAGACCAGTGAAAGAAATTACAAATGAAGTTTGTAATGCCATTCTAACATACATTTAGCAACTCAGTTGTGGAAATCATCCACCTACATTGCCAGAGTAATGGGTGCTATAAAGAATAGGGAAATACAATGGGAATAACAGGGTTTAACTGGGCTGTTTGGTAATTACTGTGAAGAGCATGTACAGTGACTCATCCCTAATCCTATTTCTAATGCATTTTAAAAATTTTGAGTCAAGCAGAGTGCCATCCACTTCTCCACTCAATCACATTGCCTTTGACTCTAATTGGAATTTGATTTGTATGAGCCTCTTAAGGCCAGACTGCAAAAGTTTCACGTTTAAACCCTCTTTGTAAAACACTCTTCCACATCCTCTAAAATCACCCCTGTCATAGTGCCCAACAAAAATTGTCATCTGAAACCCACAGAGCAGGACAGGAGCTGTGGTCATTGCTGCTTCTGAATTGCCAACACACCCAGGCTTTGCTAAAATATCTCAGCACCTTTGCTGGAATTTGTCAGATACTTCTGTTATATTTTTCTTATTTTTTTAAAATTTTTTTTTACCTCTGAGTTCATGGTTGGAACTGCTATTGTGCTTCATTTCTTTGCTAAGCATTTAACAGAACCAGTCCCTAACCTGTCTGTGGCCCTTGCCCACCTCGGGCTCCCAACAAAACTGAAATAGAAACCTCTCCCTTAAAAAAGGTCAGTCAAAACCAGGAAAAAACACCTGAATTCCAGCTCTTGGAGAGGGGAGAGGTAGGGCTTGACTAACACAACACATGCTTCACTACTCATTTCTAAATAGGCTCGTGGTGCAGTTTATTCTGCCCCAGAAGGAATCAGTTCAGCTAAGAAAGTTCTAATCTCAAAACAAAACCCTGATGCTGCTGCAGAGGATCCAACAGAGAAAAGCACCTTGGAAGGAAATTAAACGCAACATAAAAGCTCCTGAAGCTTGATAGCACGTTTTAGGCTCACCAGAAATCAGTAAATAAATAAAAAAATGAGAGGCGAAAAACAGATTGGAGAGGTGTTTATTTTCCCCAAGGAGAACTTGAACATCCACTGGAGACCAGGGAAGAGTGTTAATGAAGCAAGGAGCATCAGGGGAGCTACTTGACTTAATAGAGTCCTTTATTTTATTTATGAAGAACTGATTTTTCCATCAAAATGCTTGATGTGGTCTTACAAAAAGCATCCATGGAGGGGGAAGAGAAGAAAACTACAGGGATTCCCACCTTATCACAGACTTCTAACTGATCTGTGAGTGATTTTATTAGAAATATTCTAGGGAAGCACTGTCAGGGTTCAGCTCAGACATGGGTGACAGTTTTGAAAGCAAGGCTGAAAATTGCACAGACCAGCCTGTGTGCTGTTTATGTCGTCATGGGTAGCACTGCCACAGGAACTTCTGTTTGGGAAAATGAAAACTGGGAGGAGGGAAGAAAGTCATGGCTGCAGAACTTCTGTTTCTTTTAGAGACATTTTGTTCCTGTATTTGTCAATAAAACAGCCCAGGACTTTCTCTCCTGTCCTAAGGACAAGTGACGTGGCCCATCTGCTCATTCCTCTCCTCCCAGGAGGAGGGAGCTTTGCTCTCACTGCATGTTGGGTGTAATGTCTGGCCCTTTCACCTCTCCATGTCAGGCACTTCCTAAGAGTACTAATTAAATGGTAATTAAACCCATGTGTGTTAATTTTGGCCACGAAAAGTTCTGATGTAGCCACACAGACCCAGGACTCCAGAAGAGAAATGATCAAAATGGGCTTTAATGCCCCATGGGGTACTTGGTGTGTGACTTGATGTTTCCTTGCTGGGAGCTGCTGTGGCACAAGGGCACAGCTGAGTGCCCTGAAAACCAAACAAAGGGAAATGTTTTGCCAAGGAACCTTTGCAAAAAAAGGACAGATGGTCTGGAGCAAGTGGTTAACTGCAGAGAATTGATACAGTTCCCTTCATAATTGGCAATAAAACTGTATTCTACCTTTGGGGGATAATTTCTTCAGAGAAAGTACCTGATTTGAGTTGCTAGAAGAAAACAAAAAAAGAGTTTGTTCATCTATCCAGATAGTGCTACTTGTTTTGTCATTGTAAATAAGCTCTGGCATCCCCGAGAGACTTCTGTGCATGAGGAATTTGAAAGGAAGGCCACTTCCAAAGCTCAAAAACAAGTGCCAGACTGACAAGTTAGAAGGGAGAGTGCTACGAGCCCTTCAGTCAGGTGAATCCTCAGAGGAAATCTCCCTGCCCCAAAAAATAATCCAGGCAAAAATCCCACCTAAGCTGATAAAGATGTGAAGGAACTAACAAAAAATTTAGAGCAAACAATTAGAATTCATTGCATACATTTATATATGGAATTTGATGTGAAAAGACAAGACGAAGTTGATGAAAGTGAGTATAGAGGACTCAAAAAGGAGTGGTAAAGGAAAAGCAAGGCACTGAACACACTGAAACCGAATGCAGGTTGAAATTAATAATATGAAGTGAAAGTGAATAATCAATGAAATTAATCAAACACACATTTCTCTGTTCAAATGGAAGAAGATGTAAGTTGGTAGAGAATAAAATCTCATATTTCCTGAATCAATTGTTTGAGGGAATGTGAACCCACAGGCCCTGTAGAAAACAGGTTCGATTTAATCACTCACCTAAAAAGTACATTACCTTGAAAACCTGGTGTGCTGGGGAGGAGGGAGATCAGGAAAGCAGAAAGGTCAGTCCAGAGGAAAAAGAATAGATTTCAGAGTCAGAAAATGGGATTTATATGTAGTGCTTGTCAGTGTGCCATCATGAAAAATAGGTATTGTCACACAGGTTTTCATTGTTTGATAATGTAGACATTTAACCAGCCAGTTAAGGAAAAACCTGGTCTTCCCAACACCAGCCTGTGATTTATTTTCTGCATGTGTGTAGGGAATTCACAGAGTACATAACCACTGATGGAATGAGTTACCAGACTAGTACCAAAATATCTGGTTTTCTTTATTTGTATTTCATTGTGAATGTTTCAAATCAGTCTTTGCCTTCCCTTCAAAATCCCATGCATTTCTAACACTTTAGTGCAGGTACCAGGAGATGTGTGAGAAAGTTCCTTTCCAGACTCAAGCACATGAATTTTTCCTCCTTTCCCCTCCCACAGCTGCAAATGAAATTTGTTCAAGCTGCTCCCCAGGTGAACCCAGGCATCTTTCCAAGCTTAAAGGCCAAAAGCTCACAGATGTCATGTGTCTTTTCTGATATTTCCAAACAAACTTAATGTTCAGAAGCCATTTTCATTTCCCTCCCTGTATTTGTCTTCAAGAGCATTTCCCCCACCTCATTTTCACTCCTTTTCTTCCTTTGATCCCCTTTTCCTTTTTAGCTAGCATGTGTTTCCATTTGTGTGTTCTCCAAATATATGCTGAGAATTTTATGGTGACTCCAAAAGACATATGAGAAAAAACAGGTGTCATAATGTTCAAGGGTTAAAACCCCCAATATTATATATTTCAAAATATCTTCCAGACCCTACACCATGGCTTACCTCTGTGCTGGAGGCTTTGGAGCAGGATACTAAAGACTCAAACTTCTAAAAACTTCAGAATGAAGTTTCACAGAAGAAAAATATTTCTGAGTTTCTTTTTTTTTTTTTTTTTCCCTTTTCTTTTTATCTCTTTTTTACCTTGGTGGCCTAGATTTCTGCCCAGCAAGTGAACAGAAAAGGCTCAGTGAAGGTCAGATGAGTACCAGAGCTGCTGCAGAGGAACCTGAAAGAGAACTAAGTCAAAAGGAGGAAATGGAAAAGGAGCAGGAAATGGGACCACAGCAGGGATCTCTTAGATCACCCCTGGCATTCATTTGGCCAGGGTTACATGTCAAGTTACAAAGTTGCAGCCATACAGAGTATTTTAAATCCTAGGAAATTATTTTCCTCTCAGACTTCTCCCCTTTTAATAAATTATTTCATTATTCCTCCTGTAAAAGGACTAATTTAATAATGTAACTTTGGTGATGACCATGAAAACAAGTTCTCTTGTGGGTTACAGAAATGTATTTTCCTCCTTCCACTTCAAGCATCACCAAGATTTCCCCTATTTTCGTAGTGTCTCTTCATCTCTACTCCTATTCTGCTTGGTGTGTACAAAAATCAGTCCAGAGGTATATTAGAGGTCTGCACTGAAATAAATTAACAAATCTTTTTTTTTTTTTTTTTTTTTTTTTTTTTTTTTTTTTTTTTTTTTTACTTCACCCTGTTAGACAATTGTATCAAATTCCTTTTGGAAACCCTTGCACAAGTGAAAATTAGACAATTTCACCTATCAGCCTTTATCAAGACACACCCCACTTTAATCCAGAAACCACTTTTGATGAACTGCTGTATTCTTGAACATTTTTATTTGACTATATCTACAATAGTTTTTTCTGTCACCATTTGTTCCAACAAACCTTGCATTGAATTAAATTAAACCCAAGAATGTGTAGGTATGTAAAGAGAACTCATGTTTTTTCATAAAACTGGAAAAAAAAAGTTTTGAAATTGGCTTCTTTTCTGCTCTGGGACAGAAGCAGAGTCCCTGATTTGCCCTAATTAACTTAAGCAATTTGAGCAAATTTCCCTATTGAGGAGTAAAGGAAATATTCCCAGTGTGATGGATGCTGGATGCTCATGCTGTTAGTTCCCACAGGACAGAAATTTTTAATACCCACAGAATGGAGAGGGGAACAAACCTCAACTCACATAAACGTCTACTCAGATGTCAGGGTAAGAAAATCTACAATTATTATCAATATGCAATAAAATCACAGTTTGGAGAGGTCGTTCAATGAAAATTATTTTGTTTCATCAATACCACTTTTAATGAAAACTAAGGAATGACTTATGTTGTTCTTGGACCAAACTAAGATTATTTCCTTCTCTTAACTCTACTGTCAAGCTGAAAATTTTGTGCATTTAGAGACACAGCACATCTTGAAGTAAATTTCTTATGAAAAGTTTTCAGAATACATGAAGAAGTTGATTTTGGCAGTCTCATCACAGAATTATCAAATACCACGTAAAGTTAATACTAGAGCTGGGTGTCTGCCACTTGCAGGACAATAAATTTGGCTTCACAAGTTTCATAATCATTCCTGTGCTTTTCCAAAAAAATCTACAAATAATTACCACTAATACACTGAGGTACCTGTTGCTTTGTTTCTCAGACACCTTTTGTAAAATAAGACTAAAGGATAAAAGTTGTTTATTATGCCTGTCCTGCTCTAACATCTCACAGGCAGATGAATATGAATTCTCACGTAATGTTCACTTGAGTCTTAGTGGATTAAATTGATCCTGCACCATATTAACTGTATCTGCTGCTCACCTACACCAAACAACAATTTTACCATTAAACTTCAGTCCACTGGTGTAACCAGAATTGTGCAGAACTGACGAAGATCCAAATCTAATAATACAACTAAATGTGGCTTCAATAAAGGGTTTGCAGATTTACCAAATGACATCTCTGATGTCTTTGATAATGTGGAATCAAGAGGTAGGACTGGAAGACGATTTGTCATGGGTACAGGTGGTGTTGAAGGAAACTGAGCACCAGCACAATTTTTCGTTGTATATCTCCAGCTTCTTATTTTTCTTCCGATGACCAACACGACCAACATGCAGCTTTGTTTGTAGTAGTTTTGCTTATTCAATAGTACCACATTATTTTTAAAACAGTAAATTACAGATCAAATCTCCCACTCAGCTTTGATCTAAGCTTTTTTTTTTTTTTTTTTTTTTTTTTTTTTTTTTTTTTTTTTTAAACAAGGTATAAAGAAAGGAGGGTAAAACCTTATCAGGAACAGAAGAAATGTCATAGAATAGTTCAAAGGCACCCATCAGGATTGAGTCCAATCTCGGCCCTGCACAAGACAACACCAAACCCCACATGCCTGGGAGTGTTGTCCAAATGCTCCTTGAGCTCTGCCAGGCTGCTGCTGTGACCACTGACCTGGGGAGCCTGTTCAGTGCCCAGCCACCCTCTGAGGGAAGAACCAGGATGATACAAATGGTTTTCAAAAATACCAAGGAAAACTTCTTGTCTTGGGTTGTCCTTCATCCCAGCTCATTTGCAATATAAAAAGTTCTCCCCTGGCACTCTGTAAATGTAGTCCAGGAACTTAAAACCAGTAGATATGCAGACATCAGTAAAATTGATAAGGCTGTTAGAGTCCCAGAGGCTGTATTGATTAGCTGGTGGGACACTTTATCACCTTGTCACATTTAAGTGTTGTTTTAATAGTCCCCTTTTCCCATTTAATTGTTTCTCTTCTTCATTAACAATGTATGAGGCCTAATGCTAAAAGAGTGGCATTCCATCCAGAGGGATTAGCAGTTTCTGCAGGGAAATGCCTGTTTTGCACACCCTTCCAATGTGCATTTTATCACAGCCATCAGCTGAAATCTGCTCTTGGTTTGTGCATCCACTGAGTCCCAACCCATGAAGATTGGCAGGATTCACAAAAATTCTCAGTTTGTTTGGTCTCAGGGTGGCTCTCACCAACACTCCACTCCTGCACAAATCTGTTGGAGGCAGATGCAAGAGCAAACTCACTGTGGCAGCTGTCAATTATCTTTATTTTAGATTGGCTGTGAGGAGTATTCAATTTTATTAAGATTCATTTCTTTTTCTTTTAGAAAAAAAAAATGCATGTTTGTAAAGAGGAGCTTCATTGAAACTGAAGTTGTTGAATATTTCCAATTCAAAGACAGAACTTGAATTTTTTTTTTAACAGCAGGGAGGGTGTTTATCAACACCAGCAAAAAACCCAAGCATTTGCCTTCACATATTGAAAGGGTCTGACAGCCAAAAAACATTTCTGCCCTTTGTGGTTTGGCTTTGACACATTGATCACATTTCCTACTGTTTTTATAACATCTGTCACCATTTTTACAAAATCAGCCTTCTAGATATGTAGAACCCAAATCCCTTCACTAGGATCTCCTTTTCAGTCTCTAAGAAAATTAATGATCCATGGAAATGTCATATCATTTATTCAAAGGACAACAAGGATAATTTCTGACCTCTTGCTGTCTCAGGGGCTGCTGACACTTCACTCTTGCCTTTTCTTGTTGATATTTTCATGCAAGGCAATGTCTAGGTAATTAATTCACTTAAATTTTGTTACTGAGTTTCATGTAGTGTTTTTTTCCCCTTCAAAAACCTTAGGTGAAATCCACTAAGCATTTGCAAATCATTAAATTTATCAGAAAACACTTCAAAAAATATGGTCAAAAAAGAAAAATTAAAACTTTGAACATGTTGATGCTTTGACTTCCGGAGGGAGGCAAACGTTTGAGCAAGTGTTGCACACAAAGCTGCTATTCCTGCTCTTAAAAAACTTTATATTTAACCAGAACCATTCAGTGACAATGGTAGGATAAGGAAATGTGTGTTGAATGTGTGCACCATTATCAAATCTTAATCATGAGAGTTAGAAGGGATCCATGGAGTCATCTACACAAACAGCAATTGATGGACTCTGGTGTGAAGGCTTGGAATGAAGCAAAGAATATTTCAAATACTGCTGTGAGATGAAAGCATTTTCCCTTCATAAGGCTGCTGTTAGAATGCAGGGCTGGACAATGACCTGTGAGCCATCATCTGTGTATTCTCTTCTGTGGGGTGGCAGGGGGTTGGAACTGGATTTACTTTAAGGTCCCTTCTGTGGGCCTGATATTTCTGGGTCTGAGAGATTTGAGCCTGCTAGCAGCTGCTCACTTTTTCCCAAGGAAAAAATTCTCAAGAAAGCTTCTTCTCAAAACAATCTTGGCAAACAACTCTCCTTTCTCAAAACAATCTTTCTCCAGGTGGTGTTTTGCTGTTTCTCCAGTTTAACCAATGGCATTAGAGAGGTGTCCTTCCTATTCGCCAATCATGTTAAGTCTGTAACTGAACACCTGATAAAAAGTAGTAAGAATTAAACAATAAAACCTTCTTCTTCTATGCTCTTTGCCTTCTGAAATATTTGGAATCTCTCATCTTTCGTGTCCTACAATAGCAGTCTTCCATCTCAGACCATCCTGGGATTCACTGAGGCAGTTCCTCCACATTTCTGGATTGAATCTGCCCATCTGTGTGTAAGCCTTGCCAGTCTCATGGCATCAATTCCAAGCTGTGGCACACTCCTAATTGTCTTCCAAAGCCAATCTGCACTTGCCTAGCAGCTCCATGTCCAGGTCTTTGGATATCTGCATGGCAATTCACCCTCAGCAAGAAGTTTAGTAGCCCTTTGCTGCCCTCAGTCCCATATGCCAATGAATTTCTCTGAAATTTGAGCTCCCAAACTCTTCCTGCCCAAAATTCCCGTGGGGTGGTCTCATAAATGCCAAGGATCAATTCCTTCCTGGAGTGATTCTGTGCTGTGACCCAAACAGCCAGGGTGCAGCTGGTCTTTGCTGGAGGGGCACACTCCTCACCTGTGTTCAGATTTTCTCCTGGTCTTTTCTCATCCCTAGTCTGGACAATTGAACAAAGTTATTCTGTTCCAGAAGCAGGCCTTTAAATGGAACCTTTTGATCCTCATGAGATCCCTGTGAGCTCACTGCTCCAGCTTTCTCTCCCCTCTGGATACCAGCACAGCGGCTGCTCTCTCAGTTTGGTGGGGTGTGGTCAGTACAGCAGAAATGTGCTGCAGGAATAAATGTTTGCTCCCACCACCCAAGGGTCACCTGCTGGATTGGGAATATGTGCATTTCCCCTTCCTACTGCCCTGGACTGTTGTTGTACTGTTACAACCCTGGATGCTGAAAATATCAGGCTTTCTGTTCTGACAGGTAGTGACCCTCAGGAGGGCACTGCCTTTGACTTGAGGCTGTGAGAATGGCTTCCAAAGCTGAGTGATAACACTGGGGTGTGGGTGTGTAGTTGTATAGAAGTTTGTAATGTCACAGGGTGAAATATTTAAGGTTTGGGGTTTTAGGATATAGAATATAATAACATATATATAAGGGATAATATGGAGTGATTTGGGCATTGCCTGAGTTCTTCTTGACTGTCATCTTTCTCCTTCTTCTTGGGTTTGGGTGATCTTTTCTAATTGGTTAGTGACAGCCCGCATTGTGGACATTGAGTGATCTCTAATTGGGTTATAAATAAAAATAACTCAGATGTGGGGTTTCTAATTGGTTTTGCTTACTGTTTAAACATCCTTGAAACAAGTTAGAAGTAGCTATTTTCTTGTCTTGTTAGACAAAGTTTACATCAGTTGAGGCTGTACCATAGATAAGACATAATAAACAATTGAGTCCAAATGAGATACCATCATGTCTAGTCATCTTCTGTCCAGACCTGGCTAGAGTGAACACTTCCACATTGTACCTGACATGAAACAACTTCTGGACTTGTGTCAGGAACTTCCAGAGAGGCCCTGAGGGCAGAATTCCAGAGCTGCTTCAGAAGACAACCCTAACCTCAGTGCAATCCCATTTTTGACACGTTCCCCGCTGACTATTTCTTCTCCTCCAAACAGTAGAATTAGAGCCTTTAAACATTTTAATTTGGGAAGCTCTGGGAAGCAAGTAGTTTCAGAGATGGAAGAATATTGTTGGAAAGCATCACCAGATGCTCGCCTGGATCTAAAATTATCCTGCAGACATCTGCTGCTAAGTGCTTCTACAAACAGCACCCTGGGCAGGGCTGATCCCTCATCTTTGATGGCTTTTGAGGGCTCTCTTTGCTTCTATGTCCCATAACTGTTCTTCCAGGAGGACTCAGGGTTTGCCCCGTTACTCTGCTACTGGTGCTGGACTGACTTGACTCAGGACAGGATTTTCCAGTGGAGAGCATTCCTGAAAATCCTGTGTTGGCCTCTGAACCAAACCACTTCAGATGATCTCCTGTTTCCAGAGAAACACAACTGTTCTTTTTAGTGTAAAAAGGCACAAAAACTGTTCCTTTGAATGTAAAAAGATCTGTCTCTGTGCTGAGAAAAGCTTCTGAAGCAGTGAATTTAAAAGGATAAAGAGACAAGTTTAGCTTACCTACACACACCTCTGCTCTTGACACTGCACTTTTATGAATGTATTCACAGTTTTTAATGGAGATATTTACAAGCCATTTAGCAAGATGAAGTGGACATCCATTATTAATTGTTAAATTAATAAACTATAATCAGGCACAGACCCTGAGACACATCCCACTTTGTCTCTGAAAACCACTTTTTATCATTTCCAGTACAACTCCAGCAGCTTTTATTCTGTTTAGGATGTATTTAGGGTTTCTTTTGCTGTTTCCTTTGGGGACTACACCCTATTACCAAAGTAATCAATAACTACAAGCTGGTTTCTCCTAGTGCTAACACAGACAGGAACAAGGACTTCTGTCATAGTTCTGATAATTTGAAAAATCTATACAGATTTAGAAAAAATTAGAATAATTAATATTCTAATTATTATTACCCTAATCATTATTATTCTAATAGTAATATTTCAAACTGGAAAAAAGCTCTTCAGTTGGAAGTGCTTAGAGTTCAATTTGTGTAGCTGAGGAAAAATTTAAACATAAAGCTAAATGAGTTGAGTTCTAACACTTCTAATTTAAGATCAAGAAGTGAGTTGATTATGGTGTATAATTAAATATCATAATAAAGAGCAAATTAACTCTGCCAGGGCTTTCCCCTACCTTTTTTTTTTTTTTTCCAGTTAAGTATTTCAAATGTACCAACCAGAGAAAACATAGGAATCAGCAGCCACAAGTTAGAGCTTATATATTGAAATAAGTATGGCGTGAGATTATAACCAGGGAACAATTCTGTAAGAGTGATGTTGATTAAAAATCAACAAAGTTTTCAATTTACATCTTGTGATTGCTTCAGATGAAGAGGGAGTGTATTTCTCAAGTATTTGTTTCAGAAAATCATAAAGCATTGGGAAAGGAAAAAAATACTGTGATTGTATGGACTGTGAGATATACGAAGTCAGACAAAAAATCAGACTAAAAGTTATAATTTTTTTCTTATATTTTTATATGCTAATTGAGTTGATTAGTTAGTCTTAAAATGATGTAATGAAGCCAGCTTTTGGAGAAGTCATATTTAAACATTTTTCTTTTAATCAATTTAATTTGTTATATTTAAGATAAAGCAGGTAAAACCAGATAGAAATCAACAAGAGCAACCAGTTAAGATCTCAATAAGCAAAATACTTATCCATTTATATCCTTTTTTTGCAAAGGCATTGATGCTGAACTCCCAATGCTAATCCCTGAGTGCAGAAGGAAGAAGGGCTGCCATAGGGATGGCTGGCTACAAAGGGATGCCCACACTGGAACTGCAGCTCCTAAAATTCCATACCTTGGAGACAGTTGTGCCACTTCCCACTGCAGCAACCTCCAAGCACATGAATTCCCCCATGAACGTGCAATTTTCTTTGTCAGTGATGGATCAAAGTCGAGTTATATCAGAAAATTTTCACAAGAGCAAAGAGTGACACTGCCCTCCTCTTAAGGACTTAATCTAATTGCTGGTCTCCATCACATGTGCATGTTTTACAGCTCTGTGAAAGACAATAAAAGTAATTTCCTGCCCATTTTATGTGCCATTTTTCAGGAAGTCAAGAAGGTGGCTTCAAAGTAACAATTAGCATGGGTTGTTAAGTTTGGTAGCTTTGAGCATCTCCTGTTATTTAGGATTTTGCTGCTATAACTGTTCATGCAAAAATAAAATAATAGGCACTTTGGAAAAATTTTAAAGGAAGTTTAGAGCATTCCTATCAGAATCACAGTGCCTGTTTGATAGTTATGGCAATAGAAATAAAAGGTAAATTTAGTGGGTTGAGTTTTAAACCATCTTTTAAAGCAGATGCTTAAGGCTCTTCCTCTAGTTACACATTTTTTTGCAGTATAGCACTTGTAAAAGACTTTTTCCTCTTAATTTTTTGTTTGTTTGTTTGTTTTGGGGATTTTTGAGATTGTTTGTTTGGTTGGTTTTGATTTTGGTTTTTTGTTTGTTTTTTAAAAAAAGAGTCAGTAGGAACACAGTGACCTAAGGCCACAAAGACAAACACAGAAATCCAGTTATGCCATGACTTTAACTACAGACTTGGCCACACCTCTTCACTGAATACTTGTTTAATCACTTTCCCCTGCACTCCATCTTTACAAGGACAGGAGGCCTGGTCAGATCTTAGCTGATGGAGCACCTCAGCTGAAAATAATTCCAACTTTTCAGGAGGAGTGATGATTTTCAGCCTGGTGGTCTGAGGTGTAAATTAAAGCTGATTTGCAGGCTGTAACACAGAAATGAATTGATACACCTGCAAAACAAACCCAGCTTCCTCACACACATCCCCAGCAGAGTTTGCCTTGTTTGCCTCACCTGTTTTGCCCAGACATGAACGTTTAGAGAAGAAATGTTTATTGCCTTTTCTACAAATCCTGCCCGGCTGGTTGGGGTTATCCTCCTGAATTCCATGTTCACTGCCTCCAGCTCTGACTCATGAGGACTTCCACACCTCAGACAGAAAAGGATCACCTCAAATGTGCTGTCTTGGGCAATCAAAGACATGGTCAGTAGACCCTCCCTAGATCCCCTTATATCAGTTTGGAACACATTCATATATTATTCAAGACACTAAAAACAAATCTGATGATTCTGACTGTGAGGGTCTCTCTTGCTGTTCCTGTGTGTCCACCAGCTATGGACAGAGGCCAGAAAAAATTGTCTTCCAAGATGGATAAATTAATCCCCTTCCTAGAAATCCAAAACTTTATTTGACTGTATAACCTAAGTGAAAACTGCCCAGTAGAAAGAGGAGAAACTGATAATCATCCCTGCACAGGCTTTCCCTTCCACCATTAGGAGTTGGGATCAGTTTTCTCCAGAGAGAAAAACTCTGATTTGTAGCATTGATTACCCAGTCTGGGTACATATAAAGAAATTCAAATGTCTTGCACTGAGGCACATAATCCTTGCCTGAGTGCCTAAACTAAAGCAAACACAGAGCACACAATAATTCAAACACGGGGAAGGGAGCCAGGTGGGAAGAATGCAAATGGTCTTTATGATCTTGTTTATTTGGCTATATGGAAGTAAGGTCTGAGTGTGATGTTTATCATCAGATCTAATATAGTGGTGTCAAATCTTGAGCAAGTGTTCTGCAAATCCTTTAAAGCTGTGCAATTATTCCTGACAGGACAGGCTGAAATAGTCAGCCCTGCAGTGAGGCAGGAAAGGCTTAGGCAAAACAAGAGAAAGGAAAAAATCATTTTTGGAAGGTTTGCATGTGGATGTTAAATTGTCTGTGCAATATTTCTGACTATAATGCATTAAACAGGGAGATTATAGGAGAGCAAATCTGTCTTTGAGGACAGATCTACGGGTGCCTGACTGGTTTAGTTCATTGTTGAAGATTACTGCAGAATCCAGAGGCTTTTCTTCCCATTTCAGGTGACTTTATATAAAACTAGTAGAATTGTGTTTCCCTATATAAAGAATTCTGTTCCCTTAATCAAATTATATACAGCAAAAATTTAGCTTAACTTTCTGTACATGCAGCTCATTTTCCATCAAAAAATTCATTTAAAAGAGCATCTAGGAAAGAAAAAAAGGTTTGTACTGCTTCAACTACTTCTTTTAAATTGAGAGTGTGGAAGATAAAAATTACATAATTATACAAATGTATAAAACCCCTAAATGTGTGTATTAGAAGCACACCCCAATATTCTTTAAATTTCTCAGTTCTCAACTCCATGAGGTGCAATGAATTGCACTCTCAATGTACATATTGATTCAACACAACTCCACACACAAACACACACCAAAACTGGCACTGGATTTAAGAAAACAAGAGGTGTGGGATTTTATAATTACTTTCTGTGTAATAAAAAAGGGCTGGATCCATGCTGATCCTCTCTGCACATCACTAAAGCAATTTATCACTTTTCAGCCACTTAATAAACTTCAGTGGGAGCCAGGCAGTGAGAACTTGTGTTATTCTGCTCTTGCCAGGGGCTGCCTTTCACAAGATCTCACCCTTCCCCTCACACCTCTTGCTGCCACTGTTTCTAGAGCAGTTTCCCCCCAGTGACCAGCATGACCCAGTGCCTCTCACCTCATCTCTGAGCACCACTGGTAGTTACATGCATTGAGGAGACACCTCTGAGCCTTAATTCCTCCAGGTCAAGCAGTCCCAGCTCTCTCGGCCTCTCCCCAATGACAGATACTGCAATCCCTAATACTGAAATGAAAAGTAAAGCCAAAATTCTGGGTGTCCATTATTGAAAAGAACAACGCTTCTTATAAATGGAAATAACAGTTTTCAGAACTAGGTCCTCATGAATTAAAAAGTGAGATAATGACAGAGGCAGATCAACAGGAAGGCATGGCAATACATTCAGGGGAAGCTGCTACACTCAGTGCTGGATAAAAAAACCTGTCATTCAGTGAGGTATGTGCAAATTCGTGCCTGCACAAGATGATAATGCAAGCTCTGCAATTATTACCAAGAATAAAAGGGCTTTATCAGCAGATCTCAATGGGTGTGTTACAAAGAACTAGAATAATTTGTGAAATTGGGAAATGGGACATATAGCTGCAAAGTGACTGACAGTCATTCAGGAGGCCAGTGTCGGCCCTGGGAACAGAACCAAGGACATTCTAATCCCTGGACAGAAATACTACAAGTTATCACTTTTTTTTTTTCTCTCCCAAAATGTGGTTTTGTCAATGGGTCGTTATCTTGAGCTAGGAGAATTGTTTTTGAGGTCTTTGTGCCCATTAATTTCTTGGTGTTCCTGTGAAACAGATGATTTTTATCCCCCCTGTGGTTCCTGCCACCAGAACATCTGTGCATGGGGACAGACAGAAAAGTCCCCAGTGTACTGATCCTATTATCCAGCTACCAGAACGTGTAACGTTCTGCTCTCTGCAAATCACAATGGATTTGATTCAAAAACTTAAATATAGAAACCATCAATTCCCCAAATGGCTAATTATTTTTGAAAGGGATACATTATAGCTATTTTTTTTTTTTTTAAGAAAGGCAAATACAGGGAAAACAGCTGTTTTCCACCCACGAGACTTTGGAAATGTTCAGGATCAAAGATGACTGGTACTTGTTTAAGACACAATAGCTGCACTTTTGGCTTCTAGGTAGCCAGCACACCAGGGCAATAAAGAAAGGGTTTGGGAATACTTTAAATTCCAGCAGATGCTCGAAACAATTCAGGAAACTGCTAATATCCAAAGGCTAAGGGCACTTCAGCTGATCCAGGCCTCCTTCAGTAGCAACATCCCAGCAGGCAGTAATGAGTAGTGAAGTGTTAAGGAACCATTCTTGTTTCCAGCTGAGTAGTTCCTTGACTAAAGCTTCTTTCCATAGGTCTTTGGAACTTTGGGAAAGAATTGAAAGTGTCAGGCAAGGTGAGATGGTGATTTCCATCCAAACCACATTTGCATTTCTAATCACAGTGTCTTTTAACCTATTAACAGCTACAGTCCTATTTCCCATGGATTTCTATGGATCTTTCCAGAGAATTATAGGCTTGAGGCTAATATTAAAGCAGGATAATTACTATTGCAAACTTACAGCTTTGTCAAGTTTGCTGCCTTCTTTTATTTTCCTTTAAATTTGTGGGTTTTTTCCTCCTCTCTTCTTTCAGGTGAATTTATTCTCAGTTTTAAACATGTTTCAGAAATATGGAAGCCATCAACTTCTGGTATTAAAAAAGAAGCCTGAAAGCAACAGCAGTGGTGATAAATGGGGCTGTGGTGACAGCTGGGGCTGTGGATTACTGTTCTTACAGGGATTTAATTATGCACCGCTGTGCAGGGAAAACTGCAGCAAAACCTGCACCAAGGGTCAGTCTGCAGAATTTTTACAACATTCCTCTGTATGACCCAGAAATGTAAAAAATTACCTGCCCAGAGTACAAACTATCACAGCAGTTTGCCCACAGTTTTCTCTTATGGAATGGAACTTATTACTGGGTCTTCACTTGGCCAGCTACAACCAGAGGAACAGGAGGTTCATTAAGGGGCATCATCTCTGCAAAAGTTTTGAGAAAAGGCTTTTGGTAGGAGGATGAGAGAAGAAGGAATTGGATAATTTAAAAAATAAGGGGTTTTGAGCATTTTTTACTTGAGCTTTTTTTTTCAGTGATACCATTCTCTTTAGGAGAAGATAACCTTTGCTTTAGGAGAAGGCAAACAAGTTTGAACCCTCATTCTAACACAGATTCTTTCAGTGATGCTCTGCCTATTTTGACTTGCTGAAATTTTGTCCTCAAAGCTGTTAACTCCTGAGCCTCAAACTCCAAGCTCTGCAAAGAAATACCTTACAAGGTGTAATTTTATTTTTTTTTTTTCTTGATTGGTTTTGTTATTGTTTTTTGTTGTTTGTTAGTTTGTTTGTTTTGGGAAGAGGGGTTTTCCCCTGGGAATGCCCTGTTGCCTCTTGATTTACTGCTTTCTACTACTACCTAAACTGAAGGGACTGCTGGGCTCTGAGCCTTGGCATCTTTCCCTGTAGGAGAAGGGAATACAGGTGACCTCGTCCCTGACAATAACAGCTGTGTTAATTACCCAATATAGCCTTGTACCTGATGAGTAACAGCTATAGCCAATGAAGATAAATGTGATAAAAGGGGGCGAGTGAGCTGGTGAGGATTATGAATGTGGATGATGAAGAGGAAGGGTCCTGGGGAGAGAGAATCACTACTGTGAGGTCAGTTTGGGTCTGCAGCCAGAGCCTGTTGTTGGAACCTGCAGTCACAGTCTGGCTGGGTAAAAGCTGCAGTCACAGTCTGCAAACTGATCCCTGCAGTCAGAGTTCAGCAGGAAATAACCAGCAGTCAGAGGCTGCAAGGGAAACCTCCAGCAGGAGTTTGGTGCAGGCAGAGTCAGTGAGTGGTTGGAGTCAGGATGGCTGAGCTGTGAAGAGGAATAAACCAGAACCCTTTTCATGCTGTGATAAACAAGAAGTCTGTGCCTGGGCTCATTTCTATGGTTTAACAAGAGTCCTGCTGCAACACTTCTCCATTCCATGGGATGCTGCTTCCCTGCCCCAGACAGCTGGCAGTGCCATCAGGAGCATTTCTGTCACCCCAGAAGGTCTCTGCTGCTGTGTACAGCAGAGCAAACAGGGGCACCAAAGGAGCTGATGGACTCTGCTCTCTCATGAAATGACACTCTGAAGCATCTCATCAAATAGGATTTAATAACAGCAGGTCCATATCACCCACCCTGTCAGAGAATGAATCCTCCAGCCTTTGTGAGCACTATCAGGGGCTGGGAGCAGGGACTGCCTTTTATTCAGGATTCAGTGACAGACTCCTGATATGGAGTCTATAAAGCTGCAACTTCAGATTTATGTTTTCCAGTGAAAGATTCTTTTTGTGAAGCTTTCCAAGACTGAAAATGCAGGGGAAGTAAGTGAAATGGTTAAATTGAAGTAATTAAAAATACAGGCAGCTTGTAAAATCAAAATTAGGGATGAAATTATTGATTGTTGTTATTTAGGAGTGCAACAAAAAGGTTGTCTTGCATTTTTTGCAAGGTGTTTTTTAATCTTATGTATCATAGAAGGCCACCCAAAATACGCTAGAGAAATTCCAACATGAAAAGAGGAAATAATATAGAAAAACCTTAACTCCTACAGTAAGAGCTCTCAGAAATAAATTATTAGAGAAGTGTGATAACTCATTTTCTTGCCATAATAATTTCCCATTCTACAGGAGAGACTAAGTCTATTAATAATTCTTAATATTTGTGTTTCTAAAATAGAATTTCAGAATATTAGGATAAAAAGGCTGAATTCTGTTAAATTGTAATTAAATATTAGGAAAATTATGCATTTCAAGCAAATAGCTCTGAATTGAGCAGAAGATGAGGAACAATGCTATTACGAGAGAACTATTTGCTACTGTTTGGATAAAAGGTGTTTTTTATTCACTTGAAACAGGCTAACAGTCAAGCACTATTGATTCTGTCCAGTGAGCATGCTTCAAGCAGAACCACATAACACAATGGAATGATTCTCTGGGCCATAAAACACCATTATTTGTCTTAGTTTCCAAATATCTTTTTACAAAAAAAAAATCCAGTTTTAAAAATAAATTTAAAATGTTCTATTGAAAAAAGCTGCATTTTGAAACTTTGCCTAGAACTGTTACCAATAGAAAATGGTGATGTAAACAGAATTTTCATGAAAGAAAATTCTGAGACCTCGTAAGAGTAACTTGTGGTGACTAGAGGAAATTCAGAGGCATATTTACCTGACTTTGAAATATTCCAAAGGAAAAAAAAGAGTTTGAATTATTTGTATTTTTGCTCTCACACTTTTCATTTGTGCTTTTGTTCAAAAATATATAAATATTTTAAGAATTATCTAATTGCAGAATTTTATTTTCATGTTAATGTAGATAAAATCCCCCTCCCAAGGCTTTTTTTTTTTAGCTAACAATACCACTTTAAAAGTTAATTAGAATTTTCAAATGCTAAGGAATTTTCAGGACATTTTCAATATTCCTATTAAGTATTTCTTTTTCCCCAGAAATAAAGCACAAACTAATCTGTAATGCAGTTCCTTTGGTTATTTTCAGCAGCTTTTCTACTTGCATTCCCTGTATTTACTGCTAGACCAAACACTGACACAGATTTTGTGACTTTGCTTTGCAGAGTACAGGCCAGGTAAGAAATCTCTTATCTATTAAGTCCTGCCCTATAGTTCTGAAGGCTCTGCAATAATGAGCTTTTACAGATAAAGTTTCCTCATGCTAAACAGAAAAGGTGCATGATCCCAATGGTCTGTGCAAATGTCACTTCTTGAGCACCTCCAGAGTGTCTCTAATTACTCACCAAGTGCCACAGAGGAGAATTTGTACTTATCCTTTACGTGGGGTGAAGGCCATGACAATTCCTGACAATTTCTTGCAGTTCAGTCAACTTTTGTTCTTAACATTATCCAAGTTAACAAAAGACTCTGCGGAAAACTTTGCTTCCAGCTTGTGATTTGCACTTGCAGTGACATCTCCAATTCAATGTGAAACTCTCCATTATTCTCCAGGTGTTTAAGGACATATGAGGCTGGACTCCTTTTAAATTGGTCTGGAGCCAAATTGTACAATTTCTTTTTTTTTTACTCTAACTCTTGTCATTTTCTTATGCCATTTCCATTTAACTTAGCAAGTGGCTCTGGCTTGGTTTGGGATTGACCCCGGATTGTCCTCTTTACTTCCCAGGGACTTTGATGTGGAGAACAGGTTGTTCCAGGACTCTTAAATAGTTTTAAAGTGGGTTCTGGACATGGAAATGGTGTAAAATCATGTGGAAAGAATTAAAAATGCTTCTCTGTTAAATTCTCTTATTACATAGGTAAGGTTGCACTGCCTTTTCACGTCTTTATTTCTTCATACCTCACCTGGGTGGCTTCTACCTGCTTTTCCCCCTTATCCTGACCACACTTTCCACACTAGAGATAGAGGCTCAGATGTTGTGCACGTGCTGGATCTCTGGAACTGAGCATAGCAAAACATGGAAACTCAAATCCAAATGGCCATAATGACGCCCAAGTCCTTAATATTTCTTTCCTTAAAAAAACAAAAACTTCATTGGGAATTCAGCTCATTCAACACTGTGGCTGCCAGCTCCTGGTTGGTTTTGTTTGGTGTTTTTTCTTCCTCTTAGTTCACCAAGAATCACAGTATAATCATTGAGAATCTCCTCCTTCAGCTGAAAAGAAAGGACACAGAATTATATTAAACACATAAAACCAGAAATGCTGAAGTGCAAGTGTTAAACTTGAGTAATCAAGGGTGTTTTAAGTTTGGCTTGTAGAAAGTCTTGTAGCATTATTATTGCTGTTACTACACTAATACATAATAATTTGAAATAAATTATAATACAAATAATACATTATTACAATGGTAAATATCTTTTCCTCAAATGACAGTTTGAACAGTTTAGGTTTTTCACCAGTATTTATAGAACACAGAAGACAAAAGTGGAAGAAAATAAAATGAGGAAATGGATTTTTTTTTCCTCAGGTCAAATTTAATACCTTGAAAAAGATCCATAAAGCAATCACTTTTCCCAGTGTCAAAAAGCGAACATGTATAAGTACATTTTTAGAAGGAGAAATTACCAGGCAAATCCCACTGGATTCCCAGGTGAGGAACAACCTGCTAATCAAGACAAAGATCCACATAACATTTGTTGGAGCTTATTTTCAGCTCATTAAAAGAACACAGTCTTGGGGATGTGCCCTGGGTGTGCTCTGCAGGTTCCTTGCCACTCTGCCCCAGCAAGGACAGCCTGGAAACCAAACTGTGACATGTGGGGCTGGCTGTGCCTGTGTTGTGTCCTGTCTCTGCACATTGAGACTGAGCAATGGGATGTGGCCACAGTGGAATTTCCTGTTCCCCTGGGTTTGGCACTCAGCAGCTTTGCTGCTCATCCAGCATCATCTGGAGGGAACAGAAACTTCAGTCATATCCAAAGCTGCTTGTTGCTCTCATTGAAGTGAACAGTGGGTGTAGCCCTGGTTTCGTGACTGAGATGTTTTGGTTTTCTGAAATTCTTTTCACAGGGAATTTTCTGTAAACAAGAGACATGTTTTTGCAGTTGTAGCTTTGTTTTTCATTTCTTTTCCTAGAAGGGACTTCTTGATGTCCCTCTGGTCTGACCAATGTGAGTGAAGAGGTTTGCCTTTGTGTCACCAATCAAATTGGTCTGTGTAAAATAGTATAAAAAGGAGACACATCCCAAAAATAAAGGAGTCATTTCAGCCTTCTGTGTTGAAGTCTGTGTCGTTGGGGTGTAAAACAACCTCAAGTGGGACTAATGCTGGCTCAAGGACAGCAGCATTAATCTTAGGCTCTAAAAATTAAAGGACTTTATTTAGAAAAATCCTTCCCTTGACATCCAAGAGTCCAGGCTTCCTGCCTTGGATTTATGGACTAAAGCATTTCAAACACTTTCTGTCCTGTAGACCATTTCCTCCAGAATATGGCCTGGGATAATCAGAGTCTGTGACAACATCTCTGCTCAAATGACAGAGAGAAAAGCTGCCCAAAATGTGTAAGTGCTGTAGCTAACAACACTTTCATGTGCCATATATCATGGAAAAAGCAATCTGATCCCGACTGTCAGAGAAAATAAAGTGCATTAGGAAACAGTAAAATCATTTGCCTTAAGTGGTTTGCCACTATAATAGTGATGCAATTTTCTTTAATTCAATCATCAAATGCTGCCTTAATCCTCTAACCTCAGTGCTGCAGCACTTCTGCAGAGGACAGGTCAGAGCAGCCTGTGCCAGGCTGGTCGAGCAAATCAGATTATTGGTGGTGACTTTTTCTCCTCCTATCTTCTAGGAAGATAAACTCTTTTCCCTCCTTTTACTCAATTCTTCTGGGTTTTTTTTTACAATTTTTTTTTTTTTTTAATTTTCAAACTGCAAACCAATTTACTCACCAAGCCACCATCCTGCAGTTTCATTTCTAAAAGCTCTTTTAATTAGCACGAGGTCGGCTGTGTCAGCTGCTTTCAACAATTCCTTTGGCACATTATGGAAGGAATAAGTAACTGATAAAATACACAGACTGCAGCCACAGGCAGTTTGGGTTTGGTTGGGTTTTTTTCTTTCAATACTTTCAAGTAATACAATGTACCTTATTTAACTTTTAAAATATTAACAGCTTTACATATATTTCCCAAAGGCACTGTATCAAAAGTTACAATCTAAACTGGATAAAGTCTAAATCCTTTTGATATCCCCATTCAGGCACATTGCAGCTGAATTTTAATGTCTGGGTTTGCTTTCTGAGGGAGTTTCCAGGTGGTTTGTTGCTAATATGAGGCATGTGGAAGCTGGACAGTGACAATTAGGAGGCTGGATGAGAGAGGATCATCAAAGCCCTGCTGGCTTTGGGAATGGATGGGCTGGTCCCTCTGGATCCCCAGCTGGCACCAGTGATGATTTAATCTGGATAAAGTGCAGAGCCAGTTTGTCTTGCAGTGCACATGAAGAGGGAACGTGTAGGGACAGCAGCTGGCTGTGGTGGAGGGAAAACCTTTCCTCTGTGCTTACACACACAACCTCAAGGTATGCCAGGAGAGGTTTAATTTGGATATCAGGAAAAGAATTCTACACGGGAAGGGGGAAACATGCTGGCCAAGGAGGTGGTGGAATGACCATGACTGGGAGTGTTCGAAAATCATGCAGATATGGCACAAAGTGACATTTTTTACTGCTGGGCCTGGCAGTGCTGGGTTAATGGTTGGACTCCATGATCTTAGAGGGCTTTTCCAGCCTTAATGATTCTGTGATCCCAGAGTTCTGTGGATGACGGGCTGGGATCCCACATCATAAGGGAGGAGACACAAGCCCTCCATTGGTGCAGTTTTCATGGAGCTTGTACAACAGTTTTGTGAAGTTTTGCTGTACAAAGGAACACCTGTGCTTAAACTTGCAGATATTTAAATCCCAGATGGATTTTCTAATTCACATTCCTAATTTTAAATGCACTTTATTTTTCCTCATTTTAAAGCAGTGTAATTTCTCCTTCTTGATTTTCTCCCACTGGCTGTCCTCTGCAGCTGTATTTGCTTTTTGTCCTGAGCGCACGCCTCGATTGCCAAGGCTGCCATGCCCCCATGACTCACAGCTAATTTCACAAAAAAACAGAGGTGCATAGCTTTTAACCCTGTGGCACATGAAAGGGAATAGAAAGGAAAGTAGAGAAGGAAAAAAAAATTACAAAAAACAACCCATCAGTTCCACCCTAAGACATCAGAGAGGCAAAGTATCAGGGAAATGCACATCACAGCCTGTCAAAGAAATCCTTAAATTGCTGCTGTGGTTCCTCTGTTGCACTTTGCTTTTTTCCCTTGTGAACTGCAAAGCTGATACCACAAGAGGGAGCAGAGACAGGGACATTTCCCATTTTGCTTTATGATTTTCCCTTCCTCTGCAAATCTGATCTTGGGACTGAAAAAAAGACCTCAGGAGGCAAAGTCACTTCTGTGGATGGACTTGGCTGATGCAGAAGTCGAGCAGTAAATAGAGCAGCAATTGTTGAGCTGCAGGAGATAATGGAAATCCTCACACATTCATATCCTTCTGCTCAGAGGAAGATTTTATCTTTCATGGCTACACCAACAATTATAGATTTATTGGAGCTGAGTAACAAAATTTGTATTTGTAAATTTGGGCTGATATTGAGTGGGTTTAGCTGCAGCAGTTCCATGTGAATTTCTTGCCCTCCACACTCATTTATCTCCACATGTGCAAACTGCTGCACTAAATTTAATTTCATTTAATTTTTCCAAGAAGTAGATAACCTAAACCCATTACATTTCAATTTGGCTTGTTTATTCATCTGTTTAAGATGCATGGAGATGACATACAAAGATAGTTAAGATTAATGAGTAGCTGATTAGTAGTTGAGTTCGCATATGGAAACAAAGCACCTGAAATAATTGCAGCAGGAAACTCATGACATTTATTTTAATTGGTTTGGGATGGTTTTGTTTGTTTTTGTAAGGGCAGATTGCTTACAAAGCCATTTCCCTTGTGCCACTGAAATAAAACACAGAAATGATCTTAATACAAAAGAACATGGTAGATGCAGCAGTCAGTAGCAGTTCTGGTGAGTTTTTAATTTGTTTTTAGAAAGGCCTTTATTTTTGAAAGCTTTTAATCATCAGCCCAGCTTTAGGAAATTCTAATCTTTACTATCCTGAATTTTGGTCAGCACTCTAGTGGACCAGATTTTTTTTTTTAATTTATTTGATGTGAATAAACATCAGATCATAAAGTAAAGTAAACTACAGCTTATTTAAATTAATGGATAACACTGAAATCTTACAAAATGGGTGCAAGATTACCAAGGAAGAGCTTTAAGCTGCTGGATAGAAGAAAGTTTACAAATGTCAGATGAAAAGAGAATATTACAAAAATTGCAGTTGGGAATAACGATCTACAAAAAAATAATCCTCGGGAGGAGATAGAATTTGAGAAAAGATGGAACAGTCACCTGTGATAGCAGCAAAATGGCTCAGTGTCCTAAAAAGTGTCTTCCAAGCAGCCCTTGAGGGCCTGAAAAAGTGAGTTAGAGCCAAAAACACCCTTTCATATCACCCAAATTCACGTGATTTATATCCAGGATAAATTACTTTTGGATTAACGACTCCTTAATTTCCTCCCACCAAATGGTTGCATCTCTACTTTGTGAGGGCTCCTATTGATTCCTGTGGCTTTGTTGAGCAAGGGAGATCTTGGATTGACAGTTCTAAATTCTGCAGTTATGGTGATTTATATGCATGAGGAAGAAAACCAGTGAGAAAGTCACTTTGTCTCCTGATTTTTTTTAACACCATTCCTAAAAGCATTGCTGGCAGACACAGCCTGTCAGTGTTGGCCAACTCAGAGACCACTCAGCCTGTGGATGATTTCTCACCTTTGTTATTGGGGGACTGTGTTCTGAGAGGCCCCTGGCCTCTGCACAATGAGAGAATGAGTAAATAGTTGTCTGGAAAAATATTATTTATTTTTTCCTTTCTATTTTTCTTCTTGCTTCTTGCAATGAAATATGATTCAGCATCCCATGGTGGTTTGATCCATAAATGAAGCCCCAGGATGGGTTTAGTTCCTTTGCCCCAGAGAGGTTTCCACCCTTAGCTGGAACACAACAAACTGTGCTCACATAGGTAGTTTTACTTATTATAAATAAAAACTCTTGGAGTTTGCAGCCTCCTCTCTCCTCCCCATTTTTTAGGAGAAATTTCATTTGCATTCCCAGCCAGGCTGGGTTTCTAACCTTTCCAGAGTGATGTCTAATCATTATTAATGGTCTTGAATTATTGTCTTGAAAGAAAAGGGAATGATTTAACGTGGAAAAGATGACATGGTCTAGTGAATAAATCAGACATTGATGAGGCAAAGACATAATGCTATTTTTGCTATTTTCCCCTTTATTTATTTATTTATTTTTGTTTTGTTTTAACAGGTTTTTTGAGTCAACTGTTGAATGTTTCCAAATGTGGATGAAATTACTGCCTTAGAAAGAATTATCACTGTTAAGCTATCTCTGTTTCTGAAATCTTGAATCCTAACCCTCCACACTGCATCAGTTCTAAGCATACAAATGGCTCTCTGAGAGTTCTTAGCCATAAATCCCACTTTGTGAATTTTCCTAAGCATTTGAAGCCAGGGTAAGAGCTCATCAGAAGCAGCTGGGGACAGCCCTTTTATTCATTCAGAAACCCCACCCAGAACACTTAAATTATCACTGGCAATTTATCCAGACTGGTATTTGCCAGGGTGTTTTGATACCCACCTGTTCTCTGACAGCCTTGGCAATTCCCTGATCACTATGCAAATTAAATTAGCAACAATAAAGGGTGTGGGATGACATGCCTCCTTCTGAAAGAATCAGCTATCTTCAGGGTAATTATTTTTGTGGTAAAAGTCAGATTTGATAAGGATAGAAGGTAGATAGACATAGTAGGTTTTTGTGAGTAGGAGACAGCATGACAAAAAAGTGAAGTGTGGGTAAATAAAGTCAAAATAAACTAATTTTTTGGACCAAGAACACAGAAATAAAAAACAAAACAAAACAGGATTCATGTCAAAAAATGGAGAAAAAGAATATGCAACTTCCAGTTCTTTCAGAATTGACATGGAAAAGACAAAGAAAAGCTAATCACATTTTTTTTTCTCATTCATGTATGATAAATTTATCGATTATCATTAACTTGGTGCAAGAATGTTTTTCCTGAATATTTGGTAAACCTGAACTGGAAGTTGGAGGAGTCTGAGGCACTGTAAAATACAGGGTGTTACCTTCGTGTAAAACGTTATCATGGAGCACTGACAATTTTATATCTCCTGCATTTGGGAATATTGGCAATTCTGATTTAGGCGCTCCTCTTTAAAGAGATGATGACTCATCAGAAATGCATATGTTTAAATCTCACCTGGAAATGTAAAAAAAGCAGGAGGGCAGACATGAATCAGGTGAGGAAATGTGCACTGCCAATCTTCCTTTTCTGATGGCACTTATGATTGGCAAGTCATGCTGGAACACGATGAGTATGTTTTGTCAGAGGCAAAAAAGGTGCTGAGCTGGAGGGTAAATCTGGGGGAATGAAAAAAAAAGAGGAACTTTGATAAGTTCAGAAGACCCTTTTCAATACTCTCACCTGAAATCCTGTTAGTCCCTTTCTTGGCTGGATTGTAGAGATGGAGAACTGGGCTGTTTGGGAAGATGAGGGAATTGTTCCCAGGATGAAAGAGCTGGTTTGTGGTTACTCTGAAGCTCTTTATTAAAAAGACACAGTCTTGGTGCCATGACTTTAGAGTTGTGAGACAGCAGAGGATGCTCCAAGACCATGGAGACATCATCAAGCAAGGAGAAACTTCAGGGGAAAAAAAAAGATGAGTCCTTTTCCTCAATAGTGTCTATTACTCTTCCTTTCTGGAAGATTATGGTTATCTTAGATTTAGCACTGCCTGCCTCTCATGATGATCCAATAGAAAAGTTTCTGTTCACTGCTGTAATGTATTGCCCTAGTCATTGCAATATTCCTGGGCAAAGTTTATTGGAGTACAAATGTCTTCTTTAGCAGGATAGAAAAGATTTTGATTTATTTCCACCCTGCCTGGAATGGTTTTGAAAAATTTGTTTTCTAACTGAAACCTGAAGGTTTGTTTGGGGATTTTTTTCTTCCGACTTTCTTTTGTCCATGGAAGTACAGACTATGATTTGAAGCTAAGGCTGGATCTTCCAGTAGAAAAAAAAAAAAAAGGGGTAAATAAACATCCCTGATGGCTTTGTACCCAGCACAATAACTGTGGTCATGAAAAGATCAGAAAGGCTTGGAAGTCTCCTTTCTTTGCCCAAAAATGCCATAAAAGCTGGCAGAACCCAGTGAAATGTGTCCGTTTTGACAGACCAACATGTTTTTTCTGAAAATGTTTTGGAAGTTCTACTTCTGAGTTGGCAAAAGAGAGAGAGAAAAAAAAAGCCATTTTCTTTCTGAAAAACGTAATGATACATTGTACTTTTCAATGCATTGTTTTCTGGAAGTGATGTAATTCTTCCAGGGAGGACTTTCTGAATTATGGTGATCATTTTAGCATAATGGAAACTAAACTGCTCACTGCTTAACTGAAAAGGATTGGGTGGCTGTTTCCTAGGAAACAGGAAAGAAAGGGTTTGGGTGTCTTTTAAAATGTAAAATATACACACTCACACTGTGTTAGAGTCGCTTGGTGAAAAAGATGTGCCATAGATAGTGTAATTACTGCTGGAAATGCCAAAAAATGGTGTGCAGGTCTTCTGGAAAACCTCAAAGTCTTCCTCAGTCTAGAGTCTGAAAATTAATATTTCTTCCAATAGTCAAAATTTGGAAGGACTGGAATTAAAGCCCAGGTGAAAGAAAAGAAAATAAAAGAGAAAACTCTCTTTCCTTAAAATAGAAACAACAGAATTGGACTTAAGAGAGTCCGGATATTTCAGGCAGAGTGATATTGATGTACAGCAGAAGAAAAGACACCCTGATGGTCTGGGCTTGATGCATGAAGGGAAAAGTGAGAGAAAACAGCAGAAAAACAGAGAAGTAGAAGAGAAAGAAAACCCTCAGGGAGCCAGGCTTGTGCTTCTGCTGCTGTCATAGAAGCAGAGGGGTGAAGGCAGAGACTTCTCAATAGAACATCTCTTTAGGAAAACACTTTCAAGCTTGTTGTAGCTCCTGTCTCAGGGGCAGCAACAACAGCTGCCAGGCAGATTCTCCAGGGCTCTGGGATCAGAAAAGTGATCTGCAGCACCTCGGGTCTCACTGCCCATGGCAGCTCCCTGCTGTGACTCTGCCTCCAGCTAGGCTTTGGTCTGAGCCCAAAAGTGTGCTGCTGCCTGTAGTCAGGCCTTTCATAAAACAAGCCAGAGCAGTGGAAACCTGTGAGGAATGGCCACAACAAAACTTTCAGTGACATCCTGCCAAAAGGGGGTCTGTTTTTGCAGAGTTCTCAAAGCTCCCCTGTTCCACCTCACTTTGACAGAAAAGGAACACCAGGTAATATTTGGCCTTTCCTCAAACATAGAAATCAGAGAATCATGGAATGGTTTGGGCTGGAAGGGACCTTAAAGGCCATTTTGTCCCAGTCCTCTGCCTTGTGCAGAATTATTATGATTTTGAAATTAAGGGGATTTTAGGCAACGATATGGGAATAGGAATAACAGCTCTTTACTAAGAAAATTAAGAAAAAAATGAAGTAGTACAGAGAAAAAACACTGACAGAGTCAGAACACAACCTGACACCCTGTTGGTCAGGGTGTTGGGAGGAGTCCAATCAAGTCCTCCTGCAGTAACAGATGTGGTTCTGTTTGGGTAAAGATGATCCTGTAGAAAGGTGTAGTTTTCCTCTGAAGGTCCAGTAGTGCTGAGATGGGTCTGATCTTCCTCTGGGAATCCAGTGCAAACAGGCTGTGCTGGTGTTTTTGAGTCTCAGGTTTTATCCAGGTAGGAATGTTTGGCTTCTCCCCCTGGGTGGAGCATCTCCCCATGGGATGATGTAATTGTATCAGCCCTGCAGTGAGCCTGGATGGCCCATGAACAGCAGATATCCCCTGGAGGGAGGATGGGTGGTGGAAGAGATAAAGAACACTGCCCCACCTGGTTTTAACAGTTGGCAAAAGAATACAGATTCCTCAGCCAACATTATCTGCCCTCTCATTGCTCGAGGCAGGTTTCTGTTCTCATAAATCTGGCTGCTCTCCTCCCAGCACAGCTGTCACCGGTGGCCAAGTGTCTGCCCATGGGGATGGTATTTCAGATGTCACTTGTGTGTCTTCACATGGCATGGATCCAGGTATGGGTGAATAAAATCCTCATGTAGGTGCCATGTGTTGGTTACTTCTACTCTTCACAGATTTGATACCCCTGTCTTTTTCACGTACTAAGAAAAAAGCCATTTGGAAACTGAAGCACGAGCTGATTTCCATAGGATCTACTTCCTCCTGCGCCACTATAAATCTTAAAATTCTCCATTCTGTGTACTCCATTCTGCCAACCAGAGAAGGAGAATAAATACTGTACTCGACCAAGTTAAGCTGAAGATAATCCCTTGAGAAAAATTCTAAAAGTACATATACATCTCATATAGCCATTATGAATTGATGCTATTTTCATATATTTGTCTGAACATATTATTATATTTTAATTATTAAATACCAAATGTTTATTCCTTATATGTTTCTTGACAGCAAATTGCATGCTGCCTCCAGTGAGCTGCAGATTTCTCTCTAGGCTGAGATGCTGTGGTGTGGAAATGAGCCCATTTCAGGCAAGTGACAATACCTAGTCAAATCCAAAGCCTTTAATTATGGACATGAGGATATGGAAATCAAATTAAGAATCCTACTTTCCTACTAAACCACCACTTGAGTCTGCCTCACCCACCCAACAGATTGTGTCAAGAAAAGCTGACCAGGCATCCTCTGATATTTTGTTGAAGATATCAGATGAAGCATTTTAAAAAAGTTCATTAAAACATCTGTATTCAGCAGTTTTTTGTGAAATCCAAGACATGCTTCATAAAAAGGAAAAAAAAAAGATAGGAGGAAACAAAGGGTAAGGGTGAGATTTTATAATTGATTTTATTTTAGAAAGCCCTCCTCTTTTTAGGTTTGCTGTCCATGTATGTAATTCTCAGTGCCACGAGGCTATGAAGAACTGATAATTAAATAAGTCAGTCATGGCTGTAATCGATCTGCAGTGAACACACAAACACCACAGTGAATCTTCGCTTTTATCCAGCAAGCAATGACTGAGTTTTTATGGTGTGCTGAAATACAAATAACCGTAAGACATACTAAAGCACTAATGATATTTCAGGTTAATTTTGGTTCTGCAAAAAAAATGCTGTTAAATAAATATCCATAGAGGAAACTAAGAATTCAAGATATTAGCTTGAAACTATGATGCTGAGAGCATCAATTCTCAGTTTCTTTTACATAGAGTTATATGGCCTTGTCATATACTTCTTTTACAAATATTAAAAAACAATACAGATGGGTCCAATTGTCTAAATATTTGAGCATTACTTCATCCTGTGAAGTGACCATGTTGAAATATTTTCAGCTATTAGGAATATTTTTATTATTTATTTATTTATTTTTTCCTTTTTTTTTTTTTTTTTCCATCAACAGACCTTTTGTCAGCCAAACAAATCAGCATTCTCCATTCCAATATCCAGCTTCACACATTGTGAAGTTAATGAAAATTATTCTAAGGGTACAGTAGGAGCTTCTTCCACTAAATATGGATGGTATTTATGAGATCAGGAGCCTCTGCCCGCTTTCTTTCTTTTATGCAGCTCAGGAATGTATTTTCAAAACCATCTGCTGTTGCTGCTGTGGGGTGGGATGTCCTTTAATGGGATCTCCAGGAGATTAATGGCTCCCTGACAGTCTCTGATGCCAAGCCAAACAAATCCTCGTGTGTCTTCCCATCAGCCAGAAAGGCTTTGGCTTTCTCTCAGTGCCCAGATCTGTTCCTCATCTTTTGGGATTAATTCAGCCCCATTGCTTAGATCTCATGAGTAGGGAGCTGTATCCCCTCCCCTGCCATGTGTGGATTTTCAGAGTATCCTCACACTGTTCTGTATCTCAGATCCTTCCCTGTAAAATGGGAGTTCTGCTACTTAAGTGCAGGGTAGGAGCCTGAGGACAAATGAAAGAGATTTGAGAGAATTCAGCTGCAGAAACAACAGTGAGAGCCACAGAGAACTGGAGCATTTTTGCTGAGATACAGCACAACAGGGAGCTGGGAAGTTCATGAGAACTTGCTGTAAGACCATAAAAAATTTTCAAAAATATTTTAAAGTTCATTAAGAAACACCAGAAATGAAGAGTCAGTAGATTCTCACAGTTATTCAGAATTATTCTATCCTGTGAAAAGCAGCTGAGGGTGGGAGTGAAAGCAGCCAGGAGGTAATTATGGTGTTGCAGATCAAAAATGCCTTTCCACTGCCCAGTGACAAATGGCCCCGGATTAGAAATGGCCTTTCAGGTAAATTCTGTGCCAGGAGGGTGGAAAATATTAAATTATCTGCAAGGCAACACCACAGCCTTGCTGCAGATCTGGTGTCTCAAATCTTCAACTTCAAAAATTGAAACACCCTTTTGCTCCTCAGCATTGAAGTAGGTCACATGTGCCACATTTCTGGAGGATGAGAGATGGAATTATTTTAAATAGGCCTAATTGAGAGGAACAAATCCTACTAGAAGTAATGGGATCTCCTGGGTTGCTCGTGTTCAGCGCCCAAAAAATTAGTTTGACGACAAATCTCATTGAAATCAAGAGGGATGTAGTACCTTCATAGCTTTGAGGAGCTTTTGTTTGCAAAATTCTGCATGCAAGCTAAATATTTAATTTTGTAATGACATTGAATATAATCCCACCATTATCATGTTCAGGCTGATTTGTAAAGTTAGTCTCTAGCCAGTCTTGCAAAATGAAAATGTGATTTTTTTTTTTTTTTTGCTGTTGTTACTTATTTTAATACATAAAAATACTGGGAAAATTGTGTAAAATGGTATTTCAGAGAAGAAAAAAAATCATAATAATATGTTTATTTGACCAACTATACTGAGATAGTTGCCTTGCATGACAGAAATCTCTCTGAGGAACAGCAGTTTTTAAAATGTTTTCCTGTGCTGTAGCAATGGGAAATGGAGCAGTAATTCCAAAAGAACTCTTTTATTTAAAAGTTACTTAGAGCAAAGGAATCTGTGGGGAGCTGGATTCACCAAGCCCCTGGGAACCTCTACGAGCTCCAATAAGGGAATGCAGATTTGCCTGCTTGGATTATTTCCTATCCTCCTCAAGAAAGGTTAGCATTTGGGAGAAAAATATACAAATGCACGTTCACATATGTAAATGCAAACCTTAACATGCCTCTGGTTAATCTCAACCACCACTAGACAAACTCCAATTGCCACCAACAGACTCCTTACTGTGCTTTAAAGGCTTTGGCCATGCCTTTAAAAAGAAGCAATTTCTGGCAGTCTGTTCGAGCTCAAGCAGAAGTTGCTCAGGGCAACAATGTGTAAGTAAAGGGCGATGTCTGCCTGATCTTTCTCTGTAATAAAAGATGTCAGAGCAGATTATTGCTGTTGTCCCTTCCAGCTCTCACACCTCGGAAATGACACACTTGCCTGACCAGACACTGAGACATGTGCCCTGTTTGGGTTTTTATTTTTTTTTTTTTTTTTTTTTTTTTTTTTTTTTTTTTGTTGCTCACTGGAGGCATCAAGTTACTGATGCAGCTCCAGCTGAGCAGTTGCATAAGCAGAGAAGCTGGCAGAGAGTCTGAGTGTAAGTGATGCTCATTCCTGAGGGGTTGGTGCTGATAGAAGGTAACTGCATCCCACCATGGCTTTCTTTGGTTCCTTTCGGTTCTAGGGCAGGGAAAAATTAGCAAAAGGTGGCTTGGATCCTAAGTGTTGATGGATAAATGATAAGGTGTGTACGAAATCATAAATACTAAGGGTGCAATTATTTTTTAATCCTGCTGAATTGAGTGAATAATTAGAAAGTACACTTATAAATATAAGAGGTCAAGGTCACTCTAGCCCCAAATTCTTGGCTAATTTGGAGGACAAGACAATTTAGGCACTGCTTCCAATAGCCTGGACTCTATTTTGGACAAAAAACTGGTTAAGTACTTGAATGCTACTGCTGCAATGCCACTTGTCCCCAAGGCTACAGGAAACTCACAGCCTGGGTTAGTTTAGAGACTGAGCAGCAGCAGCAGCATCCCAGCAGTGAGCAGAAAATGCAGAGTGGGTTTGTCAGAGCACAGCTTTCCTGGGCTGATTGATCCCTGCTCTGCACGAGCTCTGTGCCAGCACGTCCTGAGGTGAGATGGACTGAGCACTGCAGGAAACACTGGGGGAACCAGGTGTCCTGGTATTATTCTCTCAGAATTGGGGGGAAAATATCCTTTTTTGGGATGTGTCAGCTGGCAGATCTCCCTCCTGGCCTACCTGGACCATGTCCCATCATCAGGGAGCTGGAAGGGCGCTGTGCCTGCTCCAGCCAGGTCAAGCTGCCAGAGGGTGTTGCAGAGGGACTAGTCTCCATCTGGACTAATTGAAAGCTGAAAAAATGTGTGAAGTTCCCTGAAGGAAAAAAAAAACAAAAACCACCAAACTATCAAGGAGAAAAGGATCTTGAGGGTTATCCCAAATTATATTTGTGTGTGGATTCCCTGTAATTTTGTACACCAAGACAAGGCAAGAGATTATAAGTAGTTGCCAATAAAGCTGTGAAGTTTAAAGTAGTTAAAAAAATTATTTCCCAAAGGGCAGAATTGATTTTGAAGACTCCCAAAACATGATGGCATTTAACTCAGCCTCGAACCCAGTGTATAACCTTTAAGCAGACACATTTTAGAGAGAGTTTTCATTCTTGAACCCCAGACTTCAAAGAGGATGATACAGGAGAAACTGCTAGACATAAATGCAAAACTTCAGGCTTTTCCTGAATGCAATTAGATCTGTTGCCCAAAATTCTAGTTTGTTTTGGTGTTTAAATGTTGGATTTTTGGAATTAAACCTAAAATGTTGAGTCCTGACACCTAGGCATGCTAGTAAAATCTGTTGAAAATTTTTTGAAGTCTTAGCTTATCCCTTGATCTTCTCCTGTTGTGGATCATGAAAATAAGTGGGTTTAAAATATTATTAATATTTCAACTGATGGAATTTAATTTATACCCCAAATATTTTCACAGACCTGATATTGCAGGCTCTCTCCATGCCTGTACATTCAAACATAATTGTAGATGTAGACACAGTTATTGCCAAAATACTGAGGTTGTGTTTTCAGGAGGAAGACAGGCTGGCAGATCTTTAGCACTTGAAGGGCAAGACAGATCAGGGTCCCTGTGCTGCAGCCACTGTCCTTTATTGTGTGGTTTTGTGCACCTTTGTGCTTTAGCTGTTTGCATGCTTTTCCATCACACTGTTTTTTACAACACTGGAAGGCTTAAAAACAATGTGAGGGAAAGCACTGAAATTTCCAAACATTATGTGAGAACTAACCCTCATTTTCAGAGCTGCTGGGTTAAGGTGGGGATGAGCTGATGTCTCAGAAGGGTTCTTTATTTGTATGACATGTATTAAGTGCCTCTGATTAGGTGCTGCAGCATCACTGATGTCTGATACCTGCAGAGGAATGTAGCTGCAAGAATTTAGTCGGAAGCCACATCAAAAACTCGCAAATGTTTTGCCATATACTATATAAGTATTTAATTTTATCTTTTCTTTCAGCAGTATACATGACTAGTTTTGCATTTCTTTATTTTTGCTTTAATTTATCTGTTTCTTTTGCTTTCACTCTCCCTTTTTATTTAATCAAGGGTGGCTTTATATTTGCTTTTTGTAAGAATTCAGAAGGCAACAAACAACCTGGAGTGTCGCCCTGAATTTTCTTGCCTTTGAGTCTTTGAATCTTCGTAGCAAGGTTCTCACTCAGCTTTATGAAAACAATGTATATTTTTAGAATTTATCAATGTGTTTACATCTTTGTTCTCTGGGAGGAGAAATGTGATTGATGGTGATGTTCACCAACGAGGTTCATGAGGTGATAACCCCTTCAGCCAATCTCTAGCCTTTTGTACAAAGTGTATAAGTTGTTAGAGTCAAAAATTAAATTAGAACTTTCACTGCTTGACCTGCTGCTGCCTGCTTGTCTTTTATGTGTCCAAAACAGTGACACTGCAGCATCACTGGCATAAATTTTTTAACTCACATTTCAGATGTTAAATCACAAAACACACCAGCAAAGCAGCATAAGAGGATCCAGGAGAGAAACCTAATGTGACACGAGGTGGCTGTTTTTAAAGCATGAGTGCATAAGAGGAAACCTGTTCTGTCCAACTGAAAGCAACAGCACAGTGATTTCCACGGTGAGGAGCAGCAGCTGCAGTGACACAGTGGCTGCAATGAAAAATTACAGGGGGTGTCTGCTCTCATATTTCAGATAATGGCCTGATCAGCAGCTGAAGTTGGTCAGAAATCTCCCCCTGTGGTGTGTTATTGTCCAATTAGGTGTGTTATGGGGTTTTACATTGCTTCCTGGAGCACTCCATGTGGGCCAGATGATGAGGATGTCGGATGAGCCATTGCTCTGTTCTCAAATGGCAATTCTGTATTCTTGTGTTGAAGGGAGGCAAATCATGGGTGAGGTTTAATGAGGCAGAAGGAAAGAATTCCTATCTTTAAAAATTGTTTGTTCACGGTCAAATTTTCCTACTTGTCCACCTCCCTTCTGCCTGAAATTCTCAGTGATTGGATTCTGGTAGACCAAAGTGAGATGCTGTTGTTTTTTTCCAGGCAGAGTGGAGGGCAGAGCCACTCAATTAACTTCAGGCCACAGTAAACAATCCCATCTCTTTCAGCAGGGACTTACCTTCATTCTGGCAAGGGAGACATCAGGAGAGTGACAAGACTGCTGAACAACTGGATAATACAAAACCTCCACAGTCTTTCATTACTAGAGGTTGGAGAGGGATATTTAGATGGCTGAAACAGAAAATGTGAGAGCAAGCCAGTGTAGCACATAAGTGACTGATGAAATGAATAGCCCGACTTCTTTGAAAGAGCAAAACTTGAGACTCATGATGTGGCTGAGCCTGAATTGTCTGAAACTACTCCCTTGTGTTTACTTTGACTTAATCATATCAGAGTTTGCAGACGTGGAAGCCAAATCTGCTCTAGGGAAGAAGAGGAGCTGGTGTGGATGTGATATATCGCTGAACATTGCTCTTACTTCTGTGACTCATCTGGGGACAGGATGATTTCCTCCCAGACAGGGAAGGCTTGCCTTGGATAGCCCTGTTCTCAGCAGTCTACCACATCCCAATGAACAAAGGGAAGGCTCACTTCAACAAGGGAAAGCCCAGCTGTTTTTTTTTCAGAGCTGTCCAGAGTTTGCTCAGCCTGTGAGGCAGCTCTGGGACAGCTCAGTGTGACACAGAGCTGGAGGTGACAAACAGGAGGTGCACAGGGGCACTGAGTCTGACACTTCACCTGCAACACAGTGCCCTGATTTTCACCATTTCTTTGCCATCTCTCCATGGCTGCCAGACAGGAGGGATATTGGGGTCCCAATACCTCTGAGGGTCCAGCCCTTGCAGAGAAATGGCTTAAATCTATCAGTGAGACACAGGATTGGACATGTCTTGAAAAATCAAAACAGTTTTAATAACAACAAAAATAATACAAACACAAAGAGCAAAGCCAAACACAGTATAGGGACAGATCCCATACACTTGCCACAACACCCCAAAAATGCTCTGAGCTTCTTTTTTTCTCTGTCTTTAGTACTCAATAGTTCAGGTGGGCTATTTGGTTCTTGACTCAATGAAATCAGCAACAGGCTTTGAGTTACACTCTCCAAGCCCAATCAATGCCTCTGTTCTGGCACTGTCAGAACAGCAAAGAAGTTTCTGGGTCCTTTACCTTACAAGAAATACAAAGGGGTGAGTTTTAAACCTTTCCCTGTTTGGAAACACCTGCTGGGGGTGTGGAGTACACATCAACAGAGGGGATCTTGTCGTCTCAGCTCCAGCTCAGATGAATTGGGTCATACACCCTCCCCTTTCCTGCAGCCAGAAATGCTGCTCACCATCCACAGCCACACTCAGAGGCATAAAAACCCTGCTGCAGGTGTGATAGAATGTGTCTCCTGAGATTAAATCAGGGCAGGACATCTGCCGTTGAATGGGAAAGTGAGAGGATAAGGTAACCTCAGTGCTGCCTTCTGATGCAGCTTTTATCACGGCAGTGAAGTGCAGTTGGAAGGACCAAACCAGCTGAGGAGCTGGAAAATGGTGAGAGCAGAGAACATTTCCCCAAACCCAACCCCCTCTGAAACCTCACGGACTCCTTGCAGGAGAAGTTCAGCATCACTGCAATTCTTGGCACTCTCATGAGCATTTTTCATGGTATGAAAAATTCCAGTAACATCTCCCTGCAGTTCCAGTAACACCACTCTGCAGTAGGGTAGCTGGATTCTGAGTTTATCCTGAGGCAACTAGTATTTTCCAGGTGCAGCCTAAAGCTGAACATCTCCCTACTTCCCCAGAGTTGTTAAGGGAACCACCATGGGCAGATGAAAAAAAAAAAAAAAAAAAAAAAAAAAAAAAAAAAAAAAAAAAAAGGTTTGAAATTGAAAGTTGAACTGATGGTTTTTGACTTCTGAAGATCATTTCCCAGGCATTAAGTTTGAAAGAATCTTGAAAAGTAACTTGAAAAAAAAAAAGACAATAAGAGGAGATGATACAGGTTTTGTTCTACAACAAATTTGAGTCCATTCTGAGGGACTGTGTCATGATCACCTCTGGAAGTGAGGGAGAAATTGATATTAGTTTTTATAAGCTTTATAAGTGTTTTTTAAAGGCTGCCACAAGTTTCATATTGTTTTTTAATATACCTAAATCCTCTGTTTAAGTCAGAGAGCAGAACTTAATGGATGCCTACTGTAAGGAGACTATTGCTCAAAATAAATCCAGTTCTGTTTCTCATTCAATAATTGTTCCTGATTACCATCTTAAATGCTAAATATATATTTATAGCACATTGACACGTTTAGATGGTTTTATTAAAATAGTTTAAATTGTTTATGCCATTCAGCACTGCTTTATTTCAGTGTCTTTATTGCACTGCAAGTAGGAAATACAATAAAATTCTGATCCTACATAATCCATAAGTTTTTTTAATACAAGCCACTTTTGTCTCTAGGGAGAACCAGCTTATTCTCAGCAAACAATGCCAGCACTATGCAGAGAGATAGAAACATTTGGAGCAAAACAAAATCTAGAAATTCAGATTGATTGATGGCAGAAAAAGGTCATTTTGTTGATTTTCATCAGGGAACAGAAGAACCTCAGCGAGTGAAGGCTGGGTTGTGAAATTACTGCTGAGAATCATCAGCAGCTTTGTTTGGTTCTTTCCAGAAGTGCTTATTTCACTCCATTACAGCACAGCAGCAGAGAGATGCATCAAGTGGTTAAAAAAAAAAAAAGACTCTAAAAATGTTTGTAATCCATAATTACTTATAATTCATGGAAAGCAGGAACATTTTGCAGCTCCTTTGTCTGAGGAAAGTTTTCTTCAGTTGGAAAAGCTGCTGAAATGCCTCTATCTTGGTCTCCATGAGAAGAAATAAAATAATATAGAATCATGTCTGTCATTTCTGAGCCCATCACCAGCCAGATCTGGGGGCTGGACCAAGTTCAGGCACCTGGAATTAAACTCATTGCACTTATATGTGTACAATGTGGACTCTGACACTGTGCAGTGTTAGTCCAGGCCAATGGGTCAGCAGGAGACATCTGCACACATCTGAAATAAAATAAGATCAACCACTTCTGCCTCTCTGGATTAGAGGACTCAACATCCATTTTTTTTTGGACTAAATACCTTAATTTGAGCTCAGCCTGAAGGCTGCACTGAATCTGCAGGAAGCCATTCCATCCTGTGGATAAATTGACAGTCTGGTGACTAAGGAATTGGTCTAATTGCTGCAAACTTGGAAGTCCACCCTGCCCTTATTGTTGCATCTCTGAAAGCTTCCCTCATGAGAACTAATTCTGTCTTCCAGTACAAGATTTGGGGTAATACAGTCTTGTGCTGGTCAGTCCATTATTTTCTTTTTGCCTCTCAGCTGAAAAATGGAAAAATGAGCTTTTCAAAAGAAATTTAATCAACAGTGATGGAAACCTTTGTAATATTATATAGAGCTCTGTATAGAAATGCAGGTCTGCTGAAGATGTTGTCTGCATTGTTTCCATTCAATTAGAATTGATGGATATTATCCTAACTTAAAGATAAATTAAGGTAAATTATGTGTTTTTCTTTCTCAGCAAATAGTGACCTGAATTTACTTATGAATGCACTCTTATCCCAGCAATTTGTCAGTGCCTCTTTTTAGAAGTACTCAAACAATGTGGATCTAGAGGAATTTTTTTTTAAAGGAGAGAGATGTAGAAAAAGAGTCTCAAAGGTATTTTTATTTAATAAGTTTAAATATTCTTCTTCACTTTATTTAATTCATATGCATTCTCTGTTTCATAGCCCTCAGTGTATGTTACAAAGATGAACAGATGTCCTGGTAGAACTTTTTTATAGAAGAGTAAAAAGCCTACGATGCAAATGGGACATCTTAGTCTTTGTATTAACTTAGGCAGTTCCATATCACCTGGAATTTGTCCATTCAGTTCAGCTTTTCTGGCCAGAGTTTATGGATTGATTTTACAAGTCTTCTGGCTTGAAAAATGCAGCTGCCATATCCAGAGGCTCTTCCCTGATTAATTTTTTAAGGTTTGAAACTGTGGCCCACAGAGGCCTCCTAAATACTGCTGGTTTGAGAGGCAGGTCTGGGGAATGCTAAAGAAAACTCATCAAAGGGACTTTTCCATCCACTGTAGTTGTGGTTTTAGGAGGGGGGGTCTCAGTGACACCAAATTGCAGCAATGAGTGAGAAAAACGACAAACTTTCAGAGGATGTTGTAATTTTTTTTTTCTTTTCAAGCTTTTGTCCCATATCTTTAGTTTCATTGGTCATTAGTTATCCTCTGTCTCATCAGAACAGATCAGGTTGTTATGATTTGTCTCCTGTTCCCCTGTCCCATCAATTAAAACTTTAACTGCAGACCCCTGCTCCATGATGGAGAAATAGAGAAACACCCAAGTTGCAGTGGCACCAGGGCTCATGTTTTCTAACTTCCCTTTTCCTGCTCAGAAACGAGTTATTCCAACATGATATTTTGTTTTCCATCAGTAAATTAAACTGCAAATCCTATTTATTCTGCCTTGTAAATTGCCTGGATTTTATGTGGCTCTTCACTCAGCTGTTTGTAAAGTAAGTGTGAGCAATAACCATTATATCCCCCAAAGGAGAGCACTGAATATTATTTGCTTTTGGAAGTGTCTTCATCCTGTGAGGCAAATTCCAAAGGACTAAAAGAAGCTGTGTAGTGGCAGGTGGGAGTGGCCTGAATCTGGAGACAGGGGAAAGGATGTTTTTACAGCTGATACCTCCACAGAAGCAGAGTGTGACAAAAAGACCTTTGCACTGGTATTTCACTACCTACTGTTTTTGTGCATTACAGCAAAGCCTTATGAAAAAGTAATAACTTCATGCTAAATTCACTGTGGATACACGACCGTGCAAGAGCCTCAGCTAAGAAATCATGGATTTCCTCAGGAGGTCACAGAGGTGCTGGCTGGAAGAGACTTCCAGAGGTCACCCAGTCCAGCCTCCTGCTCAAAGCAGGACCAGCACCATCAGCAGATCAGGTCAGCCTTGCCTTTGTCTGACTCAGTCCAGAAACCTCCAAGCGTGAGATCAAAAAACCTGTTCAGTGCTGCAACACCCACTGGTAGGAAGGGTTTGCCCAATAACCTCCCAAGATTCAGCCTGGGGCCACTGCCAGTGCTAATAATGAGAAATATTGGCTTTTTTTTTCCTTTGCAATACCCTTCCAGTAGCTCAGGCTGTCTTTAGATCACCTCCTTGGTATTTCCTGCACCAGAGGACAGGACCCAGCTCCCCCACCTCTCCAGGCAGGTCACAATCCCAAGCTCTCTCAGCAGATGCTCAAACCTCTCCTTCCACATCCCTTTTGAAGCGATGAATCCAAAACCAGACCTGTATTTCAGGTGCAGCTTCACAGGCCCTAATAGGGATAAAAATACGCCTGATCTGATCCCCTACTCCTCCTTGGGAAGATGAGAGTGCAATTTGCCTTATTTACCTGCAAAAGTGACTGCTGAGAGCTCTGGGACATGGAAACTTCAGTCTAAAATTCTGCATATGCCAGCATACTTTTTTTTCCTACAAATATTTGTGACACTTCACCTGTACAACCTTGCCAAGGTAAGGTTTACTGTGCACTTTCAAAAAAAAAAAAAAAAAAAAAAAGATTTTCAGACTTACTGCTTGCCTGGTATATGCAATATTTATTTATTAGTGTTTTGATTTATAAGACTTATATAAGAAAGTATATTTTCCAAGCTCTAGGAGATTCTGCTGTAAATTAGAAATACAGTCACATAAAAATAGACAAGTTATTGCTCCTCCCAGAAAAGTGAAAAAAAAAAAAAAAAAAAGAGAGAGAGAGACAAAATTGCATGAAAACTTTGATGACTGTGTCAGTTTATATGAAGTACACTTGGGATGTTCAGTATATCCCACAATTATGCAGAAATAGATAAGATATTTTGCAGGTTTTTCTGACTATTGCAAAACTGAAGTTGCAGCAAGGAAGGAACACCTTCCACTAGATCAGGTTGTTCAGTCCAGGCAGAGCACAGAGCTCCTCTGGATTAGGAATTACCCTGTGAAGGAGCTTCCAGAGTCTGGGCACTAAAAGCTGAATGCATGAAAAGCCACATAAAAAAAGAATATCTGTGAATATCTCCTTGTGCACTGGATGCTGTCACTCTCATCTGGTCTCACCACATGGCAACACCAAAGAGACCAATGCTGGTTTTAAAATCCTGACTTTTTGAAGCAGTCAGCTACTCAGCACGACAGCTGACTTTTAACATTCAGCAGCTCAAATATGGTCCTTCTCTATGAGATTTAATAAGATTTAAAAAAAGAAAAAAAAAAAGAAGAAATTTCAGATTGATTTAGAAATGCTCATACCCAGATATATATCAAAAGAAGGGAGAAACTCAGAATAGGCGATGGAAAAGTTTTACTTTGGAGTAAAGTGCCTCAAATATCATTCAGTCTATTCTGGAAGAAGGAAGCTTTTAAATTTTCTCTCTGACAAACTGGTTTTTAGTGCCCAAATGTTAAACATACAGGGCTCTTCAAACAGGTTCTAGGCACTTCATTTTTCAACAGGAGACATTTCCTTCTTTCACTTCTTGCTTAAGGAGAAAGAAATAATTCTGTTTATGCAAAAATTTTAAGAAGCAAAACCTGAGGCCGAGAAAGAACTTGGAAAAATTTAGAAAGGTGAAAGTTTCAGAAAGATCCTGGTGACACCAACCTAAAAATTATTATTAGAAACCTTCATGAATTCTTAATGTTTGCACATCACAACCTATAACCTCAGCAGGATGAACGCATCCTCTGGAGTTCAGAGAATATTCAAGTAACATCTTGCTTGAAATGTCTGAGCAAATTAGAAGCAAATAAAAACATGTTGGGAACAACAAGAAGTGTCATTCAGCTTTTGTCATACTGGTCTTGGTAAATCTTACTGGTTAAATAATTTAAAGAATAAAAAACCCACCTGGAAATGGAAAGAAGGAAAGAGTTTTGAAAAAATCAGCAAAAATTGAAAGTGTGGACATATATATATACACACACATACACTCTTTATTTTTTCTTTCTTTGCCTTGTAGTTCATGGAATACAATAAAAATATCATTTATATAAGAGAAGATTAAGTGGTGATCAATTCACAGCCTATCACTGGCTCCATCAGGCAAAGTGAAATTTTTATCTAGCAAAAACACCCAGCACATAAAACAGAATAAACCAATCATTACATCAAGTGACTGGAAGTAAAAGCTAAACAGGTACATATTAAAAATATGGGCAAAAGTTAAATGGAGGAGATAATTCACCGGGGTAACAGTTTGCCTTTGAGTATGGTGATTTTTTATGTGAGAATAGGATGATTTTCTAGAGGAGATGTGTTGGGGTTTTTAGGCAAGACCAAGAAAAGCCTGGAAAATGGATTTACCAAGATAAGAGATGCTCTGAGTAAGTGTCCAGTGGTGGCCCCTGAGGGCTTGCACCCCTTCATCTCCATGTCTCTGAGCAAAGACCAACACCAAGTGAGGCGGTGATGACACTGCTGGGGGTTATCAGAGCTCTGGGAAGGCTTGGCAGAAAAACAAAGCCAAGAATAAATCCCTGTAGCCCTGGTTCCCTGTCTGAGGTGTTTTGGTTTTCTGAATTTTTTTTCCCCGAGAATTTTCTTTAAACATGAGAAATGTTTTTGTGACTGTAACTTTGTTATTCATTCATTTTCCTAGGAGGGACTTCTTGATGTCCCTCTGGTCTGACCAATGTGATTGAAGATGTTTACCTTTGTGTCACCAATCAAATTGGTCTGTGTAAAATAGTATATAAGGGAGACACATCCCAAAAATAAAGAAGCCATTTTCAGCCTTCTGAATCTCAGAGTCTGTGTCATTGTGGTGTGAAACAGCATCAGATCCCCAGGAAAGTGATGGCTTTAATTATCACACAAAACATGAAGGTAGAAGCCCCTGGTGTTAAACACTGCCTGGCTAGCTCTGGTGCAGCACATGAGGAATGGGAGGATGACCCTGTCACACAATTTGGTGTGAGAATCTCTGACCTCGAGAGTCTCCCAAGGTGAAAACCTGGGGCAGGTGGTGTGATTAAAACACATCACCAGAGAGGGGGGTGTGCAACAATCACATTGCAATAAAGCAATAAACAAAGCCAAGCTGTAGGAACAGGTTTATTGTAGATGAGGGAAATATTCCTTCCTGCAGGAAGGTGGAGGCTCGTGGGGCTGATCACCAGCAGAGCAGTTTCACCTCATTATTTCTGTGCTTCCAAAGACATGGGCACTTGAGTAAGACAGTCCTGAGATATTTGTGACCACTGGGGAAAGGGAACCGTAGAGAAGCAATCAGCCCAGGTTTGTTCAGGGCTACAGAATCACAGGGCAGTGCAGGAAAATTGGATTGGGGAATAAATTCCTGGGAGGGCTCCATCTGACTCAAAGATCTATTAATTTGTGAGACAACTGTGACAGCTTTCATTGTTAGTTGCCACTGAACTCACAGTTCATGAAGACAGGAGAGAAGTAACACTAGATGAAATCTGTCTAGGACAGAAATTAAGTCATAACAGTAATGGTAATAAAATACTAATTACACCTGAAGCAGCATTTTAATAATGATAATTCAGATTATGTTAATGTACCATTCTCTTTAAACATGCTAACTACCTGTTCAAATTGGAGAAGGTCAATGCAGTGTGTGGCTGGCTCTCATCAATTTTTTTTTTCCTATATCCTGGAATTCACAGTCTTGGCTGACATCCATTTTCCTTTTTCAATCAGCAGTTTACATTTTAAATGCATTCATTAGGTAATAAAAAAAAAATCTTTAATTAAAAAAGTAATTTATTCTTAATGACTCCAGGTCCTATAAACTGACAAAAAGTATTGCTTTAATCCATTTATTAGAGTCTGAGTGACGTGTTATCTCCCTGGAATGCTAAAGATGATGATGGTTATCAGCTTTGTTTACTCAGCACACACAGAGGATTTTTGGCTGTGTGGACTTGCTGGTGCCCTTTATTACTTAAACACTGGCTACAAGACCTGCATGGTGACTGCAAGCAAGTTTGATATCCATTTGATTAAGAAATGTTTCTTCTCTGATAAGAAATGGCCAAGGTATGAGCTGATATTCTAAATGATTGCTTTTGGTGCATTCAGCAGAGTTTTAGTGTTGTTTGTCAGAAGCTGAGAGGAGGAGGAGAGTAAAGAAAGGTGTTTTGGCTAAATGAGTATGTTTTTTGCCACATCTAATAAAAGGAAGAAAGATTTGCTGTGAAAGAGACACTGTAGGTATTGGGTGATTTTTTTATACAGCGTGTTCTTGTCTTCTTCCATATCCAGGGTTGATTCCTTTGCATCAAGTGATTAATGCACCAGCTTTGCATGGCAGGGTGGGGAGGAGACGGGAAAGGGAAAGGAAGAAATAAATTCAGACACTGAACTGGCCTGCCTTGGAGGGAAATCAAGGTCTGAATATCTGATACTTGCTCTGTACTTAGTCAAGAGCCCCTTCCTTGGCACAATCAAGCCAAATTTCATATACTTGCAGATATTCTTCTCTGGAAATGGGGAAAATTATCATTTTTAATGATTTCTGTTGACTTCAAATTTCCATTCACTGTTTTTAAGCACGACTTGTCTATTTTCAGGTTCAGAGAAAGTATTCCAGTGTCAGGCACAGAAGTTCAGCATTTATAGAAAATCAGTGTGAATGTAAATCACATCCCGAGTAAATACCTAGGAAACATCAGCTCGTGATGAATGCAAAGCATCAGAGATTAGCTCCAGAACTGCTCATCTGAATTCAGAAGTAAAACGTTGTAAATAACCATTACAACTGTCATGCATTTAGCAAAGCTTCAACATTATCTGTTTCATGGATTGGGCCTTGTCAGCATTTAGCAGAAAATGAGATGGACAAAAAGAGAAAGAGAGCGAGCAAGTGCAGTACTGATTTGCCAGGAATTTTCCTCCACTGGCCGAGGACTGGGAAGTATAAATGAAGTTATGATCATGTCTAGTGATAATTTGTGACACCATAAAATCAAGTTCATTGTTGGCATGTTTGGAAGATTGAGATTAGGCATTTTCTGTCCAGTTTGTTTGATTTTAAATATTCCTAAGAGTTGTGGGACTGGTCTGCTTCAAGTAACATAGGCTGGAAAAGTAGAAACACATTTACAAAATGTTCTACAACTGCAGTGGGAACTGTTTTCTGAATTTAAAGTGTCCTTTTCGCTGAGAAAGTTTGCACATTATCAAAATAGTCCCACTCTGAAGGAATATTTTGGGACCTCTCTCAGCAGAGGAAAAGGTTTCCTTCCCAAGGAAAAGGTTTTTCTTACACAGTCCTTTGTATCAAATTTATCTATTAATCTGACTCTAAAGACTTGATCAAAAATGGATATGCACTAAATGGAGAAAATAGTATTTTCCAATGTATTTTAACTCTATATTCATTAGGTTTAACGTCTTTCTTGAAATCAGATTTACATATGAAAGAACTCCATTCCCTCTGTATATGGGAACTGAGACATGTAAATAAGCAGCTTCATTTTCAATAAACCTGACCCAAAAGCTTTCAGTTCAAAAAAGGAACAATTATTCCAGCTGAAAACTAGAAATGGAAGCTGTCCCTGGTGCAGGGCACATCTGATTTCTGCACCATCCCTCCCACTCTCATCTCATGGGGTCTCTTACAGCTCCTTAGGACACAGATGCCACTGTCCCTCTGCCAGGTGGCCCTGGCACCTCAATCCAGCATTAGCTTTTTATAAAAGGCCTTTTTCATAGTCTTCCTCTCACCTTTTCCCCACTTTTACATATTTCAAAACTTCAGGATCCGTGCTGATTTTTCAGCATAAGTGCATGCTCTCTGGTTTTGATGGTGGTGTTACCAAGGATACCACGATATGTTTTACTGAAGATGGTAATAACTCATTTTATTTTTTTTTCTTTTCTGGACCAAAGTAATGTTTTGCTTTCCAGTCAAGAGCTGATCAAATGATAGTGCAACTTCAAGTTGCTACGGAAACCAGACTACAAAGACAAAGATACGATATTTATCTAATATCTCCCTTGCAAAAGCATATTTTTCCTCTGTATGCATTCTCTCAGAATTGTATCTTAAGCAGGTAACATCAGTTCATAAACTGAATCCAATACTAACTGTAGCAAAGTGTATATGGAACAATAAAAGTGTTTTATTGCAGTAATCCCCAAAGGCTTCACATGGTCATCAGATAGTAAAATTTAATATATAAATAGCAAAGAAAGCAGTTGCCCACTTTCTTCTCTGTCATTGTTCATAATCCATTTTACAAAGAGTTTTATGGGATATTGACTTAGAGGAACCTGTAGCAGTTTTTGCAGTCACACCTTTTGAGGTGAAATATATTTTTATTGGCCCTACAACTAAATAACCATGAAAAAAAAACAAAACAAAACAAAACAAAACAGCAAAAAACAAACAAAATCAGATACTGGGAGTTAAATCTGTTTTCTGTAACTCAAATAGACAGAAACTTTCAAGGTAGTTTTAGAAAGTAGCATTTAGGAAGACTTCCGTGGGCATTTCCAGTTTGTTTAGGAGCAAAACTTCCTAGGTGAACCTGCTGGCTGGTGCAAAGGGCTGTAGCTCAGCAGCTCTGCATCTCCTCAGGGCTTTGTACCAAATGAGAGGCTACCTTTGGGGGCAGTTTACAGAAAAATGGTGGATATAAAGGTTCAGCAGACAACAAGGAAATTGTGCCATCATAAATTAGCTCAATGCAGCAAATGGCAAACATCATTTGGACTGAACCAGAGGACTCCCTCTTTCTTCATATTAAGAGAGGCAGAAAGCTGATTATACCTAGGGTTCCATCTGTCTACCTTTGTCCAGTTAAATTATGTTGAAGGGGTTTTGTTTGTTTACTGTTTGTTTTTTTTGTTTGTTTGTGTTTTTTTTTTTTTTTTTTTTTTTTTTTTTTTTTTTTGAAGTGTGCAATACATTTAAAGCTTGTTGCCAGGAGAATGTGACAAGAGAGGAACCCCTCAGCAGAGTGATAGCTCAAAAAAACCCATGAGCTGCTGTTCTTGTTGGAAATTCTGAGCTCCATTGACTTGAGTGTGGTTTCATAGAGCTGTACAATAGGAATATTTTGCCATGTACATTTGAAGTACCCCAGCTAAATTTTGGTGTCTCCTGGCTGAGGGTTTAGACTATGCTACTATAAAGTGTTGGAGTTCTAGGAATTTAGAATTTGGGGTTTTGGTGTATAGTAATACATATGAGTCAAGATGGAAGTTTTTAGGTGTTGTCTTCTTCTTCACCTTTTTCCCTCTTCTTCATGGGTTTAGGTGGTTTTCTGTAATGGGGTGAAAAAGGCCTGGGAGCCTTGGGTGCTCATTATTGGGTCAAAAGTGTAAATAATATTGGTGTCATCTTGTTATTGGGGGATTATTGTTTAAATAACCTTGGACAGAGTTAGAAGGGCTCCATTTTACCTTTGTTTTCTAGAAGCTCACAGCTCATGAGTCTGTAAATACTGTAAATAGATAAGAAATAATAAACATTGAAGTCTGAACTTGACATCTACATTTCCTGTGTTATTCATCCTGACCTTGGCAGAGAAAAAGAAACCAGAACTGTTACAATCAAGCAGCAGCTAACTGACATCAACACCAGCAGAGACTGATTAATGACATAAACCCCAAATAATGTCCAAGATAGGTGAGATGAGTCATGTCCTGCATATCTCTCTGTTAAATGCAGAGGGAACCCAGGCGAGAACCAAAATGAGATTCTAGGCACGCAAACTTGCTGAGATGAGTCTCAGTTCTGGAAGGAGACAAATCCTGGCTAATCCCAAGCAAACAGAGAGAACAGCATCCCTGAGGCTCTGGGATGTGCAGGAAACTTGTGCTTTCACAGCAGCTGGATCCCAAAGCAGATGCATCTGAGCACAGCAGCGGAGTCTCTGGGATGCGTCAGGAAAGGGGAAACACAAATTTAAATCAGTTAGAGGTGAGAGGGGATGGGTTTTTCCCAATATCTCTGGGTTTTCCCAATACCTCTGAGGGTCCAGCCCTTGCAAAGAACTGGCTAAAATCAGTTAGGGAGACGGCATGATTGAGTGTGTCTTGAAAAATCAAAAAGGTTTTAATGAAGAAAGAAAATAATACAAAAACAAAGGTAAAGCTGAACACAGTATAGAGACAAGTCTCCTACTTGTTACAACACCTCGAAAAGCCTTGAGCTTCTTTGTTCTCTTTCTTTAGTACTCAATAGTTCAGATGGCCTATTTGGGTCTTGGTCCAATGAGAGCAGCAACAGATTTTGAGTTACACTCTTGGAGCCCAGTCCATGCTCCTGTGCTGGCACTGAGCCAATTACAATGACAAAAACAGAGAACCTTCTAATTAAACTTCCTAAAATGTTTAAAGGTAAACTGAAACTCTTTCCCTATTTGGAAACACCTGCTGGGGGTGTGGGGTGCTTTAGCACAAGAGGACATTTAGGGAGAGGCTGCTCTGATTGCTGTGCTTGGACACGCAGCTCACAGGACGATTTGGTGCCTCTCAGGCCGTGCTGTGCCAGGCTGAACACGGAGCAGTGGCAGACACACTTCAGGAGCACTTGTGCCTCCTTTAAAGCAGCAGGGTGCCTTTCCACAGCAGTGTGCTCTGCAGGGTGGGTGTGCTCTGTGCCACTCCAGGCTTTCACATCCTTCAAGGGAATGGGATCATCAGACTTCCCTGCAGAGAAGCAATCAAGCCTGTGACCGTCAGGTTGGGACCAAGGAGGAGAATATGTAAGATCTGCAGCTATTTCACTGGTTGGGTCTGGCAGTACACCTCTTATCTATCCCACAGGAGGTAAAAGAGCAATGTTTCGTTGTGGTATGAGAATTAAAAATAAAATAAAATAAAATTCAGAGCTGGGATTCGCTTTTAGGTTATCAGAAAATCTACTCAGGTTTGCAGTGTGGTGGAGCTTGAATCCTTGTTTACTTGCTCTGCTTCTTAAACTCAGTGTCACTGAATCTTTGCACAGGGTAACATCTCTAGTGTGACAGGTATGTCCCACCATATCACTCTCTATCCCTCCAAAATTAGATTTCTGCTTCCTCCCTTCCTATCACAGCTCTGTGTTTGTCTTTTTTTTTTTTTTTTTTTTTTTTTTCTTCTTCTTACAGCTTTTATCTCCTAACCTCAATCTGCATTTTCCATTTCAGTGTTTCATTTTCCTCCTCTTCATGGACAACTTTTATGTCCATCACATGCCTTGCTGGGAGATAAGAGATGAGGCTCTCTTTTGTGAGCAGTGAATCCAACAAAAAGTAAATTACCAAAAAATGACAGATTCACCAGCCTATTTAAGATGAAGTCTCCACAATTATCAAGGGCCTTGCAATTAATTTCTTCATGTCTCCACCTGCAGCTTGTTAGCAATGCACCTGATTCCAGCATTAGGGGATATGGATTCCTATTAGAGGTTGTCATGCACTTGTGTAGGCACATGAATTTTTCATGCAGATGCTCCTATGGTTGGGTGATTGCTTCAGCAGAAATATTTGCTTCATCACTAGTATATTAAATAGGCTGCAGACACTAGCAAAATCTGGCTTGAGAAAGGGAAAAAAGGCTGGCACAGGCTGAAGCCTGTCACATCTAAATGACAGCCATGTAATAATTACTGCCATGTAATAATGCAACTTCACCTTCTCTTCTGTCATTTCCCAAATAAAAAATGATGAAGTGCTGCAGCTACCTAACTCTGTGTTAACCTAATATATTCTCATGTCAAAGAGAAAATTTCTACCAGATAAATAATGAATCCATTTGTTTCTCTGTTTCCTGATAAAAATCAAGCCTGTTTGGTCCATGATTGAAGGTCAGAATTGACACTGCACTTCCAGAGAGCACAGACATTGATTGCTGGAGGAGGTTTTTAGCAAACAAACCTTAGTAGATCAAGTCAATATGTACTTCAACCTTTTCACACTCTGTTGATGTTCTGTGAGAGTTAGAAAAGAGTTGAAAAGAGGCTCCCTTCTACCTGGTTATAACGAATGTTTTTAGGTGGGTTTTTTTCTGTCTTTACAAAACAAGTGCAGAAGTTTTGGGCGACATTACCATGGTTGTTCCAGTCTGTTCACTTTTGGAAAAAAACTCAAATTTGTCCTATTTTCCTAATTTTGGAGAACCACAAATCTAAACTCTGCTTTAGACTCAGTCATATGGAAAACAGAGAAACCCTGGCAGAACCAGAGCATGACTCAGCCCAAATCAGACTCTCTACAGCCACCTGCCTTCCCTGACAGCACAAAGAGCAGGAGCTCTGCAGCTCCTCAGTGGAGCAAGAGATCTCCCAGCTGTAAAGATTGGACGCTCTAAAGCAGAGATCAGATCACTCTCTTGTGCTGTCAAGAAAATATCTTTTACCTGGAAACTGAAGATCACATCTGGGGCTCACAGAATTGTGACTTTCAGGCTGGAAACTCTGTAGAGCAGATTTATTTCAAAAGGCAGTTCCTGAGATGAAGGATGTGTGTGAGTCTCAAGAATCTTATTTTAAAGCTGCTTTCAGTCTAACCTCAACATCAAAACTGCGACTCTCTTACATACAGGTTACAATTTTTTTGCCCTCTGTTTTCATATTTCTTAGAAGACTGGATGTGATTTTAATCTCAAAGAAACTTTATTACCTTTTAATTAAAATAAAGTTTTGGTTATATTCAAAAAGGAAATAGGATCTATTTTATCTGGATACAGAACCCAAGAAAGCATGACAGCTTCTAGGACTTCTGTTATGACTAAACTACCATCAAGTGTCAAACACATTCTAGTTTTGTGCTGACAGATTTCAGCCTCATCATCTGCTCATGCTGCACATGGGAGTAGCTGGAACACAAACACAGTTTTGTGTGGCTGTATTTACATCAAGACACAGGTTGGATGATCATTTGGTTTGGTTGCAATTAATTCCTGGCAGCAGACCCCGAACTCAGCTGTCCCAGGCAGAAGCAGTTAAATCTTGGCTTTTTTCACCTCTCAGCATTGGTAGTGATGGATTTGGCACTCGGGATCACAGGGCTGTGCTCCTCCTCCTCACCTGCTCTGTGGCAGGGAAGGAGCTGCAGTGCATTTTTATCTCTGTGTTTCCACCCAAACACTGCTATTTGTACTGGGAAACACACATTGCTTGGCAGTGGGTACAGACCTGGTGCTGGGGTTGTTTCATGGTGATTAGTCAGGGCATGGTGGTCACTGAGCTCCCCAGAAAGCCTTGACTTGTGCTCTCCTCTCCTAAATATTTCACAGATTTTTCAGCACCATTTGATTAAATATTTCTTCAAGATCACTGTTCTTCAAAAAAGATTCCCATGAGAAGGTCTAGAGTCCCAACCAAAACATTTTCATTTGCTGTTGGACAGCAGAAATCTGTGACAATAGACTTAGGAGTCATCAATGAACAGCAAAAGAAAACATATAAAACCTCTTAACTCAACAGATGAAAAACTCTACAAGTTAATCATCCCAGTTATTAAATAAATATTTATAAACAACCCATATCTTTAAACACTTGGGATCAGTTCAGAAAGGGATCAAATAAAATGAATCAATTTAAACATAAATGACATTCAAAATAAATGTTTTGACTGGTGAAGTCAATGCAGAATTGATTAAACAGCTCAGTGTGTAGAGGTTGCAGCTTACTAGGTTTATCTTCTGAGAAAATCAGATGTTTCTCATGTTACTAAACCGTCTGTTACTTCATTTTTAGCCTTTATTTAAGAAATAAATCAGATTTATTCCTTATTTAAAATGAGTTACTAAAACAAGACCATGGATGGAGCTGATGCTTCATATATGTGCTGTAGCCTGGAAATCTCTATTTCAAATGTGGTCAAAGCAGCCTATAGATAATTCAGGGGTGATGGGGTCAAATCAACCACATTTATAAGCTCTGCCATACCTGTATTTAAGGTGAATGTAGGCAAAGCTCATAAACAATTGGATTTGGCTTGGAGAATATTAAAAAAAAAATCATAAAATCATCAAAGTTAAAATTATGTAAAACAAGATTATCAGCTCTGAGAGAGAAATACAGAATATCTGGTGGAGTTTTTTAAAGTCCATAAATGTGAGGAATTGAGGCAGAATGAAGACACTTTCTGGGAATGTATATACTGTTATATCCTTGGAGAGACATGATAGTATGTGATTATAAGGTGGAAGTGGAAACCTGCTGGGAGGAAGGGAAATTCTTTTTCAGGAGAAGAATGTCTGAACTCAGAGGGAGCCTTACCTTTGCTGAGGAGGTGAGCACAAAGCTAAAGCAAACTTTAGAAAACTAGAAATAGGTGTAAGGTTAAATCTTAAAAAAAAAAAAAAAGAAATCCACACAAAAAGTAGGCTGAAGTTCCAAATGACAGCTGCAGCAGTTGCCAGTTACCAAGTTTTGAGCTGAATTCTAGTCTGGGGGAATGAAGATCCTGAAAGCAAAGTGTGATCAGTCACAGATTTCTGGATGCTGTTAATTGGGTTGGAGAGAATTAATTATTGGGTCATGACTCCACTATAATACAAACAGGGCCAAAAATGGGCTTTGGTGTTTGAAAATTACATTTTAGGTCTTCAATAAAGGTTGGGTATTGACAGAGTGGGAAAGGAGAGGCTGTGAGGCCACAGATATTAACCAGAGTGAGGACATAGACCCAAGACAGCAATTCCCTATGCTTTGAAGAATTCTTCTGTTTGTTTAGATGGTAACACAACTTTCCAAACAGTGCTGTGCCCAGTGGTGAACACAAAGGAGTAGCTCTGACCCAGTGCTGGACTGCACCGTGTGAATCGCATCCCTTCGTCACTGCTGAACCCCACCAGGACAAAAAGACACAGACTGAGCCCTTTTCTGGTTATTGAACAGATACATTTATCCACTATTTTTATCTATTTCTTTTCACATCACGAATTTTCAGGGGGTTTTTTAGGGAAAGGGTTTGATAATGAAATTCTACTTCTTCCTGTTGATTGCAGGAAGCTCCTCTTAGTCCTGGGTGGGCAGCTGGGCTGAGCTCCTCAGAGCAGGGTGGCATTTGCTGTGAATGACCAACATGAGCAAACTCCCTGGAAAATGGGATTGCTTGTTTTGCAGTTCTGAAAGCAAACACTTCTGAAAAATCTGTGTCCTTATTGTAAATGTCAGTGTCTTGTTAACGAATACGAGTGTTTGTGGGGAGGAAGGAGAAAAGCAAAAGGGCGTTTGCTGTTCCTATTCACAGAGCTGAATTTCAGCCTTAAAGAGCAAGTAAGGATGGCTCTGCTAAATTTGATTGTTATTGCTATATTCTGGCTCTTAATAGAACAATATGCCCAGAAGAAATGGAAAAATAATTGGCTATATTTGATCCTGTGTCATCAATCATCCCCCCACCCATCCATCCATCCATGCATTTAATGAGAACCACTGAAGTTTCCCTCGGAAGTAATAAACAAAAATACATCCTGCAATTAATTCAGGCATTGCAAAATGTCCACTTAATTTTACTGGGGATGCTAAATCAATTCTATGCTTCACTCAGTGCATTGAAAGAAGCTGGCTGGCAAGAACTTCATCTGTTATTAACTCACAATGCAAATGAAGTGAATGCCTTTTTGCTATGAATTGTCCTCTGCTGTTAAAACTGAAAGTCAATGGGATAGAGGAGGAGCTGATTCCTTGTAAAATGCAATAACTATATTCCATTTTTTCACCTGCAACCAAGTCCCAGTAAAAGCTCTGGCTTCCAGCATTCTTTACTGTGCTTTACCTTTTGAAAGAAAAACCTCCTGTCGCTGTTTCAGGCAAAACTCATTCTTTAAGTTCCCCCCAAGAAACAGAACTGTTGTTCAGGTAATGATTCCTTTTGTTAAAAATTACATCAGCATACTTAAATTGAACTTCTACTTGCATGAAAATGACAGCAGTGCACTCTTAGGCTTTGTTCTGAACATGGGCTTTTCTCAACCTTCCTTGGCTTCTTTTTTCACTTATGTTTCTTGAGTTAATAAAGGCAATGTGGAATCCTCTGGTGCAAGTTTCTGGTATTTTTTTCATAGCACTTCAGATTCTTTGGGTTTTTTCCCCCCACTTTTATCTTCATTCAGTTTTTCATGACATCAGGTTTCATTTTGAGTCAAATCTTTTTGGTTTCAAACCTCTCAGCATAATAATGAGGAGCAGATAAAGAAAATAAGCTGGAGTGAGATAAAATTTCAACAAATAAGATATCTCAAGTTCATTGAAGAGTGATTTACAATTAGGATATTTTAAATGAAAAATATGTGACTTTTCTGAGTCACCTAATGATTAATTAGAATGTTTCACTTGAGTTTTGAACCCTAAAGCTCTGTTTACCTGACCAGTGGGATTGAGATCCATGTCACCTTGGCTCAAAAACCAAAATACAGGCTTGTAGATCTGCCACCGCCAAATATTCCCTGTGTGCAGTGTGAGGAGGTAAAGACAAGGAATTTTAGAACTTTTTTAAGCCAGGAGGAACCATTTTCAGGAGATATTTGTCTTCTGCATCAGCCTCAGAAAGGTCAAAAGGTTTTTTGCTCTACATATCTCCACTGGCTTCTGGTTCCAATTTTAAAGAGTCATCCATGGCTTAAAGTGATTTCACTAATTAGCCACAGAAATTGCCAGTGGCTTTCTGACAACAGAGAAATATATCCTGGTGCTCTCAGCTGAGAATATCAGAATTGCTGAGTAGGTCATCTGTTATAGCCCTTTCTCCTTTACCTCCTCACGGGTTCTTGGCCCCCTGACCCTCTTCGGGAGAAGGTTTCTAATACCTCCTGAGTGCAGAAATACAAGGAATTATTCCAGTAAAGATAAAGGATTTTTCTACAGGTGAGATTCTGTCACTCCATTCAAGCAGCTAACCCTTGAATCTAGAATCTTACCTCAGGGGCTAAAACTCCTTGAGCTTTGGGGTCAGCTGAAATCCTCCTAAACTCCATTAAATGCATTGACCAAGAACTCAGAAAACTCCCTCATGTGTAGAAAACTACTTGTATATCACTAATGTTGAATCCAAACTTCAAATAACATATCACAAACTCAAATAAAAAGAAAGAATTGCTAACAAAAAAGCTGTTTGCTTGCTTTCTGCTTTGCTCTGCCATCATTACCATATCAGTCCCCACTTCATAACTAAATCCTGACAATGATCAGCATTTAGCTGACAGGATAAAATCATAATAAATAAACATTAAAAAGATATAACAGGATCCCACCAATATTTACTACATATTAATGAACATCTGCATCACTGCACTTTGAATGCAATTTGCTACACAAAGACTGCTTCAGCTTATGTGTGTAAAAGATAAATAGGACAAGGAGCAGTGGTTTTAAACTAAAAGATTGTTGATTCAGTCTAGGTATAAGTATTTTGCTGCAATAGGTGTGGTGAAAGGCTGGCACAGGCTGCCCAGAATGGTGGTAGATCCTCATCTTTGGAAACATTCAAAGTCAGGAGAGATCTCTGAGCAAACCTGATTTAGTTAAAGATGCACATTGCAGGGAGTTTGACTAGGTGACCTTTAAAGGACCTTTCCAACCCAAACTATTTTTGTTTCTATCATTCTATAGCATTCAAGTCTGAACTAGTCACTTATAGATCTTCCTTTAGCAGTTTGGAAAGAGCACAAGTACCTCCAGAGGGCTGGATTCTGCACCTGGCTTAGGGCAGTCCTGATTTTACCTTGAAACTGAGGGACAGGAGGCTGGAGAGCAGCTCCACAGAAGGAGATCTCTGGGTTTGCATTGATGGCAAGTTGAAAACAAGTCAACAGTGTGTGACCTGTCAACTCAAAAGGACAACTGTGTAATTTCCAGGGTTTTTGAGACAGAAATATTGTAAAAGCCCTATGTAAAAGTGCAAACAGGAAGAGGACAGTAGGCACAGCCTCCAGAAGCCCCTGTCACATCTGCCAACCCCTTCAGCATGTTTTAGATACACTGCAGTTTATCAGATATCCATAATCCCAGGTGTTTGCAGAGCTGACAATTATTGATGATGGAAATAATAAGATCACACACACAAGAAGCCAATCCCATCTTTTTGTTCAAGTTCTGTATGTTTGACTGAGAGAGATGGAGCTGCTGAGATCTGTTGCCTGACCCAATATGCAAATAATCCCTTGGACGACGAAAAGCCATTGGGATTTCTCCAACAGTCTCACACAGCCTTCAAAAAAGAGGTCCCTGGTTATTAAATATGATCAAAAGTTGCATGAGCAACTCAGAAAGGTTTTGTGTTACCTTTAGGGAAAGTGTTGAAAAAAGTGGGTCAAACAAGTAAATCAGCCAGGAGAGAGAGGAAAGTCTGTTATCAACACAGATAAACTCTAGAGCTTGTTACAAGGTAGGACAGTGAAGTCTTTGAAGTGTTTGTAATTGTTTATGTCTTGCAGTTTTTAAATAGACAGATGGAATGGGCCCTATTTTCAAGAGGGATTAACCAGGTCCCTTTTGGTTCATATCAGCTTTGACCTCCAGGACAGTGACAAGTGTGGTCACAGTAGATTTATCTGTGGGTGGCAGAGTGGACACTCGGTGACAGACAGGACTGACTGGCAGGTGATTTGTGTCTTTTTCATTGACTTGCTGAGAGGGTTATTAGCTCCTGAGACAGGCAGAAGAGAGAGCTGAGTGCTGCAGGAGGCAGGTGGGAGCAAGGCAAGAATAGGGATTGCTTTCTGTGTGTTTTACCCCTAGGAAAGAGAGACAGTGTTGTGACACTGAGAACGAGTGATGTGATGGCAGCTGCAGCCCTTTCTGAAAGCATCACTTGCCCTTCCTCCCTCGTCCATAACACATCTGCCACATCCCTCACTCATCCTTCAGGACAGGCCCAGGATAGACCCAGGCTGGTATCAGTGTCACAGCAAAATTTAGGCTGAGAAGATCTGCATGATGTTTACTGCTCTGCTCTGGCTGAGAACGTGGTGATCAGTCAAAGGCTGGGCTTAATGATCCTGCAGGTCTATTCCAGCCTAAATGGTTCTGTGATTGGTTTGGCCTGGGCTGGAGCTGGAGCTGGGCTCCCCAGAATGAGCCTTCTTCAGGTCCCTCTGCCTTTCTGCAAATCCAGCTGGTCTTGCTCAGCAGCTGGAAATGGTACCTGAGAGCCCAACTAGGATAACCTGGGATTTGGCTTGGTCTTTTCACAGTTGTAACACAGGGAGAGTAATATTTAGCAGTTATCTAAAGTTCTTTGAAATCCACAAAGAAGCTCCAAATTTAGAGCTGAAACCTCAGCTCTGCATTTTCATTTTTTCTAGTACAATCCTGTCCCATGAAATTTTCTACCTCGGTGAAAGTGCATTTCTTCCCCAACTTGAAAACTGTATTTTGGCAGTTTTTCAATGTTTCCTCCTGCCTGATAATGGGCTCAAAAATATGTGACCAAGTACTACCAAGTTTTTAGGCCAACAGCAAAGTTACAGTGCCAGTATTTAGGCATTTAATCAGTGGTCTTTAAAACTGTTTTTGTAAAAAGTTTTCAAATATGAAAAAGTCTGACTTATAAGGAACTTCAACTCTTTTTTTTTTTTTTTTTTTTTTTTTTTTTTTTTTTTTTTTTTTTTTTTTAATATGCCTTTTTATATTATGGGTGAGAACTAAAGGGAGACATCAAAAGTCCTGTTTGAGCAAGTCAGCATTGTAGATGGACGATTTCCTCCTTCACTAACAGCTAAATTAAAATGTTTTAACTCCAAATATACTGTGGCCATTTAAGAAGTGCTAAAAGTCAAAGAAAACATGTTTCTTTGTATGTCTTTCTTGGGAGACATTGCAGGTAGATCTGCTTCACTTACTGTGGTCTAGTGCTAGGGCTGATGGATCGGGTTAATGTAGACAAAAGCAAGTTTTGCAAGCTTATAGCAGAAAAACATTTAGAAAATGAAGTAGAATGCTAAAGGCAGCAAAATTTGAGATGAATGAGAAGCTTCTATTAAAAAAAAATTAAAGAAGAAGTAAAAAAATCAGATTTTTGTGTTTGTTTGGACTACAGAATCTTCAGTCTCTTAGGTTACCTTAAAAAGCAGTGAAGGCAAAAAGAATATTTTTCAGGTTTGTCTTTCACAGCTGCAGAAAAAGGAGAGCAGGGCAGAACCACAGTGGTTCATATTCAGTCAACCACTGGAACGTGTGATAATACTAAAAATTTTCAAAAGAATTTCTCATTTTTCAGAGTCATTGAGAGGATTCAAATATGGGGGTAGGGGAGTCCCCCTCATGTTTTTTTTTCTTTTCTATTCCTCTACCTATTCTGTCAGGAGCATCACACCAGGTGTTTACCTGCAGTTAAAGAGACAGAATATTAAATTACAAAGGCATAGAAAGATAAAGGTTGGATGGGACGCTAAAGATGATCCAGCTCCATCTCCCCCTGGGGCACAGGACACCTTCCACTGGACCAGGTGTCTCCAAGCCCCATTCCAGCCTGGCCTTGGACACTTCCAGAGCTGGAAAACCAGACCCTTGTCTCTTCTATATGAAGTGATATACCTGGCTCTGCTCCTCACCTGTTGTGCAGGGAAAAAAAAAAAAAAAAAAAACAAACAAAAAACCCCAACCAAACAAAAAACAGTGATTACAATCAAGGTGTCCTGAAAATCCCCAAGGAAGGGACTGGAATGCCTGAACACAAATTCTGAAATGAGGCTTAAATAGTTAAAATAGCTACATAGGCCCTGTAAGAGTGAATAAACATAGGCACAGGGATGAGTTTCACCTCACGTAAGCTTTATGTTTATTTGTATTCAAATCAATTAAATTAAAAAAAAATTGGAGTTGTAGGATTTAAAAATAGTTTAATAATTCCAGGAAATGTGTAGGCAATGAAAGTTATCAGATTTCTTCTTTAGCTCATTTGGAAGAATTTATGCATGTTCTGAAATTACCTATATTTCAGCATGCAGGCAAATACAAATAGTGATAAAAAAGGTTGAGCCAATATTAAATTGAATCTCCCATGTACATAAATAAACATTAAATTTCTGCCACCATGCTATCAGTCAGGTTGGTGTGCAGATGTGGTATTTATACCCTAAGGAATTATTATTGCTTCGCTGAGACTTTTCTTTATAAATCACTCACAGGAGATAGACTGAAGAAAATTAAGCAAGAAAATCATCAGCACCTTGCATGTGATCTGGGAAGGAATACATAAAATATTTTCTTTTATTGATCTAATTTCTACTTAAGCAAGCATATTTCCTTGAAGCAGGTTGCCTATGAATATCTATGAATATTCCACAATGACAGATATTTTATTGAAGGGAAGTTAATTGAACTGTAGCTGGTTTAGAGTCTTAATTGTAAAGTATCAGCTCCCCCCTGTGCCTGGGTGGACTTGTGGGTTTGGCTCCATTTCACCACTGCTTTCCCCCTTCTTTTCCTTTTAAAAACATCAGCTCTGAATGTCACTGTCTCTATTTTTTTTTTTTTTTTTTTTTTTTTTTTTTTTTTTTTTTTGTATTGAGGAAGGGTTCATAATTTCTAATAGAAACACTCCTTGGGTTCTTTCAATAATTATGAGATACAGTTTGCTCTTTTGGAGCCTTGCTGCAGTTTTGAGGGTTCCTGTATAGAGACCTACACATGTGGTTAAGAAAAAACACTTTGCAGTCAAATTCACAGCAAGGGGACAACATCTGCATCTTTTGGTTCAAAGATGGTCTACAAAAAAATTAAATTAGGTCTGGGGCGAAGGGCAGAAGCATTTAAAACATGCTACAATGTCCTCCAGTCCTGTCCTGTCCCCTTTTTTGCAGTTCTGTGCCAATATGATAATAATTACTCCATCTCTTCTTGTTCAAAATGGACAATTTTCTCTGTAATGAGTGCAAATAGGGTTCCTTTAATATAAATCAGAGAGATATAATGATATGGACACGTTAAGGTTCTATTATCAATAAATGTTTTCCTTCTCTGTTGGCAGGCAACATTTTCCCCTGCTCCCAAATGAATAAGTATTGTGTGCACAAATTGGTAAAAAAACCCAAACCAGCTTAGAAAAGAAAATGTTTTTGCTTTTCTTTCTAAACCTTTTCAGTTCTAACAGTCTCAGGAAACATTCACTGCTGTTTTAGACAATCTCAGTGCATGTGGTGGAAATAAATTAGTACAAAATACCTTTTCAGGAATCATCTGATGGATGTGAAGAAAAACAAACCCAAGACAAAGGTGGAAAGCTAAATAAGGATGTGAATATTAATCATTCAACAGCTCAGCAATAGATATCTGTGCAGAGACACAATTTCTCAGCTGCTGTAAATCAACAGAGACCTGTCAGAGCTGTGCTGATTTATGCCAGCTTGGGATCCAGATTCATGTTGCTCCTAAAGCAGGAGACAAGATGTCTCTTCAAGTTTGCTCATATCACTAAGGGAGGAGTTTTAAAGAACTAGGGGACAATCAAGCACCAATTTCCATTTATACTCAAAGACAATTTAGTATCCAATCCCTGTTATTGGCTTTGAGAAATCTCTTTGTAAAGAGATTTCTTCACATGACCATATTTTTATATTTGGAAGGATAGATACCTCTCCTGGAATGTCTGTCCAGTTAAATAATCATCAGATTTTTGTTGGGAAAATTAAGTTGTAATTACATGTGTAATAAACCACTGCACTGTTGAATGTGGCCAATGAAACATAAAGGAAGAAGTTTCATGTTTTGTTTGGAAAGTGGCAGCAGGTTTAGTAACAGAGCTATAAGAACAATGATGGGAGTGAGAAGTTCACCATCATTTTAATTTACACAGCACAGGGAGCCTGCAGTGCAATACATTGTGCCTGTTAATTAGTTTTCCATGTAAGTAACTTTCCAGGTAGTACGGAAACATTGGCCAAGAAAACAAAGCAATTTTATATTAGAAAAAAACCCAATAATGTCAACTAGAAAAATATGGCTGAGAAAATATCTTTCCCCCCATTTATTTGTGTGCTCAGTTGGTTTTTATTGATACCCAATAAGTAACCAGATATTTGAGATCTGATGGTACCTGAGTAATCTGAGCTTTAAGGCACAGAGGTGAGCACAGCTCCGGAGGAGGGAGTCCCTCTTCAAAGATTTCCCCGGTGCTCAGTAGAATACATTTTCACTGGGCAACTACACTGCCTTTCCTATGGGTTGTGATCCTTTCAGTTGGATTACAAACTGTCATCCATAAGCAGTTATGGATTGGAGCAAATCCAAGGAAGTCAGTGAGACTGCTGCATAAGGAAGCAGCAAAATCTGAAGATGGAAAGTCTTGGTAGCCTTGGCTGGCAGGGAGAAGTCCAGAGAACGTGAAGGAAACCAACTTGGTCTGTAGAAATTACCTGTGAGACAACCAGAGGTGACTGACTGAGATGGGAGCTGTGGTGAAGAGCTGTGTCAAGAGGAAAATCTCCAGGTCTTTATTCCAACTTTATTTTCCATCAGGACTGACATCAAAGCTAGGACAGGTTTATGGGGATGTTATCCAGTCATGTTCTTAAAACCTCTGAGGACAGAGATGGGCTCACCCCTCAATGCACACATTTTTACAGCAACATTTTCATTTAATCTAGCCAGAATGTTCTACTGAACTTCTCAAAGAGCCAGATGTATTTAGCTCTGAGAGGATTCAATACCTCCGAGGGTGTCCAGCACCTCACAGAAAATGGCTTGAAATAATAGCAAGACAACTTCTCTGGACATGCTTTGTAAAACAAAAGGTTTTAATAATGACAAAGATAATAAACATTATCAAACAAAAGAAATATAAGTTGAACACAGTGCAGAGGACACTCTTCCACTGCTAAGCAGTCCAAAAAAGCTATTGAGCCCCTCTGTGCAGTTTTTTAAGTACTCAATGGTTCAGGTGGGCTTTTTGGCAGCTTTATCAATGAAATTTGCAACAGGTTTTGAGGTACATTCCAAAGCCCAATCAGTACCCCTGTGCTGTCATTGGGCCAATTATGATGAAGGAAGAACAGAAAGTTCTGGGGCTTCTTTTTAAAAGTCAGGGGTGAAACTGGAATTGCTTTTCCTTATTTGGAAACACCCACTGGGGTGTGGGAGTGCATTACTACAATGCTCTTTTTTCCAAATTGCACCCATTGAATGTTTTCACAAGCTGAGAAGAGCCTGTGTTTGTTTTCCTGAGGGCAGAGTGTTAGCTCTGGCACGGCCTTACTGCCCACCCTGACCTCAAAGGGTTTCCTCCAGAACGGGGGCACCTGGTCTGTTGTTCCCCAGCCTCTACTGACCCATGGGCTGCACCATCTCATGTGTGGGATTTCACTTTTTTTTAATCAAGAAATGTATTTATTTCTTTATTTAAAATGGCAAGGGAGGAGTTATTAGTGTATAAACACATGCTAATACATATATTGTGCTAAATAGACATGTTGTAAAAGACATAATGTGTTAAATTCTGGAGGGATTTTCCAACACGACTTTGTGGCAGAGCCATGGGTGGCTCAGGAGAGGAAGGATGCTCTTGCTGAATGGTTACTGGGGTTTGTGTGTCAAGGGGGTGGCAGACAGATTTGAACTTTCATTTTGAATAGGCTGCTGTTGGAATTATTTTCAAGAGTAGCAGAATTCCAGGCTGCAAGACTTCCTGGCATGGGGATGTTCTGCTGCTCCAGCTGCTGGAGCAGTGTGACCCCAAGAGCACCAGAGCAATGCAAGTAAATATATTGTTATTCTAATTGTGGATGGGATTTGTGGTGTATCATCAAAGAGAAGGGAAAACCTGCTGCCACTTACTCCAGCTGCCAAAATGTATTTGCTTTGTCATAATTCAGATCAAGAGTTTACCAAAGCAAGGAGAAATTTCCTTTGTGTCTGGTATGAAGTGTTTTACAAATGCTTTGTAAAACAATGCTTCTTAATGTAGAAAAAGGAATTCAAAATAAGGAACTCCCACCATCTTGGCAATTTCTTCTTAAATAAAATCAGAGTGAAAATCTAAATGTAATTTTCAGTATATTTTTAGTGCTTCTGCTATTTGGAATGTGATTTCAATTCTTACATTTCCTTCAGTGCTATGAAAACATTTAGTTTTTTTGATGTAACTCAGAAGAATTTCTCACTGTCTATGTATTGACAGATATCAACCAAATAACCAACCATGGACATCCTGCATATGATTATTTATATCAACTGAATTAAATTCAATAGCAAATGACTCAATTTAATTCAGCAGTAACATTCCAAACATTAAATATAGATAAAAATAGATTTTCTTATGCAAGAATTATATATTTATATTTTTATTTTTTTCTTTCATAACTCTGTGGAGTCTTCTGTCTTGCTTTTTACAAACTCAAATTCATGACATTGCTTTTAGGCATAGAACAATGTTTGATACTTGTTAAAAATCCACCATTGAGTTTGATTTTCCTTTATTCCCTAAGCAAATTTTGAAGTTCTGTTCATAGTATTTCACTGATCTGTACTTGCTGCTTTTATCCTGGTTTATTCTCCTTTCCCTTCCTCCTAGACCTAGGGACTAAAAAAATCTGGGTATTTGCAGGAATTTGCTATTGTTTTACACTGTATAACCATAAAATGTTTCTGTACTATTTAAAGGTAAATAAATCAGTTGTGTAAAATGAATAAAAGCTATGAAACATCCAGATGGAGCTTTCTACCCATCAAAAAGGTAATCAGCATTTTGCTTAGCAACCACACTTTAATTATGCCAGTTAATCTTGGAGGTGGGAACAGAAGTGGGAAATCTGATGCTTAACTAAAATTGATTGATTCCTTAAAATGTCCTTGGATAAAAGGAGGGGAATAACCTGGCCTTTGGAAACCAGTGCACAAACAAAGTATAGCTAAAGTGATTTCATCATTTGAAGGTGTTTGACTGATCACTTGTAACTTTGTTGTCAGCAGTGTTATAATCTTTAGTAGTTTTGGTGTAATCTCTTGAAAGGAAACAATTTTGAGGGAGGCAATAATAAGGGTGCTGCTTCTTCAAGTGAAGGAAAAACGTGTTTTACAATAAAAATACAAAACAAAAATATGGTGAAAACAGTAATCTGTTAACCAACCACTCTTCCTATTGTTTTTCTAGGAATGGACTGACCTGGTAATAACCATGACTACCAGAACAAATTGGAAACAATCAGATCAAATATAAACCATTGGGGTAATTTATTATCCCTCTACAATTTTTGGGAAGAAGAACCACCAGAGACAAAGTCACCCCATCCCCAAAAGGTGTTTAACACAGGTCAGGAGAATCACCTGCCCGTGTGCCTTATTTGTATATGGTGGGAAAATAAAAGAGATTCCTCTGATAAAATGTGGATATCTACCTGTGGTACTGAAATAATATGTATTACCACAGTCTAAAATATTTTAGAGGAATCTCTACTTAACAACCTTTATTTCCTTCCACTTCACAGAACCTTGACTCTACAGAGGAGCTGTAAAGACCTCAATGTGGGTGAGATTTTTTCACAGCCCTTGTTTTTCAGATGTAATCAAAACAATTGCTGATTTGATCAGATAAGGCTGGAGCTTCTAAAAGAAAAACATAATAAGAAATTTCATTGGAATCCTTGGCATTCATATGAGAACAAATGGCATAGTAAAAAAAAAAATAAATTAATACATTGAATCACCTAATGAAATTGACTTCTTGGGATTTGAAGGAATGAATCCCATGAAAATATTCTATCATGACATGTTAATGTGATTCTTTTTCATGGTTTTTTTGCTGTTTCCATGCTATATATACATATACGTATACATGATACATGTGTGCATCTATATATGTGAGATCATAAATACATATGGCTGTGTATGTGAATATTATATATATTATGCATATATAATATATATATATATTATATATGTATAAATCCAGCAAATATTTGAATTACGAAAGCTCAAGGATCTTTTAGTGACATTGAGGCTTCTTTTACAGCCTAAAAGCTCCAAATCAAACCAAACCACACCTAACAAAAAATGAAGAAAATATCCACTATAGTGGCAAAATTCAAAATTAGTAGAAACATTCAGTTTGAAATAAGTAATATCTGTGAAAACTTGGTGTATTCCTGAACTCCTGAAAAGAGATGGAAGAAGATAACCCTGGAAACAGTGAAGAAGTGTTGCACTAACCTGAAAGTCGTTAAAATCAATTCCACACCTTACTCTAGAGACACTTTTATAAAGAATGCTGTGATAGTTTCCATCATCAGGACCTCCTTGTGCTCAGCCTGTGTTTAAATCCACACCCTACATGTGCCCAGTCTGGCTGTGGAGAGAGATCTCATCCCTGAATGGCCAGAGAGGAGAAAAAGTAAGACTGAATTCCACTGACTTTGTGCTGAACATCCAGAAGTTAACACAACTTGCCAACTTAATTTTCCAAAAGCTGATTCCTATGCATTTTATTGAAAGGACCTGTATGACACCAAGATCATCTTCAGCTGCACCATCTGGTAGCAGCTCATCATCTTACAGGAGCTAAGTGTGATGAAAGCCCATCTGACAATTAATGCAGATGCCTCTTTAGGGGATTTGTTGTATATCTCTCTTCCACCAGCAAGATTATGATGCAAAAGTGTCTTCAGGCCTGATTTTTATCCCATTCTTGTGGATTTTGAAACGGGACCTGCACAAATGATTCAAGATCTGCATGTTTAGCAGTAAAGTCATGTTAGGGGTGAATCATAAACTCTCCTCTTCAGGCTAAGAAAAATAATCATAAATTCTCCATCCCTTGCTGAAATTTAACAGTCTGCCAGGTGGCAAGCACCATTTCAGAGACATATGCTTGAAAGGCAAAATGTCTATCCAGTCATCCTGAGACAATTGCCCTCACAAATGTGATTCCAGTGATAGCTTTACTGGATTTGGAGCCTTACAGCAAAATTAAACTCACAGTCCCAGAGGCTTTTAAAAAACACTTGGCCTGATGATAGAATCACTCTGTGCCAGCAAATGCTTTATTTTCCTTTTTTTTTCTTTTTTGTTCTCATCTAAAGTATCCCCAAAGTGGATGGAGCATTGTTTCTTGTCTTTTAAAGATGCAATTGGTAGCATTTTGAGCAAAGATGCAGACATCTGGACCAGTGCTGAGCCAAAATTTCTGCTGTCTTTTCTAACACTGCTTATCCTTCACATTTGCTGGAGGGTAAAAAGTAAGAAAAAGCGAACCAAAGCAATACTCCCCATCCACACACCCACAAAATCTTGCATCTGCCCCTTTAGAGGCCTGAATCAAGGCAGTGGAAAAAGTCTCCTGGATTCAGCTGTGGTAATATTTAAACATAAGGCATCACTCCCTTCCAAACTTCTGTCAAAGCTCCCAGAGCATGACCTGGGCAGATTTAATAAATACATGAGTCTGGTAACAGGAGCCATGCCTTTCTTCATGGTCTTCAGTCAATGGGTATCTCCTACAGAACTTGAGATCTCCACGGGTTTTTTTGCAGTTCACAAAAGCATTAATTGATCTTAGTTGTGCTAATTCCTCCAAGCTAGTCATCACGCTGCTTTTCAGATGGAGGATATCTAGTTTTCTTAGACTAAATAGGGCTACAGAAATGCTCTTTGTCCAGTTTCCTCAGTGATTCAGGAAAGGGAGCAAGAAATTAAAAAAAAAAATTACATAAATTAGTCAGAATCACATGAAAATATTTGCTTTTTCATTTTTCTGTCATTCACAGAATCATGGAATCATTTAGGCTGGAAAAGAACTTTAAAGATGTCAAGTCCAGCTGTTAACCCAGCACCAACACAAAATCATGTACCTGAAGCACTCCATCTTCACATCATTTAAATATCTCCATGGACAATAACCTGACCAACACATCACATTGTCCTATTTTCATGACAGACCTCACTCCTCACAGCCAAAACTCTTTCACTGTAGTTTTTTTTTCCAGTAGCAAAATTTATTGACTGTGGCTTTAAAAGTAGAAAGGGCTAAAAAAAGTATGAGCAGGTGTTCCTGGCTCCAACAGGTATTCCCAGCAGAGGTATTTCATATTTTTGATGCACCCATCTGTGTGGGCTTACCTCAGGTGATTAGTGACTCTAAAAGATGTGACATTTGCAGCTCAGTGATATTATGTACTGGCCAGCACTATATCAATCACAGCTGCCAGATGCAAATGCAGCCTGTCACCAAAAGAGATCCCTTCTCCCAAAGCAGTTTTATGTCAAGATGAGAGCAGCATGTTCCTGCCTGAGCTAACACAGAGCAACTCCAGTAAAGTTCATGGAATTATACAAAACTTAAACTAGGTTACATCGACTTATATATGGTAAATCCTTCTTTTATCTATTCCCTTTTAAACTCAGCACTGACTGCAAAGATGTCAGTGATGCTACTACTGACCCAGAGGGGTGTGTGCAAATCCATGTGTTACTACTGGAAATAGCTGGATTTTTTTTTCCATGGGCTGGTATTAAATTGGAGAGCACTGGCTATGGGAATGTAAAATGGACCTGCAAGAATTTAAACAGCATCTACAGGACACTTTCCTAAAAACAGCATCTTAGAGATGTTCAGAAGCCTCTGAGTTCACTTTAACCCTGGGACAGCTGGGTAATTATCCTGGAAGTTTTACTAGAATTGCCTCCTAGATTCTTGCATCTTTGGACCATCCCATAACTGAATCAGGAATCCCAAACTTCTGGATTTCATTGTGCTCCAGAATCAATAGGAGAGTGGAGGAAAATTCAGGTTTTAAAATTCTGAATTTATGGTGGATGAACACTGAGGTTTTCTGGAATGCTAAAAGTTAGAGCAGATTCAGAAGGTTTTCAGTGGGTTTAATTCTATTAAACCTGGCCACAGTTAGTCCTTTTAAATCCTGTGGGGGTCTTTAGAACACCTGCTGGGATACCACTCCAGAGAAACGTGGTGCTTGTTCACCAATTGCAGGCATTTCTCACAGAGTTTTAAAGTTTTCTGATCTTGCAGCTTTGAAATATTTATGGATGATTGTAATGACTGCGAGGCCTTCTTGGGAAACTTTCAAGCTGTTCTTTTAAAAATGCATAAGTATGACTTGCTTTAGCAGCTTTTTCTGAATTTAGATGCAAGACACACCTCCTGTTCACTACTTACTCAGTCACTCAACCTTTGTGTTGGTAGGAGAGAGCAAGTCCAGCCATTATATTTATCAATTTGCCTTTAAGACTGTTAATACTGCATCAGTGATTATGGCTCTTTCCTTTTTAGCAGCAAGAGATGTGCAGAGGATTTGTTGACAAAGAATATAGTATTAGTAAATTTATATTTTTTTTGTCACTGTTGTGTTTTGCAGTATATGAAAAATGAACTAAATGATCTTTAAGGTCCCTTCCAACACACACCATTCTATGATTCTGTGGAGTTCTCCATGGAGACAGAAGTAGTTATCCTTTTCTCAGCCTTGCTCTTTCTGTGCCCACCAATCTGAAATTGTCTGTTTGAACTCTACAGAGGAGCATGGTGGGGGAAAAAGAAAGATGAAATAATTGTTGTTGGCTCTTTTCAAGTAAATGACAATCCTTCTAGTTTTGCATCTTAGTTTTCAGTTCAGTTACAGGTTATCATTATAAAATATGTAAATAATAATAATAATAACAACAGCAGTTATAGCAATTTTCTGAAAATATTATTATGACATCATCAATATTATCACTTAAAAACTTTACAGCTCACAGCATTTTATAAAAAGGTCACTTTTATAATCCCTGAGGCCTTTTTTAATGGACGGTAAAACCAGGGAGTAAAGACAGAAATTCATTTGTTCAAGGTCACTCCACAAAGCACCAGAAAAGCCATGAATTGAAATCAGGTTCTCCAGTCCCCAGCCAGCTCTTTAACTTATGGCCACAATGCCTCTTACCAAGGACAGCAGATACTTAGGGGAACAAAATACCACAGCATTAAACAAAAAGTACCACATTAAAGACTTTTTCTTCGCACATTTTATAGTCCATTCCCTTTTATGAATTCCAGAAATTCACATTTATTTGCAAGGCACAAAGGAGAAAGACATGGCACCCAGAGACTGCAACTGTTAATAAACTTTCTGCACAGAAGTTTTTCTCAGAATAAAAGGTGCTGGGATAGTCTTGCAGGTAACATGTTGTCCTGGTTTGGAAAGACAGGTGTCTGCCAGGGAAAGCTGGAGCTTCACTTGGAATGGAGAATGTAAATACCCTCCCTCCAAATTATTTTAATTTTTCAATGAAGGGGCTTTCAAGCAAAGATTTGGGAATAGGAATAACACTTCTTTTACTAGAAAGATTAAAATAAAAATGTAGCAGTACAAAAAAAGCAAGCAAACAAAAAAAGAAAACACTGACAGAGTCAAAATACATCCTGGCACCCTGTTAGTCAGGGTGTTGGGAGCAGTCCAATCAAGTCCTCCTGCAGTGACAGATGTGGTTCTGTTGGAGCAGAGCTGATCCTGTAGAAGTGTCCAGTGGTGCTGAGATGGGTCTGGTTTTCCTCTGGCAATCCAGTGCAAACAGGCTGTGCTGGTGTTCTGACTCTCAGGTTTTATCCAGGTAGGAATGCTGGGCTCCTCCCCCTGGGTGGAGCCTCTCCCCATGGGATGATGTAATTGTATCAGCCCTGCAGTGAGCCTGGATGGCCCATGAACAGCAGATATCCCCTGGAGGGAGGATGGGTGGTAAAAAAGATAAGGAAAATCCTCCCCAGCAGTTTCAACAGATGGCAATAGAATAGATACTTTTTATTTCATCTTGCATTGCAACCCAAGACACATGTATAAGGAGGAATAGAGAACAGTTACTATTGATATTAGTTTGTTCAGGTGAAGGGAAGATTTAAGAATAGAGTATAATAATTATTGAAACATCAGTATGCTCAGGTGAAGAGAAGATGTAGGCAATACATGCGTGGTTTGGTTAGTAGACCTAAACACTCTTTTCTTTCCTGCCTTTCTCACAGAATATAGAACTAAAGAATGCCAGAAAGGTTTGCTTTGGAAGAGACCTTAAAGATCCTTCAGTTTCAACTCCCCTACCGTGGGCAGGGACACCTCCCACTAGAACAGGTTGCTCAGCACTGCCTGAGGCAAAATCTCAGATTCCCATATTCTGATATGATCTGGAATAGCGAGGTCTCACCAAACACCTCACAACATTAATCATCAGTCAGCAGTTAAGGCTCAGCTGTTTCCACTCACCAGTATTCAAGTTTCTGAAGCTATTTCCAGCTCTAGATTTGTTCCTGGACTTTCTCAGTATCACTTTATCCGCCGTGACCTGAAAACAAACAAACCAAAATCCCAAACCAGGAGAGATACCTGAAGGTGGGAAAATCTATGTTTGTTGATGGCCTCAGAAGTTAAGTAAAACACTAATTTGTGTGCAATCTCTTTGTCCAGAGGCAATCCCGACTGCCAATTATTAACGTTATTTTGATTAGTTCAGCGAACCTCAACCACCCAAGCTGCATCAATAATGAGCTGTAGGCATTAGCAGGATGTGTGAAGAACTTATTCTACTGACTGTGGGGTATTCCCTCTGAGAGCATTTGTAGAAATGCAGTAAATTAAGGTAGCTATTAAAAGCTCTAGATTTCCAATGACTTGAAGAACTTGGGGCACTTAAACTTTTTAAGATTTTTTTTTTCTAGGATGGGGAAAATAAGTAGATTTCAAGCAGTTTAAAACAAAACAAAACAAAACAAAACAAACAAACAAACAAAAAAAAAAAAAAAAAAAAAAAGAAAAAAAAAAACAACAAGCCAAGCCAAGCCAAACCAAACCAAATCATCCAAGATTAGTTTTCTAATCTTCCATTTAAATGGAATTTTGACACTAAGCTTGGTCAGTAAATGTAGTAGGTCATATTTTCCACTGATGTAAATATTTCAGGGTACACAAGGGGGTTTTTGAGATCTGTTTCTGTTTTCTCCAGTGTTTCATAAAGGACTGTGTATCACTCTAATAAAGAAGGATGGCAGTTCTGTCCAGATGTTAATTGCTTCTTTATTGTGGGAAGTGTGCACAGATAGATTGCATGAATAATTGAACTGTGTGGCCAAACAGTGAGAAAGAGATAGATTAAGTGAAGGTAAAAAGCCTAAATGTATGTGTGTGTTACAGGAAATATTCCATTCAAATGAGGATGATTATTTTTAAAAAAGCAAAATAATAAAAAGGTGGCATTAAAAAGCAGCTCATTTCTGATGGATGGAGAACAGAAATTTGAGCCTTCCTCCACTTTGTCTTAACCCCTGACATGGTGTCTCTAGCAAGGATATCAACACCCGATGTTTCATTTCTGTGAAATTAAAGAAATCTCCAATTACAATTTTGATCAACTGATGTCTGGTTTGTAAAATTTTAGGATAGCTGAAAGCTGAGCCTCATGATAAATCTATTTTACTGCTGCAGCTACTAATAACAGGAACATCAACACCAACACCAAACATGATTGTTTTCATTATGCCCAACATGAGCCTTTTCAGAAAACTCAAAAGAGTGTGGGGAAATATTTACATATTCTGAAGAGCAATGAACAATTTGATTTATTTCGATTCTGGTGTCATTAAAATTATTACATCTATTTGACACTGTAGATAAGACTATGAAGGATGCCAGATGCTTGGATTTATCAAGAAAAGAGAATATTTTTTCTCATTAAACACTTTAAAAATGCTGTTAATTTTCCTTTGGTTGGAACTCGTTGTTTTTGTGCTTTTCCTAAAGAGGTCATCAAATAACCAATATACTTCTCTTTTTAAAAATGTTTTCTTCCATGGAAAACCATTTAAGACCTGAAAATATTTGCATTGCAAATTCTTTCAAATTTCCTCATATTAAAATAATGTTCTTATTTGTTTCCATTTCTGAATGAACTTAATAAGGAAGTTTTCTGAGAAAATTGAAAAGTGTAGGTAGAAATGAAATATTTGAGTATTTTCTGTTAGCCAAAAGCAAAAGGAAATTTCCTATGCAAAATAATTGAACTATCACTTCAGCAGTTTGAGGAATGATTCCTAGGAAAAGGAGCAATTATATAAAAAATATTAGACCCAATTTTGGACTTTATAATAAGCAGCATAATTTAGCCAAATACATTGGGTTTCTTCTCATTCCATCTAGGATTAAATTAAGTTCTTCATTTCACCAATACATACCTGAATTAAATAAAAAAAAAGTTTCTTTATACACTAAATTATCTATCATATGAGCTAATGCAGAGATACAGCCAAGGACTGAGAAATGAGTTAATACTTTTTTAGAGGTGAGTAGGCTGATTGTTTTCTCACTTTTTTAATGTCTGTAAGTCCCAAATCTTAAAATATAACAATAGGAAAACAGTTCAGTATATGTGTGGATCATGTGTTGTTTGTGACTCTGAAACAACCCTCCTACCAAAAATACTCAAAAGAATTTCATGATTAAATATGGAAAAAATATTTTAAAAGCTATGAAAAACAGCATAAACGGCTTTAGGATTAGAATATTGCTAGAAAATGAAATCATAACATTTATGCCCATTACTTATTTCCTTTTATCATTAGATCTACTTTGATGTCATAGAAATGGATGGATGGATGGATGGATGAAGGAATAAATTACTGAGAGTACAAAATATCCATTATAATAAGACTGCTATACATAGAATACAATATTCTTATTTAATCCAAACATGTGTGCACTTTAGAAGTGCATTATATGGTGCATTATAATAAAGCAAGAGGAGGAAATCCATGGCTGTGATTTTTCTGATTCTCTGTAGTCATTCTCAAAGACTGTGTGTGTTTCTGTCTCTACCACAAATAAATCAAAATATGTGCTTTTCCAAACTTCTATACTTTGATTCTTTAAATAAGTTAATGCAGATCTTTTGCTCTAAATAAATAAAACTTATATACATAGTACCCCTCAAATGGAAAATATATTAAATCTGTGAGGAATGGACCAGGCTCTTTCAACAGCATTGAGGTTTGGTGGTTAATCTTGCAAAGTGTAGGTCTATCACTGAAAATGAACCCTAAACCTTGAATCTCATTTTCCAATAAGAGTTTTAAATTCAATTTTTTTTTTATATCAATCATAAGCATTTAAGAGAGATTTTTAAATCAGTTGAAGAAAGCAAGAGCCCAAAGAACTTCAGAATCCCATTTATACATTGCCTACTTGGGCATGGAAAGCTTGTCATAGCAAATTCCACGGTGTGATTCCTACTCCAGCTGTGTTTTATTAACTTGTAAAGGCAGAATTAGGGATTTTTATATATTGGGATTTTCAAAAGTTCTTAATTCCCAGGTTTCAATTAAATTGCTCAGCATATTTAAACACCAAAGTATCTTTCAATATCAGATTCAAAAGCCCCTGGTCTTGGTACTCATTGCACACAATCCCCTTAATTATAAGAGCTGAGCACTTTGCTGCAGTTAATGGTTTTTATCCCTGTGAGACAGGAAAATGCTCTCACAGATTTGATAGCCTGAGAATGGCACATGTAATAGATTTAGAGGCTTTCCCAGGGCCACACAGAGAGGCTGGGATGAGGCCAAGCAGTGAACTCATGTTCCTCAGGTTCAATCCACAGCTCTATCTGGTCACCCCTCTTCGTTCCTGGAAAATCCAGAGGGAAAGAACATAATGGTTTAAATATACTTTTGTCTCCTTTCTGTTGTTTTCTGACTCCTTCCCTAATTTTTTTTTGCAACTTCATATTCTAGAACAAGACACGGTCCAATAGAATCTCACTGCCCTGCAACTCCATTTACTTGGAAATTGTGACTGTAATGCTTCATTTGCCTCGGATGTCACTTCATAAGTGACAATTTTGAAGCTCTGCAGAGAACAGCCCCATGTCCCTGCAGCCCCTGATGTGTGACACAATAATGCCACACTAAACACTTGGAACTGCTGCCCATGGGGGTTTTTTTCCACAATGCCCTACAGGGAGAGATGGAGGCTCTGTAAACAAATATCCTTCTGCATGAGGGTTCAGGCATTGACTTGGAACTCGCTGAGGGAAAATAAGTTCAAGTGAGGCAAAATGGCATTAAGACAATGCAGAAAAACAGGAACTGAACTAAAATGTGAGATTTTGTTCTTTGGGAAATCTCAGTGCTGTGGGTTTCCATTCTTAGCACTTCATTTTTGTTTTTTTCAGAATGAGTCAAAGAGGGTGTAGGGAGATTCATCACAGTGGGGGAAGCTGCACAACTGAGTTTAAAAACACATGGAAGCATCCTGACCATTATCTTTAGAATCACAGGAACTTACAGCAATGGAAGAACGTGACAAAAAATAAGATTTTTGAATGTACTCAAGCATTTTAAAACCCTTCTACTTTTTATGATTATTTTTATGCCTGTTGGGGCTTTCAGAACACACAGTATCCTGCAGTGACCTCATCACCCATCCCAAACATCATTAGTTCAAAAAAAAAGTCATGTCTGATTTGGCAGCTCACCACTCCTGCTGCTTCTCTTCAGCTGAAGCCACACTGAGCTTTGTGACATCTCTCTCACAGGAATATCTCTGGAGAGAATTATTACCACAGGTGAGGGAGAGCAGCAGGAATAGCTGAGATGTTCAGGAGAGAGCCTCAAACTTGTGCTGAAGCACTTGAGGTAGAAAATTTAGAGATCAGAGAAAAGCAGAGAAAAGCAGAGAAAAAGAGACTGACAGTACTAAATGTCTGGAACTTTCTTATATTGTTTTCCAAGTATTTCAAGAAGCATCTGGGATTGAGACTTCAAATCCAGTGACATTTTACTTTCCAAAGTACAGCAGAGGAAAAATTAAAATGGGATCACAGCATGTAATTCTCAATTAATATTTTCCTCCTCTTTATCTTCCTTCAGCTTTCACATATGACCCCATCACTATAAAGCCTGAGAGTCTGTGCAAACCTACAGTGGTGTAAACTGATACAGTTCTTCAGTGAAGCTTCATTGATTTGTAGTGATGGTGAAATGACCCCACTAACATCACTGGAATTACTTTGATGCCGACTACAAATTCAGAAAACAGCTTGGAAGGACATGACTGATTATGCCACACTTAGCTTCTTTGAACAAAAGTGGGTATTTCTCTCTGGAACTTTGAATCTCTTATGATATTTCAAGTGTAAATAGCAAAATCATAATCAGAATCAAACCCAAAAGATCAAGAAATGAGAAAGAGTAATTGCATTATAAGATTAGAGAAATATTTGCCACAGTCTTAAAGGGGTGACAGATGTGGAAAATGCGCTTTTTTAATAGAAAAAAACCAGTCAATACCTATTTCAGTGTAAACCTCATGTTGTGTTCTGTGGGAGATGGACATGATACAGCATAATGCACTCTGTGTCTCTGAGTGGAGAAGAAAAACATGAATTTTGCTGATCTGAGGATGAGACAAGAAGGACTGAGGTGGAGGAAAGGAAGAGAGGGAAGAGCCTCCCACTCCCACCTTGCTGTGGAGAGAAAATGGAATATTGAGAATGAGCAGCAACATTGAAAGTCTTATTTTCCCCTTTAACCCCAGTATCAGGCATTACTCCCTGCTCGTGGAGTGGCAAAAGTGGCCAGCACAGCAGTGGCACAGGCAAAGCAGGAACGAGGCTGTGGCCACGATGCTGTTTCTGCTGATTTATGGTCAGAGTTCCCCACCTCTGCTGCCTCAAGCTGGAAAAGGTTTTGTCCATTTGAAGCTTATAAATTAGATCTCTTTCAACCATCTGAAGTTTTATTAATTCCTTGAAGTTTCCAGAAGGAATCATCTAAATCAAATTCTCCAGGATATTGTTAATATCTGAAAACTCCCCTCAGTGTTGTGCATCCCTTGGCCCATGGACTTTGTGTGCACTGATTAAAGAAGGAAGGCCTTGAAACTCTTCTGCAGTCACTGACAAGTGTCCAGCCCTTGCCCTTTGTCAGTGCTGTGATTTTATTTCTCCTTGTGTAATCCCACCATTCCCAGGCACATCCCAGGGGCCTGCACAACCCAGGACATATTCCCACAAGGCAGTTTTTCCATCATCTCCCTGTTTTGGGGAAATAAACAAGTTCAGCTGTTCAGACATAAGTGGTGCTGTTCCAAGTTGGCCCCAGGGAGAAAAATGTGCCTTTATCAGTTTGCTAAACACACTCAGGCACTCCATTAGGCACAGACTTTCAGGCATCCTCTCCATCCTTTCTCAGAGCTGGATAGATTTGTTATCCTCCAAGTTGTTTTTTTTGTTTGTTTGGTTTTTTTTGGTTTTTTTTTTTTTTTTTTTGGCACATCAATACAGATCTATTGCACTCCTAACTCTTATTTAGAGGCAGAACTGCATAACTGCTGCTGTGTTTAATGGTTTCTGGGTTTCTGACTATTTTCTAGGACTGACATGTAGACATGCAGCTCTCTACAGGCAGCTTGCATGACATAATCAAAAAAGTACTTTCAAAAATCTCTTGTCACTTTTGATTGTAAGTTCAAGATGTCAGTGAATTTGATGCTTTATTGGAGAAGAGAGTAGAAGTTGAATTTCACTACCATAATTTTATTCCAGTAAAATCAATAATAAAAGCTAAAAATCTGATCAGTTGCCATGACTTCCAGCTGTATTTCGCCAACACATTTCCAAATTCCCAGTCATGCTGTCACCTGAACTGGAGTGCTGTTTTAGTTTAGGTTCTCTGCTGTCACTGTGGGATTTTTTTTTTTTTCCTCTCAACTGTTGGCTTCCTGCTTTTTGAGGAATTAAACAGAATGGGAAATGACACACATTGCAAAACTGAAAATGGGAGCACATGGAAAGAGTGATGATTATTTTTCTATTTTTTACTCTGGCAACTTCTCCCTACCTGTCCTTGAAAACCCAACAGATAAGTTCAGATATTTACACATTACTTTTTTCTCTATTTACTTCAAAGTATTTCACAACCTTTCTTTTCATAGTTTATTTTGGGGTACAAAAATGTGATTGGTCCTTGTGTGCAGTTCATAATGTTTAGTTCCTGCTTGCCTGGCTTGATGCACTTAGGAGTTGGTCAAAACAACCACAGAACATCTTAATTTCATGGATATGTATTCTGCTTCAAACACATCCAGCAGACTTTAATTGCTGAGGTTCTTATGGCAGAAAAAACCTCTATGTTTTTAAAAATTTAAAGTGGTTAATTGAATATATTACCTGTTGAGTTACACTACATTTGGGATTCTGTTTCAATTAAATCCAAAAATCCTTCCTTTTTATAGCTTTTCAGGCCTCCTGGTGCACTTTTAAAATCTTAATTAATTCTTTGAGTCTTTAAGTACAGTCATTAAAAACACTGCTGTTTTTTCTCCTCCACAAACTTAGGCAAGTTGTTTGTAAAAAGGAGATCTAAGAGCATTTAACCAAGAGGAAAATCTGAAGGGCTGTATTTCAGAGAAATGGTAAACATGTCCTTTAGAGTATTTAAGATTTCAGACTTGTCTTTATGCCAGCAATCAGAATACTACTGATGTGCTTTTTGCTGAAACAACTCATTTGGCAAAATAAGAAACAGAAATTATGGCAGGAAGTGAGGTGGGAATAATCCCCAAAATAGGAGTAGTAACTACATATTCATGTCCGGATTTTAACTGTGTTACTGCTATTCGTGTGACTTTTTTTGTTAATAAATACTCCACCCGCATTTCTATATCTTCTTTTTTTTGTTGCAATTAGATTTAGAGTAATATAAATTCTTGAATTAGACTGTTAAAACCTTTGTTTTACTAACAATAAAAACTATTTTAGAACAGGGCCATGAAAAGGATCAGATGGATGTAACACCTCAAATGAGCAGCGAGAGCTTGGGATATTCAGCCTGGAGAGGAGAATCCTTCTCCCACAGTCAATCAGATTAAACAAACAGAAAGAGAGTTGTGGTTGGAACCACAGTAAGAACTAATAGATGACAGCTCATTTATGTGAAATTATTACAGTGATTACCCAGTGGGTTTGATTTTGAGTATTTAAAACCTATATAAGTAAAGATTTTGGTTAATCAATATCTTCAGAACCTTCTACTTAAAAGTAGAACTTAAGAAATGTTGTCTGTCTTTATCCAGTGTGCTAATAAAAGTGGCAGCAAAATATACTCTAGAAGTCATTGGCATTTGATCTCGTTCAAAAAAATATTTAAAAAAACCAATTAAAATTGGAACAATTATTCAAAGTTTGCTGTTAGATCAAAACTACTCAATGTCCAAGTGAATGAGTGTGTGAAGGCTGAGAACACCTTTGGTGCTGTAGCAAATTGATGCAGCCAGAAAAAGTTGCCTAAGGGTAAGAAATCTCTGCCATATTATAGAGGTATCCCAAACACATCTGTAAAAATAGTTCTTCTCTTAGATTAACTCACTTTGAGAAAACAAAAATTTATGCTGCATCTTTCTCATTTCAACCAGAAAATCTCTGTGGTGGGGACATGAATCACTGCCAGGGAATCAACAATACAAGTTTAAAAAAAAATTCAATGCTGTTTATCTGCTTTGCATTTTTACTGCTAACACAATTGTTGACATTGTAAATTGACTCTTAACACCATAAATGCCTTCTCACACATTGTAAAGTAAATCCTGTGGACTTTTATTAGTAGCATAAATGGCTTTCTAACATGTAAATAGTCTCCTTCCCATGGCAGTGCAAATCCCATAGGCTTTATGGACAGCATAAGTCATGGAGTGTATTGCACTTTGCTGTCGGTGCTGGTTTTCATTTAATAACTAAATAAAAGTTTGAGGAAATAAAACACAGGGATTTGCACATTTTCAGTTGTGGCCACCCATGCTTTCCTGCTCCTGTGGCCAATGTGAAATTTAAAAAGGCTTGATAGTCTTTTCTCATGTTTAACTCCCCTTTGCAAAAGCAAAATGTTGAACAAGAGTTTACCAGCCTGGATATTTCAGTAAGGACAGACAAAGCTGACTAAATAGACATAAGAAGCTGTAAAAGATGTAAGAAATTGTGAAATTATAACTATTTTATCACTCTAATTTCTTTGGCACCTTTAATTTGCAAAGGTCCCTGAGCACTGCAGAAAAGATATGTTAGGAAGAAATACAAGGGAACATTTTTTAAAAATTATTATGTAGCTCATATTCTTAATTTTTAATTGTTAATCCTGCTGTGTTCCTTGGCTCTCCCCTGAAACATCTGCCTCTCTGACAGTGAACAGCAATATTTTTTTATCAACACTCAATAAAAAAATCTCTACATTTTCAGATTCAAAGTATAAACCCAAACCTATTGCAAATATGGATGCTTTTGGGAGTCATGCCCTAAATAGCTTTTTAATTAACTTCCTCACTGACATCCAGGGGGATGATTTTTCTGTATGAGCAAACACCTTATTTTAACAATTTACAGGCCATAATTTTGGAAGATATTGCTTTGGAAGATACCTGAGTGGGGTTGTTGTTGTGGTTCTGGTGTGTTATGGCTCCTGTAGCTGCACACACAAAATATTCACTGTTTATGGTGCTAACAAGGTGGTAACTCAGGTATTTGGGATTACCTGAGAGGACTCAGATTACAAAACTGAGTAGAATTCATCAAGATGCTGAAATACACATCACTCACTGCATGTCAGGGAGTCCATTCCACCCATGCAGGATTTCCAGACAAGCATCAGACAAGAAAATAAATAGTGGATGAACTCATAAAACCGTCACTGTGCTGTCAGGACAGAACACGGATCAGTTTTCATTGGATCCCCTGAGGAAATTAATCCAAATTGCTACAGCTTGAGTAATACATATCTACAAAGGCAATGCATATCTCCTTTTTCTCTGATGCAGCTAAAAAATAGCTTTCATATATATGCATATCTGTCTATATTTTTTAATATAGTGATTAGAGCATTAGAGAGTTCACTGACAGTACACGTGGGTTAACTTTTTCTCCTGCCCTAGGAATATATTTTGTGTGAGAGGGATCTGAAGTGCATTATTTGTTTGGATGCCCACACTGCAGGTGAGGACAATCCTGTTCCAGTCACTCCTGGGGGAACAGCTCCTGTGTTATATCCAGCCACAGTTTAATGCAAAGTATAAACCAGAGAGTGTTTAACACGCTGGCCATTCAATTCACATTTCTGAGGGAGAGTTAAATGCCTGAATGCTTTTGAGGAGCTACAGCAAAGTTTCAAAAGTCATATTTGAGAATGGCATTACAAGCCCTGGACCAACAACGTGATTGACCCCTCTCATCAGTGCATTTTGGAATTAATCTCTATGAGCTCACCTGGCCTCATGCTCTCATGTGGGATGTAAGAAACCTGACATTTTAACCTGCTCTGGAAGGGCAGCAGCTCCTGTATTCCTGAGCAGTGCAGTTCCTTCCAGGTTTGTTTGATCTGTGGGCTGTGCTCAAATAACCAGGTCAGTAACCCTGTTTTAAAGGAATCAGTGACACTCTCCCCTTTTTTACCAGAAAAAAAGGGAAGGCAAAACTTCTTCAGATATAGATCAGCTTAAATATAGCTAACAAATGTGGGTTTCTTATCTTCTTTTCTTGCTGTGAAAGCTGGGTTCAAACCTCCAGGGTTCCAACAAACAAAATCATGAGGTTTTTACCAGACCTGAGTTTTCCCAATATATAATTACATTAACATGCATATTCATTTCTGGTCACATAATGTAACGGGACAACTAGATCGTATATTTTGAATTTAGGCCTAGAAAGAAATTTCTAAAGACATTCAGACAGCACCAGCTTCAGAAGACTGCTGAAATATTTAAATATTGAAAAAGTTTCTTTAAAATTTGCCTTAGAGGAGAAAAGATTATATTGTAAAGATGGTCTGACTTTCAAAGTCAGCTCATTAATCATAGTTAATGCTCCTTGTTATAGCAGAGAGTAATCTGTGCTTCTTATTGAGCCCACACTGCCCACAGCATGAAAATATTTCTGATCCATCTAATAAAAATTTATAGTGTAATTCCTTTCTAGGGCTGGTGTCTTATATTCTTTATAGCAGGTATCTATGAAGTAAGAAAGTTTCAAAATGTACTTGAAATTTTATAGATGTTTGTATTTATTTCCTACATTAGAATGTTTATGCATAAGTGGACAGGTATGATATTATATATGTGTACATCACATTGCTCAGGATTTTTCCTAGACAAGTTCTGAAAACTGCAAGGATGGAGATCCACCCCCATTGCTCATCCCTCTTCTTGTGTTTAACAAATTTTATAATGAAGATCCTTTCTCTCACATGAAATCAATATCCTCAAGAACACCTTGTTGTAATTAGCTATGTTTGACTGGAACTGAAGCAGCTCAGTAGATGAAAAGGTCTGGATTCAGGTGATGTGAACATCTAAATCTCACTTCTGAAATGCTCTCAGACTTCAACTGGTTGGTTTATAATGAAGTGTAATTTAATCTTTCTGCTATGAGCTCTCATGACCCCATAGCACATTTGGAGAGTAAAGGTGAATCAAAGACAGTTATTCACTGTAATTCACTGTAGTTTCCTCTGCAGTCCAGTTCAGAATGTCTCTTAATGAATTAGCTTGTTAATTGTCACTGCTGTTGTTGATATTTCCTTCACCTTGAACACTGTCTCATCCCTAGGAAATGCTCCTGGTGGCTTAAATTCGGGACTCCAAAACCAGACCTCCAATCTGAAAAGGCTCTGAAGTTTCATTGCTTTAAAGCTGTAATGTGCTTGTCTTGTTGCACATTAATTAAACATTGTTTTACATTTATTCATCATTTTCATACATAAGGGAGCAGAGACTTTATACCAAAAGCTCAGTGAGACTGAAAAGTACCCTGTATTTTTAAAGCAGCTCTGAATGTTGTTTCTGTCCATCATTTGTTTCTTCTTTTGGCTAATAATTACTATTTGAAACCTCTTGTTTAAAATCATTGTCTAGAAAAGTGCATTGAAATCCACACTCACCTAAGGGTATGTCTGAGATTCTTTGTACCACGTTATCTTTTTATTGGACAACCTAATCCACAGTCTGGAAGTCATTAGTCACTCCTGCTGTATCTACTTGGATAAAGAGCCTGCCTTACTGTTTCAGCAGCCTTCTTGTTAGAGGGGAGAAATGAGCCCAGACACAGACTTCTTGTTTATCCCATCATGAAAAGGGTTCTGGTTTATTCCTCTTCACAGCTCAGCCATCCTGACTCCAACCATTCACTGACTCTGCCTGCACCAAGCTCCTGCTGGAGGTTCCCCTTGCAGCCTCTGACTGCTGGTTATTTCCTGCTGAACTCTGACTGCAGGGATCAGTTTGCAGACTGTGACTGCAGCTTTTCCCCAGCCAGACTGTGACTGCAGGTTCCAACAACAGGCTCCGACTGCAGACCCAGACTGACCTCACTGCAGTGATTCTCTCTCCACAGGATCCTGCTTCTTCATGATTCTCCCATTCATATTGATCCTCTCACCAGCTAACCCACTCCCCTTTATCACACTTTATTGGCTATAGCTGTTACCCATCAGGGGTGAGGCTGTATTGAGTAATTAACACAGCTGTTACTCATCAAGGTGAGGTCACCTGTATTCCCTTCTCCTACACCTTTTCATGACTAAACTTCTGCTATAAATTCCTTCCTGGAATGTAGACAACATCCTGTACAATTTTAGTGTTGATGTGTTAGTCAGCTTGTAAGCCAAGGAACTTCTCCAGGTGATGCATGTGGTTTTCTGCCTCCTAAATGTGGAAAAGTGTGGCAGCACCTTTGTGTTAGTCTTGATTTGTCAAAAGCAGATGTAGACGGTAATGAACATGCCTCCTCAATTTCAGGCTCTGAGACTCCATGTCTCATTAAATTACTGACTTCAGAGGCTCTTCAGGTCTGCAAACTCCATTAAACAGTTCCATACAGAGATTTTAGGCGTTGTGCTGTAGATTCCAATATCTAAAGACTTTTGCTGCAATATTTTCCTCTTGCTTTGAGGGTTGTGATCCTGGCTCAGTACTAATGAGAGCAGACAAAAAGATGACTGTCAAAGTGGTAAAAAACCCAAGCAGATTAGCACTGGAAACTTTTCAGATATTAAGACCTCAAGGTCAGATTAACGTATCTCAAGATTCTCGTTGGTTCTATGCCCTGCCATGTGCTGTGGTCTGAGCTTTGCTCCTCACAAACCATCCTGACAAGATGTCTCTGAGAATAATTTTCAGGATAGATGAAGGCAGTGTCAGAGGATGGGCACAGGAGAGGACAATTCCCACAGGCTGTCCCTCAGTCAGGCTCCCAAGAGGGGATCTCACCCAGGGTGTCACATCACTGTTTTCCCAGGTGAAGGCTGAGCACACACTTATGTGTGTTGATCACAGTGAATTTCCTCCCACTGCCATACATAGCCAGTGGATAACCTCTTTTTTTCTAATGAACACCTGTTTTACCCTTTAAATAACATTACACAATGTTAATTTTACTATTTTATGCCTTGGCCTTGATTGTTTTTCCTTATTCTCTTTGATTTTACAGTACACAGATCCTCAGGCTATCTCCAGCAAGAAGATGAGAGCGTTCTAAAGGAGAATGGATCATCCCTAAATTTCAGAGTTTATATCAGAGTTCTCAAAGGAACTGCTTTTTTTTCTGCAAATTATTATAAAAATGACTGAGGTCAAGCTTTGGATTTGAACTTAGAGTCCAACATCTTCATATTTTCAATCTGAATTTTGCAGCTGGGGCTTATCTTTCTAGATGAACCCAAAATTCCAACAAAAGACATTGATCATTGGAGTACTTGGTATCTGGAACTTAATGTAAATTTTTCCATAGTGATCTCCTCGTCACGAAAGATACAAAGAACCCAATACAGACTTTCTGGTTAGTTCCATATTTATTATGCAATGATGCTATTGCTGCAGAGCAACTGAATTTCACAGGAGAATGTAGGAAGAAGGGTATTGGAATTCAAAGATCAAAACTTCACCAGCAAATTATATTTCTGTGTAAGGTGATGAATTGCATTGTTTTGATTTAGTGAAGGTTTTGTAAAAAATAGGTCCTGAGACTTCTCCATCTTACTAGAGTGTAAAAGAAGAATAACTCCTTTGATCTATTTTAATGTAAGCTGTAATCTAATCCTCCCTTTTTCTTTAGGAGTTTATTATCAGAAGGTGAGTGGCTTTCTGCAGCATTTAATGGAACATTGTATTATCTGTCATCAGTTTTCCTCCCTGAAACCAGGAGATCCTGTAGCCCAAATGCAGCTTTAGGGGTGCAGAGAGCTAAAGAGAACAAGATCTCCTTTGCTTGAGTTCTGCACTGCAGCAGCCTCAGAGCTCAGCACTCCCCTCTGCCAAGTGCAGGGATATTTTTGCTCAGCTTAAAGAAGAAATTGTTGACTTTGATAACTGTTCTAAGACATATCTTCACTTCCCCGTTCACTTTTCTACAACCTTGATGCCTGTTACCAAAGCAGGTACTACAGATGTGTTTCCTACAAGTCCAAGTGTGAGATGTGGTTAAAATTCACATAAGGTAGATCACAATCAGAAACCTGAAGAAAAGCAGACTTTGCAGAGATACAGAGCCACTTAAGGCTCTAGTTAGGCCTTTTTTCCATTTTCAAATGAATTATATGTTCGGACAAAATGAGTATTAGAAGAAAGTATTACCTTCTTCAAAAAAGTTTCAGGTTATTTTTTTAACCCTATTATTAAAATGATGACTGAGAATATAAGAAGCAGAACAAAAGAATCAATGGTTTCAGTGTAATGATAGTAGAGGGTAGAATTTTTGTATTTCTTTGGTTTGTTTTTTTTTTTCCCTAATTTAATAAGAATGTTAAAAACCAAAATTTTCATTAAAAACAAACAAACAATCAAAACTTCCCTCCATTTTAACAGAAAAAAGTATCAGTAAAAAAACAAAAACAAACAAACAAACAAACAAAAAAACCCAAAAAAACCCACAAAAAAACCCCCAAAAACAACCAAACAAAAAACCCAAAAAACCAAACCAAAATACCAAACAAACCAAAATTAATCTCTTGCTTATCACTCAGCTCCTAGGAACAGGCACATAATAAGTTGCTCATTCAACTAAGAGTTGCAACAAAAACTTTTTATGATTTTCTGATTTTATGATTCTAACTTCAAATCCTGGAAACAAACTTTAGGAAGATCATGAAGGTATCTAAGTGAAAATTTGGTTTATTATATACTTTCAGAGGTATATTTCACTTATGGTTTCAAGGAAACATTTTTTTACACTGACAGAGTTAGGAATTCAGCAATGCACATAATGAAACTCTTTCCCTGACTCCCTAATCCACAGTTGTTAAGACAAGTGGCAACAAAAATATCTAAAAAAAATCAAACATCAAGCTTCTTCTTGTTTGGTTTTTTCCTGTTTTTGAAGAGAGTTTAAAAGTTTTTTCAGAGATTTCTCAGTGCTTGTCCAGGTTCACCATCTCCAGATTAATTAACTGGGTCCCAATGAAAACGGGAGTAACTTTTTTATCTTTGTCTCTTTTAAAAACATTAAATGTTTCACCAGCAGACTTACGGCTGTTTGTGTGGGTCATCTCCATTTCAGCTCATGCTCCTTTTGGAGATGTTATGGCTCAGCCCACACTGCTCTGACTATACTGTGTGCTTTCCTTTGAACCCTGTGGGACTTATTTTCCTTTCTGCCTCCACAGATGCCAGTCTAAATTGCATTGACTGATTGTCTGTGACCATCCAGGCTGACAAACTGTGACTTAAATGGGACAGTGTCAATTTTTCTCAGACAGGGAAAGGTCATTTCAAATTCGGAAGCCTGGACCAAAATAATCCATTGGATCTGAGTTATTGGCTTGAAGGTTAACATTTCAGTGATGTACAATGTCATTAATATGATTAATATTTGCTTTGTGACTGTCCAGTGAGGACTGCAGAAACAATGAGATGGACACTGGTTGTTGTTTTCCAAGCCAAAGCAATGTCATAAAAAAGAAACTTTGAAAATAATTGTTGAATGGGCCTGTCCTGGTGTCAATGTCTCCAGTCAGTGACAGGGTTTGACAAAGACATTTGATATTAAATGTAGGGATGGGGCTCTGTCTCTGACAGCCCTTGTCATCACAGTCCCTTTTGATTTCACTGGGGGAGTTTTGCCTATATAACCTTAAAAAAAAAAAAATCACAGACTTCTGCAATTATTTTCTTTAGGATGAGAATCTCTGCTGCAAACCAAATCATGCCTGGGTGGTGTGGTCTGTAAAAATAAATCAATTTACATGCCCAGGTGAAGAATTTCTCAGAGCTGGATATTGCTGTTATGACCATTTATGCTGCACACGCATCAATTCTCTCCAGGTTTGTCTTTCAGCAAAGTACAAAACAAATCATGTTGGTGGTTTTGAAGGTTATTCACCCCAGTGACCCCTCCCATGAAACACCAGAGTCCAGAATGCAGCCAGCTTGGCTGCCTATGGGCCAGGCTGCCTCCCCCATTATTCCAGAATTTTTTGCTCTTAAGCAAATGTCCAACAGGTCTTCTTTCCACCCCAGGGCACAGAGTGTAAATTCTCAATTTCACAGAATAAAAATAAAGTTCTGATAGGCTGAAGCAGAACTTTTGCACTCTCTTACATATCAGAAAAAAAAAAAGTATTAAGACATATTTTTTTGTAGAATTATTATTATTAGGAGAGGAGAGTATTACATATGTCCGGCTTCAAGAAAACACATTGAAATCTGGAATAGGTGTCATGGTTTTATGGTACAAATACAGAAACTAGGATTCCAAATTTTGTTTTGATTTGGTTTTGTGTATTATAAAGATGAAAAGACAAATGAACTAGGAATGACAGACTAATCTGAGAGATTTAAAACTGTCAGTCTCCTGTGATCTAACGATGTTGACTTTCTGTCAGTGTCAGGATTCCTCAAGCCTTCATCCACTTGACAACTGCTACAGATCATGCTGTGTCCCCTGCAAGTGTGTTTGTTTGGAGACTGACAAAACCAAAGTTTCCTCCCAAGCAGGAAGATCCTTCATTACAAGACATGTCCAGTACAGTATTTTAAGTAATTATAAAGTTAATACCATAGTGTGGTTACTAGTAAATTGAATTTATAGAGGTAAAGGGTACACAGCAATATAATTTGTGATGGAATTAATATTTTTTTTAAACTTAATGTCCTATTTCATTTTACTTGTTTTCATGCGTGTATCATTATTCATTTTGGATTAAGGGGTTTGAATCCAAGCTTGAATTCCAATTTGTAAGGTCTTGTATTTCCATGGACTGAAGGCAAGACCCACATCTTTGATTTAGCAGAATCACATTTCATATTCCTGGATGATGCAGCTCTTCACTGCTGCTCGTGCCCAGTTTTTCACTCAAAACATTTTCTCCTATATTTTAATTTTGCAGTATGATTTGTCTTCATGGTGGGATTAGAGTCTAGTGACAGCTTTCTTCTAGGAGAGAGGAATGTTTTTCTGCTGTCTGCCATCAACTTCATGACTCACCAGAAAGACATTAAGAGTATTTGATTAGGAATTATTATTTGCAAACTAAATTAGATAAAAGGCAAAAAGAAAAAGAAAGATTTAAAATAGAGAAAGTATTTGTCGATCTGTCATCTTGAAACCTTTACTTTTTCTTGTGGAAAGCTGCTGTCTGTTCCATTTTCCCTCTAGTCCTGCATAAGATGGTAACTACTTATTTGTCATCCTTTAATCTACAATTTTCAAGGATTTTTTTTCCTGTAGATTCACAGGCTCAAAGAGCATTCCAAGCAAATAAATATGCATTGATCAATGGAAGCAATTAATTCTTGAATATTTTTCAAGTCATTAGGGAATCCATAAGGTTTTAATTCTGAACAGCAAATCTGAAAAAATGAAAAAGAAGCAAGTGTAGCAACAATGAAGGAGACTGAATTGCATTCACACAGAAATATGTTTTAATCCCTTAGTGATTTGCTAATACTTAATAGTGGTTAAATATGAATTAATTAATCAGACGTATCAAATTATTGAGCTAATCAAATTAACAAATCAGAGCAGATTGCTGTAGAAAAAGAATTAACACCACAACCTTGACCTTGTGGTCATTGTGTGGAGCTGTACATTTAAACTATTTCTGTGAATTCTGCTCTAAAATCATAAATAGATCCACAGGATGTTCTTCTGACATTTGAAATGGTGTTCAGAGCTATAAATATAAAATAAAGAATATCTATCTTGAATGCAGCTTCTAAATCTGTGGGTCAGTCAGCTTGATGTTCTGACCTAACAAAAGAAAAGGAGATCAGTTTTATTTATCAAACAATAAAATGTTGGACTTACCACAGTAAAAGTCTGTCTAAATTCATACCTGTTACTTCTTGAATGAGGAAATTTTGGATTAGTGACTTCTATGTGGTAATCCTTAAATGTTAATCAAGTTTTAGCAGTAACCGGTGAAAGTTGTTTTACTGTTAATTAATTAGTTATTGCCAGAGTCTCTATTATTCAGTGCAGCACCGTAACTGGATTTCATTGCTAAAGGCTGGTAAATTAATTTTTAATGGATTGTGTTTCAAAATTTAATAATGAGACAATACTATTTAATTATCTTAGCCAAACACTGAAACAATTTCAGGGCAGCACACAGAACTTATGAAAAGTTAGCCATTCATCGTATTAGAAACTTTATGTATCCGTCTTTATGCCATAAATATCAAGCAGTGCCTCTGAAGGTCTGTCTTGCCTTTTTGTTACTTAGATTTTCACATTGTGTCTCTCCACCTGAAGAGATCTGTCTGTACTACAAAGGGGGAAACATTGCAAATAAGCAACTGACAGTGAAAATGTCTTACCTGGTTTTCTAAGGCAATAAAAAAAAAAGAGATGTGGAAAGTGCATCTTCTTGCCAAGTACAGAGTAGTGCACTGGAAGAGAAGATGTGAAAAGGTGATAGACAGAACATGACTTGATGACATACAGCACAGAAAATACGGGGGAAAAATCAGATTTTATATCAAAGTAAAGATTTCTGAAGCACATCTGTGAGTAAAAAACACCATAAAGCCCCAGCAAAGAGTATTTCTACTCTCACTCTCAGGCCTGTGCTCAGCATTAGAGGGGTGTGCCTGCACACTCAGTGCTTCTTTCTCCATGGGCAGTGGTAAAAAGGTAGGATTTGGCTTTGTTGGCACTCCAGGGTGGTGGGACTGCTGCTGACCTCAGCCCAAGGGCTGGGGGGATTTTTTAAAGTTTTATTGCATTCTAAATGTGCTAAAAAGTAATGATGAGATTATTTCTGTAAGAAAAGGAAAGGTGTCCCTGCCTGTGGCAAGTGGGTTGGATTCTGTGATCTGTAGGGTCCCTTCCAGCCCAAACCATTCTGTGATTTTATGACTCTGGGGGAAATGTTACCAGATCTCTCTGTTCCCATCATCAGCATCCTCAGTCATCTGTCCATAATTTAGTTTCAGTTTTTTTTTTTTTGTTCATTCCCTTCTGGAAGTAAGGACATGAGATTCCTCCTTTCACTTCCTCCCTCTGCCTGATTTCTTTCCTTTTATTTCATTTTTCTTTTACTTAAAGTGGCACAGAAGTGCCTTTCCCCTCATCTTTGGGACACTGAGGTTTCTGGCTGGTTTTGCCGTGACGTTGTTCAGCATTTTAAAATATCCTTAAGAGTTCTGGGGGCTTTTTCCAAGGTATTTTTTTTTACATGAAAGATCTCCAGAAATCGGTAGGCAAATAATACTGTGCTTTATTGAGACTTAAATGCTGCCTGGCTTTATAAAGAAGTCTACATTAGCAAAAATTAGCACAAGGGCAGAGACCTAAGAAATGCTCCCCCTTTTTTTCTTGTTTTACCTTCTGACATGGTTTTATCCCTCACCATCAGGATGCCATCAAACAATTCCTGACTAAAATTCCTTGAATGTTGTGGGAGCTGTATGGATGAAGTGTCTGTCATGTTACTTTGCTGCAGAGACACCAGGATTTCCATTTGTTATTTGTACATTTGTGTATTGAAGATATAACCATGAAGAAAATTACTTCTTGTAGTGTTTGCATTGATTATAAAGAAATAAAAGATTACAAACTTTAGTGGAACAGCTAAATGATCCATTTATCCCATCTAATGAATTTGCATTGATGTGGTTTATATAATGTCAAAAGTACATTTCAAGCAATATGAATTGATTTTATTATATATGAAATCAATCTTTGAAGACTCTAGCTTTTGGCAGAGTGTAAAAATAACTGCAGACACTCAAATTAGGGATGTATGTCTCTGTATGTCTGCCTTTGTGTCTCCAAATGCTAAAGGCTAAAATTGTGGACTTCAGTTAGAACTGGTTTCCTTGGTAACTTGCTCAAAAAGTTCAATTTTCCTCCTATTTCCTTTAATATTTAAATTAAATAACCCTTAACAATATATTAGTTTCTCTAAGTTACTTTATTTCTGAACTTTTTGATACTGTGTGATACTTAGCTTTGATTACAAATTAAGAACATTTAACTTGTAACTTCACAAAGAAAAAATTGTTTTGTTATTACTACCAATATTAGTATTTGCTATTCTTTCATTAGTACAATTGCTCTTAGCATTGTCACATAAATACATCTGATTTTACATCAGAAGAGTTTTAAGTTAAAAGTTCTTCGCACAATATTTTCAGTAGCAGCACAATTTTTATCCACTAAAACTGGTGGTTGACATCAGTAGCAGATTTGTAGTGACAAAACCAGGAGCTCACAGGAGCTGGAACTAAATTAATTTGTGTAACTTTGATCAGTATTTGCAGTTTCTTCAGTCTCTTTTTTCACAGGTTTTGAGCTTCTGCAGTGCTCATTTTTTCTCCAGTGGATGTTGTGAATATTCCACAGACATCAAAATGTCCAAATGTGTCAAATAACCCACCTAGAAAATGAAACCCACAGTTAAACAAAGTGCGAGGAAAACCAATTTTTGTAAACTGTCTTTCCCAGAAATTCAACAGAGGCAAAAATCAAACTTATTTGGCAAATATCAAAGGGAAAATTACTTCTTGCTATGAATTCTTATCCCTTTATCCCCGTAACTCATGACACAACTGTCAATTTTATGTTGTTTTGTACCTATGAATAATTCCAGCTGTGATGAGACTGCTTATACAAAGGTACAATTCTAAGGAAAAAACCCTCAAAACAAAATTTAGGTAAAATTTTCCCACAATAGTCAATGATGCTGTTCAGTTTTTTGTAACACTGCTCAAGATTTTAAAAGAGTCAGATCAATACTAACTTCCAGAAAGTCTTTCACAAACAGTGAGCTCTGACTGCAAAAGCCAACAGAAATTAAGGCATGAATTTGGGAGCTGTTCCTGTGGATTCCCAGACTCCCCACCACTCCATTTCTGCTTGGATTGAGGCTGCACTCAGTCCTACAGAGGACAGTGTGTTTTCAAGGTGCTCAACAGGGCTGTGAGCAGAGGAATGTTATATCTGTTAAAGCCTGCTCATAAATTCTTAATCCCACACAGGAAAGTTAAAAGGTGTTGTATTGATCTCATTTTATTTTGTTCTGCGTGCAGCTTTCATATAATGACACATTTCATAAAGGTATCCTGTTGTTATCTCTGCAATACCTACCTTATACTAAAATGAGCTGTGTTTCAATTTTTTTTTTCTCACAGGGAAGAAAATATATAAATTTTCCTATTAAATAGCTTTAATATTATCAAAAGAAGAGATGTAGTTAAGCCATTTTATTTCCCCTTCTGATAACAATTGCTGCGATCTGGTAATTACAGAAACTTTTTGAATGGAGGAAAGCAGAAAAGGAATCATTTAAATTTTAACAAAATCAGCTTTACTAGCTTTCAACCAGTCTGAAAATGCTTCTTTATTCAAAATGAGCTCTTTTATATTTTAGTGAGGACAGTATTTTATTTTTACTATAGAATGTAGTATTTTATTATCAATAGAAACTCCTGCTAAAAAGTTGACTTAATTTACTGCCTATGTAAAGCAGCAGGCTTACACCAAAGGTGAATTCCACTACCAAGACTGAGAACTGAGAAGATAAAATTGCTCACAAAATGATATTGTCCCTTTACAAAAACCCAGCCTCTGCCAGTGGGAATGCCATTAGTCTCTTTCACAGACTTCCATCATAATCACTGTCATTATCCTGGACAAGTCTGCAGGCAAAACAATGAATCAGCCTGAATTCTTTAATGAAATAGAAGTAAAAGGAACCTGCCACCTATAAAGGGAAATTTTGAACGTGAAAAAAACATGCGTTCATTATCTTCCACCTCTCAAGCTCGTACACAGGGCTCAGGGTTTTCTTGGGGTTGTTCCAAAGTCCTCTCACAGCAAGAGATTTTCCCCCTCTGGGGTTTAAATTTCTTCTTGTGGAGGAAGCTGGAATAATTGGAACCAAGATTTGGGATGTTGCTGTTCTAGCTGGAAGTTCTTCATGTCTGTGCTCTGCTCTACTCTGCTTCATGTGATTCCTCAGCCTCTTTCCCTTCTTCCTCCAAAAGGCTCCTCCAGGTGTTCCAGCACACTCACACCTGTAGTGACTCTGTTATCAGACAGGTGAAAGATGGTTTAGAGTACACCAGCATTGAAAATATAGAAATAACTTTGTTTATAGTGCTTGACCCTACCTAGGGAGACCAGAACAGAGGTCGATGTGCTGGAAACTGGAAGGTGCAGAAATTCCTGACACAGTGAGGAGCAGCTGGGGACAGAATAAAGCAGCAAGTTCCTCATGCAATTCAGCTGCAGCCAGGGAGTGACACACGACTGCAGAGTGAACCTTTAATCTCATGAGCATTGCTCCTATCTTTTCCGTGAGCTAAGAGTTGTGTATAAATGGATATTTCCCATTTAAGAAGACTACGGGAGTAGATAATAGTTTTCTGCAAGCTGAAAAAGTAGTTATCTAACTTTTCAGAGCCACACAGAAATAAAATTCTTAAATCTCCCTCTGATGCCACCATGAATAGACCAAAATAGGGAAAAGTAATGAAAATACAGGGAGCAATCAGCCGCTATTGTGAACATGAATTTTATAATCCTTCAGAAATATTATATGCAACATAATTTTAGGCAGAATAGCATTTCTCATTCTTTTTCTATCCAGGAAATAATCTTCCAAAGTGTCTGACCAAGAGCACTGGCTGACAGTAGGAAGGGAAATGGATTCAAAATGAATTTAGTTGATATGTTTGTGTTGTTCCTTTGGAAGAAATTCAGTGTTAATGACATTATTCATTCCAAGAAATTGAATAAAAATGTATCAGGACAACAGTGAAATTGAAATCTGCAGTGCTAATGCAGCCATCACCTTTAAGTCCTTTCCAGTTTCCCATGGCCTCAAAGCCCTCAAAACTACTGTATGTGCTGCATCAGCAAATGGTTGACCTGTGCATCTGCTGTGAATATTTTACACATCCAAGGAAAGATTCTGGCCTTGTCATCCAGGTAAGATCAGTTCAGCATTTACCACACTTGCTAAACATTCTCCAGATTAAACATTGAGAGCCATTAAACGACGGAAAAATACCACCAACCTCCATGTTGAGAAGCCCTCCTAGAGAAAAATCAGTCATTTTTCACTATTTGAATTTATAAAGACAAAATGAAAACAGAATGAATATTTCTGAATAATGGGAAAGCTGACAGAAAAGAGGTAGCCAAAAGTACCAAGGAAATGAGAGCTGCAGTTAATGGTGTCTCTTAAAACTCTTGGGTGTGTTTTTTCATGGATGGGTTTCCCAAGGCTGCATGTAAAAATAGATTTGAAGAGGATTTGTCCTTAATCCTCCCCTAAATCCCCTTTCTCCCTTCTATCCAAGAGACATGCTTTGATAGGAATATAGGAATCCAAGGTTCACACTGATGTCCAAAGGAAAAATATTATATTTGGTAAATATTTTCATTTACTACAGTTATATTGCTAATGCTGAATCTCAGGCCAGAGAATCCTGGTCAGTCAAAATGGGGTCTTTGGTACAGTGATGTGTACTGAAATACAGCTAAAGAAGATTTAAAATGCTGGGAACATGTTTATTTGTAAGACATCCTTACCTGCTAAGTTTGGTGTTGTTTTTTTTAAGCCGTACTAATTCTTGGATTTAAAAAAAACCCAAGAAAATAACTTTAAATGAAAACAACAAAACATAAGAACAAACAAAAACTCTCCCAAATTATGAAACACTCCAAGACTATTTTTGAGCCTTATTTGAGAACTAAATTTACAAGTTATTATAACAATATATATGTGCTACAGCAATATAAATGTCGTTTTACTAATCTATTATAAAGACTATTTTTTATTATTTTTAAGAGTATTTTTTCTATTTACTGCCATCCTTTCATAAATTTGGACTAAAATTTTGTAAAATTCCAATATCTGGGATATGTAAGTTTTGCAGGTAAGTCTGCTGGTGAAAGATGAGTTGAACAGTCTTGCAACTTTAGTCCCTCTTTCTCATTAGGTGAAATCTCCATCAGCAATGCCATGGTTAGTTCCTTATTAACAATTTTGGATATTTTAGTGCATCTCATGGTTTTATAACATCTCTAGGGTGTAATTTTCTGACTTGCGGCTTTTCCTTCAAAACAAGAGAGCTGAGGCATAATGAAGAAGGGTAAGAGGTTGCCCAGGGAGGTTGTGGGATTAAAACACTTTGAGATTTTTCAAAATCAGAATGGATAAAGCTTTAAACAACCTGATCTGGATTCATGACCTGGTTCTGAGCCAGGGCATCAGGCCATAGACCTCCTTCCAATTTATGACTCTATCTTCCAGTCTTATTCCAATGTCTTTATTATCCTTGGGCTATCCAAAATGGAGCTAAACATTTATGTTTAGATCACAAAATAATGGAAAAATATCCATTCCCTTGAATTTGGGACAAACCCACAGTTTTAACTGTAAATGAAAAAAAAAAACGCTTTAGGAGATGATGCTCATAAAAAGGGAAACATTGAGGTCTAAGCCACTGTTTCAGGCATGGCTAGGAAAAAAAGTAGACCTGGTAGACTGAGAGGCTCTTTATGACATCTGAGTTTTAGTAAGAGAGATAACCATTCTCATCAAGATATGATTTGAAAGGAGCATGTGTTGTTTGCCAGTTACCATCCTAAAGCCAAATGTGTAGAAAAATTTCAGAACCCCTGTCCCCCAGACACACACTTCCCTTTTTCAGGGCCCCTCCCCTGAGTGAAGGATTGCAAGCAAATACTGCCTGGCTTTGCAATAACTGACAACCTCACTTGATATTAGCAGAGAATATTGAAGGGCTACTGCTGCAGTTCATTATGCAAATTGCTACAGTCCCAAGGAAACCAACTCTTTTTATGCAATTAAATTGTTTACAAGCCTATTTATATCTTAATAATGGCTTAGCCTGGGTGCTTTTTGTTTCTGCTGGCACTAAGCATTTAAGCAGAATCTTTCTATTATCCACACGTATTTGTGAGCTGGTGCTGTGGAAGGGATTGACCGACTCATCTCTATGCAAGGATTCTTTCATCTATTCAAAAGAGTTTTCAACCCATGAAGCACGTTATCAGGGTTTAAGAAAAATTAAAAAATTAAGTAACCACCTCATGCAATTTGGCCAGCAATGTACCAACACCAAGCTGCAGAAATTGTGATGTTTCCTTAAATGCTGCAGATATTTCTCCTACGTACTAAAATAAAAAATAAAACTGAAATGAATGAGTGTATTCTGCAAATAAGATTTGTTTGGCCTTTGAAAATTTTATAAGCAAATGAATGGATTCTTTAGCTAATAGCAAAGACTTGCTAAAAAAAAGTCAAATGTGCAAAGTAACTGTGTTTAAATAGATAAAAGGACTTCATTAGCTACTTCAACATCCTTGTGCTTTGTTGGGTGTTAGGGTTGGTTTTTATATAAAAAACGATTGGTTCAAAATAAGAGGCAAAGTCCATCCTTTTCATGTTCTCTTTTTATTCAGAAATCTATTCTCAAGATTTTTAAAAAGACATATCGAGTCTATAGGATTGATTTCAACAGAACGTGAAATAAAAGCAAATCAAAGTCAACAAGCACACACAAAGTTAAAACCATGGATGAGCTCACACAACAGAAGCATGCTGATCCCACCCCCTCATCTTTTCCCCACTTTTCACAATTTAAGGCAAATGTAGGTTGCTACATTATAAGAGGTGTGTGGGTCACAAAGAAGGTTTTAACAAGATGTTTCTTCCTTCACCTGTTTTTCCATCCTGTGAATTTCTCAATCCTTTTGCTACCTTGTCCTGCCTTTAACAGAGATCATGTTCTCTTCACTTAAATAAAATAATTAGTTTGAGCAGGACTGAATTCATATGAAAGGTGTGGGATTTAAACCAAAAGTGTCATAACCTTATAGGTATTTTTTCAATCTGAAGTTTTTAACAAGAGGCTTTGTGGAAAAGTGAAGTGACACCACTATTAACTTCCTTCAAAAATAAAAGCCAGTTATCCACTTCTTTAGATGATGTGAATGTTAAAGGACAGGAAACTTAAGGCTGTTAGGGCTGACCTTTTACAGATACCAGGATACCTAGGGCATTCCTAGTCAGCACATGCAATATTTTCATGGATGTAGCTTGCAACGGATATTTAGCATTGATACGTTAAATCAACAGCCTTTCTTCCTCAAGACAAGGAGAATTTTAAGGCATCTAGTGACTTTACATGGCTGCAGAACAATTTTTTCCTGATTGTTCTTTTATGCAGACTTCCAAACTGCATCAGGCATCTAAATTTTTTTTTTTTTTTTTGTAGCTGACCTCCAATTATGAAGACACCAACTAGGACAGGATGAACTCTAAGTTTCAGATAAAAAGAAGCCAGGCACTCCAAATAATGCCAAGAAAAGCCTAAAAATTGAACAATTCTTCTAGTATTAAATGAAAATTTACCATAGTAATAATTTCTTTATTATTCTGATGTATTAAAGCTTAAAAACATTGATTTATGGATTTAATTTTTATTATGACCATTATTTGATTACTTCATTATTGAAGCTTTAATTAACTGAGCAAAATTGCAGTTTATGAGTTAAGTATATTGTTTTGTGTAGCGTAGCTTGATCTTTTCATAAATTCTTAAAAATTAGCCAGGAATTCCTGATTCCACCTAAATGGTAAAAATCTCAAAGCCACCAGGTTGCTTTGCAGAGGATATGCATGCATGGTCATTGGATAAATTTAGATCAGATATCAGGAAGAAATTTGTGAGTGTGAGGGTGGGGAGGCCCTGGCACAGGGTGCCCAGAGAAGCTGTGGCTGCCCCTAGATCCCTGGAAGTGTCCAAGGCCAGGCTGGACGGGGCTTGGAACAAGCTGAGATAGTGGAAGGTGTCCCTGCCCATGGCAGGAGGTGGAATGAGGTGATCTCCAAGGGCCCTTCCAACCCAAATCATTCTGTGATTCTGTGATTGGGTCCTGCTCTTACACTCAAACCAGGATAATCCAGATTTCCAGGGTAGTAGCAAAAAGAGCCGTGAAATTAAATCCTTTGTCCCCCTGAGCTGAATTTCATCCCCTGCCAGTGAGGATGTGAATTTCATCCCACCAGCAGTGCTTAGGTCTGTCTCTGCCTTGGTCTTTGTAGTCCATGGTGGGACAAACCTGTTCCACAGCAATGGCAAGCACAGATGTAGCTGTTAAAACTTTAACTGTGCTGAGGCATTAATAAGATGTTGTCTTAAGACATCTCTTTTATGGATTCTTTGTTGAATCTGGAAAATATGTTCAACATGAATGGAAGCTGAAGTGCCAGATGGACTAATAAAGAAGGAATGAACTCATGAACCTCATTTCCCAAGGAAATAAGGTAAAAAAGTCCCTGCTAGAATATTTTTTTCTCCTTTTTTTTTTTTTTTCTCTCTACAAATGATGTTAATAATGTTAATAAAGACATTCGTGTCTGCTAATACTTAAAACGGTAAGCACCTAGTGCTGGATGTTTGGCTTAGAGGAACACATCTGTTTCTTCCTTATCTATTCTTGTAACTTGCTCTGTTCTCTTTTCTTTCATTCTCTTATTAACAAAATGCCAAAACATCTGATCAGAGTCTATTGGTGAAGCTGAATTTATTAAAAGCTGGAGGAAAATATTAATAATAAAACTAACAGTGGAGCTCCTCAGTGATGGATTTTAACAGGGCTTCTCTATTTATAGAAATAATTGAGCTCTATTAAATTATTTTCTCCTTGCAAATTATCAAGTTCTAACAATATTTAAGAAATGCCACATTTGTTTGCTTGTAGGTTTCCCATACTGAGATCATTGAAGTCTTGTTAAATGAAGGTTATAAGTCAATTCTGACAACTTATAGCAAATCTTCTCTAAATGTCATAATAGAATTTCAAGTATTTGTAAAGCTAAGCCACAGTGTGTAAGCACAAGTCTAAACTGATTTTTTTTTTTTTTTTTAAAGACTGCTTTCTTTGGTTTTTTTCTTTCTTTTTCTGATGGGCAAGATCCCAACACACCTCACTGTCTTATACTTCATAGAATCACAAAATTCTTCAGTTTCACAGACTTCAAAGCCCATCTTGTTGATGGTCCCATGGGCAGGGACACCTTCCACTATCTCAGGTTGTTCCAAGCCCCATCCAACCTGGCCTTGGACACTTCCAGGGATCCTGGGGCAGCCACAGCTTCTCTGGGCACCCTGTGCCAGGGCCTCCCCACCCTCACAGGGAAGAATTTCTTCATAAGATCTAATCTAGATCTCCCCTCCTTCAGTTTGTATCCATTTCCCCTTCTCCTGTCTCTTCATGCCCTTATAAAAAGTCTTCTCCAACCTCCTCGGAGGCCCCTCTCATTTCCTTCTGAACTGCATTTCTCTCACTTTTCCCATGTGGACTATGAATACATGATGAAATTCCGTTCTCAGTCTGATCCATTTGACATTTCTACAAATGCTTCTATTTAAGCATGTCCATGACCAAGGTCCCTTCCAACCCAAATCATTCTCTCATTCTATGATTGCATCCTATTCTTAAACTCAAACCAATATAGTACAGATTGCCGGGGTAGTAGCAGAAAAACCTGTGAAAATAAGTCCTTTGTCTCCAATGATCTGAGAAGTCTGCCTGATAACTTTCTCCTCAGAAGTGTTGAGAAATGTCCTTATTTCCTCACTTGTAAACACCTTCATAGGTCTTCACACAGTTGTGTTTCATCACCAGAGTCTTTGGGAGCTTTTGGCTGCCCCTCCTGCAAAGGGAAGGGATTTTGTGGGAAGAGGTAAATCTATCCAGCAGAGCTGCACCTTGACACGTGTGATGACTTAGACTGTCAAATAAATGGTTTTGATGATGTACAGTTTAAAACTCCTTTCAGCAATGTAATTTATGAAGTCAAAACCTTCAATCCATCCCAGTGACAAAACTCCCTCTTTACTGTATTGTTTAGGAGCTTTTTTCACCTCTCCCCACACACTTCTGGCAGGGGTATAGAAGGAAGACTGACCAAGTTTTACTGGAGACACGATGAGTGTGTGCAAACAGTATTTGTGTGAATCAGTGACAGGTTATCTGCTATTTTTTGCTCCAAGAAAACTACAGCTGATGTTTTAAGGATTCCTTGCTTGCTGAAGCTTTCAACATTTTTCAAGGTTTTGAATTTTGTTTTTTACTCCTTGGCATAATAAAAACAATCCTTTGAGCAATATTCACTATTTTGAAATGTTTTGGTTTCAACAAAGCAATGTATTTTTAATACCTCTAAATACCTTGAAGATATTATTTCCCTTTTCAGATAAGTATGCCTGTCTATGATTTTTCATAAGAATATAAGGCAACAAAACCAATTGCCCTCAAAGTTAATAGGAATTTGTTGCCTAGTAACAATATACTTCTTTAAAACTAATTTGTTGCCTAGAAACCATACAAATCCCTAAAACTTCTGTAGTTTCAACAATGCCTAAATGACATGCACTGTTTTATGCAAGAAAAAAAAGTAAGGTTTGAAAATGTGATTTCGATGGCAGAAGTGTAGGAAGGTGCTATAAAGGTGTAAGCAATCACTAGAACACTTAAAAAATCTTTAGATTGGGATCTGAAGTGGTTCAGTCTCGCTGTGATTTTATATATATTGAGTTGAAGTGGGAATACTTTTGATGTTCTGGAGTGCAGGAGAGCACTCTGTGCTGGAACAGCATTGCCAGTAAAGCTGGGCTATACAGGCTGGTGCTCAGTAATCCCTTTTTTCTCTGTATTGCCTTACATGAAGTTGAGAAAAGCAGATCTGTGATGGACAATGTTTGGGACAAGTATTAAGGCAACTCTAGGGAAAGTCAAAATCCTACTAAAGAGTCAATGCTAACATTTAACAGAACAAAAAAAATGCCTTCTGCAGCACCAGTAGACCAAATATTATACTTTGCCCAGCTTACACACATGTTCTACTTCACTCTTAGGGAATAGCTAATCCCAAAATAAACAAGAGAACATAAAGCAAGCCTCATACTGAACAGCTGCTGCACTTGGTGCCATTAACTCTTTGAATTCACCACAAAAGACTGTTTTTGAAGAAGTAATTTAATTTCTCTCTCTCTCTCTCTCTTTTTTTTTTTTTTTTAAGGAATGCGTACAGGTCTCTGGCTAAATGCTGCTTTTTCAGTTCCATGAGACAGGACAATGTTTAACAGCCTGTTAATCCTTGTGTTTCAGCGCCCAGAGGTTATGACTTTGTTAGAGAGAAGGTATTTTTCCTTGTTTAACATTAGACAACATTGGGAATTAGGAAGGGATATTTACTCTCCTTAAAACTAGTCATCAGAATTGTCAGATATCAAATGAATGTTTCACTGCAATTCCATTCTCACCTTTTAAGAAAAATTACATCCCTGAAGTGGAGTCAAGGCTGAGAAGCAATGACATGAAGTTAACATTAAGTTACTTCTTGTTCACCTGAGCAGTCTGTGGAAGGTCCCAACAGAGGTTTTAGATCTGCTGGGACTTGGCTGAGAGCTTTAAACAGTAAAACTTCCATTTTAAAATCCACTGTGTATCACACACAAATCCATGCAGCTGCTGCATTCACATAAGGGTTTGTCTGGCACCTGTTTTAAATGTCCAATGTGCATTCAGCATCATTTTCAGCTGGTCTTCTGACAAGGTACAGTGGGGGCATAATGACAGCAAGAATCTTTGCTTTCTTTTGTGGAGCAGTTAAGTGGAGCTTCACAAATGTTATGCATTCACCTACTTACCTTTTATTTCTTTCTTTTCACCATGAAAGAACAAATAGGCAATGAGATCTAAGCCTGACAAACTCCATTTTAAATAGACTACTGCTCTAAAGAAATATGTAAATGATTCCATTAAGGACACACTTTATTGTCTGCTGTTGAAGTAGCTGCATTAAAAGGAATCTATATGGAAAATAATGAAGGTGAATCGATATCTACAAAAACTATTTCAATAAGCAAAGATAAATGGTTTTCTAGCACAGTTTGTGCTGAGTTGCTGCCATATCTATATTTATATTCAGTGCTGTCTAAAAAAAGCGTTCTGAAAATAAACATTGGGAAAGTAATCACCTGAGATCTGACGCTTTAAAACTAGTGGTCAAAATTAATATTCTGAAGTCATGAAGCCACAATGTATGTGAGTGAATAGCTGCTGTTACTGGGATACACTGATTTATCACCTCCTGCAAGGTACAGAAGTAAATTCAAAACCTGTACAATAAAATCCCATACGATAAAAAAAAATCATTAGATTCTTTTTGTAACATTTAATTCATCTACATTGTAACATTTAATATCCAGAAATTGTACATGAAAATTATTTTAGGAAATAAATCTTTAAATCATATTATTTGAGCTTCTAAAAATGCCTTCCCCCCCAAATTACTGCACAAACCAGGTGTGGCATTGTTATTCTCAAAGAAAATGACATTTTCAGAAGCCTCACAACATTAGGCTTTATTGTTATTATTACCATGGTGAAATATTTTTAAACATGTTAATTGTCATTTATGAATGCCTCAGAAAATAAAACTACTCACAGGCTAAGTGGGTTTTGAACACATTTGCTTCTTTTCACTCAGAGATAAATCTTTCCAGGTAAATTATTAAGAGAATGTAGAACAAATCCCACTTACCATGACAAATTAAATTACACTTGAACCTAGGAATATTTACTTCACCAGAAGCGTTTTCATCTAAAGAATTACGAGGAAAAAGAAATGTTTAGGTGCTGAGTCATGCCATGATAGTCTTCTTTCCAATCCTAGACATGAAGAGTTAGTCAACTCTGTATTTTTACATTTATATTTTATTTTTTTACTTAGAGTCACAATGGAAGGGCAACAGGAGACTAATAAAGGACACATCAGTCAACAGCGATGCAAAGAAAGGAAAAATGCTGAAACAAAGAAAATATTTGACTTTTGAAAAAATTATCAGACTGTACAGTGGGTCCCTTCTGTGACAAAATTATGGGAAAAGCTCTGATTATGGGAAAAGCTGAATATAAATTCTTCCTGTTCTTCTCAGAAGAGTAGGTGGTGGGGATAATGGGAGGTACAGTCCCATGTTTTAGAGACAGAGTTATTTCAGGTTGGGAGGCCTTGTAAAATCCCTGAGGGAGGTTTATAGCTAGAAATCACCAAATCTAAGGATTGTCCTTTGTTATGGATCATTTTCCCTCAAGGCAAAAATAAGAACTGATACTTTTTTTAATGTTTCATTTTTAATTTGATAGGGTTTCTGTAATTTTACTCTGTTAGCAAGTTGAGGTAAAACAGCTCAATCTTACTCCTGAAAGACAAATATTGGTCTTGGAAACTAAGCTAATCACAGAGCCCTTCAATAATTGTAGGTGATTTCATAGAATCATAGAATGGTTTGGGCAGGGACATCTTCCACTATCCCAACCCACCCTGGCCTTGGACACTTCCAGGAATGTGGCAGCCACAGCTCCTCTGGGCACCCTGTGCCAGGGCCTGACCACCCTCACAGCAAAGAATTTCTTATTAATATCTGATCTAACCCTGCCCATAAAGGTTTTGGCCTCTTTTCTTCTCTGCCAAGGTCAGGATGAATAACACTCGGGAAACACCAAACTCGAGTTCAGATTTGGAATGTTTATTATATTTTATCTATTTACAGTATTTACAGGGTCACAAGTCGTGAGCTTAACTGGCAAGCTGGAGAAAGGAGGTAAAATGGAGTGCTTCTGACTTTTACTAAGGCTATTTAAGAGATCATTACCTAATACTAAGGTGGCCCATGTATTATTTATACTTTTGACCCAATAATGACCACTCAAGACTCGCAATGCAGACTTTTTTCACCCCATTAGAGAAAAACCACTCAAATCCACAAAGAAGAAGGAAGAAGAAGGCAAAGACGGACAAAGACAACACCCAAAATCCTCCATCATGACTCATATATATTACCATACACTAAAACTCCAAACTCTAAGTTTCTAGGATTCCAACACCTGCCCTCTGTCAGTTTGAAGCCATTCCCTCCCGTCTTGTCACTCCAGACTCTTGTCCCAAATTCCTCTCCAGCTCTCTTGCAGCTCCTTTAAGGCACTAGAGCTGCTATTGCGAATGTGAAGCTGTTTCAAAAGTGTAATGGCCTTAGAGAGAAAGGTTTAAGGGAGTTCATATTTTAGTGCACTTTGATTTTTTTCGATAGGGAATTGACCCCTTGGAGGACAAACATTTGCTTGTGATAGTTCTGGATCCTGCCCCAGCTTCCCCCTGCATCCCAGCTGGTGGAGAGGAGCACTGCTGGTAGAGGAAGGTGTGAGACAAGGTGTACAGGTACATAGATACTCACAAGTCTAATGCATGCCAGAAGTGGTTAAGTTTAGAGAGCTCACAGATGTCAATTTTCAAACATCCTTGAAGCACACACGGCTGAAGATGGCTGTGGTGGGTTGAAGGCTTCTCTTGCCCTCAAAACAAAGGGACTGCTGGAGCTCACACTGAGTGTCTGTGATCAGTTTTCCAAATTAAAACACTCAAACCACTCTGCTCAAGTTTAGTCACCCTACTTCAGCCCTTCTGTCTTTACTCAGACTAAAGTTCTGCTGACCTTGAGGGCAGTTTTGCAGAACAGGAGGTTGCAGAGAGGTGACTTCCATCCCTATTAGGGCTGCAAAGCTCATGGAATGCCTCCTTCACATTCCCTTAAGTTACACCAAAGCCTGTAAGAAGAAGAGTTTAATTTCTTTGACACACACTGCTTCAGCTGCTGGCACGACAAGTTGTTTCTCACTGAAGCTCTATAAAATACTATTGATTTTGGCAGGATGGCTAAAACGAGCTACTGTCTGCTTCTTATCATCTCCCATAGACAATGGAAGACAACTATGGACAATGTCCAATCTGCTTTGGAATCACAGGGTTCTCACTGGCAATTTCAAATAATGGGCAATACACGGTTCATGGTTTAGGTCCAATTTTTTTCTGTCAAAGAACACAGCTCTCCTCTTTTGCCACTTTGAATGAGATGACTCATGCTACCTTGCTGTTTTCAGCTTCTTGAGTGAATTAAACCTGGTGTCATATTTAACGTTTTTCTATAACTAAATACACACAGAAAATGTGGCTCCCATAGCAGAAGAGCAAAGGAGAATTTATTGTTCACTATCTCATAAAATTATTTTGTCTTTTGTGGCACAAATACAGATAGAAATTACTGCCTACCCTTTCTTAAGTTTTTGAGGTCCTTTCAGTGGTGAAGTTTCTTTTGTGAGAACATCAAAATGAAATATGCAGGAACAAAGAACAGGAAAAACACCACTTTGCTGACAACTGTGTGTAAATTTGTACAAGTCACAAACAATAAAATCTGAATATGATTTTCACCCTTCCTGATAAATTTGTTTTATTTGATTATCTCCTCACAAGACTTCTTTTTTTTTTTTTTTTTCATATATAACTGTGAGAAAAAAAAAGAGAAAGAGTTTGGAGACAGTGCTTTTCACAGGCCTGAGTGATCTGTGTGCTCTTCAGCAGAGGTTTCCTGCAGAGTCACACAGATGGGAGTTTTTTCTCTGTAGAATGACAAATTTGACACCATGATGGAGACAGAGGCTCTGGATAGACACGAGGCAGGAAAATGACAGCAGGGCCAGTTTCTCCTGCTTGTACCATGTAAGGACTCAAGTTATAATGTCATCTACACCTGAATATGAGTAGGGATTGAAGAACATCTTTGCTATGAGGATGGTGAGGGTCTGGGTCTGGCACAGGTGGTCCAGAGAAGCTGTGGCTGCCCCATCCCTTCAAGTGTTCCAGGCCAGGCTTGATGGAGCTTGGAGCAACTTGGGATAGTGGGAAGTGTCCCTGATCATGACAGAGAGGTTAGAACTGGATTGTCTTTCAAGAACCTTCCACCCAAGCCTTTCTATGATGATTCTATGATGAATGTGGCTGTTTGTTATGAGTCAGCTGTAATACAGGGATAAAATATTATTGCTTTGACTTTTATTCTTTAGTTCAATTTCTGAGTGCTCAGCTGGGTGTCTGGGATTCCCAGTTATTAGAGCAGACCCTGGAGTGACTGGTAGTTGGAATAAAAGCAATTAGTACAAATAAAGGCAATGGCAGTGGGAAGGAACCCTGCAAATCCTTTTATCAAACAGATGAGACCTGAAGCCCATGCAGTGTTAATCTAAATGAAGCACAGTGGAAAAGCTTGGTCTGCAATTTTTATAACTGTTTGATACACTAGAGATCACATTTATCCCTTGTCTTCATTCTGATTTTGCAGCTCACTTACTGCACAGGAAGTCAAGTAATTTGGGCAACATTTATCAGCCTCAAGACGAGCTGGGGAACATCCCACTGGGGAGAGATGATGATGAATTGGCCTCCTGGCAGTCCCTACCCCAACCATCATCTGCAATGTGTAACCAACCATACTCTGACTGAGTGAACACCCAAAGTGGCACTCATATTTTACTGAACAAAGACTCTGCCTTCATCAGCTCTCGTTGTGATTTGATTTATTGATGAGGACAAGAGAGTGCTTTCCAAGGACAGCACAGAAAAGTTTGGAGAAGCCACAGCAGCACCAGCGTTCAACAGGGCAGAGACCACAATGCAACAGCAATGCTCCAGTGGCAATACTCTGTGGCTACAGGGAAAATCAGGGTGAGCAATGGCTCCTGAGAGCAGCCCTTTGTGGTTTCAGTTCTCTTTTGGGGGTCACACTGTGATTTATTCTAACTCTTTAATTCCCAACGTGTCATGAAACTGTCGTACATTGCAGCACATCTGCAGCCATTTAGGACTTTACAGCTACATTTACTTTTCACACCTGAGATGTCTCCTCTTTCACTGCAGCAGTGGGGATAAAACCCAGATCACCTTGCTTATGGTGGCTGTTAATATTATGGGGACTATTGAAGGTCTAAGTGGGATCCCAGCTGCACATGTGTGCCTTGGGTGTATGTGAGGGCTGTGCTTTGGGTCTAACTCCAAAGTCATTTTGCTGATCACACAATAAAAACTGCTGGAGCAAAAAGGCACTGACAATTAAAAAAAACCCCAACCTATTTCATTAAACCATAAGACAACTTAAACATCTTCTACGCTGTTTTTGCCCAAACTTTCTCTCTAATGCACTAACACATAATATAAATTATTCACATTAAGGGAAATATGTAACATTAAACTGTGATCAAGGTGGTAGTGACTCTAATAGATGTCTTAGTGTAAAAAGGTCCCTTGACCAATTAGGGGAAACTTCTTTGATTAACAGCCTTTTGTATTCACTCTCTTTATTTCTCCTTTACAAGCCATTAATGGGTATGTCAGCTAAAAAAGTAGCCCCATAAGAATCAGCTTTGGAAAAGATAATCTGAGATCATCTAAGTTCACCACCATTATTGTGGAATTGTTCTCTGTAGCATTGTTTAAGAAGCTTTATTCAGCCTAATTTGAGGTAACTCAATCACAAAATTATTTTTCTGTTTCTCCACAGGCTTCATCAGGAACTAGTTGAATAGTTTAAAAAGAAATAAGAAGGGTTTTCTTAAAATCTTAATTCAATTGCTTTTGATTTTCTATAACCTATCACCTAGCATGACCTGTAGATTCTTTATGCGTATTAATTGTAATGATTTTTCAACTGCATTGTTGCAAACAGGGACCAGAAAGCTACAGATTGGCTTGTGGAGTTTTGTAAGTTTAATTAGAAGACATAATTTTTCTGTTGATATTTGAAAATTTAATTGAAATTCTATTTAAACACACACACACACATATATATATATATATATATATATATATATATACACACACACAAAATACACACACCCCTGTTCAGTCAGTTCTAATGGTAAGATCATGGAGCTTAGGCCCTATTTCTATTTTAAAATGTGCTTTATAAATTATAAAATACATATTCATGAGATTATTTCTGTTTGTTCTTTCATCCAATTTCTGAGAAAAGCTCAGTGACTGATATGAACATTGTAGAAGAGCAGCAGCCCAAGAAGTTCTTTCTGACCTTAGAACCACAGGGTTTTCACAGCAGACAGAGATGTGAATTCAGACTATAAAATACTTCCAGCTTGTGTGAATCACTTTATTTTCAAAGGGAAGAATGTAAGAAAAGCAAGTAAAAGGTCTATGTTAACTCCTATTCTGTACTGTCCTGTAGTAGAGCATCAACTTCCAGGCTCCCCACAGAGACTGGCATGAGGTAAATTGGTGCATCTCCATCTCCATTAGCATCTGCTAATTGTAGTAATCAAAAACGTCTCTGCTCAATTCTCACTTAATCACTTCTCCATGTTTAAATCTAATAACAATATTACTATTATTTATTAATTAATAGTATTTATAGTATAGATCTATTAATTGTATTAATACTCTATTTTTATTTTCTATTTTTTTCCTTTTTTTCACTCTCTAATCCATCTGTGAGAACCCATGAACTCAGAGCCCAAAGCAATAAGAGAAGACTTAGCTCAACTTCCATCTCAATTATTTGTGCAATTACGCTTTAGTCACTTTTTAGGCATCAAAAACCACTGGATCTTGATTATTTGGTCTAGGAAATGGTGAGGATAAAGACATTCTGTCCCACAGGAAAAAGATTAATTGAATTACTACCTAGGCTTAAGGTCTCTGAAAAAAAAACCAAAAAAAACCCTCAGGATAAGCATCCTGAGTATCAATTCAACCCCAAATTTGGGTTAATATTTCATCTTTTTATGGAACCTAAGTTCAAATATTTCACCTACACTTTCTCACAAACTTTTTGATTCAGCACCCTTATTCCTCACTTTTAGTGAATAAGACAACTGAAAATGACTTTATTTACCCATTTTCAATAAAGTGTCAGTGCTGGTGGATGTTTTGTGTAGGAATCTGAATTTCTGCTGTAACCTTTGCAAAGGAGACAGCAAAGCCCATGCTTGTCATGCTTAGGTTAAAAAACAAATTTATTATATTGCATTCTACAAGGGCATAGCTATCCCTGATACAGAGAGCACATTTACCAGGAGATAATCACATTTCCTGTAAATGTGGCAGCTCCTGAGCTAATGGCAGTGCTATTACCTAAATATGTTACCCATTTCAGCTAATTAGACCTGCAGTAAAAATGGAGAGAATTGCCACACCCGTCAATGTTGATGGGAGAAATAGAACTCCTATAAGAACTCCAGCTTCCCTCTGTGCATTTTCCTGTATTCGTGCTGCCTATATAACTGCTAAACTGTCAATAAAGTTTCCAGGACACAAAAATATAGTTTCACATTGCTTATACATTGTGATAAATCCATGCTAAATCTGAGGGTGTGGGGGATAACTGTATGATACAGTTTAAAGTGACTTTTTTTTTTTTTATTTTTTTTTTGTAGACTTGGTTTAAAAAAATCTCCATTTTGGGGTTTTTTTTTGAGTTTTTTTTTTATTTTCTCCTCATGATTGAAAAAAAAAAATATCCCCATATTATTCTTGGCAATCATTCCAATTATATTGCATAAGGGATGATTTTATGCTACTATGTTCTGCTAGTGCCAGCAACCAGTCAGGCCATGGTTGGTCAGAGAGCAGGTGGAGTTTCATACCACAGAACCAGCAAGGTTGAGGGGATTTTTCTGGGAAGATTTAGAACGTAGCAGAGCTCACTCTGAAAGAGAAAAAAGCACTCATGGGTAAAAATAAAACATTATTGAAGTTTCAGGTTAACAGTTAATGATCACACAGTTCTTTGCAGGCAATTACTGCAGTCTTTTTAAAGCCCCTTTTGTGGCTGCTGAAGGGGCTCATGGAGGTTCCTGTACTACTGATAACATTTCATCAAACCATCACTTTGCTTGCATCTGAAAATGCAAAGTTTTACATTCTCCCTTGGAATTTTTTCATGCAATATTCTCCCTCACAGTTTTTAGCTGAGTGTGACTTATTTCTGCAATGCAGCAACATCTGATAACACTGATACAACATCTGAGCACTGAAACTGGAATCTCTGAACAAAACATGCAAAATGTATGTACCCCTGGCAGTCATGAACAAAAAACACTCCAACCTATTTATTTGCATTATTTTGAGGGCTTTTCCTTCTCTCTGGGTTTACAGTCAACAAAGAATTGTTTAGGAGATGACACTGAGATAACACATAACAAAGACCAGTCCTGCACTACAGACATACAACAAAAATGCACTCAATGGAAAAAGCTGATAGTTGTTTCTGTATGTGAATTTATACCCAAAATGAGCAAATAATTTCCCTTAGGTGATGAGAAGTCTTTAGAAATGTTCATTGTTCATCACATCCTTTCACATGGGCCATGCAAATGGAAGAAACACAACCAGTATTAATCCTCTATTCTCCTACCTGAGTGTGCTTTTATTCTGGTGCATCATCATTGGCTATTTTCTTCCAGGACTCAAATGCACATTTCCATGGTACATGGAGGCTGACAGCCTGAGATAGCTGCTGGAGCTCTGTAGGAGAAGGGAATACAGGTGGCCTTGCCCCTAATAAGTAACACTGTGTTTATTATCCAATACAGCCTCACCCCTGATGAGTCACAGCTACATCCAATAAAGATAAATGTGATAAAAGGGAGTGAGTTAGCTAGTAAAGGGAGTCATCATGGAGGATCATAAATGGGGGAATCATGGAGGAGGAGGATCCTGGGGAGAGTGAGAATCACTGCTGTGAGGTCACTCTGGGTCTACAGTCAGAGCCTGTTGTTGGAACCTGCAGTCACAGTCTGGCTGGGTAAAACCTGCAGTCACAGTCTGCAAACTGATCCCTGCAGTCAGAGTTCAGCAGGAAATAACCAGCAGTCAGAGGCTGCAAGGGAAATCTCCAGCAGGAGTTTGCTGCAGGCAGAGTCAGTGAATGGTTGGAGTCAGGATGGCTGAGCTGTAAATGGGAATAAACCAGGACATTTTTCATGCTGTGATAAACAAGAACTCTGTGGTTCATCCCATTTCTACCCCCTAACAAGAGGGCTGCTGCAGTAGTGTTCAGCCTGAAGAGGAAAAGGGTCTAGAGAGAACTTAGAGTTCCTTCCAGTGCCTGAAGGAGCTCCAGGAGAGCTGGAAAGGGACTTGGGGCAAAGGCTTGGAGTGACACCATGAAGGGTTAATGGCTGTAAAGAAGAGAACAAGTTTAGATCAGATCTTGGGGAAAAAATCTTAAATCACAACTTGTAAACAAAATTTAGGGATTGATTTTCAATGGATTTAAAAGCAGGGATATCATCATTCAAGATAGAATGCTCATCAAAGCTCTTGCACTACATACTGCCATATTAATATGCATGCACAGTCACAAACTTATGTCACATACAAAATGCAACCTGATATGAAAATCACAGTGTACTACTTTTTTTTCCTCCCACTTTTTCTGGAGTTACTTTTTAAAAGCATATATAACATTAACATTTGGAGTTTCCATCCACAGATGTATACTACATTTATTTTACTTCTTCAAGAAAATATAAAATTATTTTTATATACTATCATTCTCTGAAATCCTTTTTGTACAAATGTACAGCTCTCAAAATTTTTTGCTTATAAAGAGATTCACAGTATTTAGGTCAAAATACTGGATTTATAACTCAACATCTATTTTTTTTTATTCTACCCTACTTTATCTTCTATAGATCATTTGATAATCCACGGGCATCCTGATAAGCAAAACAACTTTACCTCATTCAAAGCAAGTGAGGGGATTTGATTGTGAATGTAGTGAAGCAAAAATATGAACTGATACATTATGGTATTCAACATTAATGGCTTAAAAGGGAAAGAAATGTTGCTTGCATTTATGTGACTTTACTGTTTCATTTTATATGATCCATTAGCTTTTCTTTTCTTGCTTCAGGGTGGATTCGATGAAGACAATATAATCAGATGGCCCATCCATGCATTTAGAATTACTGAATCATTTCTTTGAGGAAGAAAGTAATGACAGTTTCATAAGCACAAGTTTTTATTGTTCAGCCATCCCATACCACAAAAACCTTTGTTGTGATCTACTGAGCTGCTTGGAACTTGTGCTGCCTTTGGAGAGATCAAGGAATAAATGAATCCATGTAGTTATAATTCTTTGGGACATGGTAGTTAAATAGTTTGGAATTGACCAGAAATTATTTAGTAGGTAATATAAGGATAGGAATAATGAGAAAAACACATTTTTTTTTTCAGTCTGGTGAATCAACAGAATGAAAGCAAGAACTTTGTGCAATTTTTTAAACCCTACTTAGGGTCATGTGCAGTGGATTTCCCTGTCCACCACACTGACCACTGTCCCAGGGAAAGGAGCTGTGGGCAGCAGAGAGGTGGGAAGCTGAACCCCTAAAAATGTCCAGGCTGGACAAATGAAGAGCAAACTGTGGCTCCAGGAGGAGTAAAATCATTCCAAAGACAGTGCAGAGTATGGTTTCTGCAGTTACATTTCCATTTCCCAACACCTGGCATGGCCATGTGTGACACATCCTCACCTCCACTCTAACTTGGGCAGTTCCCACCTACTGAAAGAAAGGAGAAATGAACCTGCACCAGGAAACCAAAGCTTTGCAAATATATTCAGAGGAAAAGGTAAGTTTTTTTGTGCCAGGGAGAGCTAAATCTGTCAAGATAGTGGTTTTCAAGGAGCATCTGGTGGTCTGCCATCAACAGGCTGGATTCCATGTCTTCCATGCTCATTCCTGCCTGACCATATAATTTATTGCTCTGTGACAAAATCTACTTTATCCTCAAAATAAAGGTAGTAAATCAAAATAAAATCATAGAACATGTCCCCACTCCTTTTTCTCTGCTTGTGTCTTGTATCTCTTTCCTTGTGCACATTTTATTTTTGAAGCAGCAAATTTTTAAGTTTACCTATCTTATGCTTTCCCAGATCAAAGCCAAACACTGCTCTCACTTCCCAAGGTTGCTGAATTTATTGTAGGGAAGGTGACAACATCCAATCTGCCTGATTCATAAAGTGTTGTTAGTTATTTGTCTGTGCCTGAACATGTGCTTTCCACTTGCAAAAAGGTTCTTGAATCCTGAGAGGTTATTAAATCCAACACAGTTATTTTTTTTAATTTTAAAAAGCAAGCTGCATGATTTATTATACATTTCTCCTTCTATTTCATTTTTATATATATATATTCATCACTTAATCAAGTCTCAGAAAAATGAGTGAGCAACCAACATAATAAAATGCACACAGACTTGTGAATATGGCTTGACCTCAAGTCCAGTGTACAATAAATTCCATTAATCCCAGATTAGGTATGTGGCAGACTGTTTTTGTAGTACAGCTTCTAAGAAGCAGCTAGCAAGTGATTCAGAGCTTGGAAATTATTTAAAAGTGCATCTGTTTGGCAAATTCTTATGAATAATAAACACAACATAGTTGTAGGGTATCAAAACCAATTGTAGCTATTTACTAACAAAACAAGAGAAGATGTTTGCAATAAAGTTCTATTCACAGAAATAATCTGGTCTAATTTACTGCAGCACTGAATCTTTCTCATTGCCAGAGGAAAGCCACTCCACAGGCATCCATTAATTTGTTTCCTACACTTCAATTTTCAAGGTGTTAAGTCCTGCTGTATTCATTTTCTGCTGCAAATCTGGTTCCCATCAAATGCCTAATGGAATCCAAACACAAGAAAACTTTCCCATTATAAAGAGTTTAAGTACATCTCTGTTTTTTCCCCAATATAATAGTACAAATAAACTGTGGCTGTACGAATCTGACAGCTACACACCCTCTTCCCAGATTTCTTAGTGATGTGGTGGCTGTTTCTCTCTCCTAAGGGGCTACTTTTATGTCTTGAGAGAGGGAGTGAGACAGAAAGATTACATGTATGTGGAAACCAAAATATTGATTAGGAAGTTGTGACTTGCCTACTGATGCTACGTTTATCTCTTTCCTTCCTATGGGAAGGATACTGAGAAAAACAAAAAGTGCAACATAGATCCAATCTTGTCTTAAATAATTTTGCTGTGGTGGATATCATTAAGTCCCAAAATACCAAAAATAATTGGTCTTTCGCTCTTGTTTTTAAATACCCAGCTGTTCCTCCGCTCCTGTTGAAGACATTGATATATTTTGCTAGTCTCAACAAAAATAGTCAAATTAACATTTCCAGCAATGTGAAAAGTTTTTGATGAAACACACTTTTCCCTTTTATGTTTTATATTTACTGTATACATAACACGCACTTTGTAAAAAATTGAAAGAGGGGCTGAAATATCACCCCCCCCCCCCCTTTTTTTTTTTTTCCTGAAAATTTCTGGCACTCTTAATATTGCTTTTCTGCTTGAGGTCCATATCTTAGGGAGAAACTCTTCTGACCTGGTGATGTTTGATATTGTTATCTGAAAATTTCATACCAAAGCTTGAGTCTGGGTCTGGCTATCTAACTTTAGGAGTCCTTTCTTACCCAATGCTTTTGCTTTACTTGTGACTGGTGCCCTCCTGTGCCACTCTAAATAAAGTCTTGGAATGAGATTCATATCATATGACTGGAAATGCCTACAAATGTAGATATCTACACATGAGGAAGGCATTTAAGTTTTCCTTGTGCTCATTGGGATGACATAGTCACTACTGGAGTGCAATTCCTCTGGCCTAATTTGGATGTCTTCATTAGGATGGAAGGAATTGTGTCCTAGAAAAGTCCACTTCTTCCTCTGGCTGTAAATGGAGTGACTACAACAAGGCTAAATGAAGTTATGCTTGTAAATATCTCAGGCATAGCAATATAAAGTTGACGTTTTCCATTTTCTACTGTTCTTTATTAATTCACTTAGTTATCCTCTTTTTCTGGCATAAGAACATTTTAAACACAATTGCTTTTTTCCTAAAGACACATTTTTCCAAATAATTTTTTACCTAATCTCTTCTGCTCACATATTTTTTTGCTTACATCCATCTAAAAAATTACTCTCAGAAGGAATGTACTGCTCATTTTGTAACTGGATCCAAGATCTAGTCAGCTGAGTTTTCTCTCTTCTTTTTTAAACTGTAATTATATTTATAGCAATTATAATTATATTTATGTTTATCAGCCTTATTGTTTGTGCTCAGCCTTACACAGGAAGTCCAACTGTCTGCATTATCTCACAGACTGTTACCTTTTTCCCCATCCTCCTGACAGGTTCTTGTTCGAAAATATTCAAAAATATTCAGACAGTAATTCAAAGAAACAACCTCTACCTTATTTCAGCCCTACGACTTCAGGTCATATGTATAAAACAAAGGCATTCACCTCTTCCCCCTTTTTGGATCATTAAATAGCATTTTCCCTTATGAAATGAGGCTGAAACAAGAAGATAACAAATTGCAGAAGTGACAAGCAGTCACTTTGGTAAATCTTACATTGTGCTTTTATCTCGCTTCAGATTTTGCCATTATTTTTCTGGTGCAGTACATGCTTTCCCTTATTAATTTGTCTACATTTCTCTAACAAAAGATGAACCTCCATCATTTCAGGGAGTCCATTTGTGTGATTGTTGTAAACTATTCTTGCTTCATCTGCCCACTGTGCTTGCACAGATTTTTTTTAACCATTTTTAAATCATGCTCTTTAACAACCTTGATTTCCCCCACCCAGATGGTTCTTCACCCCCAAAGCATTCCTTCAGCATCCTTTCTTCCTCTTGAGGAAATATATAATTAGTTTCAACATTTGTCCAATGTTTTACTAATATTTCCAGCAACGCCTGTTTCTAGCAGATCATAGTCAAGGCAAGATACATATTTTAAACACTTAATATCAGACATTCTCTCTTTTATTTTCAATTTAATAAGCAAGAATTTCCACTATCCAGTGGCATCTTTCCCCAGCATGCTGTACAAATGCATTCTTTTTTGTGAATATGTGTGGCAATCATTTTAATAAATGCTGCGAGTTCCACCCGTTCCAGGTTCTTTCCTACTGATAGTTGTACACAAATCCCTTGCACATATTTGTATGGAATCTTCACTTCTTACTCATTGATGTTGATTAGCATTAGTCCCAAGGGTCTTCATTTAGATTGATTCACCTACTTTTTGGCACTTTATGTACCATGGACAGCGCTGGCCTCATGTGGACTATAATATAAAAATTGGTTTTAAAGGCCAACCATCAAAGGTAACAGTTTTAAGTCCTACCAGACTAAAGCCACCTGAGATTAGAAATCCATTGAAATGAGTAAAAAGAATCCTACAAGCTTGGCTAAATTTAGGATTGCGGTCTCTGGTGTGCCAAAGCAAATATATACACACTTTTGCATATATAATGTTTTCTGAAATCCCAAGGTGAGGTTTTTACTTGGAAAAGTCTTTTTATCCTCTTAGATTCAAAAGTGGAAAGTTGTAGTCTTCCAGTATACAGCACATGTGGAAGTGGTTTGTGATGTTCTAAAGACCTCCTGCACCAGCAGGAATATTTATTATGGATTATTTACAAGTTCTTTATCTACATGTAACAGCAAATTTTGCATCAGGAATTCCTTCAGAGATCTCTGGGATGGTCAGACTTTTCAGATATTAGTTAACACATATGAGCATGCAAGCCATGCCTATCAGTTGGTCTAAGTACAGCAGGAACTGCTGGACAAATTTTGGGGATATCTGAAGGCTTCAATCTGAGTGCTGATACCCTGCTATGCCACATGGGGAAAATTTAGTTTTATCTCACTTCTTACACTAACTTCAGGAGACTTGTGATCCTGATTATTGACCAGCATTGACCAGGTGACTCTTTTGGCTTTGACTTTTCTGCTTGCCAACCAAATCAGAGCTCTTTGGCGAACAAAACCTCCATTCAGCCAAGTCTGTTGGCTTATGGAGCTCCTCCCTGGGGAGCATTTGATTATAAACTCAATAAACAGCTGTCAAGGATGGAGCAAAGTTTCTGGAGTTTGTTACTGTACTGAATTTTTCCAGCTCTTTCTGGGGGCTGATGCAGAGCTCCATCCTGGCTGTAAACACATCTGTGATCAGTCTCACCCTTGTAGGATTTTGTCATGGATTCCTTGGCACTTCAAGAGAGCTGGGTAACGTGTGTGGGGAGAGCAGCTGAGGAAATGAAAAGAGTCGAGCCTCATGTGAGGTATTTCAGAGAGATGCATCCTCCGGGAGGAAGCTGGAGTGTGGTGAGGGCACGACCAGCACCACTCAGACACATTTTCTGAGAGGTGTGTGAGTGACCTCAGTGCACTCCTGGGACTGTGCCAGATTGCTGTGTGGTGCCATAAGGATCTCTGTCAGGAGCTCAGAGGAGCTGTCCTCTGGGACATGCTCGTGGCTTATTGCAGCAGAATGGTGTCAGCATGGCCACTGACTAAAATGTAAGTCTTGGAGGAGTGTGAAAACACATTCTGAGGGCTCGAGAGGAGGCAATTACAGAAATACAGATGGCTTACAGAAAGCAAAGTTGTGTTTGAGTTCTGACCAAAACTGAAGTATTCCCAAGTCTCTATATTATGTTTCAGCATTTAACCATATACTTACCCTATCTGCTCAAGCAGCAATGGAGAAAGAAATGATACCTTGTTCTACTTTCTGTGAGAACTGTCTCAAAGGTAAAGCACAGTACAATGGTTATTCTTTCTGAGATGAACTGTGACTGACAAAAGATTTAAGCTTTTAAGCTTTTGTGCATAACTTGAAAAGGAAGAGTAATTACTTTGAAGCTAAGGAAGCATTCACATGCCTAGAAACTTTGTTATACTGAAAATTGACAACTCATCCAGAGGATCATAACTAAACAGCTGAGTTTCCTGTAAGTAGTTTGCATCCTCAGTCAGTCAGGGAGATTTCATGTCTCAAAGAATGATTTAGATAGGCTATGCCTCTAACGACTTTATAAACTTTGCATTCAGTAAGTTCCTCTGAGGATAATGTAGAATTTAACATATGTGGTGCAAACCCCATTATTTATCCATGGCATCTTGCTGGATGTTGTAATAGCCCTTGGGGGCTGTGACAGAAGTTGCATCTCTTGCTTTGGCAAGTTCAGAACTTGGAAACTGTGCTCCACAGTGTTTAATGTGCAGCCAACCCAAAGCCTGTGTCTCTGGAGGGTCAAACAGGAAACATGACAACAGCTAAATGACTGGGAGGAACAGATTTCCCTTCACAAATTAACATATGAACCATAATAAATCTTGACTTATTTACTTAAAGAAAGTCTAAAAAGGTCTGGAAATAACATAGTCACAGAATCACAGAATGGTTTGGGTTGGACGGGACCTTAAAGACCATCTTGTTTCAACCCCCTGCTATGGGCAGGGACACCTTCCACTAGGCCAGGTTGTTCAGAACCCTGTCCAAACTGACCTTGAACTCTTCCAGGGATGGGGCAGCCACAGCTTCTCTGGGCAACCTGTGCCAGCATTTCATGAACATCAGGAAGAATTTCTTCATGAGAGGGGTGGTCAGGCACTGTAATGGGTAGCCCTGGGAGGTGGTGGAGTCACTACCCCTGGAAGTGTCCAGGGAAAAACTGGATGTGGAACTCAGTGGTCTGGTCTGGTCTGGTCTGGTCTGGTCTGGTCTGGTCTGGTCTGGCCAACAAGGTGGATCTCAGAGATCTTTTCCAGTCCTGGTGATTCTGTGATTAATTTTGTTTTGAAAACAATAATTAGGATCTCAAAGAGAAATGCTGATATGAAGCTCTAATACTAATATAAACCAAAATACCAAATCAAACTCTTTATTATATTCAATAATAAAGCAGTTCAATATCTCTGCAATGAAATTTATATCAGTGGTGTCCAAAATGAGCTTAAAGTTGCATGAAATTTGCTCCTGCCTCAAAATTCTAGTTTCTTTTACAAAACCTAGTGTAGTACTTTACAGACTTTGTGTACTGGAATTGCTGCTTTCAGTGTGGACTGAAATATCTGTTACTTGTTTTAAAGCCTTCTTTCAACAGTCCTCTACAGAGACACTCAATTTAACTGCAAAAAAATAGCTCTTGATGTAGAAACGCAGCAGTCACGTCAGCATAATATTGTTCCTGAAGTAATACTCCTGCTCCAATGAGGGCAGCCTTGTTCTGCTCCCAGAACATGGGCTGAGGTGGGTGACAGACCTGAAATGTGCAGGTCTGGGGGCTTGCATCAACTGAGAAATATTCTATCTTCAACTCAGAGCTGCAGAGCCTGATGCAGATAGAGAATCATTTATACATTGCTTGGAAAGAACCTTTAGAAACCTTCAACCTTTGGATCAAAGCAGGGCTGTGGGCAGCCACGAAGCATATAATTGGTAATTTTACCTAGCCAGCTCCAAAAGTTTGGGGGTGGAGATTTGAGTCTCTTTGAACAACCTCTTCCTGTGCTGCGTGAAATGACCTGAACCCCACAAATGCTTTAACTCAAGATGAGAGTGTACCTTTGGCTCCTACTCCATCCACAGCAATCCTCAGGTCATTTCCAGCAGGGAGTTCCCAAGCTTTGCAGAACTCTGTGAAAGATTTTGGAGCATTTCCCAGCTCACATGAAAAACTTCAGTTTCTCCTCAGTGGACTTTGCAAGTTGTCCACCAACTAGCACTGCTCCAGACTGACAAACTGAGTTGGTCTGAAACTCCACATTTTGGTATCTGAGGCTTTTCCCATAATTCAGCATAATCTGCAAGTTTGCTGAAGGTTTACTCTGCCTCATCGTCAGGACTGTGGCTGAGGAAATGAACAGTGTGGGCATCTGCTGTATTCAGGACTGCTGCCACTGCTAAATTAATCTCATTTTCCTTAAAGCCACCTAAACGGTCTCATAGATTAGTTAGAAAATACTCATATACTCATGTTCATACATTGTCTGTATCCCTCTGTGTTTAAGGCAGATCTCATCAGACTACAATCAAGACAAGCAAAGCATCACCTTATGTGAAAGAAGAATTCCTGCCACTCAGTTTTGTCACTCAGTTTCTTCAAGAGAATTTTTAAAATTTATTTATATGATTAATTGCTTATATAACTTTGGCGAAATTTTTTGGCTGGTGAGTCTCCACAAGAAAGATTTTTCTGTTGTACTGCCTGGGTTTAAATTATGAAAATAATATACCTTAAGAAAAATCTAGGACTATTTGTTATAGTGTAAGAACAAGAACTTAAAAGAGAACAGTGAAAAAAAATTACCTTTCGTAAGAGGTATTGATCCCAGAAATCCAAACAATGAAAAGATTGCATGGAACATCTATTGGACGAACTTTGGAATAGAATTTAGCAGCCTCAGCTGGTATGGGATTGATTAAATATTAAAAAAAAAAAAAAAAAAAAAAAAAAAAAAAAAAAAAAAAAAAAAGGTTAATCACAGCACCACTTGATCTATTTTTTTTTTTTCCTCATTTGAGGCAGCATTAAGATCAGTGCAGAAATTTTGAATTTAATGCAACTTAAGTGCCAAACTTCTAGATATCTGCTGTGGGAGTCTTATCAATTAATATTAGATGGATGCAGATATTTGTACCTGAAGTGTTCACCAGAGTTTCTCTTTACAGCTGTTTTATGCCCTGCATAAGTGTTTGATGTGGGAGCAAACCTAGCTACTACTAGTGAGCTACACCAAGCTCAATAAAATTGATTTGTGAGGGTCTGTGTATGCACTCAGCTCTAGTGTTTTCACTTGATTTCAAACTCCAGAGAGAAATGCTCTGCATCACCACAGGTAGCAGCAAACCCTTCAGAAAGAACAGACACATCTGAATGTGTATAAAATGGTCATGTCAGTTCGGTACTGAGGAAGCTGAGGATGATTACAGTCTGTCACAACTTGGGCAGACAGACTAGGCAGGAAACCACCATCCAAGTTTAAAATTGACAGTGCTGAATTGCCAGCACTCCTGCTATCGCCAAAAAAAGTGCACTTTTCACTCCTCACATGGACAGCCCTCCTGAGCTGCATCATTTCTAAGAGCTCACACTTTGGTAATGCTTAACTCCCCATTGGGAACTTAATGGAGCCTTCCAGTTTGCACCAGCTGAGTGCCAGTGGGATGTGACATCCTGGGCATTGAAACACAGCTTGCAAAGAACATGCTGTTTTCCATAAAATTCAGCCCCTGAAGGCAGATATCTAAATGTGTTTTCAGGCCCCTTAATCAGTGGTATGATTCTCTCTGTGTGTATTAGGCTCCACAGGGCACAGGTACGGCCAGAGATAAAATCAGGTGCTGAGGTCTCAGAGAACACAGAACTGACTAAGCAGGTACATCAAGAAATGCTGGCTGACTGCCTTCTGCCTAATCCATCCTGTTATTAAAAAGACAGTAAAACTCATCCATTCACAGATGTCATAAATCTTAAACAGATCTTACAATAACACAGTGCAGGTGCAGTTCATTGCTGACAGCCAGAAAAGTTCATCTTATTAAAAAAATACTTGCTATTGTTTGAGGTCTGTAGTATGCCTATTAACAATTATAATATTATTAAATTCAAACCCAAACTTCTTCAGATAAACTTAGCTCATTGGAAAATTGGAAATATTGAAGTTTACGACTATATTTAGTTTTCTAAAATACTGTTAGACCAAGACAGCCAAGGTTAGATGGTGGCATTGCTCATATTGACACTGCAGTAATGGCGAATAAAATAAAATCAACAGGTAAATAAGACCATACACCTAAATCTGAGCAGCTTCACAGAAGTCAACACACATCTGTCTTTGTTACAAGCAAAGAAGTGAGGGCACTGGAAAGTGAAGAACTAGATGGGCAAAAAATCCCTAGAAATTCAGCTTTTCTGAGAGCATGAAGAAAACTGCAGGGAGAGTGAAGGGGACTGTGGGATAAATAAAATTTGCCATCATATTGATTAAAGGAGTAAGTTGTTTATTTTTGCCTTTGACTCTTGGAATGATAAATGTAGGACTCTGAAAAGTGGCAGAACAATACCATTTGCTTAAAGGCAGCATGGGCAATGGGTTAAATAGAAAGACCTCCACACTGACAGAAAAGAATGGCAATGAAAGTCCCATGGCATGACTAATCACACACCACATAACATAGAGAGAGGTAATGCACAGCACTAATGCATATTTAGTAAGCAAGAAAGGCTGTTTTCATACAGAAAGCACATTTTGGAATTCAGAAGGTGGGGGCTAAGTTGCAGCTCTGCCACTGATGTGTTACTTGCTGTCGTCCTAATTTAACTCTCTCCAAGAGTGGGACAGCAACACCTTTTTATCCATCCTCATAATTCCTGTGGTGACACTTATGACCTTTCGCACAAGTCACGACCTGGCTTTAACAACTTTTAAAATGTGGATCTAAGGCAGATTCTAATCTCTATAGGAGACTGGAGGAAATAAACCCCTATGACACAGATTGGGAAGTACAGGGAAATATTGGTGGTTTATTGTTCTGCAAGGGAAGCAGGACTTCTTATATATCAAGACCTCCCCCAAGATCTCTCAGAATACCAGGACAAAGGGAAGTCACAAAGGAAGCTTTGACCAGGGACAATGGAAAAAAAGGTGGTTTCTTCCCAGCATTTTTCCCATAGAAAAATCATGAACATAAATAACTGCAAACTGAATAGGCTGGAAATGGATGTTTGTGCAATGGGCAGGACAAAAGTGGGAATCAATTTCTGAATACCTAATCACAGAGCACAGTGGAATGGTGATAATGAAAGGATTTGAGATAGAGGGCTTATCAGATGCACCAGACACACATGGGGACATGTACAGACTAGTGCGTAAAAGCCAAAGCAAAAAGGTGAGCTGAACAAAACCAGACTCAAATTGTCAAGGTCAGAGAAACTACATAAGAGAGATGCAACAGCTTGGGAGGCTGGAAAAGGTTTTGTCCTATCTCTTACTTCTATTTAGTAAAACTTCTCACACAAGACCTTTTTCTGGCTTTTTTACTTTTAAGTGAAAAGCTGGGGTTTTTAGCTGCAGGACTTGGATTTGAACTTTTTACTTGCCATATATATATATTTTATTCTGTATTGCAAGGCATAGAAACACTGCCTTTCTAGATGGCATCTCAAATATAAGCTTGAAAACAGAAGGTTTGCATCTGTAGTGCCAGCTGCCATACAGGAATGAAAACAAAGGTTCCGGATGTTCACATCCTTGAGCTCACTGGGGAATTTTTCCTCTTTCTCTACAACAGATTCTTAAAGGATTGTGTATGTGAGACATGAGGTCATAGGAGCCCTTCCTGACCCATTCATCTCTTCCCATTCCACTTTCATTTGCAGTCATGATCATCAGTATCTGTAGGCTGAAGATGTGTAGGTTGCCACAGCTGTGTATTTAGAACTGTGACACTGAGATAGTGATGATGTGGAAATATATTAAATGTGTTCATACTGAGTTAGCTTTCCACATCTGTGCAGCAACAAGCACTTTCAAAACTCATCAAGAAAAGAGAAATTAGATAGTACCTGCATTTGAAACTCTGAAAAAGTTTACAAATAACAGAAGCATCCTAGGCTGTGGCAGTATGGAGGTCAGAGGGAAGATAAATTTTTTTTAAGTTTTAGTGTAAGAAATTTGATGTGTTATAAAGATTGTGAAACAGCATGTGCAGCAGTCTATGTTTATGTCAAAAAAATATAAATGGACATAACTGAATTTTGATACTTTCATTTCATTATCTCTGTCATCTGTCATTTTATCTGACTGGAGATGGGAGGTCTTCCTTCCCCAGTTGTACCAGCTCTGAATACAAATACACTGAGAGCTTGAACTGCAGTTAAGCAGAAGATATTAATCTACAATCCTTGACCCTCCCAATGCCTGTGTCAAGATATACCCTTTCTTATAGAATTATGGAGCATCTATTTTCAGTGTAAACTTTTTTTTTTTTTTTTTTTTTTTTTTTTTTTTTTTTTCTGCAGAAGTCTTTAAGGACAAAAAGAAAACAAAGCAGAAATAATGTAAAAGAATTTGGGGAGATAAAGAGGGAGATTAAGACAAGAGTGAGTGAAAGGACAAGCAGAGAGAAGTACAAGAGCAGGAGCAGAGCTGAAAATTTGTAGGACAGAAAGGTGACTGCAATAATGAGCCCCTCAGCAGACAAAAACCTGCCCTGGATTGTGAGTTACTCAAAGCAGCTCCAGGAATCTGAGACCCCAAGCTGGGCTACTTTGTATGCTTCTTGCTGCACCAGTACCAAGATTGCACTTCCAGCTCCCAGCTGCTTCACAGCAGTGCTGGGGATTCAGTTCTGAGAGAAGAACCAAAATATTTGTCTGTGTTTGTGTGTGCAGTGCACAGTGAGCTCCTTTCTCATCTCTGTGAAAAAACTGTGAGATGGGGAAGAGAAATAATAAAGGCAATAAAATCAATGACCAGACTGTCTTACTGCATGTGTGGGTTATGGCTGGGGTAGAGTTAATCTGGTGTGGGGTTGTGTTCTGGGTTTGTGATGAACACAGGATTGAAGATACAGAGATGTTTTTCTTATTGCTGAGCAGGATCACACAGAGCAAAGACCTTTTCTACTTTTCCTGCAGTCAGGCCGGGGAGGGCATGGGGATTCCAGGGAGGGTGGGAGGAGACACAGCCGGGACAGGTGACCACAACTGACCAAAGGGATGCGCCAGAACTTACTGTCTTGGGTTGCAATTTGTAACTAAAAATCTGTATTCTATTTTCCATGTTGAAACCACTTGGGGAGGTGTTTTCTTTGTCTCTTGTATAACCCATTCCTCATCACTCCAGGGGGAGGGGACAGGTGTCCTGTTAATGGCCCAGCTGTTAAAACCAGGTGGGGCAGTGTTCTTATCTCTTCCACCACCCCTCCTCCCTCCAGGGGATATCTGCTGTTCATGGGCCATCCAGGCTCACTGCAGGGCTGATACAATTCCATCATCCCGTGGGGAGAGGCTCCACCCAGGAGGAGGAGCCAAACATTCCTATCTGGATAAAACCTGAGAGTCAGAACACCAGCACAGCCTGTTTGCACTGGATTCCCAGAGGAAAACCAGACCCATCTCACCACCACTGGACCCTTCTACAGGATCATCTCTGCTCCAACAGAACTACATCTGTCACTGCAGGAGGACTGAATTAGACTGCTCCCAACACCCTGAGCAACAGGGTGTCAGGTTGTGTTCTGACTCTGTCAGGGTTTCTAGGATTTTTGTTTGTTTGGTTGCTTGGTTTTTTGTACTACTACATTTGTATTTTTAATATTCCTAGTAAAGAACTGTTATTCCTATTCCCATATCTTTTCCCGAGAGACCCTTAATTACAAGATTATAATAATTTGGAGGGAGGGGGTTTACATTCTCCATTCCAAGGAAAGCTCCAGCTTTCCCTGGCAGACACCTGTCTTTCCACACCAAGTCAATTATGGCATCATGCTCAAGGTATAAAGTTGGGGGAAGAGGAGAAAGAGGGGAAATTAAACTTCAATAACATTTTTTCTTGTTGGGGAGGAAGAAAGGGAAAGACTTCTTGCAGAAATAGACTACCATGTACATATCAAGTTATGCAATTGGCTGCTCCACTAAATCTGACTATGATATAGTAACAAAAATGATAAAATATGTACCTGGCTGGAATATTAATTAAATATGTTTCTGGATTGAGCTGGAAAATGAATTAATGGAAAGTAACTTGGCTTAGTAGACTCAAAGGACTTAAGTTGGAAAGCAAAAATACCATTTGCCCTTTGATTTCTGGATTCCACTCTGTTGATATTTTAAATCTTTCTGCTGCAGCCAAGGGACAGATCTCTGCTTTGAATGAAGGCTGAGATTCACATTTAGTTTATTTGTTGGTTTGTGATGTTTTTTCAATAGCTGGAATTATTCAGAAAACAACTGAGACAGCAAAAGGAGCCATTTCCTCCCTGTGTGTGCAGTGTTTTCCAGTCACAGAGATTTGCACACCCCCTGTGTATTTTTCAGCAGAGAAAAGTTCCCCTTGTAGCAAGTTTAAGACTATGAATAACATATTTTTCTTTTTTACCTGCTGCTGATTCCAAGATAATGCTCCACAGCTCCACAGAGACAAAAGTTTGGGACAAAAAGCCAGAAGATCAAGACTTTCCAAGTGTAATTCTTCACTGAACAATTTATCTTTCCAATCCAGATTCTGATTTACATTTCATCTATGTACTTTTCCACATTTGTCTCTATAGTTTTTCAGTTTTAAGTCTAGCAGAGACCATTGCTGGAGGACTCAAGTAAAGTGTCCCAATGTTTGATTATTTTCACTCCAAAGAAACATGCCTTGTGTTGTTTGAACAAACAATGACTATGTCTCTCATTTTGCCTATTTTTACCAGTGAAAGTGCCTCATTATTATTTTCTTCTATACATACAACATTGTTTTATTTGGTTTTTGAAGCATTGTTTTCTTCTATACATACAGCCTTTTGCAAATCTTGTGAGTGATGCCCTATGTGAGCATCAGTAGAGGGGAAAGAGAATCACAATTCTCACAGCAGGAAGGGGATGAAGGAAACTTCCTATCTTTGGGTGGGTTTTTTTTTTTTTTTTTTTTTTTTTTTTTTTTTTTTTTTTTTTTTTTTTTTTTTTTTTTGTTATTTTTCCCTTTCTGATAGCAGCAGCTGCAGAGCTGAGGGACGTTCATGTAAAGAAGGATGTCAGTGTGGCAGCTTGTCAAGAGGAGTGCAGGGTGTTTGAAGAAGTTGTTGAAAGAGAACCAGTGGCATGAGAGAAACATGCAAAGCCCCTTATAGCAGCAAAATCATCCTGGATTAGAGAGAAACAATGGGAAAAGGTCACAACCAAGGCAGGGAACTTCCAGGTTTGTCTTTTAGCAGTGGAAAGATGCAGCCATAGATAACATCCCTCAGAATAACCAAGCTGAATGCCCTGTTCTGTTCTCAGGTCCTCCTTCCTGAGCAATTCGAGGAGCTGTTCACTTTGAAGTGACTGGATCACACAGAGGATTCATCCTTCCCTTCAAGAAAATAACCTGGCTTTTTGTTTTGTTCAGGGTGTAACTCATTCTTTGTCTCCTCATGGTGCAGAACTTTCCCAGCTGCATGAGCTGAATTGGTTTTAGGCAGAGGATAATGAGGTTTTGTGTTGGTTACACAAAAACTTGGATTTGGTTTATGATGCGCAGGTGAACTTGTCTGTGCAACTTCCTCATGAGAGGAGAGAACAATATAATTTTTCAAACCATAAAAGGATGGGCACCTGAGAAACTGGAAAATCAAATCATTCAATCTGTTCTCCCTTGCCTGATATTTTATTCATGCTAATGTAGATCCAGACTTTTACTATAATACATTAGTTAGAAAGCCAATCTAGAAAAACATTGTGTCTAATTACTTTTTTTTTTTTTTTTTTTTTTTTTTAACTTGGTTGGCTTCTTGCTGGTTTAGTAACTTCCTGAGAAACATCTAGTTCTGGTCCAAACCAGTCACAGAAATGGAGAACCCAAAGACAACAGTGAGATAAGAGTCAGCAGGGCTGGGAAGGATCACTTTATCTGTGATTGGGAAAGGAGTAATTTTTCCATGACTGTCATTGAAGATTTCAGAGCATTTTTTTAAAGTGATTTGAGTAGGAAAGATGACACAAGCTAACTCTGGATAGAGGACCAAAAACCCCTCATAAATTAACAAATTGTGATATGCTGTAGTAAGTAGTTATCCCTGTCCAGATTTCTTTTTTTTTTTTTTTTACACACCATTTGCCAGGTAACAGTTCCTGGCAGAACACAGCACTTATCCCAAGATTCATGAAAACTTAATGGGGCTTGATTTCAAAAGCCCAGAGACAAAAATAGGTGGTGGAAAAAATATCTTAACATGGAGTGTTTTGTAAAAACCTCTTGTGTCTCATAAGATAATATCTTACAACATCAATTTTGTCCTTGTTTTCTGTTAGCTCCATCCTGCTACATTATCTTTTAATGAATCTCTCTTCCGTTTTGCTGACCTGAATAGTGACAAATCCCTTTTCCTGTTTCAGGGGATTGAGCAGAAACATCCTGCAGAAGACATCCAGATTCCCAGATAACCCTCAGCCAAGAGGCCTCTGCTCCTCCCAAATCTCCCCATCTGAACAGAGTCATCCCCTGCTGCCGTTCTGGATAACCCCACAAAATCATGGCTGATGCAGAAATGGGTGAACAAGACTAAATGTTGCCACCTGTCAGTGGACTGAAAGGATTTATCAAATCAGGCAAAAGTAGAAAAGAAAAAAAGAAAATAAAAAGAAATATCTATGGTCACAGTGTTGTACACTGACAGTAGATCAGATCCCCTGCTATCCATCTTCCCTCCTGCTCTATTTCATCTCTGACATCCTTCACCTGAATTTATGGAAATTTTGGTAAATTTAATTAGACATTGACAGAAGTTTTCCTCCTAAGATGTTAAAAAAAAATCACATTTTACCATCCATTTTTAAATATCACACCATGACAACATTACAATCATTCAAATTTCATTTTCTGTGTACTCTAGAGCCTGGAGAGCTTTATGCTGAAAGATAATTTTCATTGCTAAGAATGAAGTATCACCATTTGTATGTAGTGCAGATATCCTAATAATAATTTTAAAAAAATATTGTCTCCACTTGGAATAGTTAAGTACACTTTAATTAAATCAAAACCTCTGAGTTTGTAAATGATTTGAAATCTTTTTATACCAAAGCCATTTTATGGGATATTTGGTCTTTATAAGATTAAGGCATTTATGCTTGTACATAAAATAAAATTAAAAAATAAAATCACTCAGAAAATACAGAGTTTAAAAGCCTCTAGGAGTGGTAAATCACAGATGTTTTAAAGATCACTGCTTAGATCTCCCCCAAAGTCATCTGAGCCTTATTTTGGATCAGCCTAAGAACTTGGGTTTGTCTCCTGGTCATTTTACTGGAACTTTAGAAGAAAAAGTTCTATTCCTATGCCATTTCTTACTTACATTACCAGCATGCAGGTTAAAAATTTACTTAAGCAAGAGTAATAGAAGGCATGTAAAGAAACACATCATCATCATCATCTGATTTTTAGAAAGAAAAGAATCTAGAAGAAAACCCAGCAGAAAAAGAGTTCAAACTGGGATGATATTTAGCCACCTTCATTTAAGGACAGTCTGGAATATATTGCTCAGAATTCATGACAGCATTTAATTTTATCTTTACATTAGGTGACAATCTCACAGGCTGAGTGAGTGAATCTGGACTAAGACAGCATTTCATAGCAAATGCCCTGGAGAATCAGCTGATGCTGTATTTCAGTTCATATTGCATTTATTAGCAGAATTTGAATAATTCAGAGAGATTTATAGCTGGGAGTGAAGGAAGCTGTTTTCCACTGAACTGATACAGGAACCTCTTCATAACACGTGGCTACTCTGCCACAGGTACCCACCTATAAAACTGGTATAATGAGACTTATGTTCCCATGCAACATCAATTAATGTTTTTCCTCTGTCAGACACGTCATTAAGTTTCTTAGTCCCAGTTCTGGATAGGAAATAAATATTTCCATGGACTCTGCAAGGCATGAGATATGTTAAGCTGCCAATCTCCATAAGTTAGAGCTGGATCTTGTTTTCCTTTTCCATAGATGTTTTGCCCTAAATGACAAGAATTAGAATTTAATACCAGGGAAAACAAACAGACATTTAATTAGCCAAATGTTGTATTTGTTCTGCCAAAGATTTGCTCCCTCCTGTATCTACATTCCATATTTTTGGTCACTTAAAGAGAGAGAGAGAGAAAACCCAAATAAACCTGATGGAGTTTTCTCTGTAACATCCATATCTGATAAAATTACTTAACAGGATTTTTGCTGTAATGCTTTTCCACTAAAAACCAGCTTAAAAACCCCTTCTTCAATTTATTAGGTTTTAAAAAAAAATCTGTTATCCTGTTTTTCTGTTTAGGGAATTTATAAGTGGCAAGAGCAGGGCAGGAGTCCAATAAGTTTTGAGCAAACAGTAATGTCTAAGAGGATCTCAGGTATCCCACTTTTATCTCCATTTTTTAGACATGGGGACAAATGTGAAGACTTTACAAACGGGGTACTGGGCTTTACACCTGAGGCTGGATCACTATTCAAAATGACTAGATCTTCCCAAAGTAGCTGGGTAAATGCACACACTGCTCAGCTGTGCCTCGAATCAACACCACATTTTGTATTCAGTGTGTTTGTGCTGATCACAGCTTTCAGTCAGGTCAATCTCATCTGCTTTGTTTACTAAACACCACATGTATCACACCATGCCAGTTTTTATTGATTTGAATTTCATGCAATTCCACTGAATGCTGCAAAATGCTATGGCTGAGTCTAGCACTTCAGATTAAAGCTGCCAAGAGTTGCATATAAACAGCAATATTTTTAATTTTACAAAAAAGTATTTAAGAGCTACTGTGACAGCAGGATGAATGGTCAGTGCAGAGGAGGTTCTCATTTTTAGCTGATGGTCTGTGTTATATTCTGTATTCCCAAATTGTGCCTAGGCCTAAAAATCATTATCTAAACTCACTCCAGCAACTTGGAACATAGTCCTGTATGCTGCTAGCAGCTAAAATCCAAGTGTGCAGGTCAGCTGCAGAGAGGGAGAATAAGAAATAAAACTAAAACTTGAGGCTGTTTAGCACAATGGATGTAAAGGGATGCACCTGCCAAGGACCCCCAGCTCAACGTCTGCAGGGTGTCACCACAGCAGAGACATGGCAAACAACCTCTTAAGGTTATCACAGCTCTTTATAAAAAGTGAACTGATCTGGGTTCTGCACCACCCTGGGCCTTACATAGTGCCTAGGGCAGAATGACAGATCCCATACAATGCCAATAGTTCAGTATTTGAAAATAGCAGAGGTGTTTGTGAGAATTATTATGAGACTCCAGCCAGTCAAAAAATACTCAGGTTATTTCCTTGTTAGAGCTGCAATTTCTTTAAGGAAAAAAAAAAAAAAAAAAAAAAAAAAAAAAAAAAAAAAAAAAAAAGACCTTGTGTTTTCAAACCCAAAATTTATCACTCTGCTTAGAGACAAACAATTCGGAACCAAAACTCCATTTTTGAGTGAGCATCAGCCAAATCTCTTCCAATTATTGCTTGGACTGCAGTCAGACAATCCTTTCTGAAATCATGCTGAGTTTTCCAGAGTGCTGACACATGAAGTCCCAGGTGAGGTGCAGTGATGGGTTGTTAGTTCCATGAAAATCAGGGATCAAACTGCCTTGCTTTTCACTTGTATCTCATTGCCTGAGCTGACTTGGCCAAGATCCCTCCATATGAATCTTTCCATACTCATCACTTACATAATGAATATAAAATTATTGGGGTGTCAGTCATGAAGTTCCTCCCAATTGGGTAACCTTGTTTGACCTACAAATCTGCCGTATGCTGAAAACAGACTCATGAACTTACCTCGAGTTCATTGAGCTTTACTGAATTCAAGGGAGTTCCAAACTGGGGCCTTGTGGGGCCAAGTTTAAGATTTTACACCTGGGGAAAACAGGCAAGTCTGAAAGTAAAGTGTAAGAGCTTCCATTGCTTTCCCAAAAAAGGTCAGTTTGGTTATTTATTTAGAGAAACAAGACATTGCCAGTCACCAGCTGGGTATTTCAGCACCTGTTAGGAGCACCAGCACACAATCTGAAAAAGAGGAATCAGGAGCACAGCTCCTGAGTGACCTGAAATGCTCTGTACAGTTTAATAATCTACACCCAGGTTTGGGCACACAGAAGAGCCCAGGGAATATCCAACCCTCCTGCAAAGTGCACTCTTCCCTTCTGGAAAGTGTATTAGAAAATATATCTGAAAAAAACTGGGTAATCACTGTCCTGATGTTTTGTTTGCCCATTCCTTCACAAGCCTTGTGGCCAATCCCCACGGAAAAACTGATATTTCAGACTGGAAAGAAGATGGTTAAACCAAAGCCCACATCTTCAATAGAGACAGAAAAATCACTAATCTCTGCTGCATCCCCTCAGATTCATTTCCCATTGGGCTCTCAGGCAGCATAATCACCGTTCTGAGATTTTCTGGAGGCTACTTTACCTTATTAACCTCCAAAATAGATCTTCTTTTACGATTATTAGACAAATCACTCTCCTATTTCTTTATCTCAGTTGCACCTGCTCAACTGCATTGTGTTCAGTTACAGAGCTCAGAGAGAGGCTTTCCTGAGGTAAAAATCAAATACAGGACACAGGGAAAGGATTTTTTTTGTGTGTTTGAGACAGAGAAAAGTGGAATGGGCTGCTTACAACAAATATCCCTAGGTTAATTAAAATAAACTCAAAATTGTTTCTCATACCAAAATCAAATATTTAATTTTAAATTCTGTGTTGTATTAACCCTTCCATTTATTTTATATTTCAAATGGAATTTAATATTTAGAATATTTTACAGCACCAACATAAAGCATCATCAAATTTTAAATATTGATTATAAATTTTTAATATAAATTTTCTCCCTACTTCTTAAGAAGTAGTTGGAATAACTTATCCTCTTTAGATAAATTAAATTTTGATAAATATTTATTCATCTGTATGTAACTAAAACGGATAGTTACTCGAACTCAGCACAGCTGAAGAGAAAAACAGTATTTCTTCTCTTTGGCTTGTATTTGAAGAGTTATTGTGATGGTCCAAATGTAAAAAGAAACAAACAACAAAAAACCTGATAATTAATTTTTTGTTTGTTTGTTTATTTTGTGTTTATTTTGTCTATATTTCAACAGACTTTGATTTCAAAATAAGATCTTTTAACTATAACAAGGAGGGTTTTTTGTTTTATTTTGGGTTTTTTGTTTGTTTTTCTTTTGGTTTTTTGTTGTCATTGTTTGTTTGTTTGTTGAGGATTTTTTTTGGGTTTTTTTGTGAACATGAAGATGAATCCCCAAGAGAAGAATGTTCATGGTCACACTAAATCTTATTTTGACATCCTGGACACTCCAGTTTATACAACTTTAGTCACTGATTTCTTTTACAGAAATACCCTGAGAGTCATTTCAAGAGGCATTTGTGTCAAGCTGGGAGCCAGCAAAGCACTTAACTTGGTGTATTTAATAAAATGCATTGAAATCACTGTGTCAGCCTGAATGCTTGAACATAAGAATGTGCTCAACTGCTCTGATGAATTACTACAGATCAGAAGTTTTATCATCACTGGAGTCAGGAGAGGTCTTCAAATTTGTCACTTCTCCCCTCTTTTTAGCCCATTGTTCGAGTGAAGCTTTATAACTGGAAGGTTTTGGACTGTGATCCATCACTGGAAGGATGTGGAACATCAGATGGTTTGATCACTTAGTTTTAGCTTTTAAATAACAGTAATAGATTTCTGCAAGCTGTCCTCCCTTTGGCTGTCTGAGGTAGTGATTTCCAGCCTAGGGCTTGCCTTGGAGTCACCAGCTGCTCTTTTTGTCAGCAGGTCAAAAATAGGGGAGGTGTGACATCTTGAAGTCAAAGCCTTAAATCTGTATGGCTGGGCTCTGTGCAGGAGGTGAGCACAGAGCCATTCTGCACCCCTGGGGGAATTCCTGGGTTTGGAGTGGTGCCTCAGCACTTTGCACAGTCTGTGGAGTTTCATGCGTTGACGTCAAGTCACCCTTTGTCCCCCAGTGCCTCCAGGGTGAGTGGGTTGTGGTTTTAAGCAGAACAGAAGAGCCAAGCCCTGTCTACTCTCCCAGAGCACAACTTCATGGCTTTCACTCCCTCTTCCATAATCATGGAGTGGTTTGGGTTGGGGACACCATAAGGATCACACAGTTCCAACCCCACTGCCACAAGACACCTTCCACTGTCCCAGGTTGCTCCAAGTTCCATCCAGCTTGGCCTTGGACACTTCCAGGGATCCAGGGGCAGCCTCAACTTCTCTGGACACCCTGTGCCAGGGCCTCCCCACCCTCACAGAATTTCTTCCCAATACCAATCTAAACCTGTTTTCACACTGATCTAATTGATCCACTGCCTTATCTCAGTGCTGTGTAAGACCTGAGCAATACTAATGATGTCAAGATCATTAAAGATGTGGTTCTTTATGAAATTAAATATCCAGAGTAGGAATTCCCCTGAGCTCAGTCACCCAGGAGTGAAACACAAGTGAGTATCTAATGCCAAAGGAGAGGAAAAGAGTTAATCACCTCCCGTGATACCTCTCCCCAGTGCTTAGTGAAAGAGTTTAGTTAAAAACACATAAATCTAGAGACAGCAGTCGAAAAATTAATTAGCTACAAGGGCAAGGCATAAAGAAGGTTTAGATATTCACGTTCTATCAACAAGTTATGCAAGCAGGTATGTAATTATTTGGGCTTACAGGCACTTTTTGAGATATTTTTCAAGGCAACTAATAAGACTAAAGGTAGAGATGACTACAGAGAGAAAAATTTGAGGGGCTTTTGCCTTTTTGTCATAAAATTCCATACATCACACAGTATTTGTTATTCCATTATTCTTTTTTACAATGGAACACTGAATGCAACTGCTCTGGAGAAATTCTTGCCTTACAATAGATTGAAATTGAAAAACATTAAAGTTTATGGCAATAATTCTTCAAGTTATAATTGCCTTTCCATACCAGAGATTTTTTTCCTCGTGTAAAGCTATCAAATGTTTAATAGCAGACCTTTACATAAAAGCAATTTTATTAAACAAAATGTAAAAATACAGCTGCTTACATTATTGGCATCAATCCTTTGGAAGCTGGCTGGAAGTGCAATTACTGCTTATTTCTAAGGGAGAGAAATAGAATAACTTTAAAAAATATATTATTTGATATTTTTCAATATCATATAAATGTAAATGTAAACAAATTATTCCCAGGAAAAAAAAAAAAAAGACAGTATGTAAAGAACAAAATAGTGGTTTCTAGTTTATGGCTGCAATATTCTCAACTGCTACATTTGTTCACCCTCTGCAGCAAGAAGCTGAACACTGTGAGAGAGAGTGACAGGGAGCTCTGGGAGACCTTTTGGGAAGCTGTCTCAGGATAAAATGCTCTGCACCAACTCATCTCTTTGCTCTGGAGTGACAGCAGACCTACATCTCAAAGAAGGAGGCTGCAACATCTCCTGGCAACAGACCATCTGCTCTGTAAAGCTGCAGGTCAGAGCTCTGCTGCGAGTTTTTCAGTTGTGTGATTGGAAATTCTCAGCAGTGATGGAGAAGTCGTCTTGCAGAGCCAATGATCAGTCATTAGATTTTCCTCCATCTTTTAAAAAAAGCCTGAAGACTTTTTCATTTTCATGTTTTAGATAAAACATACTGGAAAGAAGAATTGGTTGTCAAGTTTTCAACTTCCAAGGATTTTGTGTGGGAGCCTCGAGTTCACATCCATTCCTCAAAAAAACAAGCAAACAAACAAACAAAAACTGTTAAAAGAATGAAGTTAGTCTGATGGCAAATCACTTAAAAGAGGAATGCCTCAATAGGAACTTGTGGCTAAATCCTAGGTTATCAGCATCTGGCAGGAAGCAAATAATTCTTACTGCATGCACTGTAAGAGAAATGCTGAAAAGAACATAACTGCATTTTTTTTTTTTTTTCAATTTATTCACTGACTTTCTCACCAGACATTTCTCTTTGAATTATGAAGTTTAGCTTTTTCTTCTAAGCCCAGAGCAGAGGTTTCCCTATTCACATATCAGGAAATGCTTCTCTAAGAAGCTTGGAAATGGCTGCCTGGGCTGGACTTTGGGTTTGAGAGATGTTTTTCCATGGAAGGGCAAGATGAATGAGTGGAAGGTTACATGGCTCCAAGGTTTGTAAGGCACAGAATGTATCATGTGTGTGTGTCTGGAGAAAAGTGCCAGTGCCAGCCATTGGACCCATTCCCAGGCTGCTCCACATCTCTTGTCTCATCAGGAATAACCTGGTTTGCTTCCCTTAATTTATTTATATTGTCAGGGATGGCACGTGGACATGGAAAACTAATGGACGTGACAAAGAAATTGCTGGATGTGGCATACAGAATTATCTCAGGATAACACAAGAGGCTGACAGAAGCTGTAGAAGGGGCTGTGAGGGATGACAGGAGTTCAGAGGTGGTGACAGGGGAAGTTACATCAGTAAATGGGCAAAATCCATAGATAATAGGAGAGGAATATTTGGGATCTTTCTAGGAATAAAACCTGATAGGAAAATCAAGGTAACCATGTTGCATTAGGATTTATACCATGTATTGATAAGTTTCTCTCTTCTTGGTTTTATTATTCCAGTGCTTCCTGTTATTCTATATAGTAGCACTTCAATATTTATAAGATGAATTGATTGCATATATTTTTTCCTGCCATACATCAGAACTCACCACTGCTAGAACATTAATTTGCACTGTCAAGACAAATGTACACATGGAAAAATGAGATATTAATGAAACCAACACCTCAGGCTGTATGTGCCTATACTCAGTGGTGTAAAATGTATTGTCTAAGTTGCATGCATTTCTAGTTGTTCTTGCCTGCAAGTGTGTATATATATATATATATATATATAGTGTTATAGGGGAATGATAACAAGGATTCTTCCTAATGCCTTTTGTGACTCAATGTAATGTGTATATTTATTATTAAAAAACAAATTAAATTAAGAACTGAAAGTACTGTGGGCAAAGAGGGACAGCTAAACCCATCCCATTTTAACTTCTTTCAAATATCAAAGCTTCTAGCCTTTCTGTTGACAAGCTCAAAAACAGTGAGGTGATCAGGAAAACAATAGCAAAATGAAGCCTTAAATCAAAAGAGGTGCTTAAGAGACCAAAACGTGGGTTGATGAGGTTATAAAATATGCTGAGTCCACCTGATTTTATGAGACTTCTGCTATGTACTTAGTGCAAATATTTTAAATTACTAAACCATTGACACAGGTTAACACGTGGCCAGAGTGTTACCAGCCTCAAATGTGTCAAACCTCTGCGGGTCCAGCCCTTGCAGAGTGGCTTAAAATAATCTGTGGGACTGCTCTTCAGGTGTGTTTTGCAAAAGTAAAAGGTTTAATAAATGAAAAGTAATAAATATATGTTAGAGAAACAAAAGAGAAAGCCTCTGACACCCTGTTGAGACACACTAAAAAGCCCTTGAGTTATTTTTTTCTGTCACTTATCTGCCTAAGGATCGAGGATGGTTCTACTGGCAAACTGCCAATAGGGAAGAACAGTGACAAGGTCCAACAGGGGCTTCTCTCTTGGCACTGAGTCAATCACTGTCAGGACAGCAAAGACATTTCTGGGTCCTTTACTTTATAAGAAATGCAAGGGGTGAGTCTTAATCCTTCCCCTATTTTGAAACACCTGCTGTGAGCGTGGGGTGCTGCAGTGATACACCCCACACCCCCAGCAAGTGCTTCCAAATAGGGAAAGAGTCTCAGTTTGACTTTGGATATGTTAGGAAGTTTACCTGGAAAGTTCTGTGGTTTTCTCATTGTAATTGGCTTGGAGCCAGCCCAGAAGCGTGGATTGGACTCCGAGAATGTAACTCAAAGACTGTTGTTCATCTCATTGGGCTAAGGGCTAAAAAGCCCACCTAAGCTGTTAAGTAATAAAGAGAGAGAACAAAGAAACTCTATGTTTTTTTGGGGTGTTTGTAGCAGGGTGTCTGAGATTTCTCAGCTTTTCATTTGTTTTCTGTAATGTTTGTTATTTTGTTTTTTTTATTTATTAAACCTTCTGATTTACAAAATACCTTCAAGGAGCAGTCTGGCTCAAATTAATTATAGCCACTTTTCTGCCAGGCTGGCCCTCATGAAGAGGTATGGGTCAAACCCATAGGGTGCATGACAACAAACCATATTTTCAGGATTTTGGGAAAGATGCAGGACTTAATTCCACACTAAGATGTTTGTGTCAGTGCCTGATTTTAGCAGATCACTGAAAAAAACCACAGAGGAATAGCCCAAATCTCAGAATCCAGGGATGCCAAGGGTCTGGTCTGTCAGGCTGCAGTCCAGCTCCAGGCTGAGAGCTGCCTGGCTGAGCTGGGAGTCCCCACCCTGCCATAGAGCAGGGAGAGCAGGAGGCAACACAGCCAGAACCTTCTCTCGACCTGTCACTGTTGGACATGAAAGACTCCAAATAATTCAGAAGGCAAAAGTGTAGAAAAATAAGGCTATTTATTGTCTAATTCTTACTACCTTTTATAAAGTGTTCTGATACAGACTTAACATGATTGGTGAATAGGAACTCTCTAATGCTGTTGGTTAAACTACGAAACCAGAAAACACCAGCTGGACAGAGATTGCTTTGAGAAAGGATAGTTGTTTACAAAGATTGTTTTGAGAAAAGACTTTTTTGAGAAACTTTTCCGTGGGAAAGTGTTAGCAGCTGCTAAGCAGGTTAAAATTCTCTCAGGCCCACAACGACTGGGAGCGTTTTGGTGTGAGTAACTCCTGCCCAGCTCAGAGCTGGCTTGTGCCCATCCTGCCTGAGTTCACTCTGTCTCAGCCCACCACTACAAAAATGACTTTCTAAGGCCATTATTGTCACACTACATCAAATTCTTACTCTCACACATTTTTTTTTTTTAGCCAGCTGGAGAGAGAGCACGTAATCTTTCTAGCCAAAGACCTAAAGGAGTGAGGACAAAAGACTAAGCTTTCTGCTGAAGAATTCCCTTTTTGCCAGACCTACAGAGAATTTTCTCTACTATTTCTGCCCTCAATCAGAAGGTCAACATAGCCCTGACCTTGTGAATGCTGAGCTGTTCTCCTGCAGATTTAAATGAAGCACCCCAAAGGAAATTCTGAAGTGAAACCACAGACCACAGGTGATTCTTCCTTTTTAAAGTTCATATTTAGGTAAGTACTGCAGGCTTCAGTTGTGAGAAGGTGGAGGTATTATTGTGAGGTCTTGCCATGAAATAGCATCTATGGATTTGGGTTAACTTCAGTGACACACCAATTAAGGATTAAATATCCTAAAAAATAGTTAAGAATAGCTCATTTTATAGAGGAATAATAAGAGGAGAATAAATTGCGATGCAGTACTGAACTTGAATTTGAAATATGGTTCATTTTTAAAAAGAATCTGTGCAAGGGTGATAGAGCTGCTGTAAAACAGAACCTGCCATTTCAGAAATGCAATTAAGTCATCTTACTCTGTCCTCCTGGTTCTAAAATTTCCATTTAAGCAAAACACATCTAGGCAGCACACACAGTGAAAAAAAAAAGTTCAAAAGGAGTCTGGGTAGGAACACTTAATGTCTGCTGAATATTTTGAAAGATGGATTTTGTTCCCAGTGTGAAAGTTAATACAAAATGATCTCCTGTTCTCAGAGAGTTCCATTAGTTTTCATTGCTAAGCCTGACCCTATGTGATAACACATTAATGCTGGCTCTGGACTCAGTCCTTCCAATAAGGAATTCTGGTTTTATCCACAGCCATCAAAGTAAAAATCCAGCAGTGGAGGCCAGAGTCCATGAAGCTGTTTAGTCAAAATATAATCTATTGATTTCATTAAAATATATGCTAATGACCACTCATTATTAATAATCATACTGAAAGGAAGGTTTCAACTACAAAGACTCAGCACTATGTAAAACAGGAGAGATTGTCTTTCTGCAGGGACTGATGAGCAATAATGAAAGTATCACAGAATTATTTGATGAGGCTGTTAGCTGGACCTTTTTGAAAATGCCTTGTTTATCTTCTGCTAAAGTGCTTAGTTAGGAAAGGTTTTTCCCTCCAGGAACACGATGTTAAAATTTGCATAATGATCCTTTTTGTTCCAGCAGCTGTAATTATTAATCTTTTATATCTCAGTCATGATGAACATGAAAAAAGCCCCTGTAAACCTGTCTATAACACAGTGCTGAACTATGCCCATTCAGAGAACAGTGTTTGGTGTTACATCTGGCTCTGTGGACCTTGTAGGACCCAATAGTGGTTCCACACAGCTGAACCAATTATCATGTTATAAAGCATGAAAAAAAGAATTCCTTTCAAAATAGTCCAATAACGTTCAGCACTGCAATTTCTGTCCAGCATGGATTTCTTTCTGGTACACAGTAGCAATGTTTTTGTGAGGACAGTGTTTGAAAGTAAAACCAGTGTCCAAGGATTATTTACCAAATTGTAGGAGAACCAATTAAGTAATTGTAACAGGAAACCATAGGTTGCTAGAAAAATAGTTTGTGGGAGACAGAAAAAAAAAAAAAAAAAAAAAAAAAAAAAAAAAAAAAAAAAAAAAAACCAGAACAAGCAAGCGGTGGACAAAAAGTTTATTATGAACCAGAGGAAATGGAGTATGGAAAAACCAGTGGTTTAATTTCCATTCTGCAGTCAAGGACAGGGACATCAACTAAGCTGAAATCTTAAAATTCCAGATGAGAACCATGATCGAAGCCTCACTTTGTAGCCACTGCTGGGTAAGGTACCCCTTCTGCTTGCAAGGTGCTAATTAATCATTATTCACAAAGATTTTTGTCTATGGTCAACAGCCTCCTACAGACTTCTTCCTGATAGTAATGTACACTTCTCCCTCCCAAAACAACCCAACAGTGAATCTCCAGACTGATTGTCATTGCCTTTAAAGTTACTAATCTTTAAAAAATAACACCTCAATATATGTATATCGCAGCCCATATATAATCACAAAATAACCTACATAATGTAAGAGATCCACAACTGCAAAAACTCCCAGGTGGGCTACTTTTGTGAAAATTAAAAGCCACAAACAAACAATTTCTCTTATAAAAAGTTACCGAAACAAAACAAGAAAAACTTCTCTCTCTCAAAAACTAAATAAAGACTATTTTATAAGTAGTACTAATATAAAGTCCAAAGTTTTACCTCTTTATATTATTTATAAGAAAGTTAACATTTTGTAGTAAGAAAAGAAGTTGTTTTAAAAGCTTCATTTTTTTTCTTTCTTTATTTTTTAGCATATATTAATAAAAATATCTGTCTACTTTTATGTTAAACCTGTTTTACCTTTTTCTCCTAATTTTACCTCACAACAACAACAACAAAAACATTCAAATTAGTATATTAAATTTAGCAAACAAAAATAGAGACAAACTATATGTTTAGTGTTTCCACCCAGTTTTAAACTAAAACCTTTACACTGATCCAACATGACTCAGCTCTGTTCTAATATGGACACAACCAAAAGCCAACATGAATATATTACACCCATAGCCCACAGCTAGTATAAGATTTTACTCTTGATTAAAAAGCTGTGGAAGTCATACAACTCTTTTATTCCTGTGTTTGAATCAGAAACACTTCATCAAGTGCTGCTAAAAAATAAATTTATCTGCAGCTGAAAGAACTGAACCACGAAAATTCAAGACTAAAATTGGCATGGGATCTACAGTAATTAATAAGCACCTAATCCAGAAATGTCTGGGAAGCTCTGGCAGAAAACCTTACTAACCTTTCATGTCTTGGTATGGGCAGTGAAAGCTTTCAAGACACCTGCAGTTCTTGAGCTGTGAGCTGCCCACTAAAAAAGGCAGTACTGGGATAAGGCAGGCTGCAGTGTGCAGCTGTTCTTAAACCAGGAGAGTGAGGGGAGCTTTGTGAAAGACAGAAAATAATAATAATCTACATTTGCAAGGAAAAGGAAATCTACACACCTGCTCTGCCCTTTGTTTTCCCTGTTGCTCAGCTCCCCATGAGGTTATGTGGGCCAGGTTGCAATTTCAGAACTCCTAGCTCAAGGCTTTTAAAACACTGTGTGAAAAACCTGAATGCCTAAGAGACCATCCTGGGGTTCCATTGTGAGGGCCAGGCACTCAGGAGTTTGATGCTCCAATACACAGCTTTTAGGGACCAAAGAATTAACTCTGGATTCAAGCCTAAGTAATTAATTGCACTGAAAGTTTAATATTAAAGTAGTTCTTTAGCTATTGTATATACTTTCTTTATTCAAGTGCAAATCATTACCTTCACTCCACCTCTTTTAGAAAAGCAGAGAAAATATTTCTTATTTGGGCTTCAAGCAAAAATGCAAATACAAATACACCATATTTCTTTCCAGCCTTAGGACTTTTTGGTGCATAATGAACCGTACTCCCACTGCAACATTTCATTTAGAAAACACTGTAGCCACATTTTCTTATTCAAAATTATAATATTTTTCATTTAAAATACAAACCAAAACAAGAAGACACTTGACCAAAATCCTGTCAGAATGCCAAGAAAACACCTTTTAAATGAATGTTTGTGGAGTTTGGGTTTCTTCTGATTGCTGTTTTTTGTGCACCAATTTCACCATGAAGATGATACAATTATATACATTAAATATGCTGTTTGAAGACAGCAGGATTATCTGAACATTGTTCTTAGTTTCAACACTAAAATAAACCAAAACAATGTTCAGTTGTAAGAATGGCATGAATAAATCTGTTAAGTAGTTTAAGAAGCATTTAATTAGTGGAGCATACATAAAATTGAGTCTCTTTAACAATGAAAATGGAATAAGTATTTAAATCTCATTGGCACTTTGTTATCTCAGAGTGACAAGAGCTCTGCCTTCTCTTGCAGTTAAATTAAAACCAGCTTTATTCAGAAAAGGTGAAATCCTGGTTCCATTAAATCAGGGGAGTGCACAAGATGTCTGAAACATGGTTCAGGATTTTACCCCTTTAGGTTTCTTAATATCCAGATGCTTTTACAAATTATTACGTCAAACCTTGTTATCTACTGCAAAATGTACTAAATTGCAGATATGGGAAGCAATCTCATTTCCCACCATTATGACTGCAACCTGCAATTGCTGCCTGGAGAGTTTGGCTGCAATGTGTATTGATTCTTCCACATGTGGATGAAGGTAAAAGCTGTTACATAAGTCATACCCTGTTTTATACATAAAATTCAACAACAGCAGCAGTTAGATGGATAATGGAGATAATGTCATCATGAAAGTGTAGAATGATGTTCCCTTGGCTGTGGCCTGGCCAAAGCCTCTTGCCTAAATTGGGGCTGACTATGAAATTCAGTCCTAGGAGCCTTCCCTTGAAGAAGTCCTTCAATATCAGGCTGAGTAGTTTGCTGATGGAGAGGAAATCTGATGGTTCATACAACTATTTTAAAGAAAACATTTTCCATTTTCCATTAACATTTCTTATTTCCAAGAGAGAAGTCCAACAAGTTTGTAAATTGGTATTTTCACAGCACATTCCCCCAGACATGATGTATCCAGGGAGAACAATCCATGAAGGGAAACCAGCTTGTGTAGAAGACTGGGGACTTGAGAAATTTGATTCTAAGATTGCAGTTTGCTATTTTGGAAAGTCAAGTGCACCTTGGCATTTTCACTTGTTAAGTTTCAATAGAATCTCATTTCACTCTCGACATCCATGGATCATATCACTTTATTCTCTTTTCCTAACCCTTCTTTTCTTTCTTTTCCCACTAAATATACACAAATATTTTGTCTCTAGAGGAAGGAATCATGTCCTTTACATACGTAAAATAGAATTTATAGTTTCTGTCTTTTAAAATCAACGTACCTGATTGCAAAGAACAAAGTCTATTCACTACTATTTAAAATCTTAAAATATTTTAAATAATTATTACTTTAAATAATAATTATTAATAAATAATTAAAAATATTTAAACAATATTTTAGTATTTAAAACATAAATCCTCCAAAAATGCATGAGGGTAAAGACCACATCCAAAAAGTCTGATGTAATAGTTCTTTTATCCCTATAGGCACCTATATCCATTGCTATGGATTTCAGTAAAAAACTTTTGGTAGCATATCTTGTAGCAAACCCTGTGAGATTCCTTCAGCACACAGGTCCATTCTAATAAAAATGAGTAAAAAGGCAGGACAAAAAGCTGAATTGGAAATTGATTCCCTGCTGATTTATGTACATATTTTCTATCCCAGTGAAAAATGGAGAAATGAATGCTTTTAAGAAAGGCATTGTCACAGTGGACAGGCTAAGAGGGAAACTGAGAGTATGTCTCCAGATCACAGGAGGTGTGATGGAGTTTCTCCACCACAGAAATGGGGCTTTCCTGCTTGCTCTCAGGAAACAGAGTAATTAGAGATATCAGAGGCAGTCACTGGCATTGGCTTCTTCTTGTAACACTGATTGGAGGATCCTGAGAGAAAATTGCAAGCAAGCTCCGAAGTGTTGGCTATAGATCATATAACATTTATTAGCACCTCCATAAAACAGGATAACTAACTGGAGAAAACAAGAAATTTAAATATTTAATGTCAATTAAAAAAAACCCCAAACAAACCAATCAACCAAAACAAAAAACCAAAAACACCCCCAAAAAACCAAAAGAAAAAACCCCAAAACAAAAGGAAACGAAAAACCTTGAAAAGATTGTTTCAACATGAGGAAGATAACAGAAATATATTCGCATTATAAATCATGGTAAAGGGAGGGATAGAGAGACATTACTGAAATATAATCTTCACCTAGTTGCAACACTTCTTGCTTAAGAGTTCATGATCTGAAAACCACAAGTTCAAAAGGTGTCCCAAAGAATTAAGACTTGGTGGGCCTCATTTTCACATGACTTGGAAGACATCTAAAGAAAGGAAGAGCTTTGTCAGTCGGGGACATCCTATCTCTCATCTTTTCTATTGCTGTAGTCTTGGATATAAGTACAAGAACCCTTTAGAAAAAAGAAGGTTTCCTGCCCTTCTCACCTCTTCTTTCTTCAAACAGTTGTGAGGATCTTAAAATAAGAATAGAAGCCCATGGGGCCAATTTTTCAAAGTGAAGAGGCTGACTTCCACCTCTTGACTTTGCCAAGTCAGAGTTCAACAAGATTCCTCTGAAGAGAAGAGACCCCTGAGCTCACCTGTGGATCGGGATCATGGCGGTGGCCAGAGGCCCGTGCTCAGAGAGCTCCTGCCAAGAGGTGCTTTGTTCTGGGGCTCACAGAAACTCAAACGCCTCCCTGGTTTAGTGCTTCAGAGTGCTCAGTTCTGTCAGATTATACCTTTTTCTGACCCAGAGATGGGGCAACTGAGAGGTGTTTTGAAAACTTTTATTCTCTTTTCAGTCTCATGTGAAGGGTGAGACAATATAGATGTTACAGCTCACACCATCACAAGCCAACTATTTCCTAATTACAATACACTGTAAGTGTTTCTTGGCCTGTCAGCTTTTGCCACACAATGCTGTTAATGCCTTAAAGCCAATCATCTAAAATCACCCATTGTGGGTCTTACTACAACTCACCTTTCACAGTTCTATTTTTCCAAAGTATCTAGTTTTATTTGCAAGGCCATCCTTTGAAACTTCTTTCCAGTTTCATTTCTCTTTCAACAATGCCCATTGTCACGGTGTCGGAGTCCAACTCCACCTGCCTCGGCCAGCCCTGGCACCAGTGACAAGCGAGGTACGTTCCTTCCTGATCCTGCGGCTTCTTTGTCCCACACCAGCATGAAACATGGTGAGGAATAAGGAAAGGACTCTGTGAAGAGTCAACCACTGCAGTTTATTGGCACTCCACAAGGAGCAAGCCCATCTCCAGGGAATCTGCCTTGCAGAGCACAGATCACCCTGGTGCAACAGCTTAAGTACGGGGGTGGAGAGAGGGGAAGGGTAGAACAAGAGACCAATCAAGTCAAGGTAGGGAGTGTCTCTGCATATGAAAGACAAACAGGGGAACCAACCAAAGGGGGGAAGGAGGAACAGCCAGGATCCTGCCCAATCACTCAACAGCCTCACTGGAACTTTCTAGACCCAGGGTGGGGCCTTGAAGTGACAGACAGGACCTGAGGGTTACATAACAGATGATTGATGGATAACTGTAACCGGGGTAAACCATAAGGAATGAACTCAAGGGGTGGGGGGGGGGGGGTACATGGAGCAAACTATTACAATTTATATAAAACAGCATAAATGCATATATGGAACTGACAAAACTGAAACCACACCACTACAGTCCATCTTACTCCATGAGATTTCTAAATCAGTATTTCTTGTTTCAAGGTTTGCATACAGATGCACATTATGTGAGCCTTCTGCCAGGCTTTGAGAATTCTCTACAAATCCATTTCCCACACAGTCCCAACTCAGGAGCCATGTTTTGCACTGCCTGGTCCGTGCAATAGTTTTTCCCTTCTCTGGAATTTTGATTTGTGTGTAAGTAAATCTCATTATTGTCACTGATTCAAGACCAGTTTGTGAGTAGGAGCTTGTTTGTTCCAGATCAATCCTTCTGTGCATCATTTATGGTGAGATTCAGCCCATATTCCACCATATTCCAACGCTGCCCAATGTACTACTGTGGTACCCCAAAAACTGGACCTTTGGTACACTCAAAATTGGACCCTTGAGCCAGACCTCTGCCATATTGCCACTCCACAAAACACACCAGCCAAATTTAATTCTCATTATTCAGTTAAACTGTGGTTTTAACCACACGCTGATTTTGTGATACCACAAATTTCTTGCAAACATGACAATTCGATAACTTTAATAGAAATAGAGGTTAGTCTTAAGTTCCCATCTGCTCAAAAAGAGATTGTTTCCCTTGCACTCCTGCATTAAGTTTGAGAATTTGTAACTCAATTTCCTAAATTTGGAACAGGAAATAGAACTATGAAATTTTACTAGATTTCTAAAGAGTCTGTAAAATTAAACTTTTGGCCTGAATGGAAGAGCAATATTCTTGAAATGCTTGGAGGCAAACATCTTTTCCAGTACTGTTTATTACTTTCTGCAGGTATGTGATAACTTGCAAATGATGGTAATATTTAAGACATTATTAAACTCAGAATTCCTTCCTCAACGTAACCTAACCCTCTGCCACAGAAAAGTCAGTAATTTATCTGGGAAGCATGAGTTACTTGCTGCTTGAACATTAATCATTCATAATAAGATTTTTTGCATTCATCAGAATTCTATATAATTTGAGAGTAATCACAATTCCTGCTTCCCAAACAACATATGCACAAATATTCAAGTCCAAGCCATCCAAATCTGTCTGCTTTTGAAGCATGTGTCAGGTTTTTCCCTATCCTGCATTATAGTGTTTATTATTATTAAATGATATTATTATACATATTGTACCATATGAAGTATTATACATTTTATAGATATAATTAGATATGCATAAGTATTTAATATGCATTTTATGTATTCTAGAAATCGTTGCCAAAATAATAAATGCTGCATTCTTCATGATTGAAAGTTTTCTATTCCTCTCTCAGTGTAATTCAACCTTGATGTCCATAGAAGATCTGAAAGACCTGAAGACAATTCTGCTGTCTCAGGAATCAACAGAGAGTTGTACATTATTTACCACCAGCTGTTCCAGACAAATGTTTATTTATCCTCTAATACCATATAAATCCTAATATCTTACTAGAAATTCTGTTAAGGGAAGTGACAGTTAACAGCATGTGATTGATCAGGAATAGAAATGAGTGACAGGGGAGTATTAATCAGGAATTTAGACCTTTGCACTACATTATCTGTGAAAATGGTACTTGGCCATCTTGGCTGAGGAAAAAATTGAATCCTACAGCTTCCTGGAATTCTTAAAAAATACAGGTTTTCACTAAATATGAAAATGCAACAGCAAATAATTAATAGTTCTCTAGTTATTTATTTATGCCCAGGTTTCTTTATGACAAAATAGAACATGCACTTCCCCATTCCTGTATATTCTGATAAAATTTAATTGAAATCATCAGAGGCGTTATTGGGGTAAGAATAAAACAGCTGAATCTCAGTTATGGAGGTAGGTTTGAGCTGTGAAAAAGCAAATCCCTGTTTACGAATTCCTTTAACATGTGATTTCTTAGAGTATTAAGAAATTTAGGTTGAGAGCTGGCACAGACCACTGAAAGTCATTCAGCAGAAACAGAATTTGAAAGGCTCCAAAACCTGATTTTGAAGTTCTGATCACATCTGTATTTCAACAAACTTCTCAAAGATTGCAAAAAAAAGTCATTATGAGAGACAACTATAAGGTAGGAAAAATAACTGAGTAGAACTATGGAGAAATTAATTTCATGTGAATTAGGATGGCCAAACTTTGCTGGCATTTGCACTTGTGAGTGAATATAATATAACACTTCCCATTCTCAGGGGATGTGGAATTGATGACATCTGCATTGTCTGTGAATGTAGTACAACAAAGCTTATAAATTGATTATGTGTCACTGGAGTCATTAGAGACCACACTTCAGCTGAGGCAGTGCCACTGACTGTCCTAGTTCCTCATTTTTTAACTTTTTCTTCTAAAACTGTCCTTTTTTGTAAGGTTTCTTTTCTTTTTCTTTTTTCATTTTCCCAAAGAGATGATTCTTCCCATTCCAATGCAAGTCACCAGGTCAGATATTGTTCACATTGTCCTTTTTTTTTCATCCAACAACTATTAGAAAAGAAAGAGTTTTTCTATTATCCCCAACCTACTTTTTAGCTGATCCAATTCAGTTACACTTAAGGTAGCACTGACAAGAACCTCATTCCTGTATTAAAAGTAGAATATTTTATGGTGGAGCAAATTTAGTGTAGGTGAGTAAATTTGTGGAGCTTCAGTGATGCAGGGAGCTTGATCCATCCTACTATCAATGGGCTTGGCAGAACACATCATATTAGAAAGAAAACTTACAGTGGTGAGGGTTTGTCCTCATACAGAGTCTGCCATCTGGGAGCCTCAAGGTTAACCAACAATTTATGTTCTGTTAGTTCCAGGGACAGGTTTGAGATTTTGCAATGCACCACAAATATCTCTAGCAAAAAAAAAAAAAAAATGTAGAGGAAAATGGAGGGAGAGTATGCAAACATGAGAATTTACTGCCTTTTTATCATCAGGTAAGAAAAGTCTCCTGATCAATACAGATAATTCAGTATAAATTAATTTAAAAAATGAACACAGGAAAATTAATCAGCCCAAGGTCCCTCCTCCTCCCCTGAAGCCTGTAGCATAAACTCAATTTACATTCAGAGTGATTTAGGTCTTTCTTCAAATACATGATAGTAGTAACCATATTGGGGTTTTTTGGAGATCACTGTCTGCTGATGCTTCCCTATTATCCCAGAAAGTGCTCACTGGTGCCTCCTGTGACCCAGATTATGGACTGTGCTAGAAGCTGGTGAATTAGATAATCACAGATCAGTGCTTGAGCCCAAGCCCTCATACTATTGTATGAGCAAGTATGGACAGTCTGTGTAATTCTCACAGATTTAATACACAGAAAGGTTTAACCACCTCAGTCACACCCAGATCCTTCTGAACTCCCTGCTCACCTTGCCAAGAAATTTGCATAGCATGGGATGTGGGCTTCCACTGGGATATTATTATTCTTCTTCATACCTGTATACCAGTATTAATAATAACAATAATAATAGCTGTTATTCATACCAGTATATATTATTATTGTTCATACCAGTATATATTATTATTATTCATACCAGGGCAGTGCCTCACTCTCAGAGTTCTGTTGGGTTGCTTTCTGGTTTTATTTGAAAACCTCCACCTTTTGATTGGTGTGAGACCTGTTCTAAAATCTTGCTCCTATGTGATCTGGAGCAAAACCCCGGATGTTATCCATGTTTTATGGCTGTTGACCTGAACCAGTGGCAGCAAAATGATTTACCCAAGAGTGGCCAAATGGAAAAGCCATTTGGGGATGATCCAGATCTGCTGGGACCAACCTTTCTGCCTACACTTGTACAGTCCTTACACCTGGCCAGAGTGTAATGAGCCCAGTGAAGATGTATCAAGTCTGAGGGTTGACCTGCAACCTCCCAGAGCGGCTTAATAATATTGCAAGACAACTCCTCGTGTGTGTTTTGTAAAGTAAAGGTCTTAATAAAAGAGAAAATAACAAACGACACAGAAACAAAAGAACAAAGCCATGTGGGGGTGCCAGAGGAGCATCTGACATCTGACTAAGACACTCCCAAAAAGCACTTGAGCACCACTGTGCTCCTTCTTAAGCATACATCGACCCAGGAGGAATAATTTTGCTTGCTGCCAACAGAAACAGCTACAGGTTTTGAGAAACACTTCCAAAGCCCATTAGGTGCTCTTATCTTGACATGGAGCCACAGTGAGAGGGACACAGAAAGTTCTGGTGCCTTTCCATAAAAGTCAGGGGTGTAACGAAACCCCCTTTTCCTTATTTGGAAACATCTGCTCAGGTCTGGGGGTGCATTCCTGCATGCGCCATCTATTCCATTCCCCAGTGCTGCACCTCAGCCCTCAAGGCACAGATGGGGAAGAGGTGGGTGACAGACAGGAGTGCTGCTCTGCCCACAAACCTTCTCCGACATCGGACACGCCGAATGCAGGGATGTGCAGAATGACATTTTAAAAACCTGATCCTGCCACCCACAAGAGCCTCACAAACAGGAGAGAGGAGATGAAACAATACAAATGGAGATTTGTTGTACTGATACTCTTCTTGACTGCTACATTAAATACACGTATTTGGGTGCTTTTCTTTGGAAAGTTGATGCCTTTGTGTATGTTAAGCAGCCAGACTGAAAGTGAGGCTTTTTGTTTCATTACAAGGAACTGATTAAATGGGATGAGTTAAATATTTTGTTGGCTTGACTTCTTTACTACTGTTCTAATTAAACATTGGAATAATCTTGTATTGTGGGTTTTGATGAGATAACTCATCACTTATCACTCATATAATGGATGTCTTTGTTGTCAAATTAACTACTGAGTGTGCCTTGGGGGATGCAGCAATTTTTTTTTTTCTTTTCTCTTTTTGAAAATATTGCATTTGAATCAAAGTACTTGAAATTAAACTTTCATATGAGAGAGTAAAAAGCTGGGTGCTCCGATTTCAAAAAGAACTTTTATGTTGGTGGATTTATACTTAAATTTTCAGTTGCTAAATGTGATTAAAGACTCTCATTTTCATCCAACAGCCTGAGATTAAGGTGGAAATCACAGTAAGTGCTGGAAAATAGATACTCTCTTACCACCCCCATCTGCTGAGAATCTCTTCTATGATCAGAATCACACACACAACCTGCTTTAGCCCTGTATTTTCACTGCTCTGTTCCTGTTGTATTTGTCCTCCACGGCCTAATAATACCCTAATTAATACTACCTAACACCCTACAATATCTGTTGCTATAAAAGTGCAGGGGTGGAGAGAGAGAAGGAGAGAAAGGCTGATAATCCTTTGGTATTCTCTGATAACAGCCATGTACAATGACATCAAATATAAGCCATCAGTCAGAAATCCTTGATGTGTAGTCCTTGGAGGAAGACAAAAGCCTAGATAATTTCTTAAGGTGTATTTTAGTTCTAATTACCCTTATTTCCTGAAAATCAAAATTTTAATAGCTAGATGAATGCAAAATTCTGACATCAAATCATTCTAACACCATATTCAAGATAGTTTTACAACATGGCTTCAATTTTTATTCTCTCACAATTTCATTACAGGATTATTCAGATTTGCTTATGCTGGTAGAGACCATGATGCCAAGGACTTTTTTCCTTACATATTTTTATAGGCAATAATATCTACTAGTTAGTAAAATTTATTAAATTTCTTATTGCAGTTTCCTAATAAATTGTCTGTACTTTAGTTTTTTGTCTTTAACCTCCTCAACCTCCTGAATACAAACCAGAAATTAATCAATATATTAAGACTGTCATAATGGAGTGGAAGGTGGGGTTTTCTTCTTGAAGTACTATTGGACAGATTATTTGACATGAAGAAATGTCATTATTCAGATCATTGCATGAAAACTGTAAATGTTAATCAGTATATTAAGAAGAGTGCAGAGACTTGTATTGATTAAAACCTTTCAAAACGCTCAATTAGATCCTTTTTAAAAAATATTTTGAGTTTTAGATTGCACTTGCAAAGTTGGGGTTTTTTTCTTGTTTTCTTTTAAAATGCATTATTTTCAAAGACAAGCATCCTATATAATTCCATTTTATACATTGATTTATAATGGTAAGACACATCTGTTCTGCAACAGAGCATTCAGCACTCAGGTTTTGTTCTGATGAGCTGTGGTGAGTCTTTAAAAAATGTTTACCTGCAGCTGACACAGAAATCCTCGAAGCTGTACTTAATTGCCAGCTTCAGAAATCAAATAATTAGCACTTTAATACAGATTAAGGCAATTTGCTCCCAAGTGTGAGATTTGGGTTGTCATCACTGTCGCCATACATTGTTCCAGAGCTGATATTTGAGTGCAATGGAGGCTTTATATCCCACTGGCAAGATGAAATTTTGGGTTGAAGTTGATCTGTAGTAAATTCTAAGGTTATTGTATCAAATCTTCCTGTCTATAAAATAGCACAGACACGAATTAAACATTTTAATTATTTTTTTTAACTAAAATAAATTGAAAGTTGATTAAAATTGTGAAATCTTCATTAAATCCATTTCTAAAAATAGTAAAAATGAAAAGGAAGAGAAAAGAATAAGTTAATAGTTTGAGGGTCCAAAAAGTAAAAGGGAAGCTATAAAATAATAAAACTATTTTATACTTTTCAAAAGCAGAAGAAAAGTACATTTTCAACAGTAAAGTAAAATAGATTTTATTTATCATGGGTTTTTACTCATAAGAGTAAATGAGATTATGATTTTTTCAGTTTTCTGCTTTTACGGCCTTTTAACTGCACTTATCTACTTGTGATCCATCAAGAGAAATTAATAAAAATAAATAAGACAAGAGAACACAAATATTTGCTTCTGCTTTCTGAGCAGCCCTTTTTTGGAAGTTTGGGTGGTGGTTAAACCATGAATTGGCTCTAGAAATGCAGAACTCTCTGATGCTGAGGTGCCACCTATGCCTGACTGGTGGAAAAAAAAATATATTATATATATATATAGCTGGTCATTGTACTAGACAGCCTCAAAGGACTGTCTAGAAGGTAGGAGTGGGGAAGATTCAAATAGAGCTAGGAGCAGCTGAGGAACTGGAGAAATGCATTTTCTGTGGCACTGTGTGAGAGTACTATCACACTTAGTAGAGATGGTGAAAATGTGTGTATATATAAATATATATATAAATATAAATACAAATACATGTAAATATAAATATATATATAAATATATATATCCCCATCCAGCTTACCACCACTTCTCATCCACCCCCTAATATCTTCTGTCACTTGAATTTTCAAATTGAAAATTGGCATGACCAACTGTTTAGGCATTTTCCCAAAACTGTCTTTCTGCTCATACAAAAATCTGTCTCCACTGATCTCATAATTCGTTCATGATTACCACTCTTATGATTGAGATCTCTCATAATTTTTCTTTCTTAGGTTAAGTTTATTTCACAGCCTGATATCCTTCTGACACTAATTTTTATAGATTGGTAAGTAACTGCAGGATGAATCACTATTTCCAGCCCATTTGACCCCTTTTTATGAGTTGCCTGTCCTGGTTTCCTGTCTGAGGCACTGATAGAAAGAAAGGATTCCCTTCTTGATTTTGTTTTTTCCTCCTGGATGATGATACTTTAAATACATGTATTTATATTTTTTTTTAACCAGGTTTTACTGCATTCTTTACTCATATCAGTATCTTGCAAAATATTTTTTTCATAAAGTGTTTTAAGAAGGTGGGTCAGGATGGAATTTCAAGAGGTCCTTTGTGCTGACTACACTCAGACACAGAGACAAGATTAATTAATCACAAAAGTTAATGATGAATATTTGTCTAAATTGCTCTTAGAAACGTGGAGTTAGAGGCTGCAGAAATTCCCATAATGTTCTAATCCATGGCTTTTCTGCAGAGGAATAGCTCTTCCTGCTCTATAACCCAGACTGCTCTTGGTGCTACTTAAACTCCACTTTTTCTCTCTTCCTTTACACAGAAGAATAAGTTCATTGTCACACCATGAATGTAGAGTTTTGTTATCACTCACCTAAATTGCAGAGTTATAATCTGTGAGTTGAATCCCACTGCTTTTCTCTTTTTTTTATAGATGAATCATGATTTGCATCTCAGTGAGAGAAAGATTGCACAAATTACATAACCAGCAAGAAATCAAAAGGGGAAAAAGATGGATGGAAGGAACATCAAATCTACAGATTTATGAACTTAATCGTGCAATTTACATAATGTCTTTACCTCTGTGTTTTATTATTGCTTTATTTATCTTTTTGTTCTTGGGTTAATCTCATATTCAATTGTCCCAGAGATGAATTCTAGATCATTAAAATACAGATTGGATGAGAGGACATGCTGTCTGATTGCAAAAATATCCAGTTACTACATGCTGATGTACACCAAGGCTAAAATCTAAATATTCAAACATTATCAAACTACAGCATTTTTTGACAGCATAGCCTAAAACTATTAATTGTATTACAGGAATTAAAGGTGGGTTGTTTTGTTTTTTTTCACTAAATGAGAACAGCAAATTATGAAGGAAATGATTTAGCAAGCAGAGGTTCTCCTAGGCTGTATCTTAATATATCACTGGAGAGCATCATGAACTTCTGTTCAGAAATACAGCCTATTAAAAATGGCATATACAGGATAAAACCAGAACTTTTGAAAGAGAATTGAGGCTGATTAATGTCTAAAATATTTATTTTTAAAATTGCTTAAAGAACAGATAAGGGAGGTGACAGCTATTGCTACTCTAGTAAAATTTGTGTTGGATTGTGGTTAGAATGCAATGCACTATATTTTTATTAACGTGCTGGAATTAGTATAACATTCAGTTCCTCAATGTAATAAATAAAAATGATTCAATAGTGATAAGATAAAATAATTTTATTCCTCACCCAGTACCATAACATAAAGGGTGGGGTGACTCCATGATGTCTCAAGTTCACCAACACTGTGTTCCAGAGATCTTATTCAGGCCATGAACAGGAGGGTCTCATACCTTTATCTCCCACAGGAAGGTCTTGTTTTGTCCCTAGTTGGTCATAGAAACCCAAAAATCAGGATTTGCAAACCCAGGAAACTTTGATTTATGTTCATGTCCTGTGTTCTTTAAATTAAGAATTCTTGAGGCCAAGAAAGTTATGAATTCTTGTTTAGTAAACACTGACAGTATAGAAATGTCCTTATCCTTCTTTAATTTAATTCAATGTAGAGAGCCCCATTAACCCTAAATAATATGGATTTAGAATTTAATGAATAATATGCATATTATTTCTGTTTTGAAGGGAACATAAGGAATCACAAATAATAAAATAAATGCACTTTTCAACAACCTTTTTATTGTTATGACTTCCTGACTCAATTAAGATTTTAATTACAGACTTGATATTGCAAGATTTCGTTTGTAATGTAATTAAGAACTAGATTGCCACTGTCGAAGAAAGCTTAGATATAAAACCATTAATTCAAAATTATACATTGAAAAGCAATCTGTTACCATTTTATTAACCTATCAGGCATCTAGATGTGTTAAAGTGTTTTGCTGGCATTTCAAACACCATTTGAATATCAGTAAGAAAGTAGCTAAACTGTGCTAATTGACACTTTGGAAGTGGGTTGGTAAGTAACTTGTGGCTGCTCTGAAATATCTCAGTTAAATCCTAATCATCTTTTTCAAGTAGACTGCACTTTAAATATTTTAATGGACGCAATTAAAACTTAATTGTTTATGTTATTTTTTCATCATAATTGGCAGATTAATTAGATATGGATCTTCATATTGCTGTTTAATAGGTGTTCTTGTTAACAGCTGACATTTAAGAATGTCACTGTTCTTTCGTGTTTTAGTATCTCAATTGAGAAACAGTCCTTTGGAAAAGAAGGAATAAATATAATTGTCTGGATTTTGTGAAGCAGTGGAATTGCTGTGCTGGATCGGACCTATGAACTGTCATCTTCCCTGATGTGTGCAAGAACCAGATGCTGCAGAAGAAAGAATAAATCCTCCTATCCCCGTTCAGCAGATGTGCAATATCTCCCCATGGAGGTCTCATTGTAATCCCAAAGGATTTGGATTAAACATTAAGTACAGGGTTCATTTTATTTTCTTTTATAAATCTGGTAGTTTAACTACGATATGTCTGAATATTTCTTCTCCATACGAACCCACAGTTTCCATTAGAATTTCTCCAATTCTGACTATTACTTTAGTGAAATGAACCCACAGTTTCCAGTAGAATGTCTCCAATTCTGACTATTTCTTTAGTGAAAACCATTAATTGATGACAGAGTACACTATAAAATGGTAAAAAACAAGTGCTGGCAAAAAAGTCCAACAAAAATCATCCCTGAAATTCAAAATGCAGGTCTCAGCTCCAGATTTCTTTGTATGAGCAAAAGGAACACTAGGGAGAAAGGAATTAAATAAAATTTTACAGAAGAAGTTCAGATCTGCAAATTTTTCTTGGAAGAAAATTACCACCCTTTTTATGCCTGAAAAAAGTAAGAATCACATAAAAAATGCTAACTTGCTCCCTAGAAATCAGCAGGAAATGGCTAAAATTGAGATGATTTGTGACAGTATTCAATTAAAAACATGTCAGGACCACATCTTTGGGCAGCCCTGTCCCAGCGACATTGTGGACTTCACACTGCTGGGCTACCTGTCAGCCTGGTCAGCAGGAATTCACTGGCTCCAAACCCTCATGGCAATATGGGGAGCCAGCTCACCTGTCTGACTGGGAGTCTTGACTAATTCCCATGAAAAAACTTCCTCAAGGTTCTTTCCAGAAAGGCTGATTGAAAACCTTCTTGCTTCTCATCAGCAGTTCACCAAAACTCACATCAATCTGGTCATTCTTTCATGAAATGCAAACAAGCTCTAACTGCAAATTCTCAATCAATTTTATTCTCAGAAAATGTTAAATTCCGTGTATGATTCCTGGGAAAGGGGCACAGCTACCTCAGGGTCAATAATCATACCTGAGTTTCCACTGAATTCACAACTTTTATGTACTTTCTCCTATTTTTCCAAGAAATTTTCCTGAAAAAATTGCTCACACTGTGGCATGAAGCTGTCTGCACTGTGGGAACTTTACAATGAAAGACAAATTCATGTGCACTGTCACTTTCATGACTTATAGATTATGTACAGTGGCAGAAGAGAGTCAGACTCTCAGCCTTAATCTGGAAGCCTCTGGCACAAAATTCAAAATCTAAAACCACAAGTGACCAATATAAGATATAAGAGAGGGAAAGAGAAATGTACCTCAACAGAAGAACAAAATGAATAAAAAATTCTGGGAAGAAAAAAAAAAAAAACAAAAAACAAAAACCAAACCAAACCAAAACAAAACAAAAAAAAACCAAACCAAACAAAGAAAAAAACAAACCAAACAAAAAACCAAAAAAAACCACACACACACACACACAAAAAAAAAAAAAAAAAAAAAAAAAGTCCAGAGATTTGGAAAATCTCTTGGTCAAGAACAAGTGAGAAACAGTAAATATGAGTGTGGATATAAATTCATTCACTTTCTGCTTCCTTAGTCTAGATTCCATCCTCTGTTATGGATTTAAACAGATATATTTTAAAGGAACTGAGAGGGGATTAAAGAGATTAAAGATTCTATCTTTTTCATTCCAGAGAAAAGTTCCTAATTGCTGCCCTTCTACTGGCAGGGGATAAAGGATATAGAAAAATCTTAGCCTAATGGTTAGAGATCTGATCTAGGAAAAGGGATTTCATGTTTCATTTCCTGACCTCTTTGGAAATTCTACAAAGGGCTCAAAAAGAGAAATGAACTCCTCAGAGCAGGAAACATCACACCGAGCTCTTGCCTAACCTTCCTGACCACCTGGCTGTGGAGGAAGGTCCTAAAAGCATCAATATCCTTCCTACCCCTGTGTCCTCTGAATGGTTGAGGGTGCTTAGGAAAAGATCATAAAAAAACCAGGGAAACATTATGGACAGAAGAGAGGATTAATCCTGATGCTTTACTTCTGACCCTATGAGAACTCTCCTTCCTCTGCAGTGACCCAGGGCTAACAAAATGTTCAGTTCTGTTGGAATAACCAAAGATTTTCTTTTTTTTTTGCAAACATGAATATTCATGCAATCATGGATATATAATCTTCAAAGCCATCTTCAGTCTCTCCATCCCTCCCAGTTCAAGGCATAGTGAATGCTATATTTAGTCTCCAGCTTCCCAGATGAAGAATTTAGAGCAGCAGCAAAGAGGGAGAAGAAAAATGGGCTGTATTGAAATTGTACAGGGACACATTACATAGTAATTCATGGACCTGCTCCAGCTAATGCTGTTATCACAAATCTACTGTTATTTACCATGCTAGGGTATGCAAAAAAATGCTCAATTCAGTTTTACATATGTAAATTAAACATATAAAACTGCACATCTTTCCTTATTAGGCTGTGAAATGTTATGACTCAAATGTGACAAATAAGTTATTCATAGGTACCAGTGGCCATCCATTTTATACTATTCCCTGCAGACCACAAATACCTTTATATCCTAATGAATTCCAAAACTCTCTGGCAGAATCAGCCAAATAGATTTTAAATATTTTAAAGCATTTCTGAATAAGATAGTAGGTAGTCTACTCTAGACCCTATTCTATTCCCCAGCAAATAATAGACTTTTCCTTGCTCTATCGAATTATTTTTTTTCCTCTGGATTCAGTTTGATTGCTGTCTGCATCCTTGAAGAAAAATTTGAATAATTTTAACAGATAAAGATTAATTTGATTTAAAAGCTACCTTGGCACCTTCCACATTCCATCTTCTTGCATTAACACAGAGCTCAGACTGCCAGCTGTAAAGAAGTTTTGATGTATTTTGCCAGTCAGCAATGTGGAATTTGAGAATTCAAAGCTGAATCCCCAGATGTACCACAGATTTCACTTGTGACATAGAAAGGTCCCCTAATTTCTTTGCATCTCATATTAATCTCTGGGGAAAAAAAATCTATGTTCACATCACAGTGCATTTTGATGTTTAAAATATATTACGGATGAAAAAAAGAAAAAAGGGCACTGGCATGCAATCTCTGGGAATGTCCCAGGGACCTGGGTAATGAAAAGGTCAGAGAAAGGAAAGAAATGAAGAGCTGATGTCCCAGATCTGTTCCTCAATTCGTGTTGCTCAGAAGGGCTGACAGAAGAGACACCCTCATTACCCAGAGCTTTATGAAAGAAGTGAGGCTACGGACAAGGAGGAATATTTGGGTCCATTCTTGGCTTGGCAGTACCTGTCCAAAAGCTAGATAAACAAGATGAAACACGAGTTATTTCCAATGCTTTTGCTTTTGAAAAAATTGAATACCCTTTAGTTGATATATTTCCTCTGGTATTAGGAAAGCACTCTTGCTCTTCATTCTAATAATTGGTGCAATCTTGTTAGCAATACAATATAGTTCTAATTACCTACATTCAATAATGCAGAATATACACAGGAATGGGAAAAATGACCAATCTTGTAATCAAATGACACAGAAACTTCATTTGGATTTATACTTTTAAAACAATTAAAGATTGAGATAGAATGCATTTTTTGTTTAGTAAGTTTTGAAGAGAGGGGAACTTGTAAAGGAAAACACAGAATGAGTTTGTGTAGTGTCTTGAAAAGATTAAAACAGACATTAGGTGAGATCAGATGAGATCTCAAATACCCTTCCATCAGGGATAGTGAAATCTGAAAAAAAAACCTTCTAAAACTCCATAGTTTTAAGTCTAGGAATTGCTGTCATCTGTGTCAAAAAAAAATCTTGAACCACTGATCCAATCTTCTGTACGCTTTTGGAAGGGTAAAATGTTCTATAAGAAAATGCAAAAGCCTATGTCAAGCAGAAGAAAGAAAACCTATTCAGACTGAGCTTTGTGCTGCATTATTCTTACTTGTAAAGGTGGAACCTGTGAATGGACTTGATCACCAACCACATGCCTAGGTGCACATGCAAGGCTTGTGATAGATGGTAAATTGCATTTTTAACAACTATAACTTTCCTCACTGGAAAGGAGAAAAGAAAGAAAAATTTTCTTGCAAAGAAAATAATCATGCTAGAAAATATGGTTTCACCTCTCAGAAATGCCAATACAGTGGTGTGACGTGTCATTTGAAAGAAGACAACACACAGCTTGGGAATGAGGAATGAAAAATGTTTGTGTTTATTCAGAATTCTTTGAAAAATAATACAAATTTAACCAGAATTCTTTTATATTACCTGAACTCACAAAGGCAGCTGAACTGTTTTCTGAAAGCACATTCCCACTCATGCCTATGTCAGCTCCAAGGAACCAGGAAATACTTAAACCTGCTCTTGGCTGCTCTTGGGACACATTCTAATTACAGCAAGGCATGTTACCTCCCAGGGATGTGACCTCTAGGGAGCCTGTACTTTTATAGAGCTAAAAATTTGTCAACCCCAAACATAATAGATTCCTGGATTTCCTCAGGCTGGTGATTGAGAATTTTTTTCTTGACAAGAAATTTTTAGGTAAGAAGTACATTCTAAACTGATGGAAAGTTTTTGTCTGATCTTTCATCTGTAATGTTGTTTCTTTGTAGGGAGCCAGCTGTGCATGTCATGAATACAGCACTATAGTTTTGATAGATTGGTATTTTCTTGTTTTATTGAAAGGTGAGAGGTAGGCACTGGGAAGTATTTATGCCTTAGAAGTAGACAAATTTGAATTTTGCTTTATTTTAGGGCTTTCCCACACCTATGATTAGGCTATTGACAAGCACAGACAGCCGCAAAGTAACTATATTCCAATACCCACAAATCTCCACTAAGCATTATCCATATCTACAGGGAACCAAAACAGATTTTCTTTAAGGCAGGAAAAGCCCTTCTGAGTATAATTAACCTCATCAAATTGAATTTTTATCTATTTACTTCTACAGGATCTGCCCTGTGTGCATTTACTGGCTTCTGTTCCTATATGCTCCTTATTTTGTTTTAAAGAAATATTGTTCACCTCAACTGTGTTACAAATTACAGCCCTTCAGGGGGATTAGTCAGGAGTCTTATGCAACAAACCTATAAAGAAGTGGAGGGAATATCAGCCAGTGATTAACCACACATAGGTGTCAAAGAGAGATTTCTTCCCCTTTTATCCATATCTCATGTGCAGTCTCCAGCCTCCTGAGACAAAGCTGAGTTTTCCTGCAGACTGGCAATAACATACACTGTGGAGGTGAAGAGGAGATAAGCCCAGACTCTTTATGAAACTGCTACTGGCAAAACGAATGCCCCAAAGGGCTGGAATTGGCAGCTTCAGAAAACTCCAAGCTGTTTTCTTCAGAAGTACAAAAATTGCCTTTACGTCTTCCACCAAAGCAAAGCATTAAGCCACTGAGTTTAGAAAAGAGAACATTCTTCCAAAACTGGCAAGGGAGAAATGTTTTCGGTTGTTGTGCTGTTCTTTCACTCCAGCTGTGAGGTTTGTGCCTGCAGTTTACTCAGCAAATTTCAGAGTACCTTCAAGGCTCTATTTTTCTTCCCCTAAGCCCCAGCCTTGAGATTCAAAATGACCCAGTGTGTGTAGGCCAGGATGGATGGGGCCCTGAGCAACTTGATCTGGTGGGTGGTGTTGGAAGCAGATGATCCTTGAGGTCCTTTCCAATTCAGACCATTCCACAGCTTCATGATACAATTCCAGTTCACCACAGTCTCTTAAAACTAATTGGATAATCCTGTGTAATCCCAAATTCTCCAAGTGGTGCTCTGGGGAAGTGTAGAAATGCACCCCACACCCAAGCAGGTGTTTCCAAATAAGGAAAATGGGTTTCAGTTTTACCCCCGACTATTATGGAAAAGCACTAGAACTTTCCATTTTTTGCTCATCAGCATTGGCCCAGTGCTAGCACAGGAGCCCATTGGGGTTTTTGGAAATGTTTCTCAAAACCTGTTGCTGTTTCTATGGGCTGCAAGCCAATTTATCCCACGTGAATGATTAAGTACTTAAAACACTGCTCAGAACTGCTCAATTGCTTTTTTTGGACTGCCTTAGCCGGTGTAAGAGTGTTCTCTACGCTTTGTTCAACTTGTATTTCTTTTGTTTGATGCTGTTTGTTATTTTTGTCATTATTAAAACCTTTTCTTTTACAAAGCATGTCCAGAGAAGTTGTCTCGCTATTATTAAGCCACTCTGAGAAGTTACTCCAACAGACTTGGTACATCTTCAGGAGACTCATTACGCTCTGGCCAGGTTTAAAACTGTATCAGGGGACCAAGTGACTTATTTTAAAGTCTCAAAGCCTCACACTGCATCCCAGTGCTGACAGAACCATACCAGATCTGTCACTCAAACACCCCGTCTGCAGGATTGAAGAATTCAACCCATGTCTTTTAAGGCAGTGCTGGTTCAGGGCTGAAGAATGTACACACCAATCCCACATGTTAAAGAAGATCTAATCTAAACCTGTCCTCTTCCTATTTAAAACCATTCTCCCTTGTCCCATCACTACATTCCCTTGTAAAATCCCTCTCCAGCTCTCTTGTAGCCCCTTCAGGTACTGGAAAGTGCTAACAACACCTCCTTGGAGCCTCATTTTCTCAGTTTAACAACCCCAACTCTCTCAGCCTGTCTTCATATATCCACAGCCTGGACTGTTGCCTGTCCTGCTTCCTTCTTATTCAAGAACATGAGCCAATTCATATATTTAGTTCTATTAATAAGGGTTGCATCCAAGCCCATGCATGAAAGTTTGGAGGAGGTCTAGAACATCAGGTTTACTCTGCCAAAGAATGTAGACAGTGTTTCTTTGGGGGTTTTGGGTTTCTTTTCAGTACAGGGTCTTATTACCATGCCATCCTCGTTCCTATTCTGGCTTCCTTGTAGTGGAACTAAACAAACTAATTAAAAATGTTCAGGATTCACAATTACTCATTTATAAATAGAGAATGTTCCATTCATTTATTGCATGGGCATGTGCAGGGATTACTTGCTTGTTTTACAAGTGTTATGTAGCATACAATCCCTTTGTTCCAGAAGTTAAAACCTCAGCTACAGACATTTTGCTTTGGATTAAAAATTGGCATGCACTGCTTCCTTCAGAAACATAATTCTTTTGGCAAATTGCCCTTTATACTTCACCAAGTCTTCCTTCTTGAATATGAATTTTTACTCTCTGGAGTTTTTTTTCTCTGTTAAAAAGCCCTTTTTTAAATTTAATGCACTTGGACATATACTTTCTACTTCATAATAAGGCCTCTACCTTATTCTTGCTTAATGTATGGTCAAGGGAAAATGATTCTCCTTGATTTTAGTCATTATCAGACTATGCAATATTTTTTTCTTTCCATCTCCAAATGTATAATTGACATACATTTGGAAAGCCCCCCAGCATTTAGATAGTGCTCTCTCATGTTTTATTTCCTATGTGTATCTGAATAAAAAAATAAAAAATAATGAAACAATAATATTTAATAAGGTACAAAGTGTGTGTGTAACTGCTGGGCTGAATTACAAAAGCATCCATGGACTGGGGAGCAGAAATACATCAAGAAATCAAATAAAGCAAGTACTGGTGGGGTAAGTGATGGTTTTCCTTTTTCTCTTCCTGTTCAGAGTCCAAAAGAATTATGAGCACTCTGAGTTACCCATAAACAGTTTGTAGATGGTGAAGGGAGAAAGTAATCTCATGCAGACTCATCTAAAAGTTAGATAAGTACATCTGGGCTTTATATCCATTGGGGAAAAAAACAATAAATATAAAGGATCCTCAGAGGGAAATTGACCCAGTCTGTGTAAAAGATCCATGCCAGTGTGGGATGGGCCATTTACTGGGACAACCCAATTCCTAGCATGCACTCAAATATCTGACATTTAAACAACAATAAGCATGAGTCCTATCCTGGATTAAAGATTTATATTAATTTCCCTACAGTTTTTTTTTTTTCTCCGTAATTCTGCTTCCTAAGTGTATTTACACAGCAGAATGGACAAATTGCCCTCTTAGCCTATGTATGCTGCTTGACTTGTCAAAAAATGCTATTTTCATTTTACACAAGGCTAGCTGATAAAATTTGACAATTTTTTGCATGGGGTGTGAAATTATTCATTTAACTCTGGATTTTCTTGCTTTTCAATGCCTTTTTTTAATTGAATCACCTTTACATATTTATTAAGTTACTCAGCTGGTTCCAGGAATCAAAGAATAGAAATCATTGCAGAACTGGAGATCCAGTTCACAAAACACTTAGATGAATATAAGTGAATATAAGTGTTCAGACCAATATAATTTTCTTAGTGTCCAAACATCTAGTCACTGTTTAAAGCCAGGAAAAATGGAAAGACAATCAGACCTAGGCTTTACATGTGGACATGAAATTTGTGTGAATATTTAAAAATTTTTCTTTCAACATGGAAATTACTCAGCTCTCATACACCACACCAAAAAGTCTTTCTTAACCTATTTCTTTAATTTTCTGTTCCCATTTCTTTTTTACCTTTATTGCAGGCTGTAATTTTATCTGCTTGTAGCTTTTGCACCACATTTGTTTATTTTCATGTGTGCTGAGAAAAGACCAGCCCAGTAAAACATGCTCAGGGACACAAATGTAGACAAATATATGTCTGCATTTATCATATATACTCCTTCCCATGTGACAGTCTCTAACCAAATGAGACAGCTGTTATACTAGGCAGGAAGCCAGGCTGGGATTTAAAGGTAAAAGGAGACTTAACATTAAAATAACTATTTAGAAACAAACCTACAGCAGCTGTAGTCACCAGCAAAACCTGAAGTTCAGCGTTATTTCACTGCAGCATCACACTCCAGTGCTAGACTGTTCATGTAAGGAGAGAAATCAACTTACACTGAGCATAACTTAATTATGGTTGCTGAAATTTGATGTTTCAAATGTCCAGAAGCTTTTGCTCGTTGGTTGTGTGGGAATTTGATGGCATGCAAACTGTTTTTTAAATCTTATTTTGTTCTCTGTATTTTAAAACTGCATGTCACAATTCAGAGAGCTGATGGAAGAGAATTTAAGAGAAAACGTTACAAATGCATGAAACAGGCACAAGAAGTGTTAAAGACATAGATTGTGCTTAAGGACATGAAGGACCAAAGACAATTGAATTTACACCAGAAATCAAACTTGCCTAAACATGAGATCTCTCCTTTCTTCCTCTTTGAGAACCATAAGCAGAATGCAAAACATCTGAACTCATAAATAAAATAAATAAAATTCCTATCTAAGCAAGATATGAAACATGGAGACGAGTTCAGCCAAATTCTATCTGCTCTACCTATTATTATTGCTGTTTTTTGATTGGATTTGGATTTCAGGTTGTCCAATTTACACAGGTTTGCTTTGCAATAGTTACTGACCTGTCTCCTGAATCATGAGTCCTCCCTGAAACAGGGGAATATCAGCTTGCTTTAACCATGGCTGCTCCTGCTTGGAAAAGCTAAATGAAAAATAGTCAAATTAAAGGAGCATTCGTTAATAATAAATAATAATAAATAAATAATAATAATAATAAATCATTGTCAACAAACGAACCAGAAAGAGTTGGACAGCCTTTAGCTCAGAAATGTGCTCAGAAAGTTACTCCAATCCTTACAAACACATATTATTCAAATCCAAATCCAATGAGAATTGTTAGTGTCAAGAAAAGGGCATGCAATTAATATCCATTCTACCCATTATATTTTTTGCCTTGTTTGAATGTTTAATTGGAAAATGCCATTATTTGAGATTTCAGTGATGATATTTTTGGCATCTTATTTCAATGGGAGACTGTATTTATTTATAAGATGTTTCTGAAGGCCATGACCTAGGATTTCTGCTGAGAATGGCCTCTGGGACTCTGATTAGATCTCTGTGGAACTTGAGTGTATAAAGTTAACTTTCCCTGAATCAGGATTAAAATAAACTGCTATTTTCTGTTTGAGAAAGCTTCTACTAACTGGCAGTAATAGCTTAAAGAGATAAAAATGAGCTGTCAGTCTCAAAAAAACCTTGGTTTGAAAAGAGGTTAATCTTGCTAAATCCTAGATTGACAGAGATCTTGTTGGGATTCTCAGAGCTGAATATCCATCCAGACAAATAGAAATGGCCATTTCAAAATCTCTCAGAATTTTTTCTAAAGTATTAATCAAAAATTCTTTATTTGTTTATTTATTTATGTAGCCTGCTTTCTGGAGAGGAACCATGCACATTTACATCCTGACAGCAGCCAGTAAGATACAAACCCATTCAAAATAGATGGTTTCATAAAACAATAATTGAACTGTGCTTTTGACACAATTAAAGCATGCTACCTCTCTGCAAGCAGGACCAATTTCAAAAGTTTTCCAGTTTGTACAGTGAAGTCTGCAGGAGCTGTGATCTTTCCAGCCAGATCTTTCACCCTCAGTGTTTTTCCCTACAACAGTTTCACTGGGGAGCATGAAACCCTGGTGGATGTGTCAGTGTTTTAATCTCAGTGCCAAGTATTTTCCAAGGTGTCAGAAGAGTTAAACTCTTCTGAGCCCACTGATTTAACATGGTCTTCTTGTCCTGGAGCAGATTTTAAGGCACAGCAAAGGGGACATTTTTCCCAAAGTGTCCTTGCTACCTCAGTGTGTGCTGGGTGGCACATGGGGATGCTGGAGCATAGGCAACACAGGTAGTTTAACAATTTAGGGGAAAAAAAAAACAAAATGAGAGAATAAATCAGAATGAAAGTAATTATATCAAGGAAATCAAACTATTTCAGTGTCAGGTGGGATTTTTTGTTTGAGTGTTTTTAAGCTTTCTAGATTGGCAAATTGTGAAGTTGGGATTGGATGCAGAGATTAGAAGGGAAACTAAACAAATCTAACAGGTCTGCCAGGGCTGTTAATGCCAAGACTCTTGCTCCAAACAGCTCTGCATCATTTGGCAACAAGAGACTCCATTTGTGAAATGGGACAGAGAAAAAAATGAACACGAAAGGACTGAGCCATTCAATAATTACCAGCTGAGATTCAATTTAGGGAACAGCTGAAAGAAGTGAGAGAAGGTCACACCAAATTAGAGGCCAAAATTCAATGATCTTCTGAGCACCTCTGATGTGCTGTGTTGGAATGAAATTCCCTTTGCCTTTGCATGGGAGAGAAGCAAATCCATTCATTTCAGTGGTGTCTGGGATTTCTTTTTTGGAACACCAGTTCCTGGTGCTGGTGGCAAGAAACAGAGGTAGTGATAAAAGCAGTTTGGCTACAATTTAGAAAACAGTTCTACTACTTCCAAGGAGAATGGAAAGCCACAGATCTGAATCATCTAAATTAATAGGCACTTTGGAGCAAAGTTGAAATAGAGGTTAGCCAAAAACCTTTGCTGTTAGAAAACATGGAGATTATGGTTGTATATAGCCAGCTGTGTGTGTCTTTAAGCCTTCATCAGGGAGACTGAAGCCAAGGGTTGATTTGCTGCAAATTTAAATACTAAGAAAGTAGATTTAAGATGAATATAGTATTTTGTAGCATTTCTGCTTACATTAGCCAAAAGAAAAAAAAAAAAAAAAAGAATTAAGCTTCTTTAACTTGCTAAGAAGTAACAGAACATTTATTCTTGGAATAACAGGGAGTTGGAATGGAAGGGAAGAACAGAAAGCAGAGCTGATGGGGAAACATTTGTTGTATGCAAAATTCACTGCAGTACAGGAGGCACTAAACTGTGTGATTATAGTATATTACATGCAAAACATGTGCCACTTCTACTAAATCAGTGTTTCTCTGTGCCTGGTAAATACCATAACCAATCCCAGTGTTAAGACATTTTATAATTTGAACTTGTTCAAATAAACCATTCCTCCTTAGGCTGCTTAAGGAAACTACTTGGAGCACCTTGCCAAAGCTAAATCCTGGGTCAAACTTACATTTGTTGTTGCAGCTGAATCAGTCTTTTTAAATTCCCTTCCCTACCCCCCTGAGCTCATTCTGGTGCCCTTTACATTAAAATGGAATCTGGAATCTTTCCAAAAACTAAGAGAAAGTTGGCTGAGACAACATTGTGAGCACTTGTTTACTTATCTAAACAATTTCTCAGCTTCCTCCAAACAGAAGGACTCTTACTAGGAAGGGATTCAAGAGCTGAGCACATTTAGACTGGTGAAAGGCAGTGAAGAGGGTATTAAATCACAGTTTACAAGTGCTTATGAGGGATTTAAGGCATTGCAAGGATTCACTAGGCATTGCATTTTTCTATTGCAAAATACATGGAGAATTTAATTTGTCAATTTACCTTCAGTCTGCTTGCAAAATAGAGGAATTACTACTTCCTGAAATGCAGGATTAATGTCTACCCAAGCAGTCAGAAAGGGCAGGCCAGGGAAAGCTGCAGTACTCATCACTATCAGTTTAAAAGCTTTTCAGGGGTCCATGAAACAAGTATATGTTTGGGTTGATAAAATAGATAGCAGCAAAGAGTGAAACCAGAATACATTTTCTTGCCAGGGGAGCTTTTTAGAGCTCAACATATCTAATCAAGCTATTGAAACAGAAAGAAAATAACTTACCCCAAACTGGTTTACTTTCTGTTCCAGGCCATTGACACCACAGGAGAAGCAGAATTTGGTGCATGATGTTTAATGAATTTGGGAAGCATCCTCTGTGTCTCTTTGACACTTAAAACCTTTTTTCACACACCTTAAATAAGCAAACAAATAACGAATAGCTGTGCAGAAAGCAATTCCTTTAAAGACACGAGGCAGTATTTCAGGGATTCTGTGGCACTGCTGTCTAAACCAACAAGTGGTGAAAGAGCTGAAACCTGCAATTATGCTTGTGGTCCTGAGGTGTCACAAAAAACACCTGCTCAAAACTCCAAAGCAGAGTGCAGAGTGCTGTGTTCCTCCAGGCTCCCCAACCTTCTCTCATCCTTTCCAGCCTCTGCTGCGGGTGGATTTACAGCAGCTGCCATGAGAGCTCTCTCCCACAAGTTTGTCTGATTTTGAACCAGTTTGGTTTCTGACTTTCTGAAAACCCCATTGAATTCCACTTTCTTATCATTTAGTGGGTGAAAAAGCTGATTATTTCTCAGTTTCAGAGCAGCTTACTCATTTTGGGGATTTTTTCTGTTTTCAAAAGTAAATTATGCAATAATTTTCTCCAGACCATTTTTCATTCTCTTTCTCCATGCAGCTTATGATTTTGTTGGTCTCTGTCAGACTCTCTTTCACTTTTCTCATCTGAAAAATCTCAAAATACTTGCTTAAATTTGCAAAATTGCTCAAAATACTTCATAGAGAAGTTTTTTCATAACTTTGCTCTTACCTGTCTACTTTTTTTAATTCTACCTCCTTTTCCAAGTTGAAAAAAGAATTTCTAAACAGGTACAAACTTAGGTGTTTCTCTTAAATTTTTTCCCTTAATGTTTTTTGTGTTTTATCCTCTACCATTTTTAACAGCAGTGCTCTATTTGCCTTCATAAAAGCTCTTTACTACTGAGCAGAATTTCTGAAAAGACCAAAACCAGTGACTCTTTGATCCTTTTCAGACTGGCAAAAGTTAATTTTGCAGTTGCCTCTGTTTATGTACAGTGAGAATTTCTCTCCTGTGTTTACCTCTTTGCATTTAACGAGAACTGTATTCTATCAACAATTGCAGCTCTTTGTCACCCAGCATCAGGAAAACCTGCTGCAATTTCTTGCATGTCTTTCAGTTTAAAACGTCCTGAATCATTTTCTGTCATCTGCAAATTTTGTCACTTCTCTACTTGTTCCCTTTTTTGGGTCGCTCATGAATATTTCAAACAACACAAGTCTTGCACAGATTCCTTTAGTGACAACTGTGCAAACCAGGCTTTTTTTTTCCTCTAATCTTGAAAGAGTTGTAATTTTATCTTTCTTATTCCTTATCCTTTTTTTTAATGCCCTCAAGTAAGTAGTTAGTTTTTTTAAAATTCCAGCTGTGCTTTAGAAACCACAAAAGATTTTGAATTTTGTTTGATTATTTGTGGGAAAGTTTGTGGTTGGTTAGGGGTTTTTTGCTACTGATGTATTAGACAAGACCTCTGGGTGTGAGAAATAACTTCTGTCTACAAAATCTTTTAAAACTCTTTTCCACTGTGTCTTAACTAAACACATGACTTTTAGTTCAGTTCTTTTAAATGTATGTTAGCAATGCACCCAAATGGGAATTTAGCCTATTAGTCTAATGTAAAAATCGGACCTACATTTCCATGGCCTTGCTAATTTTTTTGAGTGTTACTTTTCTGTGATGTATCTGTCTTTGTATCTTTTCTTAATATTTAGACACCTAATGGAAGATATGGTCTTTAACCCTAAGGATTGACCCCTATGACATGGTTTTATTGGTTGTACAGGCAAAAAACCACATTTTTTTCTTCCTATTTCCCAGGATTTCCTGATAAACTTTCTTTTGCTTCTTCCCTTACTGTTGTCACCCATTTTCTCTATGAAATTGTAACTACCCTCTCAATCCAGGGCTCAGCATCCCTCCTCCACCTGTCATGTTCTTGTTCTGGTTTGGGAAGACAAGTGTCTGCTAAGGAAGTCAGGAGCCTCCCTTGAAATGGAGAATGTAAACCCCCTCCCTCCAAATTATTATAATTTTGAAATTAAGGGGCTCCCAGACAAAGATATGGAAATAGGAATAACAGGTTTTTACCAGGAGAACTAAAACAAAAATGTAGTAAAAACCCCCACAAACAACAAAAAAAACCCAAACCATTGAGAGTCAGAACACAACCTGACACCCTGTTGGTCAGGGCAGTAGTAGCAGTCCAATCAAGTCCTCCTGCAGTGACAGATGTGGTTCTGTTGGAGCAGAGATGATCCTGTAGGAGAGTCCAGTGGTGGTGAGATGGGTCTGATCTTCCTCTGGGAATCCAGTGCAAACAGGCTGTCCTGCTGTTCTGACTCCCAGGTTTTATCCAGGTGGAATGCTGGGCTCCTCCCCCTGGGTGGAGCCTCTCCCCATGGGATGATGTAATTGTATCAGCCCTGCAGTGAGCCTGGATGGCCCATGAACAGCAGATATCCCCTCGAGGGAGGATGAGTGGTGGAAGAGATAAAGAACACTGCCCCACCTGGTTTTAACAGCTGGTAATAAAATACATTTGGTTACATCTTGCATTGCAACCTAAGACACCCCCCTTGCTGGTGCTACATCTGTAACCACTGGCTCTGAATAAGAAACCTGTGCAAGTGTCTTCCTCTCCCAAAGAGATGAGATAATTATGATAGTCTTATCATTAAATGGCAGGAGCAGCAGCCAGAGAAGGCTTAGAGCCTTCCTGCTCAGAACCTTCTGCTTTCCCTCTATTACAAAATAGAGCTAATTCAATACATCATGAATTTAGTTCGCTATTTCATACCCATGATGAACTAATCTCCCTTCAGCAACATAAAAAATGGAATGGATCCAGCTTTTATTTTGCTTTTCATAGTTTCCTGTTTTCTTTCTCGTTATGCAAGATATACATTTCCAAACTCTGCCATTCTCAGCTCTGGGGTCCAAGGATCTTTGAAAAAAATTGCTTGGGAAAGGACAATTGTTTATTTCTTTCCAAATAACCATAAAATCACAGAACAATAGAATAGTTTGGGTTGGAGGAGGCTTTAAAGATCATCTAATTCCAACCATTCTGTCATGGGACAGGACACTTTTTACTAGACCAGGTTGCTCAAGGTTTTTTATTTCTGTGTTTTCTCCTGGTGTAGATGGATGAATTTCCCTTCACGATTCCCTGTCCCTTCTTTAAATTTCATAACTACACTTAAATAACCTCCTTAAATAACTTTTACACAGGTCATAGTGATAATAACATAACATTTACTTAATCACCATTGCTATCAGTAATCTTAAAAAGTTAAATTATCATGACTTTACACAAACATTGTAAGAACAGGACAGAAGTAGCAGACAAACAAGAACCAGCAATATCATTTCATTTCACTTCCTGGGGCATGCAGTTCTGAAGGAAAAGAGTTACTTTCACCAGAAGGAGCAGAGCCTGAACTGCTGGAATTTGAAGTTCCCTGTGTTACTCTTCCCACCAACAAGTGTCAGACCATTGCACAAGAGGAAGCAAAGGCACAGCTGCAGCCTGGTTGCAACATGAGACAACCCCACTGCTAAGTGGAAAGGCTGACACTTGAGCTCTGCCTCCTCTTCTTTTTTGCCAAACTGATTAATCTTTCCCTCTCTATCCCCCAGTCCATCTTTATAATGCTTTTCAGTACTCAATTATCTGCAAAACTCCTATCCTTCTTTCAAGCTTGATGAAATTGGCCAACAGACCAGATGCCAGTACCCAAGGACAGACTGGCAAATGAACAGCCAACACAATCATGTCAGCAAAAACTTCTTCAAGCGAGCAAAGCCACGAGCAGTAAAAAGCTGCTAGCAGCAGATTAATGGAAATAAATTTAGTCACCAAAATGGAAGGCCGTGACAAGTCTTCTTGCTGAAGCTGCTCCAGTTTTAATGAAAGAATTAAAGATTCATCAGGCTACAGGGAAGGAGCGAAAAGAATCATGACTCTGTCTAGTGGTTAGGGCACATGCCTGGCTGACGAAGGATGTGAGTTGTAATTGCTTGGAAAGCATCAGTGCTCAGAAGATAAGTGATGAGAGTTGCTCTCACCATATACTTTTCATACCTGGCTGGCTGCACCATTCATCTGTGATGTCTGGTTTGTCCCTAAAGATGAGGAGGAAATTAGATATTTTTTTAAAAATCTTTACTCACATTTTCCTCATGTAACCAATGCTGCTGAAGCAGAGCCATGGCTGTGACCAAAGTTCTGTGTGTTGGGCATCCTCCCTGGCCACCTCCTGGATCAACCTCTGCAGGGGAGGTAAAAGAAAAGACAGGGACCTGGGACTGTAGGCAGGAACTTCAGCAAGGTTCAAAAACCCTGCAAGGCTGAGGAATTTTCAGGCCTTCTCAGGAGGAAATAAACAGACTCCAACAAAACCCTTTGTTGCTTGTCAGCCACGGGGTGGAAAATTTCATTACTCATGTCTGTAGATGGAATGAACCGAGTTAAATGACTTTACTCTTTTGTGAGGAATAGCAAGGTTGGGCTGGAAGGAAAGGATCTTGAAGATCACCCAGTTCCCAGTGAAGAGACATCTTCCACTATTCCAATGTTGCTCCAAGCACCATCCAACCTAGTCTTGGACACTTCCAGGGATCCAGGGGCAGCCACAGCTTCTCTGGGCACCCTGTGCCAGGGCCTCTCCACCCTCACAGGGAAGGATTGTTTCCCTATATCCAATCTAACCCTGTCCTCTGGCAGTTTAAAACCATTCCCCCTTGTCCTATTATACATTCCTAAGTTAGATGAGCTGTGGAAAGCCCCATCAGCTGTAGGACCCCACATTTCTCCAAGAAAGCCTCCCTGTGGACTGTTGTAGCAATCAAATAATAACTATACAAATACTAATTTCTAATTATATATTTATATTTCTAATTATATAATAGCTATACAATTTCTAATTGTATAGTTATTATAGTCTAATTATATATAGTATATATATTATAGATATATATACACACTATACATATTAGTAATATTATGTTATATATTATACTACATATATATGATATATATAATCTAATTATATGTAAACTACTAATGATTATTTTATCATTGGTTTGGATTTATCAATGATGTGCAAACCAGAAATGACAATTTTTTGCTTTTTAGAAATTGAAGAAAACTAGTTTGTCAGTTTTGCTACTGTTTTCATTTTAATAACAGGTGATGCTTGTGTGATATATTGAAGTAATATTTTTGGCTATGGAGATAGAGCTGAAAATGGTGTGTGTATTTGGGCAAAACAGAGTGAGACTTAATGACTATGCAATATCTAAACTAGAAATATATCTTCTTGTGGTAACTCAGAAATCATTATAGCCCGTTAGCACAGAATTAATCACACACTGTTGGCAGGGCAGTGGGAGACTCCTGGAGAACTCACACGCATTTACCCCATTAGTCACACAAAGATTTAACACCACATGGATTTGTACCATCACACATTACAAATTCATCATTTATGATTGATTTATATTGTTGAGCATTTCTGAGGAACCCTCACTTTCCTCACACAGTGCACAGGGCTAAAATCAGCTTGCAGCAGGTCAGCAAGGAGGGAAGGGAAGGGGAAAGGGAAAGGTACTAAAAAAAAAAAAAAAAAAAAAAAAAAAAAAAAAAAAAAAAAAAAAAAGAGAGAGAGCGAAAAGGAGAAAAAGAAAGAGAAAAGCAGTCCTGACTTCAGCACATGCCAACTCAGGTGGCACATCAAAGTGGACATTTGGCAGGAGATGGATGTTAGATGAAGGAAATCCCCTGAAAAGTTTTGCTTGAACATCTGCCTGTGGGATAAACTTTCAGCAGGGAGAAGAGTATGACCCTCTGATGCCTTTTTATCAAGGGCAGCAGCTTTGCAAAGGGATGGCATTTCTCAGGAAAGCAATGTCAGCTCACCAGTCTGTTCCAGCACCCTGTGCCTGTCAGCTGCTGGAACAGAGCAGCCCAGCTTTGATCTGCAAGGAGCTGGCTGGGAACACTGGCTGCTCATCTCATTTTAATTTTGCAAAATCACAGCAGGTAGCTCCAATTTCACACCCTGCTTCCCTCACAGCATCTCTTCTCAGTGAAGGTCACAGCCTGCTCTGGGTGCACAGGCTGGATTTCTCCTCCAGTCTTGCCATCAGCAGCAAAAGCAGGATGGAACAGGTGCTTTCTATGAAAAGTCTGTCTGTCTTGTGCTCAGGTGTGACTGGGGCTTGCAGGATGACCAGCCCAGCTTTAAATTAATTGGCTTAAATACCCAAAATATTACAGAGAGTGGATTGTGCAGCTGAGGTTACAAAACTCTCTTGCCATCCTGGAACTGCATTCAGGTGCTGCTTTGTGCTGAGCTCCTGTAGCTTCTCAGCCATCACTCCCAGCATTTATCCAGCAGGGGTTTCCAAATGCACCCAAAATCAGAGGCCCCATTATTCATGGAATGTCCAGCTCTACATGGTGTTTGTTTGCCACAAATCCCCTGCAACTGCCTTGCCAAAACCTTTGTTTATATATTTTCCTCTCTATTTCACCATGTGGTAGTAAAGTTTTATCACCACTACAAGTAAAGAAGTCACATCTTGAGATATCACCTTGGGATGGGACAAACAACTTTCTAGACCTAATGGATTTTATTGATCAGGGATAAGATCAGTAGCTTGAATATAGTTACCTACCATCATTTTAGGCTGTGTGGAGCATCTTGCCTGCTGCTTCAGCTGCTGCTCAGCCATGGCAACAGGCCAAGGTACACTTTAAACTGCAATTACATTAAATATTACAATTTAGCCAAGACTAGCTACCACAACAGTTTTCTTAAAGGCAATCACTGATAGAATTCCCTGCCTAACTCTCAAGGTCCCTAGCAGCAAGACAAGCCAATAAATTCTGAGGCTATAATTGAAAACAACCACCATAACAGCCAATTCAATTATATTTGTTCAAAGGATGAAAGATTCAATTCATTGGATCAGTGGGTGAATTTTTCCATGTACTTTTTTTGTTTTTAAGGGGCACATAGAGAGCAATATTAGCTGGTAATATTTTACCAACACACCAGAGAGGGCAGATGAGCAATCAGAGCTCCTCTGATTAAACATTAATTTTCCATGAGGGGCAGAATGCTCAGCTCAGTAAAGGAAGCTTTTAGGACAGGCATGTTTTTTTTTTTTTAGGGAGAAGGTGGACACATCCTCAGTGTGGAAAGAGAAGGACAAGTCAGTTTAGAACATGGCAGGATCATGAACTGTAGCTGAAGGCTATTTAATCTAAAAGAGGGTAAAGTCTGGGTAATTACTATAATTGCTGTGAACAGCAGAACACTTCTCCCCATAAAAGCAATACTTGTAAATTTATTCTCTGTGGACTGAATTTGCAGTCTCAAAGAAGGAGTCTCCCAGAAAATACTAGAGGGATGTAGAGTAAGACTTGATCTCAGAGCTCACAGATGAGATGCACTCAAACATCTACAAGAGGAGATGGTTATCATCTCTGAATTATTCACACTAACAGCACCTGTGGGTAGAACAATGCAACCAGGTGGACTCAAGAGAAAAAAGATCCCTTTTATCCTGATTGTGTAGAGAGGATTGACTACACTCAGATATTTCTCTTGGAAAACCTAGAACATCCATAATGTGCTGAAAGTGCAGTTTTTCAGTCCAGTTTTTATTTTTTAGGAACTGAGGCTATGGCACAAAATTGAGCATTACAAAACCAGGCTCAGTTTCAGATTTAGCAGGTTTGTTTCTGCTCAAGTTTGTAATCAGTGTGATACAGTTTCTTGTGTTCTTGGTAGCTTTGGGTCAGGCATTTGTTTTTTGGTTTATAGAAATTCTGAGCTGGTTTAGGATTACTGAATGCAATACTCCCCTTGAATTCTCACACTAAATGATACAGTCAGATATCTGATGGGATTTTGCAAAAATGAATTCATTACTCTAGGAAAATACTAATTGATTAGGCAAATTGCATATCAACAAAGTTCACTTTTTTGTTGGTTTTTCTGTTTTTCTTGGAGAACAAGCTGGAGTAGGATTCACCTGCTCTCTATAAATGCAGAGCAAGACTGGACACTGCACAACTGTTGGGAAGAGGCATCAAGCAGAAATAGTTTACATGGCTGACAGGGTGCTTAGGGTGCAATTAATCATGCTGGAATAATTTTTTTATTTTTATGGAGGAAAAAGAGAAGAAATTATTCTTTGAGATTTGCATAGAATTGTTAACAATGGTAAATGACCAATATCTTGATTTTATGTCTCAATGAGGCTCATGCATGCAAAAAATTTTATGCATATTGAGCAGTATTATAATAAGCAAAATCATTAAAAATCAAGTCTAGAAATTTGCAAAAGTACTCTTTGTATTTATAGCATGGAAATCAGTTCCAGGTTTCTCCTCACCTTTATTAACTTTGGGCAAAAAAGTTCAGTGCACACATTCCATTAAATATCTACATCAGGAACAGTTCTATGCACCTTCCTTAGGGAAAGGCAAGGGTAACCATGTAAATATAAACACTTTTCTTGGGGCCTAAAAACCAAAACTCTGACTTTCCATAAATTTCTGTTGACAATGTTAAAAATGTTAATGCAATGTTAAAAACTGCTTGACCTGACCAGTTCTCTCTTCTCTAAGGAGGCAATTGGTAGATCAGTGTTACCATAATACTAAATTTATGAGCATTTTCAGTCATAGGAGCCCCATTTAAATACTTTCTTATAAAAAAAATAAAAATAAAATCACCTTTATATCTGTTGGTGGCATATTCCTTGATGTCTCAAAACTGTGCACTTTGTATGCAATGTGAAGATGCATCATGCTTGTTGAGGGTTGCAAAGATCAATCTTCAGATGAGATTCCAAACAGGAGCTGTGATGGTCCTTCATTCTCCATTTTATTGCTGTCTCACAGGTTCTTAATGAGGGATGGATTCAGTGGAAAATAGGCACTCATGAAAACAATTAAACAATTACATTTCATCAGAAGCATTCCTTGGCATCAGGAACCAATTTTAAAAAGTGTTCACTGCCTCTGCAGCCAAGTGCTTTCCCCTTCCAAACAGCGTGGCTGCACTCAACCAGACTACTCAGAGTGAACCCTGGAATTTCCTACGTGCCAAACTCCAGTGGGAATTATTCCTGAAAATTTTCAGTCTAAAAAGATTGACTCAATCCCAGGGAAGATCCTGATGATGTCAAGGAGGAGTGTCACCAGGTGTGTTTGAGTTTACATCTATTCGTGCATTCTCTAAACATCTATTCAGTGATTGTTCTTGGTCTCTGATCTCAGCTGATTCATTCTCATTGTCTGTGGCTGAATACAGTCATTCACACAAAGCTTCACCTGAAACACTCAGTCCAGTGAAGGTTTCATAATACACTGAACTCTGAATATTCAGTATATTTTCCATCTGTGTGATAGTTACATCCAGACACATCTTTTTTATTTTAATTTTATTTTCGTGTTAAGACATTCGCTAAAGTTTCACTTAAATGCAAGTATTTTTTTAAATGACATAATATATGGTTTTTAAAAAATACATAGAAAAAAAATTAAACTTTAAACGTGGATTTTCATTTATATACACACATTATTCTTTTGTCTACTGGACTGACATATTTAAATTCAGCATGCCGTGGTCTGGCTTCTAAATCCTACCATAAAGACTTCTTTTACATAAAAATGAGGAGTTAAATTCTACTGTCAGATATTCTGCTGATGGAAGCTTGTTGACATCAGTGGGATGGCACCAGAAAGGCCTGGCACTACTTTTGTTCCCTGAATTCCACAGCCCCTAGGAGTGTGCAGCTCTTTTTGAGATGAGGATGGTTTTCTCTGTCATATTCAGTAATTCAGATGATTTGAACTTAACTGAACAGCATGTAGGGAATTTACTGTAGATGCTTAGACTACTGGAAAGAACCCTCTGGCACAAAAGTTTCTTTTGCTGTACATTTTATTAGCAGTCTGTAGATTCGAGGACAATTTTTGTTAGTGTTTTTTTTTGTTGGATACTCATGGACCCAAAGGTGTATTTCTATATTGGTTCACAGGGTTAATGACTTTTTGTTGCCTTTGTATTTCTGTTTCATGACAATGAAAACTTCCAGTTGGGACAAAAAACCGGACAAAGAACTAAACAATTTCCAATATTTTGGCACTGGAAAGTGCCTAGGGAGTATTTTCCCCATTTTTATAATAGCAGTGCAAATAAAATTACTCCTAGAGAGTTTGTATATATATTTGCAAAGGGTTGTGTGGACTGGTGCACTCTTTCCTCATCTGTTTTCCTTCAACATGTCTCTTGCTTGAGTTCATTTACGTCAACATCCAATAATTTTGTACAAGTGCTGTAACATTCCTGCCTTTCTACACTACTCAGGTAACTCTGTGACCTGATAAACAGAGATCCACCAGAAATTTAGGAGTTGGAGTGCTGTGTTGGTATAGAGCAGTAGGGAAAGCTTTGAGAATTGAAAAGAATACTTAACATTTATCTTCTTCCAACTACTTCTTTAATCCCAAGGCCTGCAATCCAATTTCCAGTCTGACAAAGGGCATACTGGGGGTTTTAGCACAGAGGCTGGGGACCACTTACTTAGTCAGACTTTTATTACTCAACTTGTGACAGTCAGGAAGATGCCATTTGCCAACCAGACTCCTGCTGCACTGGGAAACTTTTTCCCATATAACAAACTGAAGCTGCTGGGTAAACTGGGACAAGTGAACTACTAACCCAGTTAGTTGTATGTGGAATTGCTGTTCCCAGAATTAACAGGAGACAGTCCACCCATCAAGGCTGCACGTTTTAAGACACTGCAATTCCTACTTTAAGAAGGTTCCTTTATGAGTGAACCCTAAGAATTTGCTTGCCTGAGCTTCAAGCTGATGATGAAAATGCCATTGAAAATCTGACAGGTTTAACTTAATGCTATCTTAATTTAATATGCAGATGTCTAAATACGTGTAAGCTGAGAAACTCTTTGTCCCAAAGTATTTGGATCCTGAGTGATTGCATAAATATATATATATTAAAAATTCATGGAAGAAAAATCTATCAGAGGATCTCTTTGCAACACAGACTGCTGGAAATTGGAATGTTTTGGGAAAGTACCTCTGTACAATTACTCTGAACTTACAGAGAACTTTTTGCAAGTTCTTACATTTCTCTTCAGATGCTACTGGCCATTTTATGAAATTGCATTAAATGGACCAATGCCACATCACAGAATCACAGAATCATTTTGGTTGGAAAGAACTCCAAGATCATCGATTCCAGCCTTTGATCAAACACCACCCTGCCAGTTAAACCATGGCACTGAAGGCCACCTCCAGTCATTTCTTACCCACCTCCAGGGGTTGGTGGCTCCACCACCTCTCTGGGCAGCCCATTTTAATGCTTAGCAACCCTCTCCATGAGGAAATTCTTCCTGATATCCAACCTGGGCATCCCCTGATAGAAGAATATAGAAGGTGTCATAGTTTCATCCAAAAATAAGTTCTGAACTGGAGCCACTGAACTACTCTCCGAGGCCTGAAAGCAGCATTGCTCTCTTTATGAAGCACCAATATTGGATCAAACAAGCTCCCAAGGGGAAAATGGAGGTCCTTACCTGATGTCCATCCACTGTTTCTTATAAGTGATGATGTAATCTGTGCAAACTTCAGGATTACATCAGTTCTGGGCACTTCAGTTATGCTAAATTAAACCATCACCTATTTAGAAATAAAACAATCAGAATAAGCTTGTGTACGCTGTGCACAACTCCTGCAACTTCTCTAATTTTTTATCTTAAATCTACAGAACAGATTTTTTTCCTTTCATTTTAAAGAAACTGCCACCATATCTATTACTGTTATGGATGACTTCTCTTTAAAAACAAATTGAATCCAAGAGTTCAAGCTAGAAAATTGTATTTTGGCTGAATGGGAGAGTCTTGTTCTTTAGAGGTAGAACATTAAGACAGCAATGGCTTGGGGATGTATCTGTAAAAGACATATTGATTTTTAATAAATATAATGTACCAGTCACTTTGTAATAGCAAAGACACATGGAGCACAGTGCAGGCCTTCTGCTCTTTCTAAATGCATTCATATATATGTACTGACATATATGTGTTTATAAACCAATAAGAGTACCTTGCACAAAGCAAAAAGGGCATGCGAAATATATATACACATAGACACATATAATAAAAAATATACATATAGATGAAAGGTCTTCTTGCCATTTCTTTTCTCTCTCTGTGTTTTAGAACTACATTCAAACACCCTGTTCTTTTCTTTTCTTTTCTTTTCTTTCTGGGAGGGAGATGCTTTCAGGAGTGTTTAGATATCAGATATTTCAGAAGGTAGTACAACTCCAGGAGAGTAAGGACAGTGTTGCAAAAATCTCAATAACTCAATAAGTTTTTCTATGCCATGGGTTTAGCTTACACAATTGAGGGTCACAAATAATCTGCCTGTAAACCAACCACTCTCTGAACACCAAAATCCAGTTTATATATTTTTTTAATTAGCAAGTCTGTGTCCATGAATCCATAAAAATAGGGGTCAGGGATCAAAATAAATTTTTATGGACTTTCCAAAGCATAGACTAGGGAAGTTTAGAAAGAATTTAAACCATAATATATCTTACATTACTTAGATTAACAATTTAGCTAATAATGATATTTTAATGCAGATCATGGTGCTACTGCGTGGACAGGAAGTAATTATATTAATCTTGAAAATCAAAAGGGCTTGATTCAGGGAAAGATATTGCTGGCTTGGGCTTGTTTTCAGCTTTAGATGTTATTGCTTGAAGAAAGAAAATGGAGAGAGGGGAGTGAGTTGCGCAGCACTGGAGGAGCCACTAGACAGCAGTGAGGGATCAATAACTCAAAACTGCTTCTGCAAATGTCTTGGGTTGGGTAAAATGAATCTTTCCAGACCTCAGAAGATAAAGTGTCCTGATCTCTTTTAGTAGCTGGATACCACATCTTATGGATATTTTCCATGAACAAACCAGAGTTAGCTAAAAACTTTTATTTGGTCCTGTGGTCCGAATATCTTTTAGGAATAAAAATAACAAACACTAGGAAGAAATGTGTCATGTTCAGCTAATATCTCACGTGGTGCTCATCAGCCTTCATGATATAATGAAAGTGAAAAGGAGAAGGGAGGGAAGAGAGGGAGCTTTTCTCTGAGTTTACTTCAGCTTATAATAACCCAAAGGAAGATACTTTGATTACTTCACACAACAAGCAATCATTATGTCCCATGTGATGTCACCTTGATTCAGCATAGCTGATAATGACAATATGTCTGTAATAAATAAGGTAAAGGTGGCATATTATTCTCTAAGAGACTGGTATTCAGTTTGCAGACTGCATCCTAAATGGAAAAGACTGTGTCATTTAAGATTAAGTACCTTTTTGTTTGGTATCATAACAGATGTTTCTAAAACCTATTAAAAAGAATCATGGTGCTGTTTTTGTCTAATAGAAAGAAAAAAACGGAAGAAAAAACCCAGTACTTTATCACTACAATTTACCCTTAGAAACTTTCATTAAAGTATCTTGAATCCACTTTAATTTTCTCCCAACTACTCATCTTATTTTTTTTTTTTCAGATCTTCCATCCACAGGTTATTTGGATTATCAATGTCATTGATAACAGGTTTCTTTGTCTGCTCTTTCAATGCGAGAATATTTTTGCCCTTGGGTTTCTGTGTTAAAAGAGCTGTTTTCCCAGAACCCCTCCTCTGAGATATGTGCCCCTGTTCTCACTGCTGAGCTGTAGAGAAGCCACAAAAAGAGCAATGTTAGTGGTTTTGTATGTGAGGGGAAATGTTAAAAATGTCAAGGAAGCTTGAAGCTGGTAATTTCCAGTCACTTGTTCATTGATGAGTGTGCACTAAGTATCCAGATCTGCAAAGATATTGAGTACTCACACATGTCCTTGAATCTATCATTTTGACATTTCTGAGATCCTGTCAGGTCCATGACAACCAGAATTCTCACTGGTCTTCAGCCAAAACCCTTCATGTTGATGATGGCCCCCTGCTCCCACAGCAGTGACTCTGCCCCTACTGCAAACGGAAGATGTGGAGCCTGTGCCTTGAGTTCTGTGGGCAAAATAATCTGAATTCAGCTCTGTTTTATGGAGCACCCTGCACTGCATAGCCCAGGGGCTGGAGGTGGCTTCTGCACAGATTTCTTACCAAAGCAAGCGAGGAGAAGGGTTGCACAAGGATTTGTGCCTCACATTAAGTCACTTGGCCACATGGTTCTCCTGTCCCTCACTGTTGTGCCTACCAGACTTTTTGTGAGTAAAATTCTTTTTACCTATTTGTCTCAATAAAATAATGGATTTTCCAACCCCTTATCAATATTATTTATTTATTGATTGATTGATTAGGGTTTTTTTGTCATCCTCAACATCTGGCTAAATCTTCTTGAGGTTTATGATATTTTATTTGGCAAATAAGGAATGTATAAATGTTGGCTGAAGGTTCTAGGGCTGTGATGTGGAAGAATGATTCGCTGAAAAACAAGTTTCTGGTTTGATGGCTCTAAAAGCATTTGAGGTTGTAGCTCTCAGAAGCAAGAAAATCTTGAATTGTTTGATGTCAAAGCACAGGTAAGTGGTTTGGGAAATTCAGAAGAATAAAAAGCATTGAAATCCCACATTCTGCCTTTTGTAAATTATTAGAGAAAATTTCTTTGAGGCAGACATCAGTTGGAACAGAAATTTGGCTACTGAACATTCAATTTTTCACATCATACTTCCAGAACATTAGTATTAAAAATAAAATAAAGGAAAGAAAAGGAAATAAGTGGTAGTGCTCCAATACAGAGAAGTAGGCTATATGAAAAAGACTTAATCCTTCAAATTGCTGAACAGTCTGGCTAAATTCCACTTATATTTGCATTAAATCTTTGAATTCTGAATTAAAAGATTTAGTGCATATGAGCCAAAGTATGTAGGACACTTTGGACATAAAAAGGATCAAATAATAAGAAATATCAGGAAAAGACAAATCCTGAAACAGAAAATCACGCTTTGACTGTAGTCTTCTGAACTCCATTCACAAATAACTTAAGACTCATTTAAAGCCTCATTAAAGCTTAGTCCAACTCTCAGAGCTTTCCAGAGCTTTTCTGAACCATATTCCACAGCCTGAAGATCTTGCAGGAGCAGGGTTGTAATGTATTTTCCATCTGGAAAAAAAGAACTAGTTCACTTTTGCTAAAGATTCTTTTTAGAACAGCACTCATTTAGAAATCTGCTTTTGAGACCAAACCAGTGTAGGTCTGAGTGCTTATTTATTAAGATTTTAAAGGATTAAGTGAAAAAAACCCACATATTTATACTCCACTTGGGAAAAGAGGGAAGAAAAAAAAGAGAAATATTTCTTTTTAATGCTACTAATTAGAGGAATTTCAAGCTTTTCACCCAAACTCCAAACGAAGACTCTGCCAGACTTTAGAACTTTGAAATGCCAGATGAGAAAATGACAAACCCTCCACAATTTGGGGCTGTGGAACTCCTTTCTAAATCCATTTCCTGCCAGCTGTCTGTCACCTGAACGTGTCACACTCTGCCTGCTGCTCACATTGATGCCAAAGGATCTGCGATTACAGTGAGTTTAACCTGGAATCTCTTAACACCTCTGAGCTTTCTAGAAGGCAACTCTCAGGTCCAGCAAATCCTTTACCTTCCAGGAAGACTTGCACACCAGAGGAGGATCACTGGACTGCAGATGAACAAAATTCATTCCCAATTAGCCAGGGCACTGACACTGAGGCAGATTCTCTTTTTATCTGAGCTACACTGGAATAGGAAAATATGGAAAAAGGCATCCCATTTCTTTGTCCTAAGAGATCACTGGGAGCCTCTCCTCTCCTCCCCTTTGGTGACATGGGGGTGTCAGTTGTGTGTTTAAAATTCTCAACCAAAGCACAGGACAAACTCTGGATGCATTAGGAGTCTCCATAAACGTGCAGTGAAAAGCTGCAGAAACAAGACAGGAAGAAAATATAGAGGATGGCAAAGACTTGCTGCCTAAAACTGAGTGAACTAAACAAGGACATTCCCCATGGGATTACATCGATGTTTTGCTATTCCAAAAGAAATTGTCACAGAATTGTTGTCTTTTCTGACATTTTCCCCTTTTGTAAAATAGTTATATGGATTTTCACAGTGCAAAGATAGAAATTCTTCGTGAGGAACTGACATTAAAGATGCAGCTCAAACTACTGCAGTGCCAGAGACTTCCAGGAATAGCAGATCTGCAGACCTGTGGGTGCTCACATTTTGAAAAGTTTCCTCAGAAGGCTCAGCCTTTTCATCTTGCAGTGGAATTTATCTAATTATCCTTCCTAAATTATTGTTTGCTTTTCTTTGGTTTCATCCTGTTCTCATTTGTGTTCAAAGGAACGAGTAATAGTAAAAAACACCCAAAAAAAACCCCAAACCCCAAAAAACCCCACCAGCCACAATTTGCCAGGTTTAATTCTAAATCTACTTCGGATAAATATGTGAATTTCAAGGAAAACTGAAACATGACCTTTTATCTTGCTGGGGGTTTTCTTAAGGATTAAGGCAATAAAAGTCATCAAAGAGCTGTGAGGTAGACCTTCACATCTATTTGCCCAGGGGAGAGTAGAACACACATACATGGCATTGCTCTGATATCTGGGATGAGTTCTTCACAGCGAAATATTAAAGGATTAAAAACAAATGTTATTTTAACTGTCGGATTGATCTTCTCAATAGCTGTAATTAATCACAGTTACTGCTATAAAGTGACTGAGAGCTCTCTCTCAAGGAGGTTATATGGTAATGAAACAAAGTTATTCTGTCTCATGTTCCTTTCAGAAATCATCAGCAAACATAAATGTGTATGAGCTGTCATCCAGATGAGCTTTTCAGGACTTAATAACCCATTTAAAACTATCAGTGCTGGCAAAGCAAAATCATAAAAGACCTTTGAACCTCGCAAGGACGTTTTCTCTTTGAGCAATTTAGCCTTTGCCTATGGATGGCTCAGAGCCATATGCACAGAATAACATTTCACCACAGGATGTCATCTTAGATACAAGGAGAATGAAAGAATTCATCTCTTCTCTGGAGTCTGTACTGTTTGTTTTGATTGCTCCAAGAGATGTAACATGATACTACAAAAAACTGTAGGCAGAGGGCAGTATGACACATCAATAAAGCAGATTTTCATGAGTGGATTGCTGGTAGGAAACCACTGGCATGACAAAGTTTTTAGTCCTTGGGTGTGGCAAAGCAATTCCAAGTAATTACTCTTACAGTCCTAAAATAACTGAAGTGTTTCAACTTTTACCTGGCCTGAAGTTCAGAAACTTTTTACTGTATCTTGTAATGTGAACAATTACTAGAATTACTAGAGCTGGTCATTTCTGGGATTTAAGTAATAAGGCTCAGATTCAGCACATGCCATGTTATTGCCCAGCAAAAATTAAGGTTATTACCCAAAATACTCATCTATCAACCTAAATGCATTTGCATCTTCCTCATGTTGACTATCAGAACAACACCATGAAATCTTTAGGAGTAGAGATGAAGGCAATCTTCATCCTGCTTCGTGTTAGGAAAACAAAGAGGTTATAGGGATCCAAGAAATACTGGAGCTAGTTTTGCTCTTCCCTTTTCATCTCCAGTGGGTAACTGAGCACTGGCTGACTGAAATAACAAATTACAACTATATTTCTTCAGGCATTGTCACATGCACATTTCTGAATCCTTATTTGTATGGAAACACACGGCCTTGATGTTGTAAAGTTGATCTTTTCCCACCCCCAGAACTATTAAATTTGTCAAATATAGTTTTTACCTTGATTTATCTCCCACTTACAGGAAATTAACTGCTGGGAAAAGGAGAAAGTGTCACATTAAATAACAGACTGGACATGGCCCCAAAATATTCCCTTGTTAACCCTCTAAGTGCAGCACGGCCATTGCTGATTGCTGCAATGATAAGGGAAGAGTTTTCCAAGTTGCTCCTGGAGATTGCAATCTCTCCATGTTTCTGAAATATTATTTAAAGGGTAGAATAAGGGGAATATTATTTTTTTCCTTTGAGAAAATATGTATTATCTGTGAGCATCAGTGCATTATCTTTTAATAATTAAATGCTTGCTTTCAAAAGTAACAGCAGCCTTGGAGTTTTCCAGATCCTATTTTTTCCTTTGAAAGTTCTTCCCATCTAACTACATGCACATAAAAATCATAGGGTGCCTCTTGCTGACAGTGCAATGCTACCTTTTCATTTTAAAAGACAAAGGTCAGATCTACATGTTTGTTATTCTCAGGCAGAATTTCTCTGCTGTATTCTGCTTTCTAAATTCCTGCTGTCAAGAGAAGAGGACAGGTTTCACTTTTTTTTTGTGTTTGTGTGTGCTGAATATCACTACTTTATATATATCTAGCATGACTCTTGTGAAAGGAGACAAGGTATAGAATCTGTTTTTTCTCCACAGATCTGACAAGGCCAGCATTTCATAGGTTTACAAGCACAAAAGTTTTTCTAAAAAAAAAAGCAACCTATAAAAAATATGTAATAGAAAGAGTGAAGGAAACAATATTGCAAAGCTGGAAGTACATCAAAATTGTAGTAAAAAATGCTTTTGACAGACTACAAAAAGTGCTGTTGGCAGGTTACAGAGTGATTTGTGTCATAAAAAGTAAAGTTGATCAATGGCAGGTAGAGGATCTGTAGGTGGTAGCATGAAATATTTTTTTTTCAAACAAAATTAGTCTCACACTAGCAGAATATAAAGCCCTGTACTGGCCAGCCAAGTTAACACCTATATCTTCCTCTCCCCATTTGAACCCTGAATTAGATGTGCTCCATGATATGAAACACAGGGGTGGTGCTGTAGAACACGAAAGAAAGACTCCAAATATTTCAGAAGGCAAAGAAGATAGAAAAAAGGCTTTATTTCCTAATTCTTACTACCTTTTATCTTGTGTTCCAATACAGACTTAACATGATTGGTGAGTAGGAATGACACCTCTCTAATCCCATTGGTTAAACCAGAGAAACAGCAAAACACCACCTGGAGAAAGATTATTTTGAGAAAGGATAGTTATTTTCCAAGATTGTTTTGAGAAATAACTTTCTTGAGAATTTTTTCCTTGGAAAAAAAGTGAGCAGCTGCTAGCAGGCTAAAATCTCTCAGACTCAGAAATATCAGGCCCACACAAGAGAGCCTGCACAAGCTTGTTATCCAGGTTGGAACTGGATCTACTTCCAGTCTCTCTCCATCTTCTTCCATCCAACTCCACCCTGCAGTTGCAGAATGAGAGTCTCCATGAAACTCATAACAGATAATTCAATATGTGGCTATGTGGTTGGTGCCTGGAGAACAAGGAATGATCAGGACTTTTGGATGGAGAGGATGGGGACAATCATGTTCCTGATTCAGTACCCACAACACTCAGCTTGTTTCTAGGGAAAGAGGGAAGAGTTGGAATCAACAGAAGTCCAATTTCAGGCATTTTGAGCAATGCGTAGGGTTAATGAGGGAGCTGTGCAGGGCAAGCAGCACTTCTCTAAAGGAAAGAGATTATGGAGATTATGGTTTACATTACTCCTTATAATATGCCCCTCATAATTTGTATGAAGTCTTTGTTTAGTATTAAGTAATGAGGGTTCACAATACTTATTAGGATTCTTTATCCTTCCTTTTTTTTTTTTTTTTTTTTTTTTTTTTTTTTTTTTTTTTTTAATATATATGTATATAATGCAGTTTCAGCTGAGTCCCTTTCCCAGGGCAGTCAGCCCATGGATCTGCCTCAAAACACAGAGGGTACTCTACCAGCAACCCAGGTAGGATTGCGTTGGAATTATGTTTAGGATTCAATGGACAGTCCTATGAAGTTTCTGCCTCTCCAGTTATCTCACATCCTCAACCACAGCTGGATCCAGTAGCAGCCAGAGATAAAACACTTCATGGTCTTGTGACTATCAGCTGAACTTTACTTCTTCTGGAGCTAAATCTCTGGGTGTGTTGTTTCTGGATCTTTTTAAAAAACTATGTTCTGATATTTGACCCAGCAATGCAAGGTTTAAAGATTGCAATTCAAAGGTTTGATCCTGTGGGTAATTATTTACTTTTAGGCAAAGTGTAATGTTCTGCTCTAGAAGAACTTTGCATTTACTTTTCACTGAAGTGAATACAAATTGAAAGCCTCTGCATTTGAGCTTTGTAAGCTGTTGATTATGGATTAGAGATAGAAAGGAGGAAATCAGTTGTCTAAACAATGAAGCTCAGAGTACATCTATTCACATATGAAAACAAAAAATACATAAATGTTTGTAAGATTAACATTAAGATTGTTGCTTATCTTCCTTATGCAATTTGCTAAGAAAACATTTGAAGTAAGATAATATGAATAGATGAGGGGACAAGGGTATCATCCTATGTTTAATTGTCCATGGTATAATGCAATAAATCTGTATTCCAAGAAAGCTTTGGAATGAGATCACTGAATCTATTTCAGAGTTCTTAAATTATTATTGATTCGAGGATGTTTTTTCTGAATTGTACATATGCAAAGAACAGTTCACACTGGGAAGGGCCTGAGTGTGATACATTGATCTGCCATCAATGGCAGCCTTTGAGGCCACCCTCCCTTAATTAAAAAGATGTGTCTCATTTACAGTCAGACTATTTATTATGCAGACAGACACATTGCTTCTTTTTTTTAGCTGGAGGAAGGGGCCCTTCCCTTCCTGTTAGACATCTGGTGGTAAATGCTGCTGTGATGTCGTTCTTTGTATCTCGATGTCACCGCAGTTTGTGTGACTTGACTTCACACAAAAGTATTAGAGCAGGTCTTTAAATCCAAAATCATCAACTGGGATGGGTATTTCCTAGATCAAGCACCAATATGGACTGTCTTAATTTCTTTTTGTGTTCCTCTCTCAACCACATACCTCTGTTTGTGGCACTTAGTTCATGGTAAATATGAATGGTATAAATGACTTTGGGTCAGAGATCTGACCCAAAGTAATCACCATTATCCCTGTAGTTATTCCAAGTGCATTTCCACATCTTACAAGGTCTATGCATTTACATTCCCCTGATATTCTCTCTTGTTTTCAGAAGCAGTCCTTGGTCCTTGAAGTGTGTTTTCCCACTGCCCATTCTGTGTTAGCTCAATACCCTCAACTCAGCTCACACAGGCAATCAAACAACCATCCAATGGCAATAACTTTTCATCACTGCTGACCCAAACTGCATCACAAATGGTTATTTTGTGATGCTTCAGGACTTATTACTGACATCCTGAAATATGCAGCCTTCTTGAAACTGTTGTGTGCATCACTGTGAAGGTAATTTCTTTTTCTCCATGGTTATATATGCCACAATTCCTGTAAAGAAAAGGTTACCTCTGGAACTGGACAGAAATTATCTTAGAATGATGTGCATTGAAGAAGGAAAATTTCCATTTAAATAGTTGACAACAGCTAAAACATTTGAGAAAATGTCACTGTAATCACATTATAAAATAACCCCCAACTATTTCATTGAGCTGTGTCTGTGGTGGGTGAATGCTTTCTGCCAAATTGATCAAAGTACTTTAGTTTGACTTAAGAGCACAGTTTATGTCACAAACTGATCTGTGAGTTTTTCTTTTAACAAAACTCTATAATCTCCCACATTTTTAGTTTGGTATGGGAAGAACAGTGTTATCTTCCCAAATAAATGAATTTTCAGGGTGAAAATCTGAAACTGTGGAATTAGAGGAAAAAAATTAAAACCTAAGCAACATTTATCTTTCCCAAAAGGAAATCAATTAGAGATCATCTTGTTTAATTCCACTGCAGATATGATTACCACACCATCTTGTTTGGTCTCCCCACTTTGATACAGTCTTCTCAACTGCCCAAGGATTCCATGCCAAACAATATGTTTATAGTGAATCTTTGAGTTGACTTTTTACTTATGGCTTTTCTTAGCCAGAACACCTTCCTCTACCTTCCACTGATTCTTCTGTATCTTTTATACATTTCTCTATTTTTAAGTGTTATCTATAATTTTTAGAGCCAAATGGCATATCTGTTTTTTCAATGATTTAGTAAATAATTATTTAGTGTTGAACATAAGAACAAGTGCTGCTCTGACAAAAGCACACACTGTGCAATGCTGTGATTTATTTTGCAATAAGATGAAAAAGGGAAAGCAAAAACCAGAGTGTACATAAATCAAATAACCAACCACTAACTTTTAATTAATATAACTACTATAGTTTGGCGATAAATTGAATATAAGAAACGTAAATGGAAATGTGTACACTCAATGAAAAATCATTTGGATGGGATCAGTATTTCAGAAGTAAACTCCAGTACAAGTGGGCAATGCAGAACTGCCACCAGCAAACTACAGAAATCCCATTTGAGCTCCATTGGTTTCAGATGTGTTTGAAATGACAGGAATTGGCTGCCTCCTGGCTTAACGAGCGGAACAACAAATTACATGCCAGCTCATTTTAAACAAGGGAAAGGGCATCTTTACCTTAAAGAGGGAGATTAAAAGTTTCCAAGTACACAGCAGACAACTGCCTGCTGCCTGGAAGCAGAGGGGGTGTATATTGTGAAATGTTTTATTTGCCTTGTTGCTGTGCCAGTGAGGGCCAGTAGCGCTGGCTCTGGGTGGGTTATGCTGAGCAAATCCCAGCTCATGGTCATTCATGGGAATGCAAAATCAGAGCATGATGGAAGCAATCACCATTTTCTGAGCTTTTGCTTTCCAAACCAGCTACTGTTTGTGTTTCAATGATGAGCATTGCTTTGCTGGAATTTTTGCTTTCTCGCCAAGCGATTTTAGATAAATGCTAAAATTTGATGTAAATCACTGTGGTTTGCCAAACACCGAAGTTATCACTCATAGTACTGGAAGATAAATTATGGAAAGTTTTTTAGTTTCTTTGATCTATGGAGCTGAGTGCTTTCTCTTATGTGATAAAAGATTTTCTTTTGGAACAGATCTCATTCCAGAGGAATCATTTAATATCTTGTGAATGAGTTGGATGTCCTACAAAGGACTGGTAGATATTCCAATGTATGTAGCACCTGTCACCAAGGAAAACCAAGATGTTTCATGCCAGCAATGTTAGAAAAGAGTCACAAAAACAGGAACAAATTCTTGAGTTAGAGAGTTTAATTTTCCTTAAGTTTCATTTTTCTTGAAGCAGTCTCTCATCAGTAATGTAATAGAAATAATAATAGTGTATTCTTCTGTATATATAGTGGACAGAAAATACAGGTGTTTATGTTGCTGCAGGATTATAATTTTATGTTTTCGTTTTTCAAATCTTCCTTTATTTGCTCTCTGGGAAAGTATTTACATTATTTCTTAATTGTTAAAATTGTTCTCCTGAAAACAACCCCTTTTCCATTTTTCTGATGTTTTCACTTATGTAACCAAACCTGTCATATTGGAAAAAACTCAAGGAAAACACTTATGCTCAAAATATTTTCATCTATGTTATGAGAAGAAGAAAGATGAGGGAATCATGATTCTTCTCTTCTCTTCTCTTCTCTTCTCTTCTCTTCTCTTCTCTTCTCTTCTCTTCTCTTCTCTTCTCTTCTCTTCTCTTTTCCTCTCTTCCGCCAAGCACAAGTTGCTGAATTTTTTTCTACCTTCTTACTCAGAGGCTTATTCTACCCATCCTTCAATGGTCCACAAAAACATTGTTTAGATGAATTGCCCTTGCCAACCAAACTGCATATGGGCAGGAGGTAAATGGGAAGGAACTAAAACAGAAAAACACCTGTAAGAGAGAACTGTGACATCATAGACCCATCTCTTATTCCAGGTGGTGCCCAAGGGTTTAGTTGACTTCTAGAAAAAGCATCATCATTGCTGGAAAGTACATTGTGCCTCTCAATGTACTCTCAACAGTACAAAACTACCTGATAGCAAAGTATGTATTAATGGATCACAGGGAATTTACAGGAGGAAAAACCCCAAAGGCTGGCACTCCATCACTTTCTGCATCTTAGTGAATCTTTCTCCTGAGACATCTAAGAAGAATATTTGTGATTTTATCTTGTTAATATTAAACACATTACAGTGTCATAAAAATTTGTGACTATTTCTAATGCCTCAATTGCACCATGAACACTTTCTTTGGTAACTAAAAGAGATAAATATGTTTTAGGTTATGTGCCTCCAACTGCTATGATATTTATGGAACTTGTACAAAGAGAAATCTGAACATGTCCTCCTAGCAGTTTATTTTCATAGCCTTTAGAGCAATCTTAGAAATTTTGATGTTATCTTTTCATGCCTGATTGTGTATTTTTCTGAATATATTAATCCTATTGTGATATAAGTCACTTGTAACAAGAAGCAAATTCCTAAATTTCAGTACAGAGGAGGCAAAGCCAAAGTGAACACACACATATGCTCTTTCAAATAAAACTATTGATTGATGTTTTCATGTGCAGAAGCTTCAGTGATAGCTTCTGTCAGAGGAAAAACCATGCTCACACCAGTACAAAATGTGTTTGTTAATGAATTTTAACTCCTCTTATGTCTATGTGCTATCTAGAGGTAACAAAATATGTTTGTGGTTAAAATATCTAATCAAAGCACAAATGCTGCCACATGATTTTCAGGCACTATGTTTGACATTGGATTAATTCACTTTTACTCAATCCTTCCTTTGAAGAGCTGATAATCATTTCAAAGCCTACACCGTGTTAATTCAAAAGGGCTGTTGATGAGCATGTTTTGAAGAGGCATTATAAAATGTTCACAAGGGATTAATTCTACAGGAAAGCAGTGATCAATCAGACATCAATTCCCCAACCCACATTTTTTCCCATAGATGGTGACAAACAATCCCACTAGAGATTATTAATACAGTCAGTGAATATGAACCTTGAATTCCAGGTATTGATAAAGTTATTTATAACTGATTCATCAGCCATTAGGTTACACAGGGGAAACTAATAGTATTCAATAATCCTCAGCTTCATACTTTTGCCAGTGGTAGTGGAAATGTTCTACAATCATCAGGGAAAATTCAGTGGAAGTGGCAGATTTTGCTATTCTTTCTGCTCTCATACATAGTCCTGCTCCAAAAACATGGACATTCCAGCAGATCAGTTTGGTCCTGGATCACCAAAGGTATGGATTCATCACATCAATCCTGTCCATGAAATCTTCACATTTAGAATCCCATCAAAAGAACTGGAATTAACACATAATTGTAGATACCGGAAAAATGCCCCACCCCTGAGGTGTCCATGGCCAGGTTGGACAGAGCTTGGAGCAACCTGGGATGGTGGAAGGTGTCCCTGCCCATGGCAGGGTCTGGAATCAGATGATTTTAAGGTGTCTTCCAACCCAAACCATTCTGTGCTGCCTTGGATTGGAAATATCAGGAGTGATGTAGTAGAAACAGTTTTGCTTTTCAATTTAACAAATCCCTCTCATGCCTTTTGTATAGAGGTTTTACTACTCTATGTATCTACTCTCTTTACAGAAAATGAATAATTAGGCAGAAATATTACTGATGTAAAATTGAAAGGTATACTGTGCAATTGACTCATAGATGAAGACATTAAATATGATGTATGTACATTATACTTGATTCTGTGAACAGCAATCACAACACCAGGATTGAATATCATCATCTCTGTGGTGAAAACCAGTCAGATTTAAGGGAGGATGCTGTGGCTGTTTTAAGTCCATACACACAGTGAACAACTCTGTCACCTGGGAACAAAATTCTCTGCTGAAATCACACTAAAAATATTAGTGACCACAAAGTAACTCTCAGAAACACCAAGAGCTGCCTTTTGTGGATCTGAGCTGTGATGATGGGACATAGTAGAGTGAATATTTTTACCTTGAGCTCCTTTGAAGACCCATTTTTAATGAGAAAGAAGTGGTAACATATGCAAATGACACAAAACAACACTGCTTAATCTTGTCTGAGAGGGACTGAGCGTTCTTCAGACAGCAGTGACTGCTCTGATTTGCTTCAAACATCTGCCCAAAATCGAGCAGCCTTTCAGTATGGGATGAGATGAATAATGTCTCCCTCCTGCATGTGCTAGGCAGAAGCGAAGTTCTTTAATTAACTCAGACAGACACTCTCTGTGCTTTGGGCTGAGATGATGTGGCTGCTCAAAACACTTGTTTATTTTTAGACTGCTGCTTTATTCTAATGCTTATTATTTAAAGAAACTAAGTTAAATCAGAACTTAGTTTTCTATTTCATTTATTAAAATACCCCTTTTTACCTGGACTTTTGCCTCCTTCCAAGACCTTCTCAGGGGAGGATATAGAACATAGAGAATATAAAACTTTTGAGACAAGAATTCACTTCATCTAAAAGCAAATTTTTCAGGAGTAAATTTAACAGCCATGAAGCTGCATCTCAGAGATCTGGAGTTTGAGAACAATACTTCCAATCAGCTTAATTATATGCTACCAAAATACAGATTTCTTATGAAGGCATCTTGCAACCTTTTCTGGATAATGATACTTTGCAGTAACCTTTCAAACATATTGACTGCATAACAAAGAAGAAGACAAAAACCCCAGCACCAAGGAAAGTATGAAAAAAAACCTGTTAAAAAATAGAAATTAATTCCTTTAAAGCAGAACTAATTCTGTACATTTGTTCAGAGTTAAATGCTTATACCCAAATACTCATTTTGGCAAAGTAGCCTTAATTACTAGGTTAAATACTGAGTAATTTTATAGAAAAATATAGAACTCCTGGCTGTCTAAGATTCAAAATTTGTGTTAAAAAGAAAACATTTTTCAATAAAGCTTCTCTGCATCACTTCTTTAATTCAGCAAAGTTATCTTTGAAAAAAAAAAGTTCCTTTTTATCCTTCTAATAGTTTTATTCAAATAGAAAGAGAAGTCCATTTTAATATGTCATAGTTGGAAGCAGAGATCAAATGGCAAGATAAATGATTCTTTATTTCCTTTAGCTTTCTGCATGAAATAAAGAAAAGCTGAAAAGCTTCAAAACAAAATAATGACTTCTAAAATCTATGTGCTACCTCACCAGGCCGTACATCACCTTTTTAGTCAGAAAAAGATCTTTGCAGTCCATCTTTCTCCTTACATCCCAGAATACCAGCTTATTTAATACTATGTTCATCCTCTTCTCCTGAGTACTTTTAGCATGAAGAAAAACAGCAATTTCTGTGATATTTTTTTTTTTTTTTCTGAGCCCCTGTTGACTTAAAGCCAGCTCAGGATTTCTCAGAGGCACGTGTAAAAATCAGTTTTGTCCCCCCTGCAGGGAGGCAGGATTTGGGACTGAGGGCAGCTATTTCCAGCTGCATCCATGCAGCCCCTCCAGTGCATCCCTGTTCTGCTGCCTCCCATTCCCTCCCCAGCAGCAGGAGCTGCTCTCAGCTTGGCTCGCCTCAGGACTGCTGTGGATCAACTGGGCAACAGGGATGTGGCTCTTTTATCCTTCCCTACCCCAAGCAATCCCTTTCTCTGCAGCTGCCAGCTTCACTCGTGCCTACAGCCAGTTTTGCTTTGCCTAAATTCTGCCTGCATTTATCTCCAGTTAATGCCCAGAGTCAGAGAGGATCACACTGGGCTTTGGCTGAAGTCTCTGTGTTACACTGGGCTCTACAGACTTGCAGTGTTGTGTAGGACATGAAAGAAAGACTCCAAATATTTCAGAAGGCAAAGAGCATAGAGAAAAAAGTCTTTATTGTCTAATTTTTACTACCTTTTATAAGGTGTTCCAATACAGACTTAACATGATGGTGAATAGCAATGACACCTCTCTAATCCCATTGGTTAAACCAGAGAAGCAGCAAAACACCACCTGGAGAAAGATTGTTTTGAGAAAGGACAGTTGTTTGCCAAGATTGTTTTGAGAAGAAACTTTCTTGAGTAATTTTTCCTTGGGAAAAAGTGAGCAGCTGCCAACAGGCTAAAATCTCTCAGACCCAGAAATATCAGGCCCACACTGCACTGCTGGAATTCAAAGTTATCCAAGGCCATGAGAGATCCCCCTCACTTGCAGGGAATAACCTTTTCCCATCCCCACAAATGTGAGCTCCTAAGGAAAAAAAAAAAAAAAAAAAAAAAAGATTATTTAGTACCAGCTATACCTCTGTGTTCATCCCTGTCTCCCTTTGGGAAGCAACTCCCTTTGGATCAAGTTCTATATAATGTAATGATTGATCAGGGATTTGGAAATTCTTGCTGGATATTGTGTCTGGCTCACCTGCCATTGCTATACCATGTGTGTCATTACAGAAAGGGTTAATACTCTTATCTCCTCAACCAAGGGTTTCTTCTGAAGTTTCAGCACCATCCTCCAGATACTTTTTCTCTCATCAGTAATTTCTGTTCAATGAATCTTAAAGAAAACCTTTAGTTTTCTAATTATAACAATTATAAGCAGAGCTGTCCTTTGTTCCCAGTGCCATTCCCAGCCAAGTCAGTGACCACCTCCCATGGACCCTGAACCCCTCCTCATCAGAGCCCAGCACTTGTGTGCTTTGCACAGTGGGAGGAGGCTGCAGCAGAATGCCCAGGACATTGCAGGGCAGCAGAAAGAAGAGCTGCTACACAGAGATCCAAACTCTGCATGGGAAAATACACAAGAGGGTCCACCTGCTCAATTAAAATAATTTATCCTAATTCTCCCATTCCACGTGTGTCCTTTAACCATCTACAGTCTATGTGGTTTCTCTGTGTGACTGTAGCCTTTACATGTCCTAAACAGATTTCTGCTTTCTAAACACATCAGAGATGTGAATTCTTCCTTCCCCACTTGCTTTTACAGAAATCTCCATTTATTTTGTGAAAGGCATGGATAAACCTGTTGCTGGATGTTGTCTTTGGTGTGAATGTTTCCTTTCCCAGTGGCCCTTGTGCAGCACAAAAATCAGATTTGAGACCAGAGCAATTGATGTGAAAGTAAGATTTCAGTCTGTTTAGTCTTTTTTATTATTATTATTTTCTCCTTTTGTAAATGATGTGTCTGATACCCTAATTTCCTTGCTGAACAATTGTTCACTGGAATTTTTTTTTCCTTTTTTTTAAAAACAGTTCTAACTTTGGCAGAGTAGTGACTGTGTTACAGCATCACACTGTGTAGCTGAGAATACTTTAGGAAAAATCAAAGTTGCAATAGAATCTAATATACTACATTGATATCATGGGAGGGTTACTTTGGCTCTAAATATCCATCCTCTCAGTTACTCTCTGTCTCCACACACTAGAATATTTTCTACAACTACTATATTTACTTTATGCTAATAAATGCTGTTGCCAGGGGAACAGCCCCTTTTTCCCACTAATCAAGCTGTGTTTAAAAAGCAGTAACTTGCAAAGATTGTAGTGGTTAAAAACTTGTCCTTGTGGATAGCAGACCCTTTCTTCTGCAGACCATCTGACTTATTTGGTGTTCAGATGAGGTACCTGGCCTCCTAAAGAATTCATCGGGATTTGCCTTTATTTTTTCCCCAAGGAAATATCTAATCCTTTTTTTTTTCTTTTTTCTTTTTTTTTTTTTCTTTCCATTGGAAAAGAATTTAATTTATCTCTTGCTAAAATATCTAGCTTGATTAAACCGTGCCTTGGTATGCAGGCAGCAGAATTCTTTCTGCAAAACCTGGGTGGCTTGGCTGATGCCAAAGGCATCATCAAAGGCATGTCATGCATCTCAAAAGCATGTAAAAAGCACACTAATTTCTGTGGATTCTTTCACAGGCAGAAAGAAACCCAAAAAATCTCAAGGGACTTCCCTTAGAGAATAAAAAACCTGAGAATGCTGAAAAAGAGGAAGACATTTTCTTAGCTGCTGAGGTGGCCAAACTGACCTCTTTCTTTGTGTATTCCTCATGCTAGCTCATAAAATTCATTGCTTAACTAATTATTATTATTATTAATACTATTATTATTACTATTATTATTATCATCCAAGGGTTCTTTAGCTGAAGTGACTGACTGTACTCCCCAGGGGGATCCTCAGGGGCTCATTCAAGGCTGGAGTTCAGCAGAAAGCTGGGCAGCCAACGTGATGTTCAGCAATGAGCAAACTGAACACTCGTGACAATCCAGCTCTAATTGGAGCTGACAATGTTTATTTTCTGGAAGGAAACTTCAGATGACAGGGGTGGTTCCATTTGTACCTCACTAAAGTCAGATTTTCCTCCTAGGACAGTGTTTGCCCTGTGTGTTAAAATACAGTAATTGCTCCTTCCATTCATTGTCTTTGTGGATGGATCAGCTGTCAGGAATAAGGAAATAGTTTAGACATGAAATGTTAAAATTCTTCATCTTAGTCTCTGTTTTCTAAAGCCATTTTACATTTGTTTTACAGTCAGTTCTTATGAATATTCGTGGTAAGAAAGAATACTCACATCTCTGCTTGTATAGGAACACAAAACCATTTCTAGGAAGAGATTAACTCTTATTGACTTTCATCTGTGTTTTCAGTCCCTAAATTAGGCAAAAATTAATTAAATTAATTTAAATAAATGGCATGGTGAGAAAAAAAAATACATAATTGGACTAGTTCTCAGTTTTGAGATTTCTGATAAATCCATAGAGGTTTCTCTCTCTTTCTCAAAGGTCTGTAGGTTTATTTCATTTTTTAGGGTGAACTGAAAGAAAGTTTCGTTTTAAGGTCTAATGGTTTCGATACATATACAGCAGGTATGTCACTTTTCGGCATGGAAGGATACATTTGCTAAGAATCTGGTGAACCTTTGTCGAGTTTTGAACAGATCTGATGAATTCAGAGAGATATACTGCTAAATTTTAATAATGTAAAAAAGGGAAGATGAGATAATTGTGACAGCCAGGATTTCTAACATTAAATCTGGAGCGAATGTGACAGTTAAAAAGACCTGGAATTCCGTTTTTCTAGACAAAATCAGCTGCTGCTGCTGCTGCAGTTGCAGGAGCACAAAGCCTGGATTTGACTCAGAAATCACTGAAATAATAATTTTGTATGGGACAGAGAGGATGAGCTCCCAGCTGGGGGCTGCCAGATGTGAAACCCTGAGCCACTCCCAGTGCTCTCTGAGGGTCCTGCTGCAGCAAAACTGCCCTGTTAACATGAGCTGCTGTGCCTGTGCCCAAATATAACCCTGTGCCCACTCCAAGAGGGAGCAGGGAGCTCCCTCAGCTTGTTCCTAATGCAGCCACAAAGCCTTGTCTTGGCAGGATTAGGCAGCCTTTAGCAGGCAAGTTGGATAATTAACAGCAAATCCTTTATGTGCCACCACAGCAGGACTATGAAGGGCACAGAAGTGAACTAAACACACTAATTTTTAATGGACTTCTCTGGGTGTTCAATCCTCACAGGACCTGTGGGAATGATCCCACTTGTGTAAAGTACAATAAAAGTATTGCTCTGCTGTCGGTATTAGCAAGATTTATACAGATTTTAATGTGCAAAATTCTGGCTCGAGTCTGGGCAGCAGTTCAGGAGAGTTTAAATCAGGGCAAAGCTTGCAGCCAATTGTACAGCAGAGTAGCTAACATCACATCCTACCCTCAGACCCGCTGACAAGGTGGCAAGACATATCCAGAATATTCTGCAACTCTTCTAATGTGCTGCCACATTAATACAGCAGCAAAAGTTACAAGAGTAAAAAATGATAAATAAATAATATAATTAACAAAATTTATATAAAATAAAATTAACATTATCATCAAATAAAATGTATATGTATTGGTTTGAAGCTTAAAAACACAGAATAATATGGGCTTATGAAAAAAAATGTATTATAGTTGTTTGGGTTTTTTTAACTGCCAGGATTTTATTTACGTACCCAAAAAATTTCAGCTCATTCAAATGCCTCATGACACACCAAAGTTTTTTTTCTCTGGCACTCTGATAACACTGCTAGGTTAACACAGCAGCCATGTACTGTGCAAATTAGAACACTTTTGTACTATGTTAGAAACTAAAGTGGCTCCCTGCTGTTGACAGGGGCAAAATCCCTGTACTCTGTATTCAGATTTTTCCATAAGTTACCTCCAGGTTATTTAGTGTTTCTCTACAGTTCATTTCCTTCACTTACTCGTCCAGCAGGAGATTTGCCTCTCAATTCTCAAGGAAAGAGAAAATAAGGTTAAATAAATATTTGGGGCTATGTCATATTTTCCTTGCTCATTGAATGTTTGTACCTTCAGTTTCAGACTTAATGGAAGATTTCCAGTTTCCCAAGGAGTATCTTCATGTTAGTTGTAATTTACTTGGCAGCTAATATATGTTATGTAGGTTGTAGCATGTAATTTTTCATTATACCCCTGTAACTGAGTTTATTTCTTACTGCTTTTTATGTGGCTCTGACAGTTTTGAGAAATTAATTCTAGTTTACATGTAACACATCCAAGTTCACTTAAAGTCTGTCAGAGAAAAGCAAATGTTAAGCATCACATACCGTATCCTTGCTATATGAAAAGCAAAAAAAAAAAAAAAAAAAAGCTTTTCAAACCAATATTAAGCTGAAGCTTTAGGCAAAGCAATGGCCCCTCATCTTATTCTTTAATTAATGTGTTAAAAATCTTTAACACAGATTTTGTTGGACACAGAAAAAAGTAAAAGGCAAAATTTAGAATGGACAGGTAATTTGTCCCCTAGGAAAATACTCCTTCAGTATCTGTCTTTATTGACTGAGACCCTGAAAACAGTGACAAAAATCTGCTCCTCTGTGAAGCTGACTGTGTTGGAGAGGTTTTCACAATGGGGTGAAGCAGTGTAGAACTATATAGTTACAGATAAACCATCAAAGGTATAACCTGGTTATACCCAGTTAGTGGAAAGAGCTGAATGCTCTTCCCAGCAGTGACTATCAGCCATTTTTTCTTTGGGATCCCAGCTCTGTTTGGCTCATTTGTGCCTCAGTGATTACCTGGAATGGTTAAAACAGGGGTGAAATTTGCTGTCATCCTCAGAAACTGCTGGTTGACACATGTGAACCTTTTCAGGAGGACCCATCATTGTTTGTAGTTTTATTGACAAGTGCCCAGTGTAAAGTTTGGCTTTAGTTGAAAAGCGCTGAGTTTTCAGAGTCAGGACTGATATATGGCTGCAGGAATTAGACCTAAAGAAGCAAATCCTTCAATATATGTAGCTTGGCTGCAATAAAGGACCTTAAAACACATGGGGATGGACACACTGCATCAAAATATGGCAGAGATCAAAATAGATATATTTTCAGGGACAGTTTACTGAAACTGCTTTTAGTTTCCTAAAAGGAGAATTGCTCATTCATTCACTTGCTGAATAATTGTGTTAATTGAAGCATCCTCAGAACTTTTTGAAAAATTCCTTATTATGGATTTGGAAGTGCTCAAGTGCATTTGACAGATAATTGTGTTTTAAAATTTAAATACTTTTATGATGAATTTTTGAGGCAGGTGGTGGTTTGATTAAATTTTAAAGAGCTCTGATTATGCAGAAAATGTGAAAAGTATTGCATACATTTGTAAATGATTTCTCAATAAAATTTAAACATTATTTTCTTTGAAAAGAATACATTGGGACTTTGAGAGTAACTTCCACTTTCTTTTTTGAGATTTTGATGTGTTTATGTGTCTATTTACAACTATAACTCTCTATGACTAATATCTGAAAATAATTTTTTGTTTGAATACAGAGATTTGGGAATCTTAAACGAGATTTTAGTTTGGTTACTGTTGCTGCATTGTATTTTTTCATGGTATTCTGTTTTGGGTGGTTTTTTTTTCCTTTGGCAACATGAATGATTTAATTATTCAGACTCTCTGAATCTGTAGTAAACTTAAAGTTATTCAGACAGTCTGGCAGAGGAAGGAACTCATATACTCAAATATCAGCAAACCTGATTAAATGTAAATCATCATAAATTTAAATATCTCAGTGGAAAGATGTAGTGAAAGAAATGCATTCCAAACAGCTGTTTCATATGGAGTACTGAGGAGACAACATCACCAAGCCCAAAAACTACCCTGGCACTGTGTAAAGCTTGAAATTAAGTTCCTGGTCTATTGATGGGCTGTGATAAACACAACCCAGACATTATATTCCTATTTTTTTTTCTCTGTTCTTGTGGGATTTAGCTTGTTGCAAGCCATCTACAAATGATGTTTGTATGAAATAATCAAAGATCAGAGTGGGGAAGGAAGTGGAGTGGATTCATGAGGCATTTAAGGATTCAAAGGCCAGTCAGAGCCCATATTTCATAGATCTCTTTACAGTAAATTGAAAAAAAAAGACCAAAAAATCTCCAAAAATACATCAAAAATGTATTTCCTCCCATTCCTTTATTGGAATAAAGAATAATAATAAATAAATATAGAGAATACCCTGTCACCTGGAGCTGATCACTCCAGAGGGAACCTCTGCAACAACTACCTTTTCACAGTGCGAGAACTCAGGTTTCTTAACACAGTGAAGGAGAACAAGGAGATTCTCAGACAAGGATCCCATGGCTGAGAGATAAAAAGATTTTTTGGTGTAGGAATTTCCTTGAGTCAACCAAATTCTTCTAGGCCCAGAAAAATCCCTGTAGAGGGTTAGGAAAATCATCCCATTTCACAATGGTGTTGAGAGTTCCCAGTGATATGCTCCTGTCACTAAGACACCAACTCTGGGACAAAATGCTGACAATCTTTTCTAAACACATCTGGTGTTGGCAAGCACTGCACATCCCCAACATTTCCAAACAGGGAAAGGTTTAAGACCCACCCCTTGTATTTCATATATGGTAAAAGATCCAGAAACTTTTTTATCCTCCTGATAGTAATTGGGTCAGTGCCAGCACAGGAGCATGGATTGGGCTTGGAAAGTGTAATTCAAAGTCTGTTGCTGATTTCATTGGACCAAGGGCCAAATAGCCCACCTGAACTATTAAGTACTAAAGAGAGAGAACAGAGAAGCTCCACGCTTTTCCAGGTGTTGTAGCAAGTATGAAACTTGTCTTGATACTGTGTTCAGCTTTGCTTTTGTGTTTGTATTATTTTCTGTCCTTATTGAAACCTTTTTGCTTTTTCACGACACACTCGATCATGCCGTGTCATTAATTGATTTTTGCCACTTCTTTGCAAGGGCTGGACCCTCAGAGGTATTGGGAACCCCAATAATCTGGCTCTATACTATGAATTCCATTACAAATGCAGCAGAGAAAATACCCCAGTCATGAGATCAGCCACATGTTCGTGGAGCTACTGCCTCAAACAGCCAAGGAATTTGCTCTGCAAGGGGTGCTAAGACACTGCTCCCATGCCCATGTACTTAGAGCACCCAGAGCTGGATGGGTGAAATTCAGGTTCCAGTGTTGCCTGAGCTAGAAGAGGAGATGGTAAATTGCTGACTCAGAACTGCACAAAGTGGGTTTCTGAGCCTGAACCTTCAGCACCCCTGGCACGTGCACTGGCATGATGGACAGTGCTGAGTGAGAGAACTGCCGTGAGATTTACAATTCCAGTCTATTTTGGTTGTACACTTTTTGCTGCTCATCTTGATGTCTCCATTCTGAGCACATGATTCAAGCTGCTGGATGGGTTAAAGTGATCCAAGAAACAGCTACAGTGAGCTGTGTGTCCTTATTTGTGTATAGGATGAATTACATTGTGCACATCCTGGTAAATCCATCAGGGTGTCAGATATCCCAGAAATCCACATTACTTGGAAGCCAATACAGTGCCAAGAGAAGAGTCAGAGGAAAAGGCAACACAATTTTTCACTGGGGATGCAAGAAAAGAAACAACACATAAACAAAGCAAAGCCTACAAAACCAGCTGCTCTGACAATAACTATATTCTTATTCTAAGACAACTGAAAAACATTGAGATAAAATTGCCAAAGATCAGAGGAACTGCAAAAAGTGGACAAAAAGAATGGCTGGCACAACACAGTATTGACATTAGGAACCAGAATAAACAGCAAGTGCTAATAGGAAGTGAAAAGACATACAAGTATTTCCTCTGAATGACAAAATATCCTAGATAACTCTGTTAGAACAAAACTTAAGAAAAGAAGTCACTTTATTTTCTATTAACCAGTCTTGTATCATGAAAACTTGGTCTTCCTCATTTTTTTTCCCTTCCTCTCTTCCCTCCCCTCCAATAAATATCTTTGGCCAGTATGTTTTCTGTAAAACATGAAGTGTTAAACCTCTCAGTGAAATATTTTTCACTGCAGTACAAAATATATTTGTATTTATGAAACTTCACCAATACATATATATTATTTACACAGATGTTTAACATGCCCACAGAAAAGGAGATTGAAAGGACCCTGGGTTGGAAAATAATCCACCCGGACACTCTGAAATGTAGGAAACTGGTGTTGTCCAGCAAACAGAGATTGGCACCCCCATATTTTTTTTTTTTTTTTTTTTTTAATTTTTATTATTAGAATGTAGAATTTTATCACAAAATTGAATTATAGGGGTTTTTTGTTTGTTTTTGTGGTTTTTTTGGTTTTTTTTTTTTTCCTATCATGTTCTGACTGATTCAGGGCTGAATATCATAGAATAGTTTGAGACTGAAAAGACCTTTAAAAGTGTCTTGATTTTGAAAGACAGGTGTCTGCCAGGGAAAACTGAAGCTTCCCTTGGAATGGAGAATATAAACCCCCTCCCTCCAAATTATTATAATTTTGCAATTAAGGGGGCCAATTCTTGAAATGTGGAATGAAAATGACTTGCTGCAATCTTATAACAGTTTACTAATTTTTTAATTTTTTAACTTGAGAACAGATGTATCAATGCTTTATTTACTGTTGCTGCCCAAAGCCTGTTTTCCTAACAGAATTGTTCATTTTCAGAGCTATATGTAAGGCTATAATTAGAATATTATTTTTTTTTTTGAGAAATGCTGTACTAAAGAAGCTTTTTCATGTGTAGAATTTTTATTGATAAGATTGAATCAATTTCAATGTGGGGCTTTTTTCAGTTCACTGACAAAGTCACTAACAGCATGGAATCAATAAGTTCATTGCTTTTTGAAATCAGTTAACTCAATTTATCAATTTAGAGGTCACTCAGTAGATCACTTAAAGACAACCAAAAGAAAGAGTGGAAGAAATAGATTGGAATCCTTTTTTCTGGTGCCAAAACTTCTTCCAGAGAGCCCTTTCCAAAGATGACTTATGAAACAGGTTGCATTTCAAAAGGCAAGATGTCACACCATGGGACCTTGCTATAATACGCCAATGAATAGGAAGAAATAGTTTGAACTCCTTCCTCTGCCTAAGTAAATACTGCATTTCTTTCCATCAGACTGTTCATATTGCCACCACAATTGCAGCTGTTGGCAATATAAAGCAAAAAACAGCCTAAAACTGTGGTGCTACAGAAAGAAGGGCATATACATCATAATTTCAGCTGGCCTGATGCACACACCAGGACAGAGCTGCCAGACCCTTGTAAATACAGAGAATCCTTTCTGTGTGGCACAGAATTGACCATTTGAGACTGTCTGGCCTCCTTGGAAGTATAAAAATTGTCACTCTCTGCAGTGGTCTGGTGTGTCTCTCAGGACCCGTGTCCCTCATCCTGGCCAGCCCTGGCACCGGAGCTGCAGTGAAGGTACGGTTCTGTATCCTGAGATTTGGTTCTTCAGAGTGGGTTTCCTGGCCAGCCTGCTCTTCAGATAACCATATAAACATGTTATTCCTTTGGGTCCAGATTTCAGACCAAGATATGATCTTGGCTGGAAGAAGGAGCAGACTCACACTGGGTGGTAATTAGGAAGGTGTTTATTCAGGCTGATGGCCCCGGTGTCAGAGCATGAGTAAGGATTTGGGGCTCTTACCTGCCCCTAAGTACAGGGGCGTTCCCTTTGGAAATGAGGGGGAGTGACTTAGGAACAAGGGGCATTGACATTGCCATTTTGGCGCAAGAGGGGTGTGGGGAACTTGAAACTGGGCTGAGTCACCTGGATTTGCCAGGGTACTCAAAGACTAGGGTGTGTCAATAGGTAAGATGGAATGGAAGATACAATGGGCTGAGAGAGGGCTATTGAGGGGATAACCACAGGGATTAGGGAAAGGGGGATGGGTAGGAATGAACAATTACAAAAACTCAATAACAAAAACCATACAGAACTTTAGAAAACTCAAAATGCACATTGCAACACTGAGATACGTCTCTGATCCTGTGGGTCCTTGCCCCACAGAAGCGTGAACAGTGACAAGGAAAAAAGGAAGGACTCTTATGGGGAACTTCAGGTGGGGTTTATTAAGCCCATGTGGGACTTTTTCACACCCAGAGAGTTTGCCCACAAAAGCAGGGTTGCTCTCTGTACAGCACTTTATAAACTGGGGAGGAGCAGGGGGTAGGTAGAGCTTGGAACCAATCCAGGGTGTGAAGGATGTGACTCTGAACATAAATGAAAAATATTATAACAAATCAATAACGCAAGGGAGGGAATAACCAGGACCCTGCCCAATCACTCGATGACTTCACTGGAACCTTCTAGACCCAGGGTGAGGCCTTGAGGTGATGGACAAGACCTGGGGCCTGTATAACTTATGATTGACACATAACTATGATTGGGGTAAAACCAAGAAGGGGTTAACAAGTGTTTACATGGGACAAACCATTACAACTTATAAAAAACAGTTTAAAAGCAAGGAACAAATACACACATAAAACTGATAAAACCAAAAACACGCCACTACAACTCTCTAAGGCCAAACTCATTCCCCAGTTGGAGTCAATATCATCAGGAGCACCAACAAATATCTCACTGACTTCAAGTGTGTTATTGTTGAGGTTGAAGTCTCTCTTCACTAGATATACAGACAATAAAGGTAGTAAATCTTTAGCCATATATGGTGTCTTTGTGTCCGGAGATGACACCAACATCCCTATGGGGTAATTCCTCCATTCCTAAAATATTCAATGTCAGGTAACTTATTTTTTAGGGGTGCCTACACTTGAGATGAGAAATTACATTTAAAGTGTGAAAGAGTAAAGCATTTTCTTCTTTCCCAGCTGAAGCAAATGTATGTTTAAACTCCCTTTCAGCACAGAAAACCCATGGAATGAAACATGAAGCAGACACATGACATTGGAAAAATGAGCACAAAAGCCTCTTCAGTCCAATTTATTACTGTTTGATGTTAGAACTAAGAAAAAGACTCTCTTGTAATGTGACACACCAAGGAGACTTCATAACAGATAATCCTGTCATCCTGGAATTCTGTGTTTGCTATTTGATCAGCAGATGGTGGTGATGTAATTGCCAGCGACATAGAAAAGAGACCAAAACTTCAGGAACTAAGAATTTACAGACTGCAGACTTCAGTACGTGTTCAGGTGCTTTTTCTTCATCCTTCAAAAAGTGGGTTGTAATATTTATGAAATATGCATTTCAAGAATGTAGAGGAAACCTGCTGAATATTTCATTTTCAATCATCTGAAGTAGCAAAGTTACAAAAGAATGCCTTTAAGCTGAAAAATGTAGTTTTACAAGCAGAACAACCCAGTTTGGGAAATGACCAATGCTTTTCTTCCACTTTTGTGTTTCCAAAGTGGGCACTTTCAGCAGCTGGCTCTGCAGTTTTTTTATTTTTTAATGTTCTTAAGATTCTGTTTGCTGAATAATGCTTCCAGTTGCTGGTCACATCATCTTGAAGAGCACATATTTTACTGCTGAGTAGCAGAATAGGTTTTCTCAAAGAAATTCTGGCTGCAGAATACTTTGCTGTTACTTTGGGTTCATCCATAGAAGGTCAGGTATGCAATGCACTAATTTCAGGGCTGTCTAGAACTGAACAAACTGGTTAGCTGTGGTATTTGTTATCGTGTCATTCAGGCCTGAATATGACTCAAATACAGTTTAATTTATCTAAGTTTCAAGCACCGTTGAGGAAAGAGTTTTTAGAGCCTAACTCTGGAGTTGCCTCCTGCCAGTAACCACAGAGGGATGTTGGGTGTTTGGCTTTGAAAACTTATAAACTTTTAGAAAAATGAAACCAGGTGAGATCCACCATGGACTAGGTACAGAAATCATCAATGGCAAAATCACTTTGCCTTGGACTCAAAAGTACATTGTTCTGAGCAATAACACACCTAACTATTGAGTGCTTTTTGTCTTTTGCCTGAATTTTGGCAAATCTCAATAATTTCATTGCCTACCTTTTGGTACTGCAGGCATTGCCTTTAGCAAAAAAAAATTAGACTTTTTTTTTTGTAAATCAACAGTTTTAGGACTTGATTCTCCATTAAGTACCATATCAATGAGCTCAGCAGTGTGATGTCACATGCAAGAATTTTCATGTTATTGGTTTCATACTGATTTCTTTTCTATTTAAACATGCATCCTTGGGCTTTATTAAGAGAAAAAGTAAACAAGGACTTCTTAATTTACCTTCTCTGTGACATTCATTACCCTGCGCAATTCTGTAACATCCTGTATTAATCACCTCAAAACTGAGCATTCTTCCCATGCCTTCAAGAACTTCATCAGGCTTCTTTGGATCCCTTCCATTTGTGCTATACACTTTTGAGATGAGAAAATGGAGAAGGAACAGTGCTACAAAGCCAGGAAAGCATGTGATGATATTATTATAGTTTCAAATTTGGTTTGCTAGGCCTTGTCTAAATGTCTTTATGTTTTGTTTGTTCAGCTTTAGTTACAAAAAGAATTATCTGTAAAGGCTACAAAGATTTTTTCTGTAATAATTTGGGGTGCACTCTAAAAATGTTCCAGCGTGTGTTTGGTACCTTATTATTGTCTTCACAGTTGAATGTTCATTTCTGTTATGCCACACTTACCTTAAGTAGATCTAAACCTCTATTTATAGAGGTTTTATATATTTATATACCTCAACCATGAATAAATAGAGTTAATGTAGTAGAGAAAAACACATGATCTGCAGTAAAGAACTGTGGATGGTCGTGAGGGCATCATTAGAAATCAGCTCCCTCCACCAAACAGCACCAACTAGACCTAAATCTTCACTGACAAATCTTTTTCTAATTTTTTGTTTAATTCCAATTAAGAATGCTGCAATATTTTTACACAGGCTTGCCTGGTGTTTAATCTCTGTTAATATTAGGGCAGAAACCTCACTGGTACCTGTTTCAAATACCTCACTGGTACTTGTTTCAATGTAGTGAGTGGGTATTTCTATTGATCCTGACAAAAACCAATCTGAGCACTTGAAGATTGCTTTCCTTTAGTTTGTTCTTTTTCTTGAAAAAGACCACTGTATTCTCTCAACCTTCCATCACAGAAAAACATGGTTGTTGATCACAGCAGTCCTGGTGATCTTGAAAATGGTAATCATTAATTTTATTGGATCTCTCTGAAAGATCTCACACACCTATCTGGCCTTTACTGACTCAGAACACTTCTGTGCTGTTGAAAGGTTCCAGCTTCATGCATAACACTGATAATTTATAGTCACACCACATGAAAACAAACATACCTACAAATGTTTATGCCACAAACAAATAGAGAACGAGGTTTTAAATGCATGTCATATTTGGGATATGCTCCTATAATGGATTCACAAACTTTAGTTGCCTGATCCTGTTTTTTCCCTTCTTTAATTACAGAGTTATTTTAACAACAGATTTTAAGGGAGAAATTGCAATGCCTTAAAATCTAGGAACTCCCAAAACTTTGGGAATATCTGCAAATTCTGAGGTTATTCTGAGGAACCCCCAAATATAAGGACCTAAACTCACAATAGTTTTATTATTGCATTTCTCAGTTTTCTGTAATTTGTGATGTGAAGAAAATTTCCACAATTTTAGAGGAAGTGGATGTTCTTGCTGTTTTGAGAACTCACTTGTGCAGCTGAACATTTAAACAACAAGAAGCAGCTGATAGGAAGATAAAACATCTCCAAGCATTGCCTTCAGGATTTTATTGCAGGGAAAGGAAAGGTTCCCTAAGTTTCCAAGGAAGTAGAGAAAGTAATTGGATTTAAAAAATTACCTGTATGAGATGATCACAATCACAGCCTGAAAGACACAGCAGTCTTGAAATACTCTTTTGCTATTCAAGGCTCTCAGTGCTTCTCCTGATTGAGGGTGATAGATCCAGACTTATTTGCATTTACATAAGAAAATAGACACTGGCTTTCAGTAGCTTAATTACTAATCCAACCTTTATGCTTTTTTATGTCTCATAATTACAGGAAAAGGCAAATATTCACACATGACATAGGACAGCAAATAAGAATATAATTAGTTTTATTCAGGCTGATCTTATTAGCTAGAATGTTTTCTTATACACAAGGAAAAAGAAAACTGAGCTTCAGAAAAGCTTCTAGGTTGGGTTTAATAGTTACATCATCTCAGCATAGAGACTATCTTGCTTTGTCTGCTCATTCATTTAAAAGTGCCAAAAAAAGACAAACTGATCTTTCTTTTCATAAGTAGAAATTTAATATCAATATGTTAGAATTAAAGCAAACATCTTTCTGCTTAATCATAGGCTATTCTTCAGCAGAGATGAGGAAATATGGAGAGAGAACATCTGAAATCTAACACCTGTGAATGAAGGGAAATTAAGGCTGCTTTCAGATGACTGCACAACAGAAATAATGGAATGAGAAAGAGATGCACAGAATTATGCATTACTATAGGAAATATCTCTGTGTGTTCTGGACAGATATCTTGAATTGTATATGCTCTGTAATGAGAAATATTAGGAAATACATATTCCAATGTATTATTATTGTCCTTTCCACTCATGGTGGAAAATGTGGCTGACACAGTGAAGTAACTTTACAGTAGTGTAAAAATTAAGTATATGAGCTGAGTCTGTAAGTAAATGGGGCTGACACCTCCATTTCTACTTTACAGAGGACCCCAGAAAAAAAATCCCATGTCTCAGTTCTCTCTGATGCTCACAGGCTTCTGTCCAGCATCAGAATTTAATGCTTTGAGCTCATCCCTAATTCAAACTCTCCCAATGATAGTTTGTAACCTCAGCATATGCCCAGTTTCCTGATATTAAAAACAAGCCCTTGATTTCTTCTAAACTATTTATATACTCTCTGAGCAGGCAGAAAAGTTCATCCTAACAATGTGGACCCCTTGGCACATCTCTGCTCCATAAGGAAGGAGTTCCTAAAGCAAAGAACCCATTTTAGAGCAGTTTTGTAGAAAGGAATGAGCAAATCTTAAGCACTTTCCTTCTGCTGCCATAAGGTGGGAGGAAATCTGCCTGAACAGGAACCTCCTGCCAATAATGTTTATACCTTTTTCTTTTTCTTCACGTTAAAGCCTTATCTAAGGGCTGCACCTGAGATGGGAACCCCTGTGTAGAAACTGCACAAATAGAACAGATGAACAAAGCTCTCCTGCTGATAGACACAGCAGCACAGGAACACGACTTCTGCATGTAATGAAATATACATTGGCCTGGGGTCATGATAATCTCAGGTTTAGCTGTCACCTTCTACACATCCTGAAAATCCACTCTTGCAAAGGAAAAATTGCCTCCCCAGCACCCTCTAACAGATTTTTATAAAAACAGCAGTACCATGACATTAACTTTACAGAGAGTAAATTGGAGCACAGAAAGATTTATTAATTTGCCTGTAGAATGAGTGCATGGCGCAGTAGCATAATTCTTGGAGTTATTTTACAATAGCAAACAAAACAGCACTAAGTGCATTCTCTGGCCCCATGGTAGGAAGCACAGAAAAGTTTAATGGTGGCTGAACTCTCCCCTCCCAGAGGGTCCAAAGCTGAGCACCAGGATTTGAGTGCAGCCTCACCAGTGCCCAGCACAGGGAGACAATCCCTGCCCTGGTCCTGTGGCCACACTATTGCTGAGACACACATGGGGGCATTTGCCTTCTTGGCCATCTGAGCACATCTTGGATCACGTTCAGCTGCTGCCACCAGCAGCCCCAGGTCCTTTTCTGTCATGGAGCTCCAGCCACTCAGCCCCTGGCCTGGAGTTCTGCAGGACATTGTTTTAGCCAAAGTGCAGACCCAGGACCTGCCCTTGTTGAACCCCAGACTGATGCCTTAAGTTTCAGCTTTCATGTTTTTCAGATTCTGTGCTGCCCAGGGGCGCAGTTCTGAGCCTCACATTCAGTGTCAGCTCTCTTCACAGAGTAGGGAGACAAAACAAATCCTTTTCGTGATGAAGACCAAGGACAACTGTTACAAGTTTTCAGGACCAAAAGCACAAATAGTGGACTGAAGAGAGAAAACAAGAAGGATGGGACTTGATAAACTGAAGCTGTAATTGGACAATTAAACCCAATATGCAAATAGACCAAAACTTATAAAAGTGTGAGACCTTGTGACCCATTGACCATTTTGTGACCATTTTGGGTCCACCCTGGGTGTAGCCCTGGCCAGACTCTTGTCCTACCCAAGGTGTACCCTAAAGGCCTTTTAATAAATATCTCCTTTATTCTCCAGTTCTGTCCAGTCTCTGTTCCAGGTCAGCCTTCCCAAGGCATCAAGACCATCCAGCCTGTCCAGATCCTGTGCAAAGCCTTCCTGCCCTCCAGCAGATCCACACTCCCACCCAGCTTGGTGTCCCCTCCAAAGTGACTGAGGGTACCTTCCTCCCCTCATCCAGATTAACAATGAAGAGATTAAGCAGGACTGGCCCCAGAACTGTTCCCCTGGAGAGCAGCAGCTGTGACACTCCACCAGCTGGATGTGGCTCCAGTCCCTACTGCTCCCTGGACCTGACCATCCATATAGATTTTCACCCAGCAAACTGTGAACCCCTCCAAGCCATGAGCAGCCAGTTTCTCCAGGAGAACACAGTGGGAAAGGCTTTTCTAAAATCTAAATAGACCAGATCCAGAGCTTTTCCCTCACTTCACCATGTGAGGCACCCTGTCACAGAAGATCAGGGTGGTCATCAAGACCTGCCTTTCCCAAGCCCGTGCTGGGTTTGTCCTGTACCTGCAGTGTGCTGGCACTCAGGGTGATCTGATCCATGACCTTCCCTGGGAACAGCCTTTAAGATTTCCCTCTTGAAGAATGTGCAGCCTTCCCGGACTCCTTTGCCCTCCAGGAACGTCTCAGCAGAGACTCTCCCTCCGAAGGGATTCTCTCAAACAATCTTCTAACCAGGCCAAACTCTGTCGTCTGAAAGTCTGAGGCAGAAGTTCTGCTGGCAGCCCTCCTTATTTCTCCAGAAATCCCAAACTCTTATAATTTTGTGATTGCTGGCCCCTCCAAGAGGGCCTCTGACCACCATATCACCCACAAGTCCTCCTCTGGTTGAAATCAGCAAGTTCCACACCCTCCAGGAACCTCCCAGACTGTTCCCTCTCTGCCAGGTTGCATTTCCAGCAGACATCTGGAGTTGGAGTTCTCCATGGAAAAATATATTTCGGAGATATCCTAAGCGTGTCCTCTCCATTTTTCATCCAGTATCATGTTGTACTGCCAGACTAGGAAAATTTAATTTGAATCATAACTCTCATTTAGTCAAATTTCTTGTCTGAGGAGTGTAACAGATCTTGGAAGGGGTACTTGGACATTCAAACCCCACAGTATTGCCATGAAGTCTTAGATGGCAAAATATGAAGCTAATGAATTGATTAATGCTGTTATCAGAGTGGGCTTACTCTTAGAAAATTCAACAGATCAGGGCACTAATTTTATGTCTTCTCTGCTAAATGAGGTGTGCAAGCTGTTAAAAATTCCCCCATCACACAGAGTTTCGTATCAGCCAGAAACAGATGGGCTTGTAGAATAATCAAACACTTAAGCAGATGCTAAGAAAATTCATCAGCAGTGAACCAAAACATTGGGATAAATTGTTACCTTTTGTTTAGTTTGTCTATTGGGAGGTCTCTTAATCATCAATTGGTTGTTCCCCATACCTTTCCAAAAATACTCAAGAGGCAGACGCTCTGAATTTGTGTTGTTTGCAAATTATTTGACATTTGGCAGCCTCACATTTTCACCCTGATTACATCCTTCATAATTATACTGTTCACATATGTAAATGAAGGCCCCAAGCCTGCAGATAGATTGATACAACCAGAAGGATATAACATGTCCATGAGTGACAGCACTGGTTCCAAACTGGCAATCTTTATGAAATATTTATGCTGTAGATGGATGAAGCTGAACAATTCTCAAAACCAAAGCAGTGACACTGAGACAAAGGTAATTATTAGTCTCGTTTATGCCTCTCTCAATCAACAACAGATTCCCTGCAAAAATTTAGAGTAATGTTAGGACAGGGAACACACAGATTCACACTTATTTCTGTATCATGTGTGTCCATTTCCCAGATCTGAACATTTTTCAGCAGATCTAGGATAAGTCATTCATGGTTAACAGACAATAAAACATTTTTGTGTTCAAGGTTGCTGTTTTAGGGTTTGGCATATGGGCTTGAACTGACCTCAGAGTGACCCAGTCAGACTGCTTCTGCTGCTGGAAACATAAAGTTTCATGACATTATTTTTGGTGGCTCAGGTTGTTTCTCATGCTGCTGGGTAGTGGAGTGTCATTCCATTGAGCTATAATATCAAACAGAAAAGTAGTGCTACTGTATTTTGGATGACTAACAAGACATGAAATATAGTTAAATCTTTCAATGCAGCTATTTAATTTTCAGTAATACACTATATTTTACTACTCAGGAAGCTACATAGCCACTCTTAGAAAATTTAGCTGATGATTAAAATGTCTGTGGAAATACCAATGAAACAGTGTCAAGGAAAAACGTATATATATGTACACACACATATGGTCTTTAAGAGTCCCAGTTCTGTTGAAAATTATGGAAATGTAAAAAACCTGTAAAATTTGGCTCTGTGAATTCTCCAGGAATGTATTAAATTAGATTAATGTCATGTATAGTTCAAATTATTTTTTGCCTGTGAAAGATTGTTGGCAAAGCTCATAAAAATGTTGGTCACCATCAAAATATCACAAGGAGATTTTGTGGCTATAAGAAAATTTGTTCTATATTGCTCTGGGACAAACCTTTCAATTTTCACTCTCTATCCAAAAGAGAAATCCTGCCAACTTTTTTTCTTTTACACATTTCGCCTTTTTTTTTTTTTTTTTTTTTTTTTTTTTTTTTTTTTTTTTTTTAATTAGAATTTACATCTAATTAACTTTTGTTCCAAAATGTTGTAGAGAAATTAGAAGAATAAAGAAGTTCCTCTCAGTTTTATTGTGGTAAAATGTTGCAAGAGACAAGGAAGCAAATGGGGGAAAATAAAGACGAATAACTGCTCATTCTTCAAATACTTATGAATTATTCATGGATACTTTGGGTTATCATGAAATTGTAGTTTTTGGCACACAGGTAAAGAGAAATGGAAAATAAAACCACAATGGTTAACTTTTTAAAACACAGAACTCAACAAGCAAAAGACAATACCAGAAAAAAAAACCATTGGAGAACTTGATTCTTTGCTTTAATTGCACATTAGATTTTTTAATTTTGAATTCCCGGAAAAGTTATCTTTACTGTTTAGCTTAAGTGCTGCTTCCAGATTAATATCCAATTTAGAACCAGCTATCATTTTCCCTTTTTTGAAATTTTTTTTTCATAATAACAGCCTTCAAAGTAGCTAAAAGTATCCTTGTGATACAGAGCAATAAATGTTTGCAGATATGAATCCCATTATAGTTTATGGTGATTAAAACATGAAATAGGACTTGGTATTTGGTCTTTGAAAGTTCTGCTGTAATTTGAAGCAGACAGACTTAACAGCAAATGATTGTATTTGTGTCCTTTTTACTTCAGGGCTTCAAACTGTGATGGGGATAACTATCATTTTTTCAAAAGGATACTTGGAAGATATCAGATATTAGGTTTGCTGTTATCATCCTCATTACTGTGGGTTTCATTATCTGTTCTGACCAACACACTATCAAAGAAGGGGCTGAGAGAGTGGATGACGATGCATTTCCAAGAGAAAACATGAGGGCTCCTGTTTTTCACACAGTATCTATATTTTTTTTCTCTGCAGCAGCATAAACACAAAACCATTAAATGCATTGTTTAAATTATAAAGACTGCAACATGCACCAGACTCCTATAAATCAGATTTCTTGGTTTATCTATTTGTTTTGTATGTTTGATTTGCTGTGATTTGTATTTAAGGTTCTTTTTTCAGGTTTTTTTTTGTTTTGTTTTTTTTTTTGTTTTAGTTGGTTTTTTTGTTTTTTTTTTGTTTGGTTTGGTTTGGTTTGGTTTTTAGTTGGGTTTTTTTTGTTTTGTTGGTTTTTGCTGTTATTGTTTTGGGGTTTTTAATGGCAAAAAAATCCATATACATACTTCAAAGAAGAACCCAAAGGATCTGTGCCAGCTGTGATCTCAGGAGAGCTTTAACCATGCCCATCAATCTGTATCTACTCCAGGCTGTAACCAGCCATAAAATACACCGTACAGGGAAGGTCTTTCTCTCACTAAGCCATTCTTAAACACTCCCACAGGAGCCTAATCAGAAGCTAACACAGCTTTCTTCCGTAAATGTTCCCAGATAAAATGTGATTTCATTATTCATCTATGCAACTTTTACTTTGCACTGAGATGGAGTAGAACACCTTGCACAGACAGACAATTAAAAGTGATCATCCTAAAATTCTTGAATAATGCCTTTCAGATTTTTCATTTGACCAAGACTGTGGAAATTTATATCTTGGTTAGCAGGTCCATTTTGAACATATATTTAGTATTCAGTGGAATAAACTATAATTTTAGGCAGAGGGGTTCAGTTGCTTTGCCAGGTAGATGCACCTGAATTTATCTATCCCTTTGAACAATGCAGTGATATGTGGATAGGGGTTTTATGAGGAGAAATTAAAAAACAAAGCCAAAACAACAACAACAACAACAACAACAACAAACCCAACCAAAACCAACAAACCAACCAACCAAACAACAAAAAAACCCACAAAAAATACAAGAGGAAACCCTTTGCTAGCTGCACAGTCACCACATGAAGCAGCTTCTTGTGCTGAGGGCACCATGCCACGAATCCAACTCACTGGAAGGAGGTGGGAGTTTTTCAGGCACTGCCAGACAACATTGGCATGGCCCCAAACCCCCACACTTGTGGTGCCTAAAAATACCTTGAACAAGGAGAGGATTATGGCAGGAGCTCTTTTAGACCCAGTTCAACCAACTCAATCTGTGATAAGGGAGTCAGTTATTTCCTTCATCCAAATTCATGAGCTCAGGATAGAGAGACAGACAACCCTGGAATGGCAAAACTTTAATTCTCCATGAAACACTAAAATGGGAAAGTTTTAATTCTCCATTAAACACTTCACAGTATCTCACAGAGAGCTTCAGTCAATGCCAGCACTCATCTGTGACTTTCCATCTATTTTTATTGTTATATAAAATTGATACCAATGTTTTAATACAAAGTTCAAAAAAAGTTATTGATCATCTTAAATATAAATAGGTTAAATCAAAGGGAAGAAGTTTAAATAGGTTGGGGTTTTTTTTGGTGTTTAGTTGTTGTTGTTGTTTTGTTTGGTTGGTTTTTGTGTTTTGTGATGTTTTGGGGTTTTTTTTAATGAAGCCAAAATGTATTTGAAGTAATTTCCAGTAATGCTGAATTTCTTTAAAAAGCATGTTATAATCAAAAATTTCAATCTCAATGAAGTTTCTTTGTCCAAAAGACAACTGTGCACCTAAAGGAAAGCAAACAACTTACCATCTAAAATATTTTAGGACATGGGTTTTTAATGACCATGGCAGTGCTGGGTTAATGGACTCAATGATTTAAAAGATCTTTTCCAACCTGAAAGAGTCTCTGGTTTTATATCTTTGGACAAATAAGATACTTCAATGAGAGAATGAAGAGTATTAAACTCTATTTCTTCCTGTGCTCTCAGAATTTTTTTTAATATATTCTTCAGCTTTCTTTCTCTGTTTTTTCAAGGGTTATAAAATCACATTGACAGTAGTGTTTATTTTAATGACACCCAAAAAGAGCAAAACTGGCCCAAATTCTCTGGGTATGGCTTATCAGTCCCTTCAAAACCACTGGGGGAAATGGCCTCTATAAGGAAAAGGAAAAATTCTCATCCATTTAAGAGTGTCTGTTCGTCATGACAGTGAGAATAATAGCTACAGTATCAGCTTTCAAGACACAGTCATTAGAAAAAGGTAAATGCATTTTGATGGATGGACTTATTTTAGGGTAACTGGTCAAGAAAACAAAGTCCTACAAGATGAAGCTGATTTTTCATGTGCCAATTCTGCCTGCAGAACGTCAACATCTGGAAAGTTTTATATGGAGTTTGTTGGATTTTTTTCTCTCAGGAAGTCCTTTTGAAGCTAATCTGGAATCTGGTTTGGGAGACAGTCTGAGATTTTTAAAATATAAATGTTTCATAGTTGGTGGGGTGGGTTTTTTGTTTGTTTTTGTTTGGTTGGGTTTTTTTGGGGTTTTTTTTGTGTGTGTGTGTGTGATTTTTTTGGCTTTTTTTTTTGGTTGGTTGGTTGGTTGGTTTTTTGGGTTTTTTTTTGAGGTTTGGTTGGTTTTTTTTTTTTTTTTGTGGGGGGGAGGTTGTATTCATTTCTGATAACCTTGCATCCAAGCAGTTGCAGCAGACGGTGATCAATATGCACGATGATTATTAGAACTGCAGTAGTTGCTAATAGGTCATATCTTCTATACAAAAATCCCATTAAATTTTAGTGCCAGATTATGCCAGATTTTTTTGTATGGTAGATTCACTCCATTCCCATAGAAATGATTTTTTTATTATAAATTAATTATTTCACGTCTGAGATGCATTGAGTGATTTTAGGATGCATCACTGTGGTTCTCAGTGCTAACAGATCCATTGTGGAAAAGGCTGTGTGTAGGCAGATAAATCAAGGAAGGAGTTTTTGTTATAAATCTTATAAATGCCTGCTGTTTACCACTTCATCGACATGTTGAAGGGAATATCTGCAAAAACTGAGTTTAACAGTATTTCAGTGTATGTTGTTGGCTCATTCACACCCTGCCATGTTCAATACTGCAGTTTTAGAAGTTCAGGGTCTCAGAAACAGACAAACTCCACGTTGAACCTATGCACCCTTGCTTATTGGCTTACTAACAAAAGCCTATTGTTAAATCCAGAACCAACATCGTTGCCAAAAGTGGAAGTGAATAATCTGAGATGGAGGAGACAAAGAATTCTGAAAGTTAAAGTTCCTATGGCAACACCGACTTGGACAACCTGCCTCAAAAATTAATAGTTTCTCTATTCCCTTATTTGGAGGTGCAGGTAGGGAGAACCCTGCTGGAATAAACATAGTCAAACACCCACAGCCTTTCTGATCAAGTATGTTTTGATATCAAACACAAGCCTGACAAGCCCAGGTTTTAAAATATGTTCAGGAAATACGTGAATAAGAAGCACAGAGTACTAATGCACATATTCTGTGCATTGTCCTCTCATGGAGTATAAATCTGTTTATACACACACACCTCCCATCCAGTTTAATACATTTACTTACCATCCAATTCCTACACTGGTTTTATTTCAATTTAAGAAATACTTTTGCAATCAGATGTAGAGTTTGCTCTGTTCTCTTAATCTCATTTACTTCATTTTTCAGGAGGATTCTTGCCCGGAAATCAGCATTGAGAAACTATTTGAGAGGCATTTACCTGCATGTAATTAATTACTTCCTGTATCTGAGGTGTGTTGCAGTGTCAACCAAGAATAAAAGCCTCTTTACCAGATTTTAATCAAGATCTTACAGTTTTGATTTGTCTCTACCAAGAAAACTGACTCCATGATCCCAAAGTTTTCCTAAGGTTCTTAGAGAGAATTCAGTATGCACAGTGTAAGACAGGCATGGGAAATATTAAATAAGTGTGATAAAAAAGCATCTGAATGCCAAATATTTTACAACTGTAATTTCGAGGCACACAATGTAAGTCTTGTCACCTGTACAACTCTGCTTAAATCTTTCCTCAGGATTTTCTTTGTGCATGTCACCAAGACAATTCCAGAATAACAATTTTAAAACATTTTCCATTCAAATTGCATGGTCCTTGTCAAATATCTGAAAGCCTGTAGGATCTGAAAACCTCCTAATTTGTCAGCATGCTTTGTATTCCCAAATTCTACAAAATTTGGGGAATACTTCGACCTTGGAATTTAGGAAGCCTCACAGCCTCACATATTAGATCTTGATACCAAGCCACAGGTGTGATACTAATTCACAAAAACTTTGTCCATTTTAACTGACCATTATGACGTACATCCAAATCTTCATATTTTAAGATCCTTCTTCCAAAGGCATCTTTGCTCCAGAGCCAATATTCTCCACTTAAACTGTTCAAACAGCAGAACATTGTCTCCAGGTAGAAAAATCACCTCTGCAGGATTTTATCACAATTCTTTAATTTGAGACTAGTGAGAAACCATGTAATCCAACAGGAAAATGGGTTGTGAAACATTGTGCCTGGGATTCTTACACGTTCTCCAGAGGATTATTTCTGCAGGATTAAACTAAGGCTACTGAAGTACAGCAGTACTAAAGCTTGAATTTTTGTGTCAGCAGAGGACCTGGCTCTTTTCCCCGAGGTTTTTGCTCTCCTTCCCAGAAGTGTCAGCTGAAATGAGATGACAATTCCAAGGGCATCACTGACTTACCAAATGAACTCCTGCCAGTGACTGCCAAGAAGAGCAACTTAGGTTTTCTTATATTTCAGTAAATCCTGAGATCTGTGGGCAGCTGATCTTCAACGTCTACGAAAACTGTCCCTGCATGGATGGAAAATCTACATTTGCCTCCATGGTATTTCTGGATGTGAGACAGTCAGACTGAGAGCAAACTAACCTTCTGTCACTGCTTCTCTGCAATGGCCCCTGTGGTCTCTTCTAGACCAAATCTCATGGCATTTGCCAGGAGAGGGGAAAATATTAAAATTTTACCATTGGAATGCATTTGAGAGTGTCCTCAGAACTGTATGCATATTATCTCAACCCATCTCTTGCAGACAGACAGTTCTTTCTTGATAGACCACAAAAATCATCCTGACACAAGAACACAGGATTTGTTGACAGCTGGAATTCAAGCAGTTTGAAATGCATATGGAGACAGGCTTGGATGTTCAGGGCTGTAAAGTTGTTCTCAGAATAAAGGATACACCACAAGCACTGCTTCCAAAACTTCAGATCACTTCAGGCAAGAAAAGTAAATTCTATACCTATTTGCAAATGTCTTTCTTGCATAGAAGAGTCCGTTTCCTTTGCTCTAAAGGATTACAATCTGCAAGGCAAAGTTTAAAGAGACAATCCTTAAAAACACCAGGTGCTTGAGAGAATCAACACATGAAATACAAAACAAGGAGGAAGAGGGGAAGAAAGCACGTCCTTCTTGGTGAGACAAGTGGTTTTCAGAAAAGCAAATAAAAAATTTCAAAGCATTTTCTTGTCTGAAGTGTCTTTTAGACTGCTCAAATGGTAAAATCTCCTACCACTCCTTTAAATTTTAGAGGTACTGAGCCTCAGATATACAGATCACATTAGATATACAGATCCAGCTACCTCACTCTTCTAACAGTGTCAGATCTTGAAACAACTTTTGCCTTTAATATGTTAATATTCTTCAACAACATGAGCATGGATATAATCCCACTTTCCTTTATAACTCTCCTCTCTTCCTGTACTTAATTGGTTTCATGAGTTTTGGGAGGAGAATGTAATACTAATAATCATTTCAAAGAAAATCTGCTCCAGCCACTTCCAGCTGCTGCAGAGGTAGTTTGAGGTACAATATGTGGCTTCAAAAGCAATCTGTATTGTAGGACAGGACCTTTTAGAGGGAGCTGTAAACCCAACTTTGGAATTGCCCTGCAATGTCATTTAGCTTCTCACTACCTCTCTAAGTCCTTGTAGAGATACAAGGCTGATCAAAGGTACAGGATGGTATCAGCACGATGAGTGTATAATAGACTAGCTCTTTTCAGCCTAGAAAAAAAAAAAAAAAAAAAAAAAAAAAAAAAAAAAAAAAAAAAAAAAAAGAGGGAAGAAGTACATGACAGATGCCATCAGTGGCACAGAAAAGATAAAAAGATAACAAGCCATTCATTGTCTTTTCAATGGAATGAAATATAAAGCAGGCAGGTCCAAAATAAGCATGCATTTTCAAAGTGGAGAGTTAAAAGAGTACTCTTTGCCACAGGCAGTCGCGCAGCAAACTTTTAGAAGTATTGAACAGGCAATTGATGAAGTTGAAGATAATAAAATAAATAATTCACTCTGGGCTATTAAGTAAAGGCACTTCTGCTGGTTAGAGGGACTCTAAACAGAAATTTCATCAAACTGGAAGAAAACATTCCAGAAAAGGATCATAGCTGTTTTCTCCCACTCTTATATTTTATTCCATTTACCAAATATTGGCCATATCAATCATGTATTGTGTGACAGGATACAAGGTTAGATGCACATTTCCTCTGATACACTACAGCCATTCCCTTAATGTAACTGTGTGGAAAACACCACGTCCTGCCTGGAAAATATAAGGGAAAAAAAAACATATTTTCATGCCAGGACTAGATTTTTCTGAATGCTTTGCAAACTCATTTGAAGTACGAAATCTTACTAAAGCACAGTCATTGATAAAGAAATGGAGACACTCCTTTTCCCATTTTGTCCTTGTATAGATTCTGTATGAAACAACCTCACTAGAAACTTTGCACAGTTAAGATTGTTCAGGATTTGGATATATAGTCTCTTAATCCAGGGAAGAGATTATTTCAAAATCTTGTTGATAGCCTTGTTGTAAACTGGTTAGGAATTTCTTTTTTGTATTAATGATATTCCTAATCCCAGAGGGTGGAAGAACCAACATTAACTTCCTAATTTCTACCTTTAAACCAGACAGGTGTTTGTAAGGCCACCAAGGGGTTCCATCAGGTGTTACCACAACATTTAACAGGTTCGTTGTCACACACTCCTGGTATCACTCAGAAACCAGAACAGCAGGTTGAGGGAATGCTTTTGGTCACCAAGTCTTGCTTAAAAAGAGTTGCAAAGGAACTCCCAAAATAAGATTGAAGAGGTATGATGTTTGAAAGCACAGAATGATGCACCATCCCTACTTACAGCAGTGTGCCACTATTTTCAAAAGACATAGAATACACTTGGAAATTCAATTAGAATTTACTGGCATTAAACAAAATTAAAGTTAACGGCCATCAAGTCCATCTCATTTCTCAGTGAAAAGAACCCAAGATCTTGTATTTCTCCCGTTATAAGAATCTAGAATTTTTTAGATCTGCCTCAGGACTGTCAAAATCACATGAGGTGAAAAGTACAGAACAACACAAGTATCCATTGTCCTTTTTGCTTTTTTTTCTTGTTCTTTTCCCCACTTCCTTAAGTGGCTTTATCTAGAGTAAGTCAATATTGAGTTAAATTACACATAAGTAATTTTTTTTGAAAAATTATTATTAATTTTTTTTCGTATTTCCTGGCCTGGCAACTGTATATGTTATTTGGTTTCTTGCAGGGCAGGTGGAATTCAAATAATGGCTAAGTTGGAGGCACAGTCACTGCATGTTAATATGTCTTTTCTTGTGAATGTAAATTAAATAACTATCACCTCTATCATACATAAACTCTGATGGTAGAGCCATTGCTCAGTGATGGAACTGAATGTCCTCTAACTGGTTAATCTTTAAAATAAATTCTCCAGAACTCAGAATACATAACTGGCAAAATTGTAGTCATCTTGTAAATAAAATTGGGTCACAAGTCATAATATCCCTTCTGTACTAAAAAGTCCTCTATTCATATAACTGTGAACAGACTAGATTTATCCTGCTGTAAAAAGGGTACTAGGACCCTGGAAAATTTAGCTCAAGGATTCTATCATTACAGAGTACAGCAGTGCTGATACCAACCTTAAAGTGTCTTCTTGTTGTATGAAAATATCAGAGGAAAGTTTCCCCAAATGGGACAAAAAAAGAATTGCACATATCTCAATTTTTCTATGCAGGAGGTTGTTCAAATAGGTGTCCAGTACAGAAAGTGCTAACAAATTATTTAACAAATTGCTGTGACTGTGAATCTGAGGTTTTCCCAATGTCACATACTCAGCTCGCGAACAGTAAGTGATAAAATTATTGGACCTAATAAAGAAGCATTAGTTGAATTTCCATGAGCCAAACTGCACAGAATGATAAATCATCATGAGGTACCCTTTGGCTTGAAGAACATCTTTAAATTTATGAACTGTCCAGCTAGCAACTCAAAGCTATCTCTTCAGGCTTCTGTGAGTTGGATATTGGAAATGATAGAACTGCATTTTAAAAATGACTCTGTTTGCATGTGCCTGACTTAAAACACCTCAAGGAATTTTGATGAGAAGGAGGGAGTTTATTCTTCTCAATACCTTGTAAGAAAAACCCTTAGGTTCAAATGGCTGCCTACAACATTTATCAGCATTACAGTATTGGCAGAAACTACCAGAATCTAACTTATCTGTGTTGTTACTATGAAGGCAAAAAACTTTAGTCCTTGGAATAAATTCTCATATCTCTGCTCCCTCTTCTCTCTCAATTTTCCTATCATTTCTCCTCTTGCTCTTTTAATGAATCTTTATTTAATAGTTGAGGAGTGAGTAGAGCCCCATTCAAAGTTTAAATTTCTGCATAAAAATACAAAAAAAAAAAAAAAAAAAAGGTTCATATTAACAGTTCTGTGCTCCCTGACAAAAACCCAAAATAACAACCTTCAGCTTAATGCACCCCTGGTAAAAAACTTGATCTTTTCATGTTCATAAATTGTGCATGGATCAGTTTTATTTATTAGCAGGCAGGTAGATTCTGCATTACAGTTGAAGTGACAATTCCCTTTAGCATTCAAAGCAGATACTTATGGAATTAGCTGACAATAGAGTTCATGTTTATATGCATGGGATGCATTTACACTTATAACTATGTCATGATCTACAACATCAGCTAATGTGAAAATTATGCATTTAGGTTTAACACTGTGTAAATGCCAGATAGGCAGAATGGAAAAGTCCATTTAGCTTTTTAAGTACAGCCTCCAAAGGCAGTTTAGAATTTTTAGTTAGTAACCACACTAATAATTTTTTTGTTCTTTTATTATAGAAATGGGTAGAAAAAGCCATTTGACACTTTGAATACACGGAACAATTCCACCTGCTCTCCACTTTTTGTTTTTATTGCAAAATGCTGTGCTTTTATTGCAAAGCTATTTACTACAAATTGCCTTACCATAACATCCTGTGTCAGTGCCTCTGCTATAATAACCAAGGATGTTCATGTCACTACATTAACCACCATTCTCTGACCCTGAGGGGTTGAGAGTCTTTCCAGGACGATGTGTTTTTCTTTGTACAGAAATGATAAGTATAGTACTGCCTTGCAAGAAAGAAAAACATATTCCTCTGGGCTAACTTGCCTCAACATAGTATCCTAAAAAAACACACCAGTCAAGCAGTTTCTATCCTGATCTTAAAGCATAACTGGTCATAGGAGTTTATGTATAGGAGAATTGACAGACCATGGGGTTTAAATAATTCTTCTAACCAATTCTGTCAGCTGTAGAAGCACAAATGAAGGAGCTAAGATGGCACACTCCCAGGTTTGGTAGGTTCTTCTGAGCTTGTCTCCCAGCTAGCTTGTTCTTCAGATACCATATAAACAAGTTGTTCCTTTGGGTCCAGATTTCAGACAGAGACCTGATCTTGCTTGGAAGAAAAGGAACAGACTCACACTGGGTGGTAATTAGGAAGGTGTTTATTAGGAAGAGTGTGAGTGAGTATTTTGGCTCTTACTTCCCCTTAAGTACAGAGGCATTACTGTTGGAAATGAGGGGGAGTGACTTAAGTACAGGGGGCATTGACATTGCCATTTGGGGGCAAAAGGGGTGTGGGGATACCTGAAGCCTTGGCTGAACCATCTGGCTTTGCCACAGCCATCAAGTACCAGGGTGTGTCAACGGATAAGGTACAATAGAAGGTACGATAGACTGGGAGGGGGCTATTGAGGGGGTACAATGGGGAGGGAGAGGCCTATTGAGGAGACAACCACAGGGATTAGGGAAAGGAGTGTGGGTAGGAATGAACTATTACAGAAACTCAATAACAAAAATCATACAGAACTTTAGAAAACCCAAAATGCACATTGCAACAGTTTGGCAGCTGCTAATAAACCTGTGGGATTTCCATTATTCACGTGAATACCTGCACAGGTAACCACGATTGTGATGCAGCTCCTCTCACTCATTAAAATCTGTGTGCAAAGAGAACAAAACGCCTGCCTAAACCAGTCCATAAGACAAAGTTTAAAATGGACATTGTGAGAATATTTCTGAAATAAAAATTAGCCAAAGTAGAAGTGTCTACTGCAGGATTATAGTAAAGAAGACTCTATTGGACATGATTGAAGCTCCAATATAAGTGAAAATGTTCCTAGGAAGAGGGACAACCACGTAAGGTGTGTTCTGGCTAATGCACCTCAGACAAAAAGGAAGGGTCAGGGGGAGCTGATCTGCCACCTGTGCCAGTCTCAGCCATTATGCCAAGTGGTCACCAGCAGAGTAAGATTGTTTAACTCTTAAATAAGTCTTAGTTTGGTTATGCTGAATAATTTTTCCATCAATGTATCAAAATAATTTAATGCAGAATGTCTTAGTATTCCACCATTATTCCCTCTGAGGAGCACACCCCTTTAGGGACCCTACAATAATCTACTGCTGCTATCACCACTGGTTTACCTCTACCATTTACAGAAGAAAATGTGTGTTTTGGTTATTTAGGCAAACTTTTATAATCTAAGTGTTAAATTTCTCATCTGGAAGGGAAGGTCCTGGGAATCCAGGTCTCTACCTGATCATTACTCCATGGAACATGAATATTTATGGAAAAAACCCCCACCTTTCAAGTAAAAAATGGAAAAAAAAATCTGAGCTGGTACATTAACTCCTAAATCATATGAATTTTAACTTCAATACATGCAAATGAATATTTTTTGCAATGTTTCTTGCAAAAACTCTGCAATTCCTTGTTTGCATGAACACAGATGCATGGGCATCCTCAAGACAAGTGAAATATATTCCATTTCATTTATTTATATATTATATATAATCCCACATCTTTTATTTTCAGTTAATGGATAGTAAATCCACATCTTTTTGTACTTATGTTAGTGCATAAATAAACAAAATAGTTCCTACTTAGAATTCTAGCTCCTAGAGATTTAAAGAATTCTCTTCACAAATAACCTTGATTTCCAGGCAGTTAAATTCAACCTAGGGTTATAGAACATGCATTATTTATTTTTCCTATGAGCGCTAAAAGTGATTTAATCTGTTTATAAAGGGGGAGTTCAATTTTATTTAACTTTTCTTAACAAAGATCCCTGTGCTACAGAATGTTTTACCTTGAAATTATCACCCTTGCCTCTTAAACAGAATCCAGAGAGAAAAAAACTCCTCAGACATAACAGCAGTCATATATCATTTATTGTTGGGCTTTATAATCATATTTTCTACCCATTAGTAATTCATAATTAAGAAGCAATGAGCAAAAATTATTACAAGGTTTCATTTCTGCCCCAATTAACATTTTGGATTTTGCTTTGGGGTCTTCATTACAAACAAGTTGTCATGCTAAATGATGTGGCAAGTTATCTATATTTAGCAACCTATAATTTTAGCTTGTGTTTTACTGGTTGAAAACATGAGCAACTGACATCACTGCAGACAACAGGAAAGAAGAATGAACTAATATTAAAATCCCCAATAGCATTCATTAATCTTCTGTGACTAAAACCCTCTGCCTGGCCTTTCCTTGAAAAGACAAAGATTTCCAAACTGATTAAAACTAGAGGCAAGGCTGTTTTGCATGTATCTTATAAAAAGCCCCAAGCTGCCCTAAAATTTAGTCTAAATTTTTGCTGCAATCAAACTTTTCTTAGATAGTCGTGTACCAGCTTGGAATTCTTCCAATTTTATTCCTCAAAATCTGATAAACTTGGAGTCCTGTTTTTATAAACCAAAAGTGTACTTGGATTTTACCTGATCTCATCAGATGTTCTAAAATTGTTCTAGAAAACAGGATTCTGTTTATGCTACTGAGTTCAATGAGCTTTGCTGTTAGAAAAAAGCCACGGTACACACCTGCTCTGAGAGGACCATGTTACACCAGGAGGACATTCTAACATTAACTGGAAATTCATTAAGATTAGCTGTGCCATCAATTAAGTTTAATTTTACCCAGGTATCCTCCAATGTACTCAGAGGCACAACCACTTATCTCATTGCTTTAGGCCATATTCCTACAACTTCTTAAATACAAAAAAGCTCACAAACAGATAGTGAGTAAAATGCAGCAGAAACAATCACAGCAACTTTAATGCCAAAGCAGCTCAAAAATCTGTGCAGAGGTTAAAAGCAGATGTTCAGATCTGGAGAAATCAGTTTTAGTCTGATTAATTTGAAATCACTGCAAGCTCTAATCCTATTTTCAACACTACGAATACTGAATTAAAGACTACACCTGTGCTCAACATTTTCCCAAGCTGCTGGAAGGCCTTTACATGGCCAATGCAATTCCCATCATAATTTTCCCTCAGAACTAAATAAATCTGGAAGTTAATTTGAAGCCTCATTTCTGAGAGCAGTGACCATCCTTTAGACCAAGTGTTGCACTGTAGTTATTCCAAATGGGAAGAAATCATTTCACTTAAGATACGAACAAGAGTCAGAAATCCTCATTGAGTCAATAGCAGGACATGGCACTACTCAGTTTGGCTTACTGAGCACAAAAGTGTCTTGTTATGAAGTGACTGATTAGCTTAAAAAAGGAATTGAAATTATTTCTGATTGGGATATTTTTTGAGGTGGATTCTGACTTTTCTGTCCAGCTGGAGACAGAATATATCCACCCTTGATATCAAAGAATATTATTTTAAAAATGCTGCTAAATATAGAATTAGCATTGAAACTGTTTTTTCCATTATTACTTGCAACTAGTATGAGTTGAAAGACACATGGGAGATATCCAGTGTTTTTCCAAATACTGCTTTTAATACTTTGTAATAAAATTGTTTATGTGAGATGTTGACATAATTGCTTGCAGATACAAATTAAGAAGTTGTTTCCTAAGCTGTGCAGAACTAAAATCCTGTGGCATAAAAGTAGGAGTAAATAAATACTGCAATATATTTTGTAGAACATTTTAATGCACTGTGTGTCCCATAAATCAGAAGAAATGCACTACTTCCCTTCTCTGGATTTAGTCCTACAGAAGATTGGGCCACCTAGACTTCAATCCTGCCCTGAACTTAATCCTTTGTATTTTATCTCTGAAGGTCTCACCACGTGTATGAAATAAGACATTGAATCATACTGGGGATGATGGGGAAAAAAAGAGCTTAAAAGCTAGAACTGGATAAAGCTAAATCAGGCCAATGAGCACCATAAAATCTGCTTGAAGTCAAAGTGCCTTTGCCAACCTTTTTGGCAGCTTAACATTCCAACTACTCAAAGCTGGATCCTTAGAAATACATAGAAAATGTCTCCTGTCCACAGCCAGACTTCACAGAGAAAAGTTGTTTCTTTTTCACACGAGTAATGTTTAACTCTCTTGATCTACCCAGCTGCAAAGATCTGAACATCTCTTCAGAGGAGGTTCGTGAGACTTTCATGAGTACAATACTGTGTTACTGAGTGGCTGTTCCCACAAGGTTCCTATTGCCCCTAAAGAATGCCTTTCAAAAAGGCAGGTCTGGCTGCTGAATGGTTGTGGATTTATACTTAATAACAGACATTTTGCAAAGCAACATCAAATTCCAAATAAATCAGACCAGAATGATTGTTTGACCTCAAATCAAAGTGCCCTAACAGGGTTTCTGTGTCCACACACCCAAACTCTCTTTTCTTCCTCAGAACTGTCAGAATAGAGTTTCCTTCTCTTTTGAACCAGTAATAGTGCTTGGCAGTAACTCTGAGCTGCAATTCTATCCAGGATAGAGCCTCTCTAGAACTCAGTCTCTCTGGGAAGCCTCTTTTAAGCTCAAGAACCAGCTGGTCATTCGATATTTCTGTCATAAAGACACTTCCAGGCTTTTTCTGTGGATACAATGACCAAAAGAGCAGTGCTGAAAGTCTAATCACAGCTCAAAGACTTCTGATTCTAGCAATGGAGCAATATCCAACCCTTATCAACCATCAGAGTCAAGCTCTACATACCTTGTATTTCCAGCTTTTGGACCATCAGCTTGGCTGCTCACAGACCTCAAGATAATGAGAAATAAATTTTATCCTGATTATCCAAGTGCTGCTCCTCAGGAGCAGCGCACTTACACAAACTTCCCATAAAAAAGAAGTAATTTCTTCATAAGGAAGCTGCTTTGCCAATGTAAAATAGAACAAAGAAAAACCCTGAAATATCCACTGTTTGCTACTTAATATAGAAAAAAGCAGCTGAAAAGCAGATATATTTTACCTACCTTTTATCTTAGCCATGTGCTAGAACAGCAAGGAGATGCAGAGCTTGAGTTCCAACTTCCACTTAAAACATTGGCAACAAAGATGGCAGGAAAACTGGGTTTTCTCTATTTTGTAGTTCTGACTTTGTCCAAATCAAGCTAAAGAAAACAAAATAATTGCTAGTAACTGAAAAATAATAATAATATTTTTTTTTTTTTTTCTGGAAGTATTACCATCATCTTTCAGGATGCTCAAATTGCTCTTTAGTCCCCCACACGAGGTTCTGGAAGTGATCTGGATATCCTGACCACACTGCCCATCAGCTGGCAACTCACAATGGACAAATGTTACTAAGAGTGAGGAAAACTTTATTTATGTAAAACTTTAGAGGAGGTTATAACATTGGCCTTAGAGTTGGACCAGGAAAAAAAAATTAAACAAGTCAAATAATATTAATCACTATATTTTAACTAGCTTATTGATGTTGGCAAATATGCTTCCATACATAACAGTACAATGAACTTGCTTCACTCTAACACAACCAGGAGAGGTATCTCCAAATACCATTTTACAGAGAAAATTATCACATTCCACATATTCAACAATACAATTCTAAATTTCTTTTTTTGGTTGCGCAAACTAACAATTCAAATAAGTTACTTATGGAAATAACCTTCAACTAAATTAGGTTTTTGTAGTTGTTTGATGTTTTCTAATTAATACAGTAAACCAGGACAAAAAAAATTAATCAAATACATTATCTTATAGAGGTTATTTTGCTCAGATCATAAAAAAAATCAAGCCAATTACCATGAATTAAGCATTAGATGCACTTTTCCTTTTGATTATGCGTCTGCTATCCAGTTTGATAAGACAAGAATCATCAGATACAAAGGCGTTGTGTGGAAAATAATTATAATTAAGTTTAGCATAGCCAGAAGCCAACTCTTCATTACAACACTGAAGAAATTTCATGTTAATGAGAAGGCACATCTAAACAGACAGTTTCACAGCTTTGGAAAATAAGAACTCCTTTTCCTTCTAGGCAAACAAACAACAATGACAAAGTAATTTTTCAAGTTCTGAGGTCCTGTCAGGACCTGCCTGCAACCACTACATCTGAATTACCAGATGACTTCCCTTGCTTTAGATTTGGATTTCACATATATTTCATTTGTAGGCACCACATAAAGAATCTTGTTATTCCAAATGGTAGTTGCCACTTCATTCTACAGTCTTATTTCTCATTTTGATATTACTTAGAAGACATCTGCAAACTAGGAGTAAATATATCATGCTGTGGATTATTACTAAATTCCTTTGCTTGGTTCTTTGATGGTAGAATTTATAAGAGCATAGCATTTAATGTGAATTCTTCTTCCCATCATATGCTCACTATTCCCTTATTCAGCTGCAATACGTTTTTGCCTAAACTGCCTATGAAATTTTCTTCATAACTTGGCTGTTGATTTTTTGTTTGGTGGGTTTTTCTTTTGTTGGTGTTCCTGTTCTGCTGGTTTTGGGGGGTTGTTTTTTCCTTTAGATTACAGACAAAAAATGATGCAATGCAAGAACATAATGAAAATGAAGTCAAGGTAAATGACATCCCAAAAACAACCCCAAAAAGCTTACCCACAACTTACACTTAAATCCACACTTCTCATTGGCAGTCACCTTATTTTTGCTCATGCACCTGATTTTGACTTTCAAGAACACTAATGACATGCTTTTCCAAGGAATTTAAATTTAAAAGATTTAAATCATTTTCATGTTCTTTTCTGACACCTCACTCATTAACAAGGTGAGCACAACAAATGCCATTTTCAGTCATTAAAACCCTCCTTATCTCCATCTCTTGGTTCCAAACCTTATTAAATACTGGCAGATCCATTCATAGCCCTGAGAGATTAGAGTTTTATACAGGGATATCTTTCCTATTAAAAGAAATCCCTCAGAGTTATTTCTCTTTATCCAGTTGGTCTGCAGATAGACTGGATAACATTAAGGTTAAAAATTCTTATCTATTGAATCAAAAAATGGTTTGGGTTGGAAGGGACCTTAAAGATCATTTCCTTCCAATCCCCTGACATGGGCAGGAACACTTTCCACTAGACCAGGATGCCCAGAGCATCATCCCACCTGGCCCTGAACACTTCCAGGGATTCACTGCTGTTCAATAATGCAGCCTTTTCTGACCTGCACAACTCAGATTTAAAAAGAAAATAAAATTGTGGAATAATAAAGAAGAGCTGGACCTCAGTAAATACCTCTTTCTAAATACACACAAAACTCACAATATGAGACCATAGTGCTATTTCTAGACAGGGAATACCTCTGCTGTTATTACTCACAAAAATAGCTAATTTTTCTCTGGCAAAATTCAAAAGACTAAATAAGTTGGTGAAACTCTCCTAGTTAATTTTTCTTATTTTTTTTCATAGGCCTGATAAACTGAATTTAGTGCAGCAGGAAATATCACATAGGCACCTATTCAGATCTCATATGTGAAAGCAATTAGATTTAAATAAATGAAGATTAAAGCTCATTTTGCAAACATAGATGTACTTTATATTTTGTAAGGAGATATAGATCATAAATACACAGGCAACACAAAAATACTACCACCATTCTCAGTTATTGAATTAAATTTTAAAAATTCCCTATCACAATAAATTACAAGTTCCTGAATAACTACCATTTGAACTAAAGAAAAGGTAAAAAGTAAATATCATAAACTTCAAGCAGAGATTTAGGGAGTTAAATTTCTATACCTGACTTCTTTAGATATTTGTCTTTAACCTATTTCTGCTAACTGAACAAGAATGTCTAAGGAAATACAGACTTTTGGAAAGAAAACACCTGTAGAAATACACAATAACTTCTACATCTTATCTCTTTTCTTCTCCCCTCTGCTAGTATCCCTAAGTATTCAAAAATGCTTCAGTGAGCTGCTCTGTATTATATAGGGACATCGACTTCTCCCACTTGCAGCAGGCTGTACTTGCTAATTAGCCCTTAATTAAAATGAGTTGCAGCTGGTTTGAGACACTCCCCTCTCCCCAACCTCAGTGCCCTGTTTCTAATTTCAGAAGTAATAAAAATTCCCACAAGCCAGTCTGGTCTGGGTACTTTTCTTGAGAGAGTATATTCAGCATTTCTTTAGTGTTCTTTCCTCTTCCTCTCCTCTGTTTGTCTTCTAAGTATATAATTTTAAGAATAGATTTTGCTTCTTATGGATTTTTTTTTGGTTTTATTTAAATTTTCCTAGTGCTTCTCTGCTGTTTAGGAAGTATTGTTGCAGTGAATTATGCATTTGTTTTATTTTCCTAGCTTTGAAACTTGTTTCAGTTGTTGATTTAATGAGGCTTTAGGTTCAAATAAACTGAGAGCCCGACAATAAAATCTTGCTAAGGGCCAGTGCAGATGTCTTACAAGGTTCCCAGACACTGCTGCCAACACATTTTAACTGAGGCTTGTGATGTCTGTTATTCTTGCCTTTCCACTCAATTGAATCAAATTCTACTTGGATTTTGTGATGAGGACAAACATCCACAAAGGACGAAACCAAAGCTCACGAACTCGATTCGACCTTCCCTGGATGTGCAAAAGTCTGCAAGGATGAAAGGGCTGGGCAGCCTCTTCTCTCTCTGTTGTGACTATGTCTCACCATGTTCCTGAATAAATATCATTGAACAATCCTCATTTCGGCTTCCTTGTTATGTTCCTGACTCACCCTTCTGAAAGTTAATCTGATATAAACCAAGAGACACATTAGAGTCTCCAGGAAATGCTTTGAAATTATTATTGTGCCAGGCAAATAGAGACGTGAGCAGAGTTTCAAAGAAAAAAGCATCTGGAAGGGAAAGTAAGGGGAAAAGGAAGTTTCTGGGAAAAAAAAAAAAGAGAAAGCTTCCTTCTGAAAATATAAGAATTCAACAACAACAACAACACAAATCCAGCTTTATTATGCTCTGATAAATACTTCCTTCCCCATGTGTATTTCTATCTATGAATCTTCTATGAGTTTAAAAAGGCAGAATAAAAATTCCAAAAAATAAAGCTGATTTTAAAACGTGTTTGTGAAAAGAACCAAACTCTGAAAAACTGCAGGTTGAGGGATTCCTTCAGATCAGGTTTAATGTACAGAGAACGTTTCATGAGGCAGCACCAAATGTTTCTAACTTTCCAATTAGCTTTTTAAATAAATGCAGCACATTTTAGCATTTGACACACAGAGAATATTTTTGTCTGCATTTAATGTTCAAAATCTCAGGTTTCACCCTTGCTCATGACCATCAGCTGTGGTGATTTACTGCTGTAATCTCCACACCTCATGAGATTTTGAGTCTGAAGCAGAAGTGCTTAAAGTCTCATCTAGAGGCAGTTTGGTGCTACCAGTGGTAGTTCTAATACAATTTCCCCCTATCAGGAGATGTTCAAAGGCTGTTTCAATTTGAAATGTCCTCTCAAAAGGAAATCCCAGATCTCTCTGTGACAGAGCACACTCCAGGTGTGTCAAGCCCTACGAAGTTGTGTGATGACTTTTCTCTTCTTCTACAATAACTGATACTTTTGGCAAATTAACTGAGATATTGTAATGATATCCTTCAAAGATAGTCATGTCAGACGATATTGAGCCCTGGGTGTGCAGTTGACAATGCACTATCAAAGGCTGGCTGCACTCCCTGCCTCACATCCAAATATCCACTGGGCTGAGGAATGTGCTCTCCTGCTTCTCCTTTTCCTTTTTCCTTCCCAGAGACTCCTTAACAAACACAGTCCACCAGATGAAAGATCCTGCCTGACTGCAGGGAAAAGTCTTACTGAAAATTCAGCAGCCTTCATTGAGCAAAGACTCTGCTTTCACCTTTCAGAAGACTCTTTCCAGAAATTAATCCTAAACTTTGCGATGTTAAAGATAAATTTTCCATGGGAAGTTGACAGGTTTTTGACACACTCTGTCTGTCTGAAGGAAATGATACAAGGAAAAAGACTTCTATGTTTCTTTATTGGAAACACAGAAGAATAACTTTGAATAGAGGAACTTTGTGCTTTTAAGAAAAAGCAGAACTTGTAAGGAACAGAAATATCTCATTCAGCAAATGATAAAATTTCCCATTGTAAGGGAATGAAGAAAGATGCTACAATCAATGTTAGGATTTGCAGTGAATCTACAGCTGAGATAAAAATGTGTAATGGGAAAATAATATTTTTCATTTTGCATTTTTTTCCCCAGCACTCTGAACTTCAGGCAGCGAGGTAGAAAACACAAGATGTAAGACTGCCCTGCAGCTCCAGTCAGTTTAGTCTCATGTTACTTTCCTGTAAATGTCCCTGAAGGTATAAGGCAGTGAGCAATCAGTTCAGAAAATTACTAGATTCACTTTGTGTGGCCAGAGGGGGATACTTGGTTAAAAGACAATGAGAAATAGAAAGTGTAATGAGATCTTATGCTCCTATTTCAGCCACGCATGCGATGGTAAAATATTAATACAGTGTGAAGAAAATAGAGAAAGAAAATCACTGTAAATATCGATGCAAAAAGTAGCCTGGGTGAGCTGATTTATGCCCAAGGACAGTCATCATAAAATCCATGAAGGAAGTCACTGTAAAATCCATGGAAAAGAAGTCAGAGGAAAACATCAATTCATGTACAGGCAGCACAGTTATTAATTTTTTCTTACTTGTACTCAATATACCTTCTTTACAATTTTCATACATTTTACAGAAAAAATGGGATATAGAAGTGAGTTAAAAGAACAATATTCTGTCTACAGGAGATTTGTATATTTCAATATATTACAAAATTCTGAATATCTTTTTGATGGAAACCAGGATGTGTTTTGGCCTTGTTTATAGAGTGAAGTTAGTTATTAATCAATAGAAAAAATAAATAAGAGGGAAACTTCTTGACTTGTTGGACTGAAATAACAATTTATTTCAGAAGAGTGTTGACATGATGCAGTAATGTGGTGTCACAGGAAAGGGAAGAGGAGGTTTGAAGTTCAAATGCCTTCAAGTTTGTTTTCACCTGAGATTTGGGGAGCAAAATACATTTTACACATTAGATCTGGAGATGTGATTCATCACATTTTCTGTACAGGACAGGTGCAGCACATTATGGGAAATACAATTTGTTTTTCCAGTCACATCAAAGTGTGGCGCACTTTTAAATTGACTTAGATTCAAGTTTAAATGGCTCAGGATAGAGTTTCAAGTGAGTTAAAAAGCAGTACTCCTTTAATATGGGTTTAAAACAATATAAAATAAAGGTATAATATTCCACTTCCCAAAGAAAATATGGCATAAAATTAAGAAAATAGAATGGACATGGCTGAATAATCTTTCCTGCAGTTACAGGTGGATTTATTTGGGGAGATTTCTTTGCTTTTTCTTTACCCAAGCCTTTCCTCTTTACCTACTTTCAATCCAAAATTATTCTGTCAGAATGTCTATTTCTGCATTCAAATAAATCAGAAAAAGTGTTCATGGTCCTGGAATCTGATAACTGTGTTCACTCCTTGTGTGCTCCTCAATGGTCAGTCTGCAACAAATTGCCAGTTGAAAAACTGGAAATTGGAAGGTTTCCCTTTCCTAAAGAATATCATTAAGCAAGTCCCTTTAGTATTTTTTAGGCACTCAGATGCACTCAACCACTCATTTGAAACCTGCTGTATTTCCAGGTACAGCACTTGTGCACTTAACTAGAGTTTAGATGGAAATCACCTGCCATTTGGCATAGAAAAGATACTAAATAAGAAAAATAATCTTTCATGATGCAAAGTCAGGTCACTAGTAAAAAAATGTTGATGTCCCACTTAAAAAGATCAGAGAAAATATGATCAAGGTCAGGGTGATAACACTTAAAATTATTTTTCCCTGTAATGGATATAAAGAATACAGGGAAAGATGGGAGGGAAAGGTGGAGATGATTTAAGTGGTGGCATTTAACAAAGGGATGTCCGGCAGAAAGCTGACTTCTGTTTTCAAGGCCAGCGTTATATTTTCCACATTAATGTTTAGATGCACATAGAAAAAAAGAGAATTTCAAGAGGAGTTGGCTTGATGGGTCTCCTTTCAGGCCTCTTAAAAGGATAATCAGGCTAAGAAAACAGTAAATCCCTAGAAAACAGTTAATCCCTAGGAATACAGCACATCTGGAAAGATCAGAGCTATACCAGAAGCCAGATGTTGCAATAAAAAGATTGAAAAAAAACCAAGCATAACAAAAGAAAGTGGTAGAAAAGCACACACAGTCATAATGGATGCAAAAGTCAACTTGAAAGACCAGGAACTTTTTTACTTTCTGTTTTTATGAAGGCCAAAGCATTGATTACTCTAGAAATGTTTTAATTTCTGAAGCATTTTGAAGGAAAAAACAAAAAAGGTTTGAACAGCTGGCTGCCAGAGCCATGGATTGGAAAGTGGGTGCAGACTTGGCTTCTCAAACAACTAGTTTTCCCTGTGATTAAACCTGGGTCCATGATTTTTTTTTTTTTTTTTTTTTTTTTTTTTTTTTTTTTTTTTTTTTTTTTGTGAGAAGAAGGAAAAAAAAAATCTAATATATGAGACATTCTATAAGGAAGGGAACAGGTTCTAGTGAAAACACCATATATTGGAAAAGATTCCTTCTTTTAGGAACTTTGCAAACATGACTCCAGTGAGAAACCTCACCTCTCAATTTCATTTATTTATCTCTTGTGATGCTTTGTTTCCATTCTAATAAATATTTAAAAACTCAGATTTGCAGAAGATTTTTTTCCATCAGCTTTAATTATTAAATCAAGTTAGGTAAATGAGTAAAGGAGAAAAGATAAATTTCATGTAGAGTAATCTTCAAAGAAATTGCACATGGACATTTTGTGACTATGTGCTTCTAATAAATATCCGAGTATCTATACTTTTTTCTCCTTGAATTATGTATTCATCAGCTGCAGAGTGTATAAGCACAAACAAAACTTACTTCCTGGAATATTTATGACAAGTCTAAAATATTAATAGCGACAATAACTTAATTCAAATGAAAAATAAACACACTTGCAGTGTACTCTGATTCTGAACTGATTTGATTGAAACATTGCAGTTATTGGGAAAAACATGATCCTTACATTGTATTTGATATACAGGAATTCTATATACTGATTTTTAACTAAATTTAAAATAATGACAATATTTTCACATGCCACAGAAAGTATGAATCATTACAAAAGCTGAAGTAATGAAATTACGTCCTTATGTTTGATGTCATAATCTTGTTGGAATAACCAGATGAAGTAATAAAACAACTTCTGAGTTTGTTAAGCAGCCCTGGTACAAAAAATAAATTTATATATATATATATATGTGTGTGAGTGTGTGTGTGTAAGTAAAAAAAAATGTGTCTGTTTCAGGGAGGTCCCATCCCTGGAAATGTTCAAGTGTTCAAGGCCAGGCTGGAAGAGGCTTTGAGCAACCTGGTCTGATGAAAAATGTCCCTGCCCATGGCAGGAGGTTGGAACTCAATGGTCTTTACGATCCCTTCCTAAAAATTCTGTGATTCTGTGAGAAAATTTTGAGGCGGATGTTCACCATAGTCAGTGTTCTTTCTAACCTAGTATAATTGTGTTAAATATGATGTAGAATTTGTTATAAATTATTAAAAATGTAGTATAAATTTTCAACATAACTTCTGAAAATAAAGAAGAAGTAAAAATGCTGTAGGGCTGCAGCAGGGAGTAAAAATCACTGTTGGTCTTTAGACATCGTTAATCACTACACAGGAAAGCAAAGTGTATCCCCATCACTTTATGGAGGATGTATATGTTGTTAAACAAATATTCAGGAGATTTTTAGTTCAAATTGTAGGAATAAGTTACATAGAAACAAGTAGGAAATGGCCAGGAAGTTCCCATAAAAGTTTAAATGGATTAGAAAAGAATTCTGCATATTCATGTAAAATTGGTCCATCTTTTTGAGTGTTAAACACAATCAGATGCATAAACTGGCATCCAGAAAGTCCATAAACTGCTGACTGCAAAGACAATGTCCCCAGAGAAAAATCTGCCTGCATAATGACTGTTTCGTTTTTAATCCAAGTATCCTGTTGGCAAGCAGGATGCTGGAATAGGAAAAAGCTGTAGCCTGTCTCTTTTTCTCCCAATAGTGAGCAATTCTTTACTTGTTATCGGGAGAACAAAAGATTTAAGTACCTCAGCATTTAATTATGTTTGTAAATGTGTCCCAGACTTAAGGTTGAACATACAATTAATTTATTTGCTGATTTGGTGGGTTTGTATTTCATTCTGCAGATTATTTATTGCAGAAACTCTAAGAGATTCCAGTGATCCCAGCACAGAGAGTTCACAAGATTGTATCCTTATTTTGCCCTGTTCCACCACTTCTGGCAGGTGAACTTTCATATCTTTGAATTAAGAAACGGCTGCTTAAAACTTTGAGGTGAAGTGGGAAGAGCAGTAAGATCACATCCAATTAAAAATAACTCTCCAACAATGTTAACTTACAGGTCACTCATCTTTTTAAGAAGCCATAAATAATTTATTCATTACTAATTAGCTGCATCTACTTTACCATCACATTTCCTATTTAATGAGCAACATGAGAGCATTATGTTAATTTAAAACTATACTACTTGTCAAAAAGGAGTCAATTAAAAGGATTCTCTTCAGGAGGCTCTAATGGAATTCAGGACAGGATTACGTCAGAAACAAAATTGAACTTTCTGTCCTCTGGGTATTTCTGAGAGCTCAAACTTCTTCTGTCCCAAACTGAAACAAATAGAGTGGATCTGTTTATTTGTAGGGAAGGCAGAGGCACGTCAGTTTGAATCAGTCACTCTGTATATCCTGATTGCTTATATTTCATGCTTATATTTCAACTCCATTCTGCAATGTGCTGTCAGGAGATTGGATTAGGAAGAACCTTTATTGTAGCAATTCTTAGGATGCTGGAAGTGAAAATTAGATTTGTTTTCTTTTCTGAAAAGTTTTGAAGGGTGAAAGAGACTCCCCACAGTCCCATGATGTGGCTCCTGGTGGCACAAACAGTGCAGAAAGACTTTTAGATCCTCTCCCAAGCACCTATGCAAGGCAGAAGTTCCTTTATTTTCCATATGAAAAGACAGCCCCAGGGGAGTATTAAAAACTTAAACCTAGCTAAGTGGAGGAAATTATTCATCTGACACAGTCTGAGCTAATTGGGTTTGGTCAGAGGCATTGACTGGCAGGGGTGTGGGCAGAGAGCTCACAGAGGGACCTCTGCCATGCAGGGTCTCAAACAAGGCCAGATGACTCCTGTGTCCTGGGTTGCAGTGTAGGATGTACACAAAGTATTTATTCTATCACCATCTTCATGAACTGTTGGAACCAGGTGGGGCAGTGTTTTCCCAGGCCCCCTTCCTTTGGGCTCTTCTGCTCATGGCCCATCAATGCCTTGCCCAGGACTCACAGGTAACTCCCTCCAGGAGTTATCTCTGTTTAATGGGCCATCAAGGACCCACTTCACGACTCCTCATCCCATTGTGAGATGCTCCGCCCAGGGGGAGGAGCCAAGCATTCCCACCTGGATAGAATCTGGGATTTGGGACAGTACAAGCAGCCCTTACCCACTGGATTCCCAGAGGAGCAGGACTACCAGACCTTTCTACAGGATCACTGCTTCAGGAAGAGCACCTCATCTGGACTGCTTCCACCATCCTGCTCAGGTTGTATTCTGACTCTGTCAGTGGTCTTTTGTATTATTGCATTTGTTTTATTTTATTTTACTTTTTTTTCCTTTCTTCCTATTAAATTGTATTTCTGACTTGGAGCCTCCCACTCATTTTGCTTCAAAACCACGACATCCTGCCACAAAGATTTTGAGCTAATTATCATGAGTAAGTTTTCTGTACCTCTCACTCTCTCAGGACAGCAGGTATGACTGCAACCTTTCATCTAATTTCTCAAGACTTCTTACGAATTTTGTACTTATTTACAAAATTAGAATAACAGTTTCTAGGCACTGGGAATGTAGGGATTTTTTAATTCTATTTATATAGATATGCTCTTAAAAACAAAAAATTATACACTTCATCAATTAAAACATTTGACCAGCTCACCAAACCTTAGATTTCTAAAACAAAGCTCCTAATTAAAGGTGAAATATTATCTACAGTTAATAGTAAAAGAGGAACAACTCCAGAACCCCAAACCAGTTTGTTTGGAAACCTAACTTAGGATTCCCACTGGAGAAAATCACCTTTCTGAAGACATCAAGCTTGTAAAAAATATGTGTATGGACATGGAGAGAGAGCTGTTAACATGAGAGTTATTCTGACCTGTGGAACTCAGAATGCAGGAGTGTGAAATGAGAGAGAGCACAGAGGTACAAAGAGATCATGGAGCACCACCTCGGCTTGTTTAATGGTTACATTAAATTTTCATGGCTATTTAAATTGGATTAGCTTCAATTCTCCAATGGTCTGTCTGAAAAAACAAGCCTCTCATCTCTAATGAAAGGATAAGTCTAGAGAATTAAGAGTGCCAGGAGCAAGCCTACAAGAGCAGCGGAATAGTCCAGCAGTCTTTAGGAGGTCTTTACCTTCATTGTTTTACAGATGGTTTTTCTCAAACAAAACATTTCTCACCCAAAGCCTATGAGCACGATGTTTTCTTTGCACCAGGAGCACTCAGGGTTGGACTTGCCAGAGATTAGATGGAAATCTCCTGAGTTTTAGACCCCATTTATCTTCCAGTCCCCAGACACTTGACTCTTTTCCAGTTGATGATTAATTAATTGCCTGTGAAGCTCTTAGCACAGCTTTCCCTTACACATCTCTTGGTTCTATCCCACCTCCAGAGTTTTGGGCTGCACAGGCAGCTGGGCTGTCTCTGAGCCCCTCTGCAGCATTCACTGATGTTTCCTGCAACCAGGAGAGAAAACAGCATCATGTGGCATCTTAAAAAGTTTGTCTTTGAATAGGTTTTAAAAGTTGCTTTTTAATTTTTTTTTTCCTCTAGCCTTTCTCTGTAATCTAGAAATTGAAGTATTGTCAGGACCAGTAAAACATTCACAACAGATAATAAAAAATACATAATTCTGAATGGTCTGAATGAATTTTCATTACAATCAGACCTATTTCCAGCAGCGCTCAGTTTGTGTATTTCTCTCTCAAAATACTAAATATCAGTATTTAAAAATAAAAGCAGGACCTTGATGGTTTTAAAATAACTCTGATACCACACAACTCTTCCAGGCTATTAACTCTCTGGGAATGCCAGATAATTCTGTTCTGATCTATGGCCTATTCTGTATTTATCCCAGTTCCTTAGAGACAGTTCTACAGTTTTGTTGTTAGGTTCTCCCAGTTTAATAATTTCAGACAAGCTAAAAAGAAAAAAAATATGAAAGCCTGCCTTTTTATTTTTTTTTTTTTTTATACGAAAAGGCACTTTAAATTATGAAACCATTTTGGAGTCCCACTGTTGCTAGAAGAAAATACATACAATGTATTGCATGTATACATATACAAATACATACACCATACAATGGCACAAATGCTGATTTTGAAAAGAAATATTCATTTATTCATGTCAAGTTGAGAGACATTTTCTATAAATTCACAGTAATACATTTACATCTGGATTTTATCACTATGGGACTGAGTTAAGATTGTTTTAAAACTTTGAAACTAATTTATTTCTTTTAAATCATAGGTGTTCAACATTTTCAAATTTGAGCTTCCCTAATTTATTTATTTTTTAAGTTGTGATTCACATGTAATGGAAGTTAGGTGTCACACTATAGACTTCTTTTTGTTTCCTGCTTCTTGTAGGGTCATTCAGGATAATCCACTAATTTTTAAAGGTGATTAGGAGTTAGGCATTAGATATCACTACTTCAGATAACTGGATTTCATTATCTTCAGCCTTAACTTTGCATTTCTTGTTTTATCTCTTCTCTGGTTCATCTTATCTGTAAAGAAAATCCTGTCTGAAATTATCTTTAGAAGAACAATTTTGTTCCATGTCTGCTGAAGAAATTTTCTTTTATGAAAAGTAATGTAGGTAGAAATGCCTATCAATCGTGAAAGTGCATTTTTCAGTCATACCCAAGGCTCCAGTCAGCAAGTTGAAGGCCTCCATCCACAGCACAGGCAATAAAAAATGCCATAAGAAGTACAGAATTACCTTCACAATTTGAATGAAAAATTAACTGAAAAGTTAGAAAAAGGAATAAATTAAAAAAAAAAATTCTGAAAAAAACCCTGGAAACCCATTAAATAATATAATTCCACAAAATTTATGTATTTTAATTCCATTATTGTAAAAAACCTAAAAATTAATTATATCTACTTTTGGCTGCTGGTGGTGGATAAATTTCCAAGTCAAAATTGTATTGTTTTTAACAATAGTATTGTTAAACAAACAGTATTGGTTTTAATGACAAAAAGTATTGTTTTTAACAATAGTCATCTGAAAGTAGCTATGAAAACACAAAGGCTCTGTCCTGATTCTAAAGGAGTTAAAAACAGAAAACCAAAAGCACGGAGAAAACATATTGACACCACCTAAAAACTTAATAACTGCTTCACATTATTAAAAAAAAAAACCAAATCCAACCACTTCATCAAAATGTAAAAACAGCATGTACAGGTATGGTTGGGTTTTTAAACTTTCTCAGAGTGCTCTTCCTTTCTTTCCCTTTAAACAAATACATGTCAAGAGAATTCAACAATATCTGATATGTCCTGATTTCACTGGAATTGGATATTATTGACCTTTCTGTAGGCAGTTTCAGAAGGAAAGCCATCCATGGCTTAATGTTATTGATAAGGAGGTGACACTGGAGAAGGGACTTGTCTCCAGTGACACCTCAAGGCAGTGTCTAGGACAGAGCAGGGAATCTCTGAAATCTCATCTGGTGCAAGTGACTTGGATTTCTTCAACAGAAGAAGAAATTTTTCACTGCTGTGAACTCCTCACTGCTGCTCTGGTTGTTCATTTGAGTGCATTATCCAGCCCTCAGCTCTCCCACTGCTCGTTTTCTCATGTTCTTAGCAGTGCTGAAGTAGCTGAAGTGATCAATCACTCGTGGCATTTTGTTACCTCTCAGATCCAGATTTATGGTGCTCTTATCTACATGACATGGGGAATTCACATTTGATGTACTGTGCTGGTTTTACAGCTCTGTGCACGCCTTGGGGTGAGTCTCCACAACATGGAAGTAATAGTGAACAATTGATCTGTATTTTCACTAGTTCACTGAAAAAATTCCTCAGGGGTTAGAGGTTAGCTTTACCACTCTGTGAACCTCATGCCCTCCTTAAAAAATCTGATTTGTATCATAATGTCAACTGTGTGAGTTGTGCTCTCCTCTAGCACTTCTGGGTTAAAGGTTACTCCGCTTCTCTAAAGACTTCTTAAATTTTGAAGTAAATTGCTGAATTATGATAAATCTTCAGAACCATACAAAAAAAACTCCAAAAAAACCCAACAAAAACCTAACCAACCAAAAAACAAAACAACAACAACAACAACAACAACAACAAAAAACCCACCAAAAAGAACCCCAAATAAAACCCAAAAACCAACACCCCTCCTAAAAAAATCCCCCCGAAAAGCGCTGCATATTACCTTGTAAGTTATTGACTTTTCAGAAGCCAATGTGGAGAATTGGAAATGGGGCTCACAGAAATAAAGGAGTATATTTTTGAGCATAGAATTATTGGGTTCATGTATTTCCACACCAACAATTGCACACAGCATTGAATTTGTCCTCAGCAGTGATCCCAACCACTGTCAAAGCCTGATTGTCTCATAGAGTATGGGGTTTATGATGCTTCTGATTTTTCTAGGGAGAATTTTCAGAAAAAAAAATATCCGAGTCCATAACTGGAATATCTCAAATGTATAAAAAAAAAAAAAGGTCTGAAAAGAAAGAAGACTATTACATAGAAGGGAATTGAACACACAATATGCATGTGTTAGTGTGTAAATGTATACAAATGTGAAGATCTATTTATTTATATTCTTCATTGTACAAGTGTGTAGCTTTACACAGTACACAAAGAAAAGTTTACAATGAACTTGAGAGAAAAAAACCAATGACATTGGATTTTTTATTATTCTCTTAAGGATAAAATGTTTTTCTTGACAACACATTTTTGTGTCTTTATCTGGGCTGCAATAATTTCTGTTTCTGGCTTCTTATAATAACAATTCTGATACTAACGCACCCACCTACAATTTATATCAATAGCAGACATTTTCAATGGCTCTCCAACTGCAAATTACATTGAAAGGGAAACATCTGTACATATTGCTATTCTTATTGTAAAGTCTGTGAAAACGTTTTTCACCCTGAGCTCTTTACTTGTTTTCAATATTGGAATAGAAGTAGAGCTTAGCTATGCTGAAAAAATACTTGATCAAAATGTTGAAACAAGAGATGGTTGGTGTAACATTGTCTGCACAACCAGAAGTGAAGATGGTTACCAAAATCCCACTTAACATGCTTAAAATAGTCATTACTCTATATTTGATGCAAGTTTCTGGCACTTCTGAATTATTATTTTCAATAGTCACCACATTTCTCAACAGAAGAGGCTGAATTTAGTTTTTGGAAGAGAGGTGTGATAAGAGAAGTTGTTACCTCTGCATTTGTAGTGTCTGTTAAAATGTGGAATTGCTACAAAAAAACCTTAATCACTCAACATGCAGAAAGAACAAATCCAAAATATCCAAAATTTAAGCTTCCAGTAGAAGAAAATGAAGAATCAGCAAACAATTTTCCATTGAATTGCACCTTTTCCCCACATCTGTAAATACTTTGAGCACTTTTTGAGAATTAAGTATACTCAAAGTACTTCTTTCCTGACTGGAAAACTTCTTTATTCCTCCACCAATATTCACAGCTCCTGTTGCCGTATTTTAGAAAATCTTTTGGAGTCCTGTACAGAAAGATGTTCATAGATAATAAAATACAGTTAAGTTTGTAATGAAATGTAAACCCAAAACATACATGGAAAGACTTTTTCACACATGTCCAGTTGTAGGTACATCTCACTGATGGGAATATGAACTATTTGATTGTAATATATATGTTGATATATCATTACCTCTTTGATGAAAAAAGCCATGAAAATACTCTCCAGATTTATAAGATAATTTTTACCATCATGCTGTTAAGGTCAAGAGTAATTTCTCCATAAATAAGGACATCATTTTAGCCACACAGAGCAGTCAGTTTAAATTACAGCTGGAGAAAAAGATCATGAATATTGTCTCTATGAAAATTGGTGCCCTTTCTACAATTGATTGACCAGCATTCCTATAAGTTATTACTTTTTGACTAAATAAGCATCAGTTTAAAAGATCTGCTTTGAAGAATTTTTTTTTCAAAGTATAGGATAACAAACAGCATAAAATGGTGATGGTAATTCTGGGATTAATTAAAAATCACTATTGAAAATTTTTGTTCTGAACCATACAGCCAAAATCATAGACATAATTCTATATAAAAATGCATGCACACTTAATTCCATATTTAATGAAATTATTTATATATGTCATAGTGCACTTTATGGGGACCATTTTACTCTTCATTCCAAATTAGCTCATCTGAATTGCTTTTTGTAAACATACGTTTCTCATCTCTGATCCTATCTTTTAGTTTTTCAGGTCTGTACAATAGATAGAACTTAATTTGTATCCTATTTCCTAAGAATCCAATTTTCCTGAGTTAGAGACTGCTGCCATAGCCTTTTCATTGCAATTTATCACATTTGATTTCACATATTGGTTTGGTTTTCTGGGCTCCTGATATTGCTTTCACCTTAAATAAACCTCATGTTCTCAAGGTCCTGATATTAGGAATGAGAGAGAGGGAAGAAAAGAATCACCTCATGGTAGCAGAAAGTTGGCTAAAGGAGGCAATAACAATTTCTGTCTCTCAGAAGACAAAAATTGTACTTTATCGAATTAAATGCAATGGAACATGATGCTATTGTGACTTTCATTAGTGTTTTGGGGAATAATAGGGTGTGCAAGAAATCCCTATGTTTAAAAGGACAGTTTGATAAATCCAGAAGCAGGACTATCTGTGATCTCAGGATCTGCCTTCACCTTACTGGAATTGACTTCCCTTTTGCCAATTTTCCAGTTGAAAACATCCACAGGAAATGTAAGTCTTTGGATGAATCTCAGCTGATATCCAACTATTTCTGTTCAAAAGCCATCAAGATAAGCTGAAGGAGTTGCAATGTAGGTACTTCACAAAATCCCTCTTCTAGACAAAGTTCTCACTGAATTATCAATCCCAAAATTCACCACAGTCTCACCTCTAAGTCCATGGAAATGATTTCTCATGGCAGCCGGATGTCTATAATGCATGACAACAGAAGTCAGCCTGAGGGCCTTTGGCTGGAGAAGTAAAAGTTCACATCTCAGTACAAGCCTTGTGGGACACCAGAGAGAAATATCAGGACCAGAATAATCTAATTTTTACTGTGATTAAGACAATAAATTTCCAGTCTCACATTTTAAAAATACCAGATGTACAAATACCACCAAAAGTTGTTTTTTCACCCAGCATTAAGAAAATGTTTTGATCAGAAATTCTTAGCCAACCTGCCTAGCATCAAGAGAAAAAAAATACAATATAACCTATGAACAAAAAATTCAACTTCAGTACATCATTATGCAGTCTGGGACATCATTTTTATTCAAGGAGAATATATGTAAGACTCCTCAAATTCAGCAGAATCTTCATTCATCTATTATATCTGAAAATCACTGCCTAGAAATAAGTCAAAAAACAGTAACAAGCCAAAACAACACCTTATCTACTCATTCATGTTTCTCAGTATGTTTGTAGGTTTTACAAGCCTCTGAAAACATGAGAATAGGAGATCTTCCACAATCTCATCCATGTATGCAATGCTGAAGTAAAATGCAACTTATTTAAAAAATTTTGAAAGGGCTGAAATTAAAAAAAAAAAAAAAAATCCAATGCATTTTTGAGTGCCTATAAATATTCATAAGAAAAGCCAGAAAGTTCCACAGTTCTAAATACAAGTAGAATGAAGGCAGAGACTTCTCACATCTGCACTTCCCATCTCCAGGTTTTATTTCATCCCTTTGTTGTTGTTTCAGAAAAACCCAATGCTCAGTTGTTATTTATTCCCTTTCTCCAAACCTTTGTCATATGTCACGTCATTCTTTCTGCCTCCATATCTTTGCCAAATCTCATGTCCTTTCCTCAGCTGAAAAGTTCCAGTCTGTTTGGGTGAGTTTCAAGTCAGACAAGGAGTATCACAGAACTGCATCTTTCAAATATTATAAACCTTTATTTCTAGAAAATACACTCCACAAGTAGCATTCTGTTTACCTCAATAAAGGCATATTTACAGAACCTAAATGTTTACACCCTCTCACATTTACAACCTCAAGTTAATCTTTGGTGACCATAGTCTTTATTGTGCTTACAAATTTCTTTTCAGAGGTGTTCTGTGAGGAGTGTGAGGTTCCTCACACAAAGTTCCAAGAAGGAAGGAATTGAGGCCAAGGTGAAGTAAACTTTGATCAATCTCTGCTCGTGCTGGTTGAGAAAGTTTTCCTTTAAGGGAGTCACGTTGGAATAAGTAACAAGGGTTGTGCCCATGGAGACCAGTGGTGTAGTTTCACAGTCATGTTAAGGCAGCATGAGCCAACAATATCCATGAAAAATGAGTGTACTAGGAAAAAAACCTAAAAACAAGTATTGTGAAATAGTAATTTCAAAGTAAAAAACATAATAATAATAAAAATAACAATAAAAATAACAATAACAAAAATAATAAGCCCACTACAAGACAGAAGTAAAAAAATAAAATAAATGAATTGCTCCAACTGTTAGTTTGTCCTGCTGAAAATCCGTAATTATGATATGAAAATTCATCTGAAATTGGAGGTTGCATCTACAAATTCAGGTACAGTATTCAAAAAAAAGGAGACAGGATTAAATGCTAGCACCAAAGAAACCAATGGATGTCCTAAAGTCAATGATGAAATTCTCTTGAATTTAATGAGCTTAATATTTTAAGTTCAGAAAATCCAAGAGGCCATGAAATCCCATCTGGAATTCAGGCCTCTCCACAGAGCACTGGGAAGGAGTGGAAACATGAAATATCCTATTTTCTAGTGATCTGAACATTTCAAGAGCTGTTAGACCACAAAACACTATCATGAGAGGTCAGTGCAAATTTTGAGTGGATACAATCTTAAATTCATTATTTTGGAAAAGATACTGAAGAAGCTAATTTTGCACCACAGGCCCAGTAAAGAAAGCATCAAACAAACCTCCCTGAGATTTTCCAGTCTCTGTATTTGGACTAGATAATAATGTGCCCCCCTACTTGTACCAAGATCATTGAAAATACACAAATCAAGCCCTGGGCATTGCTGTAGCCAGAGTTTATACAAACTGTGCCGAAAACAAGCCTTTAGCCACAAAGACCTCATGTGGATTCGAAAGTACATATTCTGTATTGCTTGTCAATATTATTATCTGCAGGAAAGAAATAAGGTCTATGAAAAATAAAAATTGGTGCATAAACAAAAGTGTATTTTGCAGGGGTCATAGTTAATTATAGGGTTTTTTTGTTATAACTATTTCCCCATGAATATACATAAGCCTAAATATCCCATTACTGTTTAATTATACAGCCATTAGAAGAAGAAAATTGCCAGAGAAAGCAGCTATGAAAAATGTATACCATTTACAAAACCATACATAATATACCACAGATATTTTCAATATCGTAAGAAAAAGATGACTCTGAGGATATCAGCATTGCATTTAATCGCTTTTATACATTATCAAATCTTTCATTATGTAGAATTATGAGGGAGCTGGAAATGAAAACTCATCTGGGTGCCATTTTAAATCATGCATCAGGCTTATTATAAGATATGAGGTGGGTTCATTCCTTCACCTGAGCTCTTGGTTTGCCATCTGGACTTTTTAGTCATAAACTTCAAAAAAATTTCATTAAGGTGTGACATTAACCTTCAGCACAAGGTTTTCACATTCTAGTCTGACTTTGCAATATTGGCAAGCTGCCTTATTGTCTTCAGCTTTTTGCTGTCGTTCCTTGTAATGACTGTTTGCACTTTGAAACCACAACAATTCACGGGTATGTGAATTAATAATTCAGGAAAACACCTTTTATATCTGTGCACAAACTGGTAGTTCTTCTGGCACGTGCATTTCTGACTTTGAACAGCAGACCCTAGAAAGTACATAAACCACTGTATTTCCGCCCCCCCCCCCCCTCCAAAATGAGAAAATTCTGTTTCTCTCCAGGCTCTAAGTGAACTGAAAATTACTTCTGTTTCCCTCAGGGATCTTATGGGCCACAGTATTTTCCCAGATACCCATTATTAGCAAAGGGCAGTGTTGTTTTCTTTTCATAGAAAGTGGATATAGAACAGCCTACATTCTACATTTAAAAGAAGCAAATAAACTAAAAGAGTTTAAAAATTTTGGGCATCTCAACACACAAAAGCCCTCAGCGTGCCCAAGCTGACTCTCTTGTCTGATGATGTCAGTTGGTAAGAAAAGAAATTCCATGTTTAAGTTGTTATTTCAGAAACAACAAAAGAGGGAGGTGAGAAATTATCACACTCATATGAAATTTTGAGGTAAAAGACCTCAAAAAAGTAGGAAAAGACAATTGGGGAAGTATTAAAAATAGTTCTCCTATGTTCTTTCATAATTCCGAGAAAAAAAAAGATATTTAAAGGAGTAGAAAATTACAGTTGACTAGACATAAAGGAAAATATTATACTGGTTTTAATTATGATATAGGATTAAAAAAAATGGAACCAATTCACAATAAGTTGGGGAGTAGAGACAACACCATGTTATGTCTGATTCTCTATTTTGCATATGCATACATATAAAATAAGCAATCAGCCAAGACAAAAATAATTATTTTTCATTTCGTAATGAATAAGTAGTGGATGAATTTACTTTCCTCCTGGATATTTTTGCTGATTAGCTGGCTGAAAATTTACAGCAATACTAATTTCTACCGGTCAGCTACAGTGAGCAATAATCAATCCTGTGACGGGGAGCTGTAAAATGGGGCCCAAAAACTAAGCTTCCTATAAATACTGAATTACCCATCAGCCTTTAAAATATTCTGATTAATCATTACTCTAAAACACAAGTGACTGCTTTAAAGAGCCCTGAGCAACTGATTCCAGACATCAAAAATGACACGATCATGTTTGAAATCATTCTTTTCTTCTTGTTTAGCCTTATTGAGGACTAAGGGATACTTTGTGAATACCAAACTAACTGCATTTGTTGTACAAAGTGTTTATTTGATCCTTTTCCCGTTCATTTCAATAAAGTGAGTTATCTGCCTAAGACAGGGTAAAACATCACACGATTTATAGCACACAAAGATCACAAACATAATTTCCAGACTTAGTGCACAGTGCAGGGGAAATTCATGCTCAGGCTTGGGGCATCTTACATCAGATTTTACTAGTCTGGTAACGGCTGGATTTGATTCCCCACCCATACAGAAGTCCTGCTTTGGCAAGTGAGTATTTTAAGCAGGCCAAATATCAGCTTTCACCTGTTTCTGCTGGACTGTCAGGTCTATTGGCACTGGCCTCCCTCAGTCTCCCATCTGATCTCAAATATCTACTTAAATTTTTGAATGTTTCTCGACTTCCTTATTTTCTTTCACCTTTTCTGTACATGCTCCATCAGCTTTAATTAAAATCTTAGTAGGTGCATTTAGCTGCAGAGTGGTACAAGAGTTTTATTTACAAGCATGGTGTTCAAACTCTTCAGAAAGGTTATGTAAGTTTTTCCTCCCTTCCACACTTTTTTTAGAATACTCAACATGCTTGTCCCTGGTTTGTCTGAGCTCAGCTGATGAAGTGTGTGGCAATTCCACTATGAGTGGTCATGGATTTTTGCCATGTGGATTGAACCATGGTAACAGGTAGAGACACTGAGGATGAGCTGTGCATTCATTTGTTCTCTCTACTTTTAGTAAAATGAGCCTTTAACTGAAATTTCTTCTACAGGTACAAAGGTTGTGTTTTTCCTGCAGCATATCCAGACTGGCATCTCAGGTCTGCTGCTGGCTCTGAGGGCAACATCTTCTTCATACAAACCAGGACCTTGATCTTCTAGGTTACAAAATCAATTTCAAAATATAACTCTCACCTTTTTGGCCAAAGAAGATTTGCTGAACTATAGACGAGTATAAATCCCATCAAGAGCTCTTTAATCAATGTACTGCATCATCAATGTCCTTAATCAAAGGCTCTGCCAGTGGACTTTGTACACTCTAATCAATTTTCTGATGAGAATGTTAGACTCATTATTATTTACAAAGCTAAAAGTAAGGATAGAACAAGCAAAGCTGGTACTGCTCTGACTTTAAACCTGCTGTTGATACCTCATTACCCAAACTCATCAGTATCTTGTTATACCAAAATAACAAGATACTTTTGGCCAAAAGAGAGCATACCATATATATGAAGCTATGAATTTATTGTTAGTACAATTAAAGTTTTAACAGTCTACTTAATTTGGGCTGTGTAATTACATGTATAAAGATGGTAAAGCTTAATGAATAATACAATTTACATTGTTGTATAAGTTCCTTCTAGTGGTATCCTCAGTTTCCTAATTTTACTTGTACTTGCTATCATTGCAAACTAAAGCCAAAGTAGAACACAATTCCTCATTCAAGGGATTCCTTGATATTTGTTACTACAGAGAAACAGCCACAAATCAGAACAAGCCAAAGTGATCTCAGACAAGTCCTGAGACTCTGAAGTGTCAGGTTAAAAACTTCAGAGCTTGACATCTTTTACCCCCAAGAGTAAAAGATGTGTCTGTGTTTACTGGTCTGTGATCCTCATCAAATTTTTATTTTTATTCTTATCAGGCTTCTGCATTTTAGGTATGCCCACCAGTTGAAATCTGCATTAAATTACAGTGTTTGGGTTCAGACATGTTCCTGCTACCACTAAAAGGTGAGGAGAGTTAACCAGACATTTCTAAGCTCCTTGTACAGCCAAGACAATAATTATGTTCCCATATTCCATTGGTTTCAGGTAGCCACAGACAACAGAACAACACACCAAGGTCCAAGCCTTGAGTGGAGATAATATGACAACACTGCAAACATTGCTCACAGACACTCAGAGATGCTCAGTCTATGTCCTAATGACATTGGCTAAATATAAACATCTCAAACAGGCCAGATGATTTCTCTAAAAATGCCTGTGTCTCTCACATGACAATATAGAGAATTGAATGGCTCAGCTGTAGACATCCACATTTTGGACATGGGGCCTAGAACGTGATCAGTCCCTCCCTAAACCTCTAATTCCAGCCTTCATTTTGCTGGAGATTAAATTCTACTTTTGATTACAATTTAATATCTCCCAACAACATGCTGCTACAAAAAGAAACAGACAGCTGACTATAGTAACTCCTTGTATTTCTCTGATTACTGCCAAAAATCTTTCTGTCTGTTAGGGAAAAAAAAATAATAATAAGGCAAAACCCCCCAAACCCTAAGCTTCCCCAAAAGCAGCCAAGATTTAGTGAAATATCAAAGCAGAAGTCTATTTTATCCCATGCAGAACAAGTGAATATGCTGTCTGTCATTGCTGGTTGTTTGCAGAGCTGGTTGTTTGCAATATCCATCCCTGGATGCAGTTTTAATTTTCCTGAGAGACAGCTGATTGTGCATGCCTGCACACCCCTGCACAGAGACAGAGCACCCATAAAATACTTTCCACGCATGGCATCATTTATCTTAATAGTTGTTAGTGCTGCAGTTTCCACTTTAACAGTAATCATGACACATTTGTTACTTGATTTATTTGAATAGCACTGTCAAACACTGCATAAACAATACTGTTCTGGGACCTGGCCAGAAATTTCAAATTACATTTTAATATTTATGTGCCTTCAGACTCCATGAGGAAAAATACTGATGCTGGCTTGTGATTTGAACTGCTGTAACAGCAAAGCCAGAATAAGTCTGCTTTTTTCTATAACTGGTGTAATCTATCATGATATTTCTTTAGCTGATACAAGTAAAAAGAACATTAGTTTATGTTTGCAATAACTGGCAGTAACTAAAATAATATTTAGGTGGAATTAAAGGATGCTTGCAGCTTCCTGGTTTGGCTTTCTAAACAGCTGCCAATCATCTCTATGACTTCACAGCACTATCTCTGCTATCACTTTAGAGCAGCGTGAGCAGAGCTTGCTTTCTGAAATGCAAAACCTCCCTTTGAGTCCTTACTTTCTATTTTCCACTTATCACCATCCATTAACAGCAAAATGTTCATTATAGCTGTGAGCTGATCATAAATTATCATTAGGACCACTATGTTTATTAGTGGTATATTTTTGATTAGCTGTCTCTAAGGGTAGCATTTTTTTTCCTGCAGTTAAATTGTCCCACCATCAGAATTACAATCACTGTAGGATAAATGCTGTGGCAGGCTTCTGACCATTAGTTTCCTGCTGCTGATGATAAATTATAAGGATATTGACAGTGTTTTGTTCCTCTTTCCAGTGCTCCATGAGCATTCAGAAATCAAGGGCTTAAATCACGTTGTCATGCAAGTGAGGTTGGGCTTTTCCTGGCTGTATTTAAAACCTTCTTTTTATCAGTGGCCATCTGGGTGTGAGTGTGTTCTGTTCTATTGTGTGTCAAATTATATCGCTGTGTCTATGATACCACTTAGTGGGGGTTGCTCTCTGTGACCAACCAGCAATTATAATTACTCCTTATCCTTTGGGTTAATGATGATACTTACATGGAGAGAATGTAGGGCTTGCTCCCATTGTCTCTCAGGGAAAATTGCCACTTGTGAAATGGCAGAGTTCCTGCAGGAATGAGTTCTCTTCTCTGAGTCGTGTCCTGCTCTTACTGGGGGCAAGATGGACCCTAATGGACCAAAGAGACCCTGTCATGGTTTGAAAGCAAAACAAGTGAGAGGCTCCAAGTCAGAAAGACAGTTTAATAAAAAGAAAGGTTAAAAGGTAAAATAAAATAAAATAAAATAAAATAAAATAAAATAAAATAAATGCAACAACACAAAAGACCACTGACAGTCAGAATACAACCTGAGTGGAGTGGTGAAAGGAGTGATCCTGTAGAAAGATTTGGTAGCTCTGGTCCTCTGGGAATCCAGTGGGTAAGGGCTGCTTGTACTGTCCCAAATCCCAGATTATATCCAGGTGGGAATTCTTGGCTCCTCCCCCTGGGCGGAGCATCTCACAATGGGATGATGAGTTGTGAAGTGGGTCCTCGATGGCCCATTAAACAGAGATAACTCCTGGAGGGAGTTACCTGTGAGTCCTGGGCAAGGCATTGATGGGCCATGAGCAGAAGAGCCCAAAGGAAGGGGGCCTGGGAAAACACTGCCCCACCTGGTTCCAACAGATCGTGAAGATGGTGATAGAATAAATACTTTGTGTACATCCTACACTACAACCTAGGACAGACCCAGAATTCTCCAATACCTTGGCCCCAGCCCTCCTGACAACTATTCTCTTTTTCTTTGCAAAAATCCATGTTTTCCATAATATTTTACAAAATAGGAAACAGAGAACACACATGGAAACTTCCCTCTCTTTTTCAAGTAGCTTTCATGAAAATCTGTAGTGCCAAGAGTCCAAGGAAAATCAGAGGCAAACACAGTCAGATGAACACCATTAAGCTTGAGGAACGAACAGACAGGAACACCATGAGGTTCATTTTAAAAAGAGAAAATCTTGGGACTGACACCATCCAGTGCAGACTCACAGGCAGGGAGCTCACTGTGTATTACGCTTTCCTGAGCAGCAGGTTGAATTAATGACCACTTGAGGTCCCTCACAATAATCCAGATTTTAGAATTGCAGATATCATCAAGAGCACATGTACTTAACAGCAGAGGAAGTTAGCTGATCTGCTTAAAACTAGACTAGGTTTTGTGTTTTTGATTCACACAGTGAATAAAAGGCCAAGGAATTAGGATCTGGCAGAAAAACAGAAGGCAAAATTATTCTCCAGTGTAATAACACATTTGGATAAACAGGGTCTGTACCCCAAAGTCGAGCTATGTCTTACTAATAGAAAGGGAAGACAAAATAGGTTGTACCTCCACCTCCTAGTAAATGAGCAGCATCACATTCACCCCCAAACCACATTCCCAATGCCACAAACACATGTGCCTTTTGAATATTTCCAGGGTTGGTGATTCCACCACTTCTCTGGGCAGCCTGTTCCACTGGCTGACCATACATCACAACCACTTTTAAAAAGGTTTAAAATAAAGAACCTGGGAATTATTCACCTGGGAATTACTCACCTCTGTGCCTGATAATGGATGCACCTGGAAGACATCTCCAGGTATGTGGATGACAGAGAAGGGATTAGAGACAACCAAAGTGCAAATCATGTCTGAATAACCTGGTGGCTTTCTTTTGCCACCTCAGTTTCCCCTCACTGAATTTGTGTGATTAAGGAGTTAAACAAAATTTCAGGAGTGTATTCTGTGACTACTTTTCTGTTTCTGTATCCAGCTGAGTTGAATACAGAGGTGTCAGGGAGACTGCTGAGATTCAGAAAGGGAGCTCAGTGAAAGCAAAGCTAATGGTACACCTGATGTACACATGTGTATTGGCACTTCAGCTTCTGCAGCCTTGGTGCTGCAGTTGAGCTGGTATGATATTGCTGTTGCTAATTTGTCATGAGAGGTTTTATTATCACTCTTGTCACCTTGAGTGCCTTACACAATCAGATTGCTCTCTGCTGGGACAAAATATCTAATTTCCTGTGATATACAGCAATTGTAATAATACAAAAAAATTCTCTCAGTCTTTGTATTCTGGAAATGCTCATTTCATGTTTTCTCCAATAGCTTCAGCTGATTTTCACAAGTTACTTTCACAAGTACTTTCACTGTTACTTAAGTGAAATGAAAACTCATTTTTCCCCATCCTACCTCATCTAAATCACACAAATTTGTGGAGGGAAAGTGAATTGATTATTTAGGGTCATTGTGTTTTGTGATTTTTATAGTTAATCTGTTATTTAGGGTTGCTGTGTTTTGTGATTTTTATTGTGAATCTGGCAATTAACAGCCCCAGCCTCTGGAATCATGTCATTAAGAGGTTTAAAGAAAACCTTGAAGTTGTTATGCTTTAGGGCTTAAGAAACCAGAAGGAGAAGGGAAAAAACTCAACACAACAAAACCTCAGTTTCCTTTTTAAGCTTCATACATTTTATTTTTCAGGGTCTGCCTCCTGACTGAAAGTAATATTTCAGTTCTACGCCTCCTTCTTTCAAAAGCTGGAATGACTGTGCAAAAAAAAAATGCAGTCCATAAATCAGAGTAGAAATGCCACAGATGATGGAGAAACCAGATTCAGGAATTAGTTATCAGGAGAAGGAGCAGAACACACACATGGTTCATCAAAGAGTATGTTTTGTAGAGTTGGGGGTCTAAAGTCTAAATGGGATATTCCATGGCTGCTAGTTTTGGTCTAAACCTTTTTTCAGGAGAATGGGATATCTGAGTTTGAATTATCTCTTAATAAATTACCTGGGGGAAAACGAATTCTTGGTGTTGTCTTAATAAAATTGCAAAGAGTGGATCAGATGATTCATCCTCAGAATTGTGGGATTTGCAAGAAAATCTCTGGAAAACCACTCTTTTTGCAGAGCCCTTGGCATCTTACCTTGCACTTGTACTTAGCAAGAGATGCAGCAAACACATTGATGCAATAATTTCCACATTAGCTCCAAAAGGGAGTGATGGCAGGGTGTGGTAGGGTCTGTATCTTGCTTCCTTCAGCCCTGAATTCTGATTTTCCTTACACCTTTATCCCTCTGTCTGTCCCTGAATGTCCCTTTGTGCTTCCTTCTTCAGATGGGCTCACACATTGAAGAACTTCAGTGCCAAAGAACAGGAGAAATTGAGTGTTTCCCTCGAAATTTCCTTCTCTGGGAATTTACTGGAATATTATCTTCACTTATTTTTGTCTGTCTATACTATTAAAATGTAATAGACTCCCCTGCTTCCCAGAGAGGTTGGTTTTTGAACTGGTTATGGTTTATGGAAACTCTTCTCTCATTTTCCTTGTAAGATGTACAGTGGGAATTCTTGGATGATCCATTTCTATAATTAATTACTCTCTGAGCTGTGTTTGTTCTTTAGGTTCTTGCTAAAACTGATGCTTTCAGACTTTTTTCTGTGTTAAGGGACTGAAGGTTTTGTTCAATATTCTTGGTATTACAGTCTTGGAACAGAGCTGACATTTTATATTCACAGCAGCTAATCCACCTGTGAGTATGCACATCTAATCCTTTTAAAGACTTTCCCTTTGGAAATGTTAATCTGTGTATGTTCTTATTAAAATCCACTAATTTTTCTTTCCACTGTAATTAAAAAAATAAAAGTTGGTTATATTTTGTAATTGACGTGTTAAATTTTTTATAGTTTATCATTTACTCAGAAAGTCATTTATCATTATCTTTTTTATCATTAACTTAAATCTTTTCATCCTCCTGTGTTCACTGGTAGATTTCAGGCAGCATGTAGTTAAAAGAAAGAAATAAATTCCAAAACAACAACAACAAAAAACAGAATAAAAAAAGACTTTCACACAATAAAAATATTTGTACTGATCTGGCTCTTTTAAAGTTTTGTGGTAGCATTTTATTTATTTGTGTTGTGGATTCTAAACACTAAACTCAAATAATGTTTTTACATTTGGGGATAACCCCAGAATTTAAAAAAAAAAAAAAAATAAAAATTGATCTTTATATCAGCAGAAAGTTCTTGGCAACACAAAGCAACATAAGCCAATTAAAATTTATGTGTTGAAGACTGGAGCCTTAGGAGTCATGGCTCATATAGAGAACTCCCCTAGTGTCATTTGATTTCTTTCATAAATAGTGTTTCATCTAAGTAAGGATGCTTTTTGAGTAGGAAGACAGCACATCTGGAGACAAATCTAAAATATCATTAATGACAGAACAGGTTTATAAATATTGTGCAGTGGCTGGTGGGGAATATTGCACATCTACTACCTAGAAAAAGTGAAAATCTGCCTGAGACAATCCTCAGGATCTGACTAAAACCTCTTATTCTTCACGCTGGTTGACTTATGCATGGTTTAGAATCTAAACAATTCAGGGACGTGACGAGACTTTGCTTCACAAACCAAAAAAAATCTCCAAAACAGAGGAAACTTGGCATTTAGTATAATAGGATTCTGTGGAACAGCTCATTCTGATATTTTATCTCACATTCTCCCATCTCAATGATATCAATGACTGCCCAAGTGCCCCTAACCTGGTTCTGTTTTTCACCCCACAAGAACACACCAGCTCCGTGACTTCCACTCCCCCAAACTTTAACCAGGACTCTTCCTTCAGTCAGGGCACAGGGGCTCCAAATCTTCCACCTGAGGCAACTCCTGTGGTTATACACACCTGGACTATTCCCTTCTGACTTGTTGCAAAAATAATAATCTAAGCTGAGCACCTTATGGAATGCCCTGGTCTCTAAGCTTTACCAGCAAAGTTTGCTGTAAACAAAAAGCTGGGATAATTTCTACTTCATTCGTGGTAAATGATGTCATTGAGATGGGAGAATGTGAGATAAATCAGAGTGAGCTGTTCTACAAAATCCTACTGTACTAAATGCCAAGTTTACTCTGTTTTGGGGATTTTTTTTTTTTTAATCAACCATTTACTGCTCAGAGGTAATTACATTTTAGTTTTCATGAATTATGAGGATCAAGGTCACCATGTAAGTGATTGTTTCCTCTGAAATGGTTTGATCTGTTATAGAAAATGTGTTTACTCACCAGTCAGATCTGAACTATTCTGGTCTTCAGCTCTGTTGAAAAGATCATTATGAGAAAGACCATTTGTCACCTTTTTGTGCCACCTCTCCCTGGAATCCCCAAAAAGACAACATTTTGTGATCTACCTGTAATTTATCTCCTAAAGTAATTCCATCAGAATATTTTCTGATGTAAAGCAAGGGAGTAAAAAGATGAAGAATAAAATATGCTTAAAAAAAGTAAAGTCTGTGACAAACTTAATTAAATAGACCACAAAATAAGGAAAGATATTCTATCCTTAAGTGTTATTCCAAGATCTGAGGAATTAATCATTGCAAAACAGCCACAAGAGAGAAATACAGTGGGAATATACATTACAGGGAGAGCAGAATCAGGAGAAACAAACAAAAAGTCATTTTTTGGAAACTTATTTGTACATAATCATAATTTTAATAGTTATTACCTAGTGCAAATTACAAATGTAGTCTTGGAAAATGTTTGCTAACCCATAAATTGCATTCAGTAGATTTTCAAAGAGACTCAGCTAGGAAGAAGCTGCAGCTAGTGGAGAAATTACAATCTGAGTTGAAATTATTAAGAAAAATAATTCTGTTCTTAAATATTAAAATTATTTTTTGGGTCACAGTTTGAAGCCTTGTCTGTCCAGAGCTGATTAGAAAATTATATGGTTATGCATACAAGCATATATTGTGCATTTTCATACACACTAGAACATGAATAGTGACAATTACAGTATTTTAGCAGACCATGGAAATAGGAGTCAGGGTTCTTAAACACTAAGAATAGAAATAAAAATAAATGAATAATTCATTCTTCATGAAAATTCACTGTCCTAGCCACTCTGTAATGGTGATTAATTTTCTAATTCAGGTCACGCAATGATATCAAGAGAGACAGGAGAAGTTAGCCCACAATAGCTAACACAGGAATGTTTGTTTTCCCATGGAATTTTCAGCTCCTTTCATTGCCTACAAAGAAAGCCACAAACAATGAGATGATCAGGTCATGAGCTTGGAGTTAAGTGGGATTAATTCAGAGCAGATCTGTGAAAACTTTTCCTTTTTTCTCCTAAATGGGAAAACAGGGGTATGAGGGGATTTGGAGAGACTCTTGAATTTTGAGGATGTGATGGACTGTGGGGGAACTCTGACCTGACATCCTGCAGAGCCCTGGCCAGGTCAATGGGATAAACTGACAGAAGCCAGAAAACGACAGAAAAAAGCAGCAAAGCCTCATGGCAGTCATGTTATAGACATGTGAGTGCTCAGGGCTTGACAAGGATTGCAAAAACACACACCTGCAGTCCACTCAGCAGAGAAAATTAGGTGAACAAAGCAGCCTCTTCCCCATCTCTCTGCCCCCAGCAGACACCAGGTGAAGTGCCCAGGAGCACTCGACAAATACAAATTTCTGTACACTCTGGTCCCTGTTTGTTTCCATTATCTCAGGAAATAGCAACCTCAGTCACGAGCTAAGGGCTGACAGTTACCCTGGAGAAAGAATAACAATTAACTCTGCTTCCAGCCAGCGCCAGAGAGGAAGAAAATAATTGTGAAGCTTCTGTTATTTTTCTCATTAGCCTGTGCAGCATGCCAGGAGCTGGACTGTGCAAAAAGAGGGGGTTTGCAGCCCCAGTTAGCTGCTACACTTAATCAGGATAACTGTGCAGCTCATATGTTGATTAAAGTTTTAAAATAAAAATAATCCAAATTTCAGCACATCTTCCAACTAGATGTGACATAAAAATGAATCTTTCTCCTTGTCGCACAAGCCATCGTGTACTGATCCTTCCAAGACACGTTAATGATAAATATTCTCAGAAAGAGTTGAAGATTTTCCTTTGCTCCTGCTGTGTAACTACTCTCTGTGCCTGACTCGGAGAGTGAGGTCAGAGCTATCACAGCCTGAATAAAGCCTGGGTGTCTGAGGTTTGAGCCACCTGGACCACACAGATCCTTGTTATATCACACACCTGAATTCCAGATACATCACATAAGTATTTTAAGTTGATGTGCACTTAAAGAAGGACAATCAGTTTGACCCACAACATGAAAAACTTTTCCTGGAGAGAACTGCTGTGAGTGAACAGGGAAGGAGATTAGGAAAAATTGCTTCTCGGGGGTTATAACCCAAAGCCCATCTTTTTAAAAGATGTTTCCCATCTTTTACTCCACGGAAATTCAGAAAATACCATTGCTTGGCAAAAGTTCAGTTCATGAAGTTGATGACCTGACATCCAAGACCATGATCAAAGAGGAAAAAGAACCCCAAAATATTGTGCTGATCTGGTATTTTAATTTAATTTGATAGTGAAAACAAATAAGATATTTCAGCTTAAATCAAAGTAAGATTACAGAAAGTGTTTTTTAATGTTTTGTAATTGACAAAAGAATACTGGAAAAGTCTAATAATTTCCATTTCAAAGGGGGCATTTTTCTCTTTTTTCATTTTCTGATGCTTTTTCATTTCTCAAAATATAATAGATTTAAACAAATATAGGCTGCAAAATAGTCACATGGAAAAAATGGTAAAATATTCTCCCTTTACTTTTCATCTCCCCATTTCCTAAAATATTCAAAATAGTTAATTAATCAGATATTTTCTTACAGATTCTTTTGGATTCACCTTTCCCTCAAATGCATATTTACAGAGTAAAGTGTACAAAAAGCTCTGCTGAGCTCCAGGTTATCACCATTGTGTGCAAATTAAAAACTGTGAGACAACTCCTTAAATAAAAGTCCTGTCTCTGTCCTCATTTCATTCTCTGAGTTTTCTATTTTGTTTTTATTGCATCTTTAGTTCAACATTCTTATTATAGAATATATAACACCTATACATATATATATGTATATATATGTATATATAAATAGCACCCATGATTCAGCCTTTCCAAACATACACCTCCTACTATCACTGAATGCTACTGTGCCATTTTAAACTTTAATTTCTCTTTCAGATTCTTTCAGATTTCAAAAACCTTTTCAAAGTTTTTTTGATGTTTTGACACATTTCCCTGTTAAGATTTTTTAAAGATTCAGTTTATGGGTTTTAGCTTTCAGTGGAAACAGAGAAAGGGAAACAAAAGAGACATTAGCATAAAAATACACAAGGGGATGTAAATGGCCTTTGAAGAGTAACTTTACTGATTCTTTATTTTTCTTAGTCTTAGATCTATTAATTTACAACCATATCCCCTGAAGAAAGATGGTCTGAAATGAATTAAGAAGTTGCTTCAATTAGTTTATTCATTCATTAGGAATATGCTTCTGGGCCAGCAGGACTATGAAAAGAGGGGTTTCAAAGAGGAAGGATGCTTTTGTAACATAACCCATACATTAGAATAATTTTACTCATTATATGATGCTTTATGACAAACTATAAAAGGGCAATATTGAAAAAGTGCAGAAAAATATAATATTATTTAAATTAATTAAATATATATATATATTTAATTACCTTCTTAGCTTACGGAATAATTTTCATGAGTTTTAGCCTTTAAGTGTGACTAGTTTCAAAATATCAGTCAAAACTACACTGATAAATTTTCCTGGCTGGGTCAGGTGGAGTTTTAGTTAAAACAGTAAAAAAAAAAAAGTCAGATTGGTTTCACAGGATTCCACACACTCTGAAGAGCCACAGCTAATAGTGACCATACAGTATTACAAAACATATTTTTGTGTTTCCTTACCTCTCTGTAACCTTATAATTGATAGGTAAAATACGAGGCAAAGCTAAAAGTCTGATTTAAGTCTTAATCCATCCAATTAAACACTGTAAGTTTAAATTGTAAGAATAAACAACCCTGAAAAAAAAAATAGCACAGAAAATAAAAACCCAAGCATCAAACATTTCCAAAAACCTATTTGAGGAAAAAAAGATATTCTTTATCTATTTAAATCAAAGCTTACTAAACTGCATCTCTTAAAAACGTTTATTCATTATTAATCAACTTATTTTATGTCTAGTCAAAGTTTCTTCATTCTCATTACAATAAAGAAATTAGAAAACTCCAGATAATTCTGTGGGATCAAATTTAGAGACGCTCACCACAAAATAAAGTAAAACAGTTAGAGGTTTTTTTTAATCATCATGCAAAGGAAAAAAAAAAAAAGAAAAGAAAAATTCCAGATGTCAATGTGGAGTAACTATGTCTATTGGGAGAAAAAAAAAAAATCAAACCCTTCCCTGTATTATTCTCTGTGGTGAGATATTGTTCACTGGGGAAAAAAAGCAAAGAAAGCAAAAACAACCAAAATAAAACCCAAACCAAAGCCCAACAAAAAAGCACTTTCAACCATTACCTAAATATGAAGATCCTTTGTAAAACAAGGAAAATTATACCTAGATTCAACTGACTTATTTTTCTACAAACATTTTTAGTAACAGGTCACAGTCACAATCTGCTGCCTTCCTACCATAAGTTAAGTCCTGTAAGAGTCTCAAGTGTATTTAGTCTTCTTTTCTGGACTGTGAAGCTTTTTTATTAAAGTTGAACTGAATTTTTATGAGAAATCTTGCAAAGTAATAAACCCAAGGGCACATGGATGTTTGGAATTTGGAAGCACAGCCATCATACATAATCAGAGTGATCAACAAACATAATTTTACTGACATAATTCTACAGGAGAAGTGGAGAGGGGGCTGATGTAGGTGAGTCCATGAGGGACCAGCAGAAAATTCACTCCCACCTGTACAACACAGAAGCTTCTTCCTGCCCTGGCATGGCCTCCAAGCAACTGGCAAGGAGCATTCACTACAGATGGATCAGCAGCAGCTCACAGAACAGTGTGCAGATGAATCCATCTGGCCCCGAAGCCTTGGGTATGGTGTTTTTTGGCTGTTTACCATGTTTTTTTTCCCCACTCTTCATAAAAGCAGTGAAAGGGTTTCTCATGTCCACCAGCCATATTCTGTAAACTTCCTTTGCAGCCAAGAGGGTGTTGGAGCAAACTGCTCCCATGTTGTTTCCTCAGCCTCCTCCTCCTGAGTCATTTTGAGATGCTCTTCTTGGGAATTCCAGACACAGAAAATTCTCAAAACCCTGTGCATGCAGGCCCAAATATCGAAATGAATACAGGGTTTGTCTTGAGACCTTGGAAAAGGCTTCCAGATCTAGAGACCACAAGCAAAAATGTGGGTTTGTAATATAGATAGAGACATATTAAGCTAGGTAGTGGAAAGTTTTAGAGCTTAAAGTTTAAGATATAGAAAGTTATAAAGGGAATAAGAAGTTTTAAGGTGTAGCTCTGTAAGTTTTTGTGTCATCAGATGATTGGTTAATAGAGTTCACATTGTGAGAAGACAAGTGATATAAATTAATTAGGGATTGGTGTGATATTAAAAACATTATTTGTGGCAGTAGTTTATTGGCTAGTTAACCTTTAAATAACCTTGTAAGCTGAGATCTTGTCACCACTGAGGACCACTGACCATGAACTACTCGTGTATGTGGGTGAAGACATTCTCACTCCTTGAGACTGAGGCAATAAATTGTGTTTTAAGACATCTCCCAGTGATCCCATCTCTCTTAATATCCCCATACTCTTCAACATTGTCCCTACTGTGAATGGATTGCAGATTGTTTGGGCTGTGATTAAATTAGGCAGGCACAGGTGGCATCACCTATTGTAAATTTGTCAACTTTTACATCTACAGCAGCACCTGCTCTTTATCTTTTAATAACTCAACAATGAGGAGAGGGAAAGGATGCTGAGTCCTCGAGGTAGATCACATGAAGAGTCCTACAGGTTTCAGAGAGTCAGGATGTTCCCCATGCCATTGTTCAGTGACAGATATCTCTCTGCTCTGGTCCCCACAAGGAGATTTTGGGGTGAGAGGACATTGAATCAGCAGCAAGGAAGAAATGCTGTGCAGTGTTCACTTCACCCTCAATTTAGATTTGGTTAATGACCTAGGAAAATTTACAAAGCTCTGTAATGCAGTGTGCTGGTTTAGGGAAGAGACAGATCCCTTAGACATGATGTTACCCAGTGCTCTGGAAGCAATAATCCTTAGATTTCATCACTACTTGAGTTAACACAGAAATTAATCAGCTCCAGTTCTTATTCTAGCCTTTTCACAGCATCATACCAATATAATCAACATTATATTTCTGAAAGTTTTGTCATATTAGTTCTTTTTTTAAGTGGTCAGCATTCTAGCTTCATTTATTTATCAAAAGTTACTACTATCAATAAACATTTTACCAGGTACTAGAAAAATTTTAAAAGTGTATAATTATGTGTATTTTGTAAAATTTGTCTTAAGGACATAAAATAGGTAAATCTGCCTCCATAACAAGACTCACACTACTTTGTAAAACTCTCATTCTTTACAGTTATTTGACATTGAGTCATTTTCTGATCCTGATGAAATAATGTTATTTTCATTTTAGGTTACATTAAAAAATTATAGTTTTCACTTCCATTTCCACTTCCTATTAACAATAACTGCCGTCCCCCTTGTGACCCTCAAAGATATTCATTGAACAAAATATGCTTTTAAAATTCAGACTAAAGTTTGGTATAATAATATGACCCTACAATACTGCCCAGCAATATGATTTGTAGAGTAACTTATTACTTATTCATTAATTACTATACCAAGCTTTTAAATTTTTCTGAGAATTTCTTAGCAGTGCAAAGAAGCACAGCAGAGCTAAGGAAAGACCCACATGTCTTAGATCTCATCTTTTTCTTCAAGTTATACCAGATGATTTAACAAAAGATATTATCTCTCACTAGAAATATCCTTATTTTGGAAAGGGACTGGAATTGTTGGGGTTTTTTTACTGCTTTTGAAACATGGTTTTACCCAAGCAGCTAGATTGAGGCACTATGTAAAGCACAAATTAAGACAAAATTTCAAATATTTTATTGTGAACAAAATTAAAGAGTAATGGCAAGCAACTGACCACAGAAAAACAGGGAATGCATTTGCAACCGATCTAAGGAAAGCTCCCCAGCAGAAGAAATACACAGATAAACTCAGTGGGAGTCACTCTTGTGTTCAGTGCCACTAAATAATCACATATCAGATTAAAAATTGAACAGCATTTTACTTGAGATCTATAAAGAGGATGGAGCATTGGTTTCATGTGATGATGATGAGGATGATGAGAGTGATGATGATGAGGAGGATCATTATGGATGTCTCAAGATAAGAATTGGCTTCTTTGGGTGTGAAAGCAACCTACTGTTTCTCCAAATAAATGTGACCTCTCTGAATAGATGTCACAGCAGTGTCAGGCAAACATTTACTTCTCACCTGTGGCAAATAAATACAGCATTTTGTCTCCATCACAAGGCGAAACTGGAGTTTGCCAAACATTAGAGAAGTGCAAACACTTTCATATAAACCCCCCAGATTAAGCAGCAAAGTGCTTAGAGAGTGAGATAAGAAAATAAGTGATAGATATTTTTTAAAAGGGGAATATCTATTAGATATGGGACTTAAAACGACAGGGCAGTGCAGAGACATTGGCACTGGCAGAAACTCAGGCCCATTAATATATCACATGGTCTTTTGAGCAGCTCTGGGAGCTCGTGTTCCTGTGAGATCCCTGATTTGTGTCATAGGATGTGGAATTTTTGATCCAGCCATAGGAATTCAAGACATACATTTGCTCTGCTCTGCCTTTGCACAGCCAAGGAAATGCATGAGTGCCTAATTATAACCTTTAAACACAAGGGCATGTGAAGAGGCCAGACTGAAGCCTGTGCAGGCCAAGGGGGTTTTCATTTACTGCAGGTCTTTAGGTCAGGCTGTCAGTGTGCTGACATTTCTGGTATTTGTCCTTTTTAAGAGTGCCATAGATCCTATAGTCCCATAATGACATTAATTGTTCTGATTTCCTTGGGCACGGGGGAAAGAAGTTTCTTGGTTATGGACAAAGACATAAGAGCAAAACCCTTCAAAACCATGAGCTCTGGGAGCTCCAAATTCACTCACTGAGTCAAATATGCCATTTGTAACTAATTTTTGTGACTTTATAGACATTTAGCTAGCCTGTTTTACAAGATATAAATAGTTCCTGCCTTGTTGGCAGAGAAAAGAGGTGCTATCCTTGATGGGAAAAAACAGAGGCAGTAAATCTAAGGGTGAGTACAGATAAAAGAATAAACAGGATGAATTGGCTGGTAAAACAAGGCAGGTTGGAGATCAGAAGACTCTTTCAAAATATTAGAATAATGATTATAAAATCCTGAGTCTGGAATAGCTTGCTTTGAAAACAGAGCACTTTTTGGTTGTGGATAATGCTGTACAACCCATTGACTGTGATATCACCAAAGTTGGATAACTCAAAAAGTCTCTTTGAACACTCCTGTTACAACATTGTCCCAATAAAATTTCTGATATGACATAGTTTTTGTTTATTCAGAGATTTTAACTGAACTGTTCTGATTTAAAAATCCAATGTTGCAGACCAAATTCATTTTGCAAAAATGTACCAGGGCATTAGGTTTTATTCCAGTGCAGACTGAATATAAACATTTATGTCTGGAAAGCTGTTGCAAAGTCAAATTATCCTCTGGCCAGCTTTAGCTGAATATAATAATATAATACACACAGGTGGTTCTTACCTGCTTCTTTAAAAGCAGGAACAAACGACAGAAAAATCACCAAAACCAACACTGACTGCAATTACAGGCACAACCTGGAACCATGTGCACTGAGAATTTCCATGCCAGTTGGTGGTCTCTGCTAGATTTCCTGTTTCTTTCATTTAATTTTATATTACTCAGACATTTTTAATGTCTACCTGTTCCCAGCTATATCAAGAGATTTTTTGTTGTTGTGGTTTCGTTTTCCCTACCTGCAAAGCTGTCAGGGAATCAACACCAAAGCTCACGGATTCTGTGTCCCCAGTCAACTGTTCTCTCATTGACATCCTCAGTTTGTGTTGTTTATCTATATATTTCATCCTCTCACTTTTTCCCCTCTTTGCTGTCATCCATCCAGCACAATGCTTACTAAGCAGTGATGGATCATCACACAGACAAGTGTTTCATTGATATTACCTCTTTGGCTGGTATTTGGAAGCTCCCAGTCTGCACTTAAAAAATTCCAATGTTAATTAGGCTCTCTGCCTCTCCAGAGTTTACACATCCTTTTCCATTCCCATAAAAGACTTCAGAGGTAATTTGGGGAAAAAAAAAGCAAAACTGGTGCAATTTTTCAAGGTCAACATTGATCCAGTTTCTTGCCTTGTTAGTATCGATCAGTGCTCCCGGTCTAGTGTCACTTTTTTATTTGTACACTTTTTTTAGTGTTCCCACCTCTTGGCCATCATGTCAGTGCAAAATGTGGACAAGATTAGGCTTGGCATTCAACTTCCATTTGTTGTCCTGCTCTTGCACTGCCTTAATCTTTCCTACCCAGTTTTTTACCCCTTAACTATGCTAATGTTTAATCCAGCTGAGAATTCACCACTAGACTCGTGCTTATTAGTTCTGTACATTCACTGTTTGTCCTTTCCTATGCAGTGAATCCTTTGGAAAAGCCACAATATTTTCAATATCTAAGTTTCCCCACGCTGAGATCTGCATTAGAACACCTCTAGGATGGTGACTTGGACCTTAAAGGAAGGAATTTTCCCTGGAAAGACAATAAGATATGACCTTCAATATTTCTAGTGAAACACTCAACTGAGTACAGGCTTATCCTCAAATGATGTGAGTAGACAGGACCATGACAGGACCATCTCTGCTACAAATCAGTTCCAAAACACAAATCTAAATTAAACAAATCTCCAGCTCATGTTGGTCCAGACAGGGCATTGATGGTGGCCCTCTCTGTGCTTATCAATAAAGAGGAGCCAGTACAGAAAAATACAGATACTGACCACACAGTTTATTTCCTCATCTGAAGTGACCTGGGTCAGTTGTACTTGTTCTGTTCTTTACTTGACTCTTTTGATCCCTTGGCAATCACAACAGCTCTGTAACAGCTTTGCCAGCCCTGTTGAGAGCTGCATCTTAGCAATCTGCTCACACGCTTGTTTGGATGCTGTTGATGAGGAAATTTCTGTTTTATATCCCTGAAATAAAGTGACAAATGCATTTATTTGGAAAGATGAGAAGGACCTCTTGATCTAAAGATTTCTGAAAGCACCAGATTAGTTCAAAGTATCTACAACACTAATTGTAACTGCAAAATAAAATTTGTTGAAAAGACAATTTAAAATTGCACAGCATTTGCTTCTATTTACCTATATTCTGCAGATCCAGGAACATTTTGCAGTGTTACTGCCTTTATTCCAAAAAATACATAATATTAAGTATATATTATCATATGCAGATAGGCTGAGCAGAGTTGAAGTCAGAAGCTTTGAGTAGAAGAAGTCTATCCATACATTCCTCAGTGATACATTTCACAGACCCTGAAATATTTTAAAAAACCCCATAGGATTGGATAATAAATGTTTAATAATAGTCTTTTTTTATTAAATAAATCGGCAAGTACCGACAGGCAACATGGAGTATATATGTGTATGCAAAGCTACAAATATCAACAAAAAGGAAACTTTTAATCCAAAAATGAAATCAGATAAAAAATGGTGAGATGGAAGCCAACCATCATATTTGCCATTTTAAACCTGTAGTTTGAAGGCCAGAGGCAGTTCCATGGTGTCTGGAGCTGTCAGTCTGAGGTAGTGCTGAAAGTTGAGCTCACATATTGAGGATATAAACCTTGTACTTTGTCATTCAAATTTGCCCTTGACTGAAGCCAGAGAAGCTGCAGCCTCCTCAGCACCTTCAGGCTCTGACTTCCTCGGGTTTTTCACAGACTGCATGGAGCTCTTCCTTACTGTCCAGTGGCACTAGTTCAGTAAATTCCCAGAAACAGATGGAGAATCTCATCAGCTCAGCTCGAGGTAACTCGTTCAAGCAATGAAAAAATTATTTCTAGGAATACAGATTCATCTAAGACCTCTCAGTCGTCTCCCATCCACAGAGACACCCCCAGCAGATGCACTTATAATATCCTTGTCTCTGTTGTAAAAGCAGTTAAAAATTGAGCTAACACATGATATAGTTGCTGCAAAATTGCATTATGAATAATTAAATTGAGACTGCTTTTTCTCCACTGTGGTCCATTACAGGGTTTTTCCTTTTCTTTGATGAAGATAAAATCAGAAAAGGAAAAAAGAATCAGAATGAGGGATACTTCTGGTGTGGGATCATATTGCTAGAGCAGATTGTGGCAAATCTCCAGCAGAGTGCTATAAAAGTCTTACTCAGGGGTTTCCTCTTGATAAGTTGTCTGCAATAAGAGGGTTTTTTGCAGGAGAACATCGGGCAGTGGCATAAATTCCCTTGCAGTGCTCTCAGGCAAAAAGCACAGGAGGATCATTTCCACACATGCTCCCAGTGTGATACTATGTTATGTAAGAAGGCACTTTGTGGAAAATAGAAATAATCTTTTAGGACCTAAGCTTGCCTGCCTATACATTAACTTTCCCAGGGAAACCGAGAGCTGGTGACATTACTTTAAACCATTTAAGATCCAAAAATTGACAACTGGGAAGGTTGGTATAGGTAAATATTAACTCTTTCTGTTGAGCTTTGCTGAACTTTCAGCTTTCCAAAACTTTAATGTCTAGTCAAAAGTAGACATAGGCTCCCTGCTTTTCATTTGAGACAGGAAATCACGTCCAGAGAGTGATTTATCCAGTGCAGAGTCAGATGTCCAAAACAACTATGACCTCTTTTGGAGATGCCTTTCTCTACTGTTCCAAGGACTGCCTGTTAGTCTGATAACTTTGTGCAAAAGAGTTCCTATCCCATAAATCAGAATGAATTCATACTCCATAGTTCTACTATATCAGCTGGCAGCATTTCAAAATAGCGATTTGCTTTCACTTTTCTCATTTTCCCTTCATTATTTTAGTAGCAACCTGTGTACCTCTTCGCCTTCAATGTTCCTCACTCTCTTCATGACTGCATTAGTGGTAGAATAAATTTCAATCTGTGTATGTAAAGAGATTACTGGCCATAACAAGAAAAACAAGATGATAGAAAATACTTCTGTACATGGTACTTAAATTTTGTATTGTCTCCTCATTAACAAATCAATCCCCCTAGGCTTCTTGCCCCATAATTAGTTAAAAACACAATTAAGCAGGATGTTTAAAAGCATGAATATGTTTGGGTGCACCCTAGAAGTTATCTTCTGGAATACAAATAACAGTAATGGAAAAGGAAGAAGAATTATTCAGGGATAACATGGAAGATGAAACCAAAATTATGATATCCAACCTTTGGAGGGAATAATTTCTAGAGCCACTGAGTCAGAATAGTGAGGGGACTCCAGCCAGGTTTTAAGCTGATGTTTAAAAAAGCCACAGCTGGACAGCAGGATTCCCTGCAAAAACAGGTGATTTTTACCTTTGGAGTCAGGAAATCTTTCTGCTCTGGCATTCCAGCAGGTGACAGTAACACTTGGATGCACTCTGACAGCCTCTGAGAAACTATTTGGAAAACTTCCTATCAAAGATTTCCAGTGTGCTGCTCACTGCACAAATCCAAGAGCCATAGGATTGCTGGCAGGTTTCTAAGTTGGGTGTTTTTTTCCCACAAATAAGCATCTCATTTGTTAAAAAAAAAAAAAAGAGGATACTTATCCTAAAAAGTATGAATTTCAGCACTTCTGCTCACAGTAAATTGTTCAACCCAGGCCCATCACAGATGTAAGTTGTTTTGCTCAGTAGCACAAAAAAGCCTCCAGCCTCCAATCTGTTCCTTTTCTTTTGAGTACCCTCTGCCTGTTTATCAGATCTGCCAGGCATAAAAAAAGTCACTGGATGCCACAATATTGGCTGCTTTGACAAAAGGTCATGTGCAAGCTGTAAAACCCTTCTGAGATCCTGTGTTGGGCTGGAGTCTCACCCTGATTAGGGAAGGTGGCCAAAGGGAAGCCATTCTCAGAAAGTCGTAAGAGTCAAGGAATGAAAAAGCCCAAATGAATCACCCAGCCCATTGCTCTGAAAGCACAGGATTGCTCATAGAATACATTTAAGCCTCATCTAGTTTGGAGGATCACCAAGGCTGACACTTTCTTCCCAGGGCTCACAAAGATGAGGAAATTGTCTCAGCTTAGCCATTCCTGGGCTAGGTGAGCCATGGTGGCTGCCCGTGTGTGTCCTATTAGTCAGACTATCATGGGCTAATTCAATTTAGCTTTAGTCCAATTATCAGGTTAGCTACGACCTAAAAACATGCTCAGACAGAGTGCCTACAGTGACGTGCAATACTTTGACAGTGGATTTAATCCCTCACAAGGCTAAATTATAAATTTTAAATTGGATTTTATAAACTATATATAATTATAAACTGGATTTTCCTAATGATCTCTCATTTTCTCACCTTTGTTTTACAAAGTATGTTTAGGTAGCTGGTTGTGAAGCTGGTCCCCTCAAAGTTGTATTAACTTGCTCTTGCAGTGCCACGTGTCAGCCTGGGACAACATTATTTTCCACAGGATATTCTTGTTAGTGAGGAGTCATAATGAAGCTGGAGAACTTCCACACAAGCTTAACTTCTCTCCCAATAGTAAAGAGAAGGAACTGAGCAAACCCAAAATATAAGCACCTCTAAATGCAGGCATATTTTTTGACTGTACTAAGCACATTAATTCCTTCTCAAATATAAACAGGTAGTTACCCCCATTTGATAGATTTTTCATGGATTAAATCTCTTTCCCCTGTCTAGGTATGTATTGCAAAATACTATAACAAAAAAACCCTCTTTTCTGATTAATTTAAAAGTACTTACCCAGTGCTTTCTGGGAACCATTATTTCCCAGATGTACAGTTTCTGCTGAAATATTCTATGTCAATGGCACAGGTATTTCATATATTTATCTGGAAAATATTGATAATTTTTAAAGATTACCTTATTATTTTTATTGAATGTTAGTTAGCATGATTAAGACTTTTCCATCTTTATCAAAAAGACATTATTTGCTCCACCTGGAAATTCAATAAATAATATTTCAATAACAATTTAATAAAAAGTATTGACTATCTGCAAAAGAACAAAAGTGAGTTTTGAAAAACACAATACAAATACTAGTTTTTCCTCTGTTCTCTCAGAAGGCAGTAGTTCATCACAAAAAGAAAAAAACACTATCACTAGGAAATAATATAGTATAGGTAGATCCCTCCTGAGAGGAAATCTTCACAGAATACAGCACATAGTCATATAAATCTGGCAAAATATGAATAAATGGATGGGAAAGTGAGTAAAAATCCACTACAAAAAAATAGAAAATCTAGAAGATTCTGCAAGTATTGAACAACTATGAGTCTATATAATGACACAGTTAGTGATTTGGGGGTTAAGACAAGAGTTCACCATGTCATTTATTTTGCTGCTTGTTTTTCTCTTTTTCATATATAATACCTCTGCTATTCCCAGGAGGTCATTAAAATACTATACCAATAAGGAGCAAAAGATCAAGCTTGCCAGAAAAACTGTATAAAACAGGATCTGGGACCTGTGTGCACATTTTAGAGGATGGAAGTGTATAACAAAGCATCACGGGGGAACATACATTTTATTGTTCAGGTTTTTAAACAGCAAAATTCATCAAGTGCATAAATATCCCATCACCAGTGTTGCTAACTGTAGAAGCAGGGAATACAGGTGACCTTGCCCCTGATAAGTAACAGCTGTGTTAATTATTCAATACAGCCTCGCCCCTGATGAGTCACAGCTATAGCAAATAAAGATAAGTGTGATAAAAGGGGATGGGGTAGCTGGTGAGGGGATTGTCATGACTGGGAGAGGATGAAGAAGAAGGATCCTGGGGAGAGAGAATCACTGCTGTGAGGTCAATCTGGGGCTGCAGTCAGGGCCTGTTGTTGGAACCTGCAGTCACAGTCTGGCTGGGTAAAAGCTGCAGTCACAGGCTGCAAACTGATCCCTGCAGTCAGAGCTCAGCAGGAAATAACCAGCAGTCAGAGGCTGCAAGGGAAACCTCCAGCAGGAGCTTGGTGCAGGCAGAGTCAATGAATGGCTGGAGTCAGGATGGCTGAGCTGTGAAGAGGAATAAACCAGGACCCTTTTCATGCTGTGAGAAACAAGAACTCTGTGTCTGGGCTCATTTCTACCCTCTAACAAGAGGGCTGCTGAAACAGTGAGCAGGAAGAGAAAAAGCAACAGGGAGTTGCTTACACTGGGGAAGAGGAGGCTTGGGGGGAACTGACTGCTCTCCACACACACCTGAACAGAGGTTGTAGCCAGGTGGGGGTCAGGCTCATCTCTCAGGTAACAAATGACAGGACAAGAGGAATAAATCTCAGGTTGTGCTAGGAGAGGTTTAGATTTGATACTGGAGAAAAATTCTTCCCTGAAAGTGTGCCCAAGCAGTGGAACAGGCTGCTCAGGACAGTGTTGGAGTTGTTTTCCCTGGAAGTGTTCAAAAAACATATAGATGTGACACTTGGGGGCATGGTTTAGTGGTGGACCTGGCAATGTTATGTTAATGGTTGGATCTGACACTTTGAGAGGTTTGTTTCCAGCTCTAATTATTCTATTTATACAATGAATTCTTCTTCTGTGTATTGTTTTCAAATACTCTCCAAAAATGATTATTTTGCTTACCTTCACCCTTGTTAATTTGAAATATTTGTGGTAATATCTTCTCAAAATGAAGACCTTCTCCAGCAGTGCTTGATTTACAGGTGATTGTGACAATGAAACTACTGGGTGTTTCAAAAGAATAGAATGGATTCAGAGGAAGGAACTTTCTGGCAGCTGGACAGCAAAGGGTCAGATCAAGTGACAAGCTGTTGTCATCAACATAATTCAAATCCTTACCATTGGGCTGATGAGGTAATAAATAAAAAGGCCCTATGGCTTTTAATCAGTTTTTATTAGAGCACTCTGAAGCATTTGCTTTCAGGACCTCATTGGTTATTTCATGTGTTTTGAAGCCTCAGCACCATCTAACTGGATCTGAACCTAGTAGCACATAGCCCATGAGCTACAGCACTCATTCAGTGGCAGATGTTCCCTCCAGTCCTTAGAGAAGGCAGGTGTGGAGCAATCTCTCTCTCTCCTCTGCAGGTCTCAGCCTGCTCTGCAACACTGCCAGTGTTACAGTAAAAAACTGACTGATGGAAGCAAACAAATATTAATTATTTTCCTCCAGTGCTGATTTTTTGGTGTGGCTTTTTTTTTTTTTTTTTTTTTTTTTTTTTTTTTTTTTTTTTTTTCTGGGATGAGCTATTTGATGCTAAGTATTTTTTCCAACAATGCAAAAATGCAATCTCCTCCTGAATTTCTGTATTTTGTTTTACTGCAGTTTAGGGCAATAAGTTTTATGCTTTATTAGGGCCTTGTGTCAAATGTTCCTTCTTTTCATCAACCTCAAACCTGTCACTTTTGAAATTCACTGGTTGCCTCTTTGTGATTGGATTATGGAACTTGGGAGTTCAATCACAAATATTTTTATGAAGTTCCCAGCTGCTAAACTGCTTGCAAAGGTAACTAATAGCAATTTTACATTTCCTTTTCTATAGGAGAAAATATTTTAAAATATTTTTATTGCTCTGTGATTGATGCCCTCTCTGGGGCTATATTACATTACCCTCTCTGGGGTGTTTTTTTTTTTTTTTTTTTTTTTTTTTTGGTTTTTTTTTTTTTTTTTTTTTTTTTTTTTTTTTTTTTTTTTTTAAGTGGGACCAGTACATCAGAGGAGGCTGGGCTTCCTGATCTGTATAATTAATTACAGTTATGTCATATTGTTTTCTGGCTGGCTGGCCATGCATTTAACATCCTGTGTTCTCTTGGGACCAATCCAATATCCATTGAACAGTGAACTGCCTCTAGTGGTGCCCAGGGATCTTGCCTGAATGAAGCTGTCATTATCGCTCCCTTTTCAACCTGAATAATTTATGCTTTTTTTGCCATTAAACTTCATTTAGTATTGAGAAATTGAGTTTGGAGAAGATATCTCCAAATTTCTTCTTCTTTGGATTTGACTGCTATGAGTAGTTTCTTTTCTCATGTGCAGGTCTTAGTGTCCTGCTGTTCACCATAATTTCCATGTCTTCTGTAGAGAAACTATTTATTTTGGGGTGTGTGATACTGAAATGTATTTCAACAAATATGTGAATTTCATAAAGGAATTTGCATGCATTCTCTTGTTCCATCTGGTTTGGGTTTTTTGATATGATAAATACATATCTCTCATCTGAGACTTTATTCTTAGCCCACAGTGCTTTCTAAGCATCTGATGTATATGTTGTGTGAGAAGCTTGTTTTATTCTCATTTCTCCAGCTTTTGTAGTTATTTTATAAACAGCTGATTTGCTGCATGGACACAAACAAACACACATGGTGGAACTGCAAATTCCATAACCAGGGGAGAGCAGAGGGGTTTTCTGTGATCCAGGTTTCATATGAAGCTGTGTCCCTTGCCCACAGTGCTGCCTTCCCTGGAGATCTGTCAAACCAATATTGTGTCCATGTGATGACAAGTAAATGTTGTTCCAAACTCAAATGGCCTGATCCAATGCAATCAGTGATAATTCTCATTAATTTCAATGCATAATGAATTTGTATCTCCAATTAAACTGCATCCCATTTTCACCTCTTTTAGGATGTGTGTATGTTGTAACAGCAAAACTTGATCAGCAGTCAGACCTCCTAAACACAGAAAAGGTTCACTGACCACCCAGTGCTGTAGTTTGCCACTGAGAAAATAACAGTTGGCAATAAGGGCAGGATGAACTTTGCAGAACTCTCGATTCTGTAAGCAGATTTCTCTGTGAAAGAGAGGTACACAAAGCATGATAAATATTATAGATAAGTAGTGAGAATAATCACTTGGAAAAAGAAACTTTCAGTGTTTGTGCATGAGCAGAGAAGGAATGCCTGGCCTACCCTATCTAAAATATTTAATATCTACATAATACTACAGTAAATGAAATAAATTATGCAAATGTTTTCTGGGCTCTTCTCTGGTTGGCCCGCCTTAAAGCTGGTATAATTCATCTGTTTAACAAAAAAAAAATCAATTGATCCATAGGCACTCATTAACAGCCTGAAGCTGATTTAACTGTTAAAGCATTTTTGAGATTGAGGGTTCTGAAGTGCCAGAATTCTAAGACACCAAAGCCTTTCTGGAAAAGATGCAGACCCTTCTAATATGTCTTTTGAGTTCCCTACAACCAGAAACTTTTACTTTTAACAAGTGTCTTTCAGAGACCATATTTCACCATGGCCTCACTGCACCGCTTGAGAATGCAGCACAATAATTATGGGAAACTGCTGAATATTTTGAAGAGGTGCCTCTCTAGCCTATTCTATCCCTTCAAAATTCGGATTTTTACATAAAATGTGATAAAACATATTTGTCTTGTTAGAGGAAAAAAAAGAATGTGAGAGTTCTTTAGTTTTGCAGACCTCTATATGTTATGTTAAAATGAAATATTGAAGCTTACATGATTTAAAGATCTGCAAGTTAAAACAAAGGAAGCAAAGAAGCAGAACTAACATTTTTCCTCACATAGCAAACAGTAACAAATAACATGCAATGCACCAGTTTTGCCATCCCTCCAAGAAACAGATCAATAATGAAAATGTGCTTCATTTTCAGGAAACACTATTACTGCAATTTATTTGGATATAAAATCCATATTTCAGTCGGGTGATGAGGCGAGGGTGCTCCTTATGGTCAGCACACAACTGGGTGAGGTGATGTGGGTCTGATCACGGAAATTTAATTTGATGTTCATGCACTCCACTATGAGCCATACCTCTCTTTCATCCAATACTCCTTAGGGGAGACATCAGCACTAAGTAAAAGGCAGGCAGAGCAGCAACAACTCACACCAATATTTTTTCCAAGGTACTTGGTGAACAGGGGCCTCTAGGAAACAGAAATTCAGTCACCCAATGCATAATTCTGTCCTGAGATTCTTTTCTAATCCTTTACTCCTCTTCCTCTGTCACTTTTTTTTCTTCTGGTAATTAGTTTATAATTTCTCCTGTTCCCAAAAGTTGTAGCACCCTTTTCAAGATCGACTTACTACATAGGTTTTTAAAAGTTAAAAGCACTACAATTTATAACCCTTGAAATACTGTGTAATATTGCTAAGATAAAATTACAACTGGGATCCTTTCACTTTAATAGATTATAATCCCTGTTGTAATCTTTCCCTGGGCTTCTTTCTGGAGATTAAAAAAAAGGCTAACACCACTAGTAGTACTTTTATATTTCACGGCTGTAGTTAAAGAGCTGCAGAGAGATTGTTAAAATAGTTACCCAAGCTGACCAGGAGAGACACAAAGCTGACAGTTCTGCAGTTATTATATTATTTATGCCAGCAAGTCATTATGTTTCTTAGGAAATAACCTCATTTTCAGCAACCAAATTCCACCTTGGGAGACCTGAGCACTTCTGAAATTCTATGAGATTCAGCAAAATCACAGCAGATGTTGCTGCACTAAGTTTAAAACAAACTCTGTGAATGTATTTACACATTAGGCTCCAAAGTAAGAAGCAACTACTAGAAGTGACTAGATAACATTAAACTTTTTCAGTGAGTGTTTTAGTCCACCTTTTTATGCATCTTTCAGAAGATTACGGTGTTCACCACCAAAGGAAACAGGAAGATGGATTAGAGGGACACTGGTCTCAATAGTTACCTGCTTCAGCTGCTCTGTTGATTTTTCCTGCTCTCCCAAAGCTCAGTACCTTCAAAATGAGGGTTTAATATTGCTCCTATCTCAGTATTTTCTGGGCTGCTTAACATGAACTGCTGTTGTGGAAACTCAAAATGCAATAACAGTTTTGTCAGAAGTTCAGCTCCAGGAGCTCTGAAAACAGAACCTGTAAGGGGCCATCAAGGGAAAGGCTGGCAGACAGAATTCAATATCACCTTTACTTCTTGGTGCCTCAGAAACATAATCAAAAAGTTTTCTTCTCATTTCTTGATAAAATATATTTTTATTGGTGGTCACTAAGTCCAGCTACATTTGTTATCACCTGGTATTTTGCTGTTTACACTTACTGATTGGTTGGTTGTATTCTATAAGCAATACCAGAATTTTTTATGCAACAATATCTTCCACAGAAACTCTTCACTTTCCACAGATATTTAGTTTTTCTCCTGCTTTTTAAGGTAACTTTATTAAGCCTGTTAATCCAGTCCAACGTAGCACACAAAACCAATTAGGCATTTTTCATCTGCTGAAATCAAGCTGTTTGATTAAAAGGGTAACCTAGAATTTTCTGAAAGAACTTTTTAAGTTCTTGTCCTCTTATAGGCAATTTTCTTTTCTAAAGAAAATGAAACAAAAAACAAACAAAAAAAACCCAAACAAACAAACAAAAAACCCCACAACTTTAATTGTTTATTTAGTAATATTTGAGTTTCTTTTCTCCTTGCTGAGGGTTTTCCCCAAACTTGTAAGCAGTGCAAGCCTTTGTAGGTAGAAGTCATGCCTGATGCCTACCCTGCTCAACAGATACCAATAAATGTGGGCCTAATATTTCTGGGTCTGAGAGATTTTAGCCTCTTAGCAGCTGCTAACTCTTTCCCAAAGAAAAATTTCTCAAAAAAGTTTCTTTTTAAAACAACCTTGGCAAACAACTGTCCTTCCTCAAAACAATCTTTCTCCAGGTGGTGTTTTGCTGTTTCTCTGGTTTAACCAATGGGATTAGAGAGGTGTCATTCCTGTTCAACAATCATGTTAAGTCTGTATGGGAACACCTGATAAAAGGTAGTAAGAATTAGACAAAAAAAGTCTTTTTCTATGCTCTTTGCCTTCTGAAATATTTGAAGTCTTTCATCTTTCTTTTGTGTCCTACAACGACAAATAAATATGATAACACTGCTTGACATTGCTCCCAAAAACACAAAAAAAATGTTTAAATTGTAAAATGTTTAATTTTGTTAAATTAATTTACAAAAAATGTTTAAAAATGTATATGGAGATGTTAAAGCTCTGATTCCACAGTGACATTCCTGTTTTTCCTTTGTCTAAGTATCAGGAGGTGTTGAAGGGATACTGTCCCTCCTCTACTTCTCCATATATTCCTGCTTTCTTACCACTCCACCCTATTTTTATGCCAGCAGGAAAAACTGCCCAGCTTGAGGAAAAGCTGGAGGTCCTGAAATTGGTATGTCAAGCATGGGGTTAGTTTTCAACAGATCAAGTTTTTATTTGACCATAAAATAATTTGTCTGGTCAAGGATGTTTTACAGATTTAATAAAGAGTATACCTTGCCTAAATCTAGATGGTTTTCCAGTTCTTTCTGTGGAACAGCACTGGTTACATCCAAGTCATTTGCTGGACTAAAATAGAGATGGTCCTATATACAAATTAATATTTATCTATCCATGTTCAGGCCCACAGATAATGCTGAGGCTCTTTGACTACACCTCAATTCCTTGTATCAACATGTTTTCAGTCTCCTGCCTGACTGTACTTTCATAAGTTTATTGCAATGTCAGTCAACAGAAATGCAAGAAACAGTGTTTGAACTGTCTTCATATATTCAGATCTGAAAAGTTAGTTTTGAAACCCATCCCAGAGTGCAATTTGGTCCTTCTTTCAAGAGCTCCCAAAGACATCAAAAGACTGAAAGAACTTTACATCTTTTGCTGCATAATTTTAATTTTTGACAGATCTAATAAGAACAGTTTCCCCTAAACTTTTGAGCAATTCCTCCACTTGGTGCCTGACAGGTTGTGGAGATTTTTTTTACCCTTGACTAGCAAGTATTTGCCTTTCTAAAGCAACCTAGAAAACAATGTGCCAAATAAAAAGAAGTGGTTGTAAATCTAATCAGAAAAGCCAGAGAACTCAAATTAAGTAGTGGATTTTTGTTGATGAGACACGACCACCTAATTGTTGACAATGTTTTGGGAAGGTTTGCACAGGCAGTGGGCATATTCAGGCCTTGAAAGACAACAAAAGCTTTGCAGAGGATCTAGTTATAAATTACACTACAGAATTGATGGATAGACCTAAGTCAGCTTCTTCACAAACATCTCTTCACACTAATTTATTGATTTTTTTTTTCTCCCATTAGGTCTTGGTATTTCTCTTTTTACAGAAAGTGAAATCATTAGCATTAATTGGTAAATTAACATGACTTACTCATTGTCTGTTTTGTGTTGTGTGCAGTCTCTCTTGAATGCAGAAAACACTTTATTTTCCTCTGTTAAATTACTGATCTGTGCCTAAAGTGCTTCCTTTGTCGTTTGAATTGAATGCTGAAAATAACTTGCTGAAGCAGTAGGGTCGAAAGTAACCAGGAAAATCAGGATTAGGGATTTCAGACTCTTCATCTTTGCTCTGACACTGACTCACCAGAAGTCATTTCCCCTCAGCCATTCACACCTCCAAAGAACACGAGCACAATTTTGTTACTTCTTGTGGACATTTTAAAAAAGTATAAGCCAGTATAAACAGCATTTTGAAGACCAAAAGAATAGACTGTTTTTACTATTAGATAGCAGGGTTTTGGTTTGGTCTGAATTTGTTCCCTACTTTTATTCTGTGTATATGAACTGACTTGTTAAACTGTCATAGTTTACATCTATTTATCCTCACGATTTTGGAAATCACTGCATGGGTGTGGGCTGTGATCTAAAGCTTATTGAGACCTGTAGAGAAAGTCTTGCTGACAAAAAAGCAGTGGGATGGATCAGGCTCTCAGGGAGTCAACATAACTCTCTTTTGAAATATTTCTTGTAAAAGAATGTTATCCACCCATTCTTTCACAAGCCTTCCTGGCCACAGCATGGGGAATCTGTAGGCTACTGAGATAAGAGCAGACACCGAGCAGTGTGAAATTTTAATCCTGAAATGTGAAAAATGAAAGCAGAGCCAGCAGAGAAACCAAACCCAATGGGATAAGAAATGACAGAAAGGAGTTCCCCAGCCAGAATTATAAAAAATACAAGCACAACTAGTTTTAAAACACAAAGTTTTAGTCTGTAGTAATCTGACATTTCAAAATTCAAGGCAAATATGGAAAATAGAAGTTAACACTGGACAGAGGAGAAATTAAAAAGACATGGAGGCAAAAGTTTAAAAATTTAATTCCCTTTCTTCCTAGCTGATATTCACTTGAATAAGTCACCTCTCTTTCATATTTAATCATTTTATATATATTTCTATATATTTCTAGTTAGGGCACACTATTTGGCAAGAAGAAAATTATTAGTATGAGTTCAAAAATTAGTTGTTTCTTCTTTTAATAAGAAAAAAGGAACAAAGACGTTCCTTCCTTTGAATATTCCAGTTACTTAAATGCACGTTTCTGTATTGACAAAGACTGATTGTTTTCCACCACATTATAGAGCACTAAGAGCTTTCATATTCCCCAGATTCACTGAGTTTTGAACCTTTTGACTGTGTTTTGCCAAGGCAATTTCTGTGCAGTGGGTCTGTTTTAATCAGACCAGGCATTTTGCCATTCACCATTCACACACATTTTTCTGTTACTTTGTACATCTCCAAAGACAAAATTAAGCTCTTCAAAAAAGCAGTAAACTGGCTCTCCAGATGTGACAGATCCAATTCAGATTGGGCAAAACCACAAAGTTTATTTATTGTTACACACTCTACAGAAGGAGAGATTTAGATAATGGAATAGATTACACCTGTAGATATGGAAGAGAAATGCCATATAAGAGTTACAGAAAACACAAATATGCAATAGGCAGATAAAAACCAGCTTTTTTTCTGACATCACTGTTCTGTTGGGGGGGTGTGTGGGGAGAAGAGGAAAGCAAATCCACCCCTGATATAAACTTTTATCCCCAGTGGTGTCCCCTAGGACTCAGGAAATAATTTCCAAAAATCTTGATGCAGGATCCCTGGTACAGCCCCACTAAAAGTTGTCCATGGAGATGGTACAAAACTCACTGCAAGGCCACAGCCAGGTTTAAATCTGCACAAAGCAGGTGCATCTCCCGTAGAAGGTAGTAAGCCAAACGCAGTGGCAGTGTGGGCAGGGAGGAAATCACTCCTGCAGTTATTTTGCTGTGGAATTTAGCCCAGAAGTTAATGGGGATGCAGCACCTGCCCAAATCTGCTCCGAAAACTCCACAAGATGCACAGAGAAAAACAACCTTACTTGACACAGGAATTTATTTCTACTGCTGCTGTGTCACTGGCCACCTTCCAGAACAGGACTTTGCCGAAGCAAGAGGAGTTAGGACAGTGACAGCAGATTTGGGTCCTACTTAATTCTATTTCATGCTAGTATTTCATATAAGCTTGTGAAACCTTTGGGGTTTTTGGCCTTGAAATGTCTGTCATGCTCAATACAGAGCCTGAAAGGAGGGAAGAATGCAACAAAACCCATCCCACCATCTGTTAGTACAAATCATTTTCCCAGCAAAGTGTTGGTTTGATACGTTCTCTAAATAAAATCTACTTTTAAGCAATCTCAAATGTTGTGAACAGACAAGCTTATTAGCACTTGTCATATTTGATATAGAAAATATTGGAATTAATTTCCTCCTCTACACTGATAGAGTACTTGCAAAGCAGTCTGGAAATACAGCAGAAATTTGTGTCTTACCAAGGGAAGTTGTACTTCAGTCGTGCAGTTTCTCTGGAAAACTCCACTGCCATGCAGAAAGAACCTGTACTGAGTTTGGAAAACATACAGTTCCCATCTTGTAGTCCTCTTGGAGCAAAAAGCAGATCTCTCTTCTGTACTTAGTGTTTTAGAAAGTCAGAATTTAAGAACATTATTTTAATATTTTATAAAACATTATATAATATAAAATAGTTCAAATAGCCTGATCTGGTACATGACACCGTATGAACGGGATTAAACACTTCAGTATATTAGATAAACGGCCATGACCAGGAATAAGAGAGTGCAAGATGAATTCTCTGTCTGAAAGTTCAGAAGTCATGTTAGACCAGGTCTGTCCTAACTGAATTTAGCTTCCATTCACTTCTTTGATTGAAGTCACATCCAGTATTTTTCATGCTACCTTTTACTGAATTTCATCAAGACTAAGATTCTTCACAGAGCTGATTATTCCATCACTTATATATTTTATATGTTTAGCTACAGAATTGTAGAGTTTTACTTTGGTTTTTTTGGGTTTTTTTTAGGTATTTGTCTCTGACAGAGACATCATTGCCTCTGAAATTCTCACATTTTGTTCTGGATATTTCCTCTAGTGGTAAAAAGCAGACAATAGCTACACCATAATGAACTTCACATTTTACAGCACGAGAGATTGTCCTGCAATAAAATTCGATGGAGTATGAGCCATCCTCCTTTTTCCAGATATCTTTGATCCTCCAAAATTTCCAGGTTGCCAAATTTAATTGTGGCCCTGCAGTTGTTCACTTTGAATGGGCACACAATAAACCATGACAATTTCCCCTTGTCTGTCTAGAGAAGGACTGTGTCAGTATTTTGCAGTATAATTGCCTTATGGAACAATAGCATAATCACCCTTTATCTACTCTACAAACTCTTTAGAAGTGCTCACTGTACTCTGCTTTTCAATAACTGCCAGAACCTAATCAGAACTCCAATTGCCACATCTAAATTCAAAAAGTTCTGCTAGCAAAGCTTTGCCATCTCAGAGCCTGACAAAGTCACAGCAGCAGCTGACTATCGGGCCAGGAAAACGTCTTTTAGACACATTTGTGCTTTCAGAAAAGTTCTTTAAAGTAACCTTTCGCTATTGAAATGGGCAGTGCAAAAATTTGGCAGAAAACACAAAAAGAAACAAGAGCAAGGAAATAAACAAAAAATTCCAGAACTGTCTGCAACTGTGGTGCAAATAAAACCAATCAGGACTTGGTTTTTAACACAGCAGCCAAAAAGCATGAAACAATTCATACCCACATGCTTCAGTCTGCCCTCCTCCCTCCCAAAATTGGATGACCATATCCAAATTGCCTGTTATGACTAGTTTTTAGTATTTGTTGCCACTCACACCCTTTGCAAATGTTGTCTGCTGGTTGATACTGGCCATGAATAGGATGTAAACAGAGAACTGAACAGTCTGGACAATTATCTATCATTCCTTGAGCCACACTTTATTTACCAGTATAGGTATATTTAGTGACTATATCTGCAGCAGATGAATTTAAAAATAGCCTCACCAAATCATCTGTGGGGATTAGGAATCTCTTCTGGACATACCATTGAGGATAGGTATCTTACTGTCCTTATATGTGCTCCGTAAATGTGTTTATTTAAGATTAAACTGTAGCTATTTTTTATGGTCAGTACAAATTCATAGCTACTCTGCTTTTTCATTCTCTGCTGTTATTATTTCTCTTTGCAATTCAAAGTATCACAGAGGTCAAAGACACCCAGATTCCTGCTCTCATTTTTATATCAGAGAGCTCGTGGTAGCACCACTGATGCATTTTGACCGCAAGCAAGAAGGTTTATGTCTAACTTTGATGAGGAAAAACAAACAAACAAACAAATAAACAAACAAACAAAAAAAAAAAAAAAAAAAAAAAAAAAAAAAAAAAAAAGGAGGAAACAAATCGAGAAAAAAAAAAAGAAACAAGCTGATTAATTAATTTTTAATTGAACTAATTTGCATGGAATTGTGCTTTTGGTAGTTCAGAAAACAGTCACCTCTGATTAATAGATATTGCAAAATTAGAAACACTAACAAGCTTTTTTTGGTATAGCCCATTAATCTAAATAGTTTCTTCTAAATCAAGCGTGTTTTACACAGACATTTTAATTTACGCGCCTACTTGGACCACTGTTTGCATTTAGCAAAACTCAGCTACGAAATTTAGCTAAGTGATATTCCCAGAGGAATTTAACAGCTTTTCATACTCTACATAGGTGATTGGCTTTGATCAGGTGCCATACACCCAGACAGCCTCACCCTCCTTCTCCAGACATTGTTAATTAGGAAAACAGTTTCTCAATTTCGTGACCTTTGTGTCGTAATTCGTGGTATATGTCTGTGTGACAGATACCTAAGAGATGTTAAAACTTTATCCCGGGAGAAAACCAGGAAATTCTAGCATGAACTACGATCTATTTTGTATAAATAAGTAATCTAGTATTAGTTTTTTCATCAGGTGTTGCTTTGAGGAGGAAAAGTTCCTGCCATTCCTTTGCGAGGACTCGGGAGAGGAAAATGTGGAACCAGCCTGAGAACAATTGGAGCACAAAGAAAGGAATAGGTAAATGAAGAATACATGAAATGCACGAAAAACTCTTTCTTAGGTTTAAAGTTAGTCTGCAAGTATATCGAGGGTGTTTTTTTGCCTCATATTTTATGCTGGTTACTAGAGATGTATGTGTTTTAGGGCTTTGAAGATTTCATACCTCTCTCCTGCACTTTGAAAGCAAATTGTGAGAAATAAATGAGCAGTGAGTGGAAGATGTGCAACAGAAAAACGACAGAAAGCCTTAGATGTTCATTGTCAAGACAAATGTCATTGTATTGTCAAGAAAATGAAAAATATTGGCTAAGAAGAGCTACTTTGAGTGACATAATCACTGTGCTCTATTTTTCCCACCTGGACAAGAAACACCTCTTGGCTGCTCTGCTACTTCTTGCTCTGTTACTATTGATATCTGATTTTAATAAGCATTAAAATTCATGCCAACACCTTGAAATAATGACAAATGTAACAAAAATATCTTCAGGCACTGTGTTAGACAAGTTAACATAAATATTAGTGGATAGGTCTTGAGCCAGTGTGGATCAATGTGCCTCACTTGGAGTCAAAGCAATTATGTGTAATTACACAACCCCAGCTCATAATTCTTTCTTTTCCCCTTGGGGGATGGATTTTTTTCAAACATCTAAAAGAGGATGGGAACATCTTGTCTCACTATAAATATTCAAGGAAAGCCAGGTAGCTGATACACACAGATGTCATTGCTAGTAGGTCCTTTGATGGTACAAGCTGGGGAGACCTGTTTGAATATCTGTATTTTCTGGAAGTAACAGGGTTCTCTCACTTCTTGTCTTTTTCACACAAACCAAAGCTCATTGCAAATAACTTCTGGGGGCTAAACCAAACATATGTGCAGAAAAAATCTCTAAAACCTTGAAAATTCTTCAGCTACCAGTAAAACACAGGGCTTTTTTCTTGTCTCCAAGTGTTAATGCACAGTTCCCATTGATATGCTTGGCAGTGGGTACAAATATCTGGGGGTAAGAAACTGGTGGAGTTCAGTCAAACTAATTACACAGAGTGTTGTTTACACAGTGATGTACTTCCCCAGTAACATGGTATTAAGAGTGGAAACCAAAATGCTGCACACTTATGGGCCAGCTATGCTGACTCCATAAATAAATAATTGTGCAGCCAAATTGCTTGGACACTCTGTATGTACTATGCTGAATGTCTTTGCAAGTATAATTAATAAGTAATGAGATTTTTAACTGTGGATTATCTTTCCTGCATTTGTTGTGTCGATCTCATTCTAAAAAGCAAATAAAGCAAATAAAAAACAACAGCAGCAACAAATGTTAACTACTTTTAAATTTAAACTCCTATTTTTTTCCTTAGGAATAAGAATCTGGAATAATAAAACTGTAGTTTAAGAATGCAGTAAGATTGTTTCTTTTGTAAGCTTTGTTTATTTTCATCATAGGATATTAGATCTCTTGCTCTAATACTGTGGACACAGAATGCTGAATAGATGTCTTGAAGATTAAATGGCACCTGGAATATTTCCAGGACATCTGTTACATGACTTAGGTATGCTAATTCCTAAGAGTTACAGTGTAAAGTTTTTAATAACTTTGAAAATGTGACTGTCCTTGACTTCTTATACATAAAGAAATAAAAGTAAGTTATATGGCAGTGAAAGTAATTGTCTCTCTACAGCATATCAGGTTATATCTTCAACACCTTCATCAGCCTCAGGTATTTCAGAGACTTAGATCGTACCAATAGTTCCTCATTTCCCATCCTAAAATGTGACAAAGCTTGTCCTGGAGACTGGAACCTTCAAGAAGATCCAGAAGGGAGACAGCACCATCTGTTATATTACCCCATGCAAAAAAGGACTGTGCCACAAAATGATGATTAATTAGATTAGGAAAAATCAATGAGGTGCATTTTTATCATCTTCCCCAGCTCAGCGTTCTTATTTACTTACATGAGCGAGTTTACTCCTGGTGAGTCTGATTTGTGTTGTGCTTATTATAATTTTCCTTGAAAACCTTTGCTTGTCAGGCTTTTGTGGTTTTGTTTTTGTTGTTTTGTTTTTTTTTTCTTCATCTTAAAAGGGTGCACAAATGGCATTTGTCTTTTTTAAAATGCATTTGCAATTTGTAAGAATTTTAAACTTTAATTGCACAACAATCCAGTCTGATTGGTTGGTCATTAGGGATTTTCATCACCTGAATTTTTCATCACCTGAATCTTCAGTTGCTCATTGTTTGTCTTGTATAAGGATTCTTTAGACATCTTAGCACAACAGAAATCTTGAAATGTCTTGAGTGTTTATAAAGAATTGGTGGGTTTTTCATGGTTATACTTGAGGTAACAGAAACTGGTAGTGTGGAATATACACAGTTTACTTAGTTTCATTTTTGTAAAAGTTACAGGGCTTATTCTAATTAAAAATATACCTCTCTTTTCAATGTAATTTTGTCCACCTCTTCAAGTAGCTATACCTCTTCAAGTAGCTATCCAGAAAATTGATAACCCTACACATTTCATAAGGCAAATATGAAAGAGGGTTGATATTTGTCCATAGGGAGTTGACATTCCATTTGTTTCCAAATATACCAGTCCTTGCCCATGTACAGTTATCAAAATCTTGGGGGTTGGTAGCTACTGTTACAAGACAAGTACCTTGGTAAAATTATTTCTAAAAATAGTTAAGGATTGTTTCAAATCATTAGATGAAAATGAACTCCCAGTAATCAAATGGGTTTGGTTTTACAAAGAATTGCCAGTTGAGGAGAGACACAACTTCTGCTTCTATTGACAAGAAAATTTCTAGAATTCTGGATTCCAATTTTCATTCAACAGCTGGAAAAAAATACTGAAAAACTGAGATAACACAAAGAAAAGCCTTGAGAATAAATGGAAGGAATAATTTAAGAATAAAAAGAATAAATTAAGCCATAGAACTAAATAAGTTTTCCTGATTCTGCACAAAGCTTGGTTGGGACCTGCTGTAGCTCCTGTGCCCCTGAAGAGAGGAAAAAAGAGGACGGTGTGGGAGGACAGGACATCTGGAAGTTGTGCACACATCACTTTATTGGGATGTATTCTGTCTTTCCAGCCACAGCAAAGTGACAACTTGCACTCAGTAAGTGCCAAATACTGAAGCAAAAGGCAAACTGTATAATTCCCAAGCCAACTGAAGTTTTAAGCAGATAAGCCTGACTTGTGAAATTTGTGTGGGCAAGTGCTCCCCAGGATAGCCCATCCAGAGTGATCATGGAAATTTTTCTGAAATTAAGCCTCCAGACTGATTCCTGTTAAAAGATTGACTCTGATTATCTGTGACAGGGATTACATTCCCAGCCAAGGTAATCAACTGCTCACTGCACTGTGGCTGCACATCGTTAGTTAACGAGAGCCACCATCGCTCTCATCTGTCTCACCCAAACTCTGCAGACAAGAGGCATTTCTCTTGCTGGATCCCATTGTCTTTCTTTCAGTGCTAAGTTTATAAGTGACTCTCATGTGTTCAATTGAGTTCTCATTTACTTCTCTTTAGCTCCTCTGATGCCTTTTTCCAGAAGAGTGAGGTGTTTCCTGCTGTGATCACTAATACAACAAATGGACTCCTAATAAAACAGGCTGCCTTTAAATCCACAACACCATTGCCCTGAGGTAGCTCAAGAAACTGTGCTTTTATCAGAGAGCCACACTGAAGGCTCCAGGGCCGTCATTATCTTTTCAGGCCTGAGCAGTAAGGTCTGCCTTTATTTCCTTTTCTGGGTGACAGTTCTGAAGGGCTGACATTAATCGCCAACAATCTCATGATGGCATGTAATTGCATGCATCAAAAAATACTCATCCTGGGGGCAGCTGCCAGAGCTGGAACGCTGGATATCAATCCAATTAAATCCTAGCATGGAGATAATTGTTTGTCACTCACTCCAAGGAAGAGAGTGACATTGATGCTATGTCCCACAAGTGACCTTTATGTCATCTGGCCTTCATCAACTAATTAAAAGGGTTATGAGCATATCCCACATCAATCACATTGGTTCAGTAGACTGAGATAAGCACAGAGACTCGAGTGGAAGTAAGAATGGAAACTTTTTTTCCCCAACTTCTCTTTTCTGGATGATACTGCTGATATTAATAACAGAAGTACATAATGCTGATTTGATTGCAGCAACATAGAAGGAAGAAGTTGAAAATGGAGACATGGTGGCCTCTCTGAAGAAAAGGGGGCTTGAGGAAGAAACATTAAGAAAATATATGAAAAATGTCAAGGTCTATTATAAGTTCCTAAAAGTATCTCTACATCAATCCAGACACAAATGGGAATTACACATAGAAGGGGAAAAAAGCTACAGGCCTATTATCTGTGAGTTGGGGAAGCTGAGTTGTTCTTTCAGCTCAAGTGCTGTAGTGATCACGAGAAAAAGGAGAAGTGAAAAAAATCTGTCCCTGTCTTTCTCTTTATGAATGCATTTGATCACCAGCTCATATTCTGTTTATTTAACTAATAAAGGGCATCCACGACTGGTGCAATGGGAAGCAGAATTCCACCTTTGTGTACACAGAAGAAGTCATTTACATGACATTGTCTTAGTGCTGTAACAAGATAGTTTTCTAAATCCTTTTGCTATAATTATAGTTTCTTTAATTAGCAAAGAATACTGCAATTAGTGTCTTTGCACATTCCAGACATCATTACTGCTACATTACCCATGCACTTCACTTGCTTCAATGGTTTTGAATTAAGTATAGTTCACATTCAAGGTTCCTCTTTTAGCTTTTTAAATTCTCCATTATCTAGATTAATATTATGACCTAGATGGTTTCCTTCTCATTACTCCCTCCAGATCACGTTCTCTACTCTGCTACTGTAGGTCTTTTTACTTTTTGTTTTTATTAATATATTGTCTTTTTAGCAGCAAATTTTCAATCTTTTTTTTAATCCAAAGACATTTATGCCTTGTCCCAACTTAATTTAAATTTACTATTAAGTTGCAGTCGTTTATGACTGTTTCTAACTTTGTGATTTAGTTTAAACTTTCAATTATTTCGGCTGAACTTCAGGGATGCTTTTAATTCTTTCTAAGGAGTGAAAAATCTCTTTTCAGTACACATGGTAAAGTCAGAGTTGCGGAAGATACATTTTTTATAATTATTATTGCAAAAATCTATTTCTGTCTAAATTTATCCCAGATATTTTTTTGTGAATTATTTGAAGTATGAGGCTTATTTTTGGTGTTCTTCTAGCAAAGACTGTGTGTTTATCTTTCAGCAGGTGGATTATCTGCCCAACTCTTATCTGCCATTTTTCACAGGCTTTGTATTTAAAAGCTCTATTATCATGTCTTAATAATCTAAGAGCCCAAGGTGCCTCCAGACAATCTGAGTCCAAAGAAGACCTGATCCAAAGCCATGAAAGGATCCTTGAATTTTTTTTTTTCTGTTATCCCAATGGCTTGGGAAGGATGGGGATGACCCCAGAATTCAAAACACTCTTTGCCTTTGCTGACTCTGGGCTTGCAGTTGCCATTTGGAACAGCACTCACCCGACCAAAAGGGATAAAACACACACTTTTACTATTGAACTTGTCCCTCAAAGGTTTTCCCTTTGAAAAGAGAGATACAGAGATTTTTGGAGTGCTATTATAAACATCTGGTTTGGGGAAGGAGGATTTGCCTTCATTGCCTGTTTCCCTTCATTTACTTTAGGTGGAGCATAAGCTATATTCTTTTAGATCCCTATTCATTTAGATATCTAATTTGGGTCTTATTTGATCTAATTTGCATTCTTTATCAAGATCTCATTGCTCTTCTGGCCCAAGCAGTCACCACTGTTGGGATTTTTTTTTCAGGAATTTTTCCCATGAATAATTTGAAGATTCAGATAATTGGAAGGTGATTCCCCCCCTTCAGGGAAGATCACATTTGAAAACTATTCCTGTTACAAAGTAGTGTGTGTGCACATAATTGCACTTATTAATCCTGTTATCTTAAATATTGAACTTACATGGTGACAGAAGGTCCTGCTTCAAGAAATTTGCAGACCATATGGAGAAGCACTGCAGAAAAAATATTCTTTTCACATAAGAGATCAATACAGGAAGAGGGGAAATTCCAATGCCAGGGTTACATAGAAAGGCTCTGCAGGAGGCACACTGAAATAGATCTCTCAGAGCTTTTTCCTGGGCTTTAAGTCACCCATTTTCAGCCTGCTTCAAGAATTTAGATCAAAATTAGATTTATTCTTTTTATCTAGATCCTGTCTTGTATGAAAGAACATCCACTGGAGAGCATTTGTCATTTTAAACTGCTATTTGTTTTATGCTAAAGAAAGCAGAGACACAGATCACCATTATAAAACAAATCCTTGACAACATCAGCGATATCCATCTTGTTGCAGCAGCATTTTGGAGCACAGCTATTTGTTTCTTTCCCCTTCATTAAAACACTTTATCATGTTAATTATCATTATGACAATTTTAATATTAGAACTCATTTTACTACCTGCAAAATGAAGTCCTTAAAGGATTATCTTCCTCAGTCATTTCTCTTTCTGAAGTCGGGCAAATACAACTACATTCAGAATATCTTTTAAAAAGCATTATTTCGGTTCACTGATACCTAGAATTCAAATTAGTAAATAAATCATAATCTTTCAGTAAGTTTGCTGCAATGAACTAATCAGCAGATTCTTTCTCAAGCCCTAAAGTCAGAGAGGCTCTGTGCTTTGCATTCAGTGAAATTCACTGCAATAAAACAACATTTTTCTGACAAGAATTTCATTTGTTGTTACACTGTGTGGTGTAATTCTCTCCGGGTGCACATCAAGGGCCAGATAGAGGAAATTCAAATGGAAGACGTGTACCTATGGCCTTTAAAAACATGTTGTGCCTATGAATATATAATGATTACATTGTTTGGGGGGTTTTCCTACGGTGAAAAATTGCCAAATTTCACAGCTTTTGAGTCTCAGACACTTTCCATGTTTTGAAACTATCCAGGAGAGACAGGAGAAATGAAGGAACATTTTTCTTTTGATTGCCTGAGCAAAAAAATTACAAAAATCTCCCTAAATAGACAATACTAAGCCTGTAGCATGCTCAGCATTTATTTGGAGGAGAAAACAGAGATCTTTAATAAACAGTAGAATCCACTTTCAGGGCATTAAATCCATCTCACAATAATGGTTTTAAGATCACACTTAATGTTTAAGCAAAGTAGAAAAAAGAAAAGAAACAAAATCAGAAGCACGTGGGGAGGGAGATAAAGGAAATTTGAGAGCAAGTGAGCAAGGGAAGCTGAAGTGTACAATTCAACTGTTGGTTTTGATAACCTTTTAACTGAGATCAATAGCTTTCTTCCTCTGCTATGGATTAAAATAAATAAATTTAAAAAATATTCAAAATGTAAGACCCAATTTAGAGATCTGTTCCCACAGCAGAATTCTGTGTCTTCAGTAATGAAGTTAGCACAGCTCTCACAGGTAGCATTTCCAAATATGGGCAATAAAATGTGTCTGCCCCACCCTAACCCAAGAATATGTGCTTCAGTCATTTGAAAAAGAGGAACTGTTGATGGTTGATATGTAATGGCTGAAATCAGACTGAATATCCCAGGGATTTTAGCACAATTCAGCAGACAGGAGTTTTGGACACATCTTCTTTGGGAAAAAGATTTAAATGCAAAAAATACTATATATGAGCAGAGGTGGTCCAATCCCACCTCAGGTCACACAGTCTAACTTTCAATATTTTTCTGTAAAGCCCTTCAGGTGAGTTACTGAATTTCAGTCTGTGAGAACTATTTGCTCCTGCTGAACAAATAACATATACTGCTACTGAAGCATGAGACAACAAAAGTATTTTCTGAATGAATTTATGAATCAAATATATCTACCTGGAAGCTTTAAGATAAAAGAAATTTGAAACAGAAATATGAATCCTGGGCCTTGATAATAGAGAAAAAAAAATTATAGTCCTGTGTGACAGCAGCTGATAACAAAAGACAGATCCACACTCTGCAGTTATTCATTAGAGCTCTTTGGTGCTGTGTGTTCTTTGGTTTTCAGACAAAGGTTTGCTGGTATAAGATGAAAGGGACTTGTAACTCCTCTGTACAATGTGCATATTGATTGTGTGCTTTGGGTGAGGGACCCAGTTGCAGGACTGGGTTTTGTACTCTGCTTCAGGCCATTTCTGCACCCCATCACCTTCCTGGAGGACACAGGTTGGTCCAGATGGTCCCCCTAAAGAGATCCACGAAGGTAACAGGCATCAAAAATTCTGGTGAGTATCCTGGGTTGTAGTGAAGGATGTACACAAAGTATTTATTCTATCACCATCTTCATGAGCTGTTGGAACCAGGTGGGGCAGTGTCTTCCCAGACCCCCTTCCTTTGGGCTCTTCTGCTCATGGCCCATCAATGCCTTGCCCAGGACTCACAGGGAACTCCCTCCAGGAGTTATCTCTGTTTAATGGGCCATCAAGGACCCACTTCACAACTCATCATCCCATTGTGAGATGCTCCGCCCAGGGGGAGGAGCCAAGCATTCCCACCTGGATATAATCTGGGATTTGGGAAAGTATAAGCAGCCCTTACCCACTGGATTCCCAGAGGAGCAGAGCTACCAGACCTTTCTACAGGATCACTGCTTCAGGAAGAGCGCCTCATCTGGACTGCTTCCACCATCCTGCTCAGGTTGTATTCTGACTCTGTCAGTGGTCTTTTGTATTATTGCATTTATTTATTTTATTTTATTTTACTTTTATTTTCTTCTTATTAAATTGTACTTCTGACTTGGAGCCTCTCACTCGTTTTGTTTTCAAACCACAACAGTGAGACACACAGCACCAACATTTGGAAGCTTTCATCTACAGTGTAATCTCATCAATTTAGTATCAAAGGACATGGATACATAACGTGGGGCAGAGCTTTGCAGAAATACCAACATTATTAATCTGAAAAATCTCACAGTAAATTCACTATTCAGCCCAGTTAATTCATGGTGCTAGGGAGGCACCTTCAAAACTGCAGCTGAATTTATTTTTTCAAGGAGCATCTCAATAGAAAAGTGATCTCCTGGCTTTTAATACATGTTAAATATCATTGGCATAAAAACTTGTGAAGTTCATGAGTGTTGCTATGCATGTGCCACATCTTGGCTGACTTTTCCCAAGGATACTTAGACTATGAAGAAGAGTGAAAGAGAAGCAAGCATAAAAGATTATTCAAGGCTAGTCAAAGCACAGACTTGACTTGCTTTGACACTCCAAAACTCCCTACTAACACGTAAAAGACAAGCAACATTCTCCGTTTGAAATGAAAATGTCAAGCAAGTCAAGAAAAAAATTTTTCAGAAGTCTGCAGAACATTTCCTTCATGTCTCTGTCTATATTATCAAGGTCCTTATATGATAAATGTGATTTCTGCAAAACTAATCTCACCCACAGTTCCATATCTTCAAAACACTGATCAGATCTAGGGGGATTTTTTGCACCTATAGAGATAAATTAGCCCTTCTTTCAATTAATTAATCTGAACTGTTTCCACATCTACCTCAAGACTGTGTTAATTGTGCACAGGATGCCTCCTCTACAGTATTGCTTATAAAAGGACTTTGGATGTCAAACTGAGATGTAAGTATATATACAATCAAGATAAATATCTGCTCAGACAAATTTCTGTCCATCAACAGAGCCCTAACTCCTCCAAGTATTTTGCACCTACCTGTTGGAACCCTGGTCACTGAGATTTTTAGACTTTCTGTGCTGACAGGCACAGACCCCCATGAAAATACTGCTTTTGATCTGGGGCCTTGGAGAAGGCTTCCAAAATTGAATGACAGAACTGGGATTGTGAGTGTAGTTTGAATAGAAGTGTGTGATATCACATGGTGGAAAACTTAGAGTTTAAGTTTTTAGAATATAGTAATATATATAAAGCAAGATGGAGGTTTTAGAGAATAGGCTAGTCCTTCTATTTCATCTTCTTCTTCATGGGTCTGGGTGGTGTTTTGTAATTGGATAGAAAAGTCCACATTGCAGGCCACGGGTGTTTGGTTATTGGGTTAAAAGTAAAAATAGTTTAGGTGTCATTTCTTAATTGGACATTTTATCCTTAAAAGGCCTTGTAGAGAGAGAGATGGGGCTCCATTTTTGGTTTGTTAGCTAGAGGTGCTATAGAACTCATGGCTTCTGAGACTGTAACATAGATAAGAATTAATAAACATCTGAGTCCAAACACTAAATACCATCTTGAGAATTTAATCCCAACTCTGGCAAAAAGATGATAAAAAAACAACACCTACGTGTAGGCAGAAATCTGGACCAGTGTTAACAAGCAAATGATGGGCACTCTTAGGATGCATCCCAGGGATGTCCAGCTGCCCCAGAGTTCTGTGGTCAAGGTACCTCCAGCCCACACCTGAATTACTCTCTTCCCTCTCCCCAGTTACTTGATATCTACTGGTCCAATGGCAGCTCTGAGCTCCTCTGGCTTACAGGAACAACAATTACAGGTTGACCTCTTCCATAATTCCCAGTACTCTAATTTATCCCATATATCTTTGGCTGAATTTAGAATACCTCGAGTAGAGGTCACAAGGCAGATGAGAAATCCTCAGAATTGTATATGTGCCCCTCCAGTTGTAGACTAGGTCAGAGCCACTTCTCTCTTTCTGTATTATTAATTCCTTTAAATAATTAGCAGACATGCCACTCAATTATTCTTGATTTCCACATCCCATTTAAAGGTCACTAGGTTTTAGAGTCATCCTTAATTTGGCATAAAAATTATCTGTCCTTCCCAGCTCTGGCTTTACATCCCTGCAATCTGAAAAGCATAAAATTAACTTTGACATCATTAACTCTTTAGTACAGTGGAGTGTGCATATTTCCTCTGCTTTCACTCATGGCAAAAGACATTGTTCAATTATTTAAATTTAAAGAAAAGTACATTTCCTCAGCTGTTTTAAATAAACTATGCCTCTTCTTATAGATCATATTTCAATATTTATACTTATTGAATGTATTAGGACAAATTTGATGTCAGAAACTGTAATACAGCAAAAAAATCCTATCCTGAATTCTCTCCTCCTTTATCCTTGTAAGAGTTATTCAAAAATAGAAGATAACCTGATTTTATTTTATTTTATTTATGATGTCCTTTGGGTCACAGAGAAATGTGATTTCTCACAGACCAACTGAGTTTTCAATATGCAGAATAAAAACCTGAATATTCTTAGCTATGCTCCATAATTGAGTGTTGTCCTTTCTTCTTTCCTCTAGGTGATGCCAAATTAAATTGCCTTCAGTAAAAACATATAAAATATAATTAACCTTAACAACCTAGTTATCCTCAGTGTCCCTTTTCCCACCGAGTACGAAGTACAGAGAAACATTTCTTCTTTACAATTACTAAAAATTCTGTGACAAAACACAGAGTTATCCAAGTGTTGCTGTACCACAGGTAACACTATTGAGCTGTTGTCAAACTTGCAGCAGTGGTGTGGACTGAGAAGCTTTTGTGATTTGGGTCTTTAGTTCAGTCAGTATTTCCTTAAGAACTGATTTTATACCTTGAAACAACCTCAACAATTAGATTGAGCTGTAGCCCTGTCACCACCTGGCTTGGAGATCCTGTGCACATCCCTTTTCCTGTGTGTTTGTCACCCTCCCACTCGTGCCTGCTTTACTGGAGGGCTGGGAAGATTAGGCAGTATTTTGATAGATAAATTATTGCATGATTTTCTGGCACTACTGGTAGGTCCAAAGTACAGGATACCAACAGTTTGGCCTCTCTAGAAATGGATTCTACTAGTCCCCAGTACTGCTGCTCACGAGGAGACAGAGGCTGATTGTCAGAGTAATTAATGCCTGGCTCTGTTAGAAGGAAAGATAAGAAACTGATTGGGAAATCCTTGGACTGTGTTTAAAAGCCGAGGTTATTACCAGCTATCCTTCTTCCACTTGGCACTTTTGGTAAAACCTTAGGAAGCAAATCCTCTCCCTTCAGTCTTAGAAACAAATCAGCTTAACACAGAGATGTTGCCTTAGGGCCAGGCAAAAAGCCTAAAGATCGTTATTTTTGGGGGTTGTTGCTGCTCTCATGAATTCAATTCTCATTATGGAAAACTATTTTTTAAAGTGCTGAATTTATTTACGGGATCTACAGGCAGAAGTTGTGAGAATACACTATTAAATTACACATTAACTGTGAATTTCCAGTGGACTCAAGATCCATCAAAGCCTAGATAACAGTAAATGTAGATGGTTGCAAAGAGCCACAAGACAGTCTAAACATCTCAGGAGATCATAATCAGCTGTGGATCCATGTCACCACTGGATCCCACAGAACTCACTGGCCTTACTGCAGCTTAACTGTTATTACGTTGAGTTTCATGTATTAAGGCAAAGAACAGCTTTCCCAAATTCTTTTGATCACCCCATTTTCAGGAGCTCATATGAATTATCTTCACAGTTCACTTTGAATCTGGAATTAGCAAAATTCATTTCTTTGCTTAGCAGTTCTTCCACACCTGATTGTTTTTTTCATTTGTCTTTTCTGTTGCCATTGAAGAGACAAAGAAAATTACAAGATGGACAGTTCATCACTCAGCTGGGCTGTGGACACCTTCTTTAATTATACCAGGGGTACCCCAAGTAATTCTAAAGTTCCTGGGAAGGGTGAAGAAAAGAGAAAATAAAAATAAGAGATTAAGACCTATGTTTCCTTCAGAAAACTCCACTCCTCCTTAAATAACAAGAAATAATTTCCAGCTGGGTGTTTCCAAAACTATTTATCTCTTACTCTCTACCTAAAAAGATATACAAGGGATTCAAGCAACTGCTGTGTCCATAATACTTAGGTAGTTATCATTCAGAAACACAAAGCCCAGAGTACAATTAAATCTTCCCTCTGCCAGGCTCTGTGTAAATCAGCAGATGTAGAAGGCACATCACAGAAAGCACAGATGAAAAAACAACTCTGCGCCTCCTTTATGGGGATAAGCCAGAAAGATCAGCACGTTCCCTAAAGCAGCTGCGTGTGCTCATGTTTATTCTCCATGGGGTACAGAGGGGGCCACATTGTCCTGTCAGGACCCCAAGCTGAGCACCTTTCAGGTCCTATCCAGCCTTTCAACAGGCAGCACCACAGCCTTTCACAGAATCACAGAATATGTAGGTTGAAAGAGACCTTCAAGATCATCAAGTCCAACCCAGCCCTAACACCTCAACTAGATCATGGCATTGAGTGCCACATCCAGTCTTTTTATAAACACATCCAGGGATGGTGACTCCACCACCTCCCCAAGGAGACCATCCCAGTACTTTATCACCTTTCTGTAAAAAACTTTTTCCTAATATCCAACCTAAATATCCCTTGGCACAGCCTGAGACTGTGTCCTCTCATTCTGTCAGCTGGTACCTGGAGAAAGAGACCAACCCCCAGCTCACCAAAACCACCTTCCAGGGAACTGTAGAGAGTGATCAGGCCATCTCTGAGTCTCCTTTTCTCCAGGCTGAACACTCCCAGCTCCCTCAGTCATTCCTCACAGGGTTTGTGTTCCCAGACCCTCACCAGCCTCGTTGCCTCCTCTGGATGTGCTCAAGTGTCTCAACATCCTTCCTAAACTGAGGGGCCAGAACTGGACACAGCACTCAAGGTATGGCCTGACCAATGCCCAGTAGAGGGGAAGTACTTTCTGGGAAGGAGAAGGAAATCCACAGGCAGAGAAAAAAGCACAACAAAACAAACCCCAAACCACACAGCACTTTGCTGCTTGGCTGTAAGACTGGAATCCTCTGAGTCTCACAACTTCACCTGTTTGGGAAGTTTGAACTGGGCTGTGGCCTCGCTCTCATCACAGTGCAGCTGCAGAAACAAAACAACTCATTTTTTGTCTCCTGGAGACCAAAGGCAGCAGCAGTCTAAGGGCCATGCTTGCAAACTCCCTTTCCTTGTTTCATCTATTGGCAAATGTCCCTTATCTAATATCCCTATCTGTAAATTTTATATTTCATTACCCAAAGTGAAATCCCGGTTGCAACTCAAGGAACAAAAAAAATCAGAACAAGCCTGCCAATTGTGTGTTTTCAATCCAGGCTAGAAGAAAGGAACCACTGTGATAGCTAAAGGCAGTAAGTACCTGTCCACAGCACTTCTTTCATCATCCTCTCTCTGTCAGAACTTGTTTTGATTTTTTTTTTTTTTTTTTTTTTTTTTTTTTTTTTTTTTTGTATTCTGTTATGAATAAAGGCTATACATTGACTATTCTATGTACTTGGGTTGATTTTGATACTATTTCCTTCAGTTAGATGAGAAGGAGCTTGACTGAAGCATGTGGAGATAATTCAATTATTTAAGACAAGAATTAAATAATCTTTTCTATACATGCATTATTGAGCACTTTCTAAATACCAGCACCAGTTTATGTATTAATGAACACTTTTGAAGATTAATAAGGATTTATTTCTTTTTTTTTTTTTTTTTTCTTTTTTTAAGAGAAACCTGTGCAATAAATGCTGAGCAATGGCAGAACTTTGAAAGACAAATATAAATACACCAAAATACACACTGATAAGCTCAAAGGGAAAAATCAAACTCTAGGGAGGGGTGAGCAAGCAAAAATTGATATTTCAAAGAAATGTATCCTGTAGTACTATATATTAACTGTATTTTGGAGTGTGTTGCAGCATCATAACCTCCCAATTTCCTGGAAGATGGGATGCACTGATACAGACCTTTTTATAGCACCAAGTCCTAGAACACTATGAACTCATATTGCAGGATGTTTTCTCAGCTGTCTGATTATTCTGTTTTATGAACCAGCTTTATTTGCAGGATGCTTTCTGCACTCAGTTGGGGCTTAGGCTCTGAGAAATTTCCATTACATTGGGAATCCTGGGATTTATGGAATAGAAATTGCTGCAGTGGGAAGAACTTCGGTTTCTCTCTGAAGCTGGGACTAGTAAGGTGAACCCCTCACTTCCATACAGCCGGGGCTGGAGGCACTGCTGATTACTCTTGTTATTTCTGAGTTATAAATGTTACCTAGCAGCTTTAGTTAACCTCATTATGGTTAGCACAACACACACAGGGAGAAAAAAAAGCAACATTCTGCTCCTTGTGTCACACTTCTTGAAAAAAATACACATCAAACCCAAAGACAGCTTTACTGAGACATGGCCACCCTCAGAAAGAGTGAAGCAGTGACAGTAATTCCTGTAAACGGATGAGGGATTAGTTTAGTAAACATCCATTTTGTCCATCCCTCAAATATTACAACTTTTCCCCTCTGGCTTACCTTAAGGAAAACATGACATATGCATCAATAAATTGGATCCCACAGTCTTCTGAAACTGAGCTCAATAAACAAATGCCTCACATATTCTTCTAATTATTTCTGCCTTTGCAATAAAACCTGCAGGACAAGCACAGTCTTTAGAATCCAGCTAAAACTGGACTTACTCATCAGCACTGGGAATAAATTATTATTATTATTATTATTGCTATGAGTATTATTTATTAAATTTGCAACAAAGCAAAAAGTGACATAAATTGAGGATGTAAGAATCCACTAAGCATATAATCAAAATCAATAGCATTTCCAGAGGATTTCTGTGCTTTTCAGTTCAGGGCATAAGTTCAGGCCCTATGCTTAGCTTTCAATAACCTCTGACACAGAGGAGGTAAAAATTGAGGGATTTGACCTTCTAGGGCTGGATATGTGGAGTCAGTTTTCACCAGATTAAAGCAGGCTGCCAGTAAGTAACTAACTTCTTTTTAAACATTCAGAAATCACAGTATCATAGAATCAATTAGGTTGGAAAAGACCTCTGAGACCATTGAATCCAACTTATAACCAAATACCTCCATTTCAACTACTGCTGTGTCCAATCTTTTCTTAAACACCTGCAGGGTCAGTGACTCCACCATCTCCAGATAATTACTGTAGATTAGCCTGAACTGAGTCCCAATTTAAAATATTTTTGTTTCTTGAAAAATGGGTTCACTTCAAATTATGAGAAACACTTAATTTAAAGCTTCCTATGCTCCAGAGTTTTGTTTGTTTCAGTTAAATTTTCAAACTACCAGCAATGTATGATCAGTGGAAAATAGAAGCCACTCCTGTAACGTGAAATAAAAATGCTGGTGGAGTAAAAGAAGTCAGCCTGATAATTGCCCATCGTGGCATTTTAACTTTTCTTAACCTTTAACTTTTCTATTTAGGATTGAAAAATTACAGTCTGATGGTCTGATAATTTTTTTTTCCTCCTGATTTTCCACCTGCTCTAAAATGTAAACAAATCAAAACACGGATGCTCTTTTGGGATGAGTATTTACTACCACACCAACACTGAGCTGAGCTCCAGCGCATCACAAGTGTGGCACCATTTATTCAGAAACGCTTTGAAAAATTGCATCCTCCAGGTTTTCTGCATAAACAGGAGGGATCTGCTTGTTTTATAACTGAGCTGAGTCCTGTGAAGCACAAGCCATGCTCCTGAACTATCAATTCAATCAAGGGATTCATTTAGAGCCAAGAAGCTTTAAGGCTGTCTACTTGACAGGAGGCATATTTTATAATCTTTCACTTCTCCCATTGTGTAGGAAGCAATTCTTCACTGGTAGTTTAACCTTCATCTACAAAGAACAATTGTTCTCTTCATGAAGTCTGTACTGTTTTCACTTCAGGACTACACTGAAGAAATTATTAATGGCAGAAGTTACAGGAAGAAAAGTGTTCTTATAGCAAGCACTGCCAGTTAAATGCAGACAAATATTGGTTTAAAGGTATATAATTCCTAACATCTGGGAGGGTTTATTTTTTTTTTTTGGTTGGTTGGTTTTGTTTTGCTGTTTTACTTTTCCATTTCCTGCTTCTCTTTTTTGACATGCAAATATCTTAAAAACCTCTTCCATTTAGTTGGCCAGACCTACATAACAACATTCAACCAGAAAATGCACATCCAATCTGTGTGTATTGCAGTATTTCTGAAAGAAAAGAAAAAGGACTAATATCTTATTTCAGGACCTGCTCATTAGAGGTAGGAGGTGGTAGTAGAAGAAGGATTAAATATATATTCTACAAGATTCATAGGGTCACAGGCTAAGAAATTGCAAGACCAATGTAGAAATAGTGTCCCAAATCCCAGGCCTCCTTATTCCAGAAAAATATATTTCTGAAGGAGATTTTAAATGAAATTCTATTTTCTCAGCCTCTGCTGTTTGGAACCAGGGTGTCCTTCCAGGGCTCAGCCAGTTTCAAGGAATTTGGCATTATTTTGGCCACTCTTGTCCCTGTGAATCCTTTTTTAACTGAGTCTTCTTCTACACAGGCTCCCCCATGACTGAGTTGCTTTGCAAAGAGTGCACAATATTTTTACCACATCCTCCTTCAGCCACTTATAGGCAGATTCACTGCCTTACTCCAAAACTAGGATGAGCTGTGTATTTAATAGATCAGAATTTAGACCTGTGATTCCCATTTTCATACAAACATCTCAGTCCTGGTTTCAGGTTAACAAAAGCAGCAGTGAAATGAAGATTCTCCAAGGGCTGGAGCATTTCCCCTGGGAAGACAAGCTGAGAGTTGTGGTTGTTCAGCCTGGAGAGGAAAAGGCTCCAGGGAAACCTTCCAGCACCTTCCAGTGCCTAAAGGGACTCCAAGAGAGCTGGAGAAGGATTCAGATAAGGGCCTGGAGTGACAGGACAAGGGGGAATGGCTTCCCACTCCACATCTTGATGACATTAGTAGAAATCTTTATGGCAAGATCAATTTCATTAGAATTAAAATCAGTTTAAAATATGATAACTCATTTCAGTAAAAAATAAATAAACTAGAATAGAGTCTGGCTTTGTTCTGTTACTTTGAGGGCTGTGTGAGAACTAAGAAATGGGAATATAAGAAATGTTAAGTGCATGTACCAGGACTTTACAAATAATAATAATAGTAATAAAGTCTGGTTTAAAATGTCTGAAAACTTGAAATTGGACATTATTTCTATAAAAATAAGGCAATGGCTAAACAGAACCAGTACAAACTTTAGAGGACCACACTTATACAAATAAGTGAACACAGCCAAAAGAAAATTAGTCTATATATCTATCAAAACAAATAAAGGACAAGTGGAACAGATAAGGACTCCTTTTAGCAGAGGATTTTGCCAATTACAGAACTAACCAGCCACTGCTGAATCACATCCACGCTTGGATGAAAGATCACTATCACAAATCAAGCTCTGTGGAGGAGCCACAAATAACTCTGCTCAATTCATCAGTTATTTCACATGAGCTAAGCTCAACCCTCCATTCTCCTCGTAGCCCCCAGACAAATTCACTGTTTATGGGGAACAGAGGCAGCACTGTAGTTTTTCCACTGGGTCCCACCCTGCTTGTTTTACCTAACATCCCCTTTTCAGAAAGAATTATCTGATGAAATGAGTACATTAGACTCCTGTTTCTGTGTTTATTCCCTTTTTGCTCTGTTTATATGTTTCCAAATACAGATTATAAATTGCAGCTTAAGACTTCCTGTCATATTTGTGGGAGTCCTTTCTGCTAAACTGCTTTACTGCACAGACAAGGCACTGAAGGCATTTTTCTCATAGGTGTTGAGTTTTAAGGTACTTAAGATTACTGGAGTACTCAAAAGTCATGGAGTCCCTCTGAGGCAAAAGAAGGTTCCCTGCAGACTCATTATTGGGATTGTGAAGCTCTGGAATTAATGCAGAGTTCTCCTGAGACCTGTGGTGCTTTTTATTTAACACCTCCCTCTCTGAACATGATGAAAATATGTGAAATGCATTGACCCATTTTTTATGAAAATATCTGACCATGAAGATATTTTACATAGAATGGAACTGCAGAGATGCTGTCCTTCAGGACAGCAATTAATACCTGTGTGAAAATCTGAATTTTCACAGTTTTCAAGAGAGTGGTTTTGGTCCTTTCAGTATGAGCCAAAGATGCCACCAGTGTCCATTCTGCTCCTGCAGGTTTTTCTCCTGGCTTCTCTGCACTCAGACTGAATCATCCACTTTCCTGTGAGACCACATGCTCTATCCATGCCACAATCAATGCCCATATTTATCAGTACCCATAATATTTAGGATAACACTATGCCAAGAAATATTAGATTATTAGAAAGACCTGCCTGGAAGTTGAGGAATGAGGATACGAAAGCATGAGAGGAATTTCCAGAAAATACTAAGCTGAAAAATGTGGGCAAGGATAGGCAGGTATTTAATCCAGGCTGAAAAGCATTTATACTTGTTAATTAAGCCCATTGAGGGCATGAGTCAGCTTCATTTTGATCCAATTGTGTCCTCCTGGGAATACGACTGGCTCCAAAAAAATCTGTCTCTGAGAGTCCTGTCACAATTATAAGATAGGGGCTAATGCTGATGATACAGTTAGTCTGACAGATTGAAACAACTTCAGTTAATTATGATCTTAAAATCCCTAGAGAAAAATTCTAAATGTCTCACTCTGTGTTTTCCCAGGGAATCCTGGGATGTATTCCTTCGTTAATTTTTTCTTACTTGTAAAAGGAATCTTTCCCTGCTAGTTCTATTAAATGACCTGTCAGAGGGAATAATGAGATGAGTATTCTGTGATTAGTTTGCTCATTTTGCTGTGTGACCTAAACTGTGGTTTGAGTTTTAATTGCATCGTCATGCAAAGACTTAAAACTCAAATTATTAGGCACTTAAAAAAAAAAAAATTAAAAAGGGAAAGAGGATAAAAACACACATATGAAGTTAAACTAATCTGTGGACATAACCTTTGAAGGGTTTGGTTGAGAGACATTGCCATATAAGCAATAGCTCCAGAAATGTCTCAGCTATGAGGAAAATCAACTCTCTCCTAGAAAAAACAGCACAGGAGATAAAGTATTACCCACAACACTGCATGGAGCCCACTGAAGTTAATTCTGGGCGCCTGCCATGTGGACCTTTACCTCTGAAATACTGCTTTAGGTTGCATTTCTAAACAATGGAATAAAGAATGTCTTTTAATACTTGCTAAAATGGACAAATAAAGCTGGATATCAAACTCCCACTGCCTTTTCTTCATTGGCTGCAAACAGCAACTCGAGAAGCTGCTGAGATGCCACTCTGGATGTCTGAAACAGAAAGAAAGGTGAGAAGTCTTTAAACAAGGTTAAAGTCCTCCAGAGGAAATATTACCCACTGTCATCCCCTTATTTTCCTTTCTTTGAGGACTTTTAGAACAGATCTTTACACATCAAAAAGACAAGAGCTAAGATGCCCTGGAAGAAGAAAAAAACCTCTCCCAGTCTGACACCACTGAACACCTGGTGAAAGTCTGCACCACTGCTCCCAGCTTTGCTGCTGGCAGAAAAAGCTTTGGGTCTGTGTCTTGCCCTCACCTTGCAGCCAGGAAAGCCATGAAGATTAATTGAGTCAGTCAAGCACTGTGATACCAATTCGCTGTTTAATTGACTTGATCCCATTCTCAGCACTGTTGGAATTCAGATGTGTACATTTCATCTCTTGCCAGGTACAGTATTTTTTTCACCTCCTAGAAAATATAGGATTTGTTTTCAATATCTAGCCAGTTTCCAGTATTTACCATGGATCACCCTACCTTTTCTTACTGTGCTGAGATCCAAGTCCAGAACAGGCAACGTGTTTATGTCTTGGTGCACATACATGAATTTCTGTATTTACTATGTCAATAATGATTCACAAGTGCTCTTAGCAGTGCTCTGTGGAGATTCATCACAATATGTCACACAGTAAGGAAATGCTCATTAAAACAGCAAGAGAAAATACTAAACTTGACTCCTAGTGGCAAGAATTTTGGAGAGAGTATCGTTGTTTTGGCCAAAAACATATCAGTAGTAAAGACACAATCTGTTCTCATCCTGCAGTCCAGGCAAAATGAAACTGCTGAAGAAGTTTATTCTTCAATTTTCAGTGACATTCAGGATGATTTGGACTACATTCATGTTTTCTATATGTTCTATTTCTATCATCTAAATCCCTAAACTTGGTAATTACTTTACCTGTGACAAACCCGTGACCTAAAAAATTATTAAACTTTTGATTTTCCAAACACATGAAGTAAAAAAATTTGATTCACAGTTTAAATTCAAATTTAGCTTGCATTATAGCTGAAGAGTCATTGCAGAACTGAAGAAAAGGAAAAATAATCCCTTCTGAACTCACTACTTTACATCATGCCACTGCATTTCTTAGTCATGTTCACCTTGTCTCTGCCAGTGAGCCAAAGCATCTTCCACACAGGGAGTTTGTTATGTGGTTTAACAAACCAAATGGGTTTTTTCTTCAAAAATCAAGGAAATACAGGGATTTGATGATTATCACAGCACAGTTTATGTGCATTACGTTGCTGTCAGCTACCACTAGAATATATGGAGCTCCTTTTACTGGGATTTGTCCTCCTTCAAGGCACAAACTGAGGAGTATCACAGAATGGTATTTCCTTGTTCCATATTCAATTGTAAAGAAAATCCTGGCTTTATTTAGGTGCTGTGAGCAAAAGAGATATAAAATAGATGCAATTAAGTAGATAATTACAACAACAGCTTGTAAGGGAATTTGTAGAACACGTTCCCCTGGCTGGCTGGCAGAACTGTATGGGAAACTGTGGAAAGAAATTTGCCAAAACCTGAGGTACCTCCAGAAGAAAAAGTTGTTCTCAAAAATCAAGGTTTGCAGACTTTCAGAGGTATAAAGCACCCTAAAACTCTCCTTCCACAAAAATGAAAATTCCTTTAAATTATTACTTTACTTTTGCTTTTTGTCTCATGGAAATGAGAGCAACTCCATTCTAGTAAGATAAGAATGATTAACATTTTTTTAGAAATTAAGACAAAATAGGTGTAAGGAATCATCAATTTGAATTTGGCTTTCTTAATCCATGTCAAACACTGCCTTCAAAATTGGCTGTCTTGACTAATTTGGTTTTACTGGAGACCGTAAATAAATGTCTGTAAGAAAAGATGCTCAAAACTCTAGAAATGAAGTCAAACTGACCTAGAAAAAACTTTGGGGGGAAAAAAAGGTCAGTCTTGACTGTTGATGGATCTCCTTCTTTGTAATTGTTTCTGAGGATCTTATCCATCAGTCTTCTCTGAGAACATTATGGGGGAAAATGGAAGGCACTTCATCACCACAGCCTCCATTCTAGTGCAGATGATCCATTTCATGTGCCATAACAGAATCCGAAAATGGATTACAGCTTAGGAAAATACAGAGGGAAAGAAGGCTAACCTTCAATTACCATAATTAGACTACAAAAGAAAAATAGATCTAGGTTTTTTTTTTTTTTAAAGTGCTTGTATTTCATTTTGTGAATATTTACAAAAACTCAAACCAAACCAAACCAACAAAAAACGTCCAAACCATAAGTACCTGAAATAATTCATATTGCTGTCTCTGTAATATCTTGTCCTAAAATCCTATTTAGGTCAGAATCACCTGGTTATTGAAACCACTCTTTTGCAAGGAACCAAACATCCAGGCAATGCCAACACTACATGTTCAGAATAAGAATAATCTGGAAGAAGTCAAATAAGACTAACATGTTCAAAACTTTTCCATAACTTAAAACCCCACTGAATTAGGAGCAGAGTTGCCTGCATGTTGGAAGATCAGACTTCAGAGCAGAGTTAGGGACTTTTTTTCTCTAAATTTAACCATTTCTGCTGACTGACCTGTTGTTACCAGGCTGAGAACTCCCTGTCCATGTAAACAGTGCTGTGCTCTCATGGCCAATGTCACGGGAGTAGCACATATAGGACACGCGTCCTCCACCAAATTTCTCATATCTCTCATTCTGAGCAGGTCCAATGTTACCAATATAAGAACTTTCATTATGTCCTAAGCATATTATCAAATTTCTCATTGTTTTCCACAGTATCCTTCCCTCACTTTACCAAGATATCTCTTTGCTATGAAATTTCATCACTTGTTAATGGGCTGAAAACATTTCCGAAGCTGAAAAAAATATACCCCAAATTTAGTCCAGTTTTGCTTTTGCAGGTAAAATAACTAGATTAATAACAATCACTTGCTCTGTCTTACATGCCCACTTTGTATTGTAATTTTTTTTGGCAGAGGATCTCTTTTTCTTATTGTGAACAGTAAAGTTTCCCTTATTTTTCTGCACTCATACAAAGCAAAAAATAACTCCACTAAAGTCAATGCCTGTAAAACGGCAGATGGCAACAATCAAATGTGGAAAAACATCTTCTGCTCTTTGCAGGAACGTTCAGTACCTGGCAGGTACTTCCCAAATATCCAAAAGGGAGAATTTAATTTCCTCATCTCCTGCCCATGGCAGGGTATTTCTACGTGTACAAATAGGAAGCATTTCACAAGCAGAGGTTCAGAAGTATGTCAGCAATTCAGTGTATCAGTATTCGTTCTTTTGTTGTGCTTCAGAATTAAAACAGGGATTTCCCCATGGCAGGGGATTTGGAATAAGATGATCTTTAAGGTCCCTTCCAACTCAGAACATTCAACAATTCTGTGTTTAGAATAGCACTAAAACAGGCAAGAGCTGGGAAAGGTGAGCAAACAGGTAACACTTGGGTCCATTTTGGGTGAAGTTCTTGTAACCAGTGAGAGAAATGAATCCTCCTGAGAATTTTTGTACAGATAAAAGGGACAATCAAGGCATGAAGAAAGTGTTTGGCAGTGGTGAAAAAGTTAGAAAGACCAGGTAAACTACTGAAAAACAGAGGAAAACAACACTATGACACCCCAGATATGGCTTGCGAAATATAAAATTTCTCCCAGATTTAGCACATGTATACTCAGTTCCAAGAGCTCAGAATTTCCTGTGTGAAATGGGGTGATTCACATAATCTATCTGTATCGAAGTTTTGCATCTGTAAAATGAAAAAAGAAAGGATGAGAGCCAAAACAATTTAGGTCATATGAAAGCAAAAATTGTATCTTGCAAGATGTATGTGGTAATCTTAGTAATCCCTCTAATCTACTCAGTGGCTTTGGCTGAAATATCTCCTTAGTGTTACACAACATACTTTAAAACAGTTGTGAACAGCTGGAAGGAGGCCAGAGAAGGAAAGCAAAAATGATCCTGGAGATCTAGAAAATAGCACTCACAGGACACTGAAGAAAATGTGATTTTTAGAGCTTGGGAAAAGAGGGAGAACAAAACCCAAGAGGAACAAGTTAACTGTAAGAATTTATAAAGGCAACTGCAGGGAGAAAAAAGAAAAAAAGAAGAAATAAAGTGTTCTCCATAGTGGACAGGGCAAGCAATAATGGTCGAATATCAGAAGAAGATCTGGAAATTTTGATAAAATTTCTATTGTTACAGTTACTGAAGCACAAGGAAATGTTGTATGAATTAACTGCAAAATCTGCATTAAAGGAAAATGTTATCAACAGTTTGACAGACACTGGCCAGGAATGGTATGTTTGGGGCCTGTCAGTGACATTAGTACGACTAAAGTTAAATATTTATGTATTAAAAAAATAAAGTTGCAGATCATAATCAAGCATTCATGATCCCAGTGTTTCATGCCAACACAATGTCTGCAGTATGTCAGGAAATGTCAGTCTACTGAAGTTTCATAGAATAAAAGACAAAAGTGTCCTTCATTTCATTTCATTTCATTTCATTTCCATTTACTTTATCAATGGAAATTAATCTAATTTTCCTACAGAACTACTTCCTTCTTTAATATGTTTTGAATGCATAGCCATTAGTGAAGGAGATGCTTCATTAAAATCTGCCTATTTTGTTTTAGAGTAAAACTCATAAAATTTGCAAGATTTCATTTAATCAGTAAGTTGGAAATTAACGTCAGCACTGCTTTCTTCCCCTTGTTATTAAGAGAATTGGACTGTTTGTGATTTCTTTTCTATTTAAATTTAATCTGGAGACATCTTCAGAAAAACCATCAGTATTTTCAATAAATGAAAGTGCTTTGAATTTCAGAGGTGAATCTTGCAAATAGTAGGCCATTATGGTCACGACACTTTTTATTTCCTTTGAGAGATGAGTCTACACAGCACAGGGATTTAAATTATAAATCATGGATTGCACAGCAGAAAAAACAAATTCTGATAAATTGGATTGCTAACACACTTTTGAACCCCTTTTTGTTTGTGAAAGGTGTAAGTATTCAGCTATATCCTGCTTGTGCACGTAGGAATCAGAATATCTATGAAAAGAAACATAAAGTCAACAGGACCTTGAGAAGGTCCAGGCAAAATAATCTTTCAGAAATATCTCCTCTTCACTGCAAGGCAGCTCTGTGCTCAGTCTAGCTCCAATTTTTTTATTTCAGTGCTGAGAATTGTTTCTTTATGTGCAGTCAGCCAGTGTCAGTGGAAGCAGTGAGTTTTCCCTGGGCTGATGGTGATGTACCAAGTGCATTCAAGGAGGCACTCCCTTCCTTCCTGAGGGATCCAGCATTTTTCCATTGCCTAAGGTATGACTGATATTGACAGTCTCCCCTCAGGATCACAGCTCTTTTATTTCTAAAATTGTATTACCAAAAATTGTATTGCCAAAATTTCTCAGCTTCTCTATTTCTTTAATTCTATTTATTCTTATTTCAGACTGCATATTAGTTGCAATAGTCAAAGTATCCAGGATCTAGAAAAAGACCCTAGAACAGTTCTTGGTTTTCTGTCTTCTTCTCCATCATGGGAACAGAGAGGGTCTCATGACACCTCCACATCCAGATCACAAAGAGTTAAGGGAAAACAGAATCACAGAGTCACAGAATATCCTGAGTTGGAAGGGACCCACAAGGACCATCAAGTCCAAATCCTGGCCCTGCACAGAACAACCTAAAGAGCCCCACCCTGTGCCCCAGAGCATTGTCCAAACACTCCTGGAGCTCTGCCAGGCTGGTGCTGTGACCACTGCCCTGGGGAGCCTGTCCAGGGCCCAGCCACTCTCTGGGGGAAGAACCATTTCCTAATAAACAACCTCTTGCTAAGAAAAATCATTTCAAAGACTCCAGAACAGTGATAAAAGCTGAACCACAGCTGAAGCTAAGACCTTTCAGCAGTCTCAGAATTCTGTGCAGTTTTTCTGGGGTCTGTAGATGTTTCTGTGCTGTTTGGCAAGGAACTGTCAGTGTTGCCTGGGTCTGCTGCCAGGAGGCATGGCTGAGCTGATGTCCATTTGGCTAAAACCTCTTTCCCTCTCTGAAAACAAGAAAACCAAATCCCTTCAGGGAAGTGTGTTCATGTTGCACACGGGAATTTTGTTCTATACCAAGCATTTCCAAAATAGGTTTATTGTCATGGGCCAAAATCTTGCCCCTGGGTGTGGACAAACCCTTCTCCAGGCCCCATTTTTCTTACTGAAATAACTAAGAATTTCTGTCCTGAGCTTGTCTGAGTTGTCCTTTCTTTGATTATTTAGATGATGATAACTTATGACAGCATTTTTTACACAGTCACAGAGTAAATAATAACAACTTGGAAAATAACAATGAGTTATACTGCCCATAATTGTCAAATTACATTCATTCAGATATCTCCATAATGTCCAGCTTTGTCAGTGCTGCAGATCAAATGGCCTGACATCTATTAGAAGCCAGGTTATACAGAATAATTTCTTAGGACACTTAGAGTAAGGCTTTGGTCATATGGAAGGTTTCAGTGAAACACAGAGAAAGGAACTGAAGATGTGAATAGTCATAGGGGTGCCTGCACTGGTCATCAATAAAACATCTTAGGATTCCTCTTAAAAAGGGGTTACCCATTTACTATCCCCAAATAGCTCCAAATATCCATCTTGGAACGCATACTTTGTCCTCTGGGCTAGAATATAATCAAATATAATCTTATATTTCTTTAGTGTTCCTGTTTGTACTTCCTAGATACATTTGAATATGAGACTTCTATGAAGTCAGACTGCCCAAGACCTGGATAAACTAAATAAACCATTACACATTTCAAAAGCAAATTGTCTGACCACAGAACCTCAACCATACCATTGGCCTTACTGATGGGATTCATCTATTTTCTTCTGTACCTTTAATTTTTAACAGATTTTGGACAGGAATAGATCACGCTATTTCTGGCTTGTTTGCACTTAGATTAAGTGTTTGAATTGAGGTACCTTTGAAAGAAAAAATGATGTTGTCTGAAATAGCCCTTGGGCTTTTTGAGTAAAACACTGCTATAGACAAATCACAGCCAGGATTGCTCCATCAGCCAGAGAGATTTTCCCTCATGGTGCGAGGTGTGACCAACAGGCTATCTGGGCACTTAAACTTTAATTTTCCTGTCACAGACAAACAAGAGAAACTCAATATTTAGCCTTGAAATAGATAAAATAGCTATTCAGTATAGAAAAGGCTGCTGTTGCAAACCAGAGATTTAAAATGTAAATTTTACCCGACCTCTCAGACCTATCATCTGACTGGGGAGAAAGGAAGTCCAATGCATTAACTTATGTAGAAGTGCAGTATGGAAAAGTATGGAAAAGAAAAGTATGGAATGATTTTTTTTTCTACCTACTTTTTTTTAGCATTATTTGTTATTCATATCAATAGAAAATCATGAAATTAATACACATATAGATTTTAATTAATACAGGAAATATATTTATTCAATATTTTAACATACTGTTCTCACTGTCTGACATAGGATCTCTTCTGCAAATTCCACGAGTGGCTGCCCATTATTTGTTTTGAATCTCATGCTCTTCAAAGTGTGTCTTTGCAGTCCCTCAGCTATCTAGACCAGACCAATAGTAATAATTAATTACTATTCAATAAGTTATCATGTCTCAGCTGAGCTATGGCAACCTGCTGTGATGGTGCTCTGGCATCTTGTAACAAGAAATAATGTATATTATCTCCTATTTGTCATGGCCTAAGAATATATGTACACACAATCATTTATCACAGGCCTGCTGATGAATGGTAACTCGTTAAATAGCTGTAATTTGAGTGGTACCTCATTAAAGAGCTGTAACTCTAAGTCTACTTTCTATCTCATTTTTATGTTTGTGAAATAAGCATTTTGTGTCTTGTGATTGTAGTTCACCACTATGGGACCTCTCAGGTACACAGTGGGATTTGTGTTACAGGCTCTGTGTTACAAGGATGAACCCTCCAAAAAACAAAAACAAAAACAAAAACAAAAACAAAAAGAAAAAGAAAAACAAAAACAAAAACAAAAACAAAAACAAAAATAAATTAGGGGGATTTCTGCTTCATAAAACTAAAATAAATTGAACTAAGTTTCACCATAAACTATTAAGTCTTGATCTAAGATGTGGGGACTGTGAGAAGGAACTTTGATGGAGGGAAGAGGGAGGGGTGAAAACATGAAACTGGAAAGTTCCAAATCAATTGGTGACCTGATTATATTCAGAGATAAGAGAATTTGCTGACCTGAAAATGGACGTACGTAAAAGTGAAGATTCATAATCCACAACTGCACCAAGAAAGAAATTCCTGTAATGGAATTTGTAAAACAAATAAGGTAAATTATCTGTAAAACAAATAACTTACTTTGAAACCTTGCATATGGTTACACATGAATGTGTGTGTATACACATAAATAGGAGAATCCCATTCAGAGGATGCAATCCATATCCCTGCCAAAAAACCACAAAGAACCCAAACCACACAAAAGCCAACATGAAACCCACAAAAAACCCAAACAAATAATAAACAAAAAACCCCTAAACAAATATCAAAAACAACAAACAACTACCAACCAACCAACCAAAAAACAAAACAAAAACCCAAGCAACTATGAAGTCTTTCTTCAAATATGGGAACAAGTGTGAATTTGAGGTACAACATAAAGTAGAGGGCATTGCTGGAGGAATGATACCCAATAAGACTCTTTCTTTTTTACGAAGGCATGATCCTGCACTGCTCTCACTTATTATTAGCTTTTTTATTTGCTTAGTACAAAGCAATTTGCATTAAGAGCCTATTTTCCCCTTTTCTGTGTTGTTTGTTTTCCAAATGAATTTATGTCCACAGAGAGAGGCATGAGAAGCCATGGATTTTGCCACAGAGCATAGCAACGTATTGGCAAATTCACTTTTTGGTTTCCTACTGATTTGCCAGACGTAAAAAGATCATTTAGTACCGTGCACATTCAGTTCCCATCACCTTGGGTCCCAATGGGGCAGGTCAGTAAAATGCCAGCAGGGCTGCCAGTTAGTGCTGAACATGCTGCTTACGTTTTTTGGGGGGAGTGTTGTGGATCTGTTGTTGTCAGGTTTAATTCTCAAGTCAAAAGTCCCACTGCTGCCATGCTCTTTGCAGGCTGTCTCACTGATTTTCCTCTGGCTGGCCTGCTGTCTTCTCCTGGTTCCTTGGTGTTTCTGTCTCTTGTGAAACCAAGAACGGCTCTAGATATATGCAAATTTCTTGCAAATCAGATGCCAGCTCTGATTGGGCAGACAGGTTATGGGCATGTGGGGATGCCAAATGCACCTGGGATTGTTGTGTCACTATAAGGCATGTAAATAAACCCTCTTCCTCCTCCCAAAATGCCAATTTCCACACAAACCATGGATCAAAACAGTGCCAGAGATGAGCAATTAAAGCACATCTACAGTCATGTTCCAATGTCAGGAGTATTCCCAAAGATTCCTTAATTCATTTTTATAAGTGCTAATAAAGTGTCTGCCAGCCATATGGGATTCCAGAGTTTTGATAATAAAGTGATTTGCATAAAATAATAATAAAATAATATGTCCAAGTGCTCATAAGTAGATTTGGGATCTAAGCTTTTTCAGCTTCTGATCAAAGGCTCTGACTACTGAGCTGTTCAGGAAATGAGGGCTGCCTGTAGCTGTCTTCAAAAAGTTTATTTTCCTAAATTAAAAGCTGTGGATCCCAGTTAGAGAGTAACATCTTCTTCCAGCCCAGAAAAAAGACAGCCTAAAACAGAGACTCCAGCCGAAAGGCTTGGTGCCCGAAGATTTTTTCCATAACCATGGGGGCCATACAGCCAATGCAGGACACAAATCTCCACCCAGAACCAGGATGTCCCTTTGCCTTCAGGAAGGGAGCTCAGGATGACCAATTTCCTCAGCTGAATCTCAGTTAAATATTGAAACTTAGCTGCAATGATTCTTTCTTCTATGGATCAGGGTCACAGGAAAAAAACAAGCAACACCTGCATGTATGAATTCAAACAAATCAGGATCAAAGCTGTTTATTGATTGCTTAACAACACATAATTAAAAGGCAATAAGTAAATTCTGCATCTCGCATAAATATCAGCAGTACAGCAGATAAAACACAAACCTTGTCCAATTCCAACAGAATATTGATGGATCTCTATAAATTTCTAAACAGTGAGAAGGTCCCCTGGGATCACATCTGTACCTTAAACAGAAAAATAAATACTGTATGCACAAGACTCTTATTTGGTATCTTGGTCTTATATTGTTTACACACTTGGGCCATGACAGAAGGAGAAGAAATTAGTCCCAACTATTTTCAGTGAAAAAACTGAATGAAGAAAATCAAGGTCTTTAACAATTTTATTGATATTTTTCCCTGTACATAAAGGTTTATTTTTTTAGTTTCTTCTGAGTAAAAATATAAAAATTTCTATATAAACAGATTCCATTTTAGGTTGATGCTTTATTATTTGTACAATTTCCAGACAATGCTTGCCATGGATAATTAGGTGGTCCTCTTATATTATTTTAGGAAAAGCAATTAGTACTTCCAGTTCTTATTTTAAATTAAATGTGGCCATGTATGCACGTGGTTATACATGAATGTGTGTGTGTATACACATAAACAGGAGAATCCCATTCAGAGGATGAGATCCATTTCCCTGCCAAAAAACCACAAACAAATCAAAAAACCCAAACCACAACAACAAAAAAACCCAAAACAACAAAACAACACAAACCCCACAAAAACCCCAAACAAACTAATAAACAAAACCCCCCAAACTAATAATAAAAAACAACAAACAACAACAAAAACACACACCAAAAAAAAAAAATCCCACACAAAACAAAACAAACCTCCAAGCAACTATGGAGTCTTTCTTCAAATATGTGAACAAGTGTGAATTTGAGGTACAACACAAAATAGATGGCATTGCTGGAGGAAAAGAAATAAGTAATAAACAGGCAGAACCAGAGTATCAGAAGGGACTACTAGGAAACAGTGCTGTCTTCTTTCAAGTGCCCAAAGTCCCTGCCAGTTTAAAAGAAAACAAATGAAACAAGTACAAACCCTAAACCACTTTACCCTGCTCTAGTTCCCCAGGCAAAACCAGGAAAATGTCAGGACTAAAGGAGGAGATGAACCCATACTCATGACCAGGAGGTTTTCAAGCCAGAAGGCAGAAAAGGATCCCTTTGTGGCTGAAGAAGCAGAATAAATCTCACACACTTCAACCTTGAGAGCTTTGAGTTTGCTGTTTCTGAATTCAAGAGGCTTTAAACACACAAAAACCCAACACTTTGTTTGTCATGATTTTATTTGTCTCTGTTTGAAACTGAAGATGAAACCAGTTTCATTAATCCAAATTGTCAGGTTTTGCTGTCTATGATTTGTTTACCAGAACCAAGGGTAGTGTTCCATTGTTTGGGACTAAGACTTTTCCCCAAGTCTCTAATAAATAAGATTTTTCTACTTCTTATACCCAAAACCCTAAAGGGAGGTGTTGTTGTTGGTGTTTTTTTTTTTTTTTTTTTTTTTTTTAATTTTATTACAATTGTTATTATGCATGCCTCAGATGAGAAACCAGCTAAGTGGGTAGTCTCCAGAGGCCAAAACATGCTGAAGTTGAGAGCAGTGAAATCCCTGATGTTCTGGGCTACAAACTCAGCCCCTTTGCCTTGCAGAGGGCACAGATTCATTTTTCCCATCCAGCAGCACGGAGTAGTCATCACCACTGTGCTCCCATTTCACCAGTGGATATGACTGGCAATAATTCACCATAAAGTAGGTACAATGTTGGATTTGGAACGAGCATGCAAATTTACTATATTATTTGGGGTATGTTCAAGCAGCTACTCATTCCCTCTAAAACCAGTGCCTAGTTAAAAACATCCATTAAGGAAGGCAGCCTGAAGATTCTCAGTTTTGGGCAGATTTTTCCTGTGAGAGTTAAGCAGGAAGGATAAGAAACCTCCCAAGCCCCCAGCTTTTCTTGCTCATACAAGATGTATTTGAGAGGCAATGGAAAATTTCATGTCTAACACAAATGCTTGAGTGTTAGAGCTTAATTTTGAAGTTTTAGATATTTTTAGATATTTTGAGATAGTTTAAGTTTTAAATATTGTTATTCACTTATTAATTGTGAAGATACCAAGTGAGCTTTTGATTTAGGTGGACACACAGGGGCAGTTTAGGCCACTGAATAATCATTGGAGAGGCCAGAAAGTTACTGTACATTTTTGTTTTCTGAAATTTACTGGTTCAGACAGATTATTTTCCATTTCCAGAAATAGCAAATATTCCCAAAACCAACACATGTTGTTCACCAGTGGTCCCTGCACTCCTGCCTGTAGGCTGGGAATGTTGGCAAATGCTGGACATGCACAGAGATCTCTGAGGAGGGAATTTATGTCCTTCAGCCCTGCCAAATGAAAACCCAACTGGAACAGCAAATGCCTTTTAGAGCAAAGGGAATCACAGCCAACATTTCCCTACAGAACTGCTGACTTCATTCCTCTGAGTCACGGAAAAAAAAAGAACTTTCTTGTGGCTAAAAGCCATTTATTTTCCTGGGGCCTACCACTACCAGACCACTCGGGGATGGGGAGAAGGCTGCATTCAGATGGAAAACTACAGAGGCAGCTTAGATGTTGTCTTGGGTTTGCAATTGAAGATGTAACCAAAAGAATGTATTCTATCACTATATATATATATATATATTTATATATATATAGTAGATATACTATATATATTTATAGTAGAGTTTATTGATTTAGATATGATGCAGATAGTAATAGAATACTGTAGACCCAATATTTTTTGAGCCTGAGAATTGCTGAGCTCTTTCCAAGGGAAACTTTTCAACAGTTTTTCTTTTTTCCCAAAACAACCTTGTGTAAACAATATTCCTGTCCCATAACAACAGGTGTTGTTTGCTATTTCTGTCACTCAGCCAATGGGAGAGGTGTCAGTCCTATGGATCAATAACTTGTCTTCTTAGCACAGCATGTTATAAAAGGGCTGAAGGAATTGTAAATAAAGGCTTCTGATTTCTACTGCCTTCTGACTGGAGTCAAGCATCTTTATTTCATGTCCTGTTGCAACAGAATAACATCTATCCAAATCAGTAAACTCTACTCTCTCTCTCTCTCTCTCTCTCTCTCTCTCTCTTTTTATATATATATATATATATATAAATGATTTTGGTTACATCGTCCATTGCAAACCCAAGACAGATGGAAGCTGGAGAGTGATGATGCACATCTCAAAACCTGCTGCTGGAGAATTATTCTTTCAGGCAAGATATCAGTGAAATATTTGAGATGATTTGCCTGGTGGTAGCAGTAATTATACCCACAGGACTGGAGTGACTCATTCCCATGGCACCCAGCCAACCTCTCTTAAGGCTGCAGGGAATCTAAAGGTCACCCAATTTTCAATTAATTAGTTTATGGGGGCTGACACTTTTTTTGTGGCTTCCCTGAACTGTTAGGAGGCTTTACTTTCCTGGTTTTGCTACCTTTGTTTTTTTATTGTGGGGTTTTGGTTTATTTTTATTTGGTGGCTTGTTGGAGGTTTTTGGGTTTGGCTTGTTTTTTTTTTTTTTTTTTTTTTTTTTTTTTTTTTTTTTTTTTTTTTTTTAAAATCCAGATGCACCCTTCCTCTGTATTGTACCAGGGTTTTCCTTTTCATTAGGAACAAAAATGCTACGTTTGAGTATCCTTATCTATGTACAGATGCATATACTTTATCTCCCATTCCCAGAAATCCTAAATAGAGGTATTGATTTAAGAATTTCTTTCTGATACATCTTGATAAATCGAGGTACTTTCCTATTTCTTGACAAGGCGATTCCAAATGTCCCATATGTATGTGGGACATCATTCTGCTTGTTTTCATGGACTTCAGATTATTCAGAAAAGAGAAGCAATCAGTGTTTTGCATTTCTTCCAGATGGGAATCTGAAGAAACAAAATTACTTTCCTAAGGGGTGAGGAAAGGGGCAATTCCCATATGAAAATCATGATTTCTGTCTAAAAGACACTACATTGTATGGCACCTATCTCTGTCCCCAGTGTAAAAAATAAGTTTTGATAAATTGTTTCTAAACATTTCACTTTTGCATTACTGAAGGTGGATGTGAAAGCCATGTGCAATAAGCCAAGCAGGCAAATAAATAGATTTGAATCCTGGCTCCATAGAACCCCAGAGTTATTTAAAAGCAGTGTGGATGTGGCACTTGGGGACATGGTTTAGTGGTGACCTTTGCAATGCTGGGGTGAGTAGTTGGACTTGGTCACTTTAGAAGGCTTTTCCAACCTAAATGTTTCTATAATTTTATAGGAAAACTATAGGAAACATTGCTGAGAGATTATAATCAGGCAATAAGAAACACTGCTGGGCAGCTCTAACTAAAGGCTACTCGTTGCTGCACCTGAAATTGGGAATGAAATTAATTGCTGCAGAAAGAAACTTCCTAAATATTGCTCATTTTTATTTTGTTCGGCTTGAGAGAAGTCAGCTCCTAATTACTCGTCTGAAAATAAGCAATAACCTGTAAAAAAGGCTACAACTTTAATTCAGTTGGTCCAGTCTCTGACATATATGTTTATACTTTAATGAGGGGAATATTCTCCCCCCAGAAACCACTATGACAAAGCCAACACTAATGCAGCTGCCCTCATTCAAAGCCAGAATTATTACAGTGCGTTCAAAGTAATGTTAATACAGTTCCCTTCATTTCAGAGTCACAAAATGCAACACATAATAAGATGAACGTGTCCTTCCCTGCACTTGTCAAAGCATTGAAAGGAGCCCTCTCACCAGGAGGTTTCTCACTGAGGACCTTCCCTCCTGAGAACTCACCTCTTCATCAAACCTCCCTGAGAGAGCCAACTTCCAGTTCAATTAAAATAAAAGCTCTTGCTTCCCCCTCACACACTAATCTGTTATGGCACTAAGAGGATTTAAGAAGGTGTGAAGTAAATGGATTTTTATACTCTCACTGGAACAGCTCTAGCTGATTTTCAAATGTGATGTGATCATTGTTTTTAGTACTTCAGGGAAATGTTAAGAAGGGAGTTCTTCACTAATTTTAATCTAACAATAATAGAAATAATATCCAAGAATCAATATTGTTCTTACTAGATTAACCTTCATTGGCTACTGTTGTATTTCCCGGGTATTTGAATGTGCAAAATGTTTCAAATATTCTGTTTATTTAGGGAGAAGATTTGCTTCTCTTCTTTCTACTCATGGCTATTGACCCAGCCCCTGAATAAAAAATTCCACTTCCAATGCTATGACACATCAACTAAGAAAGGGGAAAAAAAGGTGAAAAAATAAATTACAGGGTTTTTGATTCTAAAGCAAAATATTTCATTAATGCTTTCCCCTCTCTGTAGAGGATGTTGCACCATTTAGATCAATTAAGGGGAGGTTTTGAAGGATATTACAGCTGCAGTTGCCCCATCAAAATAAAGGCTGATGCCACTGATGTTGTGAGTGTACATTTGTCACTGTGCAGCCACCCGTTAAAATAGCTTTTTAAAGCCTTTTAGATTGCATAAGTGTCTCTAACTAATGTGATAAGGAGTTCTGCCTTATCCAGATTAGCTCCAAATAAAAATAATTTAATTTTCCCACACATCTCTGGGGGCAAAGTTAATCTGTTAACCTCCAAACAGCTTTTTTCTCCTGTAAGTCCATTTTCTGTTTGCTCTGTGACAAGCATGAGAACAGCCTGTTTCAGGTATTTTTGGTCTTCCCCTCTGCATTGAAAGCAGGAAGCCAAATGTAAGTACCAATAGTGAGAAAGGCCACACTCCAGGGGTTCACAGTGATAAGGTTTTCCTGTAGAGAAAGCAAACAGGTAGATAATTACCTGAATATTCTCAAGTAGCTCAAATGTGCTCTGAACAGGGAAGTGTTTCTGCAGGAAGCAATCTCAGCATGGCTTTACTGTTGTAATAAGCAAACTGTACAATATACACAGTACAATGAGACAGAAGAAACAAAGCGATTGAATACAATATTTTAAATTCAAAAGAAAAGGATTTGTTTCTGCATGTGGTCCACTTGTAATATCAGCAATTCTGCTTGGCTCTTGCAGAGCTTTTTTCATCAAAATGTCTCAAAGAATATTATAAAAAAGATGTGATATCCCTTTCTGTTGAAAATTGAAATAGGACTTGTACGAGGGTACTCATCAGTCACTTTGATCAGGCAATAATAAAAACCAATTCTTGAAAATTGTCAGTGCTCTTGCCATTTGCCAAAGCTGCTTCTCTCTATTACCTACTCAGAAACCATCCAGGAACTACTTCATTGAAATAACTGTAATTACACCTCTGAAACACAGTGTGTGCAGAACTCATGGCCTCCTATCCTTAAAAGCAGGAGCCTTGTGCTATGCACACCCCTGTGGCCCAAAGAACAAAGGGACTGAGGGCATCCCAACAAGGCTTCCTACAGTTTCCCCTAAATAATGACTAGTAAGTACAGATTAGGGTCCATACTTGAAAAGGGGAGGTTGATTCTACCCTATAAACCAAATTTCTCCATAATTTATGCCCTATGCTCTTTAGTTAACTCTACTTTAAGCAAACTATTTACTCCACTGTAAGAGAATTTGATTGCTGGAAAATAAAAAAAAAACCAGACTGCATTTTACTGCAAAGTTAAATATCCACAGTATTGCTTAGCTGGATCACTCAATTCTTCTTAAAACTAAAACACACATTGAGAGCAAAGCCAATCAATTAGAGATAGCAACCAGCAAACCTGTCTAATCAGAAGTGAAGCCTTGCATTTCTCTCTTGGCATTTAGGAGATTGCTCTGCAACCCGCTCACTTAAATTGTATTCATCCTCTCTCATATCTGATGAGTTTATGTATGCAACAAGAAGGGAACAGATGATGTGGGATGTGCAGGGCTTTCAGAATGAATGGTTCAGAAATCCTGCTGCATGGAAATCAGGTGGAAGCATTTTCTCTAGAGAGGTCAGGAAATCCGCAATATGGGATGAAAGGGGAGGTGGATTTTATCTCACGACACAAATTCATGGCTCTCTTTCGCATCAGATTTCATCATCTTCTCAAAGAAAAAAAAAAAAAAAAATAGAAGGCAAACCAAAAGAGGGACAGAACTGTAATGTGCCATAATGGGTTTTCCCAATACCTCTGAGGGTCCAGCCCTTGCAGAGAAATGTCAAAAATCAATGATCGAGTGTGTCTTGAAGAAGAAAAAAGGTTTTAATAAGGAAAGAAAATAATACAAAAACAAAGGCAAAGCCAAACATATTATAGAGACAAGTCTCCTATTTGCTACAACACCTCAAAAAGTGTGGGACTTCCATGCTCTCTCTCTTTAGTACTCAATAGTTCAGGTGGGCTATTTGGCTCTTGGTCCAATGAAATCAGCAATGGGCTTTGAGTTACACTTTCCAAGCCAAATCCATCCCTCTGTGCTGTCTCTGAGCCAATTACAATGAGAAATCCACAGAACTTTCTAGTTAAACTTCCTAAAATGTCTAAAGGTAAACCGAAACTCTTTCCCTATTTGGAAACACCTGCTGGAGGTGAGGGGTGTATGGTCACATGCCATTAAAAAAAAAAAAATTAAAAGTGTTGTGTTTGCCTGGTGTATAAAATGTGAGTTCTTATACCTGACTTTTATCACTTGGCTGAACTATGCTATCAGTTTCTCCCAGCAGGTACCAGGTCGGTGTGTATGTGTTTGCAAGGTTTTTTATTCACTTATGGTGCTCTGGAAATAACAGGCTTTCATGGAAGTGCTTCATAGAACAGCAGGATAGCCCTCAATACATCTTCAAATTCATGCTGCTTTCTGTTGTTTCTAGGAAAAGAAACACACATGATAATGTAAACTGCCTCAAAAGGTGCATTTCAGGGGAATGACCACTACCTGCAGTGCAAAAATTGTGTTACTTTGGTGGCACCACAGAAAAAATGCATTCAGTATTTTTGGGTGAGCCCAGATGAAAGAGCTGAACTTTTTTCTTTATTCAAATCTTTATTCAAAGCTTTTTTCTTTATTCACTGCAGAGAGTTGTTAGGTTCAGAAAAGGCAAATCTGTCATTTTGCCAGGTCAATAGGAGTTTGGGGACTGTCATGGCTGCAGGAAGAACTAGAGACATGCAATCCATGGGAAATGGGGAGAGTTCCTTGCCCTTGATAGGAAACCAAATAGCACCTGCTGGAAAATGCCTTCATGTTAGTGGGAAGGAAGATTTATGACAACCCCTAAATTTCACTGAAATGCTGTTTAGAAGTTTAGAAATACTGTTCTGGTCACAGCTCCTCCCTTGCCTGCCTAAGGGTGATCAATAATGTCCAGGTTGTTCACAGAATATTGTATTTATATGCAAGGAATAAGGACATTCTGCTTGGATTAGAGAGTTTAAGTTTCAGATCTAATGATCAGTTGTGGACCTTGTAAAGACATGTTCTTCACAACCTCTAAAAATTACTGTAGTCACAGTGATTGATGAAGGATTAATTGATTTTATGTGTTTTTAATGATTTAAGAGATTGCTTCCTTTAGTGACATTTTATACATTGAACTCCAGACAGTAAATTTCAAATGCACCTTTGCACAAAAAAAATCGTTTCACCCCTGAAATTGTTGATGTTTACAGATTGCAACACTTGGTCAGAGATTTTTCCTTGAACTGCAGCCTGGAAAAAGGTTTCTGAGCAATATTGGCAGAGTGTAAAATGATTTCACCAGCTCACTGTAGTGTTGTCCATTACTTCTTCCACTTATAAACCTGTCAACAAGGGAGAGACACATGGATTGTTCCTTATTCTCAATCATCTCCTCTAGAGGTTGGTGACTGGGGCATAATCTTGTTTTCTCTTAATACCCAGGTCTACAGCCTGTTCACTGACTTAGGCAGATAAAGACGAGCAAAACTTTGGTTTCTTTAGGGAGAAACAGTTATAATTCGATTTAATGTTACAAGCTTGTCTGACACAAGTCTTAGGATTTCCATCCTTAAACTTCAGCAAAAGACCATAAACTTTCAGATTAATTACTAAATGCAAAGCAGATAGTCCCAGTCAGCTTGTAACCTATAGCTTATATAAAGATCATCAATAAGTCAGTTGGATCATCCTATGGAAGAGCTCTCATGTTTTCCACAAACAGTTACAAAAAGAAAGACAGGAATATTTCAGTCTGTTCCCTATGACTCTCAATAATTTAAATCTAATTATCAGTCTATTTGCCAAAATTACTTATGGCTGACCAGAGCTACAGTGAGCCATTCATCTCCAAGGAGATGCAGTTCAGTTTCTGCGCGTCTCAGAGTTTCTACCTGGCACTATTGATTCTCCCTCAGGAAACACAAGCACAGCAGCTTTCCTGCCCTGTGTCTGCATTGATCCCTCCTGGCTGGCTGCAGCCACAAGCTCACAGTGCACTTGTGAGCAACAAAGAGTGAAATTCTTTCTCTCTGACAGAGAACCTGTGTGTTTCTGTGGAGTGCCTTGAGAAGGATTTTTTGTTTGTTTCATTTTGTTTTCTGTGTGTGTGGTTTATTTTCTTTTATTTTCTTTTTATTTTCTAATTTTTTTGTGTGTGTGTGTTTTGGTGGGGTTTGGAGGTTTTTTGGGGGGTTTGGTTTGTTTTTTTTTGTTTGTTTGTTTGTTTTGGTTTGGTTTTTTGGTTTTTTTGTTTGGTTGGTTGGGTTGGGGTTTTTGGGTTTATTTTTGGTTTTTGGGGTTTTAGGGGGTTTTTTGGGTTTTTTTGGTCAGGAAATAAACCTGTGCCCAGGTAACAACACAGCCCTGGTTTAACTGTGTGGCTCCAGCTACAATACATGGTGCAGGCAGGTGATGATGGGAGGGCAGGGTGTTAGCCTTCTACACTTCTCTGCCTCCCCTGACTAAATCCAGGTATTTTTAGACCAGTGCCAAGATATTTGCATAAATCTGATAGTGAACAGGAAGGCAGCTCTGGCTCCAGAGAGTTGGCAGGCTTCTCTGCCTTTGGCTCGGGCCATTTAGGAGTCAGGCAGCTGAGACACCAGCTGTGTCTTCTCTGTGAACCTTCTGTAGACTCTGCTAGAGTGACTTGGAAAAAGAAAGTCTGAAGATGATAAATAGGGATGATGTTGCTGCCAAGATTTGGTTAAAGGGAGCATCTGTTGTGAGGGACAAAAGCTGTAGAGGAGATAACTTGTACTCATGGTCTTTATTTCAATATCTGGAGACATTAGTGAGCCTAATACAACTTTTATGAGGGAGGATTGACCCAGAGTCCTTGAGATCATTTTAATTCCCACTTCACAGAGCACTCTCATGCCTACAGCACTTACTGGTGACCAAGGGCAGAAACAGCCTGAGGTCCCAATCCCTGCTAAGAGGAGATGAATTTTACATGAAAACACAACTGGGAGCAATCACATAGAGAGCCTTTGGAAGTGGAGCTGAAGCCTCCCTGTCCTCCCTGTCCTCAGCTTTTCTGTCGGAGCTGCCGTTGTTTTCATGTTCTCTTTCCAGTCCAGTGGATTCTGAATTCTTTCTCTGTGTACTGCAAGGTTTTTCATCTGGCACTGCTGAGGCATCCTGCCCTCCCTCCAAGCAGCCTTGAATCTGTTGGCTGACCTACTTGCCAAAACCACAAGGAGTGGGGAGCTGAGTCCTGTTAAGCAGAAACAACTGAGCTCAGATCTTCCAAACTTCTGCTGGCTGCTGATCTGCTGCCACATTCCCCTTGTGCCACTGAGTTTGCCCTGGAAAAGCAGCCACTGCTGCATTATCTGGGGTACACACAGGAACCAATAAACACATTTTGTCCATGCACTTGGAGGTAGTGTGATGTGGGATTCCTTGGGCTGCTCAGGAAGTAGAAATCTTCCTTTGGAAACTGCTTGGGCAATGTAAAATGTGCTGGAACATAGGCTGAGATAAACCAGCAATGTTCAGAACTAAAAATCTGAAATTATGGGTCAAAGACCAGTCCAAATCTCATTTGTTGGGTTGAGGCCCTTTGAGTCCTGTGTCAGATGTCATGCTCAGTATGTCACAGGGAAAAATTAATCTCAGAGCTGACTGAACCAATCTCAGATATCATCTCTGGTGTTTTGTTGTAGTTTTGTCTGCTTCTATTTTTTCTTGGGCTTAACATTATTGAAGATAATTGGCCACTTATTGAAGACAATACAGTAGAAGATAGATCATGTTTCTCTTTTTTGTTGCAGTAAGAGAGTAAAGACCCTCCAAATCTTGTCTAAAATAAACCTGCTCTTCTCAGTACTCCTCTCCTCTTCAGAAATAAGCACTTGTACTGATAGTTTTTACCCTGAGAGGCAAAATCTCTATACATGGAATCTGAAGTGATAAACAGATTTTTCTGTTTCCCTTCTCTCTCTGTTCTGTTGGATTGGTGCCACTGTTTCAGTTTTTTGCCAGATGACACCTGACTTTGACAGTGAGAGGGTGCAGTTGGAAACAAGCACCAGCCATATCAGGGTGTACCATATTAATTTACCTGTGATTAAACATAAGGCTGAATGGAAAATCATTAAGAAGCACAAGTTCATCATTTTAAGACCTCTGAGAAGGGCACTGCCTAGACATCACTGCAAGAAGCTGGTACAGGTGTCTGGGTAACAGCTCATCCAGGTGAGCAGCTCATCTGAGGCAATTAATACACAAGTGTAAATATTTGACAGTCTCATGAACACACTCTCTCTGCAGTCAGACAGTTTCTGAATTCCCTCTGCTTCATTAGCTCGGCTCATTCCAGTATCTAAAGCCACAGCCAAACCTCTAGTTTATGTTTACAGCACAGCAGGACTCTGGATTTGGTATCATTGTTGAACCACCAGCAATAAAAGTCCCATGAAAGGGACCTACTCCATCTCTTGGTGAAAGAAAGCAAAACCAAAAGCAACAAAACATAAAAAACCCACCCCAAACTAACAAACAACAACAACGACAACGACAACGACAACAACAACAACAAAAACAAAAAAAAAAAAAAAAAAACCACCAGACAAAGATAGTGCCTAAGTCAAATATTTGAGTTCAAATTTGGCACTGTAGGTAACACAAAAGGACTTACTGCAGAGTTTCAGACCTCAAAGCACACACAATTGCCACCATTTGTCATTCCTTTGTCATGAATATTTTGTCCATGTAATCTTGGGGAAAGTCAGGAACTCACAGCTTGAATACCTGGGCTATTCAAAGTATTACGAATACTTTGTGTTTGCCTATTCTATGTACACCAGTGCTGCAATTTAAATCTTGAGAAGCCTCCCTTTCCTAGATTCCTAAAAGTACACCTGAATAAACTGAGCAGAGGTTTGCAGAAACCCAGAGAGTTTGTACCAGAAATGCTGGAAACCAAGATGGGGAACCACCACATCCAGTCAGGGACCACAGTATAAAAAAGATAAGGAATAACCTATAGTCCTGTATATACCATATATAACCACGGTATAAAAAAGATAAGGAACAGCCTGTGGTCCTCTCAGAGACTGTAGCAGCATCTTCTATCTGTTACTCAAAATGCTGAACCTCTGCCAAGAAATTGTCAACAAAGTATATTTTTATTTTTTTTCAAAAAATACGACCAGAGGAAAGAAAGAGGTGATGCCCTCCCGATGCCCAGCACCCTGAGAAAGTCTAAGCAACAGGTTTAAATCTTTTTACTTTCTCAGAGAATTTGAAAACTATCATTAGGTGAATTTTCACACTGCTGGGACATTCTGGGAAGAAAGTTCCTCCTCCTGAGGCTGTCCCTCTCTTTGTGAGGCACAATTAAAAATTAATTGAGCTGAAAGGCGAGAAAATTATGATTCTATAGGTAAATGATCAGGCAACTTGCTGTTTCTGCTCCAGCGAACACTTCACACAAAATTATGTAAATATTCATTAGGATGTCAGGAACTCACGTCTCCCCTGCCACATGAATACCCTAATCACCAGGATCACAGAGCCTTTCGCCCAATGAATATTTAGTTGTTCTCTAAAGTCTAGCAGTTTCAGCAGGAGGCTCAAAAGGCTCTGCTCTTGAATACCCAAAACAGAGGGGTTGAAATATTGGAAGTTTGAAGTTTAACCCTGACCAGCAAAGGATGGAATGGAAGTCAGATATCCCACAACAATGTTAAATATACAAGAATATATGTTTAATTCAATGTGCATTGAATTAAAGAAAGAATGCAACTCTGCTTGTGCCAATCCATTACGATGTATTGAGAATCATCTCCTGCATTGTGCAGACAGGCAGAGAAAATATTTCTGTACCAGTATACACCATGGGATTACCAGTGCTCTGATCACTGAAGCATTAACTATCTGGCAAAAGCAACAGTGAAACAAATATACATAATGAACACTAACAAAGTACCAGGACCAGATGATATTGCCTCTAGAGTTCTACAGGGACACACAGATTAAATAAATATACTGTACATGTAACCTCTCAATTAAAACCTCCTGGTATCTGAAGACATAAACACAGGGGATGAAAATAGCAGTTTTTAGAAAATTTACAGATGTGCTCAGGGACTATCAGTCCTTTAAACCTAAGATCTCTACTGGGAAAATTAATAGTAACACTAAAAAACTATAGAATGGACTCTTGAATATTTTTTGTCATTTTTTTATTTGGGAAGAGTGATCATGCTGTTTAAAGAGGTCGAGGAACATGAGGGATAAAGTGGTAGGAGCTACATAATCTATTTTAATTTCCTACAAAATTTTAACAGAGCCTTTTGCATAGGCTGCCAGAACACTGAGTATCGTGGGATAAGAGGGAAGACCCTCATATGAATTAATCTTTGGTTAAAAGGCAGGAATTCAAGGATAACTGCAAAAGGTCATGCCTTGCCATGCAGCATGGTTATCACAGCAGTCATGCAGGAGCCTGTCCTGGAACTCATCCTGTTTAGTCTGTCAAGAAATGACCTACAGAAGAGGGATGCTCTGTGTGGTGATAATATGATGTGAATTATGATGATCCAACATTATATGAGGCACTTAGGAACGGAACAGGCTGTGAAGGATTTGAGGAGGACCTTAGAGGCCAGAGTATCTCGGCAATAAAATGTCAAATGAAGTTCAACACGGAAAAATATAAAGTGATATAATGGGGAAAACCAATCTTACCTGACACACGCTGAGTTAGCCTTGACTTCCAGCCAGACTCCTCCATCCTTTCCAGGCTCCCTCCCCTTCCTCAGTGGGGAAAGGGGGAAAAAATAGGATGAGAAACCTTGCAGGCTGAGACAAACATTTGGAGATTGTTTTCTAATTACTGTCATGGGAAAAACAGGTTTGAATGGGGGAGAAATTAATTTAATTTATTTCCAATAAAAAGAATTATTTAATTATGGCACTTTTAATTATTAATTAAGGTGGCAAGAAACTAAAAGACAAATATTAAAATTACACTTTTCCTTCCTCCTTTCCCAAGCTCAACTTCCCTTGCTCACTTTGCTCCTCTCTGGCACTGGACAGCCCAGAGGGGTGAGGAGAGGAGATCACAGCAGAGAATGATGCATCTTAACTCTCACAGTTTTCCTGGGGGTCTCCAAGGGCTGCAGTCCTTCACAAAAATCTATTCCAGCAAAAGCTCTTCACAGTTTCCTTCAAGAACACCCCTCTGCTCCATCAAGGGGTTCTCCAAGCTCTGCTGTGGGCATCTGCTCCCCTGTGGTCTCCAACATGGGCAGATTAGACAAAAACTGGGAAGAAAAACCTGTTTGAGATCTGAGTTTTGTTCTTAGGCAGTTTTAGTGATATTTAAGTGCAGAATGGTGGGCATATTTATCTGATTTTAATACAGCACAGAAAACAAATTCATGAGTTCTTGCATGTTGTTTTCCTGTGGCAAAGAAGCAGAATTTAGGAATGAGGCACCTACACATCTCTTGATCTGAGTACTCCTCTACTGAGAAAGAGGGGAAAAAAAAGCTGAGCAACTACAAATCTATTTTAACACTGAACTTTAAGAGGAAGCCTGATTGATTTGCATATGTTTTACATCAAGTTTTAGGCACTGAGGTCTTTCATACAAGTGAAAATTAGATTGTCAGGTTTCTTTGCACTAGTTACCATCTTGTCTTACTCTTTTAAATTTTTGGATAACAATTCAGCTTGCTTCTTTTGAAATTTCAGGTTCTTTCATTTTATATTTTCTTTATTTGGAATGGTAGTAAATGAAGTTAGAAGATAAATGAGTATCATATTGTGAAAGAAGTTTCATCACTGGGATGGATTTCCAGTGTGCCATTAAGCCACATGATTTTTAAGATTGTATCAGATGAACAGGTACCAGGAAATGATGCAGCTGGAGAATTTGTCCTCGAATTTGTCCTCAGTGTTGGTTCTGCCTAATCTGGAAAGCACTGTAAAATGTATTTTGGGTCAGATCAGAGATATTCTAGTTCACACAGTTTAAGTCATAATGTAAAAATGGTGCATAAGTCTCTTCTAACAGATGTGTTTTAGAGTTTGTAAAAAGAGATAATGGAATCTGAAAAAAAAGCCCCAAAACCTAAACTCTGAACCAAACTAGACTCATAAGGAAGACTAATAATGACTCTTCTATCCTGATGAAGACAATGAACACCTGCAATATAAGGGATGGTTTATATCCAAACATTTTAGATATATTAATAATGAAATAAGTGAGAGTTAAGTACATCATCAATATTACTTTTTCATGATAGAGTGCTATACTTTCAGTCTGAAGGACTGTCCTGGGTTGCAGTGTAGGATGTACACAAAGTATTTATTCTATCACCATCTTCATGAACTGTTGAAACCAGGCGGGCTAGTGTTTTCCCAAGGGTGTCTTCTGCTAATGACCTTTGGGGTGTCTTCTGCTAATGGTCCATTAACACCTGGCCCATGAGTCACAGGTAACTCCCTCCAGGGGTTATCTCTGTTTAATGGGCCATCAAGGACCCACTTCCACTTCTCATGCCATTGTGAGATGCTCTGCCCAGGGGGAGGAGCCAAGCATTCCCACCTGGATATAATCTGGGATTTGGGACAGTGCAAGTAGCACTTATCCACTGGATTCCCAGAGGACCAGAGCTCCCAGACCTTTCTACAGGATCACTGCTTCAGGAAGAGCACCTCACCTGGACTGCTTCCACCATCCTGCTCAGGTTGTATTCTGACTCTGTCAGTGCTCCTTTGTGTTACTGCATTTATTTTATTTTATTTTTTACCTTTTTACCTTTCTTCTTATTAAATTATATCTCTGACTTGGAGCCTCTCATTCGTTTTGCTTTCAAATCACAACAAGAACTTCTAATGAAAAAGAAATAACAGGAATGGAAAAAACAAAGAACATTCTCAGGGCGAGGTTGTGTCATACAGCTCACTGAATACCTTTGGAAATACCAAAATATTTCAGGATGTTTTCTCCTATGAGTGGCTTAGAAAATGTTGATTAATTAATTTACAGAAAAGAATTAGGAGTTTTTAGTATTTCCTTTGAGACACTGATAATACTCTTCTTTAAGGACACAGATTTACTTCAGGTCTGATATGACCTGTAGACTGAAAGGAGTAATGCGACTCACATTCAACAGAAAACACATTAAATAAAGATGCCATTCTGATGTATTTTTCAAGTAAGGAAAATATTTAATCCTCAAATTAGCAGTGGACAAAGGCTAACACATGACTTAACTCACTACTGGCCAAAAAGTTCTTCATCTGAAGACTGCTCATTTAGACATCTAAATTAAAGTTTAGAGCGCAAAGATGAAACGTTTTAGATTTACTCTGGGTGGTTGCCAAGGCATAAAGCTATCAAAAAGCAAAATTACCAGAGATCACTTGACCACTAAAAGTTTTGGAGGTGCAAAAACGTTCAGGAGGCACATGCAGGGCATGAAACCAGAATGTTAAACCTCACTGGTTATCATATTGTTGCATAAAAGAAGGCAATATATTCTGTGGAGCTTTGTTCTGCTGTCAAGGAGGTACAGGATGTCAAAGATTATTACAAACTGCAGTTTTTAACAAGATCTTGACCTATTAAGCTATATTCTTTATATAGTAATTATATACATGAATTATACATACATTTTTATGCAGTTCCAGAACTCCTGTTTCGAGTCTTTTTTTTTTTTTTTTTGAGATGGCAGAACACAATGCAAAATGGTGAAAGCATTTTAAAGTGCTGCAGCTTTGACATTTAACTGAGACTTTGACTTGTGCCAATGAATATGCATAAATCATATTGTTGAACAGAAAAATATAGCAACTGGGATTGGAAAGTGTGAAAGATGAGATCAATTTGGTTTGAATTTTTCATGAAAGAGGCTCATATTTAAAGGACTGACTATCAATTCAACTCAAAGAAAAGGTATATATTATAATGGATGAAAATACTGAAAAAATATTGTGATTTTAAGGAACTAGATGGAGCTGTGTCTTTCTTAGGCTGATTACAGGGCAGCATCTGAACTTCTCTCTAATAAATTCTTTATGCTTCTGTGTTGTAAGGGACTCCACCTCTAGAAGGCTTCAAGCCCTGGGGAATTTTTCTTCCCCAGTTCACCAGAGACAAAAAGCAGCAGACTTTGTGCACCAGGAGCACCCTCACATCCCCACCAAAAACAGCCAGGCTGAAATTCCCTGTCAATTGTCCAGGCAGGAGGGAGATTGAGCATGAATTCCCAACAAACACACACACAGAACCCTGCAGCACCTGGTGAACCCCTGCTACAAGCAGCCTTGTCCTTTGCTCATCTTCACCCTTGGTTTTCTCTGCCTTGGCCACCACCAAAATAATAATTATAAAAACCCCCAAACCTTATGATGAAGTGAAAATAACCAATATTAAGTATGTGATAGTCCTCTTTTATATTAAAAATATAGGATGAAAAAGCTGACCTTCATTCCTGTGCTAGATCATGATTGTTCCATTTTATCTGAGCTTTTCCAACACCTGCTGGAAATACAATGTGGGCAGAACCTGCAACAGTGCCTTCCACACAAACCACCCCAGTGCTTCACAAATGTGACGTTGAGTCATTCATTTGGATGCATTGTTTTGGAAGCTGGAAGGGGAACAATAGCCCTTTGATGACAAAAATTCTAGAATTTTGGGGGCTGACCCACTCAGCTGTGCTCACATTTTCATCGACTTGGAGGATACAGCTTGCCCTTCCAAAAGCAATTTTGTATATTGATGATGTACTAAGAAGTACACAGATTTCCTGACATGAGTGATTTCTTTGTCTCTTTGTGTAACATACCCAGTTGTCAAGGATATCATGGTATTTTTAATGCATCCTACTGCTTCGAAAAGATAAAGTTAAATAAATAAATAAATAAAATATTATGCTTTAAATTTGCTTTTCAAAAGAAAAATAAGCAGAAGACTGTCTCAAAGGACTAATCCCAATTGAAAACTCTTTATGAGGAAAACATAAAAGCCTTTAGGTTGTTTGCATTCCCTTTTTATTATTTTTTTAAAATTGTATTCTTCTTTAAATAATTTAGAAATAATGATTGAGAGCATTTTGTTGTCTTTAACCATGTTATCCCAAGAGTAATGTTGAGAGCTCTATAGATTAAAATGTGATTAAGAACATAAAATAATAACAGGATTTTTCCTACTTTTTCTTTTTCTTCATCTGGGCTAAGAATAGTGGTAATTTATGCTATATTGTTACTAAATAATAACATTTTCCCCTTTCATTAGTTATGAGGCAACATGGAGAGTTCACAAGACATAAATGACAGCTAAGCAAGAATTCTGAACACACTTTTGGCACTGCCAGCTGTACAGGTCGGTCTGGCATGGCTGTTGCTCTGCCTCAGCTTTGATTGTTTGTTTTTTTTCTCCTAAATAAACTCTTTTCAAAGGTCATCCCACCAATAATAAACTCACTGTGAATTCACATGGGCACAGTGGAGAGGAGCCAGTCCATCTAATCCTCTTTTTCTTCGGGTGTTTACTGAGACCAAAAGCACCTGTAGCTCCACTCATGGCTTCTTGTGAGTCTTTGAAACGTCTGGAAGTTTCTTGCCTATAAAGGTAATGTGGACTAACTAAAGTTAGTGCATTGAATTAATCTTTACCTAACACTTAGCTCTTGCTCAAATTCATGTGAGTGTCTACAGGATGTACATCTATTATGATACATCTTCTGGCATTTCCTGGTCTTCACTCAGAAGTAAGTAATTAATAAATTATAAGAAAAGAACATTCTGGAAAATGAAGAGCTTCCTTGAGTGTTTTATTGGGGATATTTATTAAAAAGGATAACACAAATTACAAACAGATACACTGATGTGGACAAAACACACACTAATATGCATCACTTGATTTTGTGTCTCAGCTCACTGATTTCCATTGACATTCCATTCCATGCCCCTTTCTCGGTGTCCAAAATTACCTGGATGGTTCTTTGGCATGATGACTGATACCTATTTCATGGCAGCTGTGTGCTCCAAAAGGCAATTGACTCTTATATTTAACTCCTCTTTCTCTTTAATTCCTCTTAAATGACTCCAGTGGAAATAAATGTAATAAGGTCCTTACAGCAAATTAGTTTTGTTGCTTTCACCACACATTTGTAAGTGATATAATATCTTTTTAATATTGTGGTGACCAGAAATAGAGTAATACCTCGTGCCTGTTTCCTTCAGAAAATCATTATCCTCTAATAAACCTCTCAGAACACTTCCAAACCTTAAACTATCTTGTCTTGTCTCAGTGGTGCAAACATTTTTAAAGATATGCCTATTGACAGTTTTGTTTCCCTTGAGATACTTTCCCCTCAGTAATCTATATTTTCCTATTATTTTAATTTGCTTCATAACAACAACCCTGTGGTCAATACTGAAGGATTGCAGGGGGTAAAGTCAACTTTATATGATATAAGCAGAAACTTTAAAATTGCAGGGACTGTTGGAACTCCATCCTTTGTTCCTGGACAAATGAGTCTTGGAAAAGCCATCTGAAATTGGTGTAACAACTCCATCCATGTGTTAATGCCATGGTCCCTGTTCCAAGCTCATCTGCTTGAATGCTCACTGATCCCTCCACTCCTCCGTGGTTTTCCAGAGAACAGGCTGGGACTAGAGAAGCTCCTCACCTCACCACAGCTCAGGAATTTTCCCATTTTTCCCCCTTTGGAGCCCCCACCAAACCACCCAGAGTTTGTTTCAGGGGCCGAGCGCGTCCTTCATGCGGCTGGTGCAATCTCAGAAGGGACAGATATGATTTTGATGCAAAAGTTTTTAATAGAATACAAGTCAGCTGCAGTAATTACTCCCATGAGATCATGGTATACAGCACTGGCTATTTATTTTGGGAAAGCTGTTTGTTTTCTCAGGACTGCTGGATACAGTCTGTTCTTTTTGTCTGCTTTGTCTATCTGCTTTTCCGGGCTGTTATATTCACCTTACTCTCCTCAGTGAACCCCATTAAATTCTCTACATCAAATGCAGGCATATTTATATTTCAATCCCTTTTCAGTAAGCATGTATGATTTTTATTTCACTTCTGTTTTATTGGTGCAATAAGCTGTGCAGAAGAACGTCTTTAACTCTGAGGAAATAAAATCAGTGCACACTGTGATATCTTCCAAATAATGCCATCTTCCAAAAATCAGTTTCCATTTTAGAGAAACAATAGCAAAACTGCCTGATCTGAGTGCACAATGACTTTTTAAAAAATTTTTATGTAACACTTGATCAGACTTTGAGGTTTTAAAATAAGCAATGCAATAAAGTCATCTCAAATGGAACATTATCTTGAGCATTTCTTCCTCTCAGGGAATCTTTTTCAGCCAGGATATTTACTCTGTTTCTGTCTGTTCACTCAGTTTTCCACATGTGGGAACAACTTTCCCTAGGGCTACATCCACAGCATCAAATTAAATGTATCCAGAGATATCTTCAAGCAGGGAGGCCCAACTGGTAGAGGGCATTTCTTATCTCTCCTAACAAACTGTTTCAGGCTCTGGAGCAGGGTCTGTGTGCAAACTGCCTGCTGGAGCTGCCAAACCCTGTCCGGGGATTGTTCAGGGAAAGAGCTTGTTTGAATGGGCCAAAATCATGCCAGGAAACATTACTGGAGTAAATGACGATGCTCCAGTGCCAGGGAATCTTCCCAAGCACGCTCCACTTCACTGGGATAGATGCAGACCGTGCCATTTTTCCCTGAGAGGGACACTTCTGCTAACCAGCTGTGCCAAGCCAGCCCTCATTGGATTTTCATTCTGTGAGTTCTTTTCCTTCAGTGGCCAAGATGATGACTAAAGGGATACGAGAGGCACTTATCCCAAAGTGAGTGTCAGGCTATGTGAGGAGAAGTTTCCAGTGCCTTCTGGTACTATTTAAGAGGTAAGAGAGGGAGAACAACCACCATGCAAACATCTTTACATAGAAATTTCTCTGTGAGACCTCCAGAATTCCTGAATTCACAAGTTTCCAAAAAAATCAGTCTCTTCTGATAGCCCTTGACCACCCTGGGTACAAAAAATCCCCTACCCTTCCAAATAAATTCACCCCCTCAAAAATGCTGCACAGCAAATATGAAGGTAACAGCAGAGATGTCTGGGGTTTTCCCAGCACTAAATATGCTTCATGGTGATTTAAGTAGACAGCATTTACCTCAGATATTTTTCACCAACAACCTAAGAAAAAAATCTTGTAGATGTCCCCCATGCTATGTAAGGGACATTTACACTTGCATCCCTGTCCAAGAAGTTAATTTTTCTGAAATTATATTATATTTTATTTTTAAATATATTTCTGAAAAAAATTCTTTATTTCTATTATAATATTTCTATATTATATTATTTTTTATTTCCAGCTGCCAAACTCACTTGCCTTAGGTTTTGTCAGGCTGGCTAACTCCCTTCACTAGCATTGTCTTCCTGCCTTTTTCTTATTAGTTTCAGCTCTGTAAAGGCCCTTCTTCTTTCTGCATAGTCTTCAAAGGGTTTACCTGTCTGGTATTTAGTATATTCCCAGAATGCAAAGAGGAAAAAAAATATTTTTGCATTTGAACCAGACAGCAATGAAGCTTGTGTTCATTTTCAGTTCCAGTGGGAGATAACAGTTTTCTTCTTGTTGGCCCAGTGGGACTTGTCTGTACTCTGGATATGTTCATTTTCCTCTCTGTGAGCAGCAAGTGCCCACAGCAGAAGTTGCTCAGAGGAACTTCCCTGCTGTGTTGACTTGGGAGTCTCTGCCGTGACAAAGGACACAAATTCCTCCTGGTGCCGTGGCAGAGGCTGCACTTTATTGATGGGGGAACTTTGCACCCCAGACAGCAGCAGGCTGCCTGCTCTTGCTGACATATTCATATTATTCCCATTAATCCTAATTGTTCTTCCTCTGCTTTTGTCAGGCCCAAGGGACACGCTCTATCCTGAATTCATCTTCAGAGTTTCTGTTCACTTAATGAAGACAAGTTCTTGCTCAGTAGGCAAATGGTGCTTCAATTTTGTTCTCTCTTATGTCCTAAATGAAAGACCTTCAAGTTCTTGTGGTTTCACAATTATTTTTGACCTCCTGGATTCCTGAAGGCAACTTCCATCTATAGAAGAAGGAGTAAATAATAACTAAAGTCACAATAGCTCAAATGAGTTGTAGCGATGAAAATAGTTGTGTGTTAGAAGCAAAAATTAGGCAATTTGACAGGTTTTTGTCTTTTAAGGTCAGATTAATTTCACTTAGCTTTAAATTTGTGTGCTATAGATGACATGCATTGCTTCCACAAACTTCTATGTCTCTCTCTCCATGGACAATAGAAGTGTAATAGATAGTTATCATAACTGGCTGCTAAACCTTTAAATTACCAAAATTACACAAATCCCAGCTAACTTGTTGGTCCTTTCCACTCTAAAATCTGTGTCTTTGAAGATCAAGTCTTAACCACATTTATTAAGAATGTTATCCTTTTTCCCCAGCCCATTTGTTGATTAAGTAAGCTAACTAGAAAGTGAGGAATCAAATACTAGAATATACACTGTCATGACTTTACCCAAGATTGTGAAGCAGACCAGAAAAATATAAAACCTGAGTCTTCTGTTTGCTTATACAGACCTTTCTCTGTCAAAACACAAAGCAATTTTAGTGGATAAGAACAGGATCCTAATATCACAGCCCACCTAACTTCAGATATTACAGATAATTGTCTGGGTGTCATTTTAAGTCATTAAAAGGGATCCAGAGACCAATTTATTCTCTCCATTTTAGACAATTACCTCAGGACAAGGTAAATCCCTCTATGGAGTTACCTATCCCCATTACTGATGGCAGAAAAAAAATTGGACAACTGATACCAGCTGGCAGCTCCCTTTTAGACATCTACAAGTTATGGTGGCAAAATGTGCCCCAAAAGACCACATTTATAAACACCATCCCAAGAGAATTGTCAATGTTTTCACACATAGAGGACTGTTCTTTTCCAGGGGGAAATGCAAGCACTTTTAATCAGGAGGGAACAGGTGTGTATGAGGTGGAGAAAAAGTGGATGAGCACTCCAGGTCATGTAGGAAATTCAGTTTGATGTCTCTGCTCAGCCTGGACCAGGGTGGCACGTTCCACCCTCAACTGCTCTGTATCACAGGAGAAACAGTTCATCTTTATGAGAATTATTCTGGCTGAGCTGAAAACCAGTTCTAGGAAGCTGCCTTTGCAGAAGAGAGGTCAAAGGCAGACATTAAAAAAGGGAGGACCCTTTTTCATATTTGCAAGCAGGGTTTTGGAAGCATAACTGTGGCAATGTACTGATTGCAGTGCTGCTCCTGGAGATACATTCTGTGAAGCAAAACACACCACGAATTGGAGGGTTTTATTGCCAGGCACAGAACTCTTGCTAGAATTAGTTTTCCATTTCAAGAGAAACTCTGAAAAGCCAATATTTGGAAGAATATCTAACCAATCACTCTCCCCCCATATGCACTCAATTTTTAAATTATGTCTTCTGTATCATTTTAAATAACACACATTTCTTTTAACAATACAAATCCAGCAGGTTTCTCTACAGCAAAGAGATTTTTTAGGGGGTGGAAATGTCCAGCATTGCACATTGTGATTGCATAAGCACCAACAGACTCCCTCTGTTAAGTGAAATGCTATGAAATTATTCCATCTAATCAAGTTAATCATGAAGTGGCAAGGGACTAGCCAAAATTCATCTCCCTAGTTTTAGGAACAGTACAAGACTAGAATAGCAAGCAGCCCCTGCCTTAAATCACAACTGGCCCCACAATTGCATCATGATTGCACAGAAGGGAAAAAATAAATTGTTCTGTCAGAACTGGCATATGCAATTACTTTATTTGCACAAGCTAATTGTTGGTAGGAATCAGGAATGCAGCTTATCATCTGTCACTCAAATGTGATCCCTGTGCTTGAAAATATATTAAAGTTGCTGTAAAGATGCATTTCTAACATTTTTACTTATTTTCAATAAACTGTTAGCGAAAGTGATTTTCATACATATATTAAAAAGAGAAGCTGGCAGACAAGACAGGACAACTAATGAGTCCTGGACTAGATATACGGTGGGATATCCTTGAAATTATATTTACAGCAATGCTTTTTTTAATCAGTTTATCCTGTTTCCCCTGGTTATATTCAAATTATTGATTTAATCCCTATATTAAGTCACTCTATTCTTCAACCAAGCCTTCAGCTGTTCTATTTGTCTGGAGTGGACGTAATAAACCACATCGATCAGCTGCATTTCCACAAACTGTGTTTTGTTCTAGAAAGTCAAGGCATCCCCCTTTTTTCATATTAGGCACTCAGGAGACAGGTTTGTGATATAATTTTTGGATACATCCCCTGAAAACAAAGTGGGAATCCTTTAAATGAGCAGCACCCATGGAGGTAATGGAGTGGTTTTTCACACACATTTGCTCTGTGCAGTCCTGGGATTTTGACATAAAAGACAAAAAAAAAAAAACAACCCACAACTCCCATACCTGATTTACATTGTTTGAGCTGCCTACTTAGAAAATATGGCATTGCCAACTCTGCAATCCTCCAGGATCTTTAAATAATCACCTTATGTATGTGGGTGTTTATATCTACATATTTGTACACATATATATGTTCACATAAAGATGTAATGCTATAGGACAAGGTAATCCTTGCATATACCTGCAGTAAAACTCTGTTTAGTGCACTGACACTTAGCTGAAATTATAGACATGAAACATTTTATTTATTCCTCAGTTCTCCCTCCCAAGCCATCTCACTCAGAGATGTCACCATTTTGTACCTCTGAGATTTGTCTCAGAATCCAAGTCTTTCTGAATGAAATATAAATACATAAATAAAACTGTTGTCTCCAAGGAGACCGTGATTGGAAATTGGGAATCCACACAAGCAATCTCCAGACACTGACATTGTGGAATTAATACAGTAGATGCTTTGTGAGGGGGAAAAAAAAAGAAAGAAAAATAAATAAACCATTTTCAGAACAATGCCCTTGTTTCAAAGAAATCTTTAAATATCTAAACTCTATTTAGCCTTCTAGCAGAAGAACTCCCAGTGTTGCACACTTTTTATCAAATGGATGTTTATTGATTGAATAAACTCACATCATTGCCAGTGGTCTGGTATCTGCACCAAGACACTTTGTTGAGAACTTTGGAAACTCTTCACTTCATTCAGAGTTCTTTATTTTGTCACAGTGATTTCAGAAGGATTCTGCAGTTCAGTAGGGATTTGTAATGGAAATTCTTAGCACACTCCAGCTTTCATGTGGGGATAATCATGACCTGGTTTATGGAAAAAAAGGATAAAACCAAGGATCACAGACCATAGGCAACCACTGTATTTGCAGCAGAACTGTATTCAGTACTCCTGATCAGAGCAGGATGACAGGAAACAAAGAGGAATTCTGGACTTTATTGGGAAATCTCTTCTTTGCAAACAGCAAACATTTCTGTTTGTTTTCCCTGTCTTCAATATCAGGGATTAACTGAAGGTTGTGTTTTTGTTAGAGTTTCTTTGAACAAAAAAATGTGATCAAACTTCTGGGTATGCTGTGTTTTAAATCCTACTCTAAAAATCCTTATCTGGCTCAAATGGTGATCTTAAATATAAAATCTGAATATTCAAAGCCTGTTATAAAGCACATACCTATTATAGTCTTCTACCTGTGCAGGATACTTATGGTAGGACCGAACACATACTGGAGTTATTTTTTCTTCCCATGTGTTTTGTGCAAAGCTAAAATAAATGATGTTTACTCAGGGGAAATAACTTCCAGAAGAAAGACATAAAATTTTGAAAATCAAACCAGTAAAAAATAGTGACCTAAGTCTCACAGAATCACCGAATGGTTGGGATTGAAAGGGATCTCTACAACTAAATTCTCTGCTGAAATAGGTTCATCTAGTTCAGCTTGCAAAGGATCATGTCCAGGCAGGTTTTGAATATCTGCAGAGAAGGAAACTCCTTCAGTCTAGAAGTCTATATTTCAGTCAGATCATATTTTCCTTGATTTTCAGTAACATCTGTAAAATTAAAATAATTTGAGTGCACAGACCCATTTCTTAGCTACTTGTGTACAAGTACCTTGCTTTTCAGGCTCCTGTGAGATTGTGATCATGTGGTTATATAGAGGATGCAGTGAAGTTTTGGATGCCCCATCCCGGGAAGTGTTCAAGGCCAGGTTAGACCTGGTCTAGCGGGTGGCAACCCTGCCCATGGCAGAAAGTTGAAATTAGGTGGTCTTTAAGGGGCCTTCCAACCCAAAACTTCCCATGATTCTTTGATCTACATAAAGAATTTACTGTCCTTAGCAGTCAATCATTTACTCAGTATAATGTGTCTCATCTCCTCATATCCCTCAGATCTTTTAGCAGCACGACTTTCTGCAGGTTTGTTCTTTTTTTTCCCCTCTGGGATGATGTCTTGCATCAACCCAGAGAAACCTGAGGTTGGGAGAATGGCTTCAGTGCCATCTGTGGCCCAGAGATGTCCTGTGTCTGGAGATGGTTGCAACCAACATCACACACTGATAGAGGCCCTGAGTTTGCAGAATCAAAGCAGCCAATTCTACCCACTCATCTTGGACAAAAATCTGTTATCAAGCAGTGCCTTTCATATGCAACTGTCCATTATACACAGACTTCAACTCTTTTTCGCTCTTTTTCTGGGATTTTGGGTCTTTCCCAAGTTTTATTCATCCTTTTGAAGGCGTGCCTGGTGCGATCCAGATTTTGACTTCCTTAAAGCATAAAGTCATCACTCTAAAAGAAAGAGGACATTTTCTCTCTCAAGATTGGAGTTAAAAATATTAATAAACTGTGAGTCAATGTGAGCATTTATGGATGACTTCTGAATACTTAAAAATTAATCTAATTTCTAAAAAAAAAGAAAAGAAAAGCCAACATTTTGAGGAATCAGCTGTCCCCAATCACTGCAATTTACGTTATAGTACAGAATATTTCATTATCTAGTCTTATTCACATTACTTGATGCATTTTCCGCTCTCATTCTGACCACAATCAGAAATCTTTCTGTCCCTCGCTACCCTTCTTCTCATCCATCTAAGTACATAGGCAGCTTAATACTGATTTTTTATTATCCCCCAGAGCTTTAAAATGATTCTATATATTCCTCAGCAGCCATCTCCACAGAGGAACATGGCAGCTGCTCCAAGCTCCGAGCAACTCGCATGACATTTGAGGGGAGAAGGAGCTATACTTGAAATTACCCTGTAAGATTTGTATTTACTGGATGAAGCTTTTCCAACTGGAAGCCAGCCAGGACAAGGGAGCTAATCATCTCCCTTCTGCAAAACATGCCATGTGTCCTTTGGTAACCATCAGTGATTAGAAATACAATTTTGCCTGTCACGCAGGGAGCATCGCTCAGCACCACCGGGGTCAGCAGTCCTGCACAGGGCACTCTGCTGAATAATTAACTGAGAACAGAGCTTCCTCACAGGTTCCCAATGATGTCTTAAGCTTTAGCTTTCGTATTTGCAGATTCTGTGCTGCCTAGGGGTGTAGTTCTGAGCCTCATATTCAGTGTCAGCTCTCTTCGCAGAGTAGGGAGACAAAACAAATCCTTTTCCTGCTGCACACCAAGGACAACTTTCAGGCCCAAAAGCACAAACAACAGGAGGAACAAGAAGGATGAGACCTCACAACCTGAAACTGTAATTAAACAATTATACACTAATATGCAAATGGAGCAAAACTGATTAAAATGCAAGATCTCATGACTGGTCAGCCATTTGTGTGTGGCTATTCATAGTGGACTCTGGGTGCAGCCTTGGTCAGACTCCTGTCATGCCCAGGGTGGATCCAGGAGTTCAATAAACATCTACTTTATTCTCTGGCTATGTCCAGTCTCTGTTTCAGGTCAGCCTTCCAAGGCATCACCTTCTCCTGTGAAACTGCAAAGCTACACCAGCCAGGCTTCTGCCTGAGATCTGATGGACTCAGAGCCCCCAGGAAGTGCAGCTCTGAGGTGAAAAAATACTGAGATGAGGGAAAAAGAGAAAGAATTCCTGTTAATCTCCTTTTTTCATGCAGTGTTATGACTGAGGCCAAACAGAAGCTGACAGAGGATTTAGACACTTACAAGCAGGCTAATCCTAAACCTTAACGTTCAGAAGAATTCATGCATAAATAACAGATGCATTTTGATCATGTCTGATGCTTTATAGAAAGGCTTTGATTTTCCACTCACACAAATAAATTCGTGAATAAAGAAACTTTGAACACAATTTGTTTTTATTTGTCACTCCACTATGTTAACTTATAGTTTTATCACCTTAAGACATCTGATCTGTTTCCTAAAGCCTCAGCTCCTGAGCCTGAGGATGGGAATCTCAACCTTAAGAAAAGGTTTCTCCCCTTCTTGCCCATCTCATTCTTTTAGATCTAATTTTCATAATCTTCTTTAGATCTAATTATTTATAATCTTTTTTTTTAATAGTATATTTTTTGAGACTACAAACAAAACTTAAATCTTTCCCCCCTCAACTCTGTGAGACCCTACCTGGAGTTCTGGGTAAGTGAGAAACAAAAAGCAGGGCTAGTTTGAACCCCAAAAGTACATCTCAACTCATCTCATGGATATCATGCCCAACGATAAACAATTCTGACAAAAAACTTTACTTATTTGTTGCTTTGTGCTTTTTAAATCATTATACTAACATATTATCTTCATGTTATTAATGAGACAGCACACATGGATTGCAGACTGGATCCCCTTCAGTTGCTGCATATGCACATGAAGTGCTTTTGGTAGATTCAAATCCTGTGATATATCTGGAAAATATCTCAGTTAATTGACTTATTTAGATTTTTTTTTTTCGGATACAAGATTACCAACCACAGGTGTGATCGTTTTCTGACTCTTAGATTTGATATCTAGATCACAGAAAATCTTCCAAAAAATATTTGAAAGAAGCAAATCACACTGAACCAAGACTCTTAAGTTTTTCTGTAGCAAAAATATTTAGAATATGCCCAAAATTTGGATCCTGTCCCCTGAAACTGAACACCATTGCCCAAATGTTTCCTAGCACCTTAAAATCACACTGCACTAGAGACAGGTTCCACGCTTTTTGCTATGCATTTCACTGCAAAATTCTGTATTGATATTAGGAAGAAACTCTAAGGGTAACCAGGCGAGATTATTGGGCTCTTTGCAATTAGTGACATAAAGCCAATTAAGTGGGTTAGGTTTATGTTCAGTGTTTATAAAGCAGGTAATTTAACAGTGCTTCATTCCTCTCTGGGTGAGCTTCTGCAAGTTCTCTCCACAGCAACAGAATTTTTTATTTCACTGGTTTGGGATGGCTGGGATTTGCCCTCATTGCTTCACTTTAGAAACACAAGCTTAGACAAGACTCCTGTGTTGCTTTATAATGCAGGAAAAAAAGGCTTAGAAACACCAAAAGTGTTTCAACTGTTCATTAACTCCTTAATTTAGCAACTGTATAAAGATCTCCTAAGTAGAGATAAACACAAGTTTCAGACTCTCTCTTCAGGTCTAAACATCCAATTAACTTATTAGTTACTAATCAGTCTATCAGAAACAAGGCTTTCACCAGCTGAGCAGTGAGTCTAAACACTGACAGGATCTTACAGGTATTTATCATTTGTGTGGAGTGAAGCAAGAGAAATAATAATATAGTCTTACTGTACAAAATAATAGGTTTCTTATGTTCCTGTTAAAAATCACACTCTGTGATACACACACACAAACACAGTGTTACAGAACCATGGCTTCGGGCATATTCCCATTGACATTTTTTCTTTTACACCACGTTTGAAATTCCTGTTCATTTTAATAAAACCAAGCACTCAAACTGATCATATTTTTCTCCCAGCCACAGAGTTGTTGAATGAGAGTTGTCTGGGTTGGAAGGGACTTTAAAGATCTTCCAGTTCCAACCCCTGCCATGGGCAGGGACAACTTCGACTAGGCAGGTTTTTCAGAACCCTGTCCAGACCAGTCCTGAACAATTTCAGGGACTTCCACTTTTTCTGATCATTGTTAAATCAGTTTTGCTGCTCAAACTGGTAAGCAAAAATCTCCTCTCACCCAGCTCCCACACTGAGTTACTCTCAAATGTTCTTTCCCTCCCAGCAGCACGTAGATCTAAGGCATGTTCTTGACTTTGATTGCTAAAAGTGGTCTCCTCCTCCAATCGTTTTCCAAGGGGTTTTTACACTGACATTTCATTTTCACTGACTTACAGGCCACCTTTTCTCTTTTGATCCAAAGCTCAACCACTGAAATTCACATTATTGATCGTATCCATTTTCCATTCCCTACAATTTTATTTTGCTATGACTTTATAGGGTTTTCTTTTTCAGTCAACCTTTTCCCCTTGCTTTTAATAAATACATTTGAAGAAGCGAAGGTGGATTTTTTTAGAACATTTTTTTCTAATGAATTTTTGGTATTGAGTGAACTTGTGCTGTATGAAATGCCTCAGCTATCACTAAACAACTTCAAAATAAAACTCAGTGGAAAGGAGTATATGGAAAATTTTCTGCCTTGTTTTTCCATTTCAAATTTTCTGTTGTATTCTCACTAAAGCTCTGAACTGACTTATATTTCAAAGAACTCACTATTGACATCCCATTGAAAGAATAAGTATTTCTCTTACTCCACTGGAGAATTTAACAAAATTAATATGACTTAACTGAATTTGAATAATCAAAATCAATTTTTAAATGTATAAAATCAAGAAAAGTTAGTTTGCAAGAAAGAGGTGCTGAAAATTTTGGGATTTTAGTTTTCTTTAGTATATCTTCATTTTTACTAAAATTTCTGGATTTATTTTGGGAGGGAGACAGTTATTTTTAGGAGGTCAGAAATCTACTTATAACTACTGCCAGTAATGCAATGCTTCTAAGCATATAAATCAACCAAATCATGCCTTACCAGACAGATGTATTTAAAACACAGCAGACCAAATGCTGTCTTTTTAATTAAGAGAAAAGGAAAACGTGGCATCATAAAGCTGCATTTTAGTCACTAAATCTGAAGCTTACATCTTTAAAAGCTTTTTTTCTGATGCTGAAGAATCAGAGAATCATTAATGCTGGAAAACACCTCCAAGATCACTGGATCTAACTATTAACCAGCACTACCAAGGCCACCATTAAACCATGTTCACTAGTGCCACATCTACACGTATTTTAACACAATGTCTAAGGAATGTCTAAATTCACCCATCCAACTCTGCAATACACACCTCTGTTCTATTAATGTTTCCCTGCTAAAGGTTTCCACGGGATTGGAAACCTCTTCTACTGTTCCCTTGCAGTTGAAGTTTGATTGAGTTCCTGAAAACATTGACTTTCCATTAAAGCGTTGATGTAGGTGGAAAGTCATCATCAGTGACACAAATGCAACTTTAAATTGAATTGAAGGGAAGTTGTGTCTTAGGCACCCCAAGCTCCTCACTTGGATTCTCATAGGCCTTGGGGTGGAACAAAACTGCAGAATAAAAAAGTGGCGTAAATTAGAAAAGGAAATGAGTGTTTCTTCTCATGGTCTTCTTTTCATGGAGCAGGGAATGGAAAGATTTGGGTATTTCCAAGTTTGTCTTTAAGAAATGACCTCTATTTCAACCTTGTTTAGTTCTGGTTCTTTTTTGTAATTTGATGGAAACATTCTGTAATTTCTCATCCATCCTCACAGATGAGAGAGAAACAAGAGAAAAAGAGGTATGATGATGTTGTTTTACACCACAACGACACAGACTCTGACTTCAGAAGGCTGAAAATGACTTCTCCATTTTTGGCATGTGTCTCCCTTTTATACTATTCTACACAGACCAGTTTGATCGGTGAAACAAAGACAAACTTCTTCAATCACATTGGTCAGACCAGAGGGACATCAAGAAGTCCCTCCTAGGGAAAAGACTGTAAACAAAGTTACAGTTACAAAAACATGTCTCTTGTTTACAGAAAATTCCCTGGGAAAAGAATTTCAGAAAACCAAAACATCTCAAGCACTAAACTAGGGCTACAGTACAAAAACCTTTATTTCATGTCTTCAAAATCAAATACTCACATTTTGCTGACTGAAAATAATATTTTAGCAATTGCTTTAAATATTTATAAGAGATAAATGCAAAATACATAAGTAAGAGGTTAATATTTCACTTTGGGAAAATGAGCTTTGTTTCTTGATGATAAAAGGAGTTTATTTATCTAACAAATATTTAAGCATGTTAATATCTGACATAGTCAAGATTCGCATGGTTCTCATAATAAACAGAATACACTGTGGTTTTTCTAATTTCTTCCTATTTTTTTTCCTAACAAATTATTAATTCAGAAAAATACTGTACATATTGGTCCCATAATTAGAAGGGGTGATTTAATTGGTGGCACATGGCAGACAGATGAGTCATGGGTCAAGCACAGATCAAGAATTTTGAGTGCTGACATTTACATCACAGACAAGTCCTGCTGAGGCAGCCATCCTAGGCCAACTCTTGAGTTAATTAACAGAAATAGGTAATTTAGGGCATTATGTTGTTTCACCAAGAATTGACTCCATCTCTCAGATGAAATTAGTGGCACTGTAATAGTATTTGCTGGGGACATTTCATTAAAATGAAACCTGTCGTGACCTTGTGTTGAAACTCTTTGGTATTCTACAGGTCAAAGTGTTTTGGGTAGAACATTAGATTAAGTCCTATGAAGTGAGAAAACAGTAGAAAACAGTGCCCCAAAAAATTATTTATGGGGAAAGGGTGATAAGAAAGCCACAAGATGTTTGGCCTCCATGTGGATGTGTATTTCTAGTTAGAAACAAAAAGCCATATGTTGATAGATAGCAGCCCTTTAATTTTCTTTATATTTTTTTCTCTTATTGCCTTTTCTGGCTCCTTGTTGCATGAGGACCAATTCTTTCTCCTGTAGCCAGTAACAAAATTCTGTCAAGCCCTTCCCCTTTCCTGACTGTTGCTCCTTTAGTGGGTCTATGAATAACACACACAGGACTGTGCTGAAATCTGCTCCACTCTTCTAACCAGAAAAATTGGCACACACTCTGTTAGATTTAAAATGTAAAAAGAACACCTGATTCTTAAGCATATGAAATAACTTTTCTTTAGCCTTCAGGATCCCAATTAATTCTTTGTGATATGTGTAAAGTTCACACATGTCCTTGAGGTGATATAAAAGTAGCCTAACTCTGATATTATATGCTGAATAACTCAAGAAACAGAAGGTGACAATATAAAGAATAAAAAGACTCCTAAAATCATGTAGGAGAGCTGCAATTAAAGATCTGCAAGAAACCAGCATTGCCATTTTCAAACTACTAAAAGCTTACTTTACAGCATCCATTATTATTATTTTACATAATTTTCCTGTGGAAATAAAAAAATATTCCTCAAAACTGGGCAGAACACTGACAACTAATTTTGCAGAACACTGTGATCCAGATTTTATTGCGCCTTGCAGGGTAAAGTCACTTCTCTTCTCCTCAAAACTGCCCTGCACTGTCAGTGTTTTCTTTCTGTCCCCTTTCTAAAAAGAAAGAGACACAGTGTGCATCCTGTGTTACAGAGCAGGAAAACCCTATAGGTTTGTGATGTAACTGATGCTGATAAAAGAAGAAAAGGTTTTTTCTTTATCCAGCATCTCTAAATTCGGCTAATGCTTATTAAGGATTTAGGACCATCCATTGGCATGGTCATGGATGCATTGTGATGAGATTCTTCCTCAGTGCCACAACTGTATACCTCAAATTCCACAGACTGCATTTCCCCCATGTGCTTGGTACAGAATTATGTGTTAGCATCAGAAAACAAACTGTACTCAAGGTAACCATGGTGACACTAACACGGATGCACTGTGGATGAGGCATACCACAACATGCAAATCTAAAAGGTAAATGCTCTGAATTTCCTCTTGTCCTGAGGATATTGAAGCAAGGAGACCTGAACTCAGGGAACCAAATCTGGGGAGGTGTCACCTCATCCTCCTGAAGACCATTAGAGCAAAAACTCTCATTCCCCTTTCCAGTTTTCCCTGAGGACGTGTGATGTAAGCAGCTGTAATCTGACAGTCACAAGCCTCAATTGTCATACATGGGCATCAACACAGTCTTTGATTTAAGTAAAGCTCTATATTTAAAGTTTCCCCGTTCACTGTGACATGTTGTTTGATTCTGAATAGGCTATGGGCAAAATAAAGGCAATATGAATAATCAGGGACTTTGTTGTTGAGAAATCCAGTGGCAAAACACAATATGGCTCAGTAGAAGGAAAAAATCTTATGCATAAAGGTTACAATGTGAAAGACATAAGAAACCCATGGTATTCCTACAACATAATTTCTTGAAAGAACAGAGAGTGAATTTAGGAACTGGCTCTGGCTGAGCATATTTTGGCTGACCAGCACTTATGTAGATAATGCCTTGCTAATAGCAAACCTGTCTACCCAGCCCCATGTGGGGCTGCCATATGTCCAGAAGATCTGCACATGCCATGTTTTTCTCTCTAGATCTATAAGTGCTTTGCCTGGTTTTCTGGGATTTCCAGGCATCTGGCAGCTCATATGGGCAAGCAGGCCCAGCTGAGCTGCCGACCTCAGAGGCTCTGAATGTGTAAGCATCAATCCCAAAGCACATGTCTAGTGAAACCCTGATGGGAATATGACAGGTCTAGACTATGTGGGTCCCTTATCCTGTGAGTTGTCTCAGTTAAGAAAACAGGCGGTAGCTGAAATAAAAGCAAAATTCATGAAAACACAGTACAGGAATATGGCACTGGTGGGGTTTGCCGATGCAAGCACTGTGGAGAACAAGGGTAGGGGGAAGGAGTTAATACACCTGAGCTGAGCAGGTCCCAGGCAGCCCAGGGAGCTGCCATGAGGGGAAGAATCAAAGACACAGAGTGCATTCAGCCAGAGAAATCAGAGGCCACTGCTGAGCAGATAACTGCTGCTGCACAGCCCTGTGTTCTCAGGGGTGGGATAACACGACAGAGGAGGACGGGCAAATGCTGCCTGTGGACCACATGCAGCTTTAGGACAGTTCAAGTACATCTTTCATGCTCCAGCTATGAATTGATCTCTGCAGGATGCAACTGGCACGAGGGGAGGCACCACCAAATAATGCAGATACCCAGATGAAGCAAAACCACAGGAACTATTGAGACTCGCAGAGCTGAATGACACTTGGATTTCGCAGCATATTCAGGTCATCAGGTGGGGAATTCTGAAAAGGTTTTCTTGCCTCCCACCTCTGAACTGCTTTGTGTGATGCCTTTCCCTTTACCTCTCCAAGGGGTGTCGTGTACTTTGTCACAGAGATTTTGAGTTGCAGCTGATAGAGGCAGGAATGTTGGACACTGCAATGGCAGAAGACACTCATTTGCTGAACTCAAAATCAGATCAAATGCAAAACAAGTGCCAGAGAAACCCTGCAAGTTGCTCTTAAATGACTTTAAGGCTTAAGGAGTTTAGCAGGAATAATACAACCTCCTTTTGAGGCAGTAATGTGGAATAATAAAAACAGCAGTTCTTAAGGCTGTGTAACAGTCTGTACGCAAGAGAATTACCCAGATAATTCAAAATTGACACTGAGGCATAAGCAGGCTGCAGACCAAAGGCAGAAGACAGGGAAATATTTGCTTACAGCACAACATCATCAGTGACACCATCAGTAAAGTGAAAGTGAGCTATGTGGTTACTGCTTTAGAAAAAAAAATAAGGCATTAATCTGCACTCTATAAAGGAAAAACAATAAAGCTGTTAAAAGCACTGGCCTCCCAAGAAAATAAGCAGTTGAAAAAAAAAAAGGCAAGGAATTTATTACAATAAAAATGCCAAAGTAATGAAACTTTTCACACAGTACTCCATTATAAAAGTGTTTGTCACTCAGTCCATGGCATCCTGAAATTGTAAGTAAAAAGGAGGAATAACACAGGTTTGAGGTGATAAAGGGAAAGAAGAGACAGTGATTTACGTGAATTGCAGGCAATTGAGGACTGACTCAATAAATTATATCAAATCTGATTATGAAAACACACGTGCTAAAGCCACAGATGAGGAGTAGCTGGGATCCCATAGGCTTTTCACAGCACCCACTGAGGAGAGAGACAAAAGACAGCTGAATTTGAAAAGGCAGCTGCAATCTCTAGCAACCAGCACCATCTCACCTGCACCACAGATGCTTTAAGACCTAAACTCCTGTTGGGACAGCTGTGACGTTTCCTAATGCTGCTGCTAAGTGGAGAAGCAGTGACATTATGGGATGGTGTGAGGAAATGAAAACAAGCACGAGCAAAGATAGAAAACTATTTCAGCCCTGCTCCTGAGCCTTTCCCTGGAGGTTTGCTGCCTTAGCTGCTCTGAAAAGAGCACACCAGTTTAGGAAGCCACTAAAGCAGTAATAGAAATAATAATAACAGCAGTAACAGCCTGCTTTATGTACTCTCTCTGCGTGGACCTTCACTGCTGACAAACCAAGGCAACACAGGAATGAGATTTTGAAATATGCTGCCAAGGTTACGAAGGAAAAAAAAAAAACAACAAGCTGAAGATACCAACACAGTGAATGTGGAAGGAGTTTTGGGAATCTTAGGGGAATCAAAGTAATAGAAAAAATTAATATTACAGGAATTGCACATTGTTTATGGGGGGGGAGGTGAAAAAAAACCAATCACACAGTGATTTGGTAACACTACTGGAGTGGAGACTGCAGGGCAACTAAGGCTGATAGAGCACTTCATTATGAAACATGATCTTAGTATTAAATATCTCAGCTAGCTGTGAGATAGTCATCAAGCAAGAGCAGTTTATTGGTAAAAATGAATCAACTCACAGCCATTCTCTTCTGTGAGGAACATGCCAATTTGAGTTCCAGGAGGTCACCCAGCTGGGCTTGTGCATTGCAGCAGTGAGGGATGGGCTGGGCTGGATTCAGGCTGAGCTGAAGGATGCTGGGGGTCAGAAATACCCACTTAATCACTGTTCTTTAGTGTAACTCACCCTGCATTGCAATTTCCCAGCCTGTGGGCAAAGCAGGGAGCAGACACTCCTCTTCGTGGACTCATTTCACCCCTTTTCTTTCACAGAATCTAAGGACAAGTCTCTTTTCCTTTTTTCTCTGTCCTTTCTCTAGCCCACTCCTCTTTTTTTAAAGTACCATTTTAAATAATGTTATTTGGTTAGGAATTTTCTTTTCCACAAAAGGCTTCAGTATTTTAGAGGGAGTTAGAAAATTAGAATGTCACTGCAGATCTGGACTTGCAATTGCACGATGATCCATATTTTGAATTTCAGTTGCAGAAGACATAGCTTTATCCTATTGCAAGCTTTATTATTTATTCCACTGATTGTTTTTTTCAGAGAAGAGCAGTGAATATCCTTTTAACGTTTTTGTCACTCAAAAGCAACTTAATGGTTTTCCAAGAACTGAGATTAGAGAGACAACTATCAGTGCTGTAAATTCTGATTCCTCACTTGTACTAATGAACTTTAAGCCATAAATATTCTTTGAGTGACCAAGCCATGACATAACTGAAGTTTTATAATATCCATGTAAAAGGTCTTATTTACTTAAAAATCAGTCCTTATCTGCATTGCTACCAGGAGTCTGTTAGTCAGGCTCTAAATATTACAGTATAGTCATAATCTAATGATTATGTTATTGATTTATGTTATTAAGGTTTTTGTTAATCCAAGTCTGAGTCTTGTCAGGGATTACAGTTTGTAGAATAGTGGACTGTTAAAATTCTCTGTGGCTAATTGAGATTCTCAGTGGAAGTTTCATATGGAAAATACGAATTGAAGCATATTAAGAAAGTAAGACTGCTACGACTTTTTAATATCTTTAACTTTTATAAGTTATATCTTTATCTTTTAACTTTGACATCTTGAACTTTTAAATATTTTTAAACTTTTTAGAGTATTTAAAATACTATTTTATGAAAAATCTATGTATTATTTCTCTGATCACTTCTCTATGACTCCACAACGTGAACCTGACTGCCTTTCAGATTTTGCCTATATTACATTACATTACATTATGTATTATATTATATTATATTATATTATATTATATATTAATTATATTTTAAATTTTTTTAATTTTTTTTACTTCCCCCTTCTAACATAATGAACCCTAAAGCAGCAAATGGAACCAACTTTCCGTGGGGATTTAAAAAACATGACTCTTCTTATACAGGACCTGAGAAGAAAACCATGGATGAGTTAATTAATAGCACTGATCAGTCAGGTGGAACACACACTCCATGGATCCATTGACTTTCCCAACAGCTGCAACAAAGTCATCGAAATAGCTGAAATTTATTCAGGAAATGAACAACTTTGAAGACATAGGTGTGCATTTACATGTGTGGGTCCTTGTTTTAGATGTAGACAGATACAGATACAGGTAAAAGTTTTTCCATGCATTGAAGAGCCAAGTTCCCAGTCTAACCACACATCCCAGTGGCTGCAAGCACAGGACTGACCTATTTTGTTGTAGTTGGACAGGCAGCACATCCCACTAATGAGCAAACTACGTGCTGCTGGGATTCTGTCTCCCTGTGGTTTGTGAAACTTTCAATCATTCCTTCTTTGATCTCTTCTTCCTTTCCAACACCACCTCTGCCATATGTTTTTATTTTCCTTTTTCACTGCTTTTTCCTTTTTAATTTTCTTACTTTTCCTGTTTTCCCCTGTATGTTCTTTAGGTCCTGGTTATCTATTTTTCTTTCCTTTTTTTTTTTTTTTTTTTTTTTTTTTTTTTCTTAATACACCATGAGCAGTCATTTTTCATGCAGACTTCCCAGTGAAAATGCACTAATTAGGAGTGAAAATATAGCACGAACAGTTTGACAAAAATGGTGATGCATAAATACTTTTCTTGACACATATTCTCAGCTTAATTTCACTGAATCAAAGGTTGGATTCAGACTGTTTCCAAGAAAAGCTTTCCATATCTCTGGGTTTCCTCATTTGGCCTCATCAGGTCACTTGAACAGAGCTCTAAAAGTAGAAATAAAGAGAAACTCTTTTGGAATATTTTAACAGATGTGCACTGGCTTACTTTGAGGAACATTAATATGACCACAGCAAATTCTTATCAAATTTGCATCCATTCACATCCTTCTGAACAGGACAGGGTTTTCCAGGGCTGTTCCTAATGAAGCCCATTACAGGGCAGCAGGACTGAAATGGCAAAATGGCTTTGTTGATTAGAGAAGCCTCTCTGCAAAGCTTGTCTGCTCCAAACCTTCCATGTGGCTCATCTCTCCATGAGCAGGTACCCAATTTTATTTAATTGTTCAATTATTTAATATTTATTTAATTTTCTGATGCTCTTTATTTAGTGAAAGAACATAAAGACCAGTGCACAGAAGTCAACTCAGATTTTTAGTACTCGATTCCACTTCAGCAGTGTCACTTGTCTCCTCCCTGATGAGAGAAGGGTATGGGAAAAATACTTTTGAATAAGTTTAGGTGCAATGAGTCTGGATCTTGCTGTTCCCGTTGTTTGTTTTCCCCATGGAGTTTCCTGATATTCTCTTCAACCTCAGTGTTCAGTTTTTCACATCTTTCTAGCATTTACAAAGACACCCAGAAAACTTTAAGTTGCATTGTGAGTAATCTGATTAATAATGGAAACAGAAGTAGTTCAGAACAGAGATTTCATTTAAAGTAGCTTCATTTTTCCATTGCATTTTCTAAGAAATATTTTAAATTTAAGGAAATCTGGACTAGAATGGAATAATCAGTAACACAAAGTTGCTTGAACAATCTACAGCACAGCAAATGGTTTGGAACTTTTAGATAAAGGCAGGAGTTTTATGAGTGATTTGCAGCAAATAATTTTATTTGATGAATTTTTCTGTCTTTCTTGTTGGGTGTTCTGTGAATATTTACTCATTATGTGACATTATTCACAAATTACTTCAGTGAATAATTCTTGGTTTGCAGATCCTTTACAAATAGTTCATAGAAGATACTTGTAATTTTTTCTCTCTTTTTTTTTTATGAGGGTTGTAAGCATGGAACATTGTTTCTATTACTTAGCAGCTTGATTTATATAGCGAAGCAACACAGCAGGAATTGCAAATTTTCCATTATTCTCTCTGAAATCCATTTTAGTGAATTCAGTGAATATTGGCACTTGAATGTTTTGATGAGTAGAATTCTCATCAGTAATAACTGAGCTCTTACATCTCTGCAGGAAAAGAAAATATGCAAGAATAACATGCTCTGATAGACTCTGAGTCGGGGGCAGGTGGGTTACTTGAGTTCCCTCCTAAACTAAACTATTTTATGATTCCAGCAATGAATTCTTTCAAACCCAAGTGAGTCCATTTATATGCCTTATTCTTCCTCACTGAAATAAGAGGTGGGTTTGATGCCTTAAGTTTCAGCTTTCGTGTTTTTCAGATTCTGTGCTGCCCAGGGGTGCAGTTCTGAGCCTCATATTAAGTGTCAGTCAGCTCTTCACACAGTAGGGAGACAAAACAAATCCTTGTCATGCTGAAGACCAAGGACAAGTTTTCAGGCACAAAAGCACAAACAACAGTGGACTGAAGAGAGAAAACAAGAAGGATGGCACCTCACAACACAAAGCTGTAACTGGACAATTAAACCCCAATATGGAAATGAACCAAAACTTATAAAAGTGTGAGCCCTCGTGACCAGTTTTGTGACCATTTTTAGTTCACCCTGGGTTAGCCCTGGCCAGGCTCTTGTACTGCCCAAGGTGTACCTTAAAGGCCTTTCAACAAATATCTACTTTGTTCTCTAGCTCTGTCCAGTCTCTGTTCCAGGTCAGCCAAGGCATCAGTGGAATTATGTTTATTATGTTTTAAAACTATATAAACTGAAAAAGGCCTGTTTTTTGCAATAGAGGGGCTCTGCTTTGCACCTGCCTGGGGACTCTCTCTCACTTCACTTCATACAACCAACAAGCATTCCATCTATTTTGCTGCTCATTACCTTTTCATTATAAATAAGAATAACTCAAGCATAGCATGGACCTGAAGTTCCCTCAGCTGTGTGTCTCAGGGTGCAGGTTTTGCTTGGCTCTCACTCTGTGTGGACGGGGAAAGGAGAATTTCTCTTCCCACCACAGTCATCACTGAGGGAAGCAGGACTTCATTTCCTGGAGGTGCAAACCCACCAGGTAACCCAGGTTAACATTCTGCTTTTAATTCAGCCACCTTTCCTATTCCCAGACTCCTGTTCACTGATTCCTATTCCAGCATCCTGCTAACACAAGGACAAGACATTTCAATAAAATTTCAGTTTTCATTTCTCGGTTTCCTGCCATTCCTGTCTGCTCAGGGTGACCATGCAGACTCATTTATTCCAACAGCTGATTTTCCAGCAGTGTCCCCTCCCCATAATTCCCCAGGGAAGACAACTTTCTGATTGATTACAATCATCCTTCAGACCATTGCCTGGTAAAGAAAGTCACAGCAATGTGGTTTCAGGGGCCAGGGGACAAGACTCCACACACAGGATTATGTCTCACCAGGATATTACTGATACAGACTAATGGTTCAGCACAGAGAGAATGAAAGAGTGTGAATTGTGTGTCAGAGCCACACCAGCCTCACAGGTTACTCTTAAGGATATTCCTGAGCCATTTATATGCTTTTCTTCTGCTTAAACCCTGATCCGGTTGCAAAATGAAGCCCTTTGGGGCATAACAAAAATAAACTGACAAAAGTGGTGAAGAAGAAGTGAGTGACAAACACTCCTCCCAACTTTGCTCTGCTGTCAGAGCAATTTCTCATGATCTCTCTGTCCATGAGCTTCATCCAAGCCTTCCCAGCAGCCATCCAGGCACTTAATGCAGGTCTTCAAGCTGCACTGCACTTGGACACGATGTGTGTTGCTAATAATCTAAAGTGACAAGACAGCACAAGAGCTTTTGTTTAAAAAACTTATTAGCTGAATTTAATAAATTGAAAAGGAGCCTTCTCAACTGCCTAAGGAATGTCCAAACCTCATTTACTTTCTGCGGACTCTAGGTGGAAAATTTAATTAGAAATCAGATATGTCATATGCTGTTTAGGTGATGCAAGGATTTTATTTTATTTATTTATTTAAAAAATTCAGCCTCTGGGCAGCTATCAGTTATTAAGTATTTTCAGTTGAGTGATTCTTTTTCCTATTATTTTGTGATGGGCAGTGGAGACAATTTTTGACTATATATTCAAAATAACTTAGAAACATTCTCTTTGTGTAAATGATGTCACAGAATGTACAATGAGGCTGTACTTCTGCAGATCAGGTTTCTGTGTGGAAACATGGTCAAAACAAAAAAAAAATTCTTTATTTTATTCTATCACAGAACAAAAGCTCAGCCATTTCCCTAAAATACAAGATTTCTCTTGACTTTTTCTACAGTTATTTTATGCTCTAGTTCTGTGTAAAGCTGTGCTAAGGCAGAACTGAAGGGCTGGAAAAAATTTGAAGATATTGTATAAACTTTTCATTGAGTACTTTGCTTTATCAAACCTGGGACCTTGTGGGCAGGAGAGGGGTTAGGCAAGCTCAGTCCTATTGGGAACAGGACTGTGAGGGGGCAAAGCAGGACAGCCCCAGCTGGAAACATCTGATTTGATATCATACCAAGAACAATTGATAAGAGGCCTCCCTTCTTAGTGCTAAGATGAGACAAAACAAGAGAAATATCTGTGGGGTTATGTGCAGCTCAAGCTGCAGAATATCTGTGCATCTGATTATTTCCTAATTGCTTTTCTAGCACAAATGGAGGCTCAGTTCCCGCAGAAGTCCTTCCTTAAAAATCCATCCTACAGTGCTAAATATTTGAAGGTATCAAAAACTTTTTTGATGACCCTTCTCACCCAATATTAGTTTCCTGTCTCGATTTTTTGCCTTGACATTGCTATCTCTTTCTCTCTGTAGGGAATTTTCACTTTTCTTTTCACCTAAAGACCACCAAATTATTTTATTCAGTTTGGCAATATTCCTAATGTACCCAAGAAGGGTCACACCAATATAACTTCGGTACTGATTGGGCAGAATATGCAAAGCAAGTAAATTATCATTATCAACTCTTTTACAAACTTGCTCTCTGAAAGCTGTGACATTTTAATTGGTTCATGTTTAAGCTGAGAAGTGAAAATATATTTTCATCTCTGTATGTCAAAGAAGGAGATGCTGTCCTCATCTCTGAATACCCAGAGAATGATGTGAAGAACCCAGTAATTTCATAACCCAATTGTTCCTGCCAATTTAGGATCCTTCCCTGGGTTTCTGATCAGCTGTGCTGACTTCTTTACCTCACAAAAATATCACAGGTAAGGTTTACAGGCAGTGTGAGAGCTTAAATGGGAAAGCTAAAATGAGATTTATAGAGTCTCCTCCACTGAACCACCGGAATGCAAATAAATATTCACTGACTGTTACACAGATTTCTTGAAACAAGAACATTTTGTAATCTCTCTATCCATCTTTTCTGCAAAATTATTAAAATAAATAGCTACATTTTGCTGCCAGGCTGATGTTCTTAGCAAGGAAATCCTTTGCTAGACATACCTCGTAGTGTACAGACTGTTTAGTATGTACAGAAGTGGTGTGCTCCTTGTTTAACAGGTTTCAGTTTATATTTTCATACCAAGAACCAATTTTTGCCACCATCCTGGACAGGAGCTGGAAAAGTCTGACCTGAGATTTCTCCTGCTGTGGTGGGAACCTGGCTCCTGCTGCCCTTGCAAATGAAGACTCCTAAAAGAGGTCAGTGCAGACTCACATCCAAACATCTCCAAAAGCCTCTTTTGGAACCAGGCTCACTTGTTTTTTCAGGATGGAATTGTGAAGTGGGAGGGGAAAACCCAGATTTTAAACACCTGCCAAGTTTGGCTCTGGATAGGACTGTGACAGATTCAACCTCTTGCAAGTAAAACTCTTGCAAGTTTTATAGATATCCCTTTGAAATCTCTGTGATCATAACTTTAAAGTCCATTAAGATGCAAAATAAAAACCAAGTAGAAATGGTCAAGTAATCAGTAATGTCTATTTAATTAATAAACCATTTATTAAATAACAGCTAATATCTGACTAGAACACTGAATTTTTTTTTTCTTTGTTTATGTGAGCTCTCTAGCTAATGTAAGAATACTGAAAAATAAAAATAACTGAGCTTTTCTTCTGAAGGCCCAAAAAATAATAATGAGAGACACCCATGACTATTTAGAAATATCCAGCCAGGACACCATTTGTTAAAATGACATTTTTAATGTGCTGTTTCTTTCCATTAGAGTTTTAGAATAAGAATTAAACTCTATTTCCCTTTAAAAAAATAATAAAAGGCATATTTCTTCCAAGGTAGAACTATTTATCTCCAAGTAGACAAAAAGCCTGGAACCAGATGAAAACAGAAACTTTTTCACCAATTTCCTCTCTGGCTGTTCTTTCAGAATTACTTCCTAAGTCTCAGAGGTTACAGGCTCATAACGAAAATGCACAGTGGGTTTCACTCTGAATCTGTCTTGCACTGATTTTCTGCCCATTCCTCCTCCAAATGGGGAAAAAACACCAAAAATGAGATCACATCACAACAATGCTGCCTCCACACAACTGACCATAATCATGGTTACAGTGACCATTTAAAGAATAAACACTGTATTTCAAACAGGAAAGGTATAAAGGGAGGTGCAGTTTTAAAATAAATACCAGTATAAGGAGACTAAAAAAATCTTTTAGGTCTCTGTTCTGTTCATATCTGCAGATCATAAATAAGAAATATTTGTACTTTTGGAGATATTTTGGGCTGTAGAAAGTGCTGAGTGCTCCAGCAACATGTAGCAAATTGCAGGACTGCAGAGCCCTCAGTAGCTGTTTTAGGTTCACCAACACTTGCAGGATTCAGGGTACAGAACTAATAGAGGAAAAAAAAATGTCTTTTCCCACTGTGCTAAAAGGCATATAAATAAACCTTAGAGACCACAACAGTAAAAAGCCCCTTTTCTTACTTCTATCTTACAAAAGCTCATACATATGCAAATAAATATACACACATACACACAAACTAGCTTTTAAAATGAAAATAAATGTATTTACAGGGAAGATGGATAGCTAAGACAGAAAAAAAACACCTGCAGAGATATAATTTTTAATTATAATTTCAGTGAATATATTTATATTCAGAGTCACTATGATGCTTTTGTCCCTTCATTTCAATGAAAGGAAAAGGTAATTGAAAGATTCCAATTAACACTTTCAGCCTTCGAGGGCAAAAGTACTCGAGACATTTGTAAAGTAAAACTGAGGTAAATAGAAATTAGGCTGAAATTAGCAGTGACAGTGTTAGTTATTCCACTGAAGGGAGGGGTCCCACGATGAGTGCCACAAGAAAATTGTGTATTAGGAGTCTGATTGCAATGTGAGATGGTTAGAGATGGTCAATGTGCCATAAAAATGCAGGAATATCCTTTACTGATGCTTTACTCACTGAGAGAACACAGGTGTGACCACGGCTGATAAAAAGCCACAGTTCATAGATATTTAAAGAGAAGTGACCACCAACATATAAAAATACATTTATAAACTGGAATAATTGTCTGAGCTCTATGCAAGAAAGTAATGGACATGATTTTACATTGAAATTGTGAAAAGACAATTTCTTGGGCTTAGATGTGATGTGGTTTAAGCCCAGTAAGCAAACAAGTACCTCAGAGCCTGGGCAGGGAGAAAGGAAGGGATCTAGGCAAAGAGAGAGAAAGAGAGATAAACTTCAACTGAGCATCCACACTGGATAAGTCACATCTAAATTAAAGCACTCAGAGGTTACACCACGATCCCCAAAAGGCTCCAGACAAAGATATGCCAATACCTCCTCACTGACCGTGGCTTGCAGGCACAGCAACTACATTTGTAAATTTTTAGTGATTATATTTTAATGCAGACATTGCATTTAGGTGCCTAAAGCCTGAAAAGTGGCCTGAAAGCTCCTTTAGTCAAGCAATGAAGTAACATCTGACCTCCCCTTCTCCACTTCTCTGGCACTGCTCACTCACTCTGACTGCAGTGGTCAGTGGTAATTTGGGTTTGGGGTTGGGTTTTTTTTCTGTCAGAGAGAAAAATCAGCAGTAGCTTCATACCTTTCATGATTTTTTTCATTATAATTTGGGATAAATAATGTAAGAAAAGGTTGATAAAATTTGACATTGTCGTGTCACCAGTGTTTCTAACATTTCAGCAACAGCTAAGATGGTATTTCAGTGCTGGATTTTTGAAATTTGTGCTTCATTAAAAGCACATTCCTTCTCTTTCGGTGAACAAAATATATTAAATACTCATTGTAACTGGCCCAGAGCCAACACAGGAGCACTATTCGGGCTTTGGAATTGTACCTCAAATACCTCAGGTGTACCAATTTCATTGGGCAAGTTGCCAAAAAGCCCACCTGGACCATTAAGTACAAAAAAGCCTGCACAGAGGGGCTCAGTTGCTTTTTTTGGACTGCCTTAGCAGTGTAAGAGTGCTCTCTGCACTGTGTTCGATGATATTTCTTTTGTTCTATGATGTTTATTATTTTTGTCCTCATTAAAACCTTTAGTTTCACAAAGCATATCCAGAGAAGTTGTCTTGTGTAGCCCTGGTTTTATGCCTGAGGTGTTTTGGTTTTCTGAAATTCCTTCCCCAGAGAATTTTCTGTAAACAGGAGAGATGTTTTCATAAACTATGTTCTTCATTCCTTTTCCTAGGATGGACTTCTCCTTGATGTCCCTCTGGTCTGACCAATGTGAGTGGAGAGGTTTGCCTTTGTGTCACCAATCAAACTGGTCTGTGTAAAATAGTATATAAGGGAGACTCATCCCAAAAATAAAGGAGTCATTTCAGCCTTCTGAATCTCAGAGTCTGTGTCGTTGTGGTGTAAAACAGCATCAGTCTTGCTATTATTAAACAATTTCTCTGCAAGGGTTGGCGCATCAGAGGTGACAGACCTTTCTGGGATTTATCACATCTGATCCCACACAAGATTCCATCAAGCCATGCTGGCTTGAGTAGTGCTCTGAGTTAGAGAAGTGTGAACTCTGCTGCAGAAATGCTGTCTACAGGTAAATCTGGTTCCCCCATAGGCTTTATACAAAAAACCAAGCTGTGAAATCCCTCGTTGGGCTCTCCAGCTGGGTGTCCCAACCTTCACTCATGATTGAAGGCCAACAGAAGTCAGTGTGCAGAAACACAACCATGATACCACCCAGAAGAATATCAATAAAAATGTGCTGCCTCTCCACACTGCTAGAAATATATTCCTCTAGTCTAAATGAATCTGTTTTGCTACAGTTTATATCCATGCAGAATTCATTAAACAGCAGCCTCTTTGTTAATTAAAAGCTGCACTCTCCATCATCTCTTCACACTAAAAAACGTTTGGTCCTTTTCTATCAGTTTTTTCCCCAGCTTAGATTTTCCACTGATCTCCTACAGACTCTAATTGCTCTTCCTTTCTCCAGGTGTGTCCTGTACAAAGATGAGCACAGGTAAAACCCTGTGAGTTGCTGCTGAGTAGAAAGGGAAGGTACCAGCAGCAGCACATCATCATTGCCTGACTTTCCACTGGTGATCAGCCATAATCCAAGGCTGACTTTAGAACTGATGATTGTTCCCTGATTTCTGTCTGTGAAGCTAATTACCTCCACCTGCATGCAAAATATTACACTTGTCCCCATGAAACTAATTGAATTTCATTTTTATCTATTTGCATCCCTAAGAATTTGAATTCTAAGCCTGTCTTCCAAAATATATTTCCTGTGTCTGGCTCATTAGGTTTAACAAAAACACTGACAGAGACTGCCCTGGAAGAGATCATTGCAGAACCTCCTTCGGTGTCTCTTCCCATCAGTATCTGTGCCACGGCTGCAGTTATTATTTTTTTTCTTTTTTTACCTGTTAGCTTTATCTAGACCTTGGCTGCTTATGAGAATTCCACCTGAGACCACATCAAAAGTCTTCCTAAAGCCAAGATTCATGACATCCCCTGCCCCTCTCCATCCACAGTGTCTGTTGGCTTGTCACAGGGGGAGTACACATTGGTTTGACATGATTTGTTCATGACAAATCTATTCTGGCTGCTACTCATCTTCTACTCATCACTCAGATAATTGTCTGTGTTGCTTCAGTACTGGTTTTGTCTGCATCAAAAATAGTCTGACTTTTAATGCAAAATTTCTCCATTAATACAGTTTCCTTCATAACAAGTTATTTAAGGTAAAGCACCTGAAAATACTTTATAAATACTTAAATAACACTACTTTGTGGAGTTTAGGAGTTGGAGGGGATCTGCTTTTTTTCTCTATCTCAATACAATGAGAAGGATACATTGAGTTTTCTTTTTGCAATATACAAAGTGGAATTGAGAGCTAATTGTAAAAGCCAACCAGTCGTAATTTTGGATCTCTCAGAGCTGCTTCTTTAATAAATATACATGTACACATTGCTGAAAACCCTGTGAACCTTTTGCAAAAATATAAAATTCATCATATTTTCTGAAGGGTCTATTACCCAGGGAAGATATAGGAAACATAAGGTACAAAATCCATATTTAGGTAGCATAAGGGAAGATCTCCTTGCCAATTTATTTCAGCCTTGTTGCAGCAAGGTGAAAGGACAGCTCAGTCTCTGCAGGTGGTGGCTCAGACCTCGGTCCCTCTGTCCAGACTGTCCAAAGATGTCACTCAGCACCAGCTGCACACAGATACCTGTCCATGAGGCTGGATGGAGACCAGCCCCACCTGGGGTGGGTCACTGGGCACCCATCTGTCCTCGGTGATCTGCAGTCACGACAAGTGCTGGACCTCACCCAGCCCCAGTGAGACAAGAACTCCTTTGTAGAGATGGATTTCCCACACCCAGCAAGTATTTTCCATGTAGGGAAAAGTTTAGGACTCACCCCTTGCATTTCTTATAAGGAAAAGAACCCAGAACCTTCTTTGCTGTTTTGACAAGGATTGGCTCAGTGCCAAGAGAGAAGCACCAGCTGGACCTTTTTGCTGCTCTTCAAACCCTGTATCTCTCTCTACGGGATGCAGGCCAGGTTGTCCCTCCTAAAACACTCAGTATTTAGGAAAGAGCATAAAAAAAGTAAAGCGGCTTTCCGGAGTGTTTGTAGCAGGGCGTCAGAGGTTTTCTCAGACACCTGTGCATGGCTTTTCCTTTGTTTTCTGTAACGTTTATTGTTATTTTTCCTTATTAAACATTTTGCTTTACAAAATGCTCTGAAGAACACTAATAAATTTCAGCCACTTCTCTTTAAAGGCTGGACCCTCAGAGATTGATACATTAGCTTGTGACTCATTAGACTCTGGCCACGTGTTAACCTGTATCACTCCTTTTTTTCTCTAACCAAGCCACTCCCTTTTTTCCACCCATAAAAATATTTCAAAGCAGGTTTTACATCCCCTTTTCACATTGCTGCCCTTAGCCTGCTGTCAGCAGCTAAAATGTGTCCTGACATTCAGCATCTCCAGAGTCCAAACCTGGCAGGGAGCAGGACAAGGGAGAAAAAATACGTCTGGAGTGTGCAGGGTGCAATCAAAGCCCACTGCTGCTGTGGCAGGAGAGGTCAGGCTGTGACAGTTCTGCATATGGGTCCTACATCAACCCTACACACTCTCCATTAAGGCTGGGAGAGTCCTGCTCTGATTAAGTTTAAATCATGGCAATTTATTACCAGAGTGGTGACAGGATTTCTCTACAGCACCATGAGGGAGCTGTCCTTTGTCACACCAAGGAACATCAACATATTCATTTTCCCTCTTGAGCCATCAGGGAAGTCCACAAGAAGTTTGTGCCTTAGAAACCATAAGATGCCCATGATATTTCCTCTTCTTCTCACAAATGACATAAAAATTGCTACATGTAAGTTTTTATGGCTATAATTTGATAAAGTACAGTGTACAGTCTTATCAAAAGCTGATGATAGATCAGAATGAAAAAATATTTTAATGAAAATAATAACAATATTTTTTTTCTATATCTCTAAGTCTTTTACTTTTTCTATTTAAATGTATATGTATATGTATATATACAAAATATTTATATTCCCTACTGTTAGTACAACGAAAAAAGTAATGCAAATGCTAAGGAATATTAATGAAAAGTGCATAGAAAATTCTGAATAAATATTCACCTGCTTCTTATTAGGGAATAAAAAAATGTAAAAGCGTTGGCTCATATTAAAGTTGTTAACATTTTATCCTTTCATGGAATTTCTGGGACTGGATGCCTGTGATAGATGGGGTGACTCACCCAGGAGGTCCTTTTGCAACCTAAATGGTTCTGTGATTCTGTGAAACAAAACCAGGATGTTTACTTGAAAATAAATAACTAAAGATGCAATTGTTTTAGGGCTCTCAGTGTTCTATGTGCTGCTGCTTGGTGTCACATCTGGAAGGAACTCATTTAATGGCTCTGTTCCACCTCCATCACAATAAAATTCAAGAAAATCAAGTCTATTTACTAAAATCTGAAAGCATTTAATTTTATTTAATAAAGTTAAATATCTTAGTTAAACTAACCAAGTCAAACTAACTTTGCTGTATGAGGTTCAAGTCTTTCTGGTTCCATGCAGGGAGGTTTTTATCCTGCTGTTTCTCTGTTGTATTCTGTGGCTGTTCCATGTGCCCAATAAGCCAGGTTTCGAACAAAAACCAATCATGGGTCTGACCTTTGGAGAAAGGAAAGATACTGGAATTACAAGGCAGGTACAGACCTTTTCTAAATGCCTTTATGAACCACTTCAGTAAATATCTGATCTCATTTATCAGCCCTCACTTTCAGGGCTGCAACTGCCCTGAAAACTGAAAAATGTAAAAGACACTTATGGAGGCAGAGCTGGGGAGGCAAACTCTCCAGACTTTCTTGGGTTTCCCAATTCCAACCTAGTTGCACTGCACATCCTCCTCTCCCAGCATCCATCTCCTTGTCTTTTTCCATTTAATTGACTCTCTATCTATTTTCAGACCTCATCTGAAAAACACTGTCACGCACAAACACACACAAACAGCCCCTCACAGCTGTTTTAATTTCAAACACAAGCTTTGTATCTTTTAATGGGGGAAAGTGTTTATGTGAGATACTCATTCTTTCAAACAATAAATACTGTGGTGACACTTCCCCGAGGCCAGGAACTTGTAGATGTACTTATTTATCAAAATTCATTGTTTTGTTTAATTAGCATTTTGAAGAGAGAAAATTCCTGCTCAAGATCATGTCTCAGAACAAAAATTGTTTTCTCTTTGGCAGCACTTAAGTGCTAAACAGCTCTCCAAACTCAAATTATTTGTAAGAAAAACATCCCACAAAACACATTTGATTTTATTTTAAGAAAAGCATTTACACTGTAGACATTATAATTATTTACAAAACTGTATTTTCTGGTTTAGCTGAGAGCTGAATGCCACGGCAGCAGCAGTTGAGGCAGATTCAGTGGTAGCAGCCACCTCTCAGGAGGTGTTCAAAGGGGGTGGGAGGGCTTCTCTCTTCAGAATAAGGGCTTTAACACTCTCTTTATCATGGTGTAAAAGACTGTCAGCCAGCAAGGATATAATCTCGACCTTCTGTCCAGGTCTGTTGGAATGCATTTCCCACATCCAGCAAGTGTTTTCCATAAAGGGAAAAGTTTAAAGAGTCACCCCTTGCATTTCTTATAAGGAAAAGAACCCAGAAAGTTTGATACCCCTCTGACAGTAACTGGCTCAGTACCAAGAGAGAAGCACCTACTGAACCTTTTTGCTGTTCTTCAAATCCTGTATCTCTCTCTATGGGATGCAGGCCAGGTTGTCCCTCCTAAAACATTCAGTATTTAGGAAGGAGCACAAAGGAAGGAGAGGCTTTTTGGAGTGTTTCTAGCAGGGTGTCAGAGGTTTTCTCAGACACCTGTGCATGGCTTTTCCTTTGTTTTCTGTAATGCTTATTATTTTGTTATTTTTCCTTATTAAACCTTTTGCTTTACAAAACACCTCTGAAGAGCAGTCTCACTAATTAATTTCACTACTTCTCAGCTAGGGCTGGACCCTCAGAGATTTACAGGTGGTTCATTACACTCTGACCAGGTGTTAACCTGTATCACAGGCCAGTCTTCTTCCTGCCACTCCCAGCTGTGAATCAACAGGAGTCATCCAAGGAGAATGTGTTTGATTCCACCTGAAACTCCCCTTGGAATTATTAAGGCTGAGGTGGCAGTGCTGCTGAACGTGGTGGAGCTGTGGCACTGCAAAGGAACCTGCAGGAAGAAACAACAGGAGGCAGGAACAGGAGCTGCTTTATGGAAGCAGTTAAGGTCAAGGCTATATAAATTAAATAAGCAATGCAATTTGTTAAACACCCAGTCTTCCATGTTTCATCTGGACCTGGGTGCAGTCAGCAGGCTGATGGATAGGTGCCCTTATCCTGTGTCTGCAGCCTGGCAAGGAGCTTTAAGTTACCTTAATCCATGTAATTGCAGACCTTTGGCAGCAAAGGTGAAACCTCAAAAAACATGCCACAAATGCCCTTTTCAGATGGTGTTCTTACTTAATTCCACTGGCAAACTTTAACCAGATGGACATTAACTTATATCTTTTACAGTTACAGGTTCAGAGCCATACAAACAACAATAGTTTGTAGTTCCAAATCAGTGCCAATAGGTTTCTGAGTCAGTGTTTTCTCAATGAAAGGCAGTTTTTCCACTGAATTAATAGGTGCTGGACTATATCCTAAATCTGCAGTGAATGTGGTCGTAAAAACTGTCAGTGTTGAAGATCTCTGGGGAAAATTCCAAAGTCTGAAGTGGTAAATTAATCTAGAAAATTACCTGAACTGCAAAGTCTGCTGGAGAGATGGCCAAGATTATTTAAACAATTTTCTTTCTAAAATTGTGGGTCTGACTAACTCACAGTTATCTTCATATTTGAAACTGAATTTGCTAAATGGTTTAGGAAAAAAAAAAAAAAAAAAAAAAAAAAAAATTCACCAAACTTGTTTCCTACACAGGGGATAGATAAAACACACTGCAGGAAAACTGTGTTTAAATTCTTTTTCAGTTTTTTATGCACATTTTCCAAAAGCAGATCACAGTTTATTTCAGCTCATCCTAGTAAACTCCCATAGTAACCATCCTGCATAAATGCATATATATTAACTGGGACCAGCCTCTGTGGCCTGCTAATAATCAGCCCTTTCGTAGTTGATCAAGAAGTAAAACAGAAAATGGGTAAATACTTAGATTTTCTTTGTTTTTCAGGGTATTTTCTGCTGCCACAAAGTCTGATAGTATGGAGAAATTCCAGATGGTTGCAGGATTGCTGCTTGGCTTAGTCAGAAGCCAAATATATAGTGTATAGAATCATAAAAGAGACAATTTCTCATTCTACACTTCTATAACAGGGAAGTGGTACCATTTTATGCCTTTCTGACCTTGCTGTTATACAGACATTTTCTATCACTTATTGACAGAGCATACAAGGACAATTGGAGCTTTAACCTGATCAGGAATGATAGTTTTCAACCATCTTCTTTTCAACCATCTGATGTTGACCCACCAACTGTCTCCAAGTCCAGAGTTAATAAATACACAGGAGTGTGTGTGTGTGAACACACAAAAATTCACACAGATCGACCTGCTGGCATAAAACTTTAATATTATTCAGTACTTACTGGATCTTAGACTTCTCACTCTGCAGCCTAGAGCGGAAGATTCCTATGGCTGTATAAGACAGTTTAGGTTTTTTTTTATCCTTGTTTGAAAGCTGACCTGTCCATTAGTATCTTTTTCAAACTCTGTGTGGATTCAGGGATATAAAAATTATTCTAAATTTAAATATGAAAAGAATACAGCACGTTTGTTCCTGTCCCAATTTTTAAGTGGCTTTGACAAAGCCTTGAAAGAACCTTTTGCAACTGTAAAAAAAAAATTCTCAGACTTTGTTGATTACAACTATTCCTAGTTTAGGGATTTCCATTTCACCTTAAAAGTCATGGAATGGCTCTGGGCGAAATACAGACATAATTTACTGTCTCCCAGACAGATCATTAGCAGCAGAAAAGGGGCTTTGACTACTGTGTCTGAAAGCATCACTCTTCATTCTTTTGCCTTAAAAGCCTCAAGTCTGTCACCCAATTCCTTCTCATCCTCTCTATCAGCAAGGAAGGGAGGGAGTTGGTGCCTCAGCCAGGGTAGGGGTGGTGGTGCAATCAGCAGGATTGATTAAAACTGGGGTTGGGAGAAGGGAAGTAGCAGTTTCAGGACAGGACTTCATTTGCAGCCTTCAATACTCTGTGAAAATGGCAGTGTTTTCCACAAGGAAATTTCTTTGCAAACATCAGCTCATCCAACTCTTAAAACAGTTGAGACAAGGCCATAGCGAAGTAATGCTGGTAATTTAAATATATACTGAATAAAGTCAGCACCAAGGCCTTAAAAGCAGAAACTTTAGGTATAAATCCTCTGTCCTTATTTTCCTTATTGCCCCTTTTCTAATTTTGCTTTCTTGCCACATAATGTTCGTCTGATGGCAGAAAAAGAGGACATTACAGAGCTGCCCCTGGTTTTGAATAAAGTAATTCAGAAAGACAAGTGACTGATTACAACCACACAGTGCCCTGAACCTTTACTGGGATTAAGACCTGAGGGAAATTCTGCCCCTCTCCACTTTTCACTGAACTCGTTGGCTGTGTTAAAAATCCCTCATTTCCTTCTGACACAAGTGTGAGGAGCTGAGGGCAATACAGAATAGGTGATGGCATTTATTTAAAAAGTTGTGAGGAGTAGGCAAACTGCTGGCTGGTGGTTCAAATTACCATCATTTTAACACATCTTTCTAGCAAATCATCCAAAAGTCTGAAATAATTCACTCACAGCCTTGCAGAATGCACCTGTTATCCAAATTTGCATGGCTATGGTTAAAGACGGTTTAAAATGTAACAGGAATTTTTTTTTTTTTTTTTGTAGTGTTTTTTTTGGTTTTTTTTGGGTTTTTTTTTTTTTGTTTTTTTTTTTTTTTTTTTTTTTTTTGTAGTTTTTTTGTAGTTTGTGTTGCTGCAGCGGCTATAATTACTCGCATACTAAAGTATTGTTTTTGAGGGTGTTTTATTCCCAGCGATTCATTAAAAAACTCCTTGTTAAAATGTTCCATGTGCTTGGTGTGCTGCAGCAGCTAAACACAGGACACAGTTCTCTAAAAAGCCACACACCTTGGGAAATAACTTCAGTTTTACAAAAGCCAGGGCTAAGGAACAAAGGAGGTTCAACGAAGGGTGAAAGTGAAAAGTTAGCTCTCATAATTAATTAATTTCTGCAATCTGCTTATTATATCTACGCGCACACACTGAGGCAATTGCAGAAGATTTTAATGGGAAAGGGAGAGACATTTGCCACCTCCTTTGTTAGCAAAGCTGAACGTTCAGTTGATATAATCTGAATAATGGAGGAGCTGTGTTTCAGCACACACTCCTGGCCTGGGAGATGAGTCACTTCTGAGAGTGGACAAACACAAAAGAGGCTTCTGGCACTCGGCTGGGGCTTTCTTTTAATTGTGGCTTTTTAGAAAAGCCTTCAGTAATACTGTAGAGAAAGCCACATATAATAAATTCTTCTTATTACATTGTTTCTTCCTAATTTTAAGGTTCCCTGGATCAGATTTGCATCCTATTTTTTTCTAGCAGAGAGCTAAAGTCAATCTCCAGCAGAAAAAAAATAAAAATGTATAGAATCAAAACTAAGGTAGAGATAAATTACTTCCCTGATTTAATATATCCAGCACTGGAGATGGTAACACACCTGATGTGTTTATCCATTCAGACAATGTCTCATTTCCATGAATTGTGCTAAATTATTTTTTATAGGGAGAGACGCATTCTGCCTATACATTCTTACTATTCCACTACTTCCAATCAGTCATAGATTAAGAATCCAATGTTTCACACACAGCACAAATGCAAAACAAGAAGTTGATCCCTGCATCTAAGAGTTCACAGCCCCATTTAATACTTCTCTGAGTCAGACACATTTTACTTTGGTTATCTCACACAAGAGGTCAGCTGCCTCTTCTTTTTTCCTGTCCTGAAGGAAAACATCATATATTTAAGAGCAATATAGACACCAACATAAATAATTCAAAAACTTTTCCTTTCATGAAGAAGCCAGAATCTTTTACTTTTTCTTTTTTTTTTTTTTTTTTTTTTTTTTTCCCCAGAAAGTGCAATTAGCTAAAATGACACTGATAAAATCCATTTGTTTGAAGGTACCTTATTATTTTTACGTCACTCTGTGGTGTAATCATAGCCTGTGGATGGAAGCCATTTATCCACACAAATCAGAGTGCATTTAATTCTCAAGAATTTAACTGCATGAGCAGCTTGTTTAAGCACTGGCTGTAGGACAGCAGCACACATTTGCAGAAGGCAGCTCAAACTAACTGATACGGAAGTCTAAAATAGTTGAGATGAGGATTTAAGTGATTGCCTTTGAGCTGATGTCTTACTTTCATATATCACAGAATCAAATAATAGAGTCACAGAATGGTTTGGGTTTGGAAGGGGCATTAAAGATCATCTAATTCCAAACCCCCTGCCATGGACAGAGACACCTTCCAAATAGAAATTTTATTAAATGAGATTAATTCTACTCTAAATGCCAGCTTTGAGAGTTTGGTGCACTCTCCCATCAGGCAAGGCCAGTCCTCTTCCTGCTGACCTGAGCTGTTCACAGGTTATCAGCTTAGTTTAAATATTGCAGTACTAAAAACAGGCAGCAAAAACCTGGAAGGACAACATTTATTGGTGTAGTTTTTAGAAAGTAGGAAGCTCCTTATATTTCCTGTGTTTTTCAAGCTTTAGTATAAATGGGTTTTATTTTTCCTAGAAGGTTTGAAATCTAGAAGTCATCTGGCTATCTATTTATAGAAGTAGTTACAGGCAGAAAAGGCAGAAAAGCATGTGTGTTGCCATGACTCTAGAGTCCAGGGTTTTAAGGTAAAATACTAGGATATCTACTGGTTTTTAGCAAGGATGGCACAGCATTGTATAGTGAGAGGGATGGAGAGAATGACCTCAGATGTTTTTGTTTTCTGTGTAAAACCAAAAGCAATTAATGACCACCCATAGACACAGAGTACGTGTCAAGCTCTTCATTCCAGCTGTGTTGTCATTTCAGAATTATTCAAAAGGTCCTGATCCTGCCAACAAACTCCCTTTTTGTAGACACCTGCATTCATGCAAAATTTCTGCCCAACTCAGAGGCTCTCAGCAGGCACAAAGCGTTCTGACCTTGCACACTGAACAGAACTAAAGGTTAGGTGGGCGAGGAACTCTGCCAGCCTGTGCTAACAATGACTTGTAAAAGACAATTTTACTTGTTCTAATGTGAAAAACTTTTTTTTTTTTTTTAATGGCTTTTGCACTGAGAACATCCTGCAGCAAGCACTGCTGTGAAGCCATCTGCAGTACAAGCTGCAGATTTTGTGCAGGCCATGGACATAATGAGAGTGTTACCTGAAACAGGTAGGCTAAAGAGCCATTCTACAGGATCAGAAAATGAGGTCTTTACTCATTGCAACAACAACAAAAAAACAACTAACCCCCCCCCCCCCCAAAACAAACAAACAAACCACCCCAACCCAACAAACCATTACAACTTTTATGACCACATTAGGTGAAAGGGGACTATTAAGTCACCCCTCTGTCTTTGCCATATCTTGTCTATTATTTGAACTGTGTTTCTCCCTTCTTTTCAGCCTCAGGTTTAACTTTCCAAAAGGATGGATTGATCCTACTTACTTTCTCCTCACAGTTTCCTTGGAAAGCCACAGCATAGGTCAAGCAGAGCTTTTTACATTCATGTTGATGTATCCATCAAATACAAAAATGTCAGAGTTTTATTGTATTTTACTCACTCCCTTTCTTTTTTTTTCCCTCCAAGGATTAAGTGTCAAAGCTGCTTTTAGGAATAAAGATTTAGGTCTTGTTCTGAAGGAAAGGTGACCATACACTTCAACAGAAGCTGGATTAAGCCATCATCTTGTTACTCATTCCTTTTTGTTGCCTAACAGTCAAAGTTGATGTGAAATATTCTGGTGAGGCAAAGTTTGTAGGAAAGAGCAAATCAGCCTCCCTTTAGCTCTGAAATGTGAATATGGGCTCTGAGAGAACAGGGAAAAGACAGAGATGGTGGAATTGAGATTTTCTTTGCTACCAAGATTTATGCTACAGATATTCACCTGGAGATAAATAAGACCTTGTGTGTATGCTTACTTTCACTTTTCCACTGAACCATGAGAAACAAATCGGGAGAAAGTGATGGGAAAAGCCTGAGGACTAGCAGAGAGGGGAATGTATCTGTCATGGGGAGAGCTGAGGCTGGGCTCTGCTCTGGTTTTGCAGTCACTGAGGCAGATGGGTGAGGTGACAGTCCCCAGTGCTTTCCTTGCAGGTAGCTCAGCCCTGATGTGATGGATGGCCAGGCCACTCAGCAAGGTCAAAAGAGATTTCCATAGCACAGATGGGCAAAGTGCTGTGACACTGTTTCATTGCAAAAAAAAAAAAAAAAAAAAAAAAAAAAAAAAAAAAAAAAAAAAAAGTCACACCGTGAGAAAAGAATGAGTTATCCAGGTGAGAAATATTTCTGCAGCAGCAGTGATTTCTTCTACCTGACCTGAGCTTTGCTGCCAGCCTTTCAAAGCACTGGAAAAGGGAAGGCTGTGCCCAAAGCATTCCCTCTCTGAGGGCTGGGTCCTGAGGCACCTTTGTGCTTGGCAATATATTCCAATTGCCTGGGAGCTCCCTAAAGCCTAAGGGACATCAGGACCAAGACATTACTCGTGTGTCTGACCTTTTCTGCTCATTCTCTCTTCCTCAGGCAAATCACCGGCTTTAAGGTTTTGAAGTCTTTTGTCCTCGTGGCACTTGGCTTGTTATATTGCCTGAGGAGACACATAATGGCCTGTCAGTGTGGCAGAGGAGGGAAAGGTGGAGAAGAAAAGAGAAATGTCATCTGGAATATTCCTGCTGAATCTCTGGATTTTAAGAAACACACTCTGGGCCTCAAGCTGAGCTCTCCACTTTCAGGTGATTCACATACCACTATTAAATGGGATGGTAGGAAGCCAGACCTGGCTGAATACCCCTTTCTACCTTCCATCCTATATCCTATATTTATCTTATTTCTATATTCTTTCTATCCTATAGTTCTGTGTCTAAGAAAGCATCTCCTCCAGCCATCAAGTCCATATAAATCAGTGCATGTACAAAAAGAGAGAATAAAGGACTGGTTTGGATTTACAGCCAAAAATCTCTCCTCACCCTTTAGAAGGAAGGCATAGAGAAGATCCCACACATCACTTTAAAAATGGTTCAGGAAAAATCAAGATGATCACAGTCACGTAGACAACCACTCCAAGAAGCAGAAAATGCAGAATAATTTTGGGTTTAGCTTTTTCCATAGTTTCTACAAAAGAAGAGTTCACATGGCTAATTATACACACAATTTCAATCATTCCTAGGCTCCTTTCCTCCCTTCCCATGAAGTGTGAAGCTGTATTTTTGGGTCTCTAGTACTCTACAACAGGAACACATGGGTGATGTGAGGTGAAGTTCTAGGTCAATCATCTCCATGACTGAAAGGAGGCTGAAAGGGCAGAAAGGACAAATCCACAGTGTGAATAATTCATGTGAATGGATAAATATGAATAACACGTGATGATTTTAAATAGGGAGCTATCTTACAAGTCACAAAGCATAAGATCCTGCAGTGTGTTTTTACCACGCTAAACTGTATCTCTAAGTTTATATTTAAATAACTAAATGACCACCTCACCTTAAAAAATATTTTGGACTCAGCAGCTGTTATTCACTACTTTTGGTTTCCCATGGAATCTCTCAGCATCTATTTTTTAAAAAATAATACACAAATGAGTAAATTAAAAATGCAGTGTGTTACTATAGAACTACTATGATCTACTTCTATTTTCTGAACTCTTTTCCTCTCGCTTGCTTCCTTCAGAGTATGTCTCAATTTCTAACATATGTTCCTGGAAGTTATTCTTGATAATTGCTTTCAGGGTTAGAGACTGGGGTCATTCTGTGTCTGTGGGAGATATCAAGTCAATTAAAAAACATATACTCTGTCCCACTTAAAAAGGGGGAAGATCATAAAAAAGAGCCCCACATGATAAAAACTGGAGAGATTAAATAGAATTTTTGTAGGCTATGATTCCAGCTGGTCTCTGCAGTCTGTTTTTTGGTTTTAGATGTTTGCCTCAGGCCTGTGACAGTCACATCTCATTATGTACTCACACTAGTGACCGTCAGGGGCAGAGACCACCCAAAAAAAATCTGGTTGTTGGCTAATTATTGCCACAAGGAACCCCCAGCTCACAAACCCTCTCCCACTTGTGCATTGGTTCAGCTTTCTGCAGCTGCACAAAAAAACAACCAACCAACCAAACAAACAAAAAAGACCTTCAGAAGAATAAGAAAAGGTTTGTTTATACTGCACACAAAAAAACCCATTTTTAAAGTGTGGCGCTGGACCCAAGGGGATGAGCATGGTCCCTCATGGATGGCTGTGGCTGTCAGAAGTATTGAAATATCCTGAACTTCTCATTTTGCTGTTTAAGGGAGAGATTGAGGAGAGTGTTTACACCTCGTCTCCCAATCTGCCTTGTGCTGTTGCTTCTTCCCTGCAGCAGCTTTGAGGGGCCAAATATTTAGACATGGAACAAGGTTTACTGTAGAGAGTGGTTTCCCAGGGGGGAAAGGAAAACCCCAGACCACTGCCCTGGAAAACCCTTTTTTAAGCACAGTAAGCAAGAGGCTCACTCACATGCCCTCTCAGTTCAAGTATCCAAATCATTGCTAGAAGGTTCCTTGTCCAGGGCTGGAGTTTTGGCCAAATTCTCCTCTGTGTCAAGCAGTACAATTGCAAAATCTGTTTTCTAGGTTCCATTATTTTTTTTTTTTTCTTCTTTCTCATCTGTGCTGGTTTTGGTTGGGGTAGAGTTAATCTGGTGTGGGGCTGTGTTTTGGGTTTTTGCTGGATACAGAGATGTTTTTGTTATTGCTGAGCAGGATCACACAGAGCAAAGACCTTTTCTGCTTTTCGTGCAGCCAGGCTGGGGAGGGCATGGGGGTTCCTGGGAGGGTGGGAGAAGACCCAGCCACCTAAAGGAGTATTGCACACTTTGTGATCATGTAAATTAGTGGGAAGAAGGAGGAAAGGGGAGACATTTGGAGCCATGGAGCCATTCATGCCACTCTTTCATAGGATGGGGCCCTGGTGTCCTGGGGATGAATAAACACTTGCCTGTCCATAGGGAGCAGTGAATTAATTCCTTGGGGTTTTTTGGGCTGCATGTATGGTTTTTGCTTTCCATATTAAGCTCTCTTTATCTCAACTCAGAAGTTTCCACCTTTTACCTTCTGATTCTCTCCCAGTCCTGCTGGTGGAGAAGTGAGTTGTGAGGGTCCTGACTGCATGACATCCCCTCACTCTTACCTTCCTTCATTTCTATGTCACCAGTTCACCTTCTCCCACTTGAGTTCTACAAACATCCTTTTGTTCAGACTCATCTGATTCTATTTAACCCATCGCTCATAAGACTCAAAAATTATAAATTTATCAAATGGGGTGTAAGCAATGATGAGGAAGATGCTTTTGTTCCATGTGGTTGGTTTTTGTACATTGTTTCTGAGGCTCAGTCTGTGGTGTCAATGGTAGAAGGAAAAAAATTTCAGTAGAAAAAAAATGTCTTATTTTATCCCCCAATAAACTAAGGCAGGTTTGTGTAGTGAGATGAGAAACTGACTGGCTGAAAATGAAAAAAGGTAACATGTCATTTTTGTCACCCTGCAGAATTTCTTGTCAAAGAATTTCAGTGATAGGAAGAAGTCAAAGACATTTAAGAAGTTAACGGAATCATCAATGCAAGAAAAATGTGTCTCTGTTTGAGATAGCTCTTCCGGGTCACAAAATCCCCGAGATGCAGGGGGTCTGAATCTTGGGAGTGTGTTCTGAAAAGGCAGTAATACATTTGTTCTGATGTTTCAGTCTTTAAGCATCCATTATGAGCCATGGTCACAGACAAGGTCCTGAAGTGTTGGAGAGGTTGTTTAATCCCATGTGGCTGTTTTCAGGGGAAAATCCCACTGTTTTGAGCAAGGCAGGTTCTTTCCAGGGAAGGAAGAAGTCATGCTCTGTTTCTAGCTGTGATGTCTTGCACAGCTCTCCACTGGCATTTCCCAGGCCCAAAATGAAATTTTTCCATATCTGTGCAAATCTCTGGGTTTTTTCTTTGATTGCAAACACACTAAAAGTTTTTTAAAGAAAAAGTTAATTTTCCAGCTGGTCTTCAAATAGCTTGAGTTGTTCTGAATAAATTCTGAAAATACCATACCAATTAGGAAAAGGTGGAACTTACTTTTATTTATTCTTCCAAAAAATTATTACAATATATAGATTTGAACTGTAGGTTTGATTGTGTTGTATTTTATTCTTTTAGCTTGATTTGCCTCCCAGGTGGTGTTAGTCAACACCAGTTTGCATTCTGCATTGTGACACAGGCTAGAGCAAAATAATAACTGAAAACAAATATATCCCCAGCTGTAGAGCAGTGGAAAGGCAGCTCTCCAAGGAGTCAGCCTGCACTGCCAGTAGCAGAATTCCCTGTGTTCTGTAGGGAAAATCATCACTCCTTCAAGTGGGATTTCTACTCCACCCTGTGATGTAATGACTGCTCTGGTCTCTGTGCTTGGTTTAAAGTAATAGTGCTTCCCATAACTATGGAAGAAACTGTCCCTGAAGGATGTGGATCTCTCTAGGTTTGCTTCTGTATCTTCAGTGAGACACAGCACCGCTTCTGTTTCCTGAATAAAACAGGGAGAGGTTTGAATTTGGCAGCGAGGCATCCAGAGCTCTGTAGGTAGCCTATAGCTTTTATCTGCAGCTACAAATAAGGGCCTGATTTTTAGGGACTAAAACCCATAAATCAATAAATCATTATCCATTTGGAAGAGAGAAATGGCACATGAAAACACACTTTAATCCTGAGCTTAAGTTCTGTTTATTCATCAGCCTCTAATACATCTTGGTCTGCTGACACAGGACAGTATGCCAAAGGCATCATCGGATTGTAATGACACAAGGAAAGTGATGAAAGAAAAGAAAACCCAGCTGGGGAGAGAGAGATGTCCCTTAGCAAGTGAAAAGGTAGTGACAGCCATAAAAAGTAAGAACAAGAAAAAGAGAAATGCATATCTAGTTTGAGTACAAAGGACATGCAAGGGAAAAAACCTAACACAAAAATCCAAGTTACTGGGGTATCCTTCCAGCTCTCAACAGGGGTATTACTCAAAAAGCAGCATAGGCAAGAAAAACACATGTAACAGAGCAATTTTTTTAGTGCACAGCTCTCAATACAGGAGTAACAATATGCTGCTACTCAAGGAAAAAGCACACTCAACTCACATTTGCTTCCTACATTTGTGTTACAGGAGGAGTTCGAAAAAGTAAGATGAGGTGGATTTTAAAATCCATTACAATTGAGGAAGAAGCACAGGCAATGAAAGCTCACATTTGTGCACTCCAAGGGCTGCCACAAGCTGTGGTACTTCAAACAGAGGGATGTGAGAGGTCAAAAATCTGCCAAGGGCCAGAAGCTGTGCTACGTGATGGAAAGCCAAACAGAGTCCATTTATGGGGACTGGGATAAAAATCTGTTACATTTCTGTTCTTTATTTCTCTAGTGACTGGAATGTCTCTTACCTATTTCTTTTTTACACACAATATAGCACATAATATCTCCACAATTCTACATTCTGTTTGTCATAAGTGGAAAACAGTTTTCATCTTCTATTGCTCTGATGGGACTGCTAAGGTCACTTAAGGAAGACAATATTAGTCGAAATGATCCTTTTGTAAACAACATTCTACCTTGAGAGGTACAGGTCAGTTATCTGAGCCTGAAATTCAGGAATCTCTTAGTTCTAATCCTGAATCAAACAAAATAACATCACTTACACAGCTGTTTTTTTCTGATGCCTTATGCAGGCAAACCAAGAAATAGAGATAAATTGCTTCCTCAGAGCTTGGTTGTTGAATTGGTAAATGAAGTGTGGATGTTGGATTGGAGGTGCTTCCTATCTAGCAGGCATCTTCGTATCTCTCAAAATAATTTCCATTGAGAAAAAATGCAATTTTTAGCATGCTAAAGTCAGAATTACTCTGGTTTAGCAATCACATATTCCTGATAATACCTCGTTCTTGCTTTTTTCTTTTTAAATTCCAATTCAAAAAGGTTTTATTGAGTTATCTTTCGAAAAAGAGGCATTAACTTTGGTAAACAATAAACTGGAAGTGTTTCCAAGGCTAGGACAGAGAGACCATTAGGAATGCTCACAGTGGCCTCCTGCGCAATCTGGAGAATTTTAATCCTTATCTGAACTGTCTGCAAATTGACAAGGATATCTTGACATTTGGTGTGAGGGCCTGGCCACAGCTCAGATAATGACTGCTGCATTATTTTTCCTCTTAATTGAAATTTAATTGAATACCATGCTGATAAAGCACACAATTGATTATTTGCTTCTTACTTTTGTGCCATGGCTACACGTGCTCCAAAGATTCTCTGGCTCACTGAGCACTTCTCCTGGCCAACAGAGCCAGTGGGGCATTTTCCTTAACCCTTTCTTAATCTATTTGAAGAGTTTCTCCAGAAGCCCATGCACCTTTTACACTCTGCTTTTTTGGTTTGTTGTGTGATTTGGCTTTGGATTTGTTTCTTCTTGTTTTTAAATATTATAAGTAAGAAAAGAATGTAGCTCTGGCCACACTGTCAGGGAAGCAGTGAGAATTTTAGGCTGTCTTCTCCATCTCCTCCATGGTCTAAATCAATTGTTTGGGGCCAGGAATAAAAGGGGACTCATCTACTGTGATGGACGTGGAGGCATCTGGCCCCTAAACTCTTGACTGAGCTGGCAAAGATCCCCTCCATGAAACACAGACCTCTCAGGACTTCAGGCAATGACTTATGCATGTTTTACATGTCATCCATATTCACCATGGCCAAATTATTTGTTTACCAGGGTGGTCTAAACAAGATACAGAAAAGGCAATAAAATGGCTGGAGGTATATGCTGCTTTTCAAGATAAGAAATTAAATAAATTAGGATGCCTCAGTCTTAAAAAAATACTTCAGCAGAAGTTTATAAAACTATGAACACCATGAAAGAAAATGAATAGGGAAATACTAATTCATTTACACAGATGAGTGCCCAAAGGCATTAACAAACAGCAGGTTTTAAATAAATTAATGCTAAAAATGTAGAAGTAATTGCCACAGAATGGTACAGAGGCCAAAAATATAGATTAATGTTTGAAAAAGAATAGCAAAAATACCAGCAAAGAAGGTCCTCCAGGACCTATTAGGCATGAATATTTGGATTCAACATCTGTTTCAGAAAACCCAAGCCTCCAGATTGCCAAAATCCATGAGTCCTCACTGAGGGGGTATTTTGTTTAGAATATCCCTGGATGTAAGCTTGTTTTCTTTAAAAATATTCTTCAGAATGGGACTGGGCTTGCAAAGGAAGACACTAAGATGTAAATGCTGACATTGGCATGTGCCCTTCCACCATGTGCAGCACCAGGACAGTCATCACTGAACTGTGGAGGGGAATTCAGCTCCCACATCACAGGCACTTCAGTGGATGAGATAAACAGCTCCCCAAACTCTGGAGGGTGTAATTCAATCATCTAAATACAGGTTAGTGCTGTCTCAGATGTCCTATGAGCACTGGCTGCCTTCTGTAGATCCTTCAGGAGGGCACAGTAGCCCAATAGATCCTGTGACATGTCCATGCAGGTCACCTAGGACTTACGAATTGAATCTCCTTGGGTTTAGATATTTTATTCTAAGTGTCTCAACCTTGAATTAATCTTAGGAGTAACTGTGAGAAGCAAGGTAGTAGAATGAATGAGCCTTCGGTTTTATTCACTAGGACCATTCCTATATTTCCCTCTGTCTTCCACAACATAGATGTAATAAAGTGGACAGAAATGTCATTTTCCTCAGTTTTGTGTATTATGCTATTTGGGATTAAATCTACAGTATAAGCAATAAAATCCTGATTCATAGAAGTATTTAAATCTTCTCACTATCTGAATTCCCTAGTAGATGACAACCCACATTTCCTGGCTCACTACCTGAGTGGCTGGAAAAACAGTGCCCATGAGCTGCAGCATAAATCCTCTGGGGGAATTGGCATTCATCAAAATTAGAGGGAGTCTGTAATTTATCTCTAAATCAAGCTTTAACTTACTAGCTGATGAATAATAATAATAAAAGATAGTGGTGGAATCAAGGCAGGTCCTGCCTCTTGAGTAGCATAGAGGTAGAAATCAAAGCCTTTGAATTAGATTAGATCTTAGTAAGGAATTCTTTACTGTGAAGGTTTCTCAGAGAAGCTGTTGATGTTTCCTCCATCCTGGAAGTGTCCAAGGCCAGGTTGGATGGGGCTTGGAGCAATCTGGTCTAGTGGAAGGTGTTCCTGCCTATTCCAGGGGCTTGGAATGAGATGGTCTTTTAGGTTCCTTCCAACCCAAACTATTCTGTGATTCTGTGATCTCAGCATGGAACACAAACCAACATATAAATTCAGTTCTTCTCGTCCTTACTTGGGTCCTCGTGTCTTTTCATCATCTAATTCTGTTTGTTTCCCACCACAGTAAAGTGTGTTTTACTTAAACACAGCATGAATATATATCCCTCTTCAACATTTTTTTCCTGCGTGACAGACTGAATCTTAAAAATCTCCAATAAAATAAACACACAGGGAGGGCAGCAACAATGTAAGAAAAGGATGCAGCTAACAAGCCAGACTCTAATTTATTTTTAATTCTCTATAGTTTTGTTGGCTGTAGGCAGCACTTCCCTGATTGATATCAGCTGATAATTTTATCCTTTGCATTTAGATATTAAAAGAGCTAATGGAAATACTGAACTAAAAGCCTGGTCAGATAGTGGAACAATTTGCTTAATGAGCTAATTATGGCCTTACTGTGACCTCCCTGGAAAGCTGATTTGTGTTAATCATTTGAAGAATGCACAGATGTGTCCTGATCAGGGCAGCAAACTGAACTAAACATTAGCTCAGGAATTGTAGCTTTGCAGTGCCTGAATCCAGGTTCATGTTGCATTTGCATCTTCCTGCTGCATTTGGATGCTGGGGCTCATTCAGGAGAGGTGTCCAGTATTCCCTGTGGAAGTACTGCTACATGCAGTATATATTTGAGGCACTCGAAGGCACCCCTCAGGAGTTGCCAGGTTTGTGCTAGCCCCTGTTTAGTATTTGTTGGATGTGTTGACTTCTGTACCTTCAAACTTCTTGTTTCACTCAGTGCATATATGAGGAATGATTTTCATCTCTGTTGCCTCGCACGGTGAATACAAACCAGGCTGCAAAGAGGAAGAGGGAAAAGATATTAAAAAATGAAAAAGGCATCTGGGTATATGCACTGTGGACAAACAATTTTTAAAAAGGAGTCTATCATTTTATTGCTTGCCCTCCCTAGTGACTGGCATTCACTCCTGGTCTAAATTCTTTAGAATCAAGTTCTTAAAAAGTCTCTGAGAAGTTTAATCCACAGGGATCCTATTAATGCTGAGCAGTTTTATTTTATATTGAGAACAACAATAAAAATTAGACATGGCCCATAGTTATATTTGTGATACAGTAGTTTTCTATCATCTCTTTAGCCCAGAATGACTGGGGTTTATTCCTTTTTAATTAATAGGTTGTAGATAGACTTGTTGCTTAAAGAGTTTGTTTTCAGCCCTGTGAGATAACTGTCTCACAGATGCTGCCTGGAGTTTGGGAACTCATCTCTTAGAGAAGCCAAGAAGAGCACAAGAATATTGGGATAAGAGGATTCAACTTATGGACAGGCTGAGAATATTAAAGACAAGGAGAGACTCACTAAATAATTTCAGCTTCCCTCTCTCCCTCTATCCAGCTCACAGATCTTAAATAACAAGATCTACCCAGTTCCAAAGCTCTGACTCCTGGTATTTTACTAATTTTGATGGATAAATATGAAATGTTGGAACAAAAGTCTGCTGCTTTTCCATGCTAGGAGGGATGTTGGACTTGAGCAGGATGTTCAGGAGAGCAGGTGACAACTGGGTGACACTGCAGACAAAGCTGCAAGACCAGCAGCCAAAAGGAAAGCCAGTGTTATCAGCAGTTCGGGCACAGCTAAGAGGGAGCAGAACTGCAGCTGGGACTGTGCTTTTGTTTCACACCCAAGAGCCAGAGACACTCCAAGCAGAAAGGAATTATGATTTCTCCTCCTGGCTGAATTTCCAAAACAGTTGTCCTACAGCCTGACTTCTTCCCCTGATTCTTTTGCCTGTTTCTATAAGATATGCCTTCCCCAGCAGTCTTCTGATTAAGCAAGCAAACACAAAACACAAAAAGTGGGAAACCTTTCTTTCCTGATTTAGGCAGCTGCTTTCAGAGGAAGCCACTGCACCCTGGAGTTCTTCCCTCTGACCCAGGAGCTCCCTGAAACATCCCAGTCTGGGTTCCCCCCAGAGTTCTGGTTCCCAGCAGTATAAGCACTGATGAGAAACAGCAAATCTGCAGGTGACTCAGCACAGACACAGCCAGAATTCATTTTCTTCAATAAGCACTTCCTTGACTCTGCAAGGAGTCTGGACTGGCCTAGCTGTCAACTTTGCTCCTTCTTTTCAATACTTGTCATTCTCAGGGGTGAATCCAGCATTGCATGTATGGATCTATGGTCCCAGGAGGGGTGGGAGCGTGAACAGGTCCTTTTCCTTGGTGTTTCCCACTGTGTAGGTGGTTTCCTACCCAGGGGTTGAACATGGAATGGGGAGGGAGCATTGGTACCTTGGTGACATACACAGTACTCGAGGTAGGAGTTGTTTGTGGAGCAGTAATGCCTGTTTCAGGATATGAGTTAAATGTTCTCATTGTGTCTGTGAACCTCTTAAAAACCTTGGGGAAGTAAACCCCAACCAACCAACAGAAACAAAAGCAACAAACCCACAGTGCGCCTTGCATCTTGCCAGCATGAGATTTGGTTCAAGCACAACCTGGAATAGAAAAATCCAAGGCTGTTAAAATTACTCCATTATTATAATGTAGTAGTTGCAGTTTCTAAAAGTAATGTTGCCCTGTTACTATGACAACTTCTTCTAAACCTCCCCATCACCAGATGGATAATGGGCAAAAAAAAACCTGAAAAAACTTGTAGAAAGGAGTTTACTATTAATTTTCTCCTTTTTTATCTCTGGATATTATGCAAAGTGTTATAAATATTTATAAGTATTTAACTTAATCAACAATGTCTATGAAACTGATTATTCTATTAGCAGAAGCATTCAGGTACAGAGCCTGAATGGGAAGAATCATTCTGCAAGTGAGGGTGGGACAAGAAGCATATGGAGGAGGGAGAAATTCTTCTTCCCCTTTCTTTTACAGTGATAAGGAATGTTAGGTTAATAACTTGGAATCCAGAAGCCTTTCCTCCTGCAAGTAAAGCAATTTCCCTACTGTAATTTTCCTTTTATTGTACTGTGCAGGCATCCTGTCTAGATTGCCTTGAAATGTTGGTGGGTTTGCTATTGGAATGAATTAATACAATTGGAAAAGAAGGAAAGTATTTGCAAACAATACAAACAGAAAATAATAACATGAATATGTTACATTTTAGCAAATTTGAACATTAAAACAGGGCTTGCAAAATTCAGCATGGACTGAATAGATAGTATTTTATAACTTTGCAGAGCACCAAATCATAGATATGTTTTACATGATATAATGATTGTGTGCCATCCATGTGCCCAGATAAGTATTTCAGGAAAATGTGCAGCCATGTATGTGAAGCACAGTAGTTTTGGGAGCGTTCCTGGATTCTCTGCAACTCTGTACTACAGTAATGCTCCTATTTCAATAAAACATAATGCTATTCAGAAGAGGTTAAGAGGATGAATTTCAAATGAAAAATAATTTCCACATCAAAGAATTCTCTTAATGTGAATCCCTATTTAAAATGCATCTAAGTGTAGCTGGTGTTTAGTTCATTGTACTGCAAAGACTTTATATGCAGCCTATCAATTAGAATCTCTGACTGCAAATATCAATATGTGATTGATACTGTGTTTGAAGAGGTAGAAAAATGATAATAGAGTTTATTACATGCCAGATGCACTCAAAAGTGTATTGTCTGTGTTTAGTAGATGAAATATATTTTTCAGCTGATTTCCAGAATAAAATGCAGTTGTTGGTTTGTGTCAAATGAATAAAGACTTAATTACAGTAAATGCAAAATTATTGTGAAAACATGTAGTATGAAATAAGCATTGGGGAAAAAGTGCCTGAGCTTTTGAAATTAACAGGGAAAACTCCAAGGTGATGGGGGACAAATAAAATACAGAAACTCACAGGATCATAGAATGCAATGGTTGGAAAGAAGCTTAAAGATCATCTTGTTTCAAGCCTGTGGCCATGGGCAGGGAACACCTTCCACTAGACCAGGTTGCTCAGGCATGGGCATCCACATCTCTGGACAAACTGTTCCCTCTGAATAGAGAATTTCTTCCTAATATCTAATTTAAATCTCTCCTCTTTTAGTTTAAAATATTTTCCCTTGTCCTATCACCACCTGTCCATGAAAAAATTCCTCCCGAACCACCACGTAGAGAGTGGTTTCCCCAGGGAAGAGGAAAACCCTGGACCAACGCCCTGGAAAACCCCTTTATGAGCATAATAAGCAAGAAGCCAACTCACATGCTCCCTCAGTTCAAGTATGTAAATTGTTGCTAGAAGGTTCCTCGTTCTTCGTGTTACTATTAGGTCGATTTTTGGTGCGGGAATTTTATTATTCCTGATTGTCTTCCCCTATTGGGCCCTTCCCTCAGACCCCGCCTTAACTCCTCCCCACCCTGGGGTGTGTAAATACCCTGGTCTGACCCTGGGCCCTGCCTTTGGCCTCTTGTTACTGCCTTGTTTCCATTTGCTCCAAATATAGTGTATGCCTTATTGTTTGTTATTTTTCCCTTAATAAATTCTGTTTCTGGACAAGTGGATCAAGGCTGCCTCTCTCTGTTAAGTTGCCATCAGGGCAGAGTCCTGAGGAAACTCAAAGGGGTCTGATTATCTGGGTTCGGACTCCCAGAAGTTTAAACACCACAAGAAACCTTCTTTTTAATTTTTTTTCTCATGGTGGAAGCCCTTTGATCTTCCATTTATGTGGAAGATGTTTCTCCTCACTGAAGTTCAGGTGAATCATCATTACAAAATGACACACATGGGTGCTGAAGGCATGGATTTCAGTGGGAGTATGCATATGTTAAAGAGTAAATACCATCTCTGAATTGACCAAAGGGCTACAAGCCCACAAGAGGAAAGCAAATGAAGCTATTTCATACTCTGGTTTTGAGGTTAATTCCTTGTGCATTCTTAGCATTCAGTTTTGCTATTTTTCCTTTAAACATGCACATCCAAATTTTCACCTATCATCCTTTCACACAAGCACTTAAACCTCTCCTGGCCTCCCTGAAAAACAGACCATCTTCACTCTCTTGTTACTTGGCAACGTGAGGGGGAGCAGCTCGTAGGACCAAATCCTGAACTTATTCTCCCCCATGTAGCCACATCGATTTCAAATAAAAGGCAATACTCATGCAAAGAAAAAGAGAAAAGAAAAGCTTGTGGAAACAAAGACAGAGATTATGAAGTTTAAAGCTGAAAGAGAGACAACAGGAGGAATTGTAGAACTGCATATTAAAAAGCTTCAGGAACTCACAGGTTTGAGGAGGTGGCACAACCCCCCGATGCTCTTACCTGTCTTCCTTTGAAGTGAGAACTGCAGATCTCCAGAATACCTCATTTCCTTTGGTTGTGTTGGGTTTCATTCTGCATCTTTTAGCTCATCAGCTGGCCTTGTCTTGGTAAGCAGCCAAAAAATAAAGGTGTGGTCAATATACGGGCAGGAGAAACAATAAGTCATAGATAGTAGCTCAAATGTAGGACAAGGGAGTCTTTTCCTTGGCTCTGTCAGAAATTTCTTGTGCATCTTTGAACATTTTAACCATTTAACCATAACCATCTTTGAACCATTTTAACTTCCCCTCAGCAAATACTGCTTTACAAAAAAGATGACGTAGTTTAGCAAACCAACTGTTCTTCTAATTTGGGAAAAATTGTTAAATATGCTCATTTGTAAAACTTAAAAATTGCAGAAACATGGGTGTGCCCATGACCACTGGGAAACCTGTAATCTTCCGAAGAAAAAGGTCTGCTTTTTATTTTACTATTTTGACAATGTTGCAAAGGTTTCTCTTTTAATATAAGGCATTACTTTAGCCATTTCCATGCCAGGTGTGTAATTTACTAAAACAACTCGGTGAGTTTTTTCAGACTAATGTTTCAACCTGTAGTCTGTCAGTGTTGCTAGGCTGCCCCTTTTATTGGTTTGGGTTTTTGTCAGGTGTGTTTAGTGTAAGTGCATTCCTAACAGAAACCCATTTCCACTAGTAAACCATTCCATCTGTAGAGGTGTTCAAGAGGACTCTGGATGTGGCACTTGGAGCTTTGCTTGTGGATGATTGTGGTGATGTTGGCTTGACAGTTGGACTAGAAGATCTGGAAGGTCTCTTCCAACCTCCATGAGCCTTAAATTACCCTGTTCCTAGGACACTGAACTTGTTGAACCTGTAACTAAAGTTAACTTTTGTGGGTGGGGTTATGAATTGTCAATAAAATAAATATAAGGGGGTGGTATGGATTGTTGATGAATATAAATAGTTGTTGATAGTTGTTGATAGTTGATAGAGTGTATGATAAATGTCATGGGTTGTGAGATAATGAGTTGTTGGGTTTGATGTGTTGTTGCGCAGCCTGGGGACACACACAGTTATTTGTTACTGTTTCTCTGAATTGCTAAGCAGGACTTAGGCTTATCCTAAGGCCTCATTCTCAGTTTTTGTTTTTAGGTTTTACTAAAAAGGCTAATGTCACCAGCCTCATTTTAGCCTGTTATTTTTTAACAAACCTCACTGGGTTCTTGCAGTCCCACTGCTCAAGTTTGGCCAGGTCCCACTGGATGGTCCCTTCTTCCATTTGTCTCACCTGTCAGCTGTGAAGGTGCTGGGGGTGCACTCGATCCCACTCTCTGTGGCACTAATAATGACATTAAAGATCCCCAGTGCCATGGCAGAGTCCTGAGAGGACACCCCTCGTCCCTCCCCTCCAGCTGCACATGGAGCACTGACCACAGCCCCTGGCTGTGTCCATTTGGACAACTGCTCCTGCACCAAATTGCCCCTGGCCTTCACAGCCAGGGCTCTCCAAAGTGGAGATCAGGATGTCGGGTGGGATTGTGTTGAGAGCCTCCCGGGAACCTGCGCACAGCAGGGCTTAAAAGTCTGGAAGTCCAAGAGCCCACAGGGCTCAGCCATTTCCAGCCAAATCCGAGTTGGCTCCAATGTTCCATGCCTGCCGCGTGTGGCTCTTGGTGACAGAGGCACCTTCCAAGAGCTCTGGGTGATGTGGGGCCACATCAGCACTGAGGGGCCATCATGACAGTGCAGGGTTGTAGTGGTTTCACATTCACCCATTATCCAAACCAAACAGGCCCATGGCTGTTACCAGGGACCCAGCCAGCAGCTCCCTCCTGGCTCGGCCGGTTTTAAAATTAGTGACTGCTGAGAAGATCAGGGAATAGCAGATGTTTTCTCTCCTTGTCAGCCAAATGGGATGCTTGCTTGAACTGGGTCCTGCAGGTTGTGTTGCAGGAAATGTTGCAAAAGGCTGATGCTCAAACTATGGAGAGGATGTTTTTGCTTCTAATGTCAAATATTCATAGCTTTGTAGAATACTCGTAGATAGTTATGTAGCTCCTAGTCTTTTTCTTATTCATTCTCTTAGATTTTAGAACCATCCATTAACCTTTTTAACATATTCCTGAAAATACTGTTTGGTCTTTTTTTCAGGTAGAAATACGTTTTGTCTTCCAATCAAAATCTCAGAAGACATAATAAGAAAATGGGGCAAGGAAGCCCTGCACCAACTCCAAAGGGACAGTTACGAGTGACTTGTGGGCCACAAACACAAAAGGATTTGGATGCCTGAAGTATGATATTGCATCTTTTATTGCCTTTTAATTTTAAGGGGGTTTTTTGTACACCCCCCCCCCCCCCCCCCCCATCCTTGTATTGATGGTTTAACCCTAAGTTGCATCCCTTTACACAGTTGTCAATCTTTGTTACAGAACATTCTCTATCAGTCTCACTGTATGCCAGCGCCTCAAGTCTGGAAATCTCCTAATCTTCAATGCCCCATAGGTTAGCTTGAACTATTTTCCTCCCCCGTGTCCATTCCATTGGTTCTGACATTGTCAGCCCATCTTGTGCTCCTCCCTAGTTCTCTCCTTATTGGATTCCCAACCCTAAGCTGCACGCCCACCTGGTTGCTTAAAACCCGTTGTTCTGCCTTTGTTCATGGTCCTCATCTCTGCCTCATATTCAAGTAATGTCTTGTGGTTCTGGGTGTGGTGTCAATGGCCAGCTGTGAGGGAATGCAGAGTTCACCCAGAGTTCTGGAGACGCACTCCTTACCTTAGCTTTAGGGAATTGCCAGGAGAGGACTGTGAATATCGGGCTGGCTGTGGTGGCCTACAGCTGGCCTGGAGGCCTCATAGTTACAGGTAATCCCAAATTTATAACTGAAATGTGGCTGTTTACATAATTACCTTGCTTATGTAACTCGACTGGTAAGGCCTGTTGGAGAGCAAGCCCATGCCATTGGGATTCAGGATTCTCTTAGCTGGTTGGCCGGGTGGCAACTTCCAGCAACTTCCTCAGCCAGGGAAGATTTACTGCATGTGCAGTATGTGAATTGGCAGCACTCCTCCACAGAGTCTCTCTGTGAGGCATACCTCTTGGTCATGGTGAGTAAAGTGTGTAAAAACCCCATGAGCACTTGCCCCTATGCTGATCCCTCAGCCCCTATTTGTTAAGCCCCTAGATTCTGGTTTTTCTGTCCTCCCATTGGTTGAATTTGGATCCTTTCCCTGATTGGTCATTTCTCCAGTTCCTTCTCCTATTGGCCCAAGTGCAAACCCCACCCCTCAGTTCCCCTTATAATCCTGGCACTAGAGGGTCTCAGGGTCTTTCAGTCGACGGCTCTGGGGAACAAAGGAAGCTCTGGAAGACCAGAAGGACTCCTGTCATCTGTCCATGGAGAAGCCACCTTGAAGGGGGTTGTTTGGCCATGCTGTCCTAGCAGCCCAACTTACTAGAGCTGCCAGCTCGATTGCTTTGGCATGCATTCACAATAGAGCTAAATCACACCGGTGTGCGTGTGCCCCTGAGTTAAGAGTATCTATCTAAAGACAACTCACTGAGGAAGGCAGCACTCAGAAGATCACCTCCAGGCTTCTCCATGGACAGTAACAGTGCCCAGTCTAGTCAGTGTTTGGCACCTGGTAAAGCTCGCAGCAATGTCAAGTGGGGATTATAAAGTCATTATCAAGCTAGCAGCAACATCAAGTGGGGAAAACCAATCCAGTGACCAGACAATGCAGACTAGGGATTCTGCTATTGACTGGTTGACCTGGTGGCATACAGATCAACCACTGAAGGTTAGATGCATGTGCCTTCTGATCTATATAAGGAGAAGAGGTCTCAATAACAATGGTGGTTGTTGCATGACCTTTTTGTGTGTTTGCCACTTTCCTGCCTCTGACACGTCATTGCACCAGCTGGCAGCTGTGGTAAAAGTGGTAAAAATCTTACGGTTTGGAGGGTTTTTTAGATCCAACAGACCAATGTTTATACTATGTATTAAAAGGAAGAACCCTGGAAAAAAGTCATCCAAAGCCTCCATACTCAACCGGGCAAAGACTCTGTACGTGAGAGTACAAAGACTTACTTCCTATTTTCTTTTTTTACTGTATTTCGCCCATCTCCTGAAAACTATTGTATAAAACAGTACAGCTTCAGTGGAAAATAGGGGTCATGTCCAGCCCAATGCCTCGATATTAAGATCACAGATTGAAATAGTCTTTTTTCAAGAGTAGTTATTGTACCTGAGGAAAGCAAAAAATAAACGTAATTTGAATTGAGTAATTTGAAATACTGTGTATAACCATGCCTTCTAATTAGTCTACTTTTATGGGACAACTTTGTATCTCTTCATTTTCTAATAAAAGCAGAGCAGATGAGAGACACATCTGCTTTCCTTAGATATCCTTTGAATGATGGATGTTGAGTAAAGGTCTCATCTAGGAGAACAAACTTCCAACTGAACATTGCACTCTTTCTAAAAGCATTCCTTCAGAGCATTGATTTTCTTTTAACTAATGGCATCACTACAGAAGGATAATTATAACGACATATTTAAACATATTCCGCACTGGAACACATTGTTTGACATTTTTATACATCTGGGTATACGTGTAGGTCTTTTTAAAGCGAGAAATAGTTCTCTCATCTGCTTTTTCCTTTAACATCTTTCAGTTTTAGATCATATTGTGAGACATCCTCATAATATCAGAAAGATATCTGAAAAACCCATACATGAAACGACTGTGTAATTCTGCTGCACAGTCAACAGCAGAGATTTATGAAGTTCAAAAGTATTTTAACCTTGCAAGGGAAAGGTGGGTACTTCATCTCTTTTGCTTGCATTACAGAGAAACTTGGTTTTAAATAGAGGCAAAACACGTTGAAAAGCAGCCCCTACAGCAGGGAATAGTACAGTCTACTTATGCAAGAGAAGAAAACAAGGGACAAGAAACATAATATGCACATATTAAGTGAGACATGGAAAAAAGGGAAAGGATATGCCTGAGGCCTCAGAAGAAAAACCCTCTGTGTCTGTGGAGAGGAGCACATAATTCATACAATAGCAGCCTAACACAGACACTGAAAATAGATTAGGAGTGCCTATTTTTCCTAAACACCTATAAAGCAAGACAAAACAGGTTAAATGATTCTTAAACCTGAAGACAGATGGATGAACTGCATCTTGAGGTGCCCTTGTCGCAAGGGCTTCTCCTGCTGTCTTTGAGAGTCCGAGACAGGAAACAGTGGTCCACTGTGTCAAAAGACAAGAATACCAGATTCTGCATTCTTTCTGAGAAAGCAGAAAAGAAATCTCAAGTTACATAATTCTAATTTTTTACTTTTTTTTTTTTTTTTCAAAACTATCTAAGGACTGTTAAGACAAAAACATCAGCATAGACAGTCAAGCCACAGCAGTAGAAGCTCATGTGATTTAGCTTACCTAGGACATCTTAAGTGAAAACCTGGAATTTCTACATCATCACCGGGGCATGTAAGAAGAACTAGGCATGCCCAAATTAAGAAATTGTTTTTTTCCTGACCACACTCCTAATTTCTAATTTAGGTCTAGCTGTGAGATGGCTGAAAATACACAGGATCAATACCCCATCTCATTTTTACTGGGAGAAAAGAAGCAGAACAAGACAACTCTGTTCTCTCTCCCCTTCCTGCATATTTGGTGTTGTGGAAATAAAAACAAAGTTCAATTCTAAAATGTCAGTGTGAAATTGGAAGGAAGGGAAAAAGTGTTGGGTTAAAAACAGGAAAGGTGCTAAAAAACTACTGAGTGAGTACATCATCCATTTTACTTCCTCTGTAGAAGCTACATATTTCCAAGGGGAAAATGTTGTTCTTTTCAGTGTTGTTGGTCTTCTTTTTGCCAGAGGAAAGGGCATAATGGCAGTCAAAGGTGTCCCCTGTATTCAGAACTCCCCTTACTAAATGTCCAAGTCTTCCTGTGAATGTGTAGCTTTAGTGCCATACCAAAATAGATGAAGAAGAGACACATAACATCAAGAGACAGCTCCATAATCAAAAGGAAAGTGGAGTTACAGGACAGTATTCAATAAATAAAGCAAGTAAACACACAAATTAAATAAAAGCAGAAATTAAAAAAAAAAATCCCATGCGATACGTGGCTTCTCAACTAGTGATTAGAGAGCAGTTCCTATTAGAATTAGTTGTTTTTCTGACACTTACTACGTTGCCCTGTAGATATCCAGTAGCTCTCTAAGTTTATAAAGACGTGAAATACATGAACAATTTCATAGCAGATAGTAAAATATGAGGTCTAGTTGCTTTACTTGGCTACAGTTTCTAAAATTTCTTAAAACAAACACTCAGCCATGTATAATCCAGAAGTAAATTAGACGAAACAAAGGTTTTTTGGAGGTTTGATTTTTTTTTAAATCATATTGCTTCTCTTGCAGATATTCATGTCCCAGGTCATGAGTCCCTACCATGATACAGTTTAAAATCTGACACAGAATGCAGCATGCATTTAAACACCTCTTACACCCAGCAGTGACTCACTGTTAATTCCCATGGTTAAAAAGCAATTCTGGAGGCTACAGGAATTTTCTCCATTTTAAGCCACCCTGAAGATGTCTCACAATTTTTCCATGTTACAGGCAAACAGAGATATCTGAGTTTTGACCTTTAAACTCAACATTACTTCAGCTGTGACATACATTGGAGTTGATTTCAGTATAGAAAAAATGTATTTAAAATGCTCTTCTGGAAGTAGCACAGGAAGTAGCCTGGGTGCAAGACTGTATTGACAGAGAAGAAAGCTGTATTAATTCTGCAAGACTGATACAAGCATGCCTCATCCTGACCAAAATTAAAGGAAAATCAAATCTCTAGCACTTTCCCATATTTGGTATTTGGAGTAAAATTTGTATGTGTTTTCTAATAGCTTCATTTAGAAAATAAAGTTCAGTTCAGTTTAATAAAACTTGCTCCCAGGAGGTTTCAGTTTTCCTTTAATAAGGGATGGGCACAAGTTAAAAATTTTAAACTCCTGATTGTATGAAGACCTCTGTTTACCAGGTAGGTATAAGATAAGATGCAGATCTTCCAGGCAAAGAGAGAAAAAGGATGCAAAAGAGCATCGGCCCTCAGTTGTGAGCTCCCAAATCTGCAGTCACAGCCTCCACATCCATCTCTTCATTTAGATCAGAGCTCTGATAATCTTCATGTTGTGTGGACTGTTCAGAGGAATTGATTTCATGTAACTTGTTGTGGTTTAACCCAGGCAGATAAGGCCCTCACACCCCTGCCTCTAGCTGAATGGGAGAGGGAATTGGAAGGGTAAAAGTGAGAAAACAACAGGGGCTGAGAGAAACACAGTTTGAGAAGTAAAAGAAACAAATATACAAGCAAATAAAGTATGCTGAGCAATAAAACAAGATATGACGTGGGATATCCCTTGGGCAAGCTGGGGTCAGTTGTCCTGGCTGTGTCCCCTCCTGGATCCTTGTGCACACCCACGTCCTCATTGGTGCAGTGGGATGAGGAGCCAAAAAGGCTTTGGCTCTGTGTGAGCACTGCCCAGCAATAGGGAAAAGATCCCTGAATTACCCACATTGTTTTGGTCACAAATCCAAACCACAGTATCAGACAGGCTCCTATGAAGAAAATTAACTCAATCCTAGCCAAAAAGTAGAATCCCTGTGGACTTCACATCTGTGGACTTCAGAGGTGGGGGCACAGAGCCAACTGGTTCTCTCTTCTTCTCAAACAGCATGGCATTCCTCCTGATACAGATTTTGTGTAGATTCTTCCCAAACAACATGACATTCCCTCTGATATGGAGTATGGAGATAATACTTTCCACAATCTCTGTGAAAAATATTATCTAGAAATGGCACACAGCCTATCCAATCCAGCCACCCTCTCCTGAAACAGGAATTTCTTCTTGATCTTCTTTTCCAAATAAGGGGGGGAATCTCCTTCAGTTTGGAGCTAATGATGAGGCATTTGGAACATTTTCAGCAGCACATCCCTCTCATACAGTGCTTGAAGTTTAAGTGTGAATTTGGAGAAAAATGTTTAAGATAAAAAAAGATTCTTTAGAGCACAGCTATTTAAATGGCAGTTTGGTTAAGCACAATACAGGAAGGTTGTAATCATAGTTAAAATACTCATCCCTTTCAATATACTTATCAAAGGATTGACTTCTAGGGAGTTGATTACAAAACTTATTAAGAAATCCCAAAAGAACAATTAATATCTTCAGCAACTGGGAAGCAAAAAAGATCAAGGCTTCAAAAAAATTGTGTCTAAGGTACTCAGAATTAATTTTAGAAGTATTACAGAATATTTGTGTTTAAGAAGACCTTAAAAATCATTTAGTTCCTACCCCCTGCCATGGGAAGGGACACTTTCCACTATCCCAAGTTGCTCCAAGCCTCATCCAAGCTGGCCTTGAATACTTTCAGGAATGAGGGAGCCACAGTTTCTCTGGTCTATCTGTGCCAGGGCCTCACCACCCTACCACCCTCAGAGGGAATTTTTTGTTCATGAATGTGATCTAAATCTACCCTTTTTCAGCTTAAAGCCATTCCCCTAAAACTAATACATATATATATGTATATATAAAGAAACAGCTTTAACTCCTGCCAGTATTTTTTTTTTCTATTTTAAGAAATCTCAGAACATGCTCATAAAAGAAGAAAGATGTTCCAAGGCTTCCTGGAATAAAGACTGGCACCTCTGTTAACAAATTTCTTTGACTAACAAGGCTACCAACAGCATCTGTAAAGGACTTAATGCCAGTAGAAGATGAAAGCAGTAAATACATTTTTCTTCTCAGCCTCTAAAGAAAAGTTCCATCTCCAAGGTTCAGTATTATTCTCCTAATTTCTTAGTATGTTCAAATCCCTCATTTCTTTTAAGGAAATAAGTCGTGATCAGGATACGATGAACAAAGATCCTCAAAGTGGCACCAAAAAGAAACAGCCAGGAACAGAGTGCCAGTTTCCCAATTTTTGCCATTACTAAAACTTCAGTATCAAAGACAAGCCAGGCAAATCTATGAGTATTATCCCCTTTAAAAAGCTTCCCAAATTATTTCAGTTTTGTCTGATTTTAATGGGAACCTGAAAAAAATACTTACAGTCTTACACAGGAACAGCTTCTCTCATTAAATATCAAAGTGATTTTGCATATAAATTTCCACAGGATAAAATATATTAAACTTGGTTAAATGAGAAGTATTTACATTCTTGCTGTTCAATATTTTTTGTATCTCAAGAGACTTTTTTGCAAGATTTCTGTGTAGCAAGCGAATTAATCTACTTTCTTTGATGTATATTTATTTAAGTACATACTTTTTACCATGTGCATACTTTTTGTTAAAATTATTTTTAGCTGTTTAGGTTATCTCTGATTAAAACAAACCAAACAAACCAAAACCAAACCAAGCAAACCCAGGACATATCTACCCATGATCCATCTGGCCATTTCCAAAAAGGTGTGGAATATGAATTATTTGTGACGGCCCAAATCTGATTTTTTTTTCACTTGGAATATGACACTTTTAGCTTTAATTAGAAATCAGTATTAATTTCAATAGGGAATTGAATATGAAGATGTGTGTGCTTGAGAGAAGGACATACTTCTATGGCAACTTACGAAAACTATTTTCATATTTAGTTTAATTTTCCCTTTCTCATTTTCTCTTCTTTAATAAGAGAAGGATTTAGTAGTATTGTGATTGTTCTGCTTCCCCTTCATTATCCTGCTGTTTAACATCAGGTGGAGGACCCATATTGAAAGAAGAGGAAATTTCTGAGGCAATTTCAAACTGATTCTTGCATGTTTTCCATTCCCATTGTTGCCTCATGAGCAGGCCTTGCTTTATCACTATTTCAAGGTAACATCCACAGTTTCTTTGATTTGACCTTTAAAGTGCTACTATGTCCTTCAGTCCCATCATTTATTACACCAAGACTGATTCAGTCAACCAAGCCATCACAAAGTGACCTTGTTTTCACAGCTCAAAGCACCCAGCAATGCAAATTAATCACAAAAGTAAAAAAAAAAAAATCTCTTAAAACCACATTGAACTGCATGCCACGAATAATGCCCTTAAACTTGGGATTTTGCCTCTAAAAATGCTTTTATTCAAAAGCTCTTGCTTCTGCTTTTGAAGAAAATGGAATGTAAAATTTAAAAAACAGTCTGGCAAGATTTGTTAGTGATTATCTGAGTAGTTCTGGTCCTGAGTGAGTGTTGTGCCATGCAGACTTGGATGTGGGGATGAAGCCATTGGTTCTGGAAGGGTCTGACAATTATCCCACATTGGCCTTACCAGTTACTAATGGAAATTTTCTTCCAGGCTCAGTGCTTTCTTAAAGGAAAGGAGCCCACACAGGGTATTATTGTTATAAATCTGGTGCCTCCACCACTTCCAAGTCACTCCATTGTTCTATTATACAAGTATCAAGCCACACAACGTTAAATTACAGCTGGCTACAGTTCTTCAGCATCTTTGATTGTGAAAGATCCTGACTGATAAAATTTCCTTACAAAGTTTGTATAAACTAAACAATATCCATCTCCTTTCTCTAAAAACAACAAGGAAACTCGTGTCCCACCTAAAATAAAAAACAACCAAGAATTATATTCTCCTAATTACTCATTCTTTTGGTATGAAATAGTAGTTTTTAATCTATAAAATAGATTTTATTTCATACATGCACATTTAGCTGAAGATTTTGATCGTGGAAAAACTGCCTGAGATCTATTCTGCCATCAAAAGGCAAATGGAGAGAAGAAAGAGAGTCCATAGCCCACCGTTAAATCTAATATTTCCTTTAAATGCTTAAAGTGCCTTTAAATGGCTGACAACTTTTCATGCAGTAATAGTGCTGCAGTGGAAAGAGTTGTTTAGCAGGTTCAATCTGTTATCTTCAGAAAAATTAACTGTTGCTTCTTTCAAAATGAGACCTTTCCTCTTTTTTTTTTTTTTTTTTTTTTTTTTTTTTTTTTTTTTGAAATGACAGTAATTATTTCTGTAAACCCTCCTGTTTTTTATGCACACACATTTTTTCAGCTGCTTGAGATGGACTGTCAGATGTAAGAAAGTCTGAAAACATAATGGATCATTGAGTGATTTTACTATTTCAAAGAACAAAGATCTTGATTCCTGTTGCTAAGCAAATCACAGAGAACAAGGTGGCTGCTCATGGAGCAGTAAGAACATACAAGGCCGGGTTGGACAGGGCTTGGAAAAACCTGGTCTAGTGGAATGAGATGTTATTTTGGGTCCCTTCCAACCCCAAAACATTCTGTGATTCTATGATACCACTGCACGGTTCAAAATCATTTGTGTGCATCACTTGCTCATTGCAAAAAATGATTGACCATTTGTTGAAAGGCTTGCATTTTGCGAGCAGAAAAATATATATATATATATAGTTTTTACACATTAATTTCTCTTGCAACTGTGAAAAGTCGAAAGTTCTTCATGGCGGATGCATTTCTGATATCTCCAATGACAGAAATAACAAAGTATTTCCAGTAAATTTTCTCTCCTACAGATTTAAAATGCATGTAATGCACTTGCTGCTTAATTGCTTTCAAGAAAGCAATGAATTCACACAAGGAAATCTTGGGAAACTGGAAAAAATGTTTGAAAATATAAGAACATCCATCGCTAATAAAATAAAAAAAAAATGTAACTAATCATTAGAAAAATGTAATAAATCCCAAACTGTTAGGAAAAAAAATCTGTCTACAAATTTTTTATAAGTGGAAAAACACTAAAGGTACAAAAGCAAAATAAATATTATTATTGATTCTTGAAGGTGATATAAAAAATATTTCATTTCTTGTATTTGCTAAAAATGGATTAATGAAGTTTGTATAATGTAGACAGTGGGGTGTAAAAAGAGACCATCTCACAGCAGGAAAATGGAAGAGACTGGGAAGGGATTTAAGTACACTGACTCTCTAGTAGGTGACTTTAGAGATTCTGTAAAAGTATGTGAGTATTTATAAATTAGATTATAATAATCTGAGTCACCACACTGAAGACAATTACAGTGTCTTCCCAGGAAATTATTAATTCATTGAATGGTCTGACTTACAATCACAGAATGGTTTGGGTTAAAGGGGACCTCGAAGATCATCCAATTCCAAGCCCCTGCCATGGGCAGGAACTCTTTACACAGGATCAGGGTGCTCCAAGCCCTGTCCAACCTGGCCTTGGACACTTCTAGGGATGGGAAGTCTACAACCTCTCAGGGCACCCTGTGCCAGGGCCTCACCACCCTCACAGGGAAGAATTTCTTCCCAATATCCCATCTAACTCTGCCCTCTGGCAGTTTGAGGCCATTCCCACTTCTCCTGCCACTCCAAGCCCTTGTCCAAAGTCTCTCTATAGCCTTCTTGTCACCACTTCAGGTACTGAAAGGTGCTCAAACCTTTCCTTGAAGCCTTCTCTTATCCAGGCTGAACAACCCCAACTCTCACAGCCTGACCCTTGAATACACCCTGGGAGTGTGAGAGACTGAGATTTAACACTTGCAGAATTTACTGTACATGGCATTTTCAAATGAAAAAAATACATTTATGCTGTAAAATACTCCCAACCACATTGTAGAATGAACCTACATATTGATAGTCCTTGGGCTGAAACCCAAAATAAAGTTAACTCTTGCTGTGCCTTCAAAAAGTTGTATGAAATTCCTAGGGAAAAGTGTAATGGGACATATTACAGTGGATAGCTATCATTAAACAATGCCTTACAGGTTGTAATAATGCTGATATAGTAAGAAAAAATATACGTCTCTGGAATGATGCTCAAAATGAGATATTACTCCTTTTTTTACTTGTGGTTCTCCTATTATCCAGACAAAAGTCACAGAGAACTGCTGGTGATCTCATGTCAGGATGTTGATCCATACAAGGCTTACTCCAAAGGACATGTCCTGTCTTCATCTCAGACATTTCTGTGCTCCTGCAATGTGGGAGAAATACTGAGAGACCTTCAGAGTGGCTTAAAATGGAGAATTTTTTGCCTGTGAAATTGCATTACATTAAATAAAACCCAATTATTCTCTCTTCATGTAAAGTAACATTTTTTTGTTTACTTTTGTGCAAGGCTACCTGTGTTTGCTATGTGACAGCTGTTAGGAAGCACTGTTTCTGTGGTTAAAACAAAAACATGGTTAGGAGGGGTTTGCAGGCACTGAGAATATTTTAAAAGGCTCAGTCTGCACTATTAATATGCTGAGCAATGAGAGGACCAGCAGTGGTGATTTCCATGAACTTCTGCATTCTGCTTCAGAAACCCCTGAAACTTCAGTCTAGCCTTGCTTCCTTTTAAACTTGCTGTGCATCTTAAAAACTGACCTTGTCTCTCCTCTGAAATAAATCACATTGAAACATTCCAGAACACTACAGTGCATTTTTACATATAGAATATCCTGAGTTGGAAGGGACCCACAAGGATCATCCAAGTCTGGCCCTGCACAAGATCCCACAGGAATCCCACCCTGAGAGGAGGCACATGGCCCTGACAACTCCATCTTCCATCCCTGGATCAGAAAAATGGTTTTGTAAAAATCATTGTCTTCATGTGAAACCTGTAATTCCACCCTTACGTTGCTCAGCTGCAGTGGATGGTCTGTAATGGTTAGAAAATATTAGAATAAAAACTGTATGTCTGGAGTTTTGGGCAAAAAGAGGTGTCTTTCTCTCAGGTTTGTTGCTTATATAACTTTGTGATGGAATTTGTACACACACTGAAATGCAAAGGGATGTCACAGTCCCCTGTGTGCAGGCAGATGATTGGATCCATTCAGCCTTTGATTAAAAGCTCTGGGAATTTGCAGGTGTTCAATTAGTCACCAGAGGGAGCCCATATTATGTCATAAACACAATTAGGACAGAGTGAAAAGGTGAGGGGAGAAAACCTTTAGGGTGACAGAGTGAGAGAATCCCCCTTTATTCCTCTCTGCTCCCTGACAATCAGGCTCCAGGAGTTTGCTGTACAGGGCAGGGTGATTTTTTTCAACGATGTTACATTTTATAAAGTAAATTTTGAGGAGCATGAGCACAAGCTCTCTTTTTCTTAAGCTATTGATGATTTTTTTTTTTTTTTTTTTTTTTTTTTTTTTGCTGATGTACTAAAGGATGTTGGAAAGGAATTCACTTCACTAATATATGTTAATAAAGGTCGGATGTTGCTACAGCAAAATTCCAGTTATCACAGACCCATTCCCATGGCACGAACTACGTCTGGATAATCAAACACAATCAAATGAGATTAGACAGGTTTTTTTATTAATCTGTTATAAGAGGATGTTGAGATAATGCATGATTTTATAAATGTTTTCACTGGGATTTCTTCTCATGGCAATATCCACTATGATCTGGGAAACAGCTTTCTGCGAAAGGCAAGGAGAGTTTTAGTTATTCCTGTACTAAGCAGATACTCTCTCATCCCCCCAGCTTCAGTTTTCCTCCCTCACCTTTATCAACAACAAAAAATATTTTACTAGAAGTGGTATTTTTTTGTGAGTGTGCTATCTCTCTAACAAATCACTGATTCTATTTGGATATCTTCCCAAGTTATTTACCAGGGAAATGGCCTCAAATGTATCACATTTCATTTAGCAGTACTTGCTGTTAGTATTCTCTGTAGAGAATTCTCTGTTTTGCTTACAAAGTGAAGGGGGGAAAAAGGGCAATTTAATACATTTCTAAGTCTTATTTATAGGGCTACAATGGTAAAATAACTCTGCTTTGGAATCAACTGGAAGTTTCTATATTAATATCTGTCTCTTATGGTATGGTAGACACTCCAGTCTTTACGGGAACTCCGGCATTGTTATAGCCTATATGAATTTTCCCACATTCACACATTAATTCTCCTGCAGATATGTACAAATGATCATAGGATTTCAAAAGTCTTTTTTTTTTTAGGAATGATTCATTGCTGGTCGAGCTGTTTTCCTGCCTAACAGGAGCTATTGCCTTGTCTGTGCCTTCACTCTTTAATTGCAAGGCAATTAAATTCCCCACTGTTTGCAGTATCTGTGTCCAAAATGACAAAATGACTCATCACATCACCGTTTTTCTTTTTTTTTTCTTTTGCTACGTGTTTATCAAAATGTAGTTTAATGTTTCTCTGTCCTCATGGAACTGGAGGTTTCTCCATTAATTGCTATTTTTCTAGCCTTTATCCCTTAGTTGGTCAGCGCTTTCTTGCATCATTGCATGGAAAATAAAACAAAATTTCTGTTTCTCACCACAATGTCCTAATTTTTGGGATGTATCCAGTAACACCACATGAAAAGGATAAAGTATGTCTGTGACTGATAAGAACAGATTTTTGAGGAAAAAAATATTCCATCTCCCACAAGGCTGGTGCAGAATGCCCAGCATTTAATTTTTGATAGGATCTGAAGCATTTGAAGGAACATCATTGCCTAGTAGGAAAGAAAATGATGTGAAGTGGTGTGAGTGTGATGTGTAACCCCAGCTCCAGGTGCTGTCACAGGGACTGCAAACTGGCTCTGTCCAAGGGGGCCTTGGGGCACAGCTTTGGAACCTGCACTGAAGGAAAACTACCCTGGTCCATTTGCCAGCATGAATATTTGTTTATGGCTCTGATAGTGTATTTGCAACTTGTTCGGGTTTCACTGACAGAACCAGTGCCAGAGGTGTCAGAACAACGACCAGAGAACAACAGTTAGGTTTCCTCCTGTGGTCTGCACCCTGTGTTTGTACATTAGAGGTGGGACACAAGGGTGCAATCAGGACTTTGAACTGCTCTTTCCCAAGTCAGGGATTTTCTGCAGAGTTCAGTGAAAAGCAAATCCCCCTTTCTCAAACTCAAGAGTCTAGATTCAAATGTAAAAGTACCAAAGTAAAATATGTAAGTACCAAAATGCCGTGAGGAGAAAAGAGCTGTTCTTCTTCACACCAATCATTCCTCAGGAAAGCTCTGCACAGTCTGATGTGTCAGGATGCAGAGTTTTCCTGGGAAGTCTCTTGCCCTGTTTTCTCTGCAGTGAGATGCTCAGGGCAGCATTTTATGTGCTTTTAAAAATCTTCTGGTTTACTGGGGTTTGTGACCTACCTGCATTCTCTGCAAATGTGCTGCACAAGCTCATTGTTTCTGTTAGAGGAGTCTCCACTTTTGACCCAGGTTTGTGTAATCTTTTTGTTTATGTGTTTGTTTGAAAGCTAAACATTCTTGGCCACCAAGTCTGTTGGTGGATGTGGGGTTTTTTATTTCTATAAATGCAAATGCATCATAAGAACCAGCCCATCTCTGCAGCACACTCAGCCCATTTTGAGAAGTGCTGTTAGGCACAGCAGTCAGATGAAGTGACATGCCAATAGTGACATGGAAGTGTAGTGGGAGAGGCAGAAATAAAAGCTGGATTTTATTTTCTGAATTGTTTCTGCATTGGGCCTGCTATCACCCTTTTAAAATGATCCCTGACCTCTGAAATATTTGATTTTCCTAAGTTTTTCTTATATTACTGCAAGTTTTGCAAAATAGAAAGTTACTGATTTCTCTGAAAACAGTTTGACACCATGTTCAAGCCCCTTTTTGATTCCTGTCCCAGCATATCACTGGACCAGCTGTCCCCTCCTCCCACCAGAGCTGAGAGAGAAAATTGTTGAATATATTATTTCTTCTTAAATACCGTAATGAATAGAGTTTGTGTATTAAAAACTCAGTCAGACTTCCACTCCCCAGTCCCATCAGTTAATGCAGTTTATGTATCTCCATTAGCATGCTTTGCTCACTCAGCAACCTTCCACCATACTCCCCTCAGTATCAAGTGTATTGCCAACCTTTGCCAGGATACTACTGAATTAAGGTTATTAGCTGCCCTTGCTGTTTCTTCTAAACTTCCTCGGCTTTGGAGGCTCCTAATCAAATGCTTAAAGGTTTTTTCATTGCAGCCTTCTGTGATGGTATTTGCTGCTTTTAAATGTGCTTTTCCTTTCCTGAGTAGTCAGCACATCTCCCTCTCATGGCAATATATACTCCTAAGAGTGCCAGTGGCCAAGCTTTGCAGCACTTCTGAGGGTTCCACAAGGCAATAAATTGAATATAGCAGAGTGTGTGAACTCCTGCAACTCCTGGCTGTGTATATTATAATGAAGTGGGAGATGTGCTGATTATCACATAATACAGACACATTATGTACGGAATAGGCACCAAGAGGAAAGAACGTGCTTTGGTTTTATCACTCACTATTATGAGAAGGAAAGGACCCAAGTATGTATAATTATAAACTGCAAATGTCATGTCTCTTCCCCCTTCTTCCATCATCCAGAAAAATCAGCACATTAAGAAGGAAGCAATGCCCTGGATCTTGCCTATTACACTCAGAAAATGAGGGAACAAAAAGTTCACAACTATTGTCTGCAGTAAAAGAACTTCTATATCTCAGGAGTTAAGTTCTGATTTTAGTTCTCATGGCACTTCAGAAAAGAAATATGAATAATCTAGTGAAGGATGAATATCCACCCATGGTCAACAGCAGCTGCTTCAAAAGGAAATGCAGAAAATGCAAAACAAAGTTTAAGGGACTGAACCAAGCAAAGCATCTTCCTTGACATTGACAAGAAATCCTCAGATTTCAATTAAACCATATCTAGCCCTCAAAGCTGTAAACTTTATGGTTTAGGCATTGCATTTCTGTTTCCTTCCTTTAGCACCAGTTTCTACATTTGTATATTCACCAAGTAGTGACTATGGCCTTCTTAGAGCCATCACTGACTAAATCTGAAAAAAAATCCCCTAAACAATGTACTATGAACTCACTCTCCACCTCTGAATGGAATCTTTTACAGACAGGATGCTTATGAGGTGTGTCCCTTTCTTATTCTACTGCTCAAATGATTTCATTTTGTTCCTGAAAGCAGGTGGAAATCCATGTCTGCACAACTGTGTTGAGGATACTCTCATAGTAGAGGTGTGGTTAACTTGCCTGTTTGTTTTTAGCTATTCACACTGCTATGCTTTGTTTTCTCCTACAATTTAATAATATTTTGTTTCCTATCTTTGTCTTCTATTGTATTTAAAGAATCTTTTATGTTTATCTTAATATTCTTCCTCAGTACTGCTTCATTATTCCCGTTTGTACTGTCAATGCCCTCTTTATAGTCCCTCTGTTTCCTCACATAAAATTCTAACAATACTGCAGATCTTTCCTTTCCTATAATTTTTAAAAGCTCTGTTTTGCTTTCATTTAACTTAAAAGACATATCAGTCATCCCCACTGAAGTTTAATACCTGGTTTTACATAATGGCATATTCTCTTTTTAAGCTCACTCTATCACCACTGACATTTTCTTAATTTTGTCAACCTTATTTCTCTCTAATAAGAATGGTCTGGGGTTTTTATTTTATTTTTTATTAGGAATTCTTCCCTGTGAGGGTGGGGAGGCCCTGGCACAGGGTACCCAGTGAAGCTGTGGCTACCCCTGGATCCCTGGAAGTGTCCCAGGCCAGGTTGGACAGGGTTTGGAGCAACCTGGGACAGTGGAAGGTGTTCCTGCCCATGGCAGGGGGTTGGAACAAGATGGTCTTGAAAGTCTCTTCCAGCCCAAACTACTCTGTGGTTCTAAGGTTCTATGATTAATGGTATTAAATGTGACCTCTTAAAAGTTTAATTAACCTGTATTTCTATTCAAAATGCCATCCAGAAAATGAAATTTGAAACTGTTATTAATCAATCAATGATCATCATAATGACAATAATAAAAATAAATTACTATTATTATTGTTGTTATTTATTATTTCTGAAATAAGAATCAGATTCCCTAGAAATCAAATCCTTCATCACAGCCTGTTCATTTGGCATTACAGGTGTTACCCACTTTCTGGTGGGTAATTTCTCTTAAATAATGTTTTTTTCCCCTTTTATCTCTTGATCCTTAGATGTCACAATTCATTTGCAGTGAATTTAAGTCCTCAATTGTTACTGTGATTTTAGATCTTTGAGAACATCTTGTGACCTTAGATTGAAGGATGATGAATATTTTCTGTTGTGTTCCTCAATAGCCAATAAATCAGCCCAAACCCTTTCTTAAGATTCTATAACAGAACTGCAGAAACTACAATTCATTTATCTCCTGCTTTTCATTACTGCCCTAGAGAATTTAAGGAAAGCTGAATGTTGATTAAGGCACAATAAATCCAACAAAACAGGATTTCTAACAGAAATTATCAAAGATCTCAGACCTCAAAGGACAAAAATCAGCATAATTTCGCAGAAGCAGTATTGACAAATAGATCGGCCTTGGCTGGAGGTGCAGTTCCAGGTTTGTAGAGTTGTTTGTAAATCATAAAGCACATTGCACATGTGCTTTTTTGGGTGTTTGCCTAATTTGTTCAGTATCTTCTGAGGCTGTTGACTAATTCCACCCAAATCTAATGGGCAGTGTAGATTCTGCAAATAAATTGACATACTATAAATCCTGCCTTTGTTTTCCTGCCTTTCAAATTAAGAAGTTGGATAGAGTAGAACCACACTATGGAGTCTTCAGGTGAGGATGAAATTCAGCTCAATCCTTATCAGACAACAGAGTATGTACTTTTACATGGGACCAGAAAAAGGGAGATTTAACTGAAATTTGAACCTTACTGGGCAGCTCAGACACAAAGCAATACAAAACTGTCTTTATTATTTCCACAATTTGCATAAAATCTGAAGAATTTAACAGTCATGTGAGAGCAGTAGACCTTGTCTTTGGGCATGTCATGGTTACAATTCTTAGTCTTGTATTTCAAAGAGCTACAGCTGCCTGTGAATTTGTGAGTGCTCAGGTTCCTTGAATTCAAGCCCCAAGGAACCTGAACTGGGTGCTCACAAAATGAACAGAAATAAATTTACATAGGAAATCAATGACAGGACAGAATGACCTCAAGCTGTGCAAGGGGAGGTTCAGGTTGGAGGTTCAGGTTGAACATCAGGAGGAATTTCTTCACTGGAAGGGTGGTCAGGCATTGGAATTGCCCAGGGAGGTTTGGAGTCCCCATCTCTGGGGATTGTTCAAGGGATGACTGGACATGGCACTCAGTGCTCTGGTCTGCATGACCAAGCTGGGGATGGGTCAAAGGTTGGACTTGATGATTTTGGAGATGTTTGCCAACCCAAATTACTCCGTGATTGTGTAATTATAAAGTGAATTTTCCTCCTATTTTAACTGAAAAATTACTGGCATATTTCATAGTCCATTTTCAACTAAGCTTTTCTGTAGCAGTGCACAAAATGAGTTTTCCACACTTAAAGCATTTACAGTACTAATAAAAGAGGAAAGCACATTTGATGAGAGAGCTTTGCAAAGAGTCATTGAGCACTCATCTCCAATTTGTGTTTTTGATGCTTTCCCACAGTGTTAGCAGAGGCCCTCGACAAAACTCTCAGAAGAAACACATTATTACATCTTCATTCAACTGAAACTATGAGAATTCACAGGAGCCCCATGCTGCACACAATACATGCCAGGGAAAGAAGAGCAGGAACAGAATCAGGGCTCTAGGAACACCAGCAGAGGGGAAATAATACATATATTGCACGTGTGGTGGGGTTTTGCAAGAGAAATTAATTCAAACCAGTAACATTTACACTTTGGTGTCAGGAACAAAACTGCAGTGTGGAAAATCTCTGTTCTAAGTTAGGATGAGAAGGAGTAGGACTTCTGTTTATTTTATAGTATTTTGTGGGATACAGTTTTAACTGAGGAATGATGTATCATGTCAAGGTACTTCACAGCAGTGTGACGTTACTCTAGGGTATGTTAGTTATGAAACATTGGCACCAAGGCAAAATTATGATGGCTTTCCTCTTAATAACACACTGTTAATTAGAACACTCAAGTGAGAAGGGGTTGTAGTTCATAAAGCTTTGTCAGAGAGAGAAAATGAGTATTTGTCCTGACTGCAAGGTGCCCAATGTCTTTGTGAGTAACTAATCTGGAATAATAAACACAACAGCAAAGGCAAGAGAAAGCAGGAGGCTGAAGATGGTACCATCTGACAGTGCCCTGGGTTCAAGGTCTTTACAGTACTGTGTGGAAATTCTCTTTAATCCCTTTAAAGATCACAGAATTATTTAGGTTGGGAAAGATCTTTGAGTCCAACCATTAACCCAGCACTGCCAAGCCACCACTAAACCAGGTCTCTAAGTTCAGCACCTCTGTGAAAACCTGTGAAATAAAATCAAATCTCACAAACAGATCTCTTTCAATAACTGCATTAAGACTAGCAAGTGGGTAAGTATATAAATATCCTCCCTGAGATATTTAGTTCAGCTTAGCACACACATTCATTGTCCTGCCAATACTTCCACCTTCAGTGGTAAATTACTGTTTTCAGCAGTGAGGTGCTTCCTTAGCACAAAATAAGTTGTTCTTAATCTTCTCCAGTCATCCAGCAATTTATGCTGTTGAATTTTTTGGAAAAGGCTTCCAGCAAGTGGTGAAATGCAGTTCCTGAAAGATCTGAACAAGGGACTTTGTTGTACTGGAATTACCTGTTCTGTATCAGCATGAGCAGCAGGAAAAGACCCCAGACTTTGCTGTTTCATTGCTAGCTGGCTGATAATTCCAGATTTACTTTCTCCTATGTGCTGTGTAGTACAGAAGGCAGTACAGAGTCTGTCTAGAGATAGTCTTGGTCACACATCATCATGTATTCAGTGCAACAGCTCATGTCAGTATGGAGTAGCTAAACTTACTGTTGCTCCCTACCTAAGGAGGCAGGGCCTCTGCCTGGGAAGAGAGAAAAGGAAAACAAAGCATTGCAGTTCACTTAATTTTCAGGTGTAATGGTGCTTGAAAGAGTATCTTGAGTTCTAATTATTTATTTTCTTTTGTTATTACATTCTGGGTGTTTCATTTGTATCTTGCCTAGCAAATAGAATTATTATTATTATATAAGTGCAACATAATACCACTACTCATGCAGCAGCCAATACACAGTGTGTTAGTTTTATTAAAATTCAAACCTAGATGGCTGCTGAGTGTTGGAAAGTGCATTACCTATATAACTGAATTGATTTTGTTGAACCCACTGAAGGTGAAAGCATTGGGCATAATTTGTCTACATTTCTTAAAAAAAAAACCAAACAAACCCACATTTGAGACTTTACCACACAACAGATCCATTTATAAAGCCAGACAGCATAAACCAGAGTAAACAATGTCCTGGAAAATAGACACAAAGGTCAGTTAAAGGAAAACATGCAGAACAAAATGTGATTATGTTCAGGTTGGTACAAAATGCATTATTAAAATGATTCTTAGTGTTGTCTTTATAAGGACTGTTCCAAAGCTTATTAATCTCAGTACTTCATGCTTTGTTCTTCACACTTTTGTAAAGATCAGATGCTGGATGTGTACATTCACCTTTCAAGGTTGGTCCTGGGAATGTACTTCCTATAAAATACAAAAAAAATATTATTTTAACTCCCTATACATCTCCAGCAGGACTAACAGAATACAGCTTATTCCACCTTGTCATCATTCAGCTCAGAGGAAAGAGAATGGATGAAAAAGAAAAATCTTCACCAAAATTTTTCAGGATCACATAGCAAACTAGTCTGTGTTGGTGAGGTGCAAACCCAATGGAATGACTTCCAGCAGGTATCCATGAAACACATCTGGATCAGCTGGAATGCATTTCTGGATCAGCTGGAAGCAGAACTGCCAAAATACACTTGACTGGTAAGAAGATTTCCTCCTCAGTTCATGACTATCCAGAGAAATTTGTGAACACATAATAATGTCTTTTTAAGAAAGACTTGGAGACAAAAAATGTGTCAATGATGAAAAAAAAAAAATGGAAGTAGGTAAAAAAAAGTCATTTCATATTTTTGAGTTGTGTGCCATGAATAAAAATCAGCCATCCTTGACCTATGTGTCTGATGAAAAACTAAGTGGGAGGATGAATTCTGATAGAGAGATAAGATGCTGAGAAAAGAAAGGAGTAGCTTGAATAATGTGTCTGGGATTGTAACTAATTCAGAAATAAGTCATGGACTGAAGAGTAACCAAGGACTGGAATATAAATAGTTTGAGCAGAACAATGGGAGTCTAGAGTGGAAGCAAAATGACAGGGTCAGTAATGGAAGGAAATACAAATTAACTCCAAAGCAGGAAAGATGAATGGGGAAAAGGTAATTTCAGGGGTATTGCAGATCTGTGGAAATATAATCATGAGAAATGCAGCATCAACACTAGGAAAATACAATGGTTTTGGACAAGATTTTGTTGTGAACAGAAATTAATTTTAAGTCAGATCTCTGTCCTTCCATTACAGGATCTCTTAAATGCCTTAGGATAAGAGACTATATTTGTTATTTGATTAATCTCTGTATTTCATCTATATTTTATATATTTTACCTCATCATGGCTTTGTTATTTTCCTTTTTTTTTTTTTTTTTTTTTTTTCTTTTATGCTGGATTGATGTGACATTCCCTAAAGAGGTTGTTGGTCTTGTTTCTCAGTTAGAACAACTTAGCCTTGAGGAGATGCAGCAGAAAGTTCTGGATGCATTACCTAGAAGCCTTCATAATAATGAGGGATAAGAATATCTCCAGTCAGTCCATGCTGGTGTCATGACACAAGGAAGAGATGGGGGATAGAAATTACCTTTCTTCTCCAGTGCAAGGTAGGGGGCTGGACATGATACTAAATTTAATAATGAAATCTGATAGGATGGGCAAAGAAGAGTGTAGAAGGAGGTTGAAGGAATGCATTCAAAGCGGGAAGAGTTGTCAGACCTTTGAATAGGACCATGTTCTCTTTTACCCCTCCAGGGTTTTGTTACCCTGCCTGATATTTCAGTCTTCACAGAAAACCTGTTCTAGCAGCTCCTCTCAGTGCTTCCCTGACCATTTTCCTGCCCATGTCAGGGAACACAACTGAAATAAGGATCAACAAAAAAACAAGAGAAAAATAAGCACAGTTTGACATTTGTTGTCATTCTGTAGATTGCACATAACCCATAGATCTCTCGCTTCAAATCTGGACTGGATTTGTGTTTGTAAATCTGTTAAGTAAAAAAATAATAGTCCAAAATAAATGCATATCCTTTTGAAAATGTCCTTGTAAAATGGGATAGATTGTTAAGCCCTGGACACATCCCCTTTATAATAATGGTCAGGAGGCTTCACACAGTTGATTTACACAGATTTACATTTCTATAGAGCTATCTTCTATGGACCCTGCTGAAAATACGGCCCACCAGATATTATTATCTATTTTATCTCTATTATTACCTATATTATTACCTAATTTCTATAGATAATGTCTATATCTCTATTTCTATCTATTTTTATAGATAATATTGTTATCTATAGATAATATTATCTATATTATTATCTAATTTCTCAGAATTTTCAGTGAATTAATCAAGTGCAGAAAATGATGGCTTTTCAGAAGAATAATCCCTTCATGATTTATCATGTTGGTTTTTCACTGTATGCAAGTTTATCCCAAGACTTTTTGAGTGTTTATTTGAACAAGCACACAAAAAAATTCAGTGTTACTGGAAGAGTTTATTAATTTGTGTTGCTTTCCTGACTCATTTTCCAGGACTGTACAGACACAGCACTATCCACCTTCCAGGACCATTAAAAAGAAAGATTCTATTTGCAGTCAAGACGTGTGAATAAATAAAAATGTTTATTAATGAGGTCAGACAGGTGTTCAAGAGATTTCCCAAGAGGTAATCAGGAGTCTGAAGCCCAGTTTCCAGGGTGAAGAATCACAGAAGCCCTTCTGTAACCATCCTGTCTAAACCTTCCTATGTGCTTGTCTCAGTCTTTTACATTGTAGCAGGATTTTTATTGCAGGAATCACTTAATTTTAATTATCTTTTGAAGCCACATGCAACCTCTCAATTAAGGACATTACCCCCTATCCATATTGTGCTTAGTTTTTGTGATTGTTTTGCACACTGCCAAGACAGAGGAGGGTTAAAGTATCTTTTTCTTGGCAGAACCGAGTGTGATCAGCTCTCCTGGGTTATCCCACTGGCACTGCATACACGTGGAATTAGCGGGAGCCTGGCAAACCTTATCAGCACAGATCAGCACAAGGTCCTGCAGGCTCCAGACCTGACTTGAATGTCTCTATTCTGCGCTCTCAGGAATAGAAGGGGTTTGCTAACCCCAGCTGGGGCTGACCCTGGCAGACCTGAGCCAGCTTTGCCCAGCTCTCTGTGCTCTGCCTTCATCCCCAACCCCTCAGCTCTGTCTTGCTGCTCCTGAAGATTTATCACGGCTGCATTAATGCACCTGAGCTGTTCCCTGACCTGAGCTGTCGCTGTGAGTTATGGGACCAGAGCAGCAGGAGATTTATCCCTTCTGTTTTATGGGGTGTTTGATGTGTTTTTGAAAAGGGAGGACTCCTGTTGCCCCACTCTGAAAGGGCTTTATATTCACTTGCCTGGAGCCAGATGTTGTATTTTGATGTAGTTTCATTGAAGTTGGCGGAGTTATGTCAGGAAAGCAGGTTACAAGGGAAAAAGATTAAATGCCATGTACTTATTTCATATTGCTCTTGATCTTTTGTTAACATCTTATATACTATTTCCACATTTGCTTTGCTAAGGAGATACACTCCAAGCATTTCCTTGGAATAAAAAGTTAGAGGGATTCCTACAAGTATATATGAAATCAATGATTTTATGCTATTTCAATAGCATAATTATTTCTCAATAGCAAAATTTTTAAAACATTAACAAAGGAACAAATAAATGGTGCTGAATTCAATAAATGTCACATGGGTTTTCGCCTTTATTTGTTTTGAACCCCAGATGTCTGTTTAATTAAATTGTTCCTGCTCAACAAAATCTTAAGCATATTATTCTTAATTTGGTATGGCTTTGACTTGTAAAGACAGAAGGTTTTCAAGGAAATAATCTATAATTTTGGAATGTCAGTTCTAGACTGATCTTTTTAATTTACAATACTGAATTAGTACTTTTTACTAAAAAGTTTTTGATCCACTATACACTTCACCTGAGGGAAAATTTAACAAACATTGAATTTATTTGGTTTTTTAAATCTTCCTACAATTACTAGTATTAGCCACAGGAAAGAAATATACTGAAGAATGAAATTTGGCAGTTCTCCTTCAATACTAGTAATAAAGAAAAAAATCCATTTTAAACGTCAAGGTAAATATAAAATTAAAATGTCAATATAAACATAAAACAAAAGAAAGGATTTTCTGCTAGAAACATTGGATTTCTCTGTGATCTACAAAAGTCTAGCTCATCAGCAGTGTAAAAGACCAATCTGGCTTTCCATCAATGCTCAAAAGTAAAAAAAAAAAAAAAAAAAAAAAAAAAAAAAAAAAAAAAAAAAAAAAAGCAACTCATTCAAAAGTTGGCTTTATACCGTGTAGACAGTATGACTACAATGAGGACTTCAGCACAAAAAGACCTAAAAGGTGGATAAAAATTGAGTGCTGCTATCCCTACACAGCAGAAGGTAAACTTTACAATGCTTAATAGCATTCCCAATTGGAATTGTGTCAGAGAGAAGGGAGAGCAAGAAGAACTGAACCTCTGGGAATTCATGAACTGATTGCCCCTTGTAGTTGAGGGAAATCTATTTGCAGAAACAAATTGACCTTGCCAGTGAGATAGAGACACAGATGGTAAATGATGTAACCAGGCTCCAAATCTGCTGAATCACATGTAGCTCTTGCAGCAGTGAAGAAAGTGGTAGAGGCTATTTTTGCTAGCAAAGGACATTTTTATTGGAATAGAAGCGTCTCTATTGAATCCTCAAGAGATGGCTAATGTGGAAAATGGGTTTATTAAAAGTCTATTGTCCCACCTGTAGAAGACATGTGAGAATGGCTTCAACATTGCTAAAATCATCAGAGGATTTTTACCTGAGGATTTTTACTGTAACAAAGTGCAAACAGCTGCTCATCTGTGGCCACTGAAGCCACCCCTCCCCAAATACAGCTCCTGACTGGGATTTGGGCTGTGACAGGAACTGGGGACAAGATAAAGGAGATTTTACTGTCCAGTCCCAAATCTAGGGAGAAGAATGTATCCAGAAGTGATACTGGAAGAGAGACTGAGATGCTCATGGCTCAGACAATCAGGAGGCAGCTGCTGATGTGCAGAGTACGGAGGGTGAGCACAGCCCAGCTCAGGCTATAGCTGGTGATGGGTGAGATAAGGAAAGAGGGGAACCCTGTGAGGCAGGAACTGCTCCTTGTCATTATCAGTGAACTCAGCTGTGCTGACAGCCCTGCCCGGGAGGTGCAGGGACATTCACACCTGGCCTGGAGGTGTCACTGCTGATGGGACACAGTGGGCTGTGATGGGCCCAGCTGCACTCATGGAATGGGCAGCTGCATCCAATTAGAGGGGGTCAAAGGCTCCAGAAGTGACCCCTGATCCACAACATTCCATTCCAGGTGTCCCTGATCCACAACATCCCATCACCCAGGTGTCCTTGATCCATGACATCCCATCATCCAGGTGTCCCTGATCCACAACATCCCATCATCCAGGTGTCCTTGATCCACAACATTTCATCACCCAGCTGAAGCTCCCCTGCCCCAGGGGAGGTACCTGGGAGTTCCTACCTGAACCTCGGTGAATATAAACCCAATAGATGTACAGTGGTGTTTTTCTTGAGAACTTTTCCTTGCTCCTCAAAGGGTTCAGTCTGTGGCCAACACTTTCACCAAGATTATTCAGCAACCAAATCTCATTGTGAGGTGTATGAATGTTGAGATGCTCATATTCTTATCCTTTCCTTCTCTTTCTTATGCATTTTCTTAAGTCATATTTTTATGCTTTTATATTGTCATAATAACAACCAAAATGTCTGCAAGCCTGTTTTCCTGTGCAACTAAATTATTCTGTAATAAACCCTACATGTATTTACAAACAGTCTTCATTTGGAGTTGACTTTAATCTGCCCCAAGGGTTTTATTAACAAGAACCTCGTTAATAAAACATTATCATTGTTAATAAAATAAGGTTATCATTGCCTTATGTAGAGGATTGTAATAACATGAAACATGCAAAACACAGATCCACCCTTTTTTTTTTTTTTTAGGTTTTCATGGTTTTAGACGACTTTTTTCCAAAATTAATAATTCTATGTAAAACCTCACATTTCCACCACTAACAAAAAAAGCTCATTTTGCAGGAGAAATTACCTCACAGCACCCAAAGGATGCCTTTAGTATTTTTAGTGAACTAAGGATGTGTTGGATAAGTTTAGATGAACTGAAGGTCTGTCTAGACCAGTCTGTGGAAGAGAAATCCATTGGCAATTGCTAAATCCAAAGCCAAGTGGTGGAAGCTATTCAAATACCTGGCTATAGAAGGTTATGCATAGAAATAATCTTGGTATAAACTGTTCCTGCTCTATCAATTTTTTATTTGACTGATGGTTTAGCTACTATTGCAAATGATTCTGGTTTAGTGGGATTTTGGTCTGCAGTGAGAACAGTTCTGATGTTTTAGTGACATCCAGACTCTGGTAACATCAGTTTTCACACAGTGGTTTATGCTGGCCTAGGAAAAAAAGGTTATTGCAGTAATGTGAGGTATGTTGAAGGTCAGACCTAGAGATAAACTAATATCATGTACCCAAGCTTTAACATGGATGTCTTGTTCACTCCTGCAGTGCGTCCAAGGACTTTACAAGTAAGGACATTCATTGTTTGAAAGTACTTTTATTCAACATTTCTTATTGTTTCAAAACAAAAAACTGTCTTTGACCAAGAGTAGAATGCAAAGCAGAACTCAGCTGAATGACAAATCTGGCTGTTGGCTGCAGGACTCCAGTTTCTCATTGTGGTTCTTTGGAAGGTCCAAGATTAGGTCAGGAGAACAGCTTGGGTTAGGTTGAGTACATAGATGAAAGTAAAAATTATGTTCTCTTAAATCAGCTCCCCCTGATTAAACTTTAAGGTTTACAAATTGCATTTTTTTTTGGTTTTTTTTTTTTTGATATAAATTGAAGGAATTACGTTATAGAATATTAATACAGTCAAGAAACACAATAATTCCTGATACCTGCACACACAAACCAAATGTCATTACCTGGATTAGAGTTACAGGGATGACTTCAAGGCAAGAAGACTACCCTCAAATTAATCAGCCTGGGTACAGATATCAGCCTAGCTTGAGCTATGTGCGATGTGATGTCAAAATCACCCCCCAAAAATTCAGGAGCATACAGGAGGTTGGTTTATCTTGTTGCACTCTTTCAATCGAATAATCCTTACTAGTGACAGTTAAATGAGAGGAGATGTCATTTAACTATTGCTTCATATCTTTGGGGACTTAAAGAGAAAAGTGTTCCTGTGGATTTAAAGAAAACTGGATGTGTGTAAACATGGCTACAAACACTGATAAACATCTACTGAATTTTTTAGATACAATTAAAACCAAAAATAACCAAATCTCTCTTTCTGGGAAGCTAATTAAATAGATGCACCTCCCATTCTCCTTAGAATTAAGTGTTTGCCATCTCTTGATACTGCATTTCTGAAAGAAAAATGGAAAATTAAAAAAAAGGTCAATGTAATTGAGCTAGCTATTTATAAGTCTCCTTTTTGCCAAGTGTCTCAGGGCACCATAAAGATAATAAAGTAATGTTATAATCACACAAATTGTTATGAATGCATTTTATTAACTAATTAGAGAAAAATCTAACCCCCCAAATTAGAGTCAAATGTGGCACCATTAAAAGCAAACAGTAGAGCAAGACAGCAGGTTGTTAGTGTTGTTTCAGGAAGTTTGAAGATACTCTAAATTTTTAAATTTTTTTGTGATTTGTTTCACTTGGATTTTGTTGGGTTTTCTACCTTAAAAGTCATAAGGCAGGATTTTCAGACATCTCAAAAATCTCATGAAATAGTTATGTGCCTGAAAGTTGTCCGTGGATGGAATTGAGAATGCTGACCCTAGGCAGCTGGGCTCTCTGCAACATATGCCAAAGAATAGCTTGAAAAATGCCTCTTCTTAACTGGGGAGCAACTTAAAGTTGTCAGCAAGAAGGACACATTCTCTTCCAGAATCTGTGTGTGAAAATCAGGGCTGCCAGCAATTACCTCTGGCCTTTCAAGACTGACATCCTGAAATTTTCTCTTCCATCCATTTTCAAAAAGAAAAAAAATAAGGATTCAGATTTCATTGCTGAAATGTACAGACTTCATAAATATTGATTTTTCTTTTTTTTTATGGAAGTAATTTACTCTCCTTTCTGGTGAGTTCTCTTCTGAGAAAAGATTGATCTGTGTTTGGACCTTTTCCAGGAAAAGGTGAGAATACAACCAAGTCTTCTATTCATTTTTACAGATGGCCACACTAATCAAGTTATGTTATTTGAAAAGAAAATGTCTGGCATTTCATAATGGGAAGAGCTTCGCATTTCTGATTTGTGTTAGATAGACTGAGCCTGTTGATTGAAGTCAGGCCTTGGGGATTTAGGCAGGGGAGGAGATGTGTTTCAGTTGAGTTTAGACTTTGACAGCATCAATGTCTAACTCTAAGCTGGTCATTTGGGATCCTTCCAGTGTCAGAGGGAAGAAAGGAGAACTTTGAGTGATTGTTTTATCTAATCTCTTTAAGTTTCAGCTTCACTTTTTAATTTAAAAATTATTTTCATTGCTTAATTATTTTTTTTTCAAAGGGCACCCCTGTTTATAAGGGGGTTTACTAGGCCTAAGAAAAATGACTTTACTGATTTAATCCATGGTCACTGCTAGATTATTAAACAATAAATGTAAAAAAAATAAATGAAAGCAGCATGAAGTTATTATGCCTTTGATTCAAACCTCAGTCAATTAAATAGTTGCCATTTCTGATTAATATTAATCTTCCCTGGCCTTCAATATTTACAGTAATGGAAATCATGTAGTTCTTTCAAGTAATCTGTTAACCATTTCATGATCCTCACCATGAGCCCCTAGGAAAGTTTCCCTCCAGTTTGACATAAACCTCCCCAGAGAGAATTTTAAGCCTCTTGTTTTTTAGCTGATCCATGGTCATGGAGAAGAGGCAATTTCTGGTTTCAGTAACCCTTCTGTGCATTTCAGTACTGCTAACGTGTCTTCCTTTCTCACTTGATAACAGGAGACTTTCTTGTGAACAACCAGAATTCAAAATATTTTGACTGTTAAGACCATGAAAAAAGAAGAGGAATATACATAAAATACTTTCACTACTTTTAAAAATTGAGGCTTTCAATTTTTTTTTCCTCTTCAACTAAACTGATTTTATTAATGCCTTTTTGACAGTCTGGTGTGGTTTGACCTCAGCTGGCAACAAAGTACCACAGAATCTCTTTGCTTATTTTTCCTCAATCCCCTGGCCTAGTGGGATGGGGAACAGAATCAAAGACAGGTGAAACTTGTGGATTAAAATAAGAACTAATGTAATAATTGATGATGTGGGGAATTAATTATTAATTATTTAAATAAAGTAAAATATATTTAAAGAATGATAGCATAGTTTAGGTTGGCAGGGACCTGTTAAAGAACATCAACCCCCTTGCAAATGAGCAGAGGCATGGAAACACAGAATGACAGAATGGTTTGGTTGAGACGGACTCTAAAAACCATCCAGTTCCACCCTCCTGCCATGGGCAGGGACATCTTCCACCATCTCAGGTTGCTCCAAGCCCCATCCAGCCTGGCCTTGGACACTTCCAGGGATCCAGGGGCAGCCACAGCTTCTCTGGGCACCCTGTGCCAGGGCCTCCCCACCCTCACAGGGAAGAATTTCTAAATCTAACCCTGCCCTCATTCAGCTTGAAGCCACTGCCCTTTACCCTATCTTCACATACTCTTATAAAAAGTCTCTCCTTTACCTATACACCTACTTAAAGGGCTGAAGGGCTTCGATAAATTTGACCTGGGGCATTGTCTTCTTCAGGCTGAACAATCCCAGTTCTGCCAGCCTCTCCTCATAGAAGAGATGCTCCACCCCTCTGATCATCAGCAAGGTGGTCACACCTCTGATTCAGAGTAAACACTAACCAGCAACAACTGAAGTATCACTGTGTTATCAACAATAAACTCAACCTTAATCCAAAATACAGCACTATACCAGCTACTGAGGAGAAAAAGAACTGCATCTCAGCTGAAATCAGGACATAGTCTTCAAATACTTTTACCTTTTATTATTTGAAAGAATGAGAAGTCAGTTTAGGTGGTCTATAGAACAGTTGTTCACAGAACATTTTAATTTGGTTCAAAACACAAACATGGAGCAGCAATAAGAAAAATTTCTTTCAAATCCCTCTATGTTGTTGTCTTTCATGTGAATGTGACATCTTGGGTAAAGTTTAGGCTTTTTAAATACCAGATCCCAAATATCCCCATTAGGTGGGAAGAGGAAGAGAATCAGCTAGCTATAGTCTGATGACTCTAAAATTCTACTGGTTTGGGGTGGAACAAAGTCATTTTCTTCACAGCAGCAGTGATGGATATTTGATCCCATGGCCAGGCACAATGCCATTTCAACAGACTCTGCCTAGGAATTGTGAAATTCCTCCATCACTTTATGTATCCTTTGATAATCAATTCAGCCCTAAACAAAAAATAAATAAATGAAAATTTGGGATCTGCTTGCCTATGTGTGTTAAGTTAAGGTTTTCCTTCACAATTGGGCCAGCCTAAAAACATGCACAGGATCAACAGTGGTGGGCAGAATAACAGCTTGATTGCTTTTCAAAGTGTGTCCATTCTTTGGTAATCTTTCAAAATACTTTTGTTTCACAAACACCTGTTCCCACCATTAGAATCGCCATCATGGTAAATCATTTCTAGTGTATAATTTCTTTTCTCTGGTTTATCCTGGAGTTCAAAAGCATATATGGAGACATGAAGATAAGGGGGAAGAGAGATGACATCTTCTTTTAAAATGCTACTGATTTCAGTCAAACAATTTATGTTTTCACTATTTCTTTGTTAAACATATACTTCACATTAAAAGCAACCAGGCCAGAAGAGGGAGAAGCAATGAAAGCCAAAAAGAGACAGAGAGAAAAAAATCAGTAGCAGTTCTTTTTCATTTTTTTCCCTTCTTTTCTTCCTCTATGAAGCCCATTTCATTTTCAGAGCCTGAAATTACATTGCAATCTCAAAGCCATTTCTCTTCTTTTTGCTGGGATACAGAGATTGCTGGTTTTTGCTGTTCTAGGTGGGTTTTTTTTCACCCTCTGTAAAACAGAAGGCTTGCAGGAGTTCTATTTTGACAGGCACTAAAAAGAAAGCAGAGACAGGCTTGGTATAAAAGTGCTTTAAAATCTCGTGTGCAGTGTATTGTATTACAGCACAGTCATCTGACTGGGAGAAAAACACAAGTCCTGTCTCTGTGATAAGCCTCTCTCCAGAAGAAGTGAAACTAACTGCAACACAGTCCTGAAGCACAAAAGAGCTTAGGGCTGAATTTGAGGGGGAATAAAAAACATGTTCCTGAACAACATGTGAACAAGAATGGGTGAAGACTTTGGTCTCAGGAAATGCATTTGAGGTCCTTGTCATGGGTTGAGCAAATGAGATCACCACCACTGTATATCAGTCAGATTCAAAATTAAGCACAGATCAAAATGAAAATCACATCACAGGTCTTCATTTAATTGTTCATTAAGAACTCTAAAGTAAAATGGCAGTGGTGAACTTCACTATACAGTCAGTAGTAGGAAGGGCCATAGGCTGGGAGTTAGTACTGAAAAAAGCACAGTCTTTCTGCTTTTCTTTTTGTTAAGTTCATGCTTTTGTTGTAGATCCTGCATAGCCAGCAGCCTCCAGTCTTTTTATTCCATTATGGTGAACAGGAATAATTACGGCTGTGCCTGCCTTCACCTCTGAGCACCAGAGAGAGCCTTAGTCCAACAACCATTCATTCTTGCACAGGGGATCTACAGCTATGAACACAACCAGCAATTTAGAGAATAAAGGGATGTATGGAGGTGTTCCCAGGGTGGCGTAATTCTTCCTGAGACTCTTCTTTGTTCCATCAGTGAAGGAATTTGGCCAGCTCTAAAACGTTGGTAATTCCTGACATGAGCTCAGATGGACAGATGACCGTGGCAGCCATCCACCAAACTCATCTGCAGATTCTGCCCTAGGAATGTTAGAATCTGCAGTAGGAATGATTTGCACTCTAAAGTAAGATAATAATTTGTGTTAGAGAACTTTCCTCTAATGTCCCATGATGTAAAGCATAGGATTTGCATTTTTGAAACAAATCCACTGCTGTTAATGAATCCAATAATGTGAGGAAGGCTGCAGAGTTGGGGGTCACCTCTTGGAATCTGATTAGAATATTAGAAACTCTCAGAGCCTCCTTAAGGAGTTTAACAGAGACCAATATTCCCCTTTTAACAATTTATAGGATGGTTAAAAAAGCAATTTTAAAAAGACCCTCATTTTAATTTAAATTCTATAGGGTTTTTACAATTATATCTATGGAACTTGATATTTCCATTTCCATAATTTATGTATAGATCTGTAAAAGTTCATTGCAATATTCTTACTGAATCCAACAGGTTTTTCCAGAAGGCTCTGTAGCTTCCTATTTTCAGTGCATTTAATTTTGGAAGAGCTGGGGGTTTTGTTTCTTTGCTTTAAAAAGCACACACAAAAAACTTGCTGTCATAAAATTCAAAGCGATCAATAAAGAGTTAAAATAATTCACAGGCTTCCTCACTCCCACATGGCTGGCAAACAGCTTCTGCTTCAGCTGTTGGTAGACTTGCAGCAGGAATGTAGACACAGAAATTAACGGTGCTATTTGTGAAAAAAAAAAAAAAAAAAAAAAAAAGGAGGAAAAAAAAAAGAAAATGTCTCCATTACACTTGATCCACCTGGGACAGCACAAGGTAAGCTGTGCACAGCTCACTGTGCATCACAACTCCCATCATAGATGCATGGCCAAAGCCTCTGGAAAGCATATGGCTTAAGCAAATTAAGAGTGTCTGGAGCTGTTTACTAATGAGGAAAAAGCAAGCAAACAAAACTGAATGTATTAGTCCATCACTAAGTAAAGGGCACTGTATGACAGCAAGAAAATAAACAGATAAATCAGTAAAATCCAGTAATCCTGCCAGATAAATCACAGGCTCACTGACAATTAAACGTGGCCTACTTTGACTCATAAATGGCATCACATTCTTACAGGCTAAAAAAAGACTTTGCAAAGCCTTCCATGTAAGTTTAAATCACCTGTGAAGTAGCAAACAATAGATGGCATTCAGTATGAGAGGGAAAATAATTTGGCAGAAAGATCAGGGGTTGTCAAGGTTTGTTGCTTTCTCAGACTTTCTCCAAAGACCAAGGCCAGGGAAGTCCTTTGTAACTTGGTGGGTCACCGAGAGTCCCCACAGACTGTTCAGCCCTGGTGGGAAGGAAGTTCCTGCACAAGAAGCAGACTAACACTTGTTTGACAACTCAAAAGCTTTTTAGTGGATTCCTATCAACCTTTGAGCAATATAAATCAGCCCCTGTTTAGACCATCCACTAAGTTTTAACATGAGGACTCATGTAAGTGTTATGCTGTAGGGATAATAGTTTCTGGTTTCATATTAGTACCACGAGTAAATTGAGTCAAACCAAGCTCTGCTGCCCCAAATTAGTCAAACAGATGTGGTTGGTATCATGTCACATCCTTTTCTTTCAGCAGGGCAGCATAGGGGTTTCTGTAAGCTAAGTACATTTCTTTAAAAGCCCTCTGATTTGTAACACTCTTGATTAACTTGGATCAAATTTGAATCTTCATGATACACCTTATTCACATATTTAAAGCAGAGCTGTCCAATTCAGTTGTAGTTCAGAAGAACAGTAAAAATATTACACCTACATGTTGTGCCTAAGCTCTTTACTACAGATGGGACTGAAAGCATCTTGTGAATGTGGTGGTTATGCTTTATTGGGGTATATTCTCTTTAATATTTTCAGAAAAATAAGGTTAATATTACTATGCATAAGCTTGGAAATAGGTCTTTATTATCTGAGGTGATTATTTGTTTGCCTTCAGCTACCAGCTCTGAATTGTGTAATAGCAAGGCAAGAGAAGAGTTGGGTTTTATTTTCCTTCAAGAACAGACATCTCTGTTGGTTTGGAACCTAGCAGCCTTACTGGCTTAGCCCCTGCACCACAATAATTTTTCACAGATTCTTTCAGAAATGTCAGTTTGCCAGACTATACCTGTCCTTTTACAGCACTGAAGTTGTTTCCTGAGATACGGAGTGTGGCAGAGTATGAAACGTCTATTGCTTTAATTTTTCAAAAACTTGAAAACACTGGTCAATCAGAAATTTTGGCATGAATTTCTGAACTGTCCTCTTGTTGAACATGTCTCTAATGAACAATGATAAGGTCAGATTTCTTGCCAAGATATCATTTCCCAACTGAGACAAACATGGTAAAGACATCCTGGGAGGAAGGGAAGAGTGCTTAAGAAATTAATGGAAACTTCCAGAATGCAGCTCTATTTCTACACAACCATGTCTGATACTTTTAATTCAGTGAGATGTTACAAAGGCATGGAATTCTTCCCTATGGTAAACGTTTTGTGACCACAAGCAATGAAAATGAAATCTGAAGTCCTGGTAAAAATGAGAGCCAGAGTCCCTGCCCTACACTGAAATTACTGTAATGGTAATACTGCCCATGAGAAAGGGAAGGGAAGGGAAGGGAAGGGAAGGGAAGGGAAGGGAAGGGAAGGGAAGGGAAGTGGAAGGGAAGGGGGGAAGGGAATGGGGGGGGGAGGGGAGGGGAGGGGAAGGGGAGGGGGAAGGGGAAGGGGAGGGGGAGGGGAAAGGGAGGGGAAGGGGAGGGAGGGAGGGGAAAGGGAAAGGGAAAGGGAAAAAGGAAATGAAAAAGGAAAGGAAAAAAGAAAGGAAAGGAACAATTGAACAAACAAATGAAAAGCACAGGAGATTTTTCCTGACAGAAAAAAAAAAAGTTAATGGCACGGGTGAATTTTTATGAGGGATTCAGTTAGAAAAACAGTTAGGTGGAATTATGTGTGGAAATGCTGATACAGAAACAGAAAACAAGAAACAGACAATTGTCCCTGCACTAAAGCCTAAAACCAAATTTAGAAATACCTGTTTCTGAATGATGTCTGCTTATTTGGTGTGGGATTTCTAGCACCAATTCCATTCAAAAAGCAGAAACTATCAGAAAATAGTTCTGATTACCAAAAGCTTAAGAATGCCAGGTCTCCAAACATCACTCCAAAATTTTTCAAGGAGTTGGGAAGCCTGGATTACCAATCTCCTTTTTCAGTGTTGGACCGAAAGCCTACTTATGTTGTGAGACTCAGCCCAAAAACCACATAAGATTTCAGACTGCATCTTTAGGAATTGCTCTTCTGGGAAAAGAAGTTCACTGTTTCTTTTAGCTATTGTTCTACCATCACTGAACTCTAAAGAGAGATAATTATTTGGACAGTGCTGAATTACTCAGAATGCATACACTGCTGAGCAGAAGTCGTCTTGACTCCTTTTGGAAAGCTTGGTGAGAATAATTATCTAATTTACAGACACTGCAGAAAATATCTATAATAAATGATGGTCCCTGCTCGGAACAGAATGCATCACACAGCCAGATTAAAATACAGTTAATCGTACAGAGTGAGGGGGGTGCAGGGGACAGAAATAGGATGCAATTTACAAAAGAGAAAACATGCTTTAGAGAGGCGTCTCTAAATATAGAGTGATGATAGACAAGAAAACTAAACCCACAGACTTGAACATCTTTGTGGCTTGAAATCCATGTCCAAGCTGTACAGCTGGTGCTCATCTCAAACAGGAAATGTCATTTCTAAACTCTCAGTGCCATCTGATTTTAAGGGCCAACTCACCACCACTGAATTATAAGCAAGTGTGTAACAATTGTTTCATTTTCTTTTATTAAGATCACTAGTTCAGAATAATAAAGGTTAGAAAAAGCCAGGGGGAAATACAGGTGGGAGTCAAACAGCAACCATATACTTAGAGAAAATGGAGTGTATGTAATAAAGATATTGATCTTGACAAGTCTTCCATACACCAGGACAAATATCCATCTACTTGAATAATCTTCTGTCTTACTGTCAATTAATATTTACCCAGGTTCTGTAAAACTCAGAGATGTGATAAAATTTCCAAAGCTGTGAACTGCTTCAATGCCAGTGTCAGGCTTCCTAAGTTGTGTTTTTCTTTTTTTCTTCTTCTTCTTTTTTTTTTTTTTTTTTTTTTTTTTTTTGGCGCTTCTGGCCATGGGAATAATAATATAATTTCACAACACAGAAAGTTTCAATCTACCATCAGCAGAAAATAAAGATCCCTAGAGCAGCTTTACAAGGCTTATAAATACAAAATTAAACAGCTGCTTCAGCCACTCCAGGCAATACAAGCACGTTTTCATTAACCCATCAGAGAATCACCACTGTCCTGGAGTGATCTGGAGTGATCAAGGGAAAGGCCAACTAATGCAACAAGAAATCAAGGATTTAGCCACAGATCTGAACACAACTCTCAGTAAATTTGAGGTCTGTCCATTAGATCACCAGCTTTTTAATAGTAAAACCCAAGAGGACTAAATAATCAGTTCTATGGAGTAACAACCTTGGAAAGGGATTCTATACACAGAAGGAAAATTCACATCCAAGGTGTGTGAACACACCCTTTTTTTGTAATCTGCATCTGCTCATCAACTGATACAGGTTGTAACTCTCCAACACAAATGCCTGGAACAAAAAAGTGAATTATTGCTACTGCTGGAATGGGCTGTACTGTGTTGGAATGCAAAATTGGCATATTTGGCACATCAAAGCTTGTCCTCACATAGCTGGATATCCACTTGGAAAAACATGCACAAAGAGGGATGAACTTCACAGTTCTCTGTGGTGGGAACAGGAAAACCACCAAGTTCCCAAAGGACCAGTGGGAAATAGATGCAGAAAATGCATATCACCAAACAAGAAGCCTGGACGTGTCTTGAAATGAGGCCTTATGTTGGTGACAGACATTCTGTGCTGGAAGCAGCACAGGACAAATATGAAGAAAACTGTGCTGAGGAGAGACCAGAACCTAAAGTCAGGCACGAAAAGAGCTACAAAGAGGGAAATTCATTTGGACACAATAGAAAAAAGTCTTGGTGTGATGGTGGTTAAGGATTAAATCAACCCAAGGGGTTGTGGAACCTCAGCCCTTGAAGATTTTCAGAATTTCACTGGATAAGACTCTGAGAAAACTGATTTAACTCTGTCAGTCCTTCACTGAAAAGTCCCTTTTACTTAAATCTTTCTATGATTGTGTTCTGTCAGCCTGCCAGATCAGAATAAGCCCCACACCAGAGGCTGCCTTTGAGTGCCTGTGTGCACAGCAGGCACATTCTCTGAATTCCCTAACACAGGGAATATTTTCCTGAAGAGAATAACACACAGGAACTCTTTCCATGAAGTGTCTATTTCTCTCCATTGGCTATAGAAGTAACTCACTTACTCGTATACATCTCATTCTGGATGTCTAAAATCAGATGAAATAAGTCTCTCTGTACATCCATGAACTCAGCACTTCCTTCTGCAAATTGCCACTTGCAGAGGATCATCCTATACTCTTTCATCCTGTAAGATCAGTATTTTTCAAGTGCTTTTCTCTTCAATTCTGTCATAAAAATGAAAGGAAAACAGCAGTTCACTTTAATGGCCAACATAACATTACACTGTTTTGAATCCAAAAGCACATCTTTCACTTAATCATCATCCATAAAGATTTTGCGCTTTTTTTTCACTTCATCTAGAAGAGTCAGGGAATTGTCAGGTTTTACTGTAAGTCTCCTGGCACCACATCTCATAGGAATAACATTAATTCTGGCACTTTTATTTAGATCAAGCAATGATATTATGCTGAAACCTCTAAGGGTGTGGCATAGCTATCCTAATTTGGGCAGTATTTAAGTTTTGCATGTTCAAATACCACTTTGTGACAGTGAAACACATCACAAAGTAATGCACATCTATATGCACACATATTTTATGGTGTGATTACAATTGATTTCCATCTCCTCTAATTTTGAAACAAATGAAAATGCAGGATAAATATCTGCATTTTTGTAGTCAGGAAGACAAACTGCATTGTGGATGAATGATATTGCTGATTCTACAAGCACAACAGCTGCAATACAAAATACCTCAAGCAGAAGAAGTGAGTGAGAACTTTGTCCCATTCTCATAGAATATTGTAGAATATTAGTGCTTGGGATGCTGATGGAGACAATTATCAGACATTTTAAATTATGATCCACTCCCCCCAAAAAAGTCAGAGAAGATTGTAAAATCTGCAGTATCCTTAGACCTGAATCTGCATCACCAGAGATGTTCACTATACATTCACAAACCTGAAAATTCTCTTAGATGTGTGCAAATAAAGATTGCAAGTCACTGCATCACTTTTCATTTGTTGCTCTGATCTCTCACAGATTCAGGGGGGGTGTTTCACCCTCCTCAGGGATCTTGTCTCTTTGTTCAAAGTAATTCAGATGTCCTGATTGCCAATCTTGTATCTAAAGCTAAATGCTTGTCCAGCTTTTTTCTTCCTTTGATATTAGGGAGACTGGAAACCTCCATTCAGGCAGTTTACTGCATCTCCAGCCTTCTCAAAGATGTTCAAGCATAAATGGTGAGCTCATGCTTTTGTGGAAGAAGGAGCTGTCCTCTCAGATTTTTAGCCCAAAAATATTTTGAGGAGGTGATCTGAATAACCTGTACAACAGCAACAGTGACTATCTTGTTCCTTTCTTTTCTGTTTGAGTGCACAACAGTAAGGATACATTTTGTTTCCACCACTAACCATTAGATATGTCCAAAGACTACAGAGATGAGCAGTCAAACAATGAAAATTCAAAAGAATTACCACAGATTTTACTGATTTTGGAAAGGAGTGCTGTGCTGATGGTCATGTGAGGTTTCACAGTCAAACACCAAGAGCAGAAATTGAAATGAGAATGATTTTTGTTCCTTTCAGGAAAATATACCAATAATGGCCCATAGTCTTCTGCAAATTTAAAATACCATTAGTAAGATATGTGAATTATGGTTATAGTTGCTAAACACTGGGAGACAGAACATGCATATTATCTTTCATTTTCCAAGACTAAAGAAAAACATGTGCTCAGAGCACAGAAGTAAACTACAGCTGCTAACACTCCTGACTAAGGACTCTGCTGCACTCTAGAATCACCCTTTTTTTGGTTAAAACAATAATCTGTATTCTTCTTCTTTGGCCAATAATCGTCAGAAACATGATTTTAGTACAGCAGACGTAGATGTAAGATTCCCAGGGAGGGCTATTCTGTCCAGCCTAAGGGTATTTTCCTAAAGGTATTTCAGGCTAATAACTTAAGTATCTGTGTTTGAATGAGTGCAGTATGAGAGAAAGGTCATATATGAGCATTTCCCAAGAGCATTATTTCTTTCTAACACTAAAGATTAGTAGCATATGAAAGTTGATGTTTTATCTCCAACCAGTACAAAGCTGAGCTCTTAAAAGCTTTTTGGTGTCCTTGGTTGCACTCCTAATCAGCTGGACTACATTGCCATGTCAAGAACATCTGCATAACTCTTTGGTCTGGGTTTAATTTGTTGATTTTTAAAGATAATAAAGTGAGCTACTGCCCTCTGAACTGTCTCAAGTGAACTTGTGCACAGGCCACATGTTTATACTGATTTATTCTTTAAGGGTTCAGAAAGACAAGCAACGTGAATTGGATAATCACACAAAAGTGCAGTGACTGGTGGTGGTTTCATTTTTTTCCTGAAGTTATGTATATTTGATAAAATAATCAGGAAAAGTAGGCAAGATATATTAGTTCTTCATCTTGATCCACTGACTTTATTCCAAAGGACAGATTAAATGTCTCTAACACATTTACAGGCCCTTACAATATTATTTACTTCCATTTAAATAAATAAAAGCAGCAGCAAATTAATATCTACAAAATATAGCAGAAGTGATACATATATATATATTGCAAAGGTTCAGGGAAGGAAACTTTCTGGAGAAAAATGAATCCTTTATGACCAGATGGAGGTATCATAATGCTCTTACTGCCTCCTAGTCAATGAATTCATAGGCATCAGAGATTACTTATATTCACCACACAGACATCTACACCTGAGTCCTGAAGGACTTGATCTTGGACATCTTTTGTACTCTTAATGTACTTTTCTACTCTTAATTTTATTATTCTAATCCATGTTAAAAGGCTAATTCTGACTCTTTTCAGGAGCCTCCTGAACTATTTGTACGCCTCCACACTCATTCAGTAACTGGCAGGACAGAATCTCCAGTTCCATGGATTTCATTCCGTACTTCCCCCTAGGAAGGCAGGACTTTGATGCGAGACTGACTAGAACATTTCATGTTAAGAGTTGCATAAAAATCATCATGAGAAAACATGAAAAAATATTTTGGAAGTAAAAAAAAGTATAAGATTTTCAGAAGTGGAAGAAACTGAAGCAGCAGCAGAATAGAACCAAAAATTATTAATTCCACCTGAGCACTCTGTATTTGCTGGTGTAAATTTCTTTCATTTAAGCTTGGTGTCAGGCCAGTCTCTTTTCAATAGGATCCAGAACTGCAACAAAAGTTATCTCTGGTCACTCAGAAAAAATATTTTCTGCTGCACAAGGTCTGGTTGTGCATCAGTTCCACCTTTGTCAGCATTTTCTGATCTCTGCTGTGCTATAGGTTTTGTATCTCCTGCTGTTCTGTGCCCACCTCTGCACTCCACAGACTTCCTCCTCCTCCAGCCTGGTTGGTGTCTGGGAAAAGCCAGTCCCAGCCTTCCCCCAGAGAGTTTCCCTGGAAGCTCCCTAAGCAAAGGGAAATGGTGAAACTGTCACCCTGGCATTGAGCCATACCAACTTAAAAGAGCAAAAAGTCCCTCCAGTAACTGTGACAAGAGCTGTGAAACCTCTCATGGATACTCTAGGAAGAATAAGGATTATTCTCTTACACCTCTCCCTGACACACTTAGTGAGCACATACACCTGTGTGGAGGACTCCTGAAAATCCTTTATCCCTCAGGGCACCACTGCAAAGCTCCTTGCTTTTAATGGGATTCCAGCTGTGTGGGACTGAAGCATCCCCTGCCACTAACATGGTTTTACTCTATCACAGTATATCAGAATTTGCCCTGAGAACTTGTTTAAAAGAATAAATGTATTTAATGGTATATTTAATAAAAATAATAGGTTGATTTTACAGAGAGAGAGAGAGTGACAGAAGGCAAAAAAAGCAGCAGCAAGGACCACCTAGACTGATTTTTTTAAATAATAAAAATAAGTGTATAGCTTAATTCCTAGCTAAGCAATACATCATCCTGTTTCTCTTCAAACCCCTAAGGTTCTGCCCTGAAAAGCTTGGATTGTACCCCAAATAGTACAGATAAGCTCTTATTAGATAAGCACATACCAGCAAAAATCATCAGAGCATATGGATCCTCTGTTTTTAGAGGAGAAATACACAACTTCATATGGAAATTCTATACAACTAAATCGGATTTAAATATATATCCCAAGAAAACATTGCTAAAGGAGACACCTCTATACATTCAGCATAGTCACACCCAGATGGAGCTGGATCCACCTCTCACAGGGGGATCACCCTCCAATTCCACTCACTGGTTGTTTTCAGACTTGGCACACAAGATGCTCCTCCTGTTCCTTAGATGAGTATTTTGAGATAAGGATCTTCACTGAGCTGTTTCCAATGCAAGTAAAAGGTTATTAGAGCAGTGTGTGTCTCCCTGGGGATGAAAACAAGACAGATATGACCCACCTTTCCACTAACACCATCTGTCTGCAACTATCTCTTCTCCACATCTTTTCTGTTTCTCGCAATTTTCCTTGGTGATGTCCAGAAACAGAAACACTTACTCAGGACAGATGAGGCAATTGAATGAGGTTCCTGAGCATTTCCTCTGTGAAACTGAAGCAGAGATAAGAGCAACTAATGTCAATCCTAGATAAATCGATAGATGTTTTCCCACAGCATTTTAAAATGGTGTTTGTATTTAAGTCACAACTGTCCCAGGAAGTACTGAGGCATTTGAAGCATGTCTATTCCAGCACCTCATTCTACCTGTCAGTCATAACTACCTTAAGTTTTAGGACAAATCCCATTCTGATAAGATTTCTTGCTATTGTTCATGTGAGATTGAATAATTTCAGAGATGTTACACTGAAATACACAGACCACAGACTCAAAAATGAAGCAACGTAAGTGTTAAGTAACTACCAAAGCAACACAACCAATTTCAAGGCAATAAAATGCTATAATTTAGGAATAGTCACCAAGCTCTCTTGAGGAAAGGATCACCATTTTAGGCAAAGAGAAGCAAGCAAAGAAACAAGAGCTATGCACACTGGTACATAATTTAAAATCTTTTAGAAAGAGCGACAAACACTTAGAATTCCACTGTTGCACCCAGCCAGGGATCTGTTTCTACACATCTCTTGTCATAGTCATTCATGGAGCAGCTGTTGCAAAACTTTACTAATAAACCTTATGGCTTCACACAGGACTATTCACAGTTCAGAACCATCTTTTCATAATTAGGATTCTGCTTCAGTCTTCCCCCAGATAATTGGGCAAGCATTTCATGAGCCAAACATATTGAAGGGCAGAGTTTCTTAAAAAACCAGGGGCTATTAGAAAAGCTGGAGGAAAGGTGAGACACTGTGTTCCTACCTGAATAACACTCTATAACCCAACCTGAAAGGTCTGCCTTGTTTCACTGGTCCTGCCTTGAGGCTGAAATCTGTCACACAGATGTCTTTAGGCAGTGCTGCCACAGCTCTGATACACCAGACAGGCTCTGAGAGCCCCTGTGCAGCCTTGGCTGGGACCTCCACACACCCACAAGCTCCCTTTGTGCAGGAATGAATTTAAGCACTTGGTTCCAGTGTTTGTTTGAGCTCTACTCTCTGTGTGTTACCCTCGATTCTGTGCTGATCTGACCCTGCTTGTCTGATTTTCTGATTTGATCTCAGACCTGCCCTCTGGCTGGGGGTTTACTTCTGAATCACCAGCTTCTTGCAATCCCTGATTGTTCAGTGGATCTGTTCCTCTTGTTCAGGTACTTAAATGGTATTTAATTCAGCTTCTATTTAATTCAGCACAGCAAACAGAAAACATTATAAGTATCTCTCAGCTACTGGTGGTTTAGATGTTCCAGATTCTCTGTGCCATGATCTCCTCCCCAGGGTTGGCACAGAGCTGTGATCAGCTCTACTGTCAGGTTGTTTGATATTGCTAAATCCCTGGAAGAGGTGCTGGTAGGAAAAAAAAAAAAAAAAAAAAAAAGGTGTAGAGGAGGCCTTGAGCAACCAGGTCTAGTGAAAGGTTTCCTGACCATAGAGGGGTGTTGGAACTAGATTATCTTTAAGATCCCTTCAAACCCAAAACATTCTGTGATTCTATGAAATGACCCTCTATATCTGCCCCTATTTGGCTCAGTTTTTACAGCTGACATGAGGAATCTGGGAGAGGTGAGCACAGGCTCTCCCACTGTAACTTGCAGGGTTAAAATTGGGTTTTTTCTATACTTATTCCTAAAGAAAGCTCATGTTCAAGATCCTCTACCCTTACTTCTATAGATCCCTAAGTGCCATTAGGCCTACAAGTTCCAAGTTGGTTTCTTCTAGGAAAATACAGATTCTTAAATAAAAGTCAAAATGCATCTGCTTAAATACATATTTGAATCTTGTGTGCGAAGAGGGAAGCAGTGCAGTGCTGAAACCATTTAGAGTTCTGTAATCTGTAGTGATACTAATCTGCCAGAATTTAAAGGTAAATAAACTTGAACCTGTCTATAATTCTAACATGCCAAAAGAGGACTAATAACCTGGCTCTTTAAAATCAGACAGAAACATATTATTAACTACAGAAGCATCTGCTAGATAAAAGCATCTAATAAAAAGCTCAGTAAATAAAAGTCTGTATTGTATTTCTCCTTCCAGGTTTACTTTGTTCAGTAGCTTGCTTTGGATGGGAGGGCCAACACATTTTTCACAGCTCTTTCTGGGACCTAGAAAAGTTTTACTTTTCATTCATTTACTTAGTAGACTTTAAGGTGAATACTGTGAATTTTGTACTGATACAGATTTAGGACACTGGAAGTCAGGGCAGGAATATGAACTTACATCAAGTTATGTGTTTGTGTTCCCAGAGAAATGAGCAATGTCCATCATCAGAGTAATAAAATGTCAAAAACAGTTTGGCCACAGTTACTTTTTCCTTGAAACAGAGCAGGGCAAACTTGGAGAGTGTAAAACAATAAAATGAATATTTGTTAGATGAAGATACTGAATGCCCAAAACTCAGGTCAAGAATTTTTGAATTTCTTTGAGTGAGTATCACACTGAGCATCTTTTGTGGCTGTTTGTGTGATTCAATTAATTGTTATCTGTTGTCAGCAGCCTGTTATGAAGGTGCTTATAAAACACCAACTAAATTGGGGGAGGTGGAATCCCCATATGGATCAGAATATTCAAATGTATCTATTTACTTATCTTGTGAATTCCTCACATTTGAATACTGTGCTCACTGAGGAGTGAAAAAATAAATATTTATGAAAACACAGGGCTTTCAACAAAGCTATTTTATTGAAAAATTAGTTTTGATTCTCGTGCAGAAGTTCTGATCCTTTTAATGATTTATTCAGCAAGAACTCAATGCAGACTTTTGCACCCAAGTTTGCACAGTGATACTTGATACATGAAAATAATTGGCTATGAGAGTTGTTTAGGACCCATATTTTAATTATTGGTGCTTCTGTGACTTCCTTTTATCTCTAAGTGTTTTTAGACTCACCACATTTAATTTCATCCTGCTTTTCCTTGAATCTTTTGATGTCATGCCAGTGATTGTGTTAGTGCTGTTTCACATAACTGAGCTAAGGATGGTATCTGAGTGTTTTTATGTGATCACCTTAAATATCTCCAGCAGCTGCTGAGGTAACAGGAAAATCACTTTCATGACTTTGCTTTTCTGGGGTACAAGTGAGAAGATATCCAAGAAATTGATTTAATGCTCTTAAAGAAGTGTTGTTGGGTTTTGCATTTACTAATGATTAAAGGAATAAGTGAGGGCTTTTTGCCAGGCTTCTGTATGTCTTCAAACATTTAGTAAGAGATAGTGAATAGTCCTTCCCAGGTGCTCATTTCCACAAGGGTTCTCTGCTCCCTTAACACAGGAGGGAAGGAGAAGATGTTTCTAGTAAAAATTAGCAGTTTTGTTCTCTGGGGCAAGAAAACACATCAGATATCTGAAATTCCGGATAGGTTTTTAAATGCCAACCAATTAAATTGGGGGTGATAAAACTTGTGGTATTATTTTACTTTGTTCAGCGCTGGGAGGGGGTTATAATCTCACCAGATTCTGTGGAGATCTTTTAACATCAAACCTGAAAAAGTTTAAGAAATTTGACTGAGATTTACAAATTCCAAAACTTCCAGTGTCCTCTAGCCCTCAATCAGCTGATGGAAAGGTAGATGAATAATACATACAGAGAGTAAGAATTACTAACAATAAAAGGAAGATAAAATATCTGCTATATTTCTAACACCACCTCATGCAACATGTTAATGAAGTTGAAGGTACAGAAGCCAGTTATGGACTGAAAATAACTATTTTCAATGATAAGGAAAAGATGGCCCATGATATTATAACCATCAACTAAAACTCCCAATTTCCAGGCAGCTGGCACAGGTCACAGGACCATGTGATTGGTAGAGTTTATTTTATGTTCGAGATGAACTTAGAAAACCTGACACAAAGCAGTGCAAAAGTGCCTTTAACAGCCCTGCCAGCTCACGTAGGCAGAAAGCTCAGGCTGCTGGCAATGCTTCCATGACACTCAGGACAAGATGAACAAAGGGACCTACTTGTCTGCAGTGCCAGGGGAAGCTCAGAAATCATGGCAGGAATACAAATTTTATGTGAGAAGATGGTAAGATGCACGTAAGTGAGGCAGGTGGCAGGATAACTCCAGAAAGACTCTGAGTGTAATGATGGGTGTTGAGGAAAAGCTGTGAGGATCCAAGGTTGCTGCAGGAAGATCCTTGAGCAGCAGCTATGACAGCCAGAGATGAGTTTAAATAAGATGCTCTCACCTGCCAGTGAAAACCTTTCGCCTTGGACTCGGTAAGAAGTGATGACAGGAGAGGCAGAGATAACAGAGGAAATGAATGAATTTGTCCTGGAATTGTGAGACTCATTCTATCAAAGAAGGGGTAGAGTTGTCAGTAGTGTCAGTGCATTCGGGCTTAGATGAGCTTGGAGGTGCAATTCATAACATCTGTACCAACCTTCTCATAGTTTCTTGAAGAAATCTATTGTTCCTGACAATGGCACACAGAGCCATTATTTCTTTATGAATAAAGTTTCTCTTTAAAACACTGAAAAAATATAGTGTAGGCAACACTAGACCAATCCACCTCTGTCCTTGTCAGTGAGAAATCTCAAGTAGCACAGCTCTTCCATGGAAAATTCATTTTACTTTTAGCTGTTATTAATGTTTTTAACCTATTGATCCCTGTTCAGATTTGTCACCTTTTGTCATCAGGTTATTCCCCATAACCACATAATAACCTTCCGAGAAAGGATAAAAAACAAACATTATTTTCTAATTACAATTCCAAGAACTTGTCATGAATTGAGTGATTGCTTGGCTTTAGGTGAACTCTTCAGATTCTTTCTGATTTACTGGGTATAAAAATTCAGTTTCTGCAAAAACTGGCCCCAGTGTTCTGTACCCCAAGGTTTGGGCAGTACCCTCTGAGCAAGTATTTGGACGTGGGGGTTTTGTTTTAGTCCTCTCTTTCAGCCAAGCTCGTTGGGCTGCAGGGCACAGCATATATATAGGAAGTATATAAAGAAAATAAGAAGAGATGGATGGATGAATAGCATTGGTTTTTATTACAAGACATTTGAGGTAATTTAAATAGTAGTTGACTTCCAGAATATAATCTATATGTATTGGACAGCTTCTATTCAAAGTACATTCATTCAAAGTTAATACTAATGTATAAATTACACCTTAGCAAATGAAAAACCTCCACATCTTCTTTCAGTGATATGAGTGTGGGTTTATACACTCACCAATAAATGATTTTTGAGTATCTCTCAGCTGCCTGTCCTTCAGTTCTCAAGAATCCTCTTGAATCCTCGAGTCTAAAAAAAGAGAAAAGCAGTTCTGCCTCAGTTGCTGTGGCTGTCAGGATAGTTCAGAACAGGCATGTTTCACACTAAAATTAGAATTATTCAATGCTATTTGCTCCTGCTTCAAAATGGAAGTAGGATACACTTTGCAAGTGATTACCTGCAGTAAAAAGTATTAATCCCAATTCAACTGAAGAGGGGGACAGAGTTCCGTTAGCCAAGCTCACAGAAAGGCATTTCACAGCCTCTGAGATGGTTCTAAGTATTTGTGGAAATCAAAGTCAGTCAAGCCCTCAGCAGAACAGCTTGGTGTCATCCTGCCAAGCACATGTACGTGGAGAGTTTATGCAGATTAATGTGTCATTTCTGGAATCCATGTTCTATGGGTGCTGCAATGCTTCTCTACTCAGCAAGGACTCTGCAGCTTTTAATCAAGTTTCCAATCAATTCAGCATTAGAAAAATGATGGGTTAACATCTGTGGTTTTAAACTCCTTCCCACAAAATAAGCTGTGCTGTATAACGTAAGTTGAAATTTGCTTCATCTTTATTGAAAATGTTTGTTCAAGCCAGGAAGAGCCATGGCTAAACTTCAGGAGTTTCTGTTGTCTAATGAGTGGCTGGAACCAACCCCAGAACATTTTTAGTTTCTACAGAGACAGCATTAGCCCTACACAAAGAACCTGCAGGTAGCTGTGTCCAATATTATTAAAGGACATAAAATTAAAGTTTTTCTCTTCTCAGATTGTCTTGTCTCTCACTGCACCAAGGGTATTGAGAAAGATACATTCTATTTCCCACCTGGATTACTCTCATGCATTTGGCTTCTGGTCATTTAAAATCCAAGATAAAATTTAATATGTTGCATAAACACCCAGTAATATGAATACATTGGAGCTGACCATCCTGAGCTACAGGTCACTATCTAGTTCTGAACACCTGAAGCAGTGAAAGAAAGAACTGTATTTCACAATTTAGGTTCTGGTTTATGTTCCTTACTGCATTTTTCTTCTCTGGCTTTTTGAGGAATAGAATTTATTACCACAGAAGAATGGGATTCCTGCATGGTCAGCATCTTGTGAACTTTAGGAGAAGATCAGCTAACTCAAGATGACTTATGTTTTCCTCCTGCACTTCAGAGAATTTCAACTTTTTGTATGTATCAGCTGGAAGTGAAAATGACGAAAACCTCAAAGAGGGCAATAATTCCTGATTTTACCTTTAGCCAAATCAATTACTGTGTGGAGGATAACCAACAACTTGGTAAATGTAAGTTTTTAGAGGAGCTGGGGATCAAGGAGGTTTCTGCAACTTATCTGTGGATATGTTTCACATTCACAGGCTTGATGAGGAAGCATGTAGGTTTGATATGTATATTGGAAGATTTTTACTCAGGAAACTAATTAAAGCTCGCTGAACTTCTAAGGGAAACCTTTCCCCAAGTTATCCTTGTTACCCCTTTGTTATCAGAGGGAGAGGGTCTGAGCATACTGAAATTAGTGAGACTTCCAACATGCATTAATATAAAATACTGCTGAAATATTCAGAGCAGAATTGAGAATACGTGATAACAGCAACTGTGGTCACCCTGGTCTCCCCCTAAAGTCTTTTGCAGCTAGTCTGCCATCTCCAGGAAAGCTTTAAGCAGACAAAGAACATTCCTGCAGGTTCAAAAACATGACAGGTGTTTTCTTTCTTGCATGTAGTCTCCTCTTCCCAAAGTTTAGACTACAGTCAGGAAAGATATTTCTCATTGGAAACCTTATGTAGGAGAGGTCTTTGAATTAGTTCTTGCATCAAGGTCTGTAAGGATGACAGGTCTTGCATCAAGGTCTGTAAGCACCATTTGTAAGAAACCTTTTAAGGAAGTTTGTGAGAACTTTACTGTTCATCACAAGTAAACAGATCCCAGCATGGAAAAATAATCAATTATGTCAGGTTTCATTTTGAAAAAAAAAAGCACTGTCTGAACATATTCTGGCTTTTCACAAGTGAAAGATACCAGGTTTTGATTACTTACCAATTTGTTACATTGTCTGCTATAGAAAAGCATGTGGATATCAAAGAAATAAAGGCATTGAGAGATTGAGGCAGGTATTCTCTTAGATTACATTTGATTTAGAAATATATATTTTTTTAAATTCAAACAATGGTATTAAAAATAAAAGAAGTCTGGAGAGGTATATACCTCCTCTATGGTGTAACCTCAAAGATACCTCAAGTCCATCTAAAAATACAGCACTGTGTGTAGTCAAGCATAAGTTTATACAATTAAGTCATTACTTGACTTAAAAGGTTTAAGGACCATGGAAAATTACAGAATGTCACATTTCACAGACCCATTCTTTCAGATTATCTGCAGACAGCAGCACACGTCTTGGTTGCTCTTATTGCTCATTTACTTTTCCCTTCAATTTACATAGACTGGTAAAAATAAGTGGGTTTTCCTTAAAGAAACAGTCTATGAGTGGATCCTTTTTTTTCAGAATCTTGTTCTTTCTCTCAAGGTATTCTTATAACCTGTCAGAGTGGAGAAACACAATTTAAAGACAAATTTAAATTTATTAGCACTTAAAGTCCATCTCATGCCCAGCTGAGGTAAGAAATATGGAGCGGATGAGTTGAGATTTTTCAACACTGAAAATTCAGATTGTGAAATGAGTTTTCCAGATGGTCACAACACATTTATTTTGGTCATTTGTATGTAATGACAATACCCATTTAATAGTGATGGTTCTGAAGCTAAAAAAAGAACATATTCATTTGCTGTATATAATCTAATCACCAAGACTGACATGATTTCAGAAGAGCTGTTAACAATATGAGAAATTTATCCCATACACTCAAAATGAATGATATTTCTGTGTGAATAAGAAAATATTGAAACTAAAGCAGGGAACAGTTTTGGGGTATGGAGGGCTGAATCAGAGTGACATATTTATGCAAAATCACCTGTCAGGCCAGTGTAGAAGCTCAAAATTTTGTGGCTGCTCTTCACGTGCTGCCAAGACCTTGTATTTGCCACACCTGAGAGATCTGCTTTCACTGACAACCCAATCTACTCAGCTGAATTCAGTGAGTCCTAATTAATCATGTCCTGGGACCTAAATATAGCAAACTCCTCTACAGCCAGTCAGTGTAGATGGTACACCATGTTTGTCATGTTCAAGGCATGGTACAGACAGCAAAGGCTACCAGGGACACTTCTCCCAAACCAGAGTGTTGGTGTTACTTCCATTTTGGGCCTTCTTCAGATCTCTGCTGTCTGGAACCAAGAATCACAGAGTGGATTGGGTTGGAAGGTGCCTTGCAGGCCAGCTCATTCCAAGCCCCTTGCCCTGGGAAGACACATCCCACTAGGCCAGGTTGATGTGAGTGGCCCCCACTCTGCTAAGAGATGCCATAAAAAATTATTTATCTACAGAAACATCGCTATTTTCCTCAAAAATCTCTTTACTACATGGACATTCATCAGGGCTATGCTTTTAATTGTCTTTTATTGTGAGTCTTTTGCATGATATCAGCCAGAAAATTATATTTATGGATTCCTGAGTCTACCACAAGCACTGAAATTCAAAATATAGGGCATCACTTGGAAGCTGTGAAAGAGTAATATAATTAGGTAAAATTATAACATAGCATGGTTTTCTTAAGCTCCTTATTTCAATTAATATAAACCACAATAAGTAAAAACATAAACAAAATGTTTATATTTCAAATATATAAACAACCAAACAAATAAATAAATAAATACATTTTTATTTTAAGGATATTTGTCTACCAAATATATTTCTTTACTTTTTTCATTATTTTATCTCTTGCAAACATGACAATTAAAGGACATTTTTAGTCCAAAATTTTAAGCCAACATGGAATAATTAAGCAATTGGGTTTAAGTGAAAAATTAGAGCACACAAAGGGAGCTTATTTTCCTCTTCTTCAAACTAAAAGAAAACAGGAAAGTCAACACTGGCAATGAAAGTGTCCTACTGTACTGCATCTTAATCCTTTTTCTGTTTCATTCTGCAGATCCTTTTTCACACTGGATTGCGAGGGAAAGGCAATCAATTCAAATAAACCTCAGAATGGTTGGCCATGTTTATATTTCACACATTAATTTCAATGCTTTAATTTCATCGACGTAGCTGAAAAAACAAACCTATTTTTTTGGTAGATAATAAAACCGAAAGGTCAGAAAACAATTACTTGCTTAAAGCCATGCAAACTGATATTGATAGAGTCAGGAATAAAATCCATGTCTCCTGGTTGTTGTTCTGATGCAGCAGAGACTGGATTATGTTGTTTCATTTTTCCTTAGTGGAGATGCTGCTCTGCAGTCTGACCTCTGGAGCCAATACAGACACAAGTGTGGCATTTGTTAATCTGAAGACTCTCAAGAGGGGAAGAAAATGTGACAGCAGGTATTAGACAGAGTGCAGGCAAACACTCCACAAATAGAGACACAGGTTTTATGAGGAGTTATAGAAGCTATTTTAAGTAAATCTGGCTGAGTCATTACCTTCATTACTCACACAAAGAAGAGGATGTCCAAATTGAAAGGATTTGGACAATGAACCTCCCTGGAGGAGGTTTGCCTTCAGATTTCCCATGTTCTCTAACATACATTTTATTGCCTGTAAACAGAGAAGACTGATGTAGCCAAAGCAGAGGACTGTGGCAATTTCAAACTAAAAATTCATTACTCAGGTTAAAAAGAAGTTAGCTGACCTTGAACCCAGATACAAACTAAAGTAGTCTAACAGCACATCAACAGCACATGACTTTTTTGTAACTCTGTTCCAGAATCTGAGCAATGTGATGACTAAAGGTATAAAACTTGAAGACACCCACATGATAAAAAAGGTGCCAAATAAAGAATAAGGTAAGTACAAGGTGGCCAAGCCATCCTGTCCAATATACACAAAGGAAGACTGGAAAAATTGAGAACAAGAGGAGGTCCCCCTGCTCTGTCTGGGCAGACTGGAATAGGCAAGTAGTATTAAAAAAACAGATATGGAAAGGAAAGACAAAATATCTACCACAAAAAACCCAAAACAAAGCCATGAAAATAAACCAAGAGGAAATGGTTTGATCATGATCCAAAAGATTTCAGGCAACAAATAATGTGAACACAGATTTCTTGACCATGTAAGCTTTTAAAAAAACCTGTTGAATCTGTAGTTTAGAGTCCCAACAATGAAATACAATGTCCTTCACAAAGACAGGTGATGTTTTAAGACCTGTCTTGCTGAGCTTTGGTGCTATAAATCCTTCTGATCATTATTGGAAATGTTCCCAGGCAGTCAGTATGACTCAGCATCAGATTCCCTGCTGAGTCAACCTAAAGGAAACTGCTGAACTGTCCCTACAGCTGGATCTCATAAATAATGTATTTCACTTTTTTTTCTTTAAAACAAATAAAAGAGTTGTGGCAAGTCATTTTGTATATGTGTAGTTTATAAGATAATATTTCTGGAAGATTTCAAGTAATGGATAAGAAAGAGGTTCACAACAGTTTTATTTGTTGAGAACATCAATCTTGGTAACAGAAAATGTACTTACTTCACTAAACCCCTGCACTTCCCTTAACTCTTTCTGGTTATTTCATGCTCTCAGTTACTGGTGTTAAAGATGCATCTTGCCCAAAGAGAGGAAGGAGTTCTGTTACAAAATCAGCAGTGACTTGTAAAATACTAAATCAAGCTTAAGGCACATTTCTTTTCTATGCATTTAGGTTTATTTCACATCTATATATTGCAAACAATTTAAAATAATTTTATCTGCAGCGCTGTTTCAAAGTTACCTGAAGCCAATTAAAATCTGCTCATTTTACTTACACAGGCTTAGGTTCAGTCTTTATACAGAAATGAACGGCTGCCATCTTACAAGAGAGGGCAAAAATTATTTGCACCATGAAAATAGATGAGTCTCTTGACTTTTTACCTGGTGGAAAAGTATATTTTCTTTATTTAAAAGTTCCAGTTTAATTGTTTCTTGTTTTCTTTGTTTATTCTCCATGCAGACAAAACACACGCTCATCACCTGTGCTTATCAGCTGGCAAAACTTTGTTTTCTTTTAGCACTTTGATTATGGTCATAAAGTACCTTCACCTTTATAAATATACATCAATGCAGGTGTTTACCAGCTGGTTTATGCACTGTTTTTTCACTGTCAAGATACCATTACATTAACAATACCTGCAATCTATGCTTTATTTTAAAATGTATAACAAAGGTCTGACAGTAATACATCTCTGCAATGGAAAAAGCATCCATTTGTCTTTGCTTCATTGAGCATCTTTAAATTTGACCAGGTAATTCAATCAGTGATATCTCTTTTTTCTATTTGAATCTTTGACTACCTCTGCAATTTCTCTTTCTGTAGGTGTCTGATTTAGATGGTAGATATTTAGATAGTAGATGACTTTCAGTGATTTAGAAGCTCAATGACTCAATGACTTTAGAAGCTCAAGACTAAATGTTCCCTTTGAGGAGCCAGTAGAATTTTCAGAAGTAGCTTAATAAATTGTTGTTAAAGTCCTGCTGAGAATCAGCAAACTTCCTGGGGAGACAATGCTGATCGCATGAAATCTCAAGGGGAAAAAAAAAGAAATCCATCCATCCGTGCATCCATTCAAGAAAGGGACAAGTCACTGCAATTTTTGCTGGTATTTCCATTCTGACAGTATCTCCAGTGACGTGCAAGTGTGATGCATTTGCACACCTTGATGGAAGCAGGTTATGGCTATGTGTTCTTTTTTATCAAATTTCTTTATGAGGGAATGATATTATGTACTGTATGCAGCGTTTCTGAGTATATAAAAGGAGAAAACATAATGTGTTTTCCTCGGAGAATGGGATTTATGTGCTGCAAATGCCTGATATGAAGGAATGGCTTTGTGAGGGATTACTGTCAATACTGCCTGTTTATGAATCAAAACCTATTCAGCAATCGTAAGCAGCTGGAAGCTGAACATCTGGGCCAAGAGTCAGCAGAAAATTTTGCTACCTCAAGATATTGTCTTTGTAGGGGATCAGTTTATCTAGGTTGAAATACGGGCCAGCTGTGAAAAGCCAAATGGAGAAATAAACTTTCCTCAATGGAGCAAGGACAGCAAAGCCAGCATGAAGGGAAATGTAGAATCTGTTCCTCCAGAACTACTCCCTTCTTAAACAGTATGCAGAGGTAGGCAGAGAGAGAAGAACTTGCATGTCTCCTCCAAGGAGTACAGCAGTGTCTTATGGCATGAACAAATGGAAAACAACCTCCTCAGGCAATGGACTGTAGCTGAGGGTTTTATCCTCTCCTAGTGCAGACTCAGACTGGTATTTTAGGAAATTGCAGAGGAGACATCCAGCTTTGCTTGCAGAAGGAGTATGTGACTGAGTGGGTTTGGTCAGAAGGTATTTTACCAGGAATACAAAGTAATTTCTCCCCTGATTTCTAATATGTATGCTAAGGAGTTCAAAATTCTCTCCAGGCTGTACAGGGACCTGCCTCTTTTTCTCTCTGTAAAAATGTGCAACAAAGTAATTTCAAGCTTTTCTGTTGAGTTTTATGTGCTTTCAATTAGACCTTTTAAAGGGTCTAATGAAATGAGGGCTGTCTTCTAAGGGGAATATAAAAGAGCTTAGGCAGTAATTAATCCTTCCTTTTTACTTCTAAAAAATGAATGTGACAAAAGGCTGCACTTTTAATGACTGCTGAGCACTGGGTAGGGAAGTGGGATGTCTCCAGGACCAGGACTAACTTCTAGAATCTGACCTGTTCTCCACCATCACAACCAGGATGAAAAACTAAAACCAAAGTCTTGATTTTGGCAACACAGATCTTTGTTTGACAAGCCTAAAACACTGAAACTTTTTGCATGCTAAATGTCCACTCTAGGCTAAAAATATTTTGGAAAATTTCAGCCCAGACAGCCCATCTTACCACTAATCATTTAAAAGTTATGCTATCAAAACATATTTCAACATATTTCATCCCCAGGGTATCAGGTAGAGAATAAAAAAAAGCACATGGATCTACACAGTGAAGGCAAATCTACCTCCTGACCCCTCCTGAGGGCATGGCTGTTTCTCCACATAATGCAATTTTTATTTTCAGTTTACTTAGTGGAAAATGGCTCTAAGAAAAATATAGGAACAAAAGTCAACATAAATTTTAATGTTCCTTAGCGTTTGTGCACTCAGCTTTGCAACCTTATTTCAGGAAATTAATGGAATTGTTCTTTGGTGTGATTATTTATTTGTAATAAGGTTGTGCAAGAGTTTATAAATTGTAATGTTAGTAAACAAGAGTAACATTCTCTGGCTGGGGAAAAACAGGCTTTTATATTAACAGCCAGTGTTGCAACATCTCGTTGTTTCTTCATGCTCATGAAGTCATTTTTCTTTACAGCCACTACAGCAGCAAATGGTGCTGTCATTAAGCTCTTCACAGAAATTTACTGTGATTTTATTGAAACAGAAAAGAGACAATGCTCTGAGACTTCAAAGGATTTCTTAATGCACTTCACTAATTTCTGCTTTATTTGAAAACTGCTCTTCAATATAAACGCAGCTTCCCCTGCCTGAAATAATTCCTGTTATTGCCACCTCTCTATCCCCAGCCATAGAAGGGGTCTGCTGGCTCGTCAGATATAATCGCTAAAAAGCAGCAAAATTATCAAAATCCATCAAAAATATATGTGCATTAATATCTGATTTAGTCCATGAAGACGAGGAATGGAGTGTGAAGAGTATGGCTGAACAGTCTAATGAAATTTTAATGGAGCTTCACTTCTATTTGTTGGATCTGTATTTGTCACAAAGTTTACTTCTTTCGTTATTTCAAAAATTGTTTTACAGTGTTTAACAGAATTCTGACCATACTATCAAGCTACCCAGAGCAATTCAACTGCACAGGCCACAGCCTCTGCAATTTTACCTCTCTCCAAGGGGAAAAAAAAAAAAAAAAAACCAACCCTGCCATACAATATTTGAAAAGAGGAAAAACACAAAGTAGAATTGTACTTTCTACTAATATTGGAATTTCATGTTCTGGGGAAGACACTGGGATGACCACAGTGAAGGAAAAATATTAGGTTAGTGTGGTCAATCCATTTTTGTTAGCATGACTTATTTCCAGTTGTATTTCTGTTACATAGAAAGTTTTCAGCCATGGCTCATTATTTTATCCCCGGATTTTTCTGCTTCAAGTAACTTCTTGTCTAAATTCATGAAGATCTCACAGGAAAGGTAATAGAAATTGGAAACAGAAGGCACAGAATATCAACAACTGATGATCGAAAGAGTCTAGATTAGGTTCTGCACCCGACCACAGGAGGAAAACATTTCTCTACCAAAAACCCAATGTGGTTTGGTCCCTTGAATAAGATAAACAAGATCAACATCAGTGCTCACACTGAATCACTAAAACTTGCTCTATAAATATGTTTTTTTAAAATTAGAGCCTAAATAGTCACCTGCTTTGTATCATGTTTTACAGCATCTTTACAATAAAATAGTACCTCTGTGCTATACTCTCACAGAGAAAGGGCAGAAATACTGATATTTTGCAATATTTCATGTAAGTACTGAATTAAACACTTTTTTCTATTGACACCAATTCTTGAAATTGAAAATTTGACTGTTGTAATTTTCTGAAAGCAGGCAAAAGAACAAAATCTGCAGATTTCCTAACATCTTGACACTTATGTCTACCTAGAAATACGAATATTGAAATACTACAATGCTTCTGGATCTAATCCTCATTTGGAGAACTTTAAAAAATGTTTCTAAATGTCTTTCCAAACTCTGTGATAGGAATTTGCACAGAGTCACATCCTTTGTGTTTCAGGTCCTTATGCCACCTTCTGATCCTAGTTTAGTGAAAAGGAAAATATTATAATGAAAGATTATTTGGATGCTTTGTTCTTACAACTTCCATCTGTACTTCACTTTGCTTTTATTTGATTTATTCAATCCTATAAAGGGAAACAATTTCAAAGAAGAAAAAAAACTCCAAAACCCACATAACCAACCAAAAATAAAGGGTTGAAAGAACGAAGATTTTAAAGAATCTGTTCCAAGTGAGCAGAAGTTCACAAGAGAAGAAATGTTGTGTTGTCAGATGGAAAGGAGAGGAAAGATTCAGATGACTCTTCATAGAAAGAAGCTGGATTAGAACATTGTAATTGTAAGTAAAAAATACCCTCCTTACTGTAGTTCAATAATCAATGCCAAAAAATAACAATTTAATAGAGAATAATGATAATAGTTAAAGAAAGTTTTAGTGACAAAATTATACCACACTTGCTTTTTGTTGCTGAACTTCAAGAGTTGCATCAGGTTTCCCAAAAGCTGCTTCTGCTGGCACTCCCTGAAATATTAATCAGCAGCTTTCTTGTCCATGGGGTGATTATGACTGTTCAGAGAAGGAAGAAAAATTGTTCCTGCCCCAGCCACAGGTGTGTATTATTTTCATCCATGACTGGAGGAATCTGGGTGGCTTTTTCTAATGTCAAGGGCACATCCCGATGGGGCAGGCCAGACTTCCTAATAGAATTTATTTTGTGAGAATAGGGATTTAGATCCAACAAATAGCTGAGTCATAAGACCTTTAAAATAGCTTGACTTCCAGTGAGAGTGGTTCCCTCACCTTTGTGGCCCTGGCCTCAGCTTGGTAGCCCACTTCTGACACTGCTGAATAAAAGGAACAAAGCAAAGATTGGTGTGTTTGGAGTTTCGTTTCCTTTCTGGCAGTCTCAGAAATAACACATGAAAACTTGTGTAGAGCTTTCAGGAAACCCTAATGTATAAAACTGTCACAAGAAAGACCAATAGGTTTGAAGGAAGCTGAGGTTTACTCTGTTCTTGCTTTGCCTTCACACAACTGGGTTGGGAAGCAAATAACCCAAGACTGGCCAGTTCTAACTTAACCTCTCACAAATCATCCTGTAGATTCATTAGAGCAGCTGTAAGGGAAAGTGACTGAGCGACTTCTCTTGAACCTCAAAAGCAAGATATTCCAAGCTTTTATAAAAAAGAGAACTATGTCAGAACAATCAGGGTTCCATCCCTCTTGCCTGAAATCAGAGGGGTTCAAGGAGATGCAATATTTTGGCAGGATTTGTGTATTCAGCACAGACATATGTCTGTTTCCAGACCGACTTTGGACATTCTCCAAAGGCAGTTCCAGCAGAGATCAAGGTCTGACAGAGCCCAGAGCTTGTGTCTCAGAGACAATTGTTACAAAAGCATGGGGTCCAGGGACAAATAGCTAAGGAGTGTGTCCTTTATTGGTTCCACCAGGCCAGCTGCCTCAGTCCTTGGGCAGACAGCCCTCATTTTTAGACAACACAGAAACTGGACAAAAAACTGAGTGGGATTCTTTCTTGGCTAAGGACAAGTGCTCATAGGGTGTCAGTAATCTGGATGACAATAAAAACATTTCTTCAGCACTACCTGTCCTTCAGGCAGTATTTGGTCTCAGGACACCAGCAGCCAATATTTGTTTCTCCTTGCTAGGGATTCTGCAAGGCAGGAGGGAACAAGAGTCCTCTCAGTAAAGGCTTTTAGGTGACCACAGACTGCTGAACACAAGGCCATGGGAAGAGACACAGCCAGGACAGATGACCACAACTAACCCAAGGGACATCCCAAACCACAGAGCCTCATGCTCAGCATATAAAGCCAGGGCAATATGAAGGAAAGAGGCACATTAAGAGTGATAGCTGAACACCTGCCTGCCCATGGGAATTAGAGAAGGAATTCCTTGCTGTGCTTTGCTTGTGTGCACAACTTTTGCTTTATCTATTAAACTGGCTTCATCTCAACCCATGAGTTTTCTCACTTTTCTGATTCTCTTCTCCATCCCACTGTGGGAGAGTGATTGAGTGGCTGTGTGGGGTTTACTTGCCAGCTGAGGTTAGACCACGACACCCCTATAGATATTATTTTATTATGGTGATACGTTTTAATAGTCCAGACAACAGAAGCAAGAAAAGCTATCTGGGTGCTATAAATTGAACAGATTAGCTGTAATGTTATATTTAGTATCGCACAAAATAGATGTGCTGGCTGCTTCACTCAGACAAGGAACATTTTCTCTTTCTGTTTAGTGGGCAACAAATCATCAGCATAGAACTGTGCTTTGTGTTCTTAAAATCCTAATTTAATTTCTTTTTGTTTTTAACTTTCTTCCTTTTTGTGGACTCCTTGTTGCAGACATCACACACACTCTTGTGATGAGTTAACCATGATTAAGGACCAATTTCCCATCCAGCTTTTTATGTAGAAGCTAATCATCAGGATAGGAGAGAAAATAGGATGAGAAAGCTCATCTTATTGAGATAAACAGAGGTGCCTCACTTTGCTTACAGTCATTGCCAAAACAGGCTCAACTATTAGAAAGTTATCAGCATTTGAGTGCTGTGCCCAGGGAAGTGGCTCAGTCATTGTCCCTGGTGGCATTTAAAGATGAGTAAATGTGACACTCGTGAACATGGTTTTGTGATGGGCTTGGCCTTGTTAGGTTAACCTTGGACATCTAAAAATGATCTTAAAAGTTGTTTTCCAACCCAAAGGATTCTGTGACTTTAATTTGATGCAAATTAAACTAGATTGGGTAGTGAGAAACAAAAGCTACTACTTTTTCTCTCCCAAGTGTAACTTCATTCTCTTGTTCATTTACAAGGTTGGTTGGTTTTCAGTATTTTTTCTCTGTTTTGATTTGTTTTAGGCTCTTTTAATCTTGTTTTGGTTTTAATTTCTTTTGGGTTTGGGATTTTTTTTTTTTTTTTTTTTTTTTTTTTTTTTTTTTTTTGTTGGTTGGTTGGTTGGTTAGTTGGTTTGGACTGGTTTGCTTGGGTTTGTTGGGGGTTGGTAGGTTTCCAGTATATATATATATATATATATATATATATATATATATAAGTTCTTTTGATCTTGTTTTGGTTTTGGGGGTTTTTTGTTTGTTTGTTTGTTGGGTTTTTTTTTAAATTAGTTGCCACAGTTGCTCCCACTGACCAGTTGAGAAGCAGCCTCTGTTGTAGAAGTGGAGAGCTGCTATCCCCGTGCTTCTTCAAACACGCCTTAAATTATAATTTCAGATTTATTAGTGGAACTCTACGAATTGTTGGATGTCACAAGGGCTAACCTGTGTGTTCCTGCCTGATTTAGAGTCTTTGCTACTATACAAAATGGGGAAAAAAATGCTGTAATTTTGGTTATGAGGTCTGACTTGGGCATTTGTGATGCAGTGCTGCTTTGGGTGATTTGATTTTCCAGTCCAACATGGTAATTTGAGATTAAAACTGAATTAGTGCCAGGTTTTTAAAACTGGGAAAAATCATTGCTAGACTCTTATATTTAACATCCTGAAGCCTTATGCTTCAAACTTTCTTATTGATTAGCCTGCATTACTTCATTATTTTTTCCTACAAGTTCTTTTATACCTTATTAAGTGAATTATCTTCCAGGTGGGAAACTAAACTGTCTGGGATATAGTAAAGCTCCAAGTTGTCATTCTGATCAGTGCAAAATTAATTTATAATGTACACTGGATAGAAAAGGCTCAAAGAGGTTTATGCTAACCTGGTTTACTTCCACATACTAAAATTATGAGAATAGGAAGGAAAGCATGAATTCCCTAGAATGAACTGAAGGTATTAGAAGTTTGAATGTCGTTTTCATTTCAAAAGTGAACTTTGTTGTTAAATAGTTCTTGATAATCCTTCTTCTTGTAAAATGCTTCCTATCCCAGTGAGGGTCAGTTAAAGAAGAATGGATGGTGCAAAGACAAACTTCAGCATTGTAGCAGTGTTTGCCCACCTTATCTGGAACTTGAGTGCTCGAGGTTCAGCCTCAGCTCTTTAAAAAGGAAGAGAAGAGCAAAGATTAAACCAATAGAGCAGCAAAACATTTGAAGAATTTATCTGATGCACTGCACAGTGAGTAGAAAAGTTTGATATTGCATTCAGTGTCTGAAGTGTCACTTTAACATCCATAAATACAAAATAAAAACAAAGAATGTTGAGCTGCAAGGGTTTACTATTCCTGGTATTCAGTGTAAGCAGTTGGCATTACTTCTTGTCATCAGTCATCCTTTTGGTGGGCTAAGCATGCCTAAAAAATTAGTTGCTCATTGCTTATTTGGCTGCTGTTTTGCTGCTGTGTCAGACTCTATTTGGCTGTTAAAACTGCAGTCTTTTTCCAGGTACTGTGTCTTTCTCTCTGGATGGTGCTATTAATAGAATGTTCCTTTTGTTATTTGCAGTTCTCATAATTGCATTAAGCTCGTAGCCTGAGTTAATTCACCTTGTTTGGGTTTTATGTTGACTGGCTGAAGCATCCTGCATATGGAATTTGTGTTTCAGAAAAGCATAGACCAAGTTATTGCTACCTAGAGAAGACCAGCATTTTAATATCTTAAAATTTGATATAAAGTGAGGTATAGACCATGCACTCAGAAGTGTGAAATCTGAAGAGACAAGATGGGACATGAGCACTCAGAGCAGAACTGATGGGAGTGAGAATGGAGCAAAAATAGTGCAATTACTGACCTTTGTGTGAGAGGAGAAAGTGAATGAAAGCTGCCTCTGAGTACTATGTAAAAAATAAATCTAAAAAATAGAGGCTATATATGATGGATACTTGAGTGTATATGCATGGACATGGCAGTAGTGAGATGTTCTAAAGAATATAGTTTTCTTGGTGGATATTTAGCATCAAGAGTTCCTAAATCATGTTTTAGTCATGGAATGACAAATGCACTCAAGGAATAGCTTCTGCTGATGTAGGTATCAGCAAAGGGTTTAGTTTTCTCACATTCTGTGAATGCAGAGTTTTACAATGCTGTGACAGACTTCAGTGTTTGAAAGCTTGTGTGCATTCCTAGTAGAAGTAATCTGCCAGCATGAAGTCTTTGTGAGAGTCTTTTTACCAGAGGGGAAAATGGAAATTATTTGGGACTGATTGAAACATTACAGTAGGGGCAGGTAGAAGTGACTGTTAAGTATCCCTTTTTATACTATAATCCTCACACTCAGAAACAAATTCAAAACAAAAATTGAAATATTTCACTTTTGCAAGTTTTGAAATGGTTCACTCTAATGTGTTTAAATGTCACCTGGTTGTATTTTAAAAGAAATTTTTACTGAAATAAACACTGATTTGGAAAGTCCATGTTTATTGGCAGAGCTTTGTGACAAAAAGTGATTCACTCATGTATTTTTTTTTTTTTTCTTCTAAGCCAGTTTTACCTGAAAATTTCTTGATGTTGGATCAGGTGCACAGATCCTTTTTAGAGAGCTGACAGAACAAATGTAAACTGTGAGAACACCTGACAGCTGCATTTCAGCTGCAATGTGTGAATGAAACAGAACAAGGCAGGACAACCCCCAGAGCCTGAATTCAAGGCAATGTAAAAGACATGAGCACAGTGAAAAGATAGATAAGTCTGTTACCAGAATCTATTACCAGAATATTTACAGCTGCTGATGTGTGACCCTTGCTCATCATAGATACTGTCTGCAGAAGGGAGTTGGGTTTTGGTGAGGTTGGTTTGTTTGTTTTGTTCTGGGATTTATTTTTTTTTTCAATAGAGGGATGAGAACAGAAAGAAAATCCATCCAGCCTGCATGACTCTGAATTTCCCTTTAAAAACAAACCAGAACAACTCCCTAAACCAACTTGAAGTGACTTCTGACTTTCCTTTTATTAAAGAAAAACCCCAGCTGTGACCGTGTACAATTTGTAGATTTTTTAAAATTGCAGCTCAGGCTTTATGAAATGGATTTGCATTTGTAAATACCATTATTAAGAATTTAAGCAGCTCAGGCAATAATTATTTTAAGTATTAAAGATGCCCTTGTGTTAAAACAAAGTATGTCTATGCCCGACTTGTATTTACTTGTCTTTGAAGTGAGATTTACAAAGTGTGTAAGTCCTTATTCAGTTGAGTGGGAAATTCCTGTATATCTAAAATGTGCTTCATAACACCACAGCAAATGAGTAGAAGTGGAGATAGAGCATTATAGTTTCTTCAGTGAGAGGCTGAAGAAAGTATGCTAATTATTGAAAATACAAACAAGCATCAAATTGTACAACGTACAAATGTCTCTAGAAAAAGCCAAACAAACCAAAAATACCCCAAAGAGACTCAGGTGCTTCCCAGAGGTACAAATTTAAATAATCTAGTTGTTATAGCTGACTGATACTCCTCTTTCAGGGTAGAAAATATTGTCTTGCCCATGTCTTGAATACTTGTTAAATAGCTGGAGGAAGGTGGCAGAGTAACATGTAAGAGAACACCCTGATTGGGAACAGCGTCCACAGTTTTTATTAAAACTGGATCACAGTGCAGCCAAGAGTGCAAGGATCATGGTGTCATAGTACCAGAAAGCAGGAGAATTATTCTGTGGTATAGGAGTTAAAGCTTCCATTTGTGAGAATGACAGTTTGCTCTCTGGCATCTGTTCAGTGTCATCTCAAGGCTGTCTAAGAACTGTTAAATGCTCTGGGGGAGGAACAGATGAGATTTGAAACCTGTAACATTTTCTGGTATGGACCAAAGAGAAATGCAGAGCTGCTGAGGTTGGTAGAAGCCTCTTGAGGTTGTGTGGTCCCACCCTCCTGCTCAGTGCAAGGGCTTGCTCAGGGCCACGAGAAGCTGAACTTTGAGTATCTCAAAGGATAAAGACTCCACAAAGTCTCTGGGCAAACATGTTCCAGTCACTCTCAGTACAAAGTGTGTGTGGCATTTCTCTCATGTTTGAACTTTCAACCAGGTCTTCCAGTGACACATGAGGAAACTGTATTCTGCATTGACATTAAAAGCCAAAAATTATCCTTGGGACATACTCAGAAATGTCTCTTCTTTCCTCTTGTACACCTTGGTGTATTCAGAGAGGAGCCAACTGTACTGTGGATGCATCAGAGAGATTGTCTATTTGTCACAGTGCACAAGGCAACTGAGCAATTAGTCAAGATGGGAGTCAGGCATTTCTCATTACTAAATTAACCAATTGCTACAGCTGGGCTGAACTTTTCAGCCAAAAAATGCTAAGCAGAAAGCTGCAAATCCAAATTGATGAAGAAATAACACGACTTCCATGTCAGCATTGACAAGTACTTTTTTCCATTAGAAAATGTGACCTTAAGAAAATCTGAGATAAATTGAAGTATTTAATTTAATCTCATCTTGACTGCAAGCTTTTCATCTTTATTAATTGAACTTTTTAATGATATAAAACCTCCCTCTTGGTTGTCAGACTTTTCCAGTAAATACTAGTACAAGAATAATTTTTGCAGCTACTTGAACTTTTCTTTACTTCAGTTGTAAAATAAGTATCTTATTTGCTTTAAAATCCTATTATAATACTGATCATTTTGATGAATCACTTGATATTTTGGACAAATTGGTCACCATTTGATATTTTGGACAAATTGGCCACCATTATTGACCAGTTCTGTGGCAATGGCTGTTAATCTCCGGTCCACATGGGATGGAATGGTCTGTAATGACTTCTGGGAAAAAAAAAAAAAAAAAAGAGCATTAACAGTATGATGCTAACTAATAAACAATAATTTAGATGGTAGAGGTACTAAAATTTCTGTGCAAAAGTTATTTTTTTTATTCATATTTTTGTAGGTGCTTGCTGGGACAGCAGCCAGGGCTAAGGATCAGGAAGTTGAGGCATTCATCAGTGGCTACAGAGAATAAACCAAGCTATCAAAACCAGTGATTGTTTGCTTGTGAATAAAACAAAAACCTAGAAATGGAGCTGGGCTTTGGAAGGTAAGTTAATTAAATGCTGCTAAAGGGAGACTAAAGCTCTTTTGTTTCTAGATTTGTATTGTTGCTCCCCAAATGACTGTGGTCATTAGGAATAAATATCTGGTGTTTACCCTTAGCCACCAAGGTTATGTAAAGGGTCCTAGTGGAAGAGCCTTATAATAAACCAAGTTTTGGTGCACAGAAAACAAAAATACAGGGCTCTGATTCTTGACTTGTGTTATGCAGAGTCACTGTATTTCACAGGAAAAACCCAGAAACATAAATGTGACATGAATTTTGTGCCTGACTACTTGATTAAAAGGATGCTTTAGTGGCTGCTGCACACTTTATGCATTCTTATTATCCTGCAATTGCACAACGAGATCTGTATCTAAATCCAATCTCTTTCCAACATCAGCAGCAAGTTTAGTATCATGGGAAAATTATTAGAGACAGTTTAGCTACTGGGGATAGACTAAGTGCTGTTAGTGCTGGCACTGCTGTGTTGTTCACTGTGGTCTGACACTGTCCCACAGCTTTTCTGCATCCAAAAGAGGAAGGAAGCCCTATGGCTGTGTTGGATGTCAGAGGTCACTTAACAGCAGACCATGAGCAAGGGATGCTTTGTGGCCAGGGCTGAGTTGCCTGGTTTTGCATCTAGGCTGTCACCATCTCCTGAAGCACCTTTTAAAAACCATTTCTTGGTTGCAACTGAAGCACAACTTCAAATGTTCTTTCACTGTATTGGGAGTCTGTGTCTGGAGGGTGCAGCTGGTGAATTTCTGTTTAATAACCACAGCCCTTATCCATCATATTTAAATGGAATCCCCCCCACTATGCAATGGAACAAGAACATTTAAATGGCCAGGACATTTCCCTGGAAAAGTGTCTACCTGATAATGTAGCTGGAATGCAAGGACCCCATTGTGGTTTAACCTAGCAGGCAATAAGCAGAGCACAGCTGCTCACTCACTCCCCCTGTGCAGGGTGAGAATGGGAAAAAGGTAAAGCTGTGTGTTGTGGTAGAGACAATTTAATAGAACAGAAAGGAAAGGGAAAATATGATAAAAGAACACAGAAAACGAATGATAGGACCACAGAAATAGTGATAGGACAAGGGGTAATGGCTTTAAATGGAAAAAGGTAGGTTTAGGTTAGATCTTAGGAACAAATTCTTCCCTGTTGAGCTGCCCCATCCCTGGAAGTGTTCAAGGCCAGGCTGGATGGGACTTTGAGCAGCTTGGTGTAGTGAAGAGTGTCCTTGCCCATGGCAGAGGGTTGGAACTTAATGATCTTTAAGGTCTCTTCCAACCCAAAGCATTCTGTGGTGCACAAGGCACTGGCCCCACACCCAGTGACCAATGCCTGGCCACACCCAGCCAGCTTTACACATCTCCTCTGTCACCTGTCCATGTAGTTCAATCCTGTTTTGGCTACTTGTGGATTAGCCAGAAACTGTAATTACCAGAATTCCTGAGCAAATGGAATTAATTTGTTTACCCTGTCTTGGCTTCCTTGATAAATTATTGTGACTCAGACCTCATCCTTTCCTTGGCTCCTGGCTCACTGGCAAGTCTGCACTTCACTGTAGGCTTAAAATAAATATTACAATCCCTATTACTAAGTGGAACTTTCACCACTCAAGGTATTTCTCTCACATGGGTTGCTACAGGTATTTTTTAGCAACCTGAACCTGATCTTCATGTTCTGTCTGTGCAAACATCCTATTCTTAGGGTCTTGTTTTCAGCAACCCCTGATATCTGATAGAGCCATAGCCATTCCACTTTTTGACACCCAAACCTTGCCATTTGATAATAAATTCAGCAAGTCTCCTTATGAAATGCCTGTTCCTGATATACAGTCCTTGAGACTGCTGAATATAATCTGCTTTCACAAGGAGGCACAAGAAAACCTTTGGAAAAATGCTGTAAATGACATGTTCACAGAGGGGGCTTCTGCTAAATCTCCATTAAAATTAGCTTAAGCCCCAAAGCATGTAATTTTAATCTTCTCCAATCCCTGCCATCTCTTTTTAATATTTATAAATGGGTAACAGGAATATTCAATCATTTTTTAATCTAGTAAAACCTAACAATATCTTGTGGTAAAGAATTCCACAACCAAGACTCTATTGCAAACTATTTGCTTTTAATCAATTCCAAAATTGCCCGTATGAGACCTTTTTTGTTTGCAAAGGTTTTGGCTGAAAGATGAACTTGGAGCAAAGTCTGATGTGAGAAAAAAAATGAGTAAATTGAGTTCTGGATCAAGATCTGGAACATTGCAGCTCCCCTTTTTTGCATCAATGTTTTGTCTTCTTGAATGCTTATTTCAGCCCATGTTTTCAGCCTCTCTTAGCTCATTCATCACCAAGAAAAATCTTTCAAGGGCCAAAATAAATAAGTGTGTGGGAAATGATAGAAGGGAACTTATGTATGGGCAAGAGTGGAGAGGGGTTAAAAGCTATCCACCCACTTCTCACTATGAAGAGGAAAAGTCAAACAGGAGAATACATCTGACTTTGACTGTTTATACCTGTCTTGTTCCTCAGGGTGCTGTTACCATGCAATGCTGTCACCTCTGTGCTACAGAAGGAATAGGTAACTGCAGTTAATGTGCTAAATCCAGGCAAAGTGCATGAAAGAAGCTGCATTTTCAATAGTGTCAAGAGACTTTGGGAAAAAATTACTTTATTTCATTAAGTCTTGTGTAGGGCTGCAGAAGGGAGGCAGGGCAGTGGAGGCAGTGCATCCTTTTATTGTGGCGGTGTGGAATGTAATTCTGCAGAGGAAAAACAGTGTGAGTAAAGACCACTAAGGCAGTGATGGCAGTGGGTCCACTCTTCCTTAGACCACAGTTATGCCTGATTCAGGGTTAGATTTACATTAATGCCAAATATGCTTTTAAGATTTATAGAATTTAAAGAACACGATTAGAAGCTGCAGTGATTGCATTGCTGTGAAAATTAGTTCTGTCTTCAGATACTATTTCAGTGGGGACATTCCTGAGGATGGATGTGGGTGTGATATCTCTTCTTGCTGCATTGTGGCATGCTTGTAATTTAATGCATATATTTTATTTTTAAATGTAAAACTAAGCCTCTGCCTGTAGTTCTGTGTATCCATATTTCTCAGAGGCCACTATTTGATTGACTCTTCAGATAACTTTTCATGTCTCATAGATTATATTCCCTAAATAGGGAGTTAATTGAGCTGGCTTGCTTGAGTTCCTGACCAAGATGTTCTGATATGTAGAGATCTGGAGGAAGGATGTTGCTGAGGTGTGTATAGGTAGATCTATAGAATATGCGTATGTATTTAAGAATAGTGTAAATTCCTCAGGTATCTCAGAATGCCATCCCCACTGGAAATGAAGTCATGATATAGTTACTGGATGGTTGCATAAATTCAAACATACAACAGAAGTAGACTTTCTATGTCACATAATGAGAGTATGATAGAAACTTTCAGCTTCATAAGTGACAGTTGTGGACATAAATCATGACTTTTAAGCTTAGGTTTTCTTTTGCCTGAGTTTGTGTATTATGTCCTTCTGTATCTAAGTATCTTACAGTTCAAGCAACATAAATGACTTTGTGTAGCTGTTGTCTTCTCTTTCTTTGTGGAACAACATACTGGAGATGGAATGTCATGATACAGGTTTAAAAAAGCAGGTTTAATGATAGGCACTGGTACCTGGAGCAAAGGATGGCGAGAACATTATTGGATGTCTACAGGCTGTTTTGGGTTTACATGGGATGTTCTGGTTGATTTAAGTCAACCTGGGAGCACTAGCAAAAAATTGTAAGGTGCAGGGTAAGTGGAACAGTGATTGCAGCTGAAAAATAATAAAAAAAATAATTTGTCAATCAAAATGGTTAAAACATTGTGAGTGATTTCCCTCAAGTTATGCAAAATAGAAGAAGAAAAATAAAGCTGTACAAACTACCTCCACTACACAGAAATTGCCAATTATCAGAGGATGTCCCAGTGTGCATTTTGAACAAGTGTCATCAACAACTAAGCACAAAGACTTCTAGTCCTTCATGCCTGGTGCACTTTGTACACACACACAGCCATTTCCCAGGAAAGGTCCTGTGTCTAATTCCCTGCAACCTCACTTTTGTTCAGTGTTCAAGTGTTTTTGCAAATCTTTTGTTGATCCCTCTGTAGTGATTTGATTAGTTTCATACTTTCAAGGGCTGCTCTTTTATTTTGCTTCAGCCATTTTTTTGGCAAACTATATTGATTGTTACCATATTACTCCTGTCACTGATTAACTCTTTTTTGTCAAATAGCATTCAAACATACTGCAGTACAGTATAATGCTGTCATAGCTGCATTTTCTTGGAGCCTGTATCCTATTTTATTTTCTTTTAAACAGCCAAACTACTCCATTATATGATGTGAGGGTTTTGCATTTTTCTGCATTTTACATAGTCAAGGAATATAAAACCAAAATAAAAATAATGTGGTTTGCTTTAATCCTGTGTTTTCCCCATTTTACAGTTACTTCTGCATATAAAGAGTGAAATAATAGTAGTCTTATTCCCATGAAAGAATCCAGTTTAGGAAAGACCAAAGTAGCACAGAAATAGTTGTTTTTCAGACCTTTCAAGACTTAAGTTTACTTACCTCTAGCATAAGCAGAATATGTAATTGTGATGGGTAAATTGAGAAGTAGGAAAATAGATTGAAGTATGAGAGGAAAAGGTGGAAGCAATTTTAAATTAGTACCCCTGAGTTCTGGAAATTACTTATTCGATTATATTCTATTGCTGGTTGTGGCACAAACTGTTTATTAAACATTATAAAATGTAAAGGCTTCTGCCATTATCCAGGTGTTTTCCAAACTAAAGGTTTATATTGAGATTTGCTCATTGATTTCCGGGGTCAAATCTAAATACTCTCCGGGCTATTTTCAATGTATCTTCAAATTTTAATGTTGAGTGAATAGAAGCTATTTCAAGGTTTACAGCAGATTTCATATCTGGCATGTTCTCAGTTTCAGGTTTTTAAAGGATGACCTTAAGCAACAAGAGCTGAATGAAGAGAACCTGTGCATATATGTATATATGTATATATTTGGTATTTCCTATTCCTACTTGTGTCACAACAAGAAAATTTGAAATGGATCGACTGTTTTAATCCTGTTTCCAAAATGCCATACTTGGGATTAGATGGATTGGTCCCTGTTCACCACCTCTCCACTCCTCCTGCCACAGTTTGGAGACCTAGAAAACAGCATTTGAAGTTAACTTTGTCTTGCTGTCAGCCAGGTAACAATAACCCTTCTGAGAGAGAATATAAGAAGCTCTTTTTTCCCTTCAGTGTAGGAGGGGAGATGTGTGGACTTGTAAAGGGAGACACAGGAGTGTGGGAGAATTTCCCTGTGGTACAGGATGAGTCTCTTCCCCTTAAACTATCAATTGCTTTGTTTGCTTTGAATACCAAAAGGGGGGGACACAAAACTGATGCAGAACTGCAGAGGTTTTAGCACTAGACACTCTAAACTGAGTAAATAACAATCTTGAGCATTTGCTTGCTGCTTCTGCCAGAAAAACCTATCACCCTCTCCTAATTAGTGATGTTAACAATGGTTCTGCAACATCACCTAAAAACTTCCAGTTGACTATTGAAAAATATAAGACTGGAATACTTGAGAAATAATTTTTATTTTAAAAAATAACATTTTTAAGTTTTTAAATCTTTCCATTTTTACTGTGCTCTCTTCTGTGTAGCCCTGACTCTGTGTGACTTTAGATATCTTCTCTGCAGCCTTTCATGGCATATGCCTCTGATATAGTTGGCATGAAGAGGTTTTTTAAAAACTGACTTTAATTTACTGATGCTGCATTGCCCAGATCAATATTACTGCGTTTGGAAAGTCTATCCTGCCATTAGATTTACCAACCAGAAAATGGAGACCACTAGAAGGCTTGACTTCAATTCAGATTTCTAATAAATCTCCTACAAATGTGGATTATGAGGCAGCATTTTTTTGTTCCTTTGAAATACTAAGGAGATTCTCCAGTATTTCACAGGGACTGCTGTATCACTGTCACACATGATCCTTCAGCATAGGATTAAGTAATTATGTGTGTCTTGCAGTGATTTAAAGCTAATGCTTTCCACTTCACTCATGAAAAGAGATGCAAGAGGTGTAATGGAACTGCTCAGGACTGAAGCAATCAGAACCTAGCCTAAAACATCCATTTATAAAGGTTGTTTTCTTCTCTTTGTATACTTAATTTTCTGAATACCATTAGCCAGTAAACGTGTTAAGAAAATGGCCATCCTCTATTTTTATGGTTTAATTTATCATTTTGGTCACAGAGGGTACATTCCCTGGTTGATACTCAGTATTAATGGTTGAATTAAAACAAGCAGTTGCCAAAACCCGTATCTGAGAACTGTCTCTGATTTTCCTTTCCATTAATCCAGGATAACTGCTTGTACTTTCCTTCTTCACCTGCATTCTCGGGTCATGTTCCCCTTTGGCATGTCCTCTTTTTGTTGCTTTTCTTTGGCTGTAAAATCACTCAACTTCATTCAGTGAAGGAGGAGGACTGAGAGGAGAAAGTTAAGGAAGTTTGATGCTTGTGTTACCATAGTGGTAACTCTGATCACTCTTCACTCTGCAGATTTGTGGATGATGAACAAGCAGATTGTGCTGCTGTATAACAAAGTGATGGAGTCCTATTTCTCCCCCTAAAAATATATTTCTGTTTTGACGTTACCCTATTGAACAAATGGTTTAGAGTTACTTGAAACTGTTTCATTACAGTTTTATATATTCATCTCGAAACAAGCAGAAACTGGGTTTTGTGCTGGTAGCTAACAATTTGCTGTGCTTAATGTACTTGCATTGGCAAAGAATACCTGCAGTTCTCTTCTTTCCTTTTATTGGCCTCTAAATATATTGGGGTGAGGTTTTTCGTGGAGAAGGGAGATATTAATGATCAATTTCTAAGCATCCAAACGTGGCTGTGAATTGCTAACTTCTAATGCATATTCCCCATCTGCAGAACTGAAAGGAATCAGCAAGATATAAAAAAGCAAATCTTTGTTGCATTCAAATCTAGTGACCATCCATCTGATACTGAGACTGCCTTTGAATTTATATCCTGGATTTTCCCAATAGATCTGTAAATGTCTATATATGTTCTGCAAACAGAAATACATAGCTCTAAGGTTAAAGGAATGTAATTTTTAATTATGCCCTTTAGAGAACATTTATCATTTCTTTCCAAGAGTTATTGGACTCCAGACATTCATGTGCCATATGGATATATATTCTCTTCATTATGAAAATTCCAATATAAATACCACCATCTTCTTTTCTTTGGATCATTTGGCCTGAAAGTTTTAGATCTCCTGTCCAATATTAAGTTGCATATTAGTAAAATGGCTTGCAAATTATCTCACTAATTCTGCTTTGTATTTAACTTGAACTGATATCTTTTAATTTTTATTAAACTTGTTAATTATTCCATTGACATAGCAATGCAATGATAGTCCCATTAAAATTCTTAATCATTCATTTTTGGGTTTTTTGGGATGGAGATTTTTGTTTGTTTTCTTGCTTTTGTTTTGTTGGTTTTTATTCACCTGGAATTTGAAGTTAAAATAGTTCAGCAACAACGAACTTCATCTGGCTCAGAAAAAATGCTGCTGGGGCCTTGAGAGGTTTCTTTCTTTGCAGTCAGTGTTTTGCTCCATGTCACAGTGATTCACCAGCTGCATTGAGTAATAGAAGGGATAAATTACAGGTTCTCTATCGCTGCCTTTGGCAAACACACATGCAGAACTTTTATTTCTGTCTAGAAAAGGTGCTGGGAAAAACTGTTGTTCATGTTAAATACTTGGTTTGGATTAGGAAGATGCTCAGTGTAGTAGCAAGACTGATTTTGACTTCTTGGTTTCTGGTTCTTAGGATGGGTATTCAAAACAAGGTTCTGCTATGGGCTCCTCTTGGTTCATGCCACAGTTCTGCATCTAAATGTCTTTGTAGGATGTGATCAGAACTTGAGTGATGGAAAACATCTCATGGAGTCATAACTGAGTAGAGAATTTATCAGTTTCCCTGTTGGTTATTTAGCTTCCCTCTGTGGTCAGTAAATCTTGCTGAGATATGTGTGCACAGTGAGTTTTTAGCTCGCTTCAAAATTATGTTAGATATGCAGCCAAGTCCTGGAAGGTCTGGGGCCACCCAGACAAAAATAAATGTAGCCAGGTGGGCCAGACAAGTGCTCAGGTCCTCTTGCTCCTGGGGTTCCTCTCGAGAACATCTGTCTTCCCCAACAAATTATCTTGCTTTGGCTGATTTGTGGTACCTGATGTTTGCATATTCCTGCCTGCTGTTTATAATTCAGGACTTTGCACTCAATCTTCCTTGGAGTGCTACAACACTGAGTACTGACCTTGGTGTACATTTGATTGGTACAAGAAGCTTAGGGAGCTGCTCTGTCAGGTACAAATTCTACCTGAACACTAGAAAAAGTGATTAAACACTGAATTCGCCTTTGCCTGTGGATGATCTATGTGTTTCCTACTTGACACTCTTTTTAATTTGGTCCTGATTAATTAGGGGTTTTGTCCTTACTATTTATTTGTTCCTGAAGATGGTGTGGGTTTTTTGTGTCTGGTGGAGAATGAGGACATAACATTCATTTAACTTCACTGTAAAGTTCTAATTATAGGAATAAGTTGATATTTTTTAATACATACCATTTCTCCCCTTTGAATGGTGATGTGAGTTGTTTAAATGTGCTTGTTATTGATCCACCAATAAAGGGTTGTGGTTTTGTCCACTAAAGAGAATCTGTCAGCAGAAATTGTAGAGGTTTAGTGTAAGCAATGGCTTTTGACTTTTGCTTTTTAAATCTTAAAACTCACTTGTGGTCAGGATGACAACCACTCATTCCTAGGCTGGACAGCAAATACTAGTTTTATTTTATTTACTTCTCAGTCCCTAGTAGCTTCTACCTATTTTTCTTCAACTTTTACAAGTTATCAAGATCCCCATCCTAAGTCCTTGCAGGAAGGGCACACTGATGGAGAATTTGATAAATTACTTCTTGTAACATGATTTAACTTTCCAAGTATTCTTCATTCCTCTAGTGTTTTTCTCTTCACTTGCTCCATATGTTCACTTTCTGTCATCACCAGCTGTAAGAAATCTTTTTGGCTCTTGACTCCAAGATATGTCCAGTTACATTCACTGTCTTCTAGGCTGACCACTTTTTAAAATACAGCCTTGATTTTTATTTTGCCAGTCATGCTGTTCACTTACCTGTGTGATTTGGTAGTTGAATCTTACACTGTTTTCTGTTGCTAAAATAAATTCTGCATATAGAGGAGTATTTTTCTCTGGGAAAATTATAAGGAAATAGAATAATGGCACCCAATAGAAAGAGGCTGCCTGTGAGAATGAGCAAAAAGGGACTGGAAAATATGAGGAAGAAATAAAACTAAGGTATTTGAAAAGCGATGGACTAAAAAGAGGTCGTAAGGAAAAGAAAAATTGGTTTAATATTTAGATGTTCATGGAATAAAAGTCAACTCTCCAGTGGAACTTTTTGATTTTTAAAGACTTACAGCAGTTACTTGGTTTTGTTCCACCTTGGTTTTGTCATTATTGGGTTCTTTGTCAATCTTAAAACCAAACATCTTTATTGTTTATTTCTTTTTCTCCTTCGATACTCTGTAAATCTTTCCTTGAAGTGATTATGAGAAAATGTTTGGCATTGTTTTGTTTTGGTTTGGGGTTTTTTTTGGCAAATTAAAAGAAGTTTAATGTTTGTTTTGTCATAGTCCTGCCACAGGTGAGTGATTAGGCACTGACACTTCAGCCTCTCTTGCCTAAGGTTAATTTATGGGGATTTTCTAAATCCCAGCCTAAAGATTCTTGGCTCTCTTACTACTGTATCATTCCCATCAGTTCAAATGCTGTTAGCTGGTGCATGCTCTGGTTGTGAGCACAGTTCTGAGCAAGAAAATTTGGAGTATTTGTATGATTCAAGTATTAGACCTGTGTTTTTTATACATGCTGTCCAGCTGATTTGGTTCACACAAACAAGACACAAAAAAACATATTAGATCTTTGAAAATCAAAGAAATTCGGAAATCACCAGTAACATCTCTTCAGAGTGCAGAGGAAGAATTCTCTACTCATCAGCTATTCTGTACTGGCTGCCACACACTTGACTATGGACACTGGTCTCTAGGTGTTTATGTATCTACATAAAAAAGTTGAAAAATCTTCCACTAAATTGCATTTTTTTTCCAAAAAGCTGGGGAGCTGGAGCAAACTGCAGATAAAGGAAAAGAGAGATATTAAATATTGGAATAAAAAAAACTGATTTGAAATGCAGATATTTGCTCACATTGAAGAGTCTTCTGTAGCTGATTTGGACCAGAGACTATATATTCAATTCTGAAAATTCAATGAGCTTCCTTATCACTAAAGCTGTTGAGTTCTCTGAAATACAGGCCATAAATGGAACAAGTGTAAATGCTCCTTCAGACAGCTTCAGATAAATAGCTGAATTGGATGCCTTTCTTCTTGTTTTGACAAGAAATCTCACTCTCAAATACTCCCCTTCTCTGCTATTAAGGGTTTCTCTGCATGCCATGAAAGATCTGCTGGTGTTCCAGAGGTTACAGCATCCACCTGGGGCAGGGCTGTCTGGTTCAAGTCTCTGTGCTCCATGGGGCTGAGACTGGGCATTAATATGCCCCCCACTTTGTGGTAAATGCTTTAAGTGCCTACTTTGAAATAGGCATTTATTTCAACCTTAGAAGACCTTAAATTTCTCTCTCTGCAGACTATGAAAATGTTCACAGCCTAGGAAAATCATTTATCACCCTACTAGACAGCTGAACAATCTTCCTCTGCGTTCTGACCTGAAAAACTTGATCTGAAAGAGTTGCCGTGGAGTTTCCAAGGAGAGTGAGCAGGGCTAATCCAAATGCCTTAACCTTTCAGTTTAGGAATTTACTGTTCCTTGTCTGGCAGGAGTCCAGTTAACCCTGTCCCATTGGGATTTACAATGTTAATGGAATTAATTCAGCTGTGCACAGGCAGTGCCACAGGTGCTGTCTTGTTTACCCTGAATGAACCTAGAACAGAAAGATTCAAAGGAGCAGAGCTCTTGTGCCAGAAAGGGCAATTCATTTACTGTTGAATTCATATCTTTTGTCAGAGAAGTTTTCCTGAAGTGGGATTGAAACAGGAAAGGATTGTCAGGTTGGCAAGAAGCGGACAACGAAAGAGCAAGTCAATTCTCTTAGTCACTAATGCAGAGTTTAATTTTCTTCTGCAGTACTGAAAATGTCAAGTGGCAGGCTTTCTCTCCAGCTTCCATTAGCTGGTTTTAAATGGTGTCATTAGCAGAAGAGGAGGTCAGGGGAAAAAAACACAAGTGAAAGCCATCTTAGCTCAAAGCTCCAGGTAAAAGCATGTTACAGATGAGAAACTATATATAGTGTCCTCAAATTACTGAGCAAAGAAGTGAGCCAGGACAGAGGGGAGGATCCTGACTGTTCTGTTGAGTCAATTTCTGTTTCAGTGACCAAATATCCATCGCTGTGTAGGATGGCTGAGTTACTCCCATTGTAAAATGTCAGGAGGTTGATTATCGTTACTACACAGGATGGCTTTAATAATGATATTACTCCAGATTGTCTTGGAGGGCTTAAAAGGAAAGTTTATTGAAAGGCACATTCTTTTTATACAGTTTCAGTTCAAGAAATACGATTGGTTATTTAGAGGAGCACCCCTCAACTGCTTTTTACATGTAAACAACAAGTTAGAAAAACACTACCTGCTAATGGTTTTTCATCTTTCAAGGATTGTTTTTGATTCCTCCTCACAATCACAGGCCAATGTGGGAAAGTTATGTGACTATCTTGGAAAGTTATGTGACTAACTTTCCCATTGACTTCTTGATATTTGAAAATCTCTTTCTCTGACCTGTCTGCCAGTGTCCACATTTGATAACCCAGATTTTTTTGAGGATAATTGAATCTCTTAATTCTGTATAGAATTCTTTTATTTAAAGCAAAGAGGCAATGACTAGGGGAAGAAAAAATTGTTGTGTTTTAAGGAACCTCTAAAGCTATGTGTCATTTTCTGTCAATGACTCATGTTGTTAAGAAGCCTGTGGTACCAGAGAGTTGGAACTCTCCAAAGAGGTTTGACAGTTCTGATGGAAGACACCCTAGATGACCTCATCATATTGGAACAACCCATTTTGCAGTTGTGGTGGCACTCACCAGCAATTCAGCTGCAAATGTGTCAAGAGTTAAGTGCAAGGATAGATAAATTCCAAACTGAATGAATCAGAGAGACTTGGAGCCCACAACGTTTATGTAAATATAGCCCTATATGAAAATATTTTAAGGTACAGGAATATTTTAAATCCTGATTAAATCTTCAGGCTATTTAGACGATGTGTGCTAAAATAAATATTTAAAGTATTTTATTTCTTAAAGTATGTACTCAAGTATTTTGTAATAGCCAAAGTCAGATTGTTAAAGGCATAATGAAACTTTCTTGTGCCAAAGTGATTTTTAACTAAGTTGAAAAAGTAAGTTTTGCTAGCAAATTTCATTTTACACATGGGAAATGAGTCAGAGATTAAAACCCCCCAAAATATGCAAGACTAGCATTGGTGTTTGTTGAAGTGAAATGTGAAAGCACCAACTCTGAAGGAGGATCATCCTTGGCTCTGTATCTTTCTCAATTAGAAAGTGGTAAGAGACAGTGTTCCCATTCCATGCTGCTGTCTTCAGTGTATTTCTCAGAGAGGAAAAAATCCACATTTCACACATTTGCAAGGCAGCAGATTGAAAAAAAAAATTCACATTAATCCTTCCTATAAAGTTTTGAAAAGCATTCAGTGTTGATATCGATTTCTTATATTTATTTCAAAACAAAAACTTAGATCAAACTGAAGATACTCTCTTTGGATCCCTCTTTGAAAACAACTGAAATGGAAAATACCCTGAATGGTTGAGGCTTGTAAGTCTATTTTTTAAATTAACTTCTCAACACTGACACCCAATAATTCCAGTTCTGTTGAGATTTTTTTTGGGAATGGCCAGGGAAAGAAGATTAATTTATCAAGCTGCTGGTGTACATGTCCTAATTAAACAACTTGTAACCTTAAGCCTTAATCTGATAAAACCTCAAGTTTTACCTGTTGTGTATAGTCGACCAATGTGCTGTAGCCTTCTCGGTTTTGTATATGAGGAAAATCAAATACCTTCTATTTCAGGAGTAAGGGTGAGAGATGTTCAGCATGATATTTTTTAATCTTTTGATAGGTTCTGAGATATGAAATTCAAGAATGAAAGTCTTAAGCACTAAAAATCAGAAACAATGGTATGGCAAATATATATTTAAGAAGATCTGAAATCTTTATTTCTTCTCCAGGGCTACTGGAATTCTTTCCAGTGAGAGGCCTCCAGGTGGTAACCTGAAGAAAAAGTTAATTTAGATTGTGGAACTTTACTTGAAGATGCCAGAATTTAATATGTAAAATGTAGAGCAGGAGCTGAAAGAATTCATTTATGAATACACTTTATAAACTTCTCCATCAAAATGGTTTTCAGGAATTTTGTGAGGGAAGTAAGAGTTTGCCATCTTCCAGTTAAAGTAATTCAGTGATTAAGTTATTTACTGACAAAAGAGGGAGGAATGAAAAAAAAAAAAAAAAAAAAAAAAAAAAAAAAAAAAAAAGAAATGGAAACTGCCTTGTTGATTGGATGGATTAGAATCTCAAAGTACTAGTCTTCACAGGATAGAACAAATATAACCTAAAGCCAACAGGGACCTAAATTAAAAGTGCTTTCAAACTTGTCATGTTATTCAGTTGAAATCCAGCAAAATCAGGCTCTTAATAATAGGATAAGAAATAAGTATTATTGTATGTTTTCCAGATCAAAACATTTTAAACCAGAAGATAAGTAGACAAGTAAGTCAAAGCTGCTTTTTAAATCGATCTAAGTCCAATTAAGTTTGCCTGGATTAGTCAGGGAAAATGGAGGGAAAAAGGAATCCCTATTGATGTACTGCTAAGCAAATGCAAATATGGTACTTTCTAGTTCAGTGTTTTTAAATCCTTAAAGGGGTTTTTTTTCAGATAATCACTTAATGCTCTGGTGTGTTCCAGAGCTGTTGGTTTGCATTCTCCATGAGGTTGTTAGTAGTGGTTTTGTCAGCTCTGTGTGTGTGGATGTGCTGTCTGCATGTGTGCCCAGGTTCCTTCTCCTTGACCATCATCCCTGAATGGATTGGCTTTTTTCTGCCAGAAGTGGGAGAATGGGACCAAAAATAATAATAATAATAATAAAAAAAAAAAAAAAAAAAAAAAAAAAAAAAAAAAAAACAAAAAAAAACAAAAAAAAAAAAAAAAAAAAAAAAAAAAAAAAAACAAAAAAAAAAAAAAAAAAAAAACAAAAAACAAACCTCCAATCCCACGGAAAGTCAAGTCAACACCTCTTTATTTATTGCTTTGCACTGGAGCAAATTAATGGAAGAGTTTGCCATGTAGATTTTGGTGGGGGAGTGATTAAAAGAGCAAGGATTCTTTTTTTGGATGTGAGGAGACACAAAAAGCAAATGGGACGTTTTAATTATTCTCATCCTAAACATCCTTCTGTAAAAGTAAGAGGCTGTTGGATAGAAAATTTGTCTTTGATATGGATTTTAGCAGCGCAGGAAATTTTCTCTGTGTAGGTCCAACTTGGGATCTAAAGCTTCCGAAAATGCTGGAGGCATGAAAATAAAACTCTTATTTATTAGTTCTGGTGTTTCAGTTTTATTGAGACAAGAACAGGGAATTTGTAGAAAGATGAAGTTATGCAGAAGCTGTTTGCTCATTGACACAAAAATCTATATACTTTGAATAATGAAAAAAGTTATTAAATAATAAATTAAAAAAAAAAATCCCTAGCAAAAATTTCATTCTAGCACACTAAATGTAGTACTGCGTATTTTTATGAAAAAGGCATAAAATCTTTCCACTTTACTTTTTGGCCAATTACCAGGCATTGAAGATAAAACTTGCTTTGTACTGCAGGTAATTAATGTGGAATGGGGGGTTACTTTCCTGAAGGAACAAGACTTACCTGTGTGCTTCCTTTGCAGTAATCACTTCTAGATTCTACCTATTTCAACCAAATTTACCAGAGGAGTTTGAGACAAGATGTTCCTAACGGGCTTTAAGTAACTAGGCAACCATGTAGCAGAGACCATATTCATGGCCTTCGCTTCACTGCAAGAACTGTTGTAAAATTATCTAAAAACTTCATTAGAAATCAGGAAATCCCATAGTGAAAAAGAAATTACTGTCCTACTAATGAGAAAAGTTTAAATAAAAGTTTACAGACTACTAATCATATGAAAATCTTTTGCTGGAATACAAAATCAGGAAAATGAGCTTCACAATTTCACCTTGATATGAATATATTTAGAAGATTAGGAAAATTTTTGAATGGGAACAACTTTGGTGTCTTAAAAAGGAGGTTGTCACCTGCAGCCAAGAAGTGATATGCAGATTAAATGTTAAAAAGTAAGTGCTGAAGAAAACTGTGTGTTTAGAGGAAAAAAGAATGTTGAAATTTGTGTGATATTTGGATACCTACCTCAGCATCACGTTTCAGCCAAAAATTGATGTTCTAGCTCTCATATTAAGTTCTCCCTGCTTGCAGCAGTATTTTAAGTCAAATTCTTCCAGAGAACAAAGTGGTTTCTGTGTTTGTTGCAATCCTTACCAAACTTTTTGTTCAAAATCTTGCACGATCCATGCTGGAGTCTTTGTAAGCTTCCAGCATCTACAGCCTTCTTTGGAAGGGATTCCCCAGCTCAGGGAATGCACAAAAATCATTTTCTGTCTTGCTTTTCCTGCTTTGCCATTAACCTGGATTGGTCTATCTATGGTCAGTAGTTCTTCTGTGGAAGGAGCCAACATCAGTTTTTCCCTGCTCATCCTCTCCTTGACACTCATGTTTTTATGCCTTTTAATAATTTCCTGCCTCAGTTACCTTGGTCCAATATGGGATGGTGTAATAATGCCAGCACACCTCTGACACATCCTCACTGGGATTCTTTGTCCTTATTTTGAACTCTGTGGGACAGGAAAGGACAGGAGATATTTTTGTCCTCCAATTGTACATTTCCTACCAATGTGGTAATTATGGCTTTAAAAAGACCCAAAACCACCCCCAATTGGTCTGATGCTGTCAAAATATTTTCCTTAAGCTTCTAATATTACATTAAATGGCTAAGTTGCATCTCATTCTGTAGCAGAAAGCTGGGAATAGAATCCAAATGGATTTAAACAGTAAGATCTGAAAATCACTTCTTCCAGCCTGAGGTATCAAAGGAAAAATAAAATTAACTTCGATTTTGAAACTGAAAGAACCAGAACCTGGGTATAATGTGTTGTTTAGAGGATTTTGTTTTTAAGTTGGCAAAGCAGCTTCTGTCCAACTAAACAATTTTACTCTCTGGAAGTGGGCATGAAGAAATCTGACAAATACACCAGTGTATTGCATGTGTACATGCACAGTCACTTTGAGAAGTGACAGGAGAAAGCATAAGAATAACCAGTGAGAAAAGCCAAAGCACAGAAGGAGACACATTCACCAAGGGACATTGAGAATTACAAGCAGGTTAATTCTAATAAAAAGGTTATTAAAGTATCCAGCTAATATTCAGAAGAGGGGCACAAAAGCAGATCTATGTGCTGGTGTGGCTAAAGCATTTTCACCATTTTTTCTAAGTTTAGGGGCAAAATCTGCAAGCCATAATTTGGATGTAACACAGAGGCAGCCACTGAGAAACACACAAGCCCTCAGCACAGAATATATTAACATTTTCTAATTATAATTTAGAGGCTTTTAAACATCTGCACTTAGTAAACTTCATTCTGGGTACTTAAGAGGTGCCAATGATCTCTAAAAGCAGTTTGGGGAATAAATGAGTAACCAGAGGATTGGCAGGGGGAGAATTTGCTTTTGATTTTTGAAAAGAGCTGGGGGAGGGGAGGAAATCTTGGGAGTTGTGAGCTGATAAGCTTTAGGTTACTTCTGGGAAAAAAATAGGTAGAAAAATAAGTTATTACCAGAAAACAAGGAGGTGAATAATTGTTATGGATTTGGGTCAATTGATCCAGTTTCCCTCTAGAGCACATTAAGAAGTGCTGTAGACAAAGGAGAGTGTCAAAACTGCAGTTTTGTTTGCATGAGTTTTCACCTTTTAGTAAGTAATGATAACAATTTTAGTAAATCTTTTCACCTGACATTCTCATAAAGCAGCCCATAGTCTAAATATAATTTTAAATATGCCAAGGTGGATACAAAACTGTCTTGAAAAACATATGGAGAGTAGTTCCAGGAGATTTATTATCAAAACAGAGGAATGTATTAAGAGAACTTTCTTGGAGTTCTTGGATTTGAGACCAGTCAATACTGTAGTCAGTTTTCAGTTGATAGATCATAGCTTGTGGTCATTCAATTTTCAGGGCTGCAGGTACACTGAAAGAGTGAGCAAAAGTTCAAATTATTTTTGCCAATTTTAAAATACAGTCTGAAAACATTTACAGGATGTTTATAACTACAGAAAAATACAAGGTTTTACTCTGACACACAAATAAAATGTTAGAAATGAGCCAGCAACCCTGCACCACTTAATGCTCTGTGCCAGCACTATGGTTTGGGGTGTAGCATTTCAAGAAGGACAGAGAGCACTTGAGTCTGGAGAAGAATAATGGCCTAGAAATCACTAATTATGAGGAGTGACAGAATGACCTGAGGTGGTTGTAATTAAAATGTGACAGAGAATATGAAATCTTCAGTAGTACAGAAAAGGTGATTATGGGATGATTATTCAACTTTTTCCTGCAATGAGTAACTAAGCTGCAGACCTTTCAAAGGATGTTTTGCAAACCAATAACATTATCAGGGTGGAAGAATGTAAAATCCTTGAAATTAATGTCCAGAATCTCTGTGCTGCAGTTGCTGAAATTATTGAGGCTTTTACAAGGGAGGTCTCTCTTCCCATACCAGTTTTTACATGATTTTTCTAACCCATTTGTTGCTGACTGCTATTGGAAAGAAAAATATTGTAGTTGGCTGTTTGGCCTGACAGTCTGGTCTTCTAGGTGTTTCTCTGCTCTAAATACAGAGTTAGTGGTGTGGGGTGCAGTAAGTACAGTCCCTTCTGTATGTAGACATATAAAAGAAAAATTATTTCCCTACTCATCAAGTGCCTCTTGCAAAGCAGTGACTTCAGTTGGTGGCCAGGAAAACTCCTATTAGGCAACTTCAGGGCTAAAAAATGAAAGGCTTGTATAATGACCTGCTGGAAGATATGCAGCCTTGCTGCCAACTTTGAAGGTTTTTGAGAACAGGTTAGAAAAATAACTGTCGTGAAGAACCGCAAGTATAGCTGCTGCTGCTTTGGAGGAGGATAAACAGCAAGATTTCTTGAGTGCCTTCAATCCTCTCAGTCTGTGATGAATTTTTCCCTCAGTCTCAGAGAGAGTAGATCACAGATAGTGTAATCAAAACCTCAAAATTTAGGGGATTTTCAGTGTGCTGACAGCTGAGTGATGACTTGTCAAACCTGTCTCTGACCAGTCTCAGTTGGCAGCAAGTGCTGGCAAAGAGCTCAGTTCCCCTTTTAACACCAAAGTGGATATCCGCCTTACTCCAAAGTGTGGAGTTGTTTGAGGCAAAGCTGTGTTCAGTAATCTTAGTTTGAAGATGAGAAGTGTTTAGGGCTGAGCAGTTTTAAACTCAGATGTGAAGCTGATGTACAGCATCTTTATATTCTCCTTGAACTGCAAAAATAATTAGGAATTCTGCATTATTATATGTAATAAAGTGATACAGGTAGCAAGACTGTGCTCATAAACTCCCATTTTCTCCCAAAATGTGCATCACACATAGATTAAATATGTCAAGTACTCCAATTACATTTCTTTCAATTTTTCTGAGGATTTCTTTTCTGCCTTACTTTTCAAGGAAGTCAAAGGCAAACAATAACTAAGATTGAAGATGGATGTCCGTGGTTCACACCGATGTTAACAATTAGAGTACAAAAATATATGCTTTAGTTCATTATGGAATCTCATGGCATAGGAATGTCAGCAGGAGAATACTTCAGATTAGTTCTAAGATTCTTAACTGTGCAAATGTGAATTTGCTGTTTGCTTTGAATTTTAATACCCTCGAAAGATTAAATAATATTTCTTCTTTTTGGAAGGTGCGGATTTTATTATAAAACCTGCAGAGGAAATAAACATAGAAATACTCACCTAGGGCCTGCTTTAATTCACATGAAAGCTGAGACAAAAACTTTTGTTGTCTCTGCTAAAAGTTGGCTCATTGCATACAGTTTAGTAATTGTCTGAGTCAGTTAATGTGGGACTACTGTGATCTTTTAGGGGGTCTTGGCATAAAAATGCAGTTCAAGAGAATGTCTTGCTCTTGCATTTCCACTTGCTCTGCTGAGTTTGGCTGTGTGGAACAGCTTCTGATGCAGCTTCATGTCAGGTTTTACATCTGCCCTAAATCATGCTTTGTCATTTGTTTGGGTTTATTTCAATTTTTGTGAATGTGAGTCTTATGTAGTACTGGTGGTCTTAAAAACAAACAAACAAACAAACCTAAAAAAAACCCTCCAAAAAAACAAAATAAAAAAACCCACCAAACCAACCAGACAAAACAACAACAACAACAACAAACCCAACAGAACAATCTAGAACTGACCAAAAAAAAATAAACCCAAACAGGTTAACCCCAAAACTCCACAAAGCCAAGCACCTCTACACACACACAAAACAGTAAACCCCTATTGTTGTGTGCATCATTCTGTAGCATTTGCAAATATTTAGATTTCTCATGCCTAATCCATCTGTATATACATAAAGTTTTGCAATATAAATGTGCTCAGGTAACAAATCCAGCACATCCTCCTCCTTCTAACCACTACATGTCAGGGGATTCTTAAGTAAAAAGTGAAATTTTTGAGGAAAACTTTGCACTGAGACCAATTCTGTATGTGCAAAGTAATTAGTTTGATATATGAAGTCTGTGGTCAATTCATTAGTATAATGTATTACCAGAAATGGTGTATTTATCACACAGGCTGCTCGACAGCAGCTCATAGTCACAGCTCAGGTAATAATTGCACACATGGTCACTGTGTGATCAGCTCTATGTTCCACTGGACTCCACTGTGCTTCATGGCCTGTTTCATTTAGGATTCAACCTGTCAATCACATCTCAGCTGCACAGGAATGATCACCAGATACAGTTCTTATTGATGGCCAGAATAATTAGGAGTCACCACTTCAGTGTGAGCACTGTAAAAAAGTAATGTCTCCAAGGAGATACATCAGGGCACAGCAAACTCAGGACAAGGTATAACCTGATGCTGAATTTATAATACAGATGTAACCTCTAAAATTATATGACAGGAAAAATATTGGAATACAAAATGTTGTAACACTTGAGAAAGCAAATGGCTGGCCTATCTCTGGGTAGAATATTTCATAACTTCCTGAATTTCTCATGCCTTCAAAGAGCTGGACTAAACTATTCCTCTGCTAAAATGAGCTGGCTGTACAATATTGAAAATACTTTGGGAAAGTTTTACAAGAGCAGAGATTGGCTTTAAAAAAATACCTGCAGTTCTTGTATTTTCTCAGAGATTTGAATTCTGAAGGACTTCAAATTTTCATAAGCCCTTATCTCATCTAAGAAGGAGAAACATGTTTAGGTCACTAATGTGAGCTACACTGCGTTTGAAGGTATAAGTGATTTTCCTCAAATTAACCTGGAGTAATACAAGGAATGCTGGATTGCACACAGGTGTTCTGATCCTTTCTCTGACCCTTGAAAAAATCAGTTCTCAATCAGCTGAGGAGAGAGGCCAGGTAGTTTTACAATTAAACAAAACTGATAACAAATTAGCCCAATGTTCATCTAGCTCATTGCAACTGACCATGTATTTGTGTTGTTGAGTTCCTGTGGCTTCTGTTGGAGGTTTATAGGCTAAGTAAGAAAGGATAATCTGTTTATAGGCTAAATAAGAAAGGATAATCAGTTAAAAGTCAGTCACCAAGGTCTTTGTAAATAGGTTCTCATAAGAATAAAAGTGATGTAGTCTGTGTTTATGTTCCCACCATTGTTTGCTGAATACCTTGGAGGTAATTTTCTGTTTGTCCCTGCAATATTTTTCACCTAAAGAAAAAAAAAAAAAAAAAAAAAAAGAAAAAAAAAAAAAAAAAAAAAAAAAAAAAAAAAAAAAAAAAAAAGAAAAAGAAAAAAAAAAAAAAAAAAAAAAAAGTAATCTTTTTGCCAACTAAAATGTCAGGCACAGAGCATGTCCACAGGAGTGAGATATGTCTGATCCTGTTGAGGTGTTACAAGCAGAACAATTCATTAGCAAGGAGCTCCAGTCTGTCACTACTCAGCCGTGACACAGGGTTTGAACCATCCATGTAGAGCAATATTTGAGCCAGTTCATAGTTTTGCAAACTGCTACAGAGGGTCATGTTGGCATTCACCATGGGACTTGCCGGAGGCCTTTAGTACAGGAAAAATTCAAATTCAGGTCCCTCCAGCTCACCTGTTTTTTCACCAGGCATTAATAAGCAGTCATTTGAGGTGCAAACACTTTTTCTTTTCAGAGGATTTCTGTGAAAGAACAAGCTTTCTGATGGGAATGACTGATGATGGCAATTTGGAGACAGTTATGTAATTGCTTTTTTTGAAATATTTTTCACATTGGTTTTTGTGAGCATGGAATTACTATTGGCATATTTTCTGCTTAATAAGTAATTTTTCAAGACATTGCCTAAGCAATTAGACAATCAGTTATGCATCTCTTGAGAGCAATAGTAGTAGAACTAATGGAAACCTCCAGGTATGATGCTGAAAATAGCCTGCTAACTATTCCTTATTGCTCCTTCAAAACTGCTCGGGGTGGTGGATGCCTTTTTGCTTGATAACAGAAGGACAAAACTATTTTTTTTTTCCTAAGCATAGCTAGTGAACATTCTTATGTAGGAACATAATGGTTTAGAGATGTTGTAGTATTTAACTGTGTGCCTGTCTGCCTGTTTCATGCAGCTCTTACAAGTTCTTCATTATTTGTATACAAAATATTCATATTTTTAAGTTTCCATCTAAAGCAAAAAGGAAATTGGATATAGAAGTTCCTTCCGCAATACAAATTAAGGACAGAAAGTTTGCCTGGTGATGTCTTATTGGAATTTTGACCTTAAATATTCATGAAGATGGGTACTGGCTTGCACAGTTGCAGGCCACGCTCCCATATGTGGGGAAGAAAGGTCAGAGAACTGATCATTGTCTGGGACAGTTAAAAGGGACATTTCCTACAATGCCACAGAGTCTGGAAAAGGTTCATCTGTGCAACTGCTGAATCAGTGGTTTACACCCACTAGCAGTAATTACTGTAGGTCCTGAACCACCACTTTGCCAAAAGAATTACTGCTGGCTGGAGAGGCTCAGAACCCCAAATTCATGGTGTTATAAAGGGGTTCTGTTAATCTATGGGAGCTGTTTCTTGTGAATGATCACCTCCTAAGCTCTCTCTAACTCCTCACTGCCTCATTTGAATGAGGAGTTGGACCAGATGCCCTCCAGAGATCTCTTTCAGCCCACACTTCCTTAAGCTTTTATGATTTCTAAGTGCGTGTCTATGCTTAAAGTACTTGGAGACTTTACAAGTGTAAATGCATTTCTGGGCTGAGTGAGTTTACAGAAGGAGATGACACCTCCAGGATCTTATGTGAGATGATGCGGAGGGGGTTTACTGGTGAGGAACAAGTTCAGCAGTGGTTCCTGTCAGAAAGGCACTTGAGAAAATAATTATGGGTGAGGAGCAGGAAAATGCTTGTTGAAGGAGAGGAGGATATGGCTTGACAATGCACAAGGCTGCTTTCTATTCTAAGGACAGAAGAAATCTCACCACATGTTAGAGTAGCTATCTAAAGGTGAAAAAACTTAAGACAGTTTTCCAGACTCCCTCTTTAATCAATAGATAGATAATATTTTAGAGGACAACTTTCCTGTGTTAAAAGAGTAAGGATAGTCACTGATAATAAGATCTGTTAGCATCGCAGTAATATTTTCAATTACAAACTTTTTTTTTTCCTTAACGGTGATATCCATGCCAGATGTTGCATTCAATTTAAAATATTTTATAAAGTTAACCTGATTTCAGTGTAATTGCATTTAACTATCCCACTAATCTAAGTTGTAGAAACTAATTACTCAATGACAGATTTGAAGCTGGAAATCGCTGGAAGAATTCTCCTCAATAAGCAAATCTCACATTTCCTTTTCTGCTGCTCAGGTAGTATTTGGAAGAGATGATAAATTCATGTCTAGTAGTACATTACCCCTTTTCAGCCACCCCTCAGCTGTTTAGAGACATGGTGGATAAGATCACCCCTGAGCCTTCTGGCCTGAGCCTGAGTGCACTGATGTGTAGTAAAGCACCCCATACCCCCAACAGGTGTTTCCAAATAGGGAAAGAGTTTCAGTTTACCTTTAGACATTTTAGGAAGTTTAACTAGAAAGTTCTGTGCTCTTCTCATTGTAATTGGCTCAGTGCTAGCACAGGAGCATGGATTGGGCTCTGAGAGTGTAACTCAAAATCTCTGTTGTTAATCTCATTGGACCAAGACCCAAATAGCCCACCTGAACTACTGAGTACTAGAAAGAACAAAGAAGTTCCATGCTTTTTGAGGTGTTGTAGCAAGTATGAGACCTGTCTCTATACTGTGTTCAGCTTTGCCTTTGTTTTTGTATTATTTTCCTTCTTTGTTAAAACCTTTTTGATTTTTCAAGACACACTCAATCATGCCATCTCTCTAATTGATTTTTGCCACTTCTCTGCAAGGGCTGGACCCTCAGAGGTGTTGGGAAAACCCATACAGATGCTCCAGTCCCTTCATCCTCTTTTCTGCTCTTCACTGGACTCTCTCCAGTGTGTCTGTGGCTCTCTTCTACTGGAGAGCCCAGAACTGGACACAGTACTTTGCTTATGGCCTCACCAGTGTTGAGAAGAGGGAGAGAACCATCAACCCTGCTGACAAATGTGCTAATGAAAATGGTACTTGATGAAAATGGTACTACTGTAATATTTTAGTATTTTGGGAAATATTTTTAGATTTTATTTATTGGTTACATAAAATGTGTAATTCGCTTTTATTCAAGGTTGGATCATTTTGACTTGCACAGCTTTCACTGAAACACATCTGACGATTATCTTGCAGCTAAAAGAATTATAATGGACAAATTATTAAATCCACAAAGTAATGAATGCTGAACATTAAAACAGGTGTATTATGGATACTGCCATATGTTTTGAACAGTGCTTCCCTCAGAATTCCTATAAATTTCTTCTAGTATTAAAAAGTAAACTGTCTCTCATCTGTAACAATCTGACATGCTCAGATAACAGATGGCTTGGAAGCCCTCACAGGTTCTTCTCCCTCTGTAAAGAAGAGCTAAAAATGAAGTGTATCATCTATTATTCTTCTGCGCCCTTTTTATCACTTTTTGACTAAACAGAAAAGTGATGTATTACTGGGCAGTTGCCCACACTGTGGCACACTGTGGCATTTCAGATGTGATTATCAACATGCAGCACACTGGGGGTTGAGGTTTCTCAAATGAATGTGACAGGAGTCAGCATTTCACAAGTGCACGCTCCATAACCTCAGCACTCAGTAACTCCCTGTGCTGTCTGTGTGCCGCAGTGGAATTCCTGAAAGTCCATGGCACAAGTTTTAAATTTCTTAATCTATATAAACCTACAGGTTGCTCTTGAGGACTTTCTCAAATTATTCTTGGGAAGTGTGTTTTAAAGGCAGCAAAGTTGGCAGGCTGAAGCTTTTGTCTAAGCTGAAGTTCAGTCAGCTCCTTGTACAGAGCAGCAGCTCTCAGCAGCTCTCTCTTCCATAAGCACAGCTTCTTTAAACTGTGCAAGCTTTTATCAAAAGCTGGATGACCTTTGTAAATCTTTATTTGCAATATTGGTCAGGCAACAAGGCAAAAGGAATTGTGTTGACTATCAAGAGATGTTGACTATCAAGAGAAAGAGTCTAAAGAGACCAGAAAGGAATAGGATCACAAAAAATCACTCAGGCTGGTACACGAGAAAGTAGAAAAAGCCACTCACTTTGAGTGCTGTTCAGAAGAAACTTCTCTTACTCTTACCTCCCATCACTTCTTGAGGGAAGTTAAGACCACAAAACAATGGGGGGAGAAAATGCCTTGCTTCTTGGATTATTCCTCTGGAGCCTGAGGAATAATTGGTATCTGACCTCCAGGTTATACAGACATTCCTAGCACAGATTTAATATGTCAGCAGTGGAAAATAAAATTAGCATCTTGTGTGCTTATTCCAGTGAGCTGCTTACAAGGTGAAACACAGGCTGGCTGTGTCCATTCCTGCACAGCATCAGTGTGAATCATCTATTGACCTCCTTGCAGAGACCTGGGTGTCTCTCTCCCTGAATTATTTTGCTTATTTTTTGTTTCTCAAACTCTGTCTGTTGCTTGGCATTCCCAAATAACTGTTCTCCAGGGGTTTAATGGAGCGGAGAAGTTGGAGCACACAGGAGATGAAAGTACCAAAAACTCATCAAGATCAGCTGTAAGTTAAAGTCACCTGTGGGCTGCTTTAATCTTTCATTTGTCTCCATTTGTTTCTTACAGGATGAAGGGTTTTGCACTGAACAAACAGTGATATTATTTTAATGGTTTTTGTCAGCAGTGTAGGTCATTCTAAGAAGAGTCAGACACGAGTTGGTGCCAATTTCTTATGTCAAACTGAGTAGCTTTTATCTTTCAAGCTTTGATTAAAATATAAAAGCACATAAGTAATTTCCCCATTTTAAGCTAGAAATGAGTCAAGACATACATAAAGATTATCTATTGCTTCCAAGTGTCCAGTATTATTCCATGGTAAAAAAATGATTTCATAGATCTTCTGCTGTCTGGGCTGTTTGCTTCTAGGAATAAAACAAACTCCGGCAGCCAAAGAAGTCAGAAAAACACATTTTGTTATTATTAAATGAACTGTAGCAAAGTGATGCTATAGATTTATATTTAAATGGCAATATCTTCTGTATTGCATTAAAAATCCATGATAGAACTGTTCAAAGTCACATGAAAATGTGTTGTAAAACACAGAGGAGAAAGCAATGAGGGGAGCTCTCTGTGAATATTCAGCTGTATCATAAGTAACAGGCAGGTTTCTATTAGTGCTGCAACCCAACACCAGTTTTATGGGGACACTGAGCTTTCTGATAATGATTTGGATGAACTGGTCTGTGGCATTGAGGAAATCCTGACTACAATCAAAAAAACAGCACTTGAGGAAGATATTGATATGCTAAAAGCATAAAATAAGGGTAAGACAAACGGTTCATGTGTCCTCCGTTACCTCAGGAATAACTGGGCACCTAATTAATTTTCTGTATTTTAACAGCCTGAGGAAATTCAGTCTTTAACCTTATGTTTTATTCCTGATGTAGCATGTACTCTATAGCTACTCTGACAATAAAATTATAGTTCTGCTTAGATGATGAAGTCTTACAGAAATAGCAATTTTTTCAACTCTTTAACGTAAAGGTTACCTCTGGAAGTAGAATTATGGAGGGTGTATATGCTGTTGAAAGATTTTAAAGGAATTGAAATTTTCATTTGGAGGGAGAGAAAGAAGCAGGCATTAAGGAATCTTTCCTGCGCCTGTTCTCCTGTCATAATTCTTTCAATTAAATATGTCCACAACTGCTATGAACTGTCTTTTCTGAAATCACTACTTTAAAACGAATGTGTGTGAGGTTGGGTTTTTCCTGACTTTTTTTATTTCTTTTAGGAGGCATTTTTTGGTGGTGTTTTTTATGGTGGGATTTTTGGTTTAGGTTTGTTGGGTTTTTTTGGGTGGAAAGGGTGGAGTTTAGAGAAAAGTGTTGTGTTAAAGAATTCAACATTGTGCAACAATAGAAGAATTGTTAACAACCCTAGTTTTAGATATAATGGTGCAATAGATTGTCTACTAAAACCTCTTAAGATGCTGTAGTGCATACATAAAAATCCAAATTTTGATATCTCTAATTTTTCACATGGACACATTGTAATCTGTTTGATTTTACAGTTCAGCAAACTGAAAGCATCCATTCTACCCCACTGTGAGAAAGGCATTAGCAGCTGGGGAACCCAGACTCCAAACATCAGCGTTGTAAATTATTAAAGGACGGTTGTGTGTGCATTGTGATGGGCTGGCACGGTGTGCTTGAACCCATAAATCAGTAAGTTCTGTCAGAGTGAGTTATTCATGAACACTAGGCCAATTTCTGCCTGGAATCCTTATTTCATCTGGAATCCTGTGGCAGGCAGAATGATTTCCACTATTAGGATATCGTTAAACTGGAGATTTTAAGGCTGCATCGTGTTTTCTCTGCGTGAGTGCAGCTGAAAAAAAACCTTAGAAGAAAATCTTCACATTATAAAAGTTTTGCTCCAACATGGAGAACAGATAATCATGAATTTCATGTTGGCTTGTGAGGAGTTTTGTACCTCCTGTGTTGATTCCCATTTTGCTCTGGATGCTGGCTGTGTGCATGCCAGCTGAGAACTGAGCTCCTGTTCTTAGGTTATTATTCAGAGGGGTGTTTTTCTATCTCCAGTATCAGGCTCTGCATTTGTAGTGTCCCCATGTAGGCACCAGTAACATTCCAGTAACTGAGCACACTGATATGTTTCAGCTATTTTATGGGTTTTTTTGCATTTATTGTCTTTTAGCAATGAAAGAGGCATGAGATGCATTTACTGCAATTTTTAATTTTTTTTCTGCCCTTTTACTAACTCTCTATTTCACAAGCATCTTTTTGCAAAATCTTTGCAGTTACATAAAGTGGAAAAAAAATCCCTGAAAGTGCACAGATTTCTGGTTTCTAGAACACTTTCAGAAGCAAATGCAATGACCACAATCACAACTAGTGTTGGTGCTGTTCACTGCATTCCAACAAGGCCAGGGCACTAGGTGCTGCTGATACATGTGCAGCACATGAATCAGAACTGAGACAGGGATCAGAATTCCCTTTGCAGATTGGCACATTACACCCACCCGAATCCCAGTCAATGATGCCAATAAATACAGTTCAGAGAGGGCAAACCCTGGTGATAAATCGACTCCCAGCTGATTGAGCAGCCCACTGTGATAGCCCTGCTGCTCCCAAGGCCTGATGATAATGGCACTGCAGTGGAGATTACTGAATTTCAGGGAATTTTTTTTCATGGTCTGTAACAAGGGGAATAAAGCCTTACTCTGCATCCACCTGAGAGTTGGTGCCTCCAGTTATCTCACCTTTTTTGCTTGGGTTTTGACAGAGGGGGAAAACGAGAGGAGTTAAGGAGAAAATGTGCCAAAAGGAGGAACCAAGCTGAAGTACTGTGTGGCAAAGTGAATAAAGAAAACCCTTTAAAGGGTTAAAATTATCCAGTACCCTCATGGCATTTTCCTTCATCTCATCCAAAATTTAGGTCCTAGGGGGCAAGCTCCAGTGCAGAATTTAGAGAAATTATACTAAAGGTTTTGGGAGGTGAGGCAGAATTTGCAGTAGTCTAAATGATGGTGCTCTTTAGACAAAGTTTTGTTTATCTGTCCTTATTCTCTTGTGATGTGGCATTCCCTCCCTGTAATTTGTACCCATCATTCACTGAAATGATCCTTTACAGTGGGAACTGAAAAATGCACATTAGTGAAGTGAACATGCAGCAGGTTACTTTATGAAATTAATTATTCAAGGGAATGTGAGGCACAAAGCCAACCTAGTAAAACAATCAGGTAGATGAGCAATTTATTTCCTGGGAGAAGAAAGTTTAAAGTTTGGCTTTAAGAAAGTAAGCTCTTTCCCACAGCAGCAAAAAGTAAGAAATTTTATGCTTTCTGCTAATAACTCTCTGAATATAAGAGCAGAAGTTAATGCATGGGAGCTAGTGTACATCACAGAGTGGTTTATTACATGCTTGTTTATTGCTGTAAATGAAAATATAAATGGGCTAGGAACTGAAGTGTAGATGTGACCTGTCATTTTCGTCATCTGGAAGATTCCTTCTGTAATACTTTCACCCTCATTAGAAACTATAGGGTTAAGTGCATGTGTTCATGTATATGTGTATGATTTTCTGTCGTGGAAGTGTTTGTAAATGACTGAGTCTGTGCACTGTGGGAGGAGAGCACAAACATTGGTAACAGGAATATAAATTCCTTCTGATGGAATTGCTCCTTCCACACCGAGGGCCTGCTCCCTGCAGAGGAGCTGTCAGGGCTTTGCTGGCAGTGCTCTTGTTTCCTCTCAACATGCAGACACTCAGGCCCATTGTCAGCACAGCTTCTGCAGAGGATCAGTAGCCAAAATTACCCCCTTCCTTTTGTTTTTGATGGACAACCAAACACAGGTTGAGCTTCCTCTGTATTTGTGGAGTTCAGCATTTTCCTGTGAATGTTATCCTCCCCTGGCAAAGGCTATGAAAAATCCTTTAAACGGAGGATTACAGGGTTTGCCTGCCTTTGCTGTAGAAATTGCTGGCAGGATTCAGGCTCAAAGGACAGGCCATGTATAAATGTCATGTATTAAGATGAAAGAAGGGAAAAAGCTCTGGCTGACACTGAGAGGGAAACTGGACTCTTCACACTAATGCTGGCCTGGATCAGGAGGTTTGATGTTATGAAGCACTTGTCTCAGGTTAACAGTACTGCTCTGTTTGGAAGGATTGACACTTAGTCCTGCTGCTCACAAACCTAAGCTGTGCTACTGCTGAGGCTCCTGTTCTGTGCTACTGCTGAGGCTCGTGTTTCAGAGCTATCGTTGTGAGGGCAGCAAACAGCACAAAAGTTCCAACCCTAAGGCAGGTAAAATGTTTTTCTTCTACTTTTCCAGTTGTGTAAGTGTTTGGGATCACTAAACTGGCCCTGAACACCAGTGTGAAGTCTAACTTAATATTAAATTACATTTTGTGTGCAGTATAAGGTGTGGTAGCAGGGAATCAGCCTTGTGATCACACCAGCCAACCCAGATCCCTACACAGGGCAGTGACAGTCTCTCGTGTGGTGTGGCACCAGATTGGAAAGTGCTGGAGCAAATGTCAGATGCTGTTAGGTCGAATTGTGATGAAAGTTTTGCAGGGCTGTGTCGTGTATTGTTTGACAAAATGACATCTAGCAGAACTGTTACCTCAATTGCTTTGTGAGTTGTCCTGTTCAGCCCGTGTGCTGAGCAGTACAAACAGCAGTGGCAGATGTTCTTGTACCAGGAAGGTTGTTGGTTACCTGGATGAACTCAGAAAAAAGTTGCATTTTTAATTTTATTCTGAAGGAGCCTGGATTCTTTTTACACATTTGAATCTTATGTGATGTTTAGCAATCCTATTCTAACTGAAATGTTGGGTTTGTGAAATTCCAATATCATATCCTCTTCCCATCTAAGAAGAGTCCCAAAAGTGTGAATACATAGGCTGTCTTTTATTCCTTGTTATTTTCTGGCAAAACAGATTTTAAAGTACAAAATGCAATTCCTAACCTTCTCTTCATTATATTTATTAGCACCACTTTCTCTCTTCCAAACTTAAAGTAATAGTTTCAAACTGATGTCTTGTCGAGACCCATCTTAAGACATGATATTGAGAGCAAGAAAAACTGAACAGCTTTGGTAACCAAAGGCTGCTCTTGGGTGTCTGAAAAGTGCTGTCTTGCACATGGGATGATTTAAAATAAAAAGTGTGTTCTGGGGCAGCATTTTGTGGGAGGTTTGCACTCTGTAGGATGGTTCAGCTCAAAGGGGGAGCCTTTAAACGTCATTAGATAATCATATTATTTTACAAATGTATTTCAACCCTGATGTAATGGCATATGAAGTTCATGTGGAAAAGGAAGTAGAAAAATGGTGACATCATAGTTGGAGTGTTCCAAAGTTGCATGAAAGAACAGACAAATAGGGCTCAACTCCTGGGAGCAGTCTCTGCTTGAAAAATATGAACTATTTCATATTTCAAAAGAATTGAAAAAATGGGGAGGGAGATGAAAGTTAAATTTGTTCCTCCTCACTGGGATCACATAAGTGAAAATTTGTAGCAAAAGTGCCTTTTCCACCTTTTTAATTGTAATGCTGGAGCAGCACTGATTAGCTCCTCACAGTTTGAGCTGACCTGACAATGAGCCAGCAGTTGCCATGGAATGTCTTGTCACTTCACCTGTTGAGAACATTTTAATAAATGTCTCTTAAATCCCACATAAAAAGCCACAATTTGAAGAGTCAAATGAGGAAGTGTTTGAAGACTTGTTCTCCTGCATCAGATCAGAGTTGTTCTCTCTTTCTGCTCTCATCAGTAAGAAATCTCAGTAACAATCTTGCATGCAAAACCTCTTTTTTTGCCTCCACCCTCTGCCTACCAATCACAATTAAAAAATAACACTTGATTATCTATGGTTGACATACAAAATTAAGAGAGTGACTGCCACTTAATGATTTTATGAATGGTGTCTTCTGCTGGAATAATTATTTATAGCTTTTGTCTTTTAGTGAAATTCATTATATGTGTCAGCTTAAACCAGTGCACTTCCATAGGTTGAGAAGCAGTGATGGTTACAAGGGCAGGGATACCACATCCTTCTCCTATGACTTCCTGATGGAATGTGCACATTTAAATTGCACTCACCTCTCCTTTCCTGGAAGAGCTGTCCACTTTAAGACATCCTTTACAGCATCTAGAGGCACTGAATATGAAAAGCTCAATGCTGAAAATGTTGGCACCTAACTTTCTAGTCAAGAAAACCCATAAAATATGACCAAGTGCTCTGGGAATAATGGGTGATTTAAATTCCTTCAAGCTTGTGACATAATCACACAGAAAGACAAGGCACTGCTGATATTTCAGGCATTTAATATCAAACACTCATAAACCTGTTAAAACTGAAATTACATCCCTAATCACCAAATAGATCTCATCAGTTCCTGTCACTCCCAACACAAATGTGAGAACTTGGCAGAGTTAGAGCACTTTACTGCCCTGTTTAGTGATAGGACAGTCTTTGTGAATTTACCTCTGGAGAGTAAAAGACTTCTGACTTTTCCAGTGCTTCATGAGCTTCTACCTTCTACTGCATACAAATACTTTTCCTGATGCTTTATTATGAGGTGAACTGCTTTAGAAGTCACCATCACTTTCATATGGGTAACAGTGCTGAATGATTAAATCCTATTGTCTGCACTTTCTATAAAAATCATTAAAGTGGAAAAGAGCTACCTCCAAATTGAAATTCTGTCTTCAAGGTCATTTTCATTTTACCTCTTCTGCCTTGTCGGACACATGATGGTGTATGCTCTAATGGTAGAAAAATATATCCAATTTTCAATTAAAAAAACAAAGCAATGCAATCTCTGTCAAGCCAGAAAATGGGAAAATATCCATCAGCACATTGCTTTCACAGCCTTTAGCTTTCGTGTCAATGACCCATAAAGTTATTCTCAAAGATCAGTCTGATTCTGTATCCTTGAGCAGAATAATCCCAAAACCAGAATGTGAGATGCAGGGAGGCCTATGTTACTTTAAGCTCTAATTGTTCACTTGTTCCTTATTCTCATTACTGATCCTGAGTGCTGATTATAGTGATACCAATGAGACTTTAATAGTTTTGGTGGGAAGTCCCTGATTCAGCTCTTAAATGGAAATGATCCCGTGTGTTAGCTGGTATGCACCAGCAGCTGATTTTTTTTTTCCAGTATTAAATATGGATTTAATAAAGTAAAGAAAAATAAGACAACCCAGTGTCCTCACACACCAACTCTGCTTCTGCAGAAAATTGCTGGAGTATGTTCAGTGGAATTGGTCAATCTGAAGTGAGAAGTATCCTTTGTCAGCCTGGCAGAGTAATCTATCAAGGCCTGAAGTGTCCTGTGCAGATGCTCCACACCACAGCACTGGCTGAATTTAATTAGGTAAACCATATACCCGGTTTGATTGTACCTGAAGAAACAGCCTGAGGCAACTCATTCTCACAAGGCCTTTATCATCTTATTCTATGTCCTAAAATCAAAGAAATAGCACGAGGAGAAGCTGTACTATCCAAATGGTAATACAAAATGAAATTAAAAAAAAAAAAAAAAAAAAGCAAGGCCATCTTTAAATTTATCTCAAGGCTTAGCTTTTATATGTGCACACATTCAAATTAAAATTCTATATGCTTGCTAAGGTCAGTGTGTTCTGCAAAGAAAAATTCTGACCTCTAGTATCTCAACAGGCATAAAAGCATAATTCACCCTTGGAGTGAAATACAACTATTGTAAAAGCCAAGTAATTGGTGAATAGCAAATGGTGACAGAGCACATTGAAGATGTACTTAAGATCTCTGAAAACTTAAGAAAATAAAACCCAGAATTATTGCTGATGTGATTCTCCTGCCTTCATGTAACTCTTTATTTTTCAAATAACTGTCTCCAGGTGTTCAAACTCTTCCTGTAAATGACAAAATGTCCTTACCTGCATGCCTAGATGCTTATTAAATGATCCACAAAATGATGAAAAGCATTTGTTGTAGGGGTCCTTTCAAACATGCACAGTTTGACCTGCCTTTCCTCCATCCAAGTTCTTGGGAATTTTGCCATGATTTCAACAGTAAATGTCCTGTCCTTTCTGTCAAAAGGCAAGAGAATGAGAACAGGGCTGATAATTCAGAAATGCTCCAATTGTGAATACCATACACATTTCCCCAGAAATTAATTTCTAATCAATAAAAGGAATTCATGGCTCATACTGGCCAGTTAATGGAGCTCATGATCCAGAGTGATTGGTGCATCCTATGCCAAATTCCACTTCACCTTTCTGAGCATCCTTGGGCAGGATCAGGTTATGAACTCTGGAACAGGTGAATTTTTCCTTTAATCCAGTCCTTTCTGCCTTGCATATCATGGCTACAGTAAGGAAATATATGTTTTCTCATACTCAAAAAGTCTCTAATATCTCCTTCAATCAACACAGTTTATCTCTCACTATCAGCTGTTGTGTGTTTAATCATCTGGAATGGACTTAGTGTTGTGAGGAATGTTTGAATTTAAATCACAGACATCTCTTCGAGTAGTATGACAGCAGGAAAGATAATTTCACCTCCAGCTGTGTTGGTTCCCCTAATCTGACCAAAAACCCAATAATGCTGATGTGCCCCACAGAGACACTCTTTGGTTTGCAAGAATAAGTTTTTAGAAGATTTATTGTATACAGATGAGACAGTAACTAGACAGGTATCTCAGTGGTATATTTTTTATTCTTACTGAATTTCAATCCTACATAGCAAGTATGTGAGCAAATGAAACATGATAATAATACATATTATAATACAGCTTCTTAAGCTTCAGCATTTAATTCAGACCAAATTAATTATTTCCAGTGGGATACATTCTGGTTTGGATTTGTCTGGTTTTGGTGTTTTTTTTTTTTTTTTTGGTTGTTTTTTTTTGGTGGTTTTTTTTTTTGTTGTTTTTTTTTGTTTTTTTTTTTTTTTTTTTTTTTTTTTTTGGTTTGTTTTTTTGTGGGTAATGTCCTAATTTCTCTTGTAAGTGGGATTCAACATTTGTTTGTTGCAATGTGGAGATAGATGTTTGGGTTGAGGTGATTTTCATGTTCGGATTTCTTCTGTAAGGCATGTTACTTTTGATATTCTATGAAAAAAAATGGTGCACAGCACATCTGCTGCAATGACTTTCAAACATTCAAAATGCAGTGAGGACTTTATAACAGTTTTAACCACCTGGTTATTTCAAATGCCGTTTCACATTAAGCTACCACATTTAAAACAGAGATGAACAGGGTTATTTCTGGAGTGGTTGCAGAGCAGCTGAGACCACACCTGGCCCAGTCTGCAAAGGAGTCTCAATAATCCCAGACATCAACCAGCTGTGGCTTCTTTCTGGCATTATGGCTTTTTACAGACCTGCTGCTCATAGCAGGACCTGTTTCTGCTTAAATCAAGGCCTGATTTACCTGTTGGCAGTATTGAATTGGAGCTATTGTGATCTTCATAAAATACTTGAGTTCTTTGAAGTCTGTGCACATGGAAGGATTTTCTCCTCTTTTTTTTTTTTTCCCCCCCAGATGAATATATTGGTACTTGTTTATTGTCAGATTTATCTTTCGATTTTTACGGTCTCCCTTCCCAACTGCATACTATTATCACCTCTTTATGCTAATGCTCTCCCTGGCTGCCTGTATTATCACCTCTCCATTTATCTTCTTTCCCTGTGTGATCTACGGTGCTCATTAGCTTTCTGTTCTCAGATCACTTTTTGCCTCCTCAGCACGCCAGATGACCCTTTTATCGCCCAGCTATGTTTCACAATCAGCCCAGATAATGCTTCATGCTTCCTCACTGTTCCTTATCTTTTATTTTTGTGCTGCTCACTACCTCTCGCCGTTCATTTCTCCCCAACAAGGCTTGTTTTAATGCTCACCCAATTACACCAGCTTTTTTGCTTAGTACTATATCACTTGTCTTCATTGCCCGGGTAGTACTTTATTGATTTCCGTGGTTCAATATATCAGAGTATATAATTCCTAGCAAATTTCTTTCTCCGTCAAGTTTATTTAATCCACCCTCTTCCCAGTCTCCCCTTCAGAGCAGACTTCATATTCATGAGGCCAACAGTACATTAACTGCTTAACTCATTGATTCTTGCACCTTACAAAGTGCTTCATCCATAACCTTACACATTCTGCCTGAATTCAGCCAACTTGTAATTCCTGTCCTGGATATGGCTACTTAGAGCGCTTCTTTAATGTGTATTTTAGACAATTTATATGCCTCACTTGATACTTTTGCAGCCACCACATAAAATGTTTTCAGCTCATTCACTCCAAGGTACTTAAACTTGTATTTCCTAAAACTCTTTTCACGTTTTATGATTGCTCATGTTAAATAATAAATTTCAAAAAAAGAGGAAGGTGGTCATTGTTGCTGTTGTTTTATCCTAAACATCTTTTCATTAACAAGATGACTTTAAGGAGCTGGGAGACTTGTAGACTGTCATACATGAATCCTTTTCAGAAAGAAGCCTTTCTTGGTCCTATGTAAACCCCCTTCAGTCTCATGGGGGTTTTGATAAGGTAACATCTCAGATATCTGTAAATTTAATCTTCCATATAAAGCTCCAACTGTCATGTGCAAAAAAAAAGTCTGGATATTGCACAAAAAAATCTAATCTATATAATAAAATGACAGAATAAATGGAAAAGAAGGTAAATTTTTGGATAAGCAGATCAATTATTGAGCCATGAAGTTTACATAGTGTAGAACTGCAAAGACCAGTCCCAGGAACAGATAATGTGGCTTTAGTTTTCCTGTTATTTTAAAACAGTCCCAAAGTAGTTGAAGTTTTCCCAGTTCTGAACAATGCAGAAATGTGGTAATGACCCCAAACTTCTCTTAAGACCTTATAGTTTTATAGTTACCCTAAAATATATTTTGAATCTTTTTGTTTTAAGAGTTTTTCTATGTTTGATCAACCTCCTAGGCCTGGCAAACTACTGTGATTATAGAAGGATGTGGTTGAGCCAATTCATAATTTTACTGAAGAAATAAATAAGTTCTGCAGCAAAACAGAGTCCAGTAGTGGATAAAGGTGTTCACTAAATAGCTCCAAATTGAAGATAATTCCTTTCAATTTCCAACTTTTGACTCTGTGCACACACAAAACAGTCCAGTCACAAATCAATTTCAGTATGTCTCATTCCTCTCACAATGTACAATGGGAATAGATGGAAAATTTTTGCTACAAAGCATATAAGAGGCTAAATCCTGAATAGCTGGGGCTGAACTATGATAGATATTTGTAGATATCTTTAGATGTTTGTAGATATTTTTATAGTGTTCTGTATTCTCTACTGTGCTTTATCCAGAGGCAGACTAAGGTCAAGAGAGTGTAAGAGAAGTTTAACAGTAATTTGTTCATCTTCCATTCCTGTCAGACAGGCAGCATGAGGCGTTTTCTGGTCATCTCCATCATCAGACACCTGGAATAAGTGACAGATTTTCTAATACAGAAGCATTTGATTCTGTGCTTGTGATGATTAGGAGGATGTGGTGGTGCTTAAATTCAATTCCAATTGGGTTTTCACTGCTCCAGTTTGGTTTTATAATTTGTGTTTTATAATTTTGTAATTATTACTATTGTTTAAGATGGTCTCTCCTTCCCTCTCCTTCTCCCCTTCTCTCCTTCCCCCAGACTTTCCCGCCAAAACCTTGGTTGTCCTGGTAACCCTATCCCATAATAGTTCTTTACCACTTTTCTGTTAAGTGTCAATCTTTAAGTTATATAACTTCCCCACCCCCTCATCATGTATTCCTCCTCCCCAAGTTACTTCCTATTGGTTCAAAAGTTGTGCATTCCCTCATTATACATTGGCAAAAGGTTGTGATTGGTCCCACGCAATCCCACCCCTGTAACCCACTCAATAAAGAGCCGTGCCATCTCGAGGCCAGCGTCTCTCCTTGGAGCGCTGCCTTGGGGACCACGCACCCCTTGGTTGCACACCCTGAGAGTCCCGCCTTTCTATTCTGTGCACTATCCGCACCGTGGTCGGGTTTGCCCACGCCTCTGGCAAAGTGGCCCCCTGGATGTAGTGGCGGCAGGGCTGGCCGGAGCTGCACCCATTGGAGAAGCCGAACCACTGCAGGAGGAGATGTTTAAAAATCTTAGTTCCTCAAAGGGGATAAATAGTTTGAGGCCCTTGTTTTGATGTCAGCAATGAAGCACAGCCAGCATGACAATGCAATCCAGAGGTGTATTACCACTGGAGAAGAAGGACTCAGAATCTTTCAAAATTCTATAAATATTGCACAGACTTTGTTCTTAGAAGCACTCTGGGCATTCTCAGAGGATGCATTTACAGGCTGCCCTCCGTGGTAAAAACCAGCCTAACCCTGAGGCTATTTTAGTTCCAAGTGAGACACTTATCCTGGAGACTTCTATTTCAGGGTAACAGGGAGGTAAATTAAACCTGGTTTAGAAATTAACAGTATTTTTATCATCCAGAGAAGCAACCCCCCTACAGCTGAAGGAAACAGCTAAATCATCTTTTGTCATTACATTTGTTACTGCCATGAGATGATCTTCCAGCCATCATTGTAGATGACCTCATGAGCATTGCTGTCCAAAAACAAATGTCATATTTTTCAGGTGCTGGCTGCAGTCACCATCAGAAATGTCATCAAGGGGCTGTGGTGCTACACCAGAATTTTACTAATTTATTCTGGAAGGACAAACACAGGCAGAGAAGATGCACTCATATGTGCGTCCCTCTCTATGGCAGTGGAAAGTTAAGGTATTTCCTTCCCTTACCCATTTGGTGATGAGTACCAGCAGTGCAGTCTGTTTGATCAGGAAGTTGACTGCAAAACTTTAAATCTGACACAGATGTGTTATCAACTTCTTACATATTTTTCCATGCAGAGAAAACAGAAGAGAGGGCATCTGCTGTTGTAAATCTGTGATTTTCCCATCAGCCCCAGTCTTTCTGAAATTAAAGGTGAAAGTTGCAGAAGGGAGGTGCTTTGAATAAATTAGGTTTTCTTTTCCCCCTTGAAATAAATGCAGGTCATGGTTAATGAAGTGCATGTTTGTATATGGCTGAAAATCACTGCAAATTCCCATTTCACTCATACATATTATTTGATTTCTCACATTAGCTATGGATTAGTAAGTGCCTGTGGGACTGCTCTAGTAGACAAAGGTTCATAAATCAAAACAGAAATTCAAATGTGTTTTGATCTCTGCAGTTTCTCCCAGTACATACATATATTTCTTTCAGAAGTGTCACATGTACAACAGCATTAAAGAATTTCAGTTAATGTTACATATTTGAGCATCAAATGTGTGAATAAAAGGTCTAGTTCTTAACACCATGTAAAATACATAAAGGATCAGATGAAAATAAATGGAGATTGATCATGACCAAACCTTTTATTTTTAATACAGCTAGTTGTAATAAAGACAACTTTTTACTGGAAGGGATCTGTGGGATAATTCACAGGCTAATGTACAGGTCATGCAGTATTCAAACTTGCTCCAGCTTTGCTCTCATACTCTTATTGAATATTCAATATTGTTGAATATTATTATTCATAGATGCTGAGATTCACAGCTCAGTTAGAGGACATGCTGATTATTATAGACCTATGGAGCTCTGACAACACAGGTCAAGGGAGTGAGGGAAAAACCAGCTTATTCATGTGCTTTAACCTCTTTTGAACTTTCTGACTTAGAGACCAGCATTTTGTACCTGTTGCCATGCTGGTCTTACTGATAGGAATCAATCTTCTGAGCATGGAGAGATGCTGGAGCTTGTTGTATCACCTGTGGGCAGTGTTCTCAGACTGGGGGCAAATGAACAGCTGTCTGCTGCACCACTATCAAAAGCAGGGAAAATAAAGTTATTTGTTCCCAAGCACATTGGCATGAGGAGGAATTGCCACTCTGCCAAAGGAGTCTCAAAATGGTGTGACTCCAGCCAACCTGTGTCATTTGAATACTTCCCCTGTCTTTTTGTTCTGCTGACTTTCCTAAACTTTTTCTTTCCCCCAAGTTATATCACTGGCAACCCTGTTGTACATGGAGGTTGTATAATGAATGTTGTACACAAGATAAATCCATTTGGTATGTGACAAAGATATTGTAGAACAACACCCAAGTGGAGTGGAATTTTTCCAGCGTGCTCTTCTGAATTTTAACTCTGCTCCCATGGAAGCACAGGGAACATTTGCCTTCAGCATTAAGAGAGGTTAGAACAGATTAAAAAAAAGTGAGTTGCTTTAATAATTAGGCAGCTGATTTTTCCAAGTGTTCTAAAAACAGTTTAGACTGCTATGTGGAGGAAAATACATGAATAACCATAAACCTTAAGGAAGGGCACCCATTAAAAAAATCAAAATCTAAGCATGGATGGATACATCCTACAAGCCAAGGTTTTGAAGTGTAATGTTGTGTAATGGTGCAACACGTGTGCATAAAATTAAACCACTTCATCATGCCCACAATTTTTAAATTAATCAGTGCTGTATTTGAAAAGTTTATAGAACAACTAAACACATGTAGATTGGGTTTCTGTATGCCATATAGTACCTCTTATTTGGACCTCTGCACAAGAGGTGATACATAAAACGTCCCAGGGATGTAGAGAAATATTTTCATCCCTTTTTCTACAGAAAACTGCCTGAGGTTTGGAAAAACCAGGAGCCAACTCTGGAGAGCTGTAACAGAAAGTCCAAACATGTAGACTGGGTATGTTTAGCTTCAAACATGTTTTCTATTTCCTAGACCTGAAAATCAAATAACTGATAGAGGTTTTCTGTTTGTTTCCAGAACTGCCTGTCCTGAGACATTAGTTGTTAAGTCTCACTAGATTTCTAGGTGAGATGGCACCTCATCCTAGGAGGTATTGGCACAGATTTACACAGCATCACAGCAAACTCTTAATAAAAAGGAAACCTGTCCTGGCAACCATCTCTGAGACAGAAAACCAAAAAAGGCTCCCGTTGTGCTTGGTATTTCCTGTTGGTTATTTCTAGCTGACTTTTGTAACTGCTAGAATATTTTTTTTATTCTTATTTCTGAGGGGACTGATTTTGATTTTTCTCATACAATTTTTAGAGAGTCATGGCCCTGCAACCTGCTTTTTTAGTTACCTCTTTCACCTGGATCCAAACTACTGAAATGTAGATATTAATACACACGACAGATGGAAAATTAATCTAACCCCATGAGTCTGTGGGAAAGGAGGAAGGTAAGTTATAGTCATTTCTCTTTGTCTGTCCTCTTTCTTCTCTTCTCCATGCTAGGGAGGCCTCTGAACACATTTCATCTGGGTAAGCTGGAGTTGTCTTCAATGTTTGATATCAAATTGACATTTTTCAGCTTACAGGCAGATCAGTGCAGCAGAGCCATGCACTATGCAAATAGATTTAGAAATGGAAACGTGGCTTTGTTTCACAAGAGTGCAGCAGATGCAAGTATGTTTTCCATCCATTAAATTTTCCAAGTACCCTCAAACTCTGAGAAGTTGATCACATAAAAGTCTTTAAAATAAACCTCCTTACTCCTCCTCTGACAAGCTTGATTTGTGTTTCAGAAAGAGGATTTACCTGCTGTTACTCATTCCCCTTCCATTAGTGGGATTGCTTGCAGTACAATCAGCAGGGATTAACTAATACCTGTTCAGGGCACACACACACAACAGAAGGAATTCAGGAGTGAGTTAATACACAAATGAAAATAACCGGGATCTTGTTGACACTGCTCATTTATTTGACCCTTTAAGCTAACAGGCATTTAGTTTCACTGGGACTTGAAAATCGACATTGAATGGGATTCCCAGTGAGCTTTACATTCTCTGGCAGGTAACCAGATGATATGCTCATTCTGTGCCCGGTAAACCCATTTCCACACTACATTAGGAATTTATCAAAGCAAGTCAAATCACTTCTCTGCAAAGATGAAGGAATATTGGGAGAATTTTGTGTCTACTCCTTTAGCAGTTCTTCTGTCTCTCGTTAGGATTTATGATTTGGCAGGGTATGGCCTTGAACTGATTTGAAATTCATGATGTGACTTCATCCATCATAAAAAAAATACATATAGTTCCTTTTTTTTTTCTTTGAAACAATAACTATGGAATCACTGTACTATGGAGCTCAAGTAAATTGAAGCACTAAATTGCCATATATGTAATTCACGGCTATATGTCACATCTCTGCAAACTAATCTCAAACTACCCTCAGATCATTGTCAGAAACAGAATTTTATGACTTTACATTTTCTTCTGAAACCAGCTCTATTCTGTTTTACAGAAAATGGGGACTAAGATTTATTATTTATATCTTAATAGGTTTTCAGCTTTTTCAAAGTCTTGTAAATGACATTACTTTAATATAGTAATTTCAGAAAGAAAAGAAAGGTAACCTACACATGGGATGTGAATGTGCTTTTTTTAAGGCAGGGTTTGCCAGCATTCATTGCAGGTTCAAACACTTGGCCGTTTCCATAGTATTTTGCTGAGTAGAAAATTCCCATGTTCATTTAAATTATGTCTGCAAATCTTGCTTGAAAAAGATGGTTTTGGCTTACCATTTCTTAATTTTCAGAATTTTACAGAGAATGAGCAAATATTTCAAGAAGTATTTGGTTGTTTTGTCTTTATGTGTGTTTGTGTAAGCATATTTCTGTGTGAAACTGTGTGTTTTATTTTATTTTGGGGTGGGGTTTTTTTGTTTGTTTGTTTGTTGGGTTTTTTTGTGGGTTTTTTTGTTTTGGTTTTTTTTTTTTGGTTTTTTTTTTTTTTTTTTTTTTTTGTTTGTTTGTTTGTTTGTTTTTCTTTTCTTTTCTTTTGAGGGAAACAGTCTTGTCAGACAAGAAGGAATTTCATCTTTGAGTCACTCATAGTGACTGACAGAGGGCAGGTGTGGAACAGAAATTCTTCCCTGTGAGGGTGGGGAGACCCTGGCACAGGGTGCCCAGAGAGGCTGTGGCTGCCCCTGGATCCCTGGAAGTGTCCAAGGCCAGGTTGGATGGGGCTTGGAGCAACCTGGGACAGTGGAAGATGCCCCTGCCCATGGCAGGGTGTTGGAACAAGATGAACTTCAAGATCCCTTCCAGCCCAAACACATCTATGACTCTTTGAACAGTAAAATTATCAAAACCAATGCAAGCATCGGACAGATCTCCAGCAGAGTAGCCACATTTTCTCATTTCTTTGTGGAAGGAAGAAGGGTGTTTGTGGAAACCTTTTAACCCCTCAGGGAAAACTCCACAGCTTTGCCCTGGAAGAATCTACCATGGAGTCTCCCCACCTAGGCTGGAAGAAAAGAAGAAAAGATTTTTTTTTTTTTTTAATTTTTTTTTTTTTTTTTTTTTTTTTTTTTTTTTTATTTTTTTTTTACTTTTAAAATGTTTTTCTTTATTCTCTATCTTGTCTTCTTGATGGTTTTGTTTTGTGGCTTAAACCTTCTCAGTGACCTCCCTTCATAACTCAGATTTTTCTAAAAAGGCTGATTTGTCATTGGTAGAATGAAAACGTGCTCAGTCCTCAGTGTGAAAGCAGCAAATCTCAGAAGACAGTCATGATTTTGAATTGGCAGTGCTGCCAAATACCTCCCCTATGCACTATTACTCAATTGGCAAGCATTACACAGCTAAAAGGACTTGAGCAGTAAAAATTACATTGTACAGCACAGTTGTTCATTGCTTCTTTCAACATTATTTGTACAAGATCCTGAAAACTATGGAAGCTGCAAAGTCTGTTGCAGTGGAATCTGCCTCAATGGTCATCTTGAAGGAGGGAGACTGCACAACCTCCATTGCATAGTTGGATATCTTACATAATATTCATCCTTACCTAGTGACTCCTACATGTGAGGTCTTTAAATATATCTACGCATTAGAAAATAAACAATAAATCTTTTTATTAAATTACTGATTTCATGCAGTTCTCCAATATTTTCTTTCTAGGGCCCTGTAAAGGAGTCCTTCAGATTAATACCTTTCAAGCACAACATTCATTATTGTAAGCACATTTTTTGGATCTGAACTTAGTTCTGATTTATCCTGTCTGCTGTTTGTTTTCTTTGTTGCCCAGGATATTGCCTGTACAAGTAAATGTGTCACTGCACTTCCTTGCAGAAAATCTGTGATGAGATGCTAAAAATGTCCTTTCCAGACTGAGTGTTAGACACATTAAGTATTGCATATATTGTGACTTATTCTTTCACAATTAATGACCAAGCTATTCTTCATTTTGTATGTAATGTAGATAACATGGGTACTTCTTATTAAACTTTTCTTTTCCTGTGGAGTGGTATCTATGTGTGCTTTGAATTTGAAAAAGATCCTATTTTCATAAGCTGCTGCACTTTATTAGTTGGCAGTAAAATCGGCCTCAATTTTAAATCTCCTCTCTGCAAAATAGGTTAAGATTTTCTTTACATCCGAATTCTCCATTCCTGGAGGAGCCCAGGCATTGTTGTGTATTACCTTGGCCAGTTAGCTAACATCATCTCTGTCACCTTTCCTGATCTCCTTGCGTTAAATTCAGCAGGGTTAAGAAACGTCTTACCTCCTTTAAGGATTTGCTTCTGAGAAGATATCTCAGTGTAGGCACACATTTTGTAAAAAAGAGTTCTATTGTCAAGCACAGGGTGAGTTTCTTAAGTTTTCTTATTTATTATCTTTTCTGTTTCGTATACACTCCTTCAACCTGAAGTTTTTATACTCAGACTCTTCCAGTAAACATTTTGTTATCTTTCTCTGTCTTTACATAGCTTTCTTCCATCTCATAATTCTTACTTACTACTCTCAAAAACTGCATCCTGGATTGGAGATTCAGTGTTTGAGATGAGGAAAATAAAGCCTTATTTCATAGAAAATAACTTGGGAATTTTTTTGTTGTTTGGTTGGTTGGAGTTTTTTTCCAATTTTAAATCCATCTGGTCAGTACAGACTGAAAATTAAACTCAATCTTTAGGATGGGTTTCTGCTCTGTACAGCAGAACTATAAATAATAGAGCAAACAAGACAGAAGGAGAGAAAAAACAATCTTCCCAGCATTTTTGTAGATATATTTTTTTTTTCTCTAAATGAAGAAGTATAATTAATACAATATTAGCAAAGAGAAATCTAAGAGAAATCAAGAACTCATTGAGTTCTGTGCCAGGGAGAAAAGAAGGGAAGGAAAGGAAAAAGATGGAAAAGAAAGGGAACATAACCTGATGTCACTCAGTCCATCTAACTGTACAGTTGTCTGTAAAACCTCCAGGTTTGGGGGCTGGAATTCTGCAGGTTTGGCTTCAGTCACTGTGTCTGAGGCAGAGATCAGTCCCTGCTGCTGCTCCTCCAGCCTGTGGCTCCTTCTCTAGGCTGATACAGCAACAGAGAGGCCCAGAAAGAAATCATGTGCACAGTATTTCCTTCAAGGACTCTCCATCACAAAGAGGCAGTTTTTGTAGTGTTATCAAGTGTTTGAAAGCCAAATATAAAAGGGGATGACTGCCTTATAAATTCCAACTTACTCCAAGGGACCTTAAAGTCACTCCCAAACCACTTCATGCCCATGTGTGAACTTGAATCTCTCTTAAGAGACTGTTAATGCTGTTAACAGTTTCAACTAATTACACGAAAATATCAGCAGAAACCTTTCAGCACTATCATCTTAAATGATCTCTCACTGTAGATTAAAAAAAAAAAAAAAATCAATATTAAAACCCCAAAAATCTAAGAGGATTGCAACTAAGAATTGAGCCCATAAGAGCAACTTTCCTCTTCTTTTTACTGCCCTGTTTAAGCATTTGGCATTCCAAGCAAAACAGATGCAGACAAAGATACAACTTCTTAACTTGGACTTATCTTTTTACATGCCAACACTGTTGTCCCTATACTCTGTGCTAGTAAAATGTGAGTAACATATAACTCTCATTACAAATTTGCCTTTTTTAAAAAAAATAAGTTTGGTCATGATCTATTTCAAGAAAAAGCAATGTTTTTGTACAGTATTTTTTCTAATTTACCAGCTAGGGTTTGATCCAGTCAGAGTGTTTGGAGGAATTTTGTTGGCTATTAGCTCACTTGCTCTTTCTTCTATACCGAGGAGAAGCTGTGTGAACAATTTGTCAGGTGAAATTAAACATCAGCTGGAAAGTTTTATCTGTAGAGGCACTCAAATGAAAGGTGAACAGCTGTCATTTAATTCTCTATTTTGTAGTCCATTTCACTTGGATTACTGTCCATCTCTTTTGGGACTGCTGCCTTCAGGATCTCAGAAGGCATTGTAGTGATTCTCCACTCAGTCCAAAACCCAAAACTATCAGTGAGCTTAGCAAAACATTAATGACATAAATGGTCAATCTGAAAGCAGCATGGTGGTTTGCACAATCTCATCCTAAAGCATTTTTGTTTCTGTCCACTGAAGCATGTGAAGTTCAGATGGAGCTGGATTGAGCTGTAACATCTGTTCTGAAACCACCTATTCTTGCCGCTACCCTCAGACTATCCTCTCTGAGAACATAAAAACATATTGCACCATCCAGACTAATCTGCATTACTTACATTTTCCACACTGTGTTTATTTGTGCTTGGGTTTTGTTGTTGGTTTTTTTTTTTTGGTTTTTTTTTTCTACATTGTTCCTCTGCATATAAGTTTTAAATGTCCAATTGTATATTATGACACTGTACTTAAGGGCTTTATTTTGTAATCCCGAAAAGAACTTAAATTTATCATCTGTTTAAGAGGACTGATAAAGAGACAATAGAGAGCAACATTTTATTCTCTCCTTTTCTGCCGAGCTGCTCCCTGGTCATGGCCCTCTCATTTGCTTTGCTCATAACTCTCTGAAACTGGTCATCCGAATATGAGCCAGTTTTTAATGCTTTTTGTCTCTCCTACTAGAAAGGCAATAAAGAGATATGGAGCAGGCTAAAGAGTACTGGGTATTGACTATTTTAAATATGAATATCCACAGAAGACTGTATTTATTTAATAGCACTTCTGCTGCTGTGGCAGTAATAAAGGCTATTTAAGGCTTTTCTAGGTGGTGATTTTGTTTGTTCATCTCTCCACTTTGCTGCAGAATGACTGTTTCTTCTCCTCGACCCATTTTGCAAGAGCTATTAAATAGCTTCAAGTATATTCCAGCAGAATCACTGATGCTTCGATTCTTACGTCCTTGATTTATCCTTTAGAATTCCCTGGGACCACTGGGATGCGACAAACAATTTGTATTTCTGTTTCTAGCCCTGTTAATGAGTTTGTGTTATTCAGTTGAACTAATGGTAATTTTTTGCCTTTTGTCATTTTCTCCCATCAAGTCTACCTGCTGAATGTGATGTCATTTATGAGTTTAATCATGTGAGAAGAAAAAGAAAATGTATGTGTGTGTGTGTGTATAAATACAAATCTATATGAACTAAACAGGCTCATCTGATTCTGTTCCTACAAGTCTGGATTCAGGTTGGGAGTGACATTTTTTCTGTCTAGATCCAAAAACATGGATCCTCATTACTCTGGATGCATGATACTTTCAAAATTCAGCTCTCAATTGTTTAGTTTGGGCTTAGCAATTTTTTAGCTCATATTTCAGCCTTTTTACTTTCTTTGAAGACACAAATTGAAGCAAATCCTAGGCTTTGAAGATAGAATAAAATCTGTAATGCTGTTACACTATTTCTCATTCATAGATGTTGCCCAATTGCTTGCCAGTACTTGTATTTGTTTGGATTTCCTGTGATGAAATTTGTTTTTAATATCAGGTCATTTTCTTCTACAGAAAGGGCAAAAAGAGGCACTGTTTGTTACTCCATGATGTTGCACACCTCTATGCATCTTTTTTACAGTTGCAAAATGAAAGCAGAAAACTTCTGTCTTCAGTTTTTGTGGTTTCACTCCTCCTGTAAAGATGTAGAGTCACTTTCAGAGTAGAAGTCAGCTGACAACTCAGACTCCTACTCAGTTAATCATAATATATCCATATATCCATATATCAATCCCTGCAAAAGCTCAGAAATTTGTGTTTGGCTCCTCAAGGACAAGTTTTATCAAAACAAAAGCCATGTTGGTATAGCTTGAGGTGAATATTCTATTAACAATAAATAGATTCTGCCTTCCTAAGCTCCCTGCATAATAAATGGAGATGCACTTACCCTGTTCAACATCATTTGTGTTTGCCAGCAGTTCAAATATTCATCTTGCTTTGGGTTGTTAGAACTGGTGATATGAATAGTCAGTATCCAAACTGACAGTGAGCTCTTTTATCCCCTTCTCCTGTTGTCTTTGAGACACCTCTTTAACTGCCACTGCAGATTGGACTGAAATGTCTGATACTCAATAATAAAATCTTTGCTCTTGTTCGCATCTTGGATTAAATCAGCCCCAACAAGTAATGTTGAGATCTGACTAAAAGGGTTGCTCAAGTACAGAGGAAATAACTTTCTTCTGGCATTATTTACCCCACTTGGAGTGAAAATAAAGCAGCAGAGCAGGTCTGGACTTACTGAAACACCTGGAAGAAGAAAATAGATGGACAGAAGAATTTCTAATTTGTTTTGTGCCCCAGTGCACAGATGGATGCCATTGGTGTGTGACAACTGCATGAACAGGTACACAGCCATTCTTTCTCAGGTAGTTTTTAATCCCTTCTAATTTTCACCATTAGTGTCTTACTGTCCTTTACAGATAGCAGGCAGGAGGAAAAAGTGGGATTTTTTTTCTCCAAGAGAAATGAGACAGTCATGGAAGAAATCTTAGGGGAATGAAGTAAAACTTTGAGGTGAGGTCCACTGACCAGGTCTCAGGAACCTCAATGTTTAGTCTAATTTTTGTACACCCATGCAAAGATTTTAAATTAAAATATCAATCCACCTAATCTCATTTTTTTCTTGGAAGGCATCGTGTCCATGCAAAATTACGGGGAACTGACTTTTTATTTCAGTGAATGCTGGAGTAGTTTCAGAAGTCTAAGTAGTTTTGATGTTTGACTTATGCAGAGACTCAAATTCCTTTGGGACTGGGCTTAATCCTTCTCCTACTTTTGTGTGGACCAAAACACAAAACTTAAACTGCCCTTAAACTGCACTTGCACTAATCAAGGCAGATTGGCCCTTGGTCTGTCCCACAGGGAGGAAAGTGGCAGATGGGGATGAATACAACAGCTCTTTGTCTGATGCATGATTTCTTGTTTAGCTTGGCCATGTAGGTCCAAAACTGCAAACCAGAGAATGAATCAGGGAATTCTGTAAATAGGGTTTAAAAGCTGCATGAAAGGAGGGAAACCGCTCTGAGTACTTTCATTGTTCCTGCCTCCATTTACAATCTAATGTTTAGTACTTAAATCTGTATTAATTAAGGATGTTTCCATTGAGGTGGAGAATGGTTTCATCTGTATTTCCGTTAATCACATCGTCATTAACTATTATAAAGATGTTTGCCTCAAACACATTAGTGGGTTTTTTTTTTGTCCTGAAAGGGATTGTTTCTGCTACCCATAGTGAGCAAACCTCTTAAGTGTGGAAGAATTAACAACTAGAAAAGTCATTTGGGATAAACTGTTATCTCTTTAAAAAACTTTTAAGCCTTTTACATGCTCTCAAGGGACCAAGACTCAGGAAGCAGTTTGATAAACAAATATGGCCCATGGAAAAAGCAAACAAATTAAAATTATTAAAGAAAATTAATAGATTATTATTCCAGTTAGAGTCATTATGACATGCTGCATAAAATAGGCCACAGGGCTTCTGGAATAACTTATTTGTCTTAGTAATTATCTAACACTGAATTTGGCAATTATTTTATATTTCTGTATTCAGTCTTATTTTAAAAATTGTTTGAATGAATGGAGAATCAACCATATCACTTATCGCAAATTCTTCATCTTTATCTTCCCTATTAAAAATACAGATTTTATTCATCACTTACATGAAATACACTACAACTTTCATTCATTAAGCCTTGTCATTAGGGAAATGCTTTAAAAAGGATTGCAAGATTCTTTCTGGTCCATCCTTCATCTTCTTGGCAGAAGCAAACCCCAGAAGTTTTCCTGGCCTCAGGGCAGGATTGACTCTATCTTTTGTCTAAACAAGAGTTTATCTAAACTGCTCTTGAAAGATTAAAATGATTCTGTGATGCAAAATCCCCCCAGTAAATCTATGCCAGTACTTTACTTACTTTCAGAAAGCTTTTTTCTGAGGTCTAACTGAAGTCTCTATTTCAGAAATATAAGCCTCTTACTGCTTGTTCTATCCATAATGAAGAAGGAAAACAGATAAGTTCTTTTGTTTTTCTTCCAGGTGTCTCATGCAGTTGAAGACCCTGTGCCTGCTCTTCCCCCCACAATGATCAGCTCTCATGTGGTGGTAGAGGCAGATTTCCTGTACTACAAATATTTACCAAGTTATTAATTCTGTAATCATGATTCTGGTCTTCTTGGGAATCTCTCCATATTTCCAATGTATATGGCAAGCCAGCAGACTTGATTCTATTATCCATAAAAAGACTATGGTTCTAATTTTTACTGTTTTATGGTTATATATATATATACATACACACACACACACAACTAATACATATGCACTCCTATATTTATTGCCAGTGTTGGCCTTTTGAATTAAATTGGCTACATTAGCCAAAGAGATCAAGTGCCCTTTTCTATAAATATGATTTCTCTTCATTTGGTGTAGGTCAAATCTAGTATTCAGAGAACTAAATTCAGTTTTACTTCCTTCAAAAGAGGGACGTACTCTTCTATTTTGTCTCAGGACAATCAGAAAAAGAAACAAGATCCAGGTTCTTACAAATTATTCTTGGATGATGTTGCAGGTCTGAATTATTTTTTCTTCCCCCACAGTGTAAGAAAAGCTCATACCAAGTTGCCATCAAGTTTTGAGAAGTGAAGGCCCCATTCTTCACTAAAAGCATCATGCAGGTGGGCTTACAGTGGCTGGGAAGTGCCATAAATATCTGCCAAGTTCATTAAACAGCCCCCCCTCCTCCAGCCCTTAATGTTTTTATCATTCAACTTTAGTCATTACCAAGATGTGCTACATTTTCACTTTATGGTCCTTCATGAGGAGGCAGAGGACTGACACATCTTTGGAAAGAGCTATTTCTAAGGTGAGATAAACCTTATCTGATACTTTAAATAGTACTGTAAGAGGTGAAGGAGGGGGAGAGAAGGCTTTGGAGGTTCCTTCTTTAGACTGTTCTCAGTTTGTGAAGGTAACTTCAGATGTTCTTGCAAGATTATGGTCACGATCAAGGATGAGATTGAAGGCAGGGTCACAGAAGGAGCAGGAATAGCAGGAAAAGAAGGTGTCTGAAGCTATTTGAATAAAGTAGGAGTCTTTTTAAGGAAGTATTCAATTAAAGAAAGATGTGAAGCGCAGGAAGGAAAATGAAGTGTCTGTTCTATGAAGCATTTGAATCAAGAACAAGGATAGATGTGATATTTGGAAGTTGCTATGGAAAAGAGCACTTGTATCATCCACAGAAGTTGGTATCTCTGTAACACCTCCAGAAAGAGCTATAAACATATCTCTTCTAACTTCCCTATGATACCTCAAAGAGATAAGCTTACCTCAGGCCATCAAATATCTTCCCCCTCCCATATAACCTAGGACCAATTTCAAGTCAGCAGCTCAGTGTAGTAACGTGTCAGAAACTTAAAAGCTGCCTGAGAGGAGATCACGAGAAATCAATGGCAGCTCACACTCCTGAGGTAGCAGGAGATTTGTTAGATGAAAATTCACAAGCTGAACATATCTGTTGCTGTGAACACTCCATTGCAGGGTCAGATCCTGGACTGTCACGTTTTCTGCTCACTGTTTCATCTCCTCCTACAGCTAAAACCTTTCATGTAAAATTCCCTCTTAGGGACAGGCCTTATCTGCCAGCCTGCATAGTTTGAACCTGAATGATTTCCTCCTTTTATTTCTATCCTCACCTTGATGATATTTAAACTATTTATAGAGTATTTAGACTAAAACCCTGTTGCCTCCCAGTTTTTACTCTTCCAGTTTCCTTACTTTCTCACCTTTGTCTTATGATCTTCTAGTTCTTATATTGGTTTTGTTTCCTGATTTCATATTTCCCTACATTTCTTCTGTACATTCAGAAAGTCTGTTTTTTCATTCTTTCATTCAATTTCATTCAATGTGTCCTGTAGATTATTATGTGATTATTATTATAAATAATAAATAATGTGATTATTATTATTATAAAGTTCTCAGTTTTGAAGTCTCCTGAAATCTCTGTACTGAGAGCTGCTTTGCAGCTCCTTTACAGTTCATTGTCTGTATTTGTGTCATGAACTTTTACAAAAAGGTGGATAAATGCAAGTTATTAGGATCTTTGCAAAGGTTGTCAGATACAAATATTTCATCTGTATTACACAGAAAACTGCAACCAATATCTAATAGTCTCTTCCAGCTTTAAATTCACTGAAAGATATCAAATCCCTTGTATGAAAACTCCTCTAGTGGATTTAACAGTTTAGAAATAATTTTTAAGCTTCAAAGCTTATGATAGAAAAGGTTGGTCTTCCTCTTGCTTGTTTAATGATGTGTGAGGAGTTGATGAATTCTGGTAGTTAACCAGTTGATGATGCCACTTTAAAGTCTTAGACATTTAGCTTTGAACAGTAATATTCTATTTTTATAATGTTGTTTACCCCTGACTGAAATCTCACTGTCAGACCAAAAAAAAAAATATATTTGATACAAGAATTGGGAGGTTTTTCCAAACAAGTCAAGAAAAATTAAATTAAAAGAAATAGCATGTTGAGCAAGTGTGTGATTACCATTGCTTCTAAAAGCTTTCATTTAAAAAATATTCTTCAGAAACTTAAGAATTTGAAATGGGAGATCTCTAAACTCTTATTTATGAGATACATTTGGATCACAACCTGAGATTGAAACTGTGAGAATTAAACTACAATTTCATGTTTCTTTGGTTTTCTGTAACACCTGACTGGCTGTGAACAACCCAAGTGTTTGCATTAAAAGATTGTCTCCCTGCTGATAAAGATGATTGCTTAATGATAAATGCTGAGATCTGAAATACATGAAGCACCACTTCACATGGGTAATGCAAAAATGCCATCAGAAATGTCCTGCCCTATGTGAGCAATAGTCCAGCAGGTCCCACACATAAAATCAATTTTAATACCTGTAAAACTAATTTCTAGATTTTGCCTGTTCATCAACAGAGTCAAATGAAGTGGATTTTACAGAATAATGCAGAGACTGTAGTGGATAGGTGAAAAAGCAGTGTATGGCAGACTTGGGTTCTCCTGTCACACTTCATGTCAGGAAGCTTTGAGAGATGTCTCTGTCCTTTTACCTGTGACCTTTACAAAACTGGGAGTTAATTTATTAGAGCCAGGAAGTGTTATTGTCACTGTTTGTTCATGTAGATCCGAGACTATTTAACTAGAACAAGTATTAGCCAAGAAATTAAAATCATAGAATAATGGAGTCATGGAGTGGTTTGGACTGGAAGAGACTTTAAAGATCCTCTCATTCTAATCCTGTGCCATGGGCAGAGGACCTTCCACTGTACCTTCCCCTGGACCAGGTTATTCAGAGCCTCGTCCAACCTGACCTTGGACACTTCCAGGGATCCAGGAGCAGTTACAGCTTCTCTGGGCAATCTGTGCCAGGGCCTCACCACCCTCACAGGGAAGAATTTCTCTTAAGTAAAGAACTTCACTTTCAAGTCTTTCAAGAAGTGCCTCAAGTGTGCTGCATTGGAACAGAAAAATCAGCTCGGGTCATTGCCCAGGAACTCAATAACATATTTTGTGGTTTACCTTGGGCCCCTTTGGCTGTGTTAGGAATACCCAATATTAGTATTGATGAGAGGAGTGCAGCACTGTGGAACAATAAGTATAAGGCAAATACTGAGTGTCTGGTTGAATACAGAACCCTGATGATTTGATTAAATCAGTCATTTGTTTATGGGGTTTAGTTTTATTTGTATGGTAAAGTCTGATAGATGGCCTGTCAGCTTGATAAGGTTACTTTTCTAACTTTAGCCATAATGTATTCTGTTCTAGGAGTTTAGAATATGATTGAGAACTTCAAAGCGTAAACCCCTTGGAAGACAGTGAAGGGTGAAGCTCATGAAAAGGTGAAATTTGGTTCATGGGTGAAGCCCAGGGTGGGGACTTAGGAGACCTGGTGCATTTCTAGTTCTGACACACGTCTTTGTGACTCTCAGGATGACACTTGTCTGTGCATCAGTGTCCACTTGCGAATGGAAATAATAATCCTCACATCAGTCAAATCCTTCTTCCTTTCATATTACAGAAACACTAGAGCAGGACAATATTTCAAGATGTGTTTGTGCCTTATTCATCACAGAGAGTCCTTCAAACACTTCTGTAATGCAAGTGCAAATGAATAAATACATCCACCTCATCTTTCTGGGAGGGATCTTAATTACAACCTTTTTCAGAAACCTCCGTGTTTTTCATTGGTGTGAATACAATCAGGCTTTAAGGACAGGAAAAGAGAAAGAAAATAAGGACACTTTAGAAACAGCCATTGAAAACCATAAGTGGTGTTAAAGAAAGGCAGCTTTGCTTAGGAGACTTGAGTGAAAAGAAGCTTTCTGACAAGAAAAAGACTTCAACAGGATACTTTGGTTTCTTTTTCTGTTTTTGGCAGCACTTTTTCTTAAGAGTTTAAGAGTTTAATTACCAGGTTGATTAGAAGGAAGGAATTTGTGTTCATAAATGGCACTTACAAAAATCATCTTTTCCTTCTTGGTCTCTGAATGGAAGATGGTCTCTGATGCCAGCTTAACTATGAGTAATTGAATAAAAGAGCAAAATATACTACCTGGTAATGGAATCATTATGGTCTACAGAACACACATATAAAATCAGCTGAAATGTATTTCTTCTGCTCAACAAATCCAAAGCTTTTACAATTATTACTTTGACTCTACAGAGGAGTATTTTTATTAATTATGAAAATGGCATATTAATACTCTGTAGAGCAGTGTTATAATCAGTGTTCAGGAGTCAGCAATTACATGCAGTTGCTCTTCAGCAATGTACACTCTCCTGTAAGGGACTCTCTGCAAGAGTTCCAGTCTTTAAAGGAACTTTCAGTATTCAAATAGAGAAAGTCCCCTCTGCATCAGATGAGATGCACTTACTGCTGAGAGTTTCACACCATTTTTTTGCATTAACCAGAGGCAGCAGGTCAGGAAACAGCAGAGCAGCTGATGTGAGGAGCACAGGTGCCTCCTTACTCAGAACACGTACAATACCTCCAGCAGTCTTGGAACTAACTCTGAGTTTCTGAGGTAACAGCAACACAGCCAGTGAAGCCCAGATCATTGCAAATTCATGAAAGCTGCAGAAAACAGAATCATACAGCTTTTTCTGTATCCGTACATTGTTATCTTTATACTCAGCCTAAGGCAGCAAGAGGAGAACACATTCCTTTTTCTCTCTGCTATGCAACTCCTATTGTTTCTTTAAATAACTGTGTGACTTAATGACATCTATGAAAATCACCAAATCAGAGTCCAAAACCTAGTATGGATGGATAAACTGACTTGTATTTTGCCTTATGGTCGATGCTTTCTCATTACGTTGCTGGGTTTTTTTCACTAAATGGGTTTAGTGTTCTCCCCTGTTTGGAACAGTATGATATTGTTTGAGCCCATGATGTATTTTGTCTTCAGCCCTGCATTTCTCTGCTTTCTGATTGCCTGGGTTTGTGTGCACTTCTGGATATTCTTTCATCATTGTCTATCTTGGATATTGTCTTATTCTCTAGATTTCTTCATCTTCCTCTTCTCCCTTCTCATATTCAAACAGTGTCTGTAATGCTATTCAGTTAATATCCTGTCCTCCACTGTGCCAGAATTCCACTTCTTAGGAAAACAATGGCTCCCTTTTGCAGGCAACCATTGGTTTCATGTGCACTAAACATAAATTCAGCTTTCAGCACAGTACAGATACTTTTTTCTGCTGCTGTGGGGCAGCTGCTCTAATATCACTTTACATATCAGAATCTACCTGAGTCTGTCCAGTGGTGGGCATGCAACAAAAATTTTTATTTCATTCTTTGGAAGTGTCCCCAGGCAGCTCTACCAGCTGGAGCAGGACAAGAATAAGAATATGGACTGTCCAGGGAATATCCCTCTTCTGCTTTCACTTATGAGTATGTGCTGCCTCTCTTGCACAGCTGTGTTTCCCAGCCAGCAGGTTGCTGAGATGAAGAATCACAGTGGTGGTTCATGGGGAGTAGCAGTTTAGGGAAAATATGGGTGGGAGAGACAATATTGTGATTCAGAATGTGAAAAAAATACAGAAATTAAATGCTTTTTTTTTTTTTTTTTTTTTCTTTGTTCTTCTTGGAAATGCCTACTCCAAGATATCTCTGCATACCAAGAGGATTTGGAAAAGAAAAGAGGCAGCAGCAGTGAGAGAAGAGATTAAGAGAACAGTTAGCAAGGAGAGCTGAACATGCACAAGACAGTGGGGTGCTGCAAGAGTTGGCCAGTGTGATTGGGAGAACGCTCTCCCTCCTCTGAAGAAAACAGCAGTTAGAGGACAAAATATCAATGTTGCACTCACTTTACTCAGTCAAGAAAGAAATGTGAAAGAAAAGAAGGTGATTGAAAACAGTAAACACCATTTCCAAGAACAGTCGAGGCTTGGCTGTCCTCATCTTCTTGTGTGACTGAAGATCTGGACAAGGATCTTCATGCCATGTTTATATGCACATGTTTTATCACTATACTTGTAGTCCTGTGCAGCTCAGATGACTGTGAAGTCACTTGCTGGAAAGTGAGTTGCATGAAAGTTGCATTTAGGTTACCTTTGAAGGTTTGTTTGCTTTGGTGAATTTATTTTTTCTTGTTGTTGCCTTAGACCTGGCTGGAGTTTTGACCTGTATGTTTAGCCTTTGTTAAAATGTGAGTCAAAGTGGACCTGATGGAAACAGTGACCAACAGCTGAGTGGGCTAAGGCATTAATGAAGCAGGAAGAACAGAGAGGGAGAGAATAAAGCAAAAGTCTTGATGGGATATCAGGTGTTTCTGTGACCATGGAATACATCTTGGTGAATGTCCCAGAAAAATTACAGATGTAACACTACTACAGAATTGTACTGATCAATGAATGTAAGAGAAGTCAGAAATGTCATATATTCAGTTTCAGCCTCTGTAGAGATGAGTGAGTGACCTTCCATCTGTCCAAGCACAGTTTCCTGTGAGCTCCCTGTGGTGCCCTGTCTTGGTTTGTGAAGACAGGTATCTGCCAGGGAAAGCTGGAGTTTCTCATTGAATGGAGAATGTAAACCCTCTCCCTCCAAATTATTACAATTTTGCAATTAAGTGCTTTCAGGCAAAGATTGGGAATAGAAATAAAAGTTCTTTTCTAGGAATATCAAGAATACACATGTAGTAGTACAAAAAACAAGCAAACAAACAAAAATCCTAGAAACCCTAACAGACTCAGAAATATGACCTAACACCCTGTGGTCAGGGTGTTGGAAGCAGTCCAAAGTAAGTCATCCTGGAGTGGCAGATGTGGTTCTGTTGGAGTAGAGATGATCCTGTAGAAGAGTCCAGTGATGGTGAGATAGGTCTGGTCTTCCTCTGGGAATTCAGGGGAAAAACAGGATATCTGGTGTTTTTGACTCTCAGGTTTTATCCAGGTAGGAATATTTGGCTCCTCACCCTGGGTGGAGCATCTCCCCATGGGATGATGTAATTGTATCAGCCCTGCAGTGAGCCTGGATGGCCCATGAACAGCAGATATCCCCTAGAGGGAGGATGGGTGGTGGAAGAGATAAAGAGCACTGCCCCACCTGGTTTTAACAGCTGGGCCATTAACAGAAGGCACCTGTCCCCTCCCCCTGGAGTTATGAAGAATGAGTTATACAAGAGATAAAGAAAACACCTCCACAACTGATTTCAACAAACAGAAAAGTAGAATAAACCTTTTCTTTTGGTTACATAACCCAAAGTTACATGATTACATAGACCCAAAGGTACCATGAGAAAATTTAATTCAAAGTGCCCAGGGTAATACACAATGTGTGTTGCAGCTGAGCAGCAAAGTTCTTTTCTGTGTGACATCAGAGCTGTGTGGAGTTTGAGGGCACAGGGTCATTCTACACATAAAGGTGGCTGAGTAGATTTTGGAGACAACCTAGCCTGTTACAGTCAATATCCATACTCTCCTTGGGACAGAATGTGTAGAAAACCATTTTGTCTGCTATGTGTAGGTTTAATCTTGAAGAAAACTAGCTGCTTTCCCAAGGAAATTAGCATGTACCCAGCCAGGTACATCAGGATCAGGAGACCAGAACTCAAGAATGAAATGCAAAGTTCTCCACTTACAGTCTACACACAGCTTTGAGTATATCTTTTAGATGATAACAGATCTGAACCTTGCCCATTTTTCTGTTACTGGTGGAAAACACTGCTAGTACAAACAATTTGTCTCAGGATTATTTCCTGAGATCAGAAAGTCACCAGAACACTTCAGTTAATACAGAATGAGTTCAGATTCTTTTTCTTTGGGCAAAAAGCACAATGAAATTCTCTTTAAGTTTATATTAAAAAAAAATATTCATAGAATCAAAAAATGATTTGTATTGGAAGGGAGTGGAATATCATTTACCTGCAGGACCCCTTATTACAGCACAGCCAGGTATTCTCAGTTGTGCCACCCAAGTCTTGCCCTTGTCAAATCCTCTAAAGGCAGAATGCCACATGGTTGTCATGGCAATATCCAGAAGCATGGCTGAATGAAGGAATGCAAATCTGGATGTTCATGCAAGGCTGAGTTACACATTGTTCCTGAGTTAAATCAGTTGCTAATTGAGCAAGGGCAGTGCAATAGGTGGGGGATTCTGCTCTGTGTGTTGCGAATTATGGATTGACATTTCTTAGAATTTCACCCCCTACCATGTTTGGATTTAATTGGAATTCCCCACAGGTGTGACTGCAGTCAGTGTAGCCTGTGGGACCATGCTGAAGTGCAAAATTTAATTATGGATTAATGTGACCGTGTTATAAGTTTCTACATCTGTCAGACAACTTGCTTCCTTCCTTACTGCTTCTGCTGTTTTTAAAGCTTCCTAAATTGTCTTTGCTTTGCTGCAGAATATATTCAGAATTTTAATATCCCTAGGATAGTGGTAGCATTTCATTGAAATCAGCAGCACAACTGGCCTATATTGATTCAGTGGCACTTACTATTTATATAATAGTTTAAGAGACCTTGCTGTAGCTTATGAAGGAAATATTTATCAGAATCCTTAATTAATGGCTGATGAAAATGATGTGCCCAAGGCTCATAGCACTTGTTCATAATATAAAAAAAAAAGAAGCCTCATTTAATTTTTCTCGAACTTCAGTCCCTGCTCATTGGGATGTACTGCATGTAATCTAATCATTTTAAACCTTGCTTTATAGTGCAGTGTACTATACTTAAAACTAGATCCATATTCATTAATGAATATGGGGGGAATTATTCTCTGTTTATCTGAATATCATTCCCAATTCATTACAAACATACTCACAAGAGTTTTCCTTGTACAGTGTTTGTAACTATTGTGTTGACACCCTGTAGTATCAGGACATTACAGTAAAACAGTGTAAAGTATCATCTGGTGATAAGGATTCTGCCATTTCCTTGTTCATCACAATCCTGTCCAACAGATGTCATATAATCATTCATTTTACACAAGTTTTCCATGTACAATTCAGGTACCAAACTCATTAATTCCATTCTAAAATAAATATGTGAAGTAGGTAGCTATATAATTTCATGGCTGAAGCTTGATCCAAATAATTCCATATGTTGACTTTGATATTCTAATCATATATATATGGACCTGATAAATAGCATTAGCAATATACCAAACTCAGAGAGGGTGACAGGCCATTGAGAGGAATCTCATGCTGATACCAAACTGGGTGAATTTCCCTCAGGAGGAGCATATCTTTTCCCCTGAATTGTAGAAAAAGACTGAGAATGTAGCTAAAATATTTCAGGTGGTCAGAGGGGAACACTACTGTGAGTGTCTGGGATGAAAAGGGAGACTCTGGAATAAGGAAATAATATAAAATATTTTCTCACTGTCTTTACATGATTTATTGCATCCTAAGGGTCCTATTAAAACTTTATACACAGGTATCATCTCACTTTCACTCTCATTAAGAATTTCCACAGATACATTCTTTTTTTTCTCCCTACAATTTTGTCCAAGGCATGTCTCCTATGTTCAGCTGAACAGAAGCAGTACTACTACTACTACTACTACTATTACTACTACTACTACTATTAATACTACATATTATTAATATTATTATTATAACAACAACAACAACAATACTCCTGGTATCACACAGGGGTTAATCTGTTGATTCCTTAAAGCTTGCATTCTCAGAGCCCTTTTCACCCTCAGTTTCTGAGTCATCAATGTTTCTGTTGGGACTTTTGGGTCACAGTGACAGCACAGCAGCTGCCTTCCCAGTCAGTGAAAACATTCCTGGCCAAACTATTCGAGGCAGATGATGCACCACAGGCAAACAGTCCCCATTTCTGTTGGCTTTACCTCCTGTGGGCTGTAGAGATGAAATATTAAACAATGTAGACATGGAAAGACAAAAGTTAAGTGTCTTCCTCCGTCTCCTCTTGGGTTTTGTCTGTCAGCAATTACAACAGCTGTAGTCTAACTGAGGCTGGCCCAAGGCTGTGTAAGGTCTGTGTGGTTAAACCTGCATGTTTGCCTTTATTTCAGAAGGAGCCTTAACTGGACTGCGGAATATCTTCTCTTTCTACTCACAGGCTGTGGAATTTAGCCAAGAATGGGCTTTTTTTATGGCCTGGAGCCAATTTCCCAAGTTCCTAAAACTAGCTCCTTCCTGAAAGATTATCACAGTTACACTGAGTAGCTTACTCTGTACAAAGGGAGCAGAGACATTCTAATCCCAAATCCTGTGCTAAACCAAGACCTGGTGCCAGGACAACACGGATGTGCTGAACTGCTCTGCAATATGCATTTGCAACTTTCAGCAGGTTATGCAAAGGGATTTAGTGCCAGATCCAGTGTCATGTTAATGTGGCTCATGATGTCAGGCCGAACTTGCCTGTTGCAACTCCACTTGGTGACATTGTCTGTTTGAGCCCTGGGAAGGTTGGGTATTTCTCAGTCAGAAATGTATCTTTTGAAGTGGCACAAGGGTGAAGCACAAGTGTTGGTAACATATAAGTAATCAAAATAAATTATAAAATTATTTCCTATGGCCTGGATATCCCTGGAGGCACAAGAATTACTGACAGTATTTGTATACCCATTCCAAAAACATTCATATAGAATTATGTGATAATAAATTGGTAAATAAAACATTCTGGTCTCTGGTTGGGTTTTTTTTTTTTTTTGCTTAACTCCATGTTCTGACTTTTCATCACTCTCCACAGAGTTTCCTTTTGTAACAAAGTGTTAAAAACTTAATTCTGATATATATTTTAAATGTATTTTAATATTTATGTCGTCACATACCCTTGTGAGTGTTCATAACACGTAATGACACATTTCCACAGTTCAGCATCATACTGAAGAATGTGTTGAATTTGAAACACCTCAAGTGTCCCAAAACAGATGAGAATGAACTTGAAATTCATGTAGAATCAGGATCATAATCATGTTTACATTAAATGAAGTTATGCTTTTCCCTCTTCTGCCACGTAGGCATTAATCATCCATGAAATCTTTCTGTTTCCCTCAGAATATGATTTTGCGTAAGTGCCTTGCATCAATTCATGCTCTTGCTGCTTCCTCATAAATTCAGGGTAATATCTTTGATCAGTAATAGCTTCTTCACACAGCTCCTGCCTTCTGTTTAACCAAGATCCATTACATTTGCAAAGGGGCTGCTTGGCTGACCAATTTATTTCCATACCATTTACAGCCTTTTCGTGTTTTTAAACTTGAGTCTGTCCTTATCACTCATCTACATTTAAAAAGTTTCACCTGATGTGTGCTAGGTCATTTCTGGCTGGAAAATGTTGCAGCAGATGCAGCTTGTATGTATAAAACATAGATATTTGTGAATATTTTAAATTTTGTCACATATTTGATAACTGAAGGATTGTAACTTGTTTTGTAAAGAAATTTCTCGAGTGTAAAATGTCATTTTTTGGTGGTTCCCATGAGTAGCAATTTGTTTTGATTGCTTTACTTTACAGAGTATTTAAGAAATCTGAATTAAAATTTGAGAATGACTAGCTGATGTCACCAGAGCAACCAGCTGCAATGTGGAAATGCTTTTGATGGCACTGCACATGTGAACATGACCTTTGATATTTGCTGTAATATACAGATATATATTTGAAAGCAGCAAGAATTAGAACTATGGTCCCATTTGGGAAAGCAGTTGAACAGTCCTTCTCTGGACATCTGTATCTCAAGTATTAATTCCTACACATCATCAAGAGAAGCCATTTAGACAAATGGGTAAATTGGATGGAATATTCCTTTTCCATAAGTGCCATAACTCCAAGTGCCTCCTTGATGGAGTTATTTATAGAGAGCTCCCCACCACTTCTTCTTTTGCGTGAACAGAAGAAAAAATAGAAATTAGTAATCACCCTCTTCAGGATGGGGTTAAGAGTTTGCCCAGAAAAAAAATGGTTTCTAACAAAATCTATTTGACTGCAAGGCAGAAAGAATAGAATTTGATGTTACTGCAAAAAAATTACTACAAGCCTTGCTGCTTTCTTTTGCTCTTAAAAGATGTCCTCATTAGCACCGCTGTCACAAAGATGCATAGCATACAAATCATAGCTTTATATCTATATGAAATATTTATATGCAGCATGTGTTCCTCCCATTTTAATTAGAGGTACTTAGCTAATCATCAATATATCTACGCCTGTGTGTAGCACAGTGCCCTCCCAGCCCCTGGGTGGTGGAGGTTTGATTTTGAAAGGTTGTCTCCACTGCTGTTCCAGTAGTTGGGACCAGCCAAAGCACCAGTGTGATTGTGCAGCCCTCAGAACATCTTTCCTACTGCCTGAGAATTCCCTTCTTTGTCTCCCATTTCCCTCCTGAGGCAGCTCTCAGGAAGGTCATTGTAAAATATTCAGTCTCAGCAACACAAGATTTATTCTGGCCACAAAGCAAAGGTACAGAAATCACTCAGCCAGCCTCAGACCAATTAATTTGATCTGTTTTTCCTCTTTTTGCATAACTAAGATTAAAAAATAATAATATACAGGAATGTTAAAGTTAGGTACTGATTACGTGGTAAGTGAAAATACTCAGAACTGTGAAAATGAAAACTAGCCATCTTCATGATAAATTAAAAGAGAAAAAAATTATTGCGTAAGGTTTTATCCAAGAAAGAGGAAAAGATGAGAATAGTGATGAGGAACCAACCAAACAAACAAAAAAGAATGGCCAAAAAATGGCAGTCAGATATATAATGAGAAAAATTCACCAGATAAAACCAGTAAGAACCACAGAGCATTCTGGGGAAAATGTCTCTATCTGGAGGGACACCATATACACATCTGCAATATGACAGCGTGTTTAATATCAAGTTTATTGTAACTATTAATATCTTCTTCTCTGGTGTCTGTTTTATAAACAATTAACTATGTGTGCATTTTTAATGGTCTAACCACACTCCCTCCTATAATTAGTGTGTTGAATCCACTCCACATATTGAGTGTAGTTTTTATTTGCATTTCATCTTTCAGTTGCAAAGAGAATTTGGGTGACATTAATTGATGTTTTCAGAGACTCATCTATTCTTTTTCTTTTGAAAAACTTAGCCTATAGAGAGACACTTTCAGAGAGATACTTTTGAGTTGAAACAATGACAACCCCAAAAAAGAGTGGAAGGTGGAATTTAAGCTGTTAAGACGAGTGAATTTTTGCTAGAAATCAAATTCTTTATTTTGCTAGAAATAAAATTATTTTTATTATATATTTACTTGGTTCAAGTAAAGGTGCAGTAGCACTTACTTCAGCTCATGCATTTCATACAGATTCCTGCAATCTCCCTGGCAAATTTAACTACTCCGGGCCTCAATTTTCCTCTAGAGAATGTTTATTAGTTACACTCTTCATGCATGCATGTAATATTTACAAATGTAGATAGAGTAGATGCATTTGTATGCAAACACATACGTGCAAATCATGGATTTCAGCACAACTGATGGAATTCAGTGACTGAGTGAATGTTGCTATGCATTTTAATGTGTTTCATGTTGTGTTGCAAAGCATGTTGGAACAAGGGAAGTTTCTGTTTGATGGGGAGGCAAACTTCTTCACCACAAAGATTTAACACTGGAAAAGGGGCTCAAAACTTCACAGCTTATAGGATTTGAGCTCAGACATTTCTTGTGCAACTTTGGATAATCGGTTTCCCTTTGGTGTAGAAGTTGTGTTGTACCTGCATTTAAAATATTTTCATTCTAGTTCATGAAAATCCCATGCTTCACTATCGTACAGTGAGCCAGTTCTCCCCTGGACACAGTATGGCAAAGAGGATAGGGGGAACCGCAAAATCAGGTTTACAGCCTCCTGCACCAAAATGTCCATGGACCAAAGACTAAACAGGGATGCACAAACTAAAGCAAACAAACTCTGTGGACAGTGCAAATGTGACATTTTTCTCAATTCCAGTTTCAAAAGATGGGCTACATTTTAACATGCACTTATATTTCAAAAGTCGAGGAAAACAAACTTTGTTTAGGAGTGTGGACGTGATGGAGGTTGCTAAAAAATCCCAATTTTTGACACCATATAAGAATTTTGGTTAGCCTAAGTTCCTAAATGATGTTTTAGTCCAAAAACTTTTAATTCAGCTAAATTTGATCAGCAGACTGAAAAATTATTCCCCATCCACACTCTCTAATCTGATGTCTTCACCATGCAAGGACTGACTGTAGAGCTCATCACTGAAATGCTTTGTCTCATCACCTGGTAGTGGCTGTTACAGGTTTGCACGTCACAGGCATTTAAACTCCTGGCTCACATTTGAGAACCTGAACAAGCAGCTTGTGCTAATCAATAGTGAAACATTTCAAATACTTGTTTCTGCTCACTGTAATAGCCATGGTAGTTGTAGGAAGAAAGTCAGTCCTGACCTTTTTAATGGATTATTCAGTGTAGCAGAAGGAATAGGACAGCCTCGAAATGGGCGACCATAGATTTCACATTTGCACAATTTCACTAAAATGTATGTATTCATTAACTGAAGGGGAAAATGTGGGGATTTAATAGCAATAACATATATTTAAAGAACTTTTCAATGTCATCTAAATCCTGGCTAAATTACTCTGAAAGTCTGGAGTTTAATAGTAAAAATTTTATATGCTGCTACCCAAATTCAAAATACAACAGTAAGATAAAAATTAAGTGAACTCATAAAAAGGCTGTAATACTAATTAATTTGCACTCTAGTATTTAAATCTGCAAGTCTCCATGACTTCATACTATTTGTGCTGGGGATGGTTTGATACTCTCATGGTAGGAATAAAATAGTGTAAAATATCAGCATTTTTAATATGATTGCTAACAAGGCAATAGCAAAACTTCAGGTGAAATATAACATCTGGGAAAATACATAGAAGGATTTAGATATAAATGCATGTTTCAATATAATATTCCTCCTTATCTTGGAGAAAATCATGCTGATAAAACTGGAGATAGTGGATGATGTGGGAGAATTACTCCAGGATGAGACACTAAACAAATTGGAACAACGTATTTATGCAGAAATATTCTAATTGCTTATTGCAGTTTTATGTTATTGGAAAGTGTCTGGTCATTTCAGCACCAGACTTAGCACATAAAATTTTATTGGAGGTTTTTATACAGCTGATGTTAAAAAGGAAGAGAATTTATTGAAACCAATGAACTATACTCCTCTGGATGGCTTTTTTCCTCCTCATATACACCAGTTTTACATCATTGTAATTCCTCAGGTGTCAGCAGGGTTACCCTTGATTTCCACTGGGATAAAAGAAGGAAGACTCATGACCCTCCCTTCCTGTGTTTTTATGTAGCTGCAGAATTCTTGCTATTTAAAAGCCATGATGGAAAAGAGCAGTGAAAGGCTTTTGGTTTATTACTTTATTCTCATATTAAAACAATTTCACATTTTATGGACTTCGCTGGGTTTTTTGTTAGGAGAGTTGAGTATCTAAACCAGCTGATTTCATTCTTTGACTTTGAACAGAGTCCCTCCTAGAGTAAGAAAAATTTTAATGTGCATGTTTTAGCACCATGCTGAAAATGCAGAATAGGCCTTTCAAGCTGTGGATGGCTTAGTTGCTTGGAAAAAATTGTTATATATTTAACTGAATTAATTTGTTTGTGCCGTAGTATCAAGCTGTGATACGAATGTAATATTTAACAACAAACATTCAGAATCCTTGTTGGATGCTGTCATGGATGGAGTGACGCACTTCACTCCCAAGAGAGAAGCAGCAACATGTTTATTGATGTAAAACAGTGATTTAACAAAATTTGCTAATAAATGAGACAGTGTTTTAGCAAAGTGTAATGGCAAGGTACTCTGGATTATTCACTGCACAGACAATGCGGTCAGGGAGGCCCTGCCATTGAGTCATGAGGTTCAGAAAGGATGTTCTTGCTTTCTAAACACCTTCTTAGGGAGGAGTTTAGGTTTAGCTGGATCCAGACTTAGTCCCAGACTTGTCCAGTTCTTTATGTCTAAAGAACTGTATGTCCACAATCAATCCTATATATTACTGAGCTAAGATTTCAAAGTTAACCATGAACAAGCATCTATTACAAGCAAGGAATCTCTGAGCCTCAAGGAGTAACCTTGAGAGGTGTCTTCACTCAAAAACTGATCCTGGTGTGCATCCCACTGCTGTGCAGGAGAGATCCATGAGCCCTGGGCTGCCCATGGTTTATGGAGTGAGATTCCCTTGCTATCATATTTCCATACCAGCTGTGTTTCACTCACTGCAAACCCAACCAGCCCTCAGCTTTTCAGCAACATTTAAGGTCCTTAGCTACAGAGTCTTCCCAGAGTGCAGCTTAAGCCTGTTGCAGCCACCACCACTGCTGGCTGTTGCTTAGGAAAAGAATAGGGGGAAAGCATCTCAAAAAGCATCAAAGGACAGGGATTCCACACCCTTTTAACTCTGTCAGACCAGTGGATTTAAAGTAAACAAGTATGATATCTCGCTTTATCTGCAAGACTAATGTTGTTCCTTTTATCTTTTCAGTTCTCTGAATGTTTCTTGTATTTGAAAATCGGTATTATGTGTCCTGAAAGTCTTTTCTTCAGGGGCTTCAGGAAGTAAAAACTTCCCTAAGTCATGCTTCTTCTAGTTCTTCCGTTACTCTTGTTGAGGTCCTCTGAATTCTCCATCATTCTGGAAGTACAGTCAGCAGAACTGAGTGTCTTAATTCTTGAAAGCCAGAAGAGATATCCACTTTTCATGCAAATACTCATGATCATAAAACATAAGACCATCCCCAAGAACCACAAGAGGCACTTTGCCTTGTTGCACTTCAGTGGCTGGTGACTGCCCAGCCTTCTCCTTTGCTGAGGCCTCTCTGCAGGGCATCCCTGCCTTCGAGGGAGTCAGCAGCTCCTCCCAGTCCTGTACCATCTGTGAACTTGCTCAGTGTCCGTTCCAGTCCTGCAGCCAGGTCATTTATGAAGATGTTGAAGAGCACAGGGCCAAGGATGGAGTCCTGCAGACCCCCAGTAGTGACAGGTGGCCAGTCTCATGTCACTCCACTCACTATAATTATCCTTTTGTGCCCAGCCCATGAACCAGTTGCTCACCCATCCCATGGTGTGTTTATTCAGCAGAATTTTGGATATTCTGTCCAGAACAATCTTGTGAGGGACAGAATTCAAATGCTGGATTCTCAATACCCAGGAAAAGACAAGACATTTCATTTTCCCACTCTCTGCTTACACAATGTTATGAAAAAGAATAGTGGTATCATTTTACATTCATGCACACTCCCACAATTTCAGATTATCATACTCATCAGATTAATATTCTTACTTTATAGATCTATCAAGGAAACAATCAGCAGTGGGGAAGCCCAAACCTCACCATACTGAGGGTTCCATTAGCAGTTTTCCAGGAGCCCAAGCCTGCACAGAATTTGTGTATTATATGTACACTATATGTTTAATCAAACAAACATCCGTAACTATATTTTATTCTACTGCTGCTTTCCTGACAGCTGACTGTTAACTATTAGGGTTTCCCTTCCCTTCCCTTCCCTTCCCTTCCCTTCCCTTCCCTTCCCTTCCCTTCCCTTCCCTTCCCTTCCCTTCCCTTCCCTTCCCTTCCCTTCCCTTCCCTTCCCTTCTTTGCATGTACAAGCTTTCAAAACCAAAGGTACAGTTTGGAGGATGGAAGGAGGCAAATTCTGATGTCAGATTCATTTCTGCCTTTGATTCTCCTGCTATCCTCAATTAATTTGCTGCCCTTTAAGATGCAATGTGACACTAAAATGCAGCCTTAAGTAACAGAACATTTGAAAAGAGGAAAAGTGGAATCCAAGAGCAATTCCTCTGATCAGCCCTGGACACATACACTCAGTGCATAAATCATTCTGGGGGCATGTCTGGCTTTCTCTACCATAGTTACAAGTGTGGGTTACAATACTAGATTAGACATGTGGATTAGATGTGTAGAAACCAATTCTGGCTTGGAAAGTCTCTGGGCTGTAAGCAGTTGGCACCTGACAACACACTGATGTATTTCCTTGCAGTGATTCCTATTAGGAATTCATTTTTGGCCATTGAGAAGAGACAAGTTGCTGCAATAGGCAGAATATCTTTAGTCCTTATTAACTTTTAGATGGCAGAAATTTGCAGAAACAATCTGGACATTTAGCTGTGAATACCAAAGAAGAGAACTGAAGTTTCAGCCAAATGAGCTCTACCAGGAACCAATCCTTTTTCTTGACTAAAGTTTCAGTGGAATGCCTTGGATGAGAAGAGAAAAATATTATTTAAGACTTATGTGCCAAAAGGCTTGTACTTGCTAAGTTCAAATCTACTTGGAAATTACTTGCATCTCATAAAATTCTTCTGCACTGCATGAAGAAAATGTACTAAGTGTGCTATGTGTAACAGCTCTCGTGTGATTTTGTATGTACTGCACATTCAAACAGCAATCCCTGACTACTATTCCACAGAATTTCCATCTTTCCCAGGGAAAATGCCATCTTCAACCAGTCTTTTTCCTCAAGTTTCCTCACATTTAAATAACCAGAAACTAAGTATGTGCAAGCATTGGCCATCTACAATGACGCAATTCACAAATCAGCATCACTGCACAGCGTTGCGGTGCTGCTCATTTTGATGTTGCAGTGCACTCTGAAAACCTGTCCACACATCTGACTGTCCTCTCTGAAGAGAAAAATATTTCATGAGCTGTGCTCCTGAGCATGTTGCCTGATCAAATTTAATCACAGCCATGACCCTGTGCTCCTGCTCCTGTCTCCCATTAGCGTTTCCCTCATTTCAGACTGCCAGGACATATTCTTAGTAATGATCTTCCTTGAAAGGTGTATGGTATGCAGCATCATTGCTTCCCTAATAATATCATGTTTTTCTGTAATGTGTCTGTCTGCATGCAAGTCTTTGCCCATTCATTTCTCTTCATCACTGCATTTGCTGTCAGGAGCAACCTTCCTTCTTCCATGGAGCAAGTTCTTCCCTCTGTCCTCCGTTGCAGGGCATTAATCCCTCATGGTCTGGTAATGAATGCTTAAAATTTAACTTCTGAATGCTGTATGTGTAAATGTATTCAGACCCCCTATTGCTCTGCCTACAAGACATCAGCTTCACCTCCTTCCTCCCAGTGTCCTGCAGTCAAGAGCATCAAACAGAACAAAAATGCAAATGTGGCTTCTGCAGTGCATTTGCATTGCACTCTGCTCTGGTCAGCAGAGCTGGGGACAGGCAGAGAAATCTGGCTGGGTCTGAACAGAACTCTCAGCTGTCATCAATACCCGTGGATATTGATGAACAAGTTACTTGTGCTGCACAAGGGCATTTTGGAGGAGTTTGCAGTGGAAAAAGAAGAGCTTAGCACAATGGCTAAGATCAGAAGTGCAGTACTTAGTCACCATTAAATGTACTGAGGCCTGAGGAGCTCAGCAATAATAGCAGGAAGGAGTCTATAGAACAATCCTTTTTTTCACCCCTGACATGCAAATTGGCTTAAATGAGATAGGTCTGGGACAATCCATCTACTCAAATAGTGTCATCTGTGCCAGGCACTGCACTAGCAGGGCTGTGAGAGAGAGCAGGTGAGGAGTGACCACAGCCCAGCCAAGGCCTTCCCCAGCCCAGGTGCACTGGAGCAGCAGGGCAGGGTTCTGATAAGGTCTCCTGGAAGTCTCAGAAAGGCAGGAGAGTCCCAGTTGCAGGTCCATTCAGGAGCTCCCCCACTCAGGAGCAGCAGGAGATGGGCCAAAGGCAGAACTGGAGAAAGGGGCTGCAACTTTGGTGTGACTTTGGCTCATCCAGGAGGCAGTGCCAGAGATATGACTGGAGCTGGGTGTGCTTCAGATACAGCCAGGGTCCATCCAGGAGCCAGAAACAGGACTGCTTAAACCTACAGTGCAGACCAGACAAGGCCCAGAGTGCAGATTAAACATATCTCCAGAGCCCATGGGCAAAGGGAAGGGAGGGCTCCCAGGTCAGGCTGGTCAGGAAAATAAAGATCTGTAGCCACATTTATGGTACTGACACTGTTACTGCAAACTCCCTGGAACAAAGAAATGCAGCAAACAGACCTCAACCAATTTGCTTTTCATCATCTTTGCTTGTTTCTGGCCTTAGGACATCTCACTCAGCTCTTTAGTTTTCTGTACTCTGCATGATGTAGCTAATCTGGACACTTAGATTGCTCCCACCACAGTAACACTCCATTAACATAATCCTGTTGTCTTCAGGTTTATGATTCTTCAGAAGATCATGATAAGGATCCCAGTGCATGTGACACTGTTCCCTTGTTCACTTCAATGTGTGTTATATAAGCAGATTGCTTTTGGCAGCAGGTTAGCCTGCTTTCTAGTGCAAAACAAAAACCAGCTTTTTACATAAATCTGGGGAAACTTTTCCTTTCACTGAGCCTTATTTAGGATTTTGTGTCATTCTCCGTTCTAAAAAATTGGTGATGCATGTAGTTATTAAATGGTTTTCTTTTTTTTGCCTCTTGCCTTAAACTGTCAATGTGCAGGAGATGAGAATAATCCCTTTACTTCAACCATTGGTATATTTGTTTTAGAGCAAGGCATTTGTGTAGACAAGGAAAACCACATTCTGTCTCAATGGAAATTGTTCTTGCTTAGAACTAAGGTTAGGTCTATCAGCCTGAATCATCTCAAAGGCTTACTGAGCTACAACAACACTGAAATGCAGATGAGCTCAAAGCACACCCTGGCCTGAGAACTGTGTCCATTATCAGTTGCCATTTTGTCATCTTAATGTTAGTGAGCTGTATTGAATAATTTATCTTGCCACTTTCTTTATTCACCAGTAGATACCAGTGCATTGCATCCTTCCCTCGTGGCCCCTGAGGATGTGCTCTGTCTGTTCTGATAGTGATTCTGATAATGTGAAACCACATTATCCACCACTCTGCCAGGCAGCCTAATTTATTGTGGAAGGAATGCAGTTATACAGTCAAGAAATGAATTTCCATGTTGCTCCTGTGTGGACTGTCAGGGCACTAGAACTTGTAATTCCCCCAAAAAATCAACACCAAAATATAGACTTCATCTTTTCCTTCTCAAAGTGAGGGGAAGAATTCTATTGCAGTTTGTTTGGTGTATTTTTTCTAATTTTATATCTATGAGGCTTTATTTGTTCAAAGGTACAGAGAAGCCTGTTCTGCATAAGATTTGGGGAAAAAGTAAAATGTCATGCAGGGAAATGTAGAAGCTATAACTATTTATTTAAAAAGCCAAATATATGTTTGCAAAACTGCTTTTTCAGAAAACAAGCATAATTTCCATGAAGAACAACTCCTTGTGGCTGAGGTCAGGAGTTCCTGACCATTGTCTTTTGGCACCAGATGAAGTTTAATTTTCTTCTGAGTTTTTCCAGAGTTCTCACTAAAGAACATCTCCTGCAAAGTTCCTTGCAACACTAAGTGTAATTATTTACATAATTATTATGTTTTATTTCCTTACTTCTAAAGGAAACCTAGCTGTTAAAAGGACCATAAACCAATTACCAATGCATTTTATTCATTGTTGAATCATTATTCATAGATTATTTTACAGTAACTGAGGATCAAGTTTTTGTGAATTCGCCTCCTGTCTCTCTATCAACAGTCAACAATTCCACAAGTAAATTTTTATAGCCTGAGGGGGAAATATTCCAAGACAAATACTCATATTTTATTCACCCTTTAGAATAATGTGTAACAGTGAAGCTGAAATGTCAGTGACTTGTTTGTGGACAAAAATAAAAGATACTTTGTGTTTAAAGGGGGATCAATTTGCTATTCAAAAGGCAGCTGCAATCAGTATATCTCCCTGAATATCAACCTGGCACATCAGCCTAATCTGAATTTTATGTCTAACTCAGTATTAGAAACTGAGCAACTTAGTTTGTGAAAAATTGTAAAGTTGGGGAGACAAAAGATATTCTTCTGTGTTGTTTATAAAAAGTCAGATTTGTCAAGCTTTGTGTCTTTGGCAGTGTTTTTCACATACGAAAACAAATTAGGCAGCAGTAGTTTGTAGTACGTGTAAGAATAGCAAAAAGGTGCAACACAATAGACAGTCAAATTACAAATGCATATTGAAGAAACCTAGTGATATATCTCTGTCATCCTTTAGGAATCTTAGATGTTAGGAGGTTTATTGCTTGAAATAGTCATTATTTCTGTCATTAGCCCCCCTGGATTTTTATTTTGCTCCCTTTTCTAAGCTGTCTCCCCATCACTCTCACCTGTCTGACCCAGCACACACAGAACTCCTGTAAGGCCTTTTAGCCTTGCCCATGCCTGGCCCTGGAGCTCTGTTGGAGCCAGGTCATGTTTATACCAGTTGGGAATTTGTCCTAATGGCCCTTATGGTCACTTTTGGGACCATTCAATTTCAGCCAATTTGACTGGGAGACAACTGCTTCACCCTGAGTGTTGGGTATTTTCTCCCCTTCAAATGCCCAGACCTCCCAGCATTCCCTGATGGTGCCAGGGAACAATGGATTGTATCCAGAGAGGAGGTCAAGCCAACAGTACTAAAATTCTGTAACCAGATGCAGAGCCATAATTCCAGCAGATTAAATGCAAAATGGGCAATGTACTCTTTTCCTCAGGGCACAATCCAAGGATATCTGTGCTGCTGGAAGATGGAGTCTCAGTAAATAGCAAACACATTGTTCTGCTCCTACCTCTAGCAGAGCACAGTAAATTCACTTACCCAGTACTAGGCAGGAGTCAGTGAAAATCCAAAGACTCCACAAGATAAAATCTCAGGGGACAGGAATTTTAAAGGAATCCAAGACAAAACAACAAAAACTTTTGTGAAGTTCTAAATATCAATGGTTCTTATGATAGATACTTGAAGTGCACTCAATTATAACACATCTGTGAATTGGCAGTGGAAAAATCCAACTCCAGAGCAGAGATGAGTTGCAGCTGCAGCTGATAGTGAGGGATTCGAACACAGAGAACACTTAAGTGATGAAGGAAGGACCAACAATCAGTTGTCTGCTTCAAAGCAAGAAAGCACAATCAGTGTGACAACAGGGCCCCATTGTTGGCTCTGGCTTTCTGCTGAAAGGAATTGCTCAGGGGAAGGGCCCTGTAGCAGAGCAGCCTTGCCCCCCAAGCCAATAATTTCTTCTGTGTTCTTCTCTTTCTTTCTTTCTTTCTTTCTTTCTTTCTTTCTTTCTTTCTTTCTTTCTTTCTTTCTTTCTTTCTTTCTTTCTTTCTTTCTTTCTTTCTTTCTTTCTTTCTTTCTTTCTTTCTTTCTTTCTTTCTCTCTTTCTTTCTCTCTTTCTTTCTCTCTTTCTTTCTTTCTTTCTTTCTTTCTTTCTTTCTTTCTTTTCTTTCTTTTCTTTCTTTCTTTTCTTTCTTTTCTTTCTTTTCTTTTCTTTCTTTTCTTTCTTTTCTTTCTCTCTCTCTCTCTACCCCTCTCTCTCTCTTTCTCTCTTTCTCTCTTTCTCTCTTTCTCCCTGCCTCACCTCGCCTCACCTCCCATCCCAAGCAACCACCACCAACTGACTGGAACCAACCTTAAACCTTTGACAGGTTTACATTATTCCTGATTTGATTTTTGCAGCGCATAGAGGCATCCCAAACATTTACAGAAAAACAATTCTTTGCTAGCTCCTAAACTGAGCATCTCACTGAACAATTTAAACATGGTAGCAATACAAATAAAGACTTGACAGGGAAAGGACAACTTAACAACCAGGCAAATGGCTGCAAGAAACTGAAATCATGAAAAGGAAAGCATGGCCCTTAATATATGGCCTGTGCAGTAACCTAAATTGTGGTTCTGCTGTCACTGAAATCAATGGCAAAACTCCATAGTCTTTAATTACAGCAGGGTGCAATGTAGGAAAAAAAAAAAAAAAAAAAAAAAAAAAAAAAAAAAAAAAAAGATAGATGAAAAAGACAGGCATTACTCATAGAATTATAGAATACCTGAGTGGGAAGGCACCCACAAGGACCTTTGAGTCCAACTCCTGCCCTGTGCAGCACCATCCCCCAGATGTGCCCAAGAGCATTGTCCAAACACTCCTTGAGCTCTGCCAGGCTGATGCTGTGACCACTGCCCTGGGGAGCCTGTTCAGTGGTTAGACATACACCCAACTACCTGATATTTTCCTAAGTGGATATTGTCCTAAGTGGATATTGTCCTAAGTGGATATTGCCCTAATGCCCAACCAACACCTCCCCTGACAGTTCCAGCTATTTCCTCTAGTTGTGTCACTGTCACAGAGAGCAGAGATTGGAGCTGCCCCTGTGCTGCCCCTTGGGAGGAGGAGGGTGAATACCACAACAAGGTCTGGACTCAGCTTCCTCCAGGCTTGGCCACTCCTCACACAGACCTGCAGACCCTTCACCATCTGCTGTTCCAATCTGATGAACTTTCTCATCTGATTTAGATTCAGTGCTCTGGCAGTGGCACTGGTACTACCCTGAATGCAAAGTAAGTGAGAATTAGCTATTACTGTTACAGCAGGATCCTGACAATGTTTGCCTGCACTGTCTGGACATGAGAAAGAAGGATTCAGTTCCATTTTGCATTTCAGAGAGCCCAAAGGATTCTAAATGCCTTAATGCATTTGCCATGAAAAAAATGTCCTTTAATAAGCAAGCAAGTAAAGAAAAGTGAGGTACAGCTAGCTGCAGAGGTATCACCTCTGTTGTCAAGTGCCCCACAAGCTCTGAAGGAGGAAGCTGAAGCAGTTTGCTCAGTTTGCTCTGCTTGATGCATTGTGGTAATCAGGCAGCTTATTTTCTGACCTTCAGGGATCTGGGTTTATAAGAAATGGAAAGTTAAAGCAATATAAATCCATGTGAGGAGATAGTTTCACTGAAACATGTATGTCATGGTTCAGAAATAATAGAAGTCATGCATGCCCAGAGGGAAGGATGGATCAAAAATGGCAATATCCATATATATAGATCTATAATGTCCATACCCATATATATAGATTTATCTGGGTATTCCCAAACTCATCCAACTGCCCACAAAGATCTGCCCCACATAAAAGCAATAGATGAATGACAGTCTCTCCTTAAAATGGTAATCAAATTGTACAAAATGCAAAGAAAAGTCATATCTCATTATTAAATCCTTTGATTAACAGCAGCATCTGGAAGAATACTCAAGGAGATCTCTGTGTTTGTGTCCTGTGTTGTACCCTGGTCTCTGGACATCTGCTGTTTGTCACTGCTTAGGTAGCATTTGTTTTGACCTGCTACACCCATCCTCAGTTTCTCCTTTGCATTTGTATCATATCTGTTTAATCATGACTAGAAATTAGTAATTTCAGATACAATTATTTGAATCATCCTGCTCTGTGTGCCATTACAAAGGCCAGACTTCATAAATTCTTATTTATCAGCTGAAAATACAAGGATTTTGTTGCATTCATGTTGAACAAAAGCATTGCTTGGAGCATAAAAAAAAAAAAGGAGGGGGGAAGTATTTTCACACAGAAAATTGTTTTAACTTTAATCCATATATTAATATTTTCTCCATTTTTGTCTTGCAAACTGTATCTAATTAATTTTTTCCCTTGAAATTATTTTTTTAGACTGTCAGGGAAAACTTGAATTCCCTTTGTTCAGCTATGTTGGATAATGCTAAGCAAAATCATTAAATCCTCAAAGTGAATTACATATGCCAGTGGCATCTTGCATACATTATTTGCACAACTGGGCAGTTTGCATCAGTCTCCTTCCAATGTGCACCTGAGTCTGCTTTGGAGGGGTTGAAGAAAAATTGAAATTCCTCGGGAATGTTTGGTGTGCCATAGATCAGTTAGAGGTCATCATGTTATTTAGTGTTTTATGGTGAATAAATCAGATGCTCACTTCAAAATCCCTCTTTATATGAGCTATAATACACCGAGTTCTTTATGGAAAGGGAATTTTTATGAACTGCAACTGAACCACATTATCCTGTAAAGTAATGGGGCAGCGACACATATAATGAATAGGACATCACTCACTTTTTTGTATTCTGTGCATCACAATGAGAGCACAAAAAACCTGAATCAAGTAGATGCTTCTCCCTGTGTACAAACACAAGACTTGAGGCAGTGAGGTGGGAGTTTTCACACCTTGTTTAAACCTCTACATTAAGATGATTGTTCACATTCTCCATAAAAGGGGAGTCTCCACAGCCTTCTAAATAAAGCCCAGTCCAGCAATAAAACAAAATAGCACCAAAAACTGTACACTGGACTAAGAGAGGCAGGTAAAACAGCTATTTATTGGCCTTCAGAGGAGTTTCCTATGGTTGAGTATTCAGATGGTGAGGTCAGTCTTCAGAGCCCATGGACAAGATCCTTTGATTTAAAACTGAAGCTTTTCTGTTACATCATGAACATAACACTGCTTTTGATTAGTACAACTGTAAAAACCTGAGATTCAGAACACCAGGACAGCCTGTTTGCACTGGATTCCCAGAAGAAGACCAGACCCATCTCACCACCACTGGACCCTTCTACAAGATCATCTCTGCTCCAACAGAACCACATCTGTCACTCCAGAAGGATGACACGAAAAAAATTCCACTACTCTTCCTTCTCTTCACTCTCACATTTAGTTTTAAAGGTGCAGAACTTATTTCTGGGCTGAACAGCCCAATGTGGATACAATTCAGCATCATAAAGTCACCCAAGGACACGTATCTCAGGTAAAGTGACAGTCTGGATATCCTGTCAAGTGACTGGAAAAGATAAACAACTGCAGGAGGCAAAGCATCCTGCCAGGGCTGGAGATCATCCCAGGCTGCGCCCATTGCTCACTCCACTCACCCAGGATGACAAGGCACCTGTGGGCATTCCAGGAACAGAAAATTCTCAAAATCTTGTGCATGCAGGTGCAAAGAAAAAAAAGAATACAGGATTTAACCTGAGACCTTGGAAAAGGTTTCCAAATTTAGAGATCATAAGCAAAAATGTGGATTTGTAGTTTAGATAGAAACATATTAAGCTAGGAAGTAGAAAGTTTTAAAGTGTGGATATAGAAGTAGTTACAGAAATAATAATAAAAATTATTTATGTGAAAATAAAAATAATATGTGTGGCAGTACATTATTGGCTAATAAACTTTTAAAAACCCCTGTAAGCTGTGGTCTTGTGATCACTGACCACAGACAATTGACTTCTAACTTAGGCAGTGAAGATCTTTTCACCTTTCATGAGACTGAAGCAAGAAATCATGATTTAAACATCTCTCAATGGTCTCATCTCTTTTACATAAACATGACAGGTACCCACTTATACCTTGCATTTAACTGGGCTTAAGAGAAACTTACATGATATAAGAAAACTGTAAATCTTTTGCTTTCAAGCATTTAGCAGGTAATACTGAAGGAAGCACATTTGGGAAAAAAATGTGGCTGCAGTAAGATTTATCACTTAGTTTTTCAGCTTTACTGCTGTGTCAATGCTGGGGGTTAAAGCAAACAAGAAAAAGATGTTTTATAGATCAAATATTACCTTCACTAGAGGTGCTGTGAAAAACAGATTAGAAGTAAATGGTCTGTTTTGGTCTTCTTTTATTGCCCAAAATTAAAAGAAAATAATAATGTTATTTTTGCTTCAGATAGGTTTAAATATCATTGGTGGAAAGAAAGTCTTGAACAAGACCTTTAAATAGAAGGGTTTAGATTTGAAGAGTCTTGTTTTTCCTTTTTTCCCCCCTGCTTTTAGAAATATATTTCTTAATAATTTCTGTTCTTCCTTCCCATCCTGTGGAAGATAGCAGAAAATAATCACATTTGGTCAGACTGTTAGAGAAAGTAGAAGCATGAAAGGGTTAAAAAATTATTTCAGAGAAACAGTGAACACAATAGAAATTCATTGCTATGTTTCCTTAAAAAATGTTTTAGTGATTTGTGTTATTATTAGTGCTGCACCTGTTTTGCTGGTAGCAGTTTCTGAGCTGATATTTTTGAAGTAATTTCTGCTTGTTCCCAAATCAATCCAAAACATGAGCATAAAGAACCTCAATCAATGAATATAAATATTATAAAATCAAATTAATCAAAAAATAAAACTGTAATAAATTCAAAATCATAGCAAGTATTTTTTTTTCTGAACTGCTTACTAGTATGTCTCATTAGTGGATTTTCTTCGGGTTTTTATTTGATATCATTGGTGCTGTGGCTCAGCAACAGAGGCTTTATTTACAGGTCTTGGTGTCTTTTAATCCCTTCAGTCTAGTTGTAATTAAAAGACTCCAGGATATAAGTATAGATAGAGCTCCCTGCATTAAAAACAGCTGCACAAAACTGGTGGGAAAAGAAAATTCAGAAAGAAGATTCAGAAAGTATTCATGGCTTCTCCAAGAAATTTGGTGAGATAAATTACAAGGAAGAAACTAAAGAGCAACTTGGCCTTCCAATAGGGAACGCTTGAACCTTATTTGCCAATAGCATAAGAGACTTCTAAAAAGTACAAATATTACTGCAGATATAAGATATCAGCTGTCTCTGGCAAATATGCGAAAGTCCTTGAAAAAGCCAAAAACAAATGGGGTTTTGCCTAAACAGAGGCTCAAAAACTCATGGGCTGAAGAGCAGGGGTAGAAATGACTGTGAAAGGTGTGGAACTAATTTGACATAACAAGTGATGCCCTAAGTTTTAGCTTTCATGTTTTTCAGATTCTGTGCTGCCCAGGGGTGCAGTTCTGAGCTCACATTCAGTGTCACTCAGCTCTTCACAGAGTAGGGAGACAAAACAAATCCTTTTCCTGATGAAGACCAAGGACAACTGTTACAAGTTTCAGGCCCAAAAGCATAAACAATGCTGGACTGAAGGGAGAAAACAAGAAGGATGGGATTTCACAATCTGAAGCTTTAATTGGACAATTAAAACCCACTATGCAAATGGACCAAAACTTATAAAAGTGTGAGACCTCGTGAACCAGTTGTCCATTTTGTGACCATTTTGGGCCCATCTTGGGTGTAGCCCTGGTCAGGCTGCTGTCCTACTCAAGGTGCACCCTAAAGGCCTTTTAATAAATATCTACTTTATTCTCTAACTCTATCCAGTCTGTTTCAGGTCAGCCTTCCTGAGGCATCACCTGCAGGCTTTGATAATGAAGCCACATCTTAGATGAGTACCTGTGACACTATTTGTGCTCTGGATCAGTGTGGGAATCTCCAGTAGTCACTGTACCCAAGATTCCCCTCCTCTAAGTACCAGGAGTTAAATGGACAAAATGGTTTCCTTCCATTAATTGAGCCCACCTTGTGAATGTCACTGGCCCTTAGCTGGCTGCAAAGTACACACCAATCCCCTCTGACAGTGATTTTTGGTTTATTTTCTTGGGCACCTCTAGCTGTGACATGAGAATTCAACTTTCAACAAGGTCAATTCTCCAGCAGCTTTAGTGCTTAACCCCCAAACTCCAGCTGCTTGAGCAGCCTGAATTTTGCTGTAGTTTAACTCTCCTGGAGTAGTAGATTTGCTAGAGGATTACATAGAGTTGACAGAAAGTATGGTAGACAAGAAAAGAGTGGTAACTTTCCCAGTAAAACAAAACAGAGAGCATTTTTAGGATCTGACTGTAATGGGGTTTGCAGTGTTGTGAGACTCTCTGCAAAAATCCTTCAGAGGCAAATCAGGTCTCCATCAAATTCCTTGATTTGAGCTGGTGATCATGAAAACCAGGAATCAGTTTTCAGGGAGGACCCTAAAAGTACCCAACTTATTTAGAAATTATTTTATGGATAGAATATCAGCTACTTGTGAAGAAAATGAACTTTATCTCAGCCCAAAATTAGCACATCCCATTTGACAAACTATTCCTCCTTAACCATGCATTAATATAGTAACCATGCAACCATAATCCAGCCCGTTGGATTAATATTCTGTTGGGTTTAAGATTTTCGTTGTGGTTTAGAGGATTGTCCTTCCTTAACAAACCTCATCTGTCTTTATGCAACCTCAAAACTTTCAGTCTTCCAGCCCATCTGAGAGGGAACAGAGCTGAAAACAGCACTGGCAGATTGATGGAGGCACATAGAGAGTATATCATGAGTAGCCTCAGGGAGCACAACTTGGTGTAACTTTTGTTTTATAGGGGCCTGGAAGAAGTGCAAATTGCAGCAACTTAGATTCCTCTGATGTTATCTGTGTCTAGATATAGTTCCAGCCTTTTAATAAAGTGCTGCCTGCTCCATGCAGAGCTGTGAGTGCCAGTTGTGTGACACAACATGCAAAGGCAGCACTGAGCACACATCTGTGTGGGAATGTATCTGACTCTGAGTGTCTGAAAGGGAGCTGCAGCAAATCTCAGGTCACTGTGTTTTATATAAATTAGAGTGCTGAGATACAATTTAATGGGTAGTTTTGTCTTTCTGGCAGTGCTTCCACCAGGAGAAGTCTCCCATTCCCTTGATCTTCCTTAGTTCTGATTTTTAGACCTGTGACTTGCTGCTGACGTCCCAACCCTATCTCCTGCCTTGCTCCATCTTCAGTGGCTGCCGGATCATTCCATGAAGTCACTACCATAAGAGAAAACAATCCATCTTTTTTGTTCCCGCTGGATTTAGTTTCTGCTAAATTAGTGACATAAAACAACTTGTGAAGGGTTCAATGTGTACCAATATCCACCAGAAGAGTGGGGAGAGGGATGGGTAAGAAGGAACTTCCAGCTGTAATTGGACCAGTAGATGGAGTTATTACAATGGCTCAGCATGTTTTATTGAATAGAATTCCTCATGCCATCCCCTTCTTGCAGTAGATGTTATTCAAATTACAAGTTGTAGGTTTTTGCATGCTTTTTTGGGGGGAAGGACAGACACTCTCCAGCTTCTGGCTGGGTAGGGCAGCAAGTGCTGATAACTGCAGGAAACAAAATGTGAGCAGGAGGCAAAACCCACAGAACTGATGGCCACAGAGGACTGAAATAACTCAGTGCTGACTGAGTAGGTTAAATTTATCAGTTTAGTTACAACAGCATGTTTTAGTTCAGTTCATAAAACATCTCTGAAGTCCAGGATGGTTTAGTAGAGGCTGATCACCAGGTAACACCCACACTCTTATTTGGGAGGGAACTACTTGTCAGAACCTGGGTTGGGCACCTCTGTTTCTCACTGCAGGCTTTCTCTGAACATATTAAAGACATTTCCTTGAAAATGTTAGGCCCAAATGCCAGAATTTGAATTTAAACTGTATTTCATCTTAGGTACCTTACTCAAGGTTCTCAGTTCTGCTTTTAAACCATTACTTAACTTTCAGACTCTTTACAACTCATAACCTTGCAAGGAATCTAGAGCTCATCTTTTGGGATAGATATTTGTCCTGCTGCTCTTAAAATATTGATGTATTTTTAAATTATTTTTAAAAGGTAAGATCAGCTGCAAAAACAATGCTTAAATTCAATAACTCAAGCTGGGAAGCATTTCATATTTTGTTTTTCAGACATCTACCAGCAGAGAATTTCTCTGCATTGTATATTATATTTTTAGCTGTCAATATCAGACTCAGTGTCAGTGCCAGGCAAACTGTGACACTAACTAGGCTTTTAAGTATGATCTGTAATACAACCTAAGAAATTCTAAGCTGAGACTTCACAGTGCATTGTAGCTGTATCCATACATTTATAATTTAGGAAAAAAAAAAAAAAAAAAAAAAAGCCTGTCATGTTTTATTTCAGCAAACTGAAGTGCTGGTTTTCAACAATTCTGGAAAAAATCCACTCAGTGAATAATTCCCAGTGAGACACAAAAAGTTTTCTTGAACATTTCCAAAGTTCTTGGTCCACCTCTTGTATTATTTAAGACATATATTTCCAGGCCTTGAGGGGTCTGGCAGCAGAACAACTAATAAACAAAGGGGGAATGCTTCATTAGGGAAATTAGGATGTGTCATCCACTCTTCTCTAAACATTTGGGGCTGCTTTTATCCCCATCTTAATTCACACAGGCAAAGTCAAGCCAGATAAAGCATTTAGGACAATCTTGGTTACTTTACTTTCTAAACTTCTAGATAACTATTTCAAAACAGGAAGATGAAATAAAATTCTGCTGGTTTTGAGCATTGAAAAAAAATGACACCTCTTCTGTTTTCTTAACACTGTTCTTGATGAGGGACCACATTTCATTGGCTTCTTTGACTGCTTGGTTTAAAAAAACCAGTTCAATGTTTGGCATCGTGTATAGATGGTTTATGTTGTTTTTCTATGGATGCATTATTCATAACTACATAAAGCACTTGGGCCAATTTTTTTCATTATTCTCTCAGTTTTATGAGGTCTTTTGTTGCTTCTAACCTTCATTGTGACTTTTGGTAACCAGAACAAGATTACAAGCATCTGGATGTAAATATTTATTTTTCTGTTCATTGTTTTTAAGTACAGTTTGTTTGGCTGAACAAAATCAGCTTCAGCACAGTTTCCTGGGGGACACTTTGTGTGCCTTTTGGCTTTTCCCTGTTTTTCATAGCTTAAATATTTTTCTATGACTTTCAGTGAGTACATTTGGATAGAAAAAATACAAGTATCTTTCCAATACAAGTCTTCAAATCCCAGAAATTTCCCCAGTTCATAGTAAACTTAAGTCTCCCTTCACTACACCACCATCTCATCACTGCTTTGAGACTCTGGATGTCTGTCTGTCTTTGGAGCTTTGTGTTTGACAGCATTCTGGAGAATAGGAGTGTGGAGGTTTTAACTTATCCTGAGGTCTGATTTCACCTTCCCCATCCAACACGAGGCAGTTTACTCTGCAGCCTCTCACATGCCACAAATAGAGGTGTCCTTGCACCTACAAAAAAATTTGAATCTTCCATCCTTACTGCCTGCTGCTCCCTATCCATGAAAGTCCAGAGGGTCCTCTGACACCAGCCTGTGTTTTCTCAGGTATTTCACCCCCACTTTCAGCTGAGTGCCCTCATTCCCTGAGCCTTCATGGGCTGAGTGTGTTCAGGTTTCACCTGAAAGGTCACACTGTAGGACAAATCCTACAACAGGAAACCTTTTCCTTCAGTTTTGCAGAGAATGTTTCAGGTATTTGTTGGCTGTGATGTGCTGCTAATACTGTATAAGGTATCTTAGAAGATCAGCTCATCTTTCTCTGGCAGAATGCGCAGATTCCAGACTTTTGTCTGTCTCTATTTTAGGAAGTGTACAGCTTGCTTTGGGAGCCACCCCAAAATAGTGTTTGCTCATATGCATATGTTTACCTGTCTGCCTAGTGCTTTCCATCCCCTTGCAGGCTGCGTTGTTCAATAGCTTTGCTACTTAAAATAATGCAGGTAAAGCTGATTTCTGGAGGATAAACTAATTCTTCACATAATTGCCTTCATAGATATAAGGTTGAAAAATTTCAGTGCTAAGCAACAGGAATTAGAATTAGCTCTGGCAGTCGAGGGTTTGTTGCATGAACTTCTCCAACATCAGTGTATTAGTAGTTTCTGTGTTATTTCCCTGACTAGTTCTAATTCTAATGAATGATAATATGGCCTTGCAGATTTAAGAACTGAGAAAATCAAACCTACATGAAGAAATAGACTTTCTTTTCAGCGAATCAACAGAAACTCTGTTGCTGATGCATAGGTTCAGTATGACCTGTGAGGTTGGCATGTGAGGTGCACAGAAGGTACAGAGATGATCATTTAGTGTGCAATTTGAATATGAAGTCCAGATTCTGATAGTCTGACCCAATGCCTCATTTGCATGATGTACTCTAAACTCCTTTTAGTGAGAAATAGGCTTGTGTAGGATGTAATTAACCTTCCTGTTCACATCCATGAGTTTGCTTTACATAAATAAAGCACAGATGGGCAGAACACCCTAAAATACCATCAAGATCAGCTGTTTCTTTGATTACACTGATTATATGTGGTATGTAGTTGATTCATGTTCATTAATGTACATTCATCTGTGTTTATGTCCATAAATTTAATTTGGATTCTTGGTTTTTATTGCAAATGGTACAGTGGAATCAAATTCACCACAGAATCTTGTCCTACAGTTGAAAATTGAAGCTCCTGGTCAGTGCTGTAACACACAATTTAGATGTCTTGTAATGTAAAAGAAAAGTAGTTTCCATAGTCAACAGTCTGGGGTGTGGGAGAATTTATGTTCCCCATCCAGAAATAGTTACAGGAAGAATAAATAACTCTGTTGTTCTAGCTCCTATTGCAGTCAAACAAAGTCAGCAGATCCTTTGAATCCCTTGATTCCATCTCCTTTAACTCCAGTGGCAGCATATATAAGTAATTCGCGTGTAGATATTTACATGAAAATCTCATTTGAGGTGGTTTAATCTTTAAAGGATATCACACACCATACTGAGATTTAAATTCCTCATTCCAAATTCACAGGAAACATGCATCCCTGTTAACTGGCTAATCAACACCTCTAAATATCAGGGTATTTTGCTAATGTTCTGGAACACAGTTTTTTTATTAATTAATTGAATTCCACATCCATTCTTTCATAAAGGGCTCCTGTGCATATGGAAATAAGTATCTATGGACAAATAGATGAAAGTGAAATCACTTGAATATTTAATGGCTGTGTCTGAATGTTCAGTCCATGTTATTGATACACATGATTTGCTACTGATCTGCTCTGTGACCATTCACTGTTCAGGGCAGCTACTACTGATAAAGTTGATTGTCACCAGGAAGATTTTAGAATAATTTCTAAGTAAAATTCCACCTCTTGGAAGTCTGAGTTGCTTGGTTTTTGGTGGTTTTGGTTTCTTTTGTGGTTTTTTTTTTGTTTTTGTTTTTTTTTTTTTTTGTTTTTTTTTTTTTTTTGTTTTTTTTTTTTTTTTTTGTTAATTGGTTTTTGGTTTTTGCTGTTGTTTTTGATTTTTTTTGTTTGGTTGGTTTTCTTGCTGTTGTTTGGGTTTTTTTGCTTGTTTGTTTGTTTTGTTTTGTTTTTTTAGCAGGACAAAATAACTTTCAAATCATTAGTGGCAAGAAAATCTCTCAATGCAAAAATATGTCCTGTTGTGAATTTTCTATATATGCACAATACACCCTCATATGGAACAGCTTCAATTCTAGATTGAGAGAATGAAAATGCTGAAAAGAAGCAAAGTGAAATGCTCAGACAGACTACACCTAAAATTCAAACAAAATGGCAGTGGCAATGGTCCTTAGGAACAAAGCTAATTGAACAATTATACTTAATGGAAGTCTTAACTGACTCTGTGCATTTTCTAAAATTGTAAACATCATATCTTACATTGGATTCCTTTTAGGTAAGTAGGTTAGCAGTTTAAACACATGTATCTAAGTTCTTTTGTAGTGGGTGGCTGAGGAAAAATATTTTCATGGCATTTACTCTGTATTAAGTTTCTTAAAGTCATGCTTTAAGAGATAGATTGCTTTCATTTCTCTTGGAAAAAAAAGAGAAAAAAACAACAAAATTACCATCCTGAGTTGGAACAAATCACAGTTAATACTGTGTGGATGAATTCAGATTTTGCTAATCCAGTGAAAGTCATCTATAATGGAGATTCAAAACAAAGAAAATCCACTTTTCTTCTTAATAAGTCTCCTCCTGGCCCAAATATTTAAGCCCTTTATACAAGGTTAAAATTTTAGGAATGTGGAATCTTTCAGACTTATCTTTTAATACATTCTTATAACCTATCTTATAAGACATTCTAGTAGAAAATGTGTGGAATCTAGTGGAAGTGTCAAAATAAAAACCTAGTAATTTTCATTCTGTCATTACCTGTTGTCAGTCCAAGACAGTTCAATATTTGAGACATGGATAGTATCAAATCCTGTTCTCTGAGTTGTTGGTTTTTTTGGTTTTTTTTTTCCCTTAGTCAAAGATTTAAAATATAAATATACACAAACTATTTCAACCTTGACATTGACTTTTGCTGTGATCACAGCACATCCACCCTCCTACCTCAGCCTGTGGGATCCAAAGTGAATACATCAAAGAGCTTTTCTTCTCCAAGGGAAGAAATTATGAAAATTCCTATGTTTTGTGAATGTTCATTGTCGTGAGAAATAACTTTAACATGACTAGAAATACATTGTCAGACTGGGACTATGGCACAGCCTCTGCTAAGCAGCCAGAATGTTTTTCTCTTGGAAGAGAACTGTTCAACAGCTATTTTAGAAAAGCCTGTTTCTCTTGCAGTAACAAATTTGGGTCTTGATGACCAGTAGACCAATAGGATGGCACACGTACAAAAATTCTACACTTTCTGCATAGTTGTGATTAGAAATTATGAATGTTGGTCTAAAGACTACAGATTTCATTGGAAAAATGTTCCAATTCTACAAATACTTGTGAAAGAAAAAAAAAAAAAAAAAAAAAAAAGTTAGAAAGTCTTGAGTTCAACTTTGCCTTACTGATTTCTAGTGTTAGTCAAGAAGCTCATCGTGGTTTGGGTTCAGTCTGTGGAACAAGACATGTTTAGAATCACAGAATCATTTCGGTTGGAAAAGCCCTCTGAGGTCACTGAGTCCAACCATTCCACCAGCACTGCCAAGGCCACCCTAAACCATGTCCCCAAGCACCACATCTACACATTTATTAAATTTTTTTAGCACTTTCAGGGTTGGTGATTCCACCACTGCCCTGGGCAGCCTGTTCCAGTGCCTGATCACCTTTTCTGTCCCTGTTATCCAGCCCAAGTCTCCCCTGGCACAACTTGATGTCATTTTCTCTTGTTTTATCACTTCTTACCTGGGAGAAGAGACCAACCCCCACCTGGCTACAGCCTCCTTTCAGGTGTCTCTATGTAGATGTCAACATATGAGTTGGACATCTAACTTCCCATTGCAGTCAAACAGATTTAAGTCACCAGATCCTCAGAACTCCTCGACTCCACATACTTTGACTCCAGTGGGAGTGTAGGCAAGTATTTCATAAGTAGATATTTACATTGGAGTACTCATGAGAATTTAATTTTACGTGGAAATCTCATTTGAGATGATTTAGTCTTAAAAGGCTATTGCACACCATGCTGAGACTTAAATTCCAAATTCACAGAGAACATGCATCCCTGTTAACTGGCTAATCAACACTTCTAAATACCAGGGTATTTTGCTAATGTTCTGGAACACAGTTTTTAATGAATCAATTAAATTCCACATCCATCATTTTGTAAAGGGCTGTTCTCTGTCACTTTGAAGCCATTCCTCCTTGTCCTGTTACTATGTGTTCTCCAAAAATCCCTTCTCCATCCTCCCTGTAGGCTCCTTTCAAGCACTGGAAGGCCACAATTAGATCTCCCCAAAGCCTTCTCCAGGCTGAAATATCCCAATTTTCAGTGTCTTCCTGAGGGGAAAAAGTATATGACAACACATTCAGGTTCCACAACTTCATTCCCCACAAATGTGGGCACATAGAGGAGGTACATGGAAATTTTTATTTGGTGGCTAAACAGCCTCTATATCAAAAGCTTACTAAAAATAGACATGTAGGAGTTGTTCTTAGCCCAAGCTAATGGAGAAAAATGTATTTAGAAAGAGTTCTCTTAAATGTAAGTTAAATACTTAAGGTTAACTGTGCTTGATGTTGCATTAATGTTTAAAAGATTGGCATTTTCAGACTGTCAGTCAAAAAGTATTACAGTAGCCCTCTTAATTAGAGGGTAAAAATGAGCAAAAGCACAGACTTCTTATTAAATACAGCATTAAAAAGGTCCTGGTTTATTCTTCTTCACAGCTTAGTCATCTAAACTCCAACCATTCACTGACTCTGCCTGCACCAAGCTCCTGCTGGAGGTTTCCCTTGCAGCCTCTGACTGCTGGTTATTTCCTGCTGAACTCTGACTGCAGGGATCAGTTTGCAGATTGTGACTGCAGCCTTTACCCAGCCAGACTGTGACTGCAGGTTCCAACGACAGGCTCTGACTGCACATCCAGAGTAACCTCACTGCAGTGACTCTCTCTCCCCGGGACCCTTTGTCATAATTCTCTGCTTCATGCTCCTCAAGGTTCCTCCTCCATAAGGATTCTCCCCTTACTAGCCAACCCCCTCTTTTATCTCACTCATTCTTATTGGATATAGCTGTTATTTATCAGGGGTGAGGCTGTATTGGGTAATTAACACAGCTGTTACTTCTCAGGGGTGAAGTCACCTGTATTCCCTTCTCCTACAAAAAAGCAGAGGAGAAAGTGGATAATCTGCTGAGGACCCTGCAGAGCTCTAGGCCAGGGGCTGAGTGGTTGGAAAGCTGCCTGACTGAATAGGACCTGAGGGTGCTGGTGACAGTGACTGAACATGAGCAGCTGTGCCCAGGTGGCCCAAAAGGCCAATGTCACCTGGCCTGTGTCAGCAATGGTGTGGGGCAGGACCAGGGCAGGGATTGTCCCCCTGTGCTGGGTTCTGGTGGGGCCACACCCCAAATGCTGTGTCCAGTTCTGGGCCACTCACTCCAAGGCAGACACTGAGGGGCTGGAGAGAGTCCAGGGAAGGGAACAGAGCTGGGGAAGGGTCTGGAGCACCAGGAGCAGCTGAGGGAGCTGGGGAAGTGCTCATCCTGCAGAAAAGGAGGCTCAGGGGGGGCCTTCTGGCTCTGCACAACTCCCTGACAGGAACATCCAGGAAAGAAGGCAGCTGAGAGTGGGTTGAGTGCCCAGCTCACTTCCCTTCTCTGGACATGCCCCATGAGATGTCAATCAATGTCTCAATGTCTCTCATGAACATAAGATCAGAAAGGTCCCTGCATACTGGTGAATGAATCTGTGGCTTGCTGACACATCAGGGTCTACTAGTTCTCAAAAGTATCCCAGCTCTCTACTAACACTGCAGGATTTATTTTCCTATCTTCTCTTCTGCTCACAAAACCTGAACTGTTTGTACTGTTAAACTGGCAGAACTATTACTGGCTTTGGCCACTGAGCATTCATCCAGATGATTTTTGGAAGGGTATGGCTGTTAGAAAGCAACAGAGATGACTTTGAACAGACAGCTCGCGTGGATTTGGAGTCAGGAGGGTTCACTAGCACAGACATGAATCCTGGATAACCATAACTCTTGAATAACTCTGAATAACTAAAGAGCAGTCCCAAAGATGGTTAATTTCCTATTACAGATGTAGCCATTATGCATCACTGATCAAACAGAGCAGAATAGGGAAAATTGTTTTCCACCTTGAAGCTAAATAATCCAAGCCATGAATCTTGCTTTAACATACATTTAATCCCTCTGTTGCACAATGTATCATGCATCTTCTAATGGCTTTCATCTTCTCCCACACCATTTTAAAGCTGTTAATTAATCTACCTATATAATTGGCATTTGGACAAATTCCGTGCTGTAGTAGCCTCATCCATACAGTTTTTATATTTACAAAACTATATTTATATACAGTTTTTGGGGTTTTATATTTCAGAGACATACTTGTGCATTTTCCAGTTTTCTGTGTCTTTTTCTACTGAATGCCACACGTATCTTTTCTGTCCAGTACTCTGTAAATATTATAAAGACCTTCATAAGTTCTTTGGTGTGTTACAAATATCCACCTTGTTAAAGTACAGCTCCTTCCCAGTTACTGTGTTAAGCTCATTATTTCAGGCACACAGCTATGACAATTAAACTTGTCATCTGTTCAGCTTCCATGGTGCTCATTTCTCCTCTGTGCCTTTCTTTTCCTCTGTGTCCACCACCTACTCAAAGAAATTGGAGTAATTATTTTTGTTTGGCTTTTGAGACATGCTTTGCTGACCAGAAGAGTTCTCTTTCTCTTTGGGCTCTGTTATGTTTTGTTAAAAAACCCCACAAAATTACCAAGAATGGTTTGTAATTACAACATTCGAAAGTAAACAGAATAAATCAGCATTCAGCTCTTAATTGTTCTCTCTGAATTAAAACTACCCACTGTCATTTATACTTCCCTAAAGATTTCTGTTACAGTGCTGTTTTACATTTCTTCTGGATCATGGACCAAGGAACTGCACATCCCAATTATGCAAAGAGTTATATGTTCAAATTTTCTTGTATCAGCAGCTCTGCAGTTGACTTATTTTACAGCACTGGGTTGTAAGACAGACAAGCAAATGACAGGGGAACAATGTACAAGAGACTCATATTCAGTTTAGTCCTCAAGCGTGAGATTATCCTACAGACATTGCTGAAGAGAAATGGTTTTGTAATGAATGTCTCTGGATCCACTCACATATAATGTTACTACATAATCTTGCTAATAAGTACATGAGGCTCCCTTTTAAAATATTTACATTTTTAAAATCAAATATGTCTGCTGTGGGACTTGTTTAAAAACCCATTGCTTCAGTGACTGGAGAGGTTTTTTTTTCAAAGTGAGTGCAGTCATGGTCAGTTTATTAATTACAATGCCAACACTGTTGTTTAACTTCTTTCTTTTTTTCTTTTTTCTTTTTTTTTTTAATAATTTCTGGTTAAAAAACTGGCCTTATAAACCAGGTTTTACAGAAAGGCTGTGTTTTACAAAAGTAAAGAAAGCAAATTCTGGTTATATGTGAAACTCTATTTCATTATTATTTAGCAGGTCCTGCATACACTTGTCTCAGTGCAATAATCAAGATAAGAACTGCTAATAAACCAGCTGAGAGCCACAGAAAATTTTACATGAGGATGATAGGAAGATAAACACACCCAGAGCACAGGCCCAGTGATTAGGACTGTTGTGATGATACAGGTGGAAAATATAAATAGAGGAGAGGCAGGGTAACATTTCAGTTGTTTTAACAAATATAGAAAGTCAGTGTCAAGGGAAAAAAAGATGGAAGTCTGGCCCAAAATCCCTCAAACACTAAAAATAAGAGAAAAAAAGTAGAGGATCTACTGACAGCAAAGGGAACTGGGGCAAATATCATAATGCATGCAGTAGCATCAAAAGGAGCAGAAAGAAGACTATATTATCAAAATAAGAAAAAAATATGGTATTATTCACATTAAAATTTTCATATCTGTATATAAGGGATTAAGAAATGGCTTTTCTGGACCTTTATAGAGAGAAGACTATGAAAGCCTTGCAAGGCAGTGCAGAATCAAAGCAAAGCCCCTCCAAGCTCTGAAATAAAACAGTGGCAAGGTAAAGATATTCAATAGCAAATCCAGGCATGTGGCTCTCTGCAACCAGCCCTTTGCACCACATAGTACATTAGTTCCCAACCAGAACAAGACCAGAACTAGTAGAAAATAAATGCAGCAGCATCCTTTTTTTTTTTTTTTCTCTCCCCTACCACTGAGCCAAGCACTAAAAATTCAGAGCAGCCCTGAGTGATAAACATCTCTCCCTCTATAAATGACTGGCCCGTTGCTAATGGCAACAACTCTGTTCCTAAAGTTAGCTGAGCTCTTACAGTGGCAAATTCGATGTCCTCACGTAACTTGCAGGATTCAGCTCATCAGTTTTGCCAACTCCTGCAGCCATACAACTGCATTTAAGCATAAACTTTTCCTTTCTCTTTGCACGATATTTATCAAAGAGAAATGCAGTTAAAGTCAGAGCCTGAGTTGTACGGTCCTGAGTATGGAAGTGGAATCAATTTTTAGTCTTGCCATTGTGTGATGCCATTTTATCCCATTTTGTGCCATTTTTTTAAAATAATTCCCTACAGTACTGTAGGACAGATCCTTTAATTCCAGATACAGATGGATGGAAGTAATTCATCCAAATTATGGGACACAGCTAAAAGAGGACTTAGGACTAAACCATGTGTTACTTAGGGTTTCAAACTGTGGATAGCAGATGTTTGTTGAGATGATGTGATGTGAGAGGCAAACATTGCATTAATTTATGGTTGTAGTTTTGCAATAAGATACACACCATATCCGACCTCTGGGGTAAATGAGATGTTAAAAATCATCCCTTGTCCTGATTTGTGAGCCTTACTTTTGGTTTCAGACACCCTTTCATCAAAGTCATGAGGAGAACTAAAGTTTCTTACACAAGAATTATTTAGGACCAGTTTGGAATGAGTTTTGTGAATGTCTTATGGTATTTGGATTTAAGTTTTCAATTTCAATAGCCTAGAAAATTGTGAGTCATAAATGGGATATCTGAATTGTTGTATTTAACAGTGCTTAAAATTTCCTTTTAAAAACTAATTTCAAATTTCATGTTGAACTTTTTTAAAAGGAAAAACTGCATTTCAGAAAAGAACCTTTTCCTTGTAATTATGAAACTGAGGAAACAATTAATTCCAGCCGTGTATAATCTTAAAATCATGGAATCATTTAGGTTGGGAAAAGCCTTTAAGACCATCAACTCCAACCCTTAACCCAGCATTGCCAAGGCCACCACTAAACCATGTCCCCAGGTGTCACATTTAAAAGGTTTTTGATGATTCCACCATCATATGATAGTGACAAAAAAGATAGATGGGGAAAATGTCAAAGTATCAGTTCATAACCTTTACAATATTGCACTTGGAGCTTCATAAACTGTAGAAATAAAATACAAATTATTACTTTTCTTCCTTTATGGCTTTTCAAAGGAAGGCATAATTATCTAAAGTCAACATTGATTGTCCCACTATAAAAATTATTACAGTCACAACCTGGAGCCTTAAAGAGAATCAGGAGCTGGGACAATAAAAAGCACAGTACACAGGGGTATCTGCTCAGAGCTGTGTATCAAACCTAAACTGATTTCAGGCAAAAAATACATCAATGTGCTTAATAACTCCAGGTTGGACATATCTGTTCTATTCTGTTTCATGCCATAGAAATTGCAGGAGTGTCTGGGACTGTTTCGTAAGGATAGTTTCATGCACCCACTTCCAGCTGCTGTTACTGAGTGTGAGACACAGAAATGAGGGCTGGGGGAAGGTAAAACAAATTGGAAAAACACAGAATGGTTTGGGTTGGACAGGATGTTAAAGCTCATCTCATTCCACTCCCTGCCATGGGCAGGGACATCTTCCACTATCCCAGGTTGCTCCAAGCCTCATCCAACCTGGCCTTGGACACTTCCAGGGATCCAGGGGCAGCCACAGCTTCTCTGGGCACCCTGTGCCAGGGCCTCTCCACCCTCACAGGGAACAGTTTCTTCTTCAAATCTAACCTAAATTCCCTGAATAAATAAGGACATACTCTTTTTCAGTGATTCACTGTTAACAAGGCATGGTGAGTTTTTGTGCAGGTTTTACACAGGCTGAGATGTCAGCACCTAAAGCAAAAGGAGCTGATAAATAAGGTCATGGATGTTACCAGAAAACTCTGTGAGCTTTACAAGGTTTTACCTCTTGTCTCTGAAACACTTTGCAGCTGTTACTGCTTGTGCAGCACACTTCCTGCCAGGTAAATAGAAATCTGCTTCCTATAATGCTTTGCAAGCATTATTTGCTGCCATAAAACATGAATAAAAGCATAAAATATGGAGGAAGATATAATTTTATAGTGCATTAAAAATAATAAAAAAAAATTAACAAGCATGACAGGTTAACATTTTACAAGCATCAAAGGAGCGGGTGAATTATGGCATTATAGGCAGCAGAACAAGCTATCTTGTGTTTAGCCTTGGAGCTCTTTATTTTTCCAGACCATTTCTAATTAGAATCTTGAAATTAGATCCTGCTAGCAGCCCCCTAAATTACAGGGAGTAAAGAGGGGATTCAATCCAGATATTTTTCCAGTACAGGACTTTGAGCCTAACAAACTCTGTTCTGCATACAAAGCACTGGAGTTGTGCAGGTACAGAATGATCATAAGGAGTAGAAAAAAGTGTAGGTGTTAAAAAAAGAGAGAGAAAATAACATTTCTCCCCATGCAGGCAACCTTTTGAGTTTGTCTGCCAAAGAGGAATTGCCATGTTGTGCATAAAGCCAAGAAAACAAGGGTTTTTTCCCATAAAAAAAAGGTGAAATTCCCCATCAGTGTACATAAGAACTGAGGCGCTCAAGATCAAGAACTAGAAAAATCATATTCTAAGCCAGGAAAGGGAAGATGAAAGGAAAAAGGCAGATGAGACAGGGAAAGGGGAAAGAGTGACTAAGAGGAGAAAAAGAGCCAAAAGCTTCCTTATGTCTAGAATAAAAACCATGAAACCTTACATTGATAAAATACAATCTAGGCCAATACACCATTAGAAGGAAAAGGCAGGGTGTCTTGGGCAAATCTTTCTTTTTACTTACATCTCACATGGGTGTTAAGATTTATACGCACCCATATGAAGAAGCAAGAAAACATCTGCCTTTAGATTATGTTAAAGTGATCCAGGGTGATTCCTTTGGGAACTGAGGTGAATTATGCACATGATTAAACACCAGTTTCTCAGCAGAGGACACAGGAAGGAAGTCACTGATCTGGAGTCAGTGGCACAGGTTGTCAGTGTGTTTGGTTAAGTGAGGTCAGTGCTTCTCCAGGAGTCCTTTGCTTTGCCCAGTGACCTGTTATTTCACAGTCAGCGAATTTACTGGTGTCTGTAAGAATATATAGTCTGTGTAGTACTGGAAAGAAATGGGGACTTTCCCTCTCAAGATTTTTTTGGGAGTTGGTAATAGTTTTCTACTATGTAAAAAAAAAAAATAGGGAGGACAAGAAATATTGGAATAAAAAGAATTAAAAGGAAAATGCATTACTGAACTGCAGGAAGATCTCATCTGGGGAAGATGGAATAGGTGGGGAACTCACAAAGGGCAAGTCAATGACTGTCTTTTGTCTTATTCCATCTGAGAAGCAAAATAAATAACAGACTTCCAGAGCAACGAGAAACACAAGAATATAAAAGTAGGGAAAAAATTATGGGGAAAGAGGAATAAAACTTTTTTTTAACAGAGTGGTCATTTCAGTACTGGAACAGAGATGGGGAAATGGCTCTTGGAGCAATTTAGTCGAGATTTTGGACATCTGGCCTTAGTGGATTCAGAGAAGATAGAAGAAAATTTCTGCTTCAAGAGGGGACAGCCCAATAATAGCAGCATCTGATGTTTGTCAGAATTGTTCCAATAGTACCAAGCTTTATGCTCTGAAACTGTCAGTCAGAAACAAATTGCATCAATGACAAGCTTTTGATGTCCGTTTGATGGGCAGAAGTGATAAAATTTATGAGGGGTTCAAATGCAGGGTGTCATTATTCTGGTGAGTTGAACCAAACATTGCAAAAATGAAATGGTAAAAGGGGACGTAGTCAGGAGGAGGAAAATTGCTGGTGCCAGAGACATTGGCCTATTAGCACAATTTTAATTACATTCAGATTTCACTCCTGGTAGAAGATCCAGTACAGAAAAAAAGAAATTATATGATTTTTATTTATTTATTTAGCAGGAAGGGAGAAAATTTCAGTCAATATTGATTGAATAAAGAAAAATAGAAATAAGGAAAGAGTTCTATTGAATTTGCTACACTAAGAATTGAATGACCAGAAAATTTAGGTAGAGCAGGGAGATGGAAAATCTGTGAAAGTTACAGTAAAGCAGAAAATACAGCTGACACCCGTGTTTAGCAGAAAAAAGAGGATATAGTTTCCACCAAAGGCAGAGCATTGTACAGGACCATGCCACTTTGCCAGAATAATAAAAGTTATCTGAAGAGTCTTGGCCTTAAGTAGAAACAAATATATTTCTAGATCTATTTCAAATCTATTTCTATAGATAGATGATCTACATAGATCTATTTCAAATTTATTTCTATTATAATAGAAATAAATTGGTATGAACAGAATGCTGAAAATCTTAACCAAAAATCATCTTTACAACTCAGATCGTAATTTTTTTGTCAATCAAATAATAGGTATTTGTAAAGGCAAATTAAAATATACACAGGAATGCATCATAAGATGCTTGTGGTCAGTATCCAGATGAGCTGGAGAGAAGTAAAGTCCTTGGAACAATATAATGCAAAGACTGATGTTTTCCCACTGTGCAGACGGCAAGAGAAGGTCAAGGATGCATCAGTAGCAAAAAGACAAATTACTGAAGAGATGTAGCCATGTGTCTTTATGGGAATAGAGGAGCTGCCAAGAGAATATGAAATCAAACTTGTGTCATCAGCAATTGCAGCAGCAGTCTCTGACCTCTGTATTTTCCTACTAGAGGAGGTAAAAAAAGAGCAAAAGAGAATGAAATATATGAGAGGTATTTGACAGATAAATTGCTTAAGGACTCATATGCAATGAAAGCCCCAAAGCTCAGCAGAAAATTAGCATATGTATGTGGAGAAATCAAACAAGCTTCTTATATTAGCTTGTTTATCAGAAACCAAATACTCCCAAAGTTATATACTTTGAAAGTCCTCTTGGCCTTTCTCCTCCCCAGCTTTTTCATGGAAGAATCCAAGCATTAACTGTATTCATCATTCTGTTTGGAAGCTACTGGTGTCAGCTGGCTCCCAGTCAGCATCACTCTAGCAACTGAAAATTTCTGAAAAAGAAATCTAAGATGCTGCCAGGGTTTCTTGGCATCCTCTGCCAGGCAGAAGATGTGTTGGTTTATGACAGAAATAAAACTGAGGATGATGAATTTTGAGATAGCTTCAGCAAGCTGGCCTTGCTCTGAATGAGGCTGCTACCTGTGAAAAGGAGCAGACAAATGTGTGCTCTTTATTATTAAGAAATGGATGTTCTGGTGTTTCTGCAGCTCCAGAAAAAGCTCAGCAAAGTCTGTGAATGCGGCAATGTTTCAGTCATCAGTAAGAGGAGATTTTGGAAGGGAAGCAACAAGGTCATTTAAGATAATTAAAGAAGTATTGATACATCTACCTCTTTGGTGCAGTATTCTGTATTCTGCCTGTGATGCAGAGGTAAAGGCAAAGGGGTGCAGAGTTCTTTGGTGTATCTATATCTAAATCTGTCTCCAGCAAAGAAAACCTGTCTGGAGACAAAAGACTCACACCCTGTAGTATCCATATTAAAAAAAGAAAATTCAGAGAAATCAAAAAAATGGTACATTCCAGCATGTGTAGGCTGCTCAGAAACTCACAGAGACCTGCAAAAGGCCCAGTCTTTACATGCTTGGCAGTTTGATAACACCCAAACAGATTGAAGTATCTCTGCCCTTAGAGAGCTCCTATTCAACAAATAACTTTCTCTTTTAGTTTCAGAGACTCTGATCAGAGAGGATGCTTTCTTTTAATCTGTATTCGCATCAAATAGTCTCAGGGAAGTCTTTCCTAAACAAAAACTCATGTGAAAGAAGAGACTTTTGAGAAAGGCATCCTCAAAATATTGACCTGACCATACTCTTTCAATCAATATTGATCACATTTGTTAATTTTTTATTAGTTAATTATTTATTCAGTGTGAATCAAATGTATTCAGTGCTGCCCAAGAGGAGAGAACCTAGGGGATGAAATTCCAAAGAGACCAGTGGCCAGAGTATTAAACACAGGTCGGCACTGGGATTATGGGATGAAAATGTTGTGAATCCTCTGAAGTTTCAGAAGAGCTGCTGTCCAAAACCCTACAAGAGCACAAAAAATGGTGTGACATGACTGCAACAGTTTGTAAGGTTTGACTAGGATGGTTCAAACCTAAGGAACAGCTGGGAAGAATATAATGTGGGAGGAAAAATAAGCAAACAAGAATGAATATCCAAACACACCCCCATCCCCAAGAAACAGTTGCTAATATCATGAATCTCTACAAAACTGCCTGAGGGATGTGGGAAACAGGCAGCAACAGCTTTTGTTTCTGTGTGTTAGTCTGATTTTTTTGAGAAGACACACACATCATTGCATGTATTATATCTCCATACAGGCAGATTTGGCTGTACTTTCATGGTTTTCAGATGCACAGGCCATGCAAAAAACTAAAGCTATTCTTGTCAGGTGTGAAATTCCTAAGATCTTCACCTTAGAAATTAATAAAGGCTTAATGAAGGCTGTGAGCCTTTATTCACACCTCTGACCTCCTCAGCAAAGAGAAGGCAGAATTGCACATATTTAAGGGAACAAAAAAGGTAAAAATCAGGAGAAGCTGTGTGTACAGCAATTATGATGTATTGATCACCTGCATCTGGATTCTCTCCAGTAGAACTGGTGATAAGTATATTAGGAATAGCTCTGTTTGAAGCACTCATTAATCTTAAATGTCACAAGTCCAACCAGAAGGAACTATTGAAGCAAAATCCCAGGATACAAACTTAGCCAGTGTAATGGTTGACAGTAAAAAAAAAATGGAGAACCACTCCTAGACCAAAAGGATCATTTTTTCCTTTAAAAATCTTAGAAATCTTTTGGTACACTTTGTCAGAGCTCTTATTTGTGATGGTTGCAAAGGTTTTTCTTCAAAGCAATGAAGTGCTACCATCTTACTGCAGGTAAGAGAAAATAGGTAAGTTGTAGTGGTGCCAGGAGGCAAAAGCAAAGTGGAATGTCCTGTCCACAGTCCCTCTCCCCATCTCGAGGAGCTGCAGATGGAACTGATCCAACTTACTCTAAGTTCGGAATTCAATTCAGATCTATTTCTATGGCTGGATGAGAAGATACGTCAGTGGAGACAGCTTTGAGTCATTTGAAATTGTTTGAAAACTCTTGCTTTAGGAAGGCAGAATACATTTTTACATGGTGGGAAAAAATAATCCCCCAATTTACTTCATGGGTATATCAGTTAATATTATCTGTTAGTTGTACCAGCCATTAACTTCCTTATAAATGAAATTCCTTAGGCTTTTTTATTTGAATGATGAGATGTAAAAAACCTGTTCAAAACCCCTGTCATCTTCTAAAGTAAACAGAACAGTGTGCACTTGAATTTAGAACAGCACACAAAATGTCAATCATTGAAATTAGAGATCTGTTGCATACAAAATTTTATGCATGAAAAGAAACAGTTCTGAAGCTCTGGATGATATAAAATCTTCCCCTGCATAGTCAAACAGTGAGAATTTTGTGATTTAAATGTATTGTTTTTTCTTTGTCTTTCTATTTTGTTTAAGTATCATATTCTGTCTAGTTCTTATGTATTTTAGATGTTTGGCTCTGCACTGGTTTATCAATATTTCTCTTCTGCTTCATGGGAATTTCCTCACAAAAAACTGATACAAAATATACCTGCTGTCTGGATAAACACATTTCTATTCTTTTTTTTTGTATGTTTTATTTTATGTCTTTTCCCTTAGCTTTTAGACTGTGTAGGCATAGCTTTGCACTGCTCCAGGAAATTGAAGTGCATTTCCTTTGTAAATTTTATAACCATTGGTTTTGTCTCTTTGGGAACAAGGAAAGGGTAGAGAGTTCCTCCAGGGGAAAGGAAGTTCTGTTATAAATGACACAGAGATAAATTGATTTGCTGAACTATTATCTCGTCTGTTAAAAAGGAAATATATCTCCTTATTTTTCATTTGCATTCCACCAGCACCTGCAAATCCCAGTCCTGAAACAAGCCCCAGCTCTGTCTGGCAGTGGGGAATGTTCTTTTTGCTCTTTTTTGGAGAAATGGTGTGGAACATATTTAGTTATTGTGCTCCATGACATCTTTGGTATTTGTAAACTGGTGCCCTCCATGGCTTCTGTAATAGCCTGGCCTCAGCAGCTGCTCTGCATGAAGTCATTGTACATAAGAAAATATAGCTATATCCATCCCTTCATCCATCCCTTCATCCATCCCTTCATCCATCCATCCATCCATCCATCCATCCATCCATCCATCCATCCCTCCATCCCTTCATCCATCCATCCATCCATCCATCCATCCATCCATCCATCCATCCATCCCTTCATCCATCCCTTCATCCATCCATCCATCCATCCATCCATCCATCCATCCATCCATCCATCCATCCATCCATCCCTTCATCCATCCATCCATCCATCCATCCATCCATCCATCCATCCATCCATCCATCTTTATCCACCCTTAATCCATCTATCCCTCTCCTCACCCTCTGTTGCTTTCCCCAAAAGCCAAAGAATGGATCTTGTTCCCTGCTATTTGCAGTACAGTTGGAACCTGTGAGCCCATGGTTCTTGGGCATGCACAGGTTTTAGCTGAGTGAGGAGCCAGCTTTACCCTCCACTGGGCTCTGATTGCAGACCCCTACCTCAAAAACACAGAATCTGGCTGGTACTGGTGCTTCAGACCTCAAGGAAGGGTGAGCTGGGCTGACATGGCACAGGGAAGGGGTGAGTGGCTCACACTCCCACATGGATTGTGGCTGATACATTTCAGAGGGAAGCTGAGCTGGGGCAGTGTGACTGTCCCCTGTAGTCAGAGACCTGAGCACAGCTTGATGCTTTTCCTGGCCTTGGGTCAAATATTTCCTTTTACAGAGCCCCTATATCGTATTTACTTTTCATAATCTTCTGCTTTTATGCATTTCGAAGTGCTCAGCTGAGGGTACTCTTTGTTTACCTTCATTTTTTCACACCTTGTGAACACTTTAGCTATTTCTGTCTCCTTTTCTAAGTCCAGGGGTAAAAAATGCTACAGCCCCTGAATTTTCAGCAAGCTGATCATCCTCCTGGTCTCAGTGCTTTATATTCCTGCTGGGATATTCAGGGTCCTCACAACATCAGGTCTTGCAGGTTTTCTTTGTAGGCAGGCTAAATGGAACTGGATAGGTACTGGTAAAAAACTACAAATGGCAGCACTGCTGAAAAAAAATAATTCTCTAGTTTCCTTAAACTCCTTTGTTTTGCTTTAATTCAGTTTCATTTCCATAAATATGCCCTTTATGCTTTTGACATTGGATGTCTCACAGGTGATGTTAGGGAGGAAGGAGTTTTTTCCCCAATATGGAAAGACAAAGGGTTTTGGTTTTTTCTTCACCTTGTTGGTTTAAAATATTTATAACTATATGAATAATTTCTCTGAACAATATCCCATAACTCTGAGAAAAGATAAAAAAATTCCTCACTTAAATTAATTACATTTTGGAGCTCAGCATTTTTTATATTATTTTACCTCAAGTAATCCAACTGAAATTTAATTGAAGGATTGCTTAATTAAAAGTGGAGAAACGAAACAATTGCAAATTTCTTTCCAACCTCAAAAAATCTATAAATATATTTATTTTGTCTCAAGGAAAGCAGTGAGAAGGAGCTACAAAAAACCCATCCTCCCCACATGGCTATTTCAGCTGTGCAGCTAAATGGAATAATTCAGAATCAAAATTTACTCATGTCTTGGAAAATGCATCTCGTTTTTTCACCTCAGGGATCTGTATGAGAAACCAGTGCCAGCAGTAAGACATTCACAGCTGCACTGTGGTATCACATATGAACCCTGATTTCCACATGCCTCTCCATTAAATACCAGCTGTCACCTGTAATGGTTGGCAGATATAAGTGAAGACACTAAATGCCTAAAATTTTGGGTACTCAAAATTCCTTTTATAGATCAATATGCATTTCCTATGTCTGTGGGAAGCAGTTTATGCACAGTTCCTGCATTTTCAAAGTGCAGCTAAATCTTATCCTCATAAACTTGGGTTCTCCTGATGGGATTCACAGCTTTGGACCTCTGTTTTGTTTAGAACTTATTGGGCTTCAGCTGTTGGAGCATTGGAGCACATAATGATGTGTAATTCAGTTATCATACCCCAAAAAGGAGTATAGTGCCAATAGCCCCATTTTATGTTCTAATCTATGGCATGAGAGTTCATATTTTGGTCCCAACATCACACCTGAAACCTGCTGAAAGCTTTAGACATCTCTGTGGCAGCTGGACAGGGGTGGGTCACTCTTCAAGAGTACAGAAGGAAGAAGCAGCAACAGATAAGAATTCCTTTATTTCAGGAATACACACACCAAAACCAGAGGTGTTCTAGGTTTGAGTTCCCCATTGGAGCTAATCTGGATCCCTCCATCTTTCAGGTGTGATCATTAGCAGAAGTAGAAGGAATAACCTCTCTCCTTTCCGCTGACTTTGTGTAGTTTCTAGGAAATAATTTAAATTTTTTTAAAGAAAAAACCCAACAGATTCATCTAAAACTAGTGTTAATGTGGATTAGATGGGACTTAGAGAATCACAGAAGGGTTTGGGTTGGAAGGGACCTTAAAGACCATCTGGTTCCAACCCACCTGCCATGGGCAGGAACACTTTCCATTATCCCAGGTTGCTCCAAGCCCTGTCCAACCTGGCCTGGAACATTCCAGGGATGGGGCATCCATCTGAGCCCAAGTCTCTGTGGTACATAGTTCTTAAGAAGAAATGGAGTCATTGGACATTTTAATGTATGTGGTAAATATCATTTTGCACACACATCCCCTTTGCAGCTTTTGCACTGATGTGTCAAAAAGGTTTCTCATCCAGTAGTCCACACAGAGCAGTGTTTCTGTGTTTAACTTGCTGAGGGAGTCACAAAGGACTAAAGTTTTTGTGCCTTTTGCATGAGAACTGACTGTGTGCTGAGCTTGAGGTTCCTGCTGAACAGCCCTTGGGGGACAGATTGCTGGGGGACATCAAATCCTGAAAACGGAATAAGGGAGTGATGGTTCTGTATAATAGAAATATGACATAGAAAGAAGACATAGAAAACAGAAAGTTATGAAGAGATACTGAATGGGGAGATCAGCACAGAAGTGATGGAGAAAGAATTGCCTTGGAAAGGGGTAAGGCACTTGGGGAATAATCTGAATCCTACATACAAAACATTGAGGAAGTTTATCCTTCTGGTGAGGAGAGGATCCAAAGGATGTCTGGTGAAAGAGGTCGCTCCACTTCCTCTTTCCAAGAGAAAGTTAAACTTTAAAAAAAGGAAGTCTTACTGGCATATGCTACAGAGACTTGTTGCCTCTTTTAGGTTTGTGATAGATAGATGCTTTCGATGTTTTTGGAAGCCAGAGAATGTCTCATCGTCAGATGCTGAGATTATTTTGTACCGAAAATAATAGGTATAAAAATAGCACCTGATAAAGTACAGACGTCTCCTTCCTTCCCTCCCACTGCCCAAAATGGCAGGGAAGAAGCAGTGTGATGGCTCCAGCTATGGTGTGACTGCTCCTGAAAGCCCAGACGTGTTCAGCCTGCACAGCTCCTCGGCTTCGTCAGCGTGACTCAGATCTTCAATTACGAGGGATGCATTTGCAATCTTCAAGGGTGAATTTTAAAGTCAAAGCAAGCCCGTAAAATGTCCAAATTTGTATATGCTGAGCTGCCTGGTGTCATGTACTTCCTGCTATCTTCAATTACACTAATAAAATTTTCATTTAGGAAAAGAGGTTGGATATAAAACTGGATAAATTCTTTGACTCCTTTTTGCTTTTTAGATTATTTATTAGTGATAACAACTAATGTACTGCTTAAGGGTAATGAATCTTATTAAATGCACTTTAAATTATCTCCTAAATTAATACAAGAGTGCAGTTCCAGGGCTAAAGACCCACATAGGACTGGCAGAGGAACTAATATTTGCTTCTTATGAAAGACTTCACATTGCCTCCAGCTAAATTATGTATAACCAATCAAATTCTTGTCCCTAATACAGATGTAACATATGTAAGCAGATTAAAATGTTATGTACTACTTGCAGGAGATGTCTATAGATTTCATTCAGAGTCTGCCTCTTCACTCAGTGCAGCCTCCATGTGATAACACGTTCCTTTTTTTTTTTTTTTAAACTATTTCTCAACATATTTATCAGACATTACTTGCACTGTGACACAGGTCAGTGTAGTCATGCTACATCAGTATGACTGAAGGGATTTCGTCTTCAGGGATAGAATTACAACCTTAAGATGCAAATTTATTTTGGAGGTGAAAGTCAGATTTCTAAAATTTAAGCAGTGTGTGCATGTAGCTGCCTTAAGAACACATGACTTCATATATTCCCCAGCTCCTGCAGTTCAGCACAGTACCTGCCTAACTCTCAGCTACTCTTCTCCTCTCCTGCCTCTGCTCTCATGAGCTTGGCTGCGGCTCTAGGGAAGTATTGGATGTGACTATAATAAGAGAATACTTGATGGGAAGGGTTATTTGCATTCCCTTTAGCCTGGGTATCCCATTAATATTCTGTCCTTCCAACACACTGCCAAGTTTGAATTTAAATGCATCTCTGTGTCTCCTGCGTGCTACAAGAGGTGAGCTACCACAAAAAGTCGGTCTCATTTCAGCTCCTGAACATGAGAGAGAGGTTTAAGGGAGGATTATTAGCAAAGAAGACTGAGGAAAAAGTCTGGGAAAGTGAGAAGATTAGTGGTCAAGTTTTATACTCGGGAAGGTTTCCTTCCTATATTGATGGAGGGAATAGTTTCCTTCATCTCTTGTCACATGTAGTAGCATTTTTGATCACACAATGAACTTTTTTAGCCAACTTCTCAGCAGTGTAGGGGTTTTCTTAAACTCCTGTGACAAGAGTCAGGCTGTGCCTGCTGGCCTGGGCCCTGCTGAGTCTCCTGTGATGCTGAAAAAAATTTCAGGTACTGCAAAGGAAAGGCTGATGAAAATTGCTGAACACAAACAAAATTAGTAAAAAATACATTAAAAAGATCAAGAATTTTCATTTCTTCAGAGGCCACAATGGTCCAAGATTTTAGTATGATATGAAGTTTCTTTACTGACTTTAACTGTAAACTAATAGTTAGCCATAAAATGCACATTAGAAATTCACTGAACCTATTTCAGCATTTGAATAATTTGTATAATTTCTAGTCTTTCTTGATGCTTAAAATTAATATTTTCCTTGAATATTTAGAAGTAGGTTACTACTAATATTCTTTGGAAATAGATTTAGTTCTTGTAACAGCAGTAAAGTTTTCTCTCTTTTTGTTAGAGTTTTCTTTAAACATTCTTTCATGTTTTCACCTTTTTCTTAGCAGTTGATATATCACATTCAAACTTGTTTGTCTTACAACCATCACTGTCATCAGCAGCCAATGTATTGATCTGCTGGTTTTTCCTCTTCATAGTTAGTGCACAGAGAAATTTCTTTCCATCCTGAGCTACTCTAGCAGTACACATTTAGAACAGACTAATTAGAAATACATGGGCAAAGCAGCTGCTAACCAGACCTCTCCTATATCCCCTCCTTGAAAATCCCCCCTTTCATTTTCCATGATACATTTTGCACCAAATTAACAAGTCTGTGAGCACTTGCTCTGAGTTCTGTGGTGAGCTGCTTTCTGAGCTGTCACGTCTGATCACACACAACCAGGCCCTTCAATTTTTATGGATTTTTGGTTTTCTTCACTGCTTGACATACAAAATTTTGCCACATAATGAACTCCTGTTAAGGGCTGGTGCAGAAGCTCAGTGAGCAAGGCATGGGGAGATCATTAGATCATGGAATGGCCTTTCTGTAACAGAGAGCAGATGATTCCTCCCAGAGACTCCACTGCAGGGCTCAGCACCTCAGAGCTCAGCTCAGATGAAGATTTCTGCAGAGCCTGAACTGATAAACAAGAAAACAAGCTAACTCCGTGATTTTTTATTATTATTTTTTTTTTTTTTTTTTTTTTTTTTTTTAACACCATCTGAGAAATTTGGGGCTGTTCAGCCTGGAGAACAACAGAAGGCTTCAGGGAAATCTTTTAGCATCTTCCAGTGCCTAAAGGGGCTCCAAGAGAGCTGGAGAGGGACTTGGGACAAGGGCCTGGAGGAACAGGACAAGGGGGAATGAGTTCAAACTGACAAAGAGCAGAGATTGATGGGATACTAAGGAAATTTTTTTTCCTGTGAGAGTGGGGAGGCCCTGGCACAGGTTGCCCAGAGAAGCTGTGGCCGCCCCTGGATCCCTGGAAGTGTCCAAGGCCAGGTTGGACAGGGGTTGGAGCAATCTGGAATAGTGGAAGGTGCCCCTGCCATGGCAGGAGGTGAAATGGGATGATCCTTAAAGGTCCCTTCTGACCCAAACCAGTCTGTGACTCTGGTATGTGGAGACGATGGGAATCAGTAGTTCCACCTGATCTCCAGTAGGACCTGTCCAGGTTCTGCAGTTCTGAAAATCAGGATTTATTTAATAGCATTACTTCTATGCAGAAGTAGGTTTTCATGCACAATGAAATCATCAAATTCCTGTGAAAAATGATAGATACGTTTCATAAAACCTTTTTTTTTTTTCTATAAAGCAAGATAACATCAATCCACACAAAAAGTGCCAAAAGAATTTGATGTCAGCATTGTCAGGATATAAATTATTTGTTACCTCCATACTCTTGTACTCATGTATACATTGACAATTTTGATTTATAGTAGTGTTATCAGGCAGTTGGAATAATACTAATTTATTAAGAGTATCCTGTAACTAATAAAATAAATATTCGGAAAAAAAGGATCTCCTGGATAAAACAAGTACCGTAGGACCAGCCCCACTCCTTTAATGGTACAAAGACTGTCATAATGGTTTATCAATAACATGTCAATTAATAATTAAAGCTCCATCATTTATAAACTGGAGATTCAAATAAGTTTTTCTTTAGACTATAATGGCACCTTGGCAATGAAAGGAATGCTAGATGGAGAATAATGATTGATCAAATTGTTAAAAATGTAAAAGTGGATTACAAAAAGAAAACAAGTTGCAGTGTAATTACAAAGGACTCATCCTACAAACTCTCACCTAGCTTTTGTGCCTAGAGAGGAATAACAAGAATAATAAATACGGGTTTATTTCTTCCTCAGTGAGAAAGTCGCTGATTAAAAAATGCTCGATTTTTTTTCCCTATGCCATACTTTTTAACTCCTTTGCTGCTGTGGACCAAATATTTACAATATGCTGTTACTGCACATTTGCACTTGAGAAGCCAAGTGATGACTGGGAGATTTTAGTGTGGACAATCAAAAGAATTTGTAAAAGGGTTGACTTTAAATATCGAGTTTGGGAATAAAAAATGATTACCAACAGATAGGAGTAAAATGTGGGGGATAAGAAGAAAAGAGGGAAGGAACAGGGTGGGGGAAGGGAGACAGATATTTCTTAGCAGGGACAACATCCCACACACCACAGTGTCAAGTCATTTACCTTTGTCTAATTCATCAGAGGTAATGTTGCATTGCATGAGCCCTGTTAAATTTCACTTAGGCAATTCACAGACTCCTTGAGCAGACATGACTAATGTTATGGACTTTTATTAAACAGAGTGAGGAGATTGGATAAGATGATGATGAAGAAAAGCCAATTGTTTTATCCCTCCATGCAGTTTTTACAGAGCTGTTGCTAACACATGGGGATCTCCAGCAGGCTGGCAATGAGACACCTCTGAGTGGAGATTTCTCATCTGGCTGCAGCAGGTGATCGAGGAGCAAGATGTAAAAGGGGTGTCCTTTGACAGCTGGGGTGTGCTCAGTGGTCAGCAAGGAGAGCTGGACTTCTGGCTGGTCACGAGCCTTGGATGAAGGTAATTTTCTCCTGGTAGATCAGCTGGTCATTTGTGTTAATATTTATGATGAATTTATACTACCCAGGCTCTGCATTCAGCATATTTTTCATTCTTCATGGGCTGTGGAGGGAGCCTCAAGCATTACCTGAAACTAGACCCCTAATGGTGATGGGGAAAAAGATGAAAACCTTGTGCAGCACCACTGGTTGTGGAGGTTTTCACTTTTTCTTTGCTGTGATGATGGACTTTAACATGTGGTCAGAGCTTTATAAACCACCTGTAAATGTATCAATCTCTGAGGGTCCAGCCCTTGCAGATTGGTTTAAAATAATTTCAGTGAGATTGCTCTTCAGAGGTGTTTCGTAAAGGAAAAGGTTTAATAAAGAAAAATATCAAAATAACAAACATTACAGAAAACAAAAGAAAAGTGCCGCATAGGTGTCAGAGAAAACTTTTGACACCCTGCTAGAAACACTCCAAAAAGCCCTTTACTTTCTCTGGGCCCCTTCTTAAATACTGAATGTTTTAGGAGGAGCCAATGAAATTAACAACAGGCTTTGGGTTACACTCTCAGAGCCCAATCCATGCTCTTGCGCTGGCATTGAGCCAATTACTGGGAGAAAAACACAGAATTTTCTTTAAAAAATTTCCATAAGGTATAAAGTTTCCTTTCTATAAGGTAGAAGTTCACTTTACCTTTCTAAAGGTAAAGTGAAACTCTTTCTCTGTTTTGAGGCACCTGATGGGGGTGTAGGGGGCATTACCACACTGAGGCTCACACTGGATTTAGTGTGAGCCACAGCAAAAGGAGTTTGCAGTTCAGGGTGTGGCTTTCAAAATTCTGTCTTTTCCTAGAAACGTGTAGATAACAGTGTTTCCCAAACTTACAGCAGTGCTCTGACCGTTTCACAGAAGCCCATAGACACAAAATATAAATCATGTTATATATGCTAGGGCTCCACTACATCTGAATTTACAAGAGATAAGAGCACTGTGCACACCCAGCACCCTACAGGTTTTTCTCCCTTTATGAATTAAGGCAGTTTCTCAAACAAAGCATGTATTATGTATGCAGCAAGGGAAATGTCTGCTTCAGAAAAGCTGATGTCTCGAAGGTAAACATGTATAAATGTTTATACATTTTTTAACACATATTATTTACCCAAAAGAGCACAACAGCTGCTTCAGAGTTGTTCTGGTCTCAGTGGTAAATAGGTATTTTGGCAGTTGTAAGAAACAGAAATTATTCTTTGGTTCCAGTCCATTCTAGCCTCTCCACTTGTTATTCTAATGATTGTTCCAAAGGAATCAGGTGTCAGAGGAGATTGATTTCACTTCATGTGAAGCTTTGCACAGATTGGTACCTCCATGAAAAGCCCTGAGAAGAAGGCACCTTTTGTTTTTCATTCTGACTCATAATTTAGTCTCTGCTCCCCCTTGACCCTGTGATTTGCATGGCCTTCAAACAGAGTCGAATTCTTTCCTATTAAGTCTCACCTGGGAATATTTGTGTAGGTGTTCACCAACTCCCCTCATCCCAGCTAGCAGCAGCAGTCCAACTGGCATGGCACAGCATTATTTAAATCTGATTACCTGCCCTAGTCACTCTCCAGAACACCAGATGAGCCTGAAGGAAATCTCACTGCTTCTGTCAATGCTGAGAGAAAGACCAAATGCTCTCACACACGCTGCAGTGAGTGCTGGCTGGATAGAAAAGAATTGTCCAGGTGTTTGAAGACTTAACTAGATACCTCCTCATCCTGCAGGAAAGCAGGAACCTGCCCCCTCCAGCCTGCCTCTCACAGCACTGGGACACAGGGCTCCAGTGCCTCCCCTGTGGGTAGTTCACAGGTTATTTTTATATTCAGGCCTACAGCCAATCACTAATTAAGCCCCAAGTGCACACCATGTGCATCACTAATGCATCTGTGTGTTATATTTTGAGGTTCTCCTGGCTATGCTCATTTGTTATAACATCAGCTCACTTTCCTGGCTAAAATCCTCTGCAGCACTTGAGATGGTTGTTAGCTGGGATTAGTCCTGATGTGTTTTATGCCCTGAAGTTTATCACAGAGATCTGATTTCTCTGGTCTGTGGTAGCTCTTCCAGCTGTTTCCCCACAGCTTTCCCGCCTTCCAGTACTTACTGAAGCTTACAAGAAAACTGAAGAGGGGCTTTTCCCAAGGGCATGTAGTGATAGGACAAGGGGGAATGGCCTTAAATTAAAAGTGGTAAGGTTTAGATTAGGTATTAGGAAGAAGTTCTTTACTATAAGGGAGGTGAAGCCCTGGCACAGGGTGCCCAGAGAAGCTGTGGCTGCCCCTGGATCTCTGGTTGTGTCCCAGGCCAGGTTGGACAGGGCTTGGATCAGCCTGAGAGAGTGGAAGGTGTCCCCACCCCTGGCAGGGGGTGGAACTGGATGGGTTTTAGGATCCCTTCCAACCCAAACCATTCTATGATTCCATGACCTTCATGGCTCTAAAAAACCAATTGAACTAATGGGAAGGAGTAGGTTACACCACCTCTTCTGCCATTTGTGTTTATCTGTGCCAAATACAATTTTATTTTGTGTAGAAAAGCAGTTATCTGTCATTTTGCTCCACTTCACAGACTGTGCCACATTAGTGCAAACTCATTTTCACTGTGATTATAAATTCAGCTTACAGAACGATTAAATGCAGCAGAATGTGCATTGGGATGTTTTCTCTTAGTCTGTGTTAACGGTGTGAGAAACTCCCATAGATGGAGACAGAGACAGCTGGGGGCTCTTATGCGTTAAGCTGCCACAGAAGAGTCTCCAGAGCTCATCTGGAGAGCTCATCTTTGGGAATAAACATGATTCATTAAACCGACCACCAGAGTAAATTCTATGAGATGATCTGTTAAAGCAAGATTATTATGTCCTTTCTTACTTATCAGGTTGCAGAGGAAACAGAAATGTCACTGAATTTATAAAAAATACACTTTATTGCTATTTATTCATGAGCTATCTTAACATTCAATGTTTTCCTCACTGAATTGTGTTAGATTTTTTTTATTATTATTGTACTGAGTATGGCAAATAATTAAAGCAAAAAAGTTCATAATGTTGAAAGGTCAGATGGCTCAGAGAGCCAGTGATGGGATAAAGTGATCATTGTGAAGTCACAGACTGAACAGAAAGTCATTGAGGATGTTCTTACACCAACTACAGCCTCAGGATGTATTTTAAATTAGTCTCATAGCCTTTCTTGAGGAGCAGTAGTCACCTGCAGGAAGTAATTCATCTCACCCTTCATAGATATTGAGAATGGATGGATATTGTTCCAGGAGGTGAATGCCATCCTGAAATTAGTTTTCCAATCAGAGTTCTTCGGTAGCCAACTGATAAGGATGTAGAGTCCTCAATGTGAGTTCATGCAGCATTCTGTATTCACAAACCAACGTTTCATTTGCTGACAGCCTTAGATGAGATGAAAAGACAAGGCAAAGTGAACAAATGAAATATTTCACTACTGCTGGAAGACAGAGATCAGGAGAGATTAGTTCCCCTTGCTCTAAAGAGAGAGCTGTAGTCCACAGTACAGTTCTTGACAGGTAGTGTAGATAACTTAATCAGTTTATGCTAGCTAGAGAGATTAATTTATTGGTGTTTTAATTTTCCCTGCACCAGCAGCACATTTACTCACAAAACAGCATTTGAAGGACTTTGTTTAACAGAGTAGTTACTGGAAGTTGGCAAACAAGGGCAGTGCTCATCAAATGTGAAAGTGCCTGGGAGTATCTAATGACTGATCTGCATTTCAGGGAAGAATGTGCACTGTTTAATTATTGTTTGTATCTGGATTCGAGTGGCAAAAATCCTTCTAGAAGGTGTTTATTAGACAAGAACTGAAGAAGGGGAAGATGTCTGGGGGGGAGATGCAGTAAAATATCTGCATTTTCTGTACCATACTGTCAGCATCAATACAGAGGTGCAGTCTAGTCTGCTTATGAGCATCATTAATGGAGATTTTATTGTCTTTGCTGAGTTATCTTAGTTATAAATAAAACTTTCTGATACATTTTAATTTGAAAATCTCTCAATGCTATGGGTCTTAGTTTTTTATGGAATCTTAAAAACAATTTCCATCCAAGTCCAAAAGGAAATTCCAGTTATTGCAGTCTCAGTCTCCTGGAACTTGCCACACCCAACTCCTGCAAGTCTTCTATCTGAATACTTTTCTGCTCCTGCCTACATCAAATATCTAAGCTTCCTATGGCTTTGAGATCATCATAACTTTCTTAACAAGGCTCAGTCTTCTTCACAATTTCATTTTTGTAAGTTGGATCAACAAAATGTCTGGACCTCATGCAGCATTAAGTTCAGTTTATGTGTCTTCAGTGGTTAATTCTGTGTTACAGATAAATGATCTTTTTTTCCTAGAAACTTCTCACCAGTCTTAATCAACCTTTCTATCAATTCATTAATCCTAAAACTGCCTCAAAATATCTAATGCTTTCTTCTGAATTCCTTTCCAATGATCTGGGATCACAGTCATTGAAAAGTTCACTACAGCCCTTTGAATTTTGACATCTGACAGATCTTTTTCTCATGTGTCACCCCTTTCAGCCCATTCTGACTCCAAGTCCCATCTTCTTTGGATCTTCTGGCATGGAATGAAAAAATACTCTAATTCTTTAAATACTTTGTTGCTGCTTTTATCCATAAAGGATTGGAAGGAATCAAAACTCTCCTCCCTTAGAAAATTTCAAAGGAAAATATTGCTGGTCTGCAGCTCAAGTTTAATAGCCTGGTCATCACAAATTACAGTGAAGACGTGGGCAAAGTTCCCAATAGATGAAGAGAAGGATGGGGTAAGGCTCTGTCTCAACTTTATCTTAATTCATCCCATTCATTTAATACTTAGTACTTGAATACTTGAATCTGGCTTTTATCCTCATAGGCTTTTAGAAACGTTCATCACACAACTTCCCTGAAATAGAACCAGACTATTTCTGCTTTACAGGAAAGAATTCATCAGAGAATAGATGAAGATGAGAGATCAAGATGAAAAAAGCAGGTTGACCAAGATATCCAACCTCTTTCACTATTCCTATTTCTATTTATTACTATTTCTTCTCAAGCATTATACTTTCTGTATAATGGCCTTTGTTGGAGCATCCTGCTTGATTCTGTTGTCTATGATAAATGCAGCTAAACTGTAGTAGTAAATAAGAAACCACAGTGGCATCTCCAGTAACTATTTTATATGTTGAGAAGAATCAATAACTTCAGAGTTTAGGACTTGGGTTTGCTCACATGTATGCTTGAGCAAATAATTTTGTTTTCAGGGAAGAATCCTGCAAAGCTGCAGAGCTGGAAGTGCAGTTTGGGCTTTTGCAGGAATTAAGCATGGCTGTGAGGAAAAATACCAGGTTTATTTCCTTTCCTTTGTTTCCTTGGTGTGGGTTTCTCATCAGCTGCTTGGTTCTCAAACTCATTTCTTGTTTACCACACTCTCCTTTGGTCTTCCCAAACACAGGAATCTGCAGAGAACCCTGGCCAGGAGCCTAGAAAGGGACAGCTGGAAATGAGTGGCAAAAATGCTGATTCTTTTTGACTCCTACCTCCCCTCAGCCCACGCACCTCCTCAGCTATTACTTTGAAAAGAGCCAGCCAGAAAATATTGTTGGTTTATGGTCTTGTGAAGACCTTGCACAACTTACTTTTTTCATTCAGTCATTTATATCCAGCAAGTCCCTTTTTTAAGGAACGTGCTGTTGCTACGCAACCAAAGGAACCATATAGAGAAAGGAAGCAGGAAGGATGAAGGCAAGAGGGAGGTAAAAAAAGAAAGATGTTCTTGGGGGAAAAAAAAGAGGGAAGTCATAGACTATGATTTGAAAATCAAAGATAAGAAAAGCTTTTCCTTTAGCTGGGTGAAGGCGAGACACAGAAATGAAGGAGATCTCTCTTACCCTCCACTCCTTTTCTTGACCTTGTCCAATCACTTCCAGGAACATGTGGAACATGGCCAGATGATTAAACAGTTGGAGAAATGGCAATTGAAGTGGTTGGAGTGTCTGACTGGGACTCGGGAGGTCTGTCAGATATTCCCTGCTTACTGAGTGTCTTAATTGGTCACCTAAGGCAGACTGTTTAATTTCCTGTCCTAATTACCTTCCTCTAATAAAAGGATAACGCCTTTGATTTCTGCCTTGTCATTTTAGACTAGAAAACCTTCTTAATAAGCAATGAATAAACACCCCAGTGAGGTCTCAGGGTCTCTGCTATAAAGGATAGATCTTAGTGTTAAAATAAGGATCATCACACTTTGCTCACCTTCCCACTCTGATGGTGCAAGACATCTTACAGCCCTCAATGTTGACACCTTCCCTTTCTGTCTTTTCCTCCACATTTCAAGGCTGTGCTTCAAATACAGGAGGACTTAAATCCACTCCAGCTTACTACAGGCGTATGCAATGGAGTGTTTTGTTCCTTGGAAACCCAGGTCCCTTCTGTACTCTGTGGGTACACCTCTAGATCTAATTCACACTTCACAAATGGCCATTTTGCTTTCTTTTGAACATCTTTTTCAAGCAAAACTCTAGAGTGAATAGGTGCCTGAGTTAATTCTCTAAAGTTGAATAAGACGCATTGAGACCAATGTGGTTTTCATCTCCTTTATGAATGTGTTTTACTGTGTGGTGTTTCCACACAGTAGAAGTCTTGCCTACCCCCATGAAAGAAAATTTCCATACCGAGTAAGGGAAGCAGCAGAAGGTAGAACTGAGCCCTGCAAGAGAACTGGCAGGATGATGCTGCCTCATTTAGAATTAATTTGTTTGTGCAGCCTTTTTACAGTGAAAGTGGCATTTTGTTTGCTCTGATGAAGGCAGAATTAATTTAACTACGATTAACATTTCTGCTTCTTATAGATATTCAGTGGTGCTCAGCTTTTTTGCCTGTGATAGAAGATCATTTACAAACACAATTAAGAGTAAAAGCCCCCATGTCTGTACTGACATGACAGTGTTTCTAAATACTGAAGTTTTTTGTAGTGCTTTGAGGTTTTCTGCAGTTTTGTTTTAATGCTCAGTGTGGTTGATGTGCTGGTCACTCTCCTTGCAAAAAAAGGAGCTGTTTTCATTGAAATCAGCAATGGAGATGATTGGTGCAGATTCCCCCCTTGCTGGACCTTGCAGTGGTGTGGGAACTCTAGATGCTGAGAATTTTGGACTCTCTGTGCTTATAGGCACAGAATTTCAGGCAAGCACTTCACTTGACCTCATTTTGAATTACCAATTGTTTATGTAGGGCAGGGGAATGACCATCAAATACATCTTTTTAGATATGCATTTAAGTTTTGTAAAGATATTATCCATGGGGGTTTTTTTAAGAGCGTAAAACTCTTGCCATAAGCACAATGAAGTGTATCATGTATCTGCTGTGATGGAAGGAAGATTGACTTGCTGCCACACTGTTGTTTAAATAGCTGCCAAAACCCATGTCTGATGAATGCATTGCTATAAATTATCTCCACTTTTCACATCCTTCCACAAAGACCTTGTTAGACAAAGAGCTTATCTCCAATACTGCAAAGATTTAGCAATATCTTAGTCATGTGTTATACTGAATCATAGAAAACACTTCAATTCAATATATATTTAGCTTTTATGAAGTAAAAGACTCAGGAAATTTGACAGTAGGTAAAGTCATATGCAATTTTGATATGAAAAGGTAACTTTGATTTTTAAAAAGAAAAGGTAAAACTTGGCCCATATTCCAACTCTCTATTTATGCTGTTGGATGCAAAAGGAAAGATCACAAGCAGAAAAATCACAGTTGTTTTTAAATTCGTACTGATAAAAATTAAAAAACTTTTTGTTAATAACTGAATATTCTGAGAACAATTTTAAAAAGATCACCTGAAATCCTTTTATTACAGTACCTAGTGGATAAAAGAAAGCTGAAGAGGGATTTTTCATTTTCACAGGGGTGTGTAATGACAGGACAAGGGGGAATGGCCTTAAGCTGAAGGAGGTTTGATTAGATATTAGTAAGAAATTGTTCCCTGTGAGGGAGGTGAGGCCCTGGTACAGGGTGCACAGAAAAGCTGTGGCTGCCCCTGGCTCCCTGAACTGTCCAAGGCCAGGTTGGACAGGGCTTGGAGCAACCTGGGACAGTGGGAAGAACTGGATGGTCTTTAAGGTCCTTCCATCCATCCCAAACTATTCTATGATTCTCTGATTATTTGCAAGCAACTACTCAGATTGTAGAGGAGAATTTACTCTAGAGAGCTGCAATAGCCCTGCCACAAGCAGGTGCTTAACAGTGCAAAACTGTACAAACCAAGAGAAAATGGCCTCAGGTTACTCCAGGGGATGTTCAGATCAGATATTACAAAAAAAAAAATCTCTTTCTTGAAAGAGTTGTCAAACCTTGGAAAGGGCTGCCCAGGACAGTGGTGGAATCACCATCCAGGGAGGGATTTAAGATGTGGTGCTAAGAGCCGTGGTTGAGGGGTAACCTTGGAGGAGTTAAGTTCAGGGTTGCACTCCACAATCTTAAAGGGCTTTTCTAGCCTAAATAATTTATGATTCTGTGAAGTTGATGATCAAAGAGATTTTATCTGTTCATAGCTTCACTCCAAGTTCCCTGCCCTGGAACAAGGGAAGTTGCACAGACATTAAACAAGCCATGGATTCCTCAGCAGAAAATGTCACAAATACTGAGCAGGTGCAGAGCCAGTAAAGCAATTACTGAGATACCACTTCAAAAACAGTCCAGAGTGAGTCAGGCAGCCTTGTCTATTTCTGTGAGGTTCTAGAGGTAAAGGGGAGAATTAAACAAAAGGCATTTTTGCTTAACAGCTCTGTGTCTTTGGCCTGTTGTACTGCCAGTATCTTGGCTGCATCTGCCACGTCTGTCAAGTGTGGAAGAGAACATTTGCCTCCCACCTCTTCTTCTTTGATCCATGCCTTGAAGTTGTAGCCTTTCATCCTGGTTTTCTTATGAAAGAGAGCTATTTCTCTTCATGAAAATGTCTCCTCTCATATGACTGGCATGGATTATCCTGTACTTCTGGTGTTCAGAAGTGACCTTTCATGGCACTGAGGTTCATTCTGATCCCACTGGAATGCCCTGACATGCTGCTTCAGGGAGGTGTAGGGGAATGGGAATTGCCCAGACCTCAGCTCACACACCTTCCTCACATCTTAGACCTCTGAAATCTTGTACTGCCTGAGCCAGTGTGAGGGAAAGGTGAGTGTTGTGAGACTCAGATGTAGATTGTTGAGAAAAGAAATGTGCCTTTTTCAATGACCCTTTGAGATGGATTCTCTCCCTTAAAATCATTATTCAGGACTAATATTTTAGAACCACAGAAGGGTTTGGGTTGGAAGGGACCTTAATAACCTTTCAGTTCCATCACTGTGCCATGGGCAGGGGCACCTTCCACTATCCCAGGTTGTTCCAAGCCTCATCCAGCCATAGACGCTTCCAGGGATGATTCAGCCACAGCTTCTCACACAATAATATATAAAATAACATAATATATATAACATAATATATAACACATAATAATATATAAAATAACATAATATATATTTTAACCCATTTATATCTGCAATGTAAGTTATAGCATATGTCTTCTCCAGAAGTGATCTAAAATGTAAATGTGAATGAAAGCTTGGGCCTTAGTTCCATGATTTTTAACTAAATAATTAAGAAAGTTGCTTCAGTTAATGCTTAACCACCTAATGACTGTTAAAACTTTAAGAGACTGTGAATACTTACCTCTTCCACTAATTAAGCAGAACATATTATTCAACAGGCCCCCAGAAAAACAGAACGTTCAAGTGCCTAAATTTGGAAACCAAATAGGACTGATATGTTCTCAGTTATGTCTCAACTGACCTCCGAATTTATAATGAATAAATAAAAATAAATGTATTCACTAATCTGTTAAGATGCTGTCATGACAGGTATGACTAACAACATGATCTTGTTCCTGTCCCTCTTTAGCAAAACTTGCCACTGTCCTGGTTACTTGCTTAAGTTAATTATGTTATGGCTAAAATTAACCTGAAATTTATCTAGTACAAGCAAGTCCCAGCACAGATTTGAATCCTGTGAAATACTTGAAAATGCTAATGCAGTGCTAATAATAAAAGTGGGGTGCTGTGAAACTTAGTGAATTACTTAATGTTTATAAATTATTTTGGAATGCTCAAATGGGGATTGCATTCCTGAAATGGTAAGAATAACGTTTCTTGCAGTGGTGCTTTTTGTAGATATCAATGCTCTCAAAACAATGTGATAAACCTGAGAGGAAATTCTTTTTTTTTAAAGGACAGTGAGTGAAATTACTGTTGTGAGATCTGTTGTGAGAGTTAAAGATATCCACAGAATCTGGTATACAAGGAAAAGGAACCTTGTTGCAGCAGCCACTGCTGTACTCACAGATCCCACTTCCAGAGGATGGTTCACCTGTGTAACCCCAGTGAACCTGATGCCTTAAGCTTTAGCTTTCATATTTTCAGACTCTGTGCTGCCCAGGGGTGCAGTTCTCAGCCTCACATCCAGTGTCAGTCAGCTCTTCACAGAGTAGGGAGACAAAACAAATCCTTTTTCTGCTGAGATCCAAGGACAACTTTCAGGCCCAAAAGCACAAACAACAGTCGATTGGAGGGAGGAACAAGAAGGATGGGACTCCACAACCTGAAGCTGTAATTGGATAATTAAACCCCAATATGCAAATGGAGGAAACTTATAAAAATGTAAGTCCTCATGACCAGTCAGCCATTTTGTGACCATTCTTAGTCCACCCTGGGTGTAGCTCTGGTCAGATTCTTGTCCTGCCCAAGGTGAATCCTGGAAGCCTTTCAATAAATATCTACTTTATTCTCTAGCTCTGTCCAGTCTCTGTTCCAGGTCAGCCTTCCCAAGGCACCAAACCCACCATGGTGCACACACTGACATCCCCCACTCATGCTCCACTTTCAGCTTTGAGGGTCTGTTCCCTCTGCTCTGCCCTTCTGCCCAACACAGCTGTGTGCCCATGCTCAGCCCACGGGCCATACCCTGTGCTCTGCACAGACGTGCAGTCAAGTGGATCATCAGCTCAGCTCAGATTTGTGCTGTGGATGATCCACTATAGCACCACAGCTTTAGTAAGACATCATTATAGGCATAAAAAGTATCTTTTTAAAAAATTGCGGGTGATTTAGCTCAATGCGGTGGGACACAAATTATATATAAGCTGACTGGTTTTATGAGCTAATCAGGATTAATATAATATCATCTATCAGCTTTGTGAGATTCCTCACATTTTTGATAAGTGTAAAGCTGTGTCCATCTTTTCAAACTACCAATTTGAGCATGGGCTGATTTCTTTTACAGCACTTATTATGTGGGAAGAAAGACTCCATTCCATATTTGGCAGCATAATATACATGTCGTTGTTCACATTATTCTGAAACAGTGGCTGGGAGCACTGAGCTGCAAAATGTGTATTGTTAATCATTGGGTCATTAACCTTAACAATGTCAATGCATTCCCCTATCAGATCCAACTAAATGACTGCCCGAGGTAATAGTTAAGAGAACATTTCACACAGATGAACATATTAATGCATTATTTGGTTCTAAATGCGGTGTGAAGGATTTAGGTAGGAGCTAATGTATGCGAGGAGGAATAAGGAAGATGAAGCACAGTTGAAAAAACGAAAGTTTAGCTTCCCAAAAGAAGGAGAGTAGTCCTCAGTTTACTGCAGCTGAGAAGTGTCTATCTCTCTTTAGTTGCAGTCATTCAGGTAAAAAAATTTGTTAATTTGAAGAGGACCTAAAGTCCTGAGGTTTCATTAGAATCCGGAGACTTTTCTAATGTCTAATAACCAATTTCTGTACCTAATGTGAGTTCTGTGATCTGGTGTTTTCACAGCAAAAGGCAGATGATGAGACTTGATTTATTTGGTTACAGCTGTTTGGTTACAACTGCCTGAGCTGTGCCCTCCCTCCATCAGGCTGATCAGGTCTTAAATATCCATTTGAAGTGAGCTGCCACTACTATCCACCAAAATCTACTGCACGCATCCAGTACAGCTGACCACAAGGCACAAAACCTGTGTTCAGTGGCTCTTTGGGTCAGAGGAGAGCCTGGGAAGATGTCACCCAGCAGCAAGTTTCTGCCAGTGACTTATTCTGCAAGAATAAGTAGGTCTTTGTAGACCTCTGTCCAAGGCATATCCCTCAAAGCCGGGCTCAAACTGGGTGGCAGCCTAGGCTAAACCTGGTGCTGCTCCTGGATACCATCATTTCCAGGGACCTGAAGGAAGCCTGTAGTAATTTCCTCTGGGTCATTTCCATGTGAGCATCTGTCACCTTGTAGGGTGGCTCAGAAAGCCAGTGACACAAAATAGCCTCTTGCACTGCCTGAAAAATCCATGTAATCAGCAGCCATTTCCCAGTTTGCACTCATGAAAAAGGCTCTAATAATGCACTGGAAATTGGAGGATTGGTTCTGCTGGCCTGCAAATGGCCTGGAGGGTGTATAGAAACATATTCAGATTGAAGGACTTCTAAAACAACTGCATCAAGCTTTTTCACTGCAGGTACTTTCCAAAAGCCTCAGTTCTGGGGTTTTCACACTTAGCTTGTAAGATTAAATACAGAAAATTACACATCTCAAAGTCGTTTCCCATTAAGCTGTTAGATGGCCTAATGACTTTTACTCCTGTAAACACAGAATATGGACTCACAATTCCTACAGAAATCAGTCCATTAATGCTGCCTCACCTGGTGATGAGCAAAAACATGGCACTCTATAAATACGCAAAAAGTGTTATCAAAAAACAGATTTGGCAATTAATCAAGGACTCAGAATAAGAAGTGTGATATTGCCTGATGGGTGTTAAGAGGATGGGGCCACTAATTTTTCTAGTTTTGATTGCATTCCCTTACTTTTAGTTATGCTCCCCTGAAGGACCTAAAATTTTAGTCTCTTTTCCTAATATCCTCTGTGGATGGTTATCATGTTCTCTTAGTCAGCACTTAGCAAAATTACACTGTTTGAAATGGCTGCTGAAGTTGAAAAGTGGAAAATATAATTATGCAAAGGAGTTTTTGTTGTTAATATTATGGAAAAGTTCACCTGCTAGTTTTGTTGCTCCTCTCATACACACGGCTGTAAATCAGTTGTAATTCCTGGTGAATAAACACTGATAATTCTGCAGGAATTGGGCCTCTGTGGTTACATAGGCTTGGAAGAAAAAATTTGGTAGCATGTTAATTCTAAGGAAGCTTTTTAATGTCCTATTCCTTTTTGGGATTAAGGATTTGGATGCTGATGAGGGGGAGTGAGCTTTTGTCATCAATTTTAATGAGACATTTATAATCTCTCTTGATTGTATTTAGAGTTTTTTATTGTTGCTATTTTTTTTTTATTTCACTCATTCAAGCAGTCACTCTGTGAAAGCTTTTTTTAAGTACTCCAGATCTATTCTGGTAATGAAGAAATGAATGTCAAGCAAAGCAATTTTTTCTAAATTTACAACTCATTCTCTTAGACAAGATCAAAACTGACACAAAGAAAATATCCTTTATGTGTAAAAAAAAAATAAGACCAAATTGCAACTCCCCAGTTACATCCACTGGGATATAGTTAAGGTGGCATCTTTCTCCATTACCATTTGTCTCATATATCCCAGTCATTGCATGTCACATTAGTTTATCTGAAGATGAAAAAGTAATAATATTTTATAGGAATGAAGCTTCTGCAGCTGTTGCTAGGTCCATCAAGATTCAGCTACTATTTCTGTGCATGTTCTCAGCCTCCCATCCCACTTTCTCTCTCTCTCTCCAGGTAATTGGAATTTGGCCCAGTGAAGCTAAAAGAAATGAAGAGCAACTAAGGTAACATGCAAGCCAGGAGCCTGAAAGGAGAGAGCTGCTGCAGCAGAGCCAGCTGGCTATGGAAGTGGCATTATAATCTTAATATTTATCTGTACCACTGACATAAATGTGTATGGGACAAATTCTGCCTTCTCTTCTTTTTCACCAGAGTTTTGGTGTTTCAATTTCATTCCTTTTTCCAGAAGAATTCTGACTCTCATCAATGAGATACTCTTTGGCATTGTGTAGCCAGTGTAACCTGGCTTTTAGAGGAGACTTGAAAAATCACGAGGTTATGCAAGACAAATCTTTACCCCACTACACTAATTTTCCTCTCTTTTTGCAAGGAGGTACTCAAAGTGCCTATAAATTCCATTCTGGAAGATGTCATGCTCTAGAAGTGCAGTAATACCCAGGACTGACTCTTCTGGGATGAGAGTGGCTTGGTCTGGGAGTACTTTGCTTTCCTTCCATGCTGCTGTTTATCTATCCCACAGTGGAAAGAAAAAAGGTGTTGCAGTAGATTTAAACTTGTAATCCGTCCTAGCCTTATGGATAAATCATCAGGGCCTTGTTCCAAATGCAGCTTTGTGGCTGCAAATCATCTGTCTGCATGCATGGCAAGCCTGGCTCCTAAAGATGATCTCAGATGTGCTCCAGGTGGAGTAGAGATGTGCTCAAGAAGCATAATGAATGGGGCTGTGACTGGCAAACAAATACATGATACAAACTAATATATTCCCTTACACCATGATAAGGAAAAGGATCAGAGATAGCAAAGGTGATGCTTATGGGTTGATGTTCAGATAGAGTTGAGTCTGAGTCCTGGTGGGATTATTTTGAGGATTGCTGAGATAAACTGTTCCAGTTACTGCCATTGTTGAAATATGTGCTTTTGCCTAAATTTTTCAAGCTTCAGGTTTAGATTGGATATTGGGAAGAAATTGTTCCCTGTGAGGGTGGGGAGGCCCTGGCACAGGGTGCCCAGAGAAGCTGTGGCTGCCCCTCCCCTGGATCCCTGGAAGTGTCCAAGGCCAGGTTGGATGGGGCTTAGAGAAACCTGGGATGGTGGAAGGTGTCCCATGGACAGGGGGAGTGGAATGAATGATCTTTAAGGTGCCTTCCAGCCCTAACCATTCTATGATTCTGATGGAAATACAAAATACGTTTTAGTTATATGTGGTTAAGTCATTAAAATATCTCTCTCTAAACTGCAAAATTTTTCCTGAGCATTTACATAACCTCCACATACTTGTAACTGTCCCTCTTCCCTTTGTCCCTATTTTTACTGTAAACAAACAATTGTGATTAAACAGTTTTTATTTCTCTATATGAATATTTATTTAGTGAGCTACAAATGACACTGTAACACATTGCTGATAATCTGGTGTGCTGTTGATGGGTTCCAACTGCTTGAGAATATCTGGGCTGACAAATTTGTAATTTGTACTCCAGATAGTTTTTTTATTCTACTGCTTAACCTTTTATATACATGATTCAGTCTTCTTTCTAAGGCAGTACAGGAAGCAGGATAATAATCTAGTAAATCAATAAATGCTATTGCAATGTCTCCAAACCTCACAAAACACCTAAATTCTAGGTCACACAACTGGGATGAAGGTATCCATGTTTGGTTTTTTTCCCAGATATTCCTTCATCCTATAGATACTTCACTCTTCCAACAGTGCTCCAAAAATATAGGCATTTCATTTTCTTTTGCTTAAGTTAGCACATTTCTCACTGAAGGCCCTCAAGGGAAGTGGAAACTCTGAAATTCAAAATGCGATTTATGCTTGCCTTGTAAAATGCCAAGAAAACTGCTTTAAGACTGTAATAACCCTTGCTGCTCATTCCATGAACATGCTTATAGAAAATGTTAATTTAATCAACAAATTACAGCTTCACACAAAGCAAGAAGTGTGGAAATACTGGCAGAGGAGGAGGAAAGGTCTCTCATAATTTTTATGTTCAATCATGAATTCGAGACTCTTTATTATTTCTGCATAAATGAAGAACTTCTCCTAAATGGATTGTGTTGCACTTCCCATTCATTTTCTCTCCTGATTAACATCTACACACATGTCCATTCAAAATCTGTGAGGACTCACTCATGCTGACAGGAATGCGTCTTAGCAAAACTGTTGATAATTTATTTAATTTTTTGCTTGTCAAATATGCTGTTTGAGAGGGAGCTCAAACAGAGAGCTGGTACTTTTAGAGGAAACCCTGCAGCTTTCACGCTGGTTCCTCCCAACATTTTTAGCCCATGGATACTGATCACGGGATGCCTGACACAGTCTAAGTGTTCCCTGCCAAATGTTGAAGCAATGAAGTTAGAAATAGGAATATTGGAATGAAAAGAGCCAGAAATAGATTTCTACAAGTCAGCTTAAACATCCATTTGCAGTACGGCAATACTACATTTTTCAAAGGCGTATATTAACTGATTAGATCACCTGCAAATGGAGTGTTAATTAATAATATCCCTAGTAAAGTGCAATACAATTACATTTGCAGGAAAAGCTGACAGATCTATGTCATTCAGGCATTAATCCTAAAGATAATGGACCAAATTCTGCTCTGTGTGTGGGTTTTTTCCCACCTTATATATGGAGTAATTCCAGACGCACAGGCTGGCTGTACCTTCATGTGGCTGAATATTGAATTTATCCCATTATCTTTTAATGAAAAGCTCTCTGAAAATACCTGTCAGTGAGGCACACTTGGGCTCTTGCCATCTGTTTGGCTGATAATAATTCAAAAGACAAAATACTTGATCTCATAGAATGAGAGGAATGCCATGAAGGGGAAGACAGCAGCTCACAGGCAATTTTGCATTCCTCTAATGCTAAACTCAAGTAACCTTTATTTCATGTTGTTGTTATTGTTATCTAATTCATGTCACCTACAGGAAATCTGCAGGTAAAAGTTTTACACCAGCAGTAGATGTGCTTCCAAGGACCAAAAGCAGAAAAAAAAACACCAATCCATGGATTACATTGATAGTCTGGTGGCAAAAAAAATCCCATTTCTCTATTCAGGGATCTACTCTACAGTCAGCAGGGAATGATCTGGTTTTTGTGGAAAAGGAATTTCAGGGTGTACAGAGTCAGAGTCCATCTGACTCCTGTGGCACACGAGGTGCCACCTTGATTGACAAAATGGGAACACAGCTAGACAAATTTTTGGTGGAAAATCTGATTTACTACAGCAGGAGATTTTCATTAGGGTTGTAAAGGACTTTTGCACTCCATAACTGGTATAGAAATAGATCCAATATAAGCAGAGGATCCTGCTTTAAAGCCCATGTCTGCCTTACAAAAGAACACAGAACCAGATGTTCTAACTTCTGCTGTGTTTGCCATTTAAGCTAAAGGGCTGTGAGAACAGGGGAGGTGGAATAAATTGATTAATGCAGTTATTTTCCCCAAAGAAATGTTTTCAGATGGAGAATAAATATCCACCCTGTCTCAGTGTGGAAGAGGAACCTGCAGCACTGTTGTGAGGGTGGGAAAGGGCAGAGGAGCAACGGGGCCAAGCATGAGGAAGCAAGGGATAAAGTGGCAATAACAACTGGGAAATAACAAGGAAATTGCCCAAGGTATTTGCAGAAATCCTGAGTGACCAGCCAGCAGTTGTGTCTGGTCTGCAGACACAGATTTCTCGAATCTGCAACTGCTTTTGGGTTTGTTTACTTTGCAGTAGGAAACACATATTTTCCCTCCCATGAAAGGAACTGCAATCTTTTGTTACTTGGCAAACACATCCCACAGATCTGAATGTGAGTCTGGTTTTGAAGTGCTTTTTGATCCACACATCTTTAGAAAGCTTCCCCAGTGCTTTTTCTTGAGTACCTATTTCTTTATTTACTGTCTCGAGCAAATAACCCAGACCTTTCTGCTATATGTCCCCCAGCATCTGTAAGGAATTCCACGACAGTTCCCCCCACTGCCTGGGTGGTTTTTAATGACAGTTCTCAGCTTCCTTTAGTCCATTTCTCCTTTTCTTCTTCCTGTTGCCTTTTTTTGTCACACCCTGCTGGCCACATCACAGGTTCCCATGATGATTCTGAGCAGTGCCACTCTTCAAATAGAGATTGCTGGACTGAAGCTCAAGAGCACAGTGTGCTTTGGAGCAAGGCTTTCTCCTTGGCAGCCCCTCCAGAGGATAGATGCCAGGATCTGTGCTGAAATTCAGGCTTTATATTCAAACTAATAAATAAAATAAAATAAAGCTGTAAGGACTGATGCTGTGGTGTCATAAATCAAAGAAAGGAATAATGGTATATCCAGCAAGTGACTTAGTCTACTTATCATCAACTGCATTATTCCTTGGGGTAGTTATTTCATTCCTTGAGGGAGCTGAGATTTAAATATTTGAAATTACAGATCTGAGGTGTCTAGGATTTAAATACCTAAGGTCACCGGTCTTCCTCTAAAACAATTGGTAATTTTTTGTTAGAGGCTCACTATACCAAAATTGTTATAAATATTAATCTGAATTACATCACTCAAGCCTTGATTGTAGCCTCAAGAGCTCCAATCAAAGATCATTTCATAGGAAAGAGTGGTGCAAGGGAGAAAAAGAATGGTGTTTGTGGTCTTTAGGTCAACAAGGAGTATCTGATGAGTTATCCCAGCAGTAAGGCACAAATAGACACTGAGAAAGATGTGTTAAAAAAAAAAAAAAAGCTTTCCCTGTAGCTGGTAAAAAACTCAAGGAATAGGTAATCTGACACAAGGCAGGTTTTTAAAAAAATGATTTGAAGCTGATAATAGAAGTTCTTCACAAATGTTTAGAGTGACTTTTTCAGCAGAGGATGTGAAGAGTAGAAGTGTTGATAGGAAAAGCAGGTGATCAATAATAGTGCAAAGTTGAAGGCTGCTATCTTGTAGAAATCACAAGTCTAACAGGAACAGGGTAAATGATTTTTTTTTAATTTTTTTTTTTTTTAAGCCTGGCACTTTCTAAAAGTGCTTAAAAGCTTCCTTGGGTATGCAAAGGATCAAGCCACACATCGTGGAGGGAGGGATTGCAATCACACACAGTGATTATATAAACAATATAAAGCTCAGTGCCAAACCCAGCAACTTGGATAGTGCTGCCTGCATGGATTGAGATCCCAGGCAGGTGGGGTGGGTGATTAGTATCAAGGTGAAGAAGCAGCCACACTTGGTGTGTATTTATTTTTACCTCTCACTGATGATATAGTAGTCAGATACCAGCAAAATTTGCCAAAGTCTGACATAGGAATGACAACCTGATGAATAGAAAATGTGTGAATTTTTTTAATCCCAAGTTTTTTCCCTTATTTAAAAATATGTGCTTCTTCACAAGGCACTATCATGTTCCCGAGTCTAGCTAGTTTTGCAGGATTTAAGATTCAAAGCTCCCAATTTTTTACAGATTCTGTGTGTGACAAGAGATTTTGTAATGGATAGGTGGTGTAGGGTCAAGAAGAAGAATATAAGCCACAAAGCAATGCATGAACTAGGATAAATAGCTTATAAAGAAACTGTATTATGTTGTATTTCATTTAGCAGGGGTAAAAATAGGCTCAATCCACCATGTCATCAAAATATGGACTTTTCCTGAAGCAGCACACATTGTGATGGGCTTGAAGAAATAGAATATTGAGGAAATACTGGAGTAACACCTAGGTAATCTTTAGGGTTTGTGAAGTGCTAAAGCAACTCCCTTAGATCTGCTAATTCAATAAGTAAACTACAGAAATTAATTAAATATGGGTTATAAATTTATATAGAGAACATGAAGTGCTCCTCCTGCATTTCATCTGGAAAACCTTGAATTCAAAAAGATTTATAGAACCCAAACTTCTGAGTGAGAACTTCTGGTCTCTTGCTCACATTTCCTCAATAACCATCCAAAATGCTGATAGCAAAAGGTTGAATTCCTATGGTGAGGAAAAAAAATAATTACACACAGTTAAAGACTGTATGGGAGCACAGAGCAGCAAAAAGAGGATTTAGATTGATTATATCACTTTCATTTTAGCACAAGAAATATCTACATATGTAACTTCAGAAGAGTTTGGTGCTGCATGTTATTGATATGCTTTTTCCAAATGGACATTTTTAAAATTAAAAACAAGTTTAAAAACTCCCAACCCTTGATAAGCAAAACTATTTACAGGGAGCAGGTGATTACTATCTTTTATTTATGTGGGCATGATAGGATGATTTGCAAGAAATAATTTTCTATTACTCAGAGAGATGTTGATAAACTAATGACTAAAAGGAGAGCAGAACTCAGTAATATGTGGAAGGAGTTGCTTTTCCATGGGCACAAGAAATAATTTCAATGATTTAGAAATTATGTATAAGTTTTCTCTACTGTTTAACTTTCTTGCCTGATTAAAAACCATAAAGTTCTTGGCTGTGATAAATGGCCTCATACATCCATCACAACTGTTCAGAGAAAAATAGTTCTTAGGCATTTTGAGAATTTTTAGCAGCTTTCAGGGTTTCATTTATAAATTTTATTTCCCCTCATGGGCATGCCCCATTAATCAACTACATATTGTAATCTTGGACCAAAAATGGTCCCAATAATTTTCCTTTAATAACAGGTAATTTTTTCAATACTGTTTCCATAGTAGATCTGAACAATGTGCTGTGCACCTGAAAGAAACTTCAGCTTCTTGTACAGAGAGAATTTCTTCAGGACTGTAGGCTTTGAAAGTGCTTTGGGAACTGCAATTTGGGTTTTTGTTTCTTTGGCTTTTTTTTTTTTTTTTTTTTAGAATTGTTTTAACAAGGAATTACTGATTATATAATTTTACCACTACTGGCACCTATTATGCTATCTACGCTGATAAATTGGTTCACTCCCTGTTTACCTGCAGGGTTCCAGATTCTGCCTCATTGGACTATAAACACAGCATTTAATTCCCAGGGTTTAGCATATAGGAAGCCAGTTAGTTTCCCTTGCTAGAAAACTCAGTAACAGGACAAAATGAGAGGTGTATTCAAAAGAAAATGTAGAAAGGAAAAATTATTTTAAAGTCAAAAGGATACAAAGAAAAAAGACCCATCAATGTAACTAGTCTGGCTTTCTATTAGCCAGGTTTTATCTTGGTGTCACCATTTCGGGTAAGGAAGGGCAGAGTGATTTAATTTAGGAATGAGAGATCCTCACATCCACCTGAATCCTACCATGAGCACTGTTTGCTCTGTGGGATTCTGTGTGGGCTCAGGGTGGTTGGGTCGTGGGGAACATGAGAACCCATCAGAAAAGAACACATGGGGTTAATCAGCCTCAGTCCCCAAGGCCTCAGCAGGTCCTGCTGACCATGCAAACAGCATCTGCTCTGCTGGAGTCAACATTTCATGTGAGAAATGTGGCCCTACTCTGCTCTTTGAAGGACTCTCATAGGACTGATTTCAGGAGGGTCAGTATTTCAGTCCTGTGTTTTGAGGTGGAGGTTTAACCTCATAGTGACAACCTGTGGAACCATTTGTATAATTGCAAGGAAGTATTTATTCAGTGTATGTAATGTTAAAAATTCAAAACACTGTCAACCTCTCACTGTGGCTGTGTGGGGACAGAGGATGGGGCTGTCACCTCTGTACTCTGCTGGGCACAATAACAAGGCTCACCCTGATCGCTCCCCGCTCCAGCTGTGGCTGTAGTAAAAAAAAAAAAAAAAAAAAAAAAAAAAAAAAAAAAAAAAAAAAAAGGAAGCAGCAACTCTTTAAATATTCCCTGTTGTAGAAAGGGAAGGTTTTATGAGAAGTGGGAGTGGGACACAGCCCTCATGATTCACCAGCCAGACTAGCTGAGGTAAGATATTTTATTTAAAAGGCCAAGTCATTTACTCCTCATTCCGAGAAAGGAAAGCTGTGCACAGGCAGCATTCTTGGTGAGCAGTAAGGAAATCCTTTCCTTCCTGGGATGGCTGCTTCTTGGGGAACAGCTCCTGTGAAGGTGACAGCTCCTGGTGGCACCTGTGCCACTTGCTGCCTGTCCCATCTCAGCTTGCCCAGTGCCAGCCTTAGCAAGAGACAGGGACAGATCTCGACTTGCCCCTACTTCTGTGAGAGCCGAGGCTTGGTTTGGGGTGCTCCCAGCACCTCACTCTCAGATCCTATTGCATTTTTACTGCCATCTTTCAGTCTCCATGGCAACCCTCCCTGCAGCACAGCCTCCTGTGCATTGCGTGTGTGCAACACCCAAGTTTTACACACCTTATTTGATATTTTGGGTTTTCTCTTCTGTTTACGTTTCGTGGTGTTTTCCTTCCTAAAGGAAATAGTTCCTTTAATACAGACAATGAGCCTGCTGTGCTGCCAGATGAATGCTTGGGTAACCCTTTTTGGGTCAAAATCATGCACTAATAATCAAGCATTGTTTTCCCACGCTGTTTCCTGAGGTGAGCTTAGAAATTCACATTGGCAGTGCTCATGGCACGACGCTGGTGTTTGCACTGCTGAATCTACATACACACCAAGGACAATTAGGATGTATGCAGTCATGCATGATCCTTTTGGAGCCATTGTACAATATTTATGGGGGTTTTATGCTTCATCTGCTCTGAATTACATGTCTCGTTCAGCTGGAGCCCTGTTGAAAGCCTTGTGCAGAGGGTAAGGCTATTACTGAGCAGTTTATTCAGGACAGCATGAATTTTGCAATATTGTTACCAACTTCAGATCCTTACCAACCATGTCTGCATGAATACAGTTCTCCCAGTCCCCATGATGAACTGTCAAAGATTAAAAAAATATCATAGGGCAGCCTGAAGCAACCAACATCTGCTTTTGGACATGTCATATTAGCAGTGACATTGCCCACAGGAAATCACTTCTTTTCTTCTGGTGGGATTTTATCTCTCTGATTCCTAAAATGTGTTTTTGCAAAGAAGAAAAGGGGAAGAAGAGGGAAGAGAACAAAAGAGAAGTAGGAGGAAAAAAAGAGGGAAAAAAATTGCAACAAAACAAAAAGAAATTAGAGACAAGACAAAATAAAATTAAAATTTAAAAAGTAAAATTAAACCAAAATTAAATAAAATAAGAATAAAGTAAAAAGAAGGGGAAGGGGAAGGAAAGATAAAAACCCAAGTTGACAGATAGCTCATGGACAGTCCTTGGAAAACAAATAAAAACTTCACAGTTAGCACACTGCTTCTCATAGCACATTTAAAGGAACTCAATCAAAGTGTGCAGACCAGGCATTTAACCCAGCCTGACCTTCCTGTAACCAGTGTGTGTCTTGCCTCCTCTGGTCTCCTGGTCCTGTCTGAGTGTTCAGAACATTGTTTCCAGGAACACTTGAAGTGTGTTGCTCCACAAGTGAACAGTGGCATCTGATAACTTAAAAGAACTGGATATTTCCAAGTTGTCTCAGGTTGCAATGCAAGATGTAACCAAAAATGTGTATTCTATTTGCCATCTGTTGAAACCACTTGAGGAGGTGTTTTCTTTATTTCTTGTATAACACATTCCTCATAACTCCAAGGGGAGGGAGCAGGTGTGTTCTGTTAATGGGCAGCTGTTAAAACCAGGTGGGGCAGTGTTCTTTATCTCTTCCACCACCCATCCTCTCTCCAGGGGATATCTGCTGTTCATGGGCCATCCAGGCTCACTGCAGGGCTGATACAATTACATCATCCCATGGGGAGAGGCTCCACCCAGGGGGAGGAGCCCAGCATTCCTACCTGGATAAAACCTGAGATTCAGAACACCAGGACAGCCTGTTTGCACTGGATTGCCAGAGGAAAACCAGACCCATCTCACCACCACTGGACCCTTCTACAGGATCATCTCTGCTCCAACAGAACCACATCTGTCACTGCAGGAGGACTTGATTGGACTGCTCCCAACACCCTGACCAACAGAGTGTCAGGTTGTGTTCTGACTCTGTCAGTGTTTTCTTTTTCTGTTTGTTTGCTTTTTTTTTCACTACATTTTTATTTTTGATATGCCTAGTAAAGAACTGTTATTCCTATTCCCATCACTTTGCCTGGGAGCCCCTTCATTTCAAAATTATAGTAATTCAGAGAGAGGAGGTTTACATTCTCCCTTCCAAGGGAAGCTCTGGCTTTCCCTGTCTTTCCAAACCAAGACACAAACTCACTTTGTTCATGGTATCCAGTGGAACTTTTGGTCTGTCCCATGTGGTGCTGGCTGTGGCCCTCGGTGCAGTGGTTTACTTGACATGGTGGTGTTCACTCAGAGGATGAGCTTGATGATCTTGTAGGTCCTGATGGTTTGTAGGTCTTTCCAACCTTAAGGATTCTGTGATTTTGTGATTCTGTGTAGCATTCCAGTGGAAATATTAGTTTTGATTGTTTTATGTCACAAAGATCGTGTGAGGATAATACTCACAAAGAATTCAACTCACTGAGTCATCAGTAGAACAGCTTGGAAATAATGTTGTACATTAAAAAAATGGTGTTATAATTTATTGAGATTTTAAAATCTGATGGGGTTTTTTTTGGGTGAAATGTCCCAAGAGAGGAAAGTTTCTTCCAGATAATTCAATGTGAATGGTGAAAGTAGCACAAGTCTTCTCACGAGAGTGCTTTTGTGGAGAGAGGCTATCTGAAAGCTCTGCAGCTAAAGACAGGCTGGAACAAATGTCTTGTGTTCCTGGACTCATAATCCAGTCTCTAAATGATAACTGACATGTGCTTATGTTAAAAAAACCCCAACATCTGAATGAGTTAGCTTTGTCTAGAAGAGTGTCTAAGAGCTGATACATGACAGGAGACTTAACAGACACGGGTTCCCTGATCCTAACCTTTGGGTTATAGATAAAATCCATTCTTACACAAAAGAACCTAGGTCCCAAGGTGCAGGATCTTAAACATAAATAATTTGGCATTTGACAAATAAGTAAATAAAACAATGGTGTAGCAAAACTCTTTTGCTTTCATGCAGAACATGAAATGAAACAGTACCAGGGAAGGAAAAGGAATAGAATGTTCCTTCCTTGATCAGGAAGACATGATATTTTGCAGAAAGGAAATTTTCAGGTATTCGGGGTATTTTTCTGAGAAATGAAGTAACATTTCCTCTTAAAAAGAAAATTTACTTCTAATTTTTGATTCTACACTTAAAAAATCTTGGTACAAATTAAATATTAGCAGAAATGGTATAGGAAAAAGAAAGTTTTACATACAGAAGGATAAAGTCAGAAGACAGATAAAGCAGAATAATTAATAGAAATATTCCCAACAATCCTTCCTCTTGCTTGTTTTCCTGAAAAGTCATTGCCTGCCTTATCACAGTCAGGTAGCATAAATGTCCACTGCTAAGTCCCCTGACATGAAATATGTTTTCTTTTGTGACCGGAATTTCTTTTGCACTGAGCCAACCAGCTTTTTATGAAACGAAAGCTGAGTGTAGTTCTCAGGAAGAGCACTCAAGAGCTCTGCTGTACTGACAAAAAATTACATTATTATCCTAAAAAGTCTTGAATGCTCGCTTTGGCAGACTGGGGCACGGATCTCACATTATTTCTTATATTTGATTGGAAAAAGAACTAAAATTCTGTTTCAGCAAAAAACAGTCGAGGGCAAAAGTCAAATGTGAAACGTGCAATGTAGTGAACAGACTACACTGCCATAAACACCTTGAACAGCTACAAGCTCTGGCTGTTCTTCCCCCATATTTAAATTCTCAAAATGAAAAAAATGTTCTTTTTTGCTCCTTCAGAGGTTTCCTATGAAGAATCAAGGAGTATTATTTCAGCATGAGTGGGTTACATCTGCAAAAACAAAGTGAATATCTAAAGCTCTGGAAGAAGATTGGTGATTTTTAACTTTGTTGTTACAATTAAAACCATCTTTTCTCTCGCATGGATAACCTTTGTATAAGGAGACAAAAATTTGTCTGCAATCTAAGGGTCATCAAATTCATTGTCACCTTGTGCTTTTTATCAAGTTAATGCCTTGTACTGCTTTCACCAACACAGCAGACTAAATATTTTTTAATAAAAAAAGAAAATAAGAAATCGAAAGCAATTCCTTCAAACAAAACCTTAGAAATCAAAGCACTCATCAATCCACACACAATTTTTTTCCTGAGGAGAAAGAAGAATAGAAATGAGCTGCAAATGTGTTTTATTCATGTTGCTAATTATTGAATCTTAACCCATGGATTTATCTAGACTAAGTACTACTGTAGAAAGCCAAAAAGAAAAAAGGGGAAAGGAGAGGTGAAAAATGTTAGTCACCCCATTTAAGGCTCTCTCCTACTGAATGACTTGTTACAACCTTTAAGGCTTCTGCTCTGATCACAGAACAAAAAGAGGCTTTTTAGGTGCACGGTTCAAAGCACAGGCAGCAGATTTTTGCTTTGAACTGCCCTGTAACAGAGCCTGTATCAATGGGCAGGAGCAAAAAGGACTGGTCCCTGAACATGACTGTCTGAGCTGGATGTCACTGGATAACACAGAGATGCCCCAGTGACAACATGAGGTAAAGCTTCCACACTGATGAGTGGCACAAACTATTCCCAAGATGAGTGGCTGAAGTATTAAATTATAACACTGCTGTGTTTCTGCCCTGTGTGGCACCATGTATTTATTCTTTTGTTTCAAGTCAGATAGTGTAGTTATTGCGGATGAGTGAGAAGGCTTTGAGTTTAAGTGCCAGAGGGTAAAGAGATTTTGCCTCAGGATAAAATACAGGAATTATTTAAGAACTGAAAAGTATTGTAAATTTAATAACAATCATGAATAAATTAAACCAGCCTAATTAAAAAATTATAAAATGATAGCTTCTGTAAGAAAAGCCTGACTGTGGAAATTGTTCTGCTCATGTGGAAACATTAAACTTTTCCCATCCCAGTGCCTGCCTTATAGATGATATTGTTTCCATTTTTTAAAATTGTCCTAACACAGTGTCTTTATTCTCCATCTTCTTTCACTAAATGCCCCAGTTACCCAGTTCAGTTGGAATTATATATATTTTACACTGCTTCACCTTTCCCTTCATGGCAGTCAGCTGGGAGGAGCACAGTAAAATTGTCTGAGCAGACAGGGATTGGGGTAGGAAAGATAAAGGATAAATCCCTGATGGAGTTAAATGTGGCCAGTGGCATCAAGAGCAACATGAAAAGCTTTAAGGTCTCATCCAACCCAAACCATGCTGTGATTCTGTGAACTACAGTCATAAGCAAAGTGTAACAAACAAACTTCCCAGGACTGTCATCTGTTTCCCAGGATATTTCTCCATGAATAGCCACAGATGCCATTCCAGGAGTTCACTCCTATTGTTTCATGTAACTATTTCTCTGTTAACCATGATTATCTTCTCTGAACTCTGTTTTTGACTTCATCTCTTGTGGATGCTCTTTTCCTGTGTCTTGCTGAGACACAGAACTTTACTCTGTGTTTGGTTCATTACACACAATCCATTACTTCACTGGCAATAAGTGTGAAATGATGCATTGTTGATCACACAGCCTAATAAAATCCAGGTGTTTGGGAGCTCAAATCCAGAGCTGGGGTTCTTTCTACACCAAAAGATTTGACTTCTCCTAGAATTGTATCTTGCATTATATCTTACAATTTATCTGCCTTCTATCATGTGTTTCTCATTTATCTCCACTTACTTATATTCTGCCATCACATTTACTGAATATTTTTCTTTATTAAATTAATGAAGCTTTCATTCCTGAAAGTGCCCAGAGACCATCTGAGAACCAGCTGGATTTGGTGCTCCTTTGATAATTCTGGTGCAAACCCAGCAGTTTCTAGGCCACAACCTTCCTGCTTTCCTGTACAGTGTTGGAAGCAGAATCTTCTTATTATTTACGTGCAAATAAATTTCACTTATCAATAACTGCAACTTAAGTGGCTCATTTCAGATTCAACCAGGAAACTATTTAAACAGGCAGAGCAGAAATGGATATTTAAACATGTTAAGTGAAATAATAGGATCACAGAACCATAGAATGGCCCAGGTTGGAGGGGAGTTCAAAGATCATCCAGTTCCATCCTGCTGCCATGGGCAGGGACACCTTAAACCAGTCCAGGATGCTCCAAGCCTCGTCCAACACCTGAACATTTCCGGGGAGGGGGCAACCACAGCTTCTCTGGACAACCTGTTCCATATTACTGGCAGTTAAGGTTTTAAAACTCCTGTTTTCAAGTGGTTGAACATGTTTAAAACTTACTGGCTTTTTTTTTTGTTCATTTGATTTTTGTGTGATGGCACGTTACATGTGTTTTAATCTCATTTCTAGGATTTCCAGCAACTTCCACTGAAAAAAAAACCCCACATATTCACATAGATTTATATATATATATATTCCACACTCTTCTGCAAATCCATAGTGAGAAAGAAAATGCTGAATTGAGGAAATGATCTTTCAGCTTTTTCAAGGACAAGAGACTGTCTTCAACACAAGTCTCTGCTCCTCGTGCAGATGAGCCTGTGCCCTCCTCAGAGATCCCGCTCTCCTCCAGGGTTCTTGTCTGTAGCAGCTCTCCAGGAGATGAGCACACACAAACGGACAAGACACTTCAAGGGACTGGTAAGAATTAAATTTACCATAAGATAATGTCCCCCGTGGTGATTAAAGCTCTGTCTTTTAGGAACAATCTGGATGGACCTGCTGGCAAAAGTGTGCATAGACTCATAAAGGTTTCTATCACTAGTGATTAATTCTCTGGTATGATAACTCCTGCTTCAAATTAGAAGCAAACATTTAATGCTAAGGATCAGCATATTCTTAACCTGATAGTTTTCCTTATGTACCAATTATATTCTGCTCCTTGGGGCTTTTCTTTTAATGTTATTATTTGTTATTAGCTTCATAGCTGGCATTTTTAAAAGTCATATGTTAACATACGTGCTGCTAAATAATTCCTTATATGCATCGAATATATAGTTACATTAGTAATGTGGTTTATAGTACTTAGTGCAAGCACACACTTCTCCATCTGCAGTTCTTTATACCTTTAATGGAAAAAATCCTACAGGAATTATAATGTTTTAACTCTTTAACCCAATTTTGATCTGTATTTAATCCCATTATAATACATTTTTACTGGAAAAATAAGGTGATTTATATTTTGCTACAATTATTCCCTAGTGTCATATTCCCTAAAAAAATTCTTAGTCCATCATTTCTCTGAAAAAATCACAGTCTTCCAATTTGTAAGTGTACTACCCAACTGGGACATGGTTTTTTGGCTGGATTTCTTAATTTTCTTTCTTTTACTTCTTATAGGCAGAAAGATGGAAGGCTGACAAGGAGCCAACTATAAATCATTCATTTTCAAAATGATGTTTTGACCAACCTCTGGAACTGAGGAAATTATCATTACAGCCTTTGGATGTGGCGTAAATTATGCCACAGGCTGTGGTTCCCTAAGTGACCATACAACACCTGCAAACTGCATATTCCTGCCATTATTTTCTTATTACTCTGATAATCCAATCTTTTCCAGTATTCTCAGCTGGAAGATGGTAGCTTGAAAGGCAGAAAGGGCAGAAGATAAGATCAGGATTTTAGACTTTGATTTTACAGGAGCAAAGTTGTGTGTTTTCCCCAGTCCTGTAAGTAAAGCCATGAAAATTCTGTGTAATTTCTACCATATCCACAAGAGGCTATTTTACTGTGTTTTTCTCCAAGTCCATTCAGTAGATATTTTTCCAGCACAACTGGAATAAAGTGTCAGTGGGGATTCCTTCTTCTCATTCCCTTGGCATAAGTTCCTCTGGGACAGGATTGCCTTAAGCATCAGCAGCCAGCCAGGGATACTGTAAGGAAAGCAGTGACTTGTGTTGTTATTGACCTTTGGAAATCTGTGCCTCTGGAAAAGCAGCACCAAAGCTTATAGAAGCAAAAATGAGACTACACAAGGAGCTATAAAAACTTAGTCAGCTGGATGTTATCACATCCATGTGGAAGAGATAAGCACAGTCTGAGGCACTGAGGTACCTCTGAGAGCAACATACAGGACAAAGCACACTGATTCCCCCTGATGACTCAGGTTAGTCCACAGGAACCCTCTGGTTGTGATAAGCTGGTTTGTTTTCTGGCATTTTTATTAGATATTAACCCCCGTTTTTCCAGGTAGTGACACTGGCTGTGCAGGAATGTGTGCATGAGCCTGTTAAAGGTATGTGAACCAGCTCTGTGCTGAAAACAGAAGCCACATTTTACATGGTATGGAGGCACCAGCTGCCACCAGTTCTGGACATTAGGAAATGAAGAACAGCTGAGGGAGCTGGACTTGTTTAGCCTGGAGGAAAGGAGACTCAGAGCTGACCTTATCACTCTCTACAACTTCCTGAAGGATGGCTGTGGTCAGGTGGGGGTTGGTCTCTTTCTCCAGGCAGCAACTGACAGAAGGAGAGGACATGGTCCCAGGCTGAGCCAAGGGAAACATAGGTTGGATATTAGGAAGAAGTTTTTCATGGAAAGAGTGATTAAATACTGGAATGGTCTTCCCAGGGAGGTGGTTCCATCCCTGTCAGTGTTTGAAAAAACACTGGATGTGTGACGTCATGATCTAGTTGAGGTGTTAGGGCTGGGTTGGACTCAATGATCTTGAAGGTCTCTTCCAACCTTCACATTCTGTGATTCTGTGAAATATTTCTTCACCAAAAGGATGGCCAAGCATTGGAGCAGGCTGCCCTGGGCAGTGGTGGAGTCACCATCCCTGGAGGGATTTGAAGGACGTGCAGATGCACCACTTGGGGACATGGTTTAGAGGTGGCCTTGGCAGTGCTGGACTTCAGCTAAAGGTGTAGAAGACATGTGGAGGAAGGATGTTGGGACAACAGGTGGCTCTTCCAAATGCTGTTTATTGTATCAAAGGTGTTACAGCATTTCTGGATCGTGGGTGACAGAGCCACACCTAAGGCTGCCAGGTACAGCTTAGGCATGCCTGAAGCCAAGTTAGCTCTGGTTACAAGGCTATGTAGTTTTCTTTGCTGAGCTTCTTAATACATAAAAACCAATCAGCATCATACACAATGTCTTTACTATTACTTCTAGCCTGTCATTATCACTACCATATTGTGTTACATTTTAAGTTTAAAGTTGTTTTTCTATTTTCTTGCAGTGGAAAATTCTTAGACCTTTTTCTACTTGGTAAAAACATGGGTTTTGTTTGCTTATAGTATCTTCTGCTTTTCTTAAGATCTAATTCTGCTTGGTAAAAACATCTTTGTTTGTGGTCAACATATCCTTTGCTCTAGCCATAAAACCTCCTTCCAACTCAACTTAACCTTTTCTTTCTTAGTTGTCCAGTAACAACTGGCTCAGCAATCCTTCATTTAGACATCTTTTATTCTTCTATATCAAAACTTGCTTTCATTTCTATTTCATTTACATGTTCCACATTCAGAGAGCCTTCTGCTAAACATTCATATCTGTAAAACTTTCCTGTAAACTTCCATCTTTTCCATCATCAAGGGTCTTTTCTAACCTACATGAGTGTAGGATTCTGTGTTCCCTCCACTTGGGACCTCAGGTCCCCACCACCTCGACAACAGAGGCTGAACACAGGGTATGCATCCATCCTCCTGACATCCCCTTTGTCACCTGGAGAGGAGGCCCATGAGATGTACAGTTCTGCACATGATGAATGACAGAAACTGCAGCCCTGCCAGTCCTGGAACACTGCAGCAAGGCTAAGGAAATCTTTTGAGGTGTCTAGAAACTTGCATTTGGAACTGAAATTCTTCAGAGACACGATACTGTCCCCAGAAATCCTCACTAGAATTGCCTGCAGTATTTTCAGTATTGAGTAAATCCAAGCCAAACTTCTGTAAGAACCCAACTGGATTTATAGAATCCATTGAAATAACTGAGTCAACCACTGTAAAGGTCAACATTTTAGAGATATGGTCAGAGAGAGACTGCATATGGTGTTTCTTTAGGTAGGGCAGCCATCAGTTCAAAGGCCATGGCTCTGTCCTTTGGGTTGGCATAATGGACTGTGTATATCCCTGGTGCCCAGGATCTGCCAGCACATCCCAGAGTGTCAGTGCATCCCAGAGTCTGTCAGTGCATCCTAGAGGCTGTCAGTCAGTACCAAAGTCTGTCAGTCAGTGCCAGGAGCACTCTTGTGTCTGGGGACAGAGGGGCTCAGGGCTCCTGTGGGGTGTCAGGTGCCCAGAGAGGCTTTGGGGACATGCTGAGTGCCCAGGGTTTTATGGCACACTGTTGGATGGCAGTGATGGGGCCTTGGGAGACTCTGCTTGGGTGTCTCTTGTCCTTTCGTGGAGCAGGGTGGCCTGGGCTGCCCACTATGTCAGGAGAGCCCCAGGGACCCCCTGCCCAGTGACGATGTACTTGGGGTGATGATGCTGAGAACTCGCTGAAGGGGTGGGGTGGGGTTTGGGACTTGTCAGCTGGATGATGAGGCTCTGGTGGCTGTGACATCACAGAGGATGGGTGACAGTGGGACCTGTCCCTAAGGACAACACCAGGCAGCCCCAGTGCAGCTGGACTTGGGGAATTCGTGTGTGCACCTGCACAGGGAAGGCTGTGCTGGCCTGGTGACTGGACAGAAACTCAGGGGGGTTTCTGACCCTGAGTGAGAGCTGAGCCCTTCAGAGCAGGGTAAGGTTCTGCCCTTGGGGCTGGGGACAGTGGGAGTTGGGGCTCTCTGTGCTGGCTTTTGGGCCTGGCCCTGCTTTGCCAAGAGACCCCTGTGACTCCTGCAGTGTGTTTGGTCTCGGTGCAGCAACACCCAGAACCCACTGAGCAGGGGGCAGGGTTGGAGTCTGGGGCTTGTCAGCTCTGGTGGTGGTGACACTGCAGAGAACAGGTGACAGTGGGAGCCATCCCCAGGGACAACACCAGGCAACCCTCTGCAGCTGGACTTGGGCAATTGGTGAGTGCACATGCACAGCGAGGGCTGGGATGGATGGGGAATGGGACAGATGCCCACGGGGGCTTCTAATTCTCAGTGGTGCCGGGGCCCCTCAGGGCAGGGCAGGGCAGGGCAGGGCAGGGCAGGGCAGGGCAGGGCAGGGTGCCACTCTCTGGGCTGGGGGCAGAAGGGCTCAGGGGTCCCAGTGGTGCCAGAGAGGTTTTGGGGATGTGCCAGGTGCCCCTGGCCCCATGGAATGCTCCAGCATGGCAGGGATGGGGCCTCAGGAGACAGCTCAGGGGTCTCTTGTCCTTTCATGGGGCACAGCCCAGCCATGGAATGACCATCAGGGTGGCTTGGGCAGGATGGGCTCTGTGCTGTCTTCAGCCAGGGTCTGCAGTCCCTTCAGACCTGCTGGATAAACCTTTCTCCCACCTCCTCCAGGCCATGAATGTGGGAACCACATTCCTGCTGGCTGTTCTGGCCATCCTGCTTGGGCAGACACAAGATCCACACACTGATACAGCCGTGGCCCAGCAGATGCAGCAGCGTGAGGAGTTTCTGCGCCAGGAGATGTCGCGGCTGCAGCAGGAGCTTGAGTCGATCAGGTCCCCACAAGAAGCCTCAACCCTCTCTGGGTTGCAGCTCTGTCTCTTCTGGGCTGCTGCAGCAGTCATGCTCATCGAGGTCTGCTGGGTGGCCTGGCAAATGAAGCTTGCCCCTTGTAGCTGTGGTGTGCAGGACAGCTCTGGCAGCGAAGACGAAAATGACAATGAGGACGAAAAGCACAAGGGAACATGCTCAAGTGTCAGGCTGTTTTCTGTGCCCAACCTATTGCCCATGCAGGGACTGTCTGACATGTGCAAGGATGTGAAGAAGATGATGCACGACATCCTCCGTGTCTGCCGAGTGCTTTCCAAGGACACTTTCATGCCGGAGATGCACCCGGCGACCGGGAATGACAACATCCATGAATCCTGGAGTATCTTCGAGGACCGAATCTTGTACCAGCTGCTCGTGTTCCTGCAGCCACCCTCTGGACACTCTTTCAGGCTGGACCTGTACAGGGGGATGCATCTGCCAGAGACGTGCTCCAACATCCATGTGGTGCTGGAGTGCACCTGCTCGAGCAATGCGAGGAATGTCCCGTGTTTTGTTCACCCCTCCAGGACCAATGAGAAGGATGAGCGCTCACCCCTGCTGCAGAACCTCTGCACAGGCTCCTACTTGGACGTGGAGGAAATTGGCTGCTGGGTGCAGAACTCGGTGCAGACGGCCTGGAGGCATCTGCGCCAGTGGGAGCACTGGCAGCTGACGCTGCTGCCCAGCTCCCGCTCCTGCCGGATGCTGCTGAGCGGCCCCTCCAACCTGCAGCTCAGTGCTGTGCTGGTGTTTGCCGTGGAGCAGGGCAGCCCAGGCACCTTCGTGGTCCTCCAGTAAGAGTGGCCAGTGTTCCCAGGTGCTGCTTTGGGCTGGGGCTGTGTGGGGAATTGGGAGGACACAGATGGACAGCTGACCTCAACTGCCCAAAGGGATCTGCTGAACCCTGGTGGGCTCAGCAGCTCTGCCAGCAAGTGAAGTTTTCTTTCACACACTCCAGGACCCTCCCAGGCTGCCCCTGCTGTGTTGAGTTTCCAGCAGACATCCAGCAGGTCCCTCCTTCTTCCTTCTTTCCCCCTCCTCATGAACTGATCCTGGTGGAATATGGTACAGAATATCCCTTTGGGGTGCCCTAACCCTAACCTTGGGGTCAGCTGTGCTGTCTGTGTCTACTCCCAAATACCCAAGTACCCTGTTGTGGTTGCAGCCCCAGCCCCATGCAGCCGCTTGCTCAACAACCTTCTCTTCCCACCAACCCTGGTGGAGTGGGGAGTAGAATCAAAAGCAAAACTTGCAGGTTTAGAGAAGTAAAAAATTTAATCATTTAGAGATGCTTAGTAACTAAAAACAAAGTTAAGTACAGCAATATAATGAAAAGAAAAAACCCCAAACATGCGATGCACAATACAAGTGCTCACTAACTACTGATCAATAATGTCAGAGTTGTCTTTCTGAACCCAGATCAGGCCCTGCTCCAGATAACTCCCCTAATTTATATACTGGGCATGCCATTCTATGGTTTGGAATATCCTTTTGTCCAGTTTGGGTCACCAGCCCTGGCTATGCTCCACCAGTTTCTTTTTGGTACCTTCTCACTAACAGAGCATGAGACCCAAAAGAAAAAAAAAAAATCCTTCACTTAGGATAAATAGGACTTAGCAAAACCAAAACCATTATGTTCGTCAATATTTTTCTCTTTCTGAATCAAAACCACAGCACTGTACCAGCTACTGAGAAGAAGTTAAGTCTATTCCAGCCAAAGCCAGGCATCCCCCAGCCCCTCACCAGTGTGGCAGTGCAAGAAGCAGAAAAGCCCTTGATGCTGTGCAAACACTGCTGAGCAATAAGAAAAAACATCCCTGTATTATCAATACCCTTTTCAGTACAAATCCCAAACACAGCCCCACTCTGGTCACAAAAGAAAATTAACTCAACCCCAGCCAAAAGCAGTGCACTGAACAACAGGTCTTGAATTATTTTCTGTGGTGCAAAGGAAACAAAATTCAAGCACCAAAGCCTGCTAGCTAGTACTAGTAATAATACAAAAGGTCATTTTTCCAAATGGCTAAACTGCACCCCCAGGCTTTCAGGATTATGTGCTGTGTCATTATTAAGAAAAATCTCATTGCATTAAAAAGCAGCCATGGCTTTGAAAAAGACAGAGGCAGTGGGTTTAAAAAAAAAAAAAAAAACCCAAACCCAAGAAAGCCTTATCACAAAAACAGTGTGAGCTGCATTTGAAAATAAAGTTTGTACTTAAAACTGACATTTCCCTGGCTCCTGTTTCCACCAGCAGCCATCTCACTGAGGTCTGACTGGTGTCTGCAGGGTTGCTAAGCCCCTGGGTTAATTCAGTGCATGAGGAACAGTGAGATTAAATTATTTCTGTAAGTGGAGTTTTGAAAAATTAATTGAAAAGGTGAACTACTCTCCCCAAATAAAAATACATGAAAGCACACATCAGACATCTTTCAGTATGGAGAAGTGGGCAGAGAATGCCCTAAGTCTCAGCTTAATATTAACTGGAATATCAAACTTCAAACTTGACTCAAGTCAAAGTCAAAAGGGAGGACCTATGCCAGCAGCCATGCACTAATTCAGCACTGAGAGTTGTGAATAAACAGCACATTTCAGGGCATAGAAGCAACTTTTCTCAGTAGACCTACATCTAGACAGTCATAAATAAACAAGCTCTCATGGTTAAACATCATAATTCACCAGATTTGCTCAAGCTCAGCAAGCTCAGGGATGTAGATGCTGAGATTTCCTGGTGGGCCACTTGAATTCTGTTTCCACAACTGTTTATTCAAGTTCACAGACAAGGGACTGGAGGATTTTACTCTACATTTGCAGTGGGATGGCATGCCCAGAATATTAGTGCCACTGCTCATGTGAGAAGAATCAACTGGATCACTTGTGATGATCTGTTATAACCTTGCTGGGACAAAGCAGCACTAGAGCAGAGCTAGTGGAAAATGTGACTCAAAACATGCACAGTGCAGACACTCTCTCCTCTGCAGGTCGTTCCCACTGAGCTGCTGAACTGGATTTACAGAGTCAGTGTTCGGCAGAGGGAGTCTCATTTCCTGTGCATCCCTGGCTGTGCTCACAGCACTGAAAGAAAAGCAAAACCTTCCACAGCAGAGGCCTCCAGTCCTCCTGACAATTGGCAGCAGCACTCCCAGAGCTCTTTAGGTGCTGTGTCCTGAGTGCTAATATGAAACACCACAGCTCTGTCAACCTGAATGGATTTTTTTATTCTATTAGCAAAGATTTTGTATCTGCAGAGGACCTTCTAGCTGTAAGTCACAGGACTGATTTTACTCAGGTCACATCCCCTGTCCCTGAACTGTGATACTGTCTCTATGTACTGTGAGTGTTGTTATCTCCAGGCTGATACATTCACAGTCACCTGCATGTCTCTCTGTGTGAGCTATTTCTTTCTGACTAAAAGCAGTCAGCAAAAATAGAAACTGCTACTAATCCCATCTCTGTGGGACCACAGAAACCCCTGACATTTGTCTGTAAGCTCTATTGTACACCTGTCCAGAACAATGCAGATTCACCAAAGTAAGACCTTGTGTGGGTCTGCTCTGCCCTCTCAGGACAGTCAGGGTCTGACCTCTGACCTCTTCAGGTGACAGCAAAACTTCAGTCTTTGAGCTCAAGGCAGAGCTGGACATCTCATCCACATTCCACAGTATCACTAATACATTGTCTTATCTCTTGCACAAAGTCTTTCCTTCTTCTAGGAAACTTGGCCTTAGTAATAAAGAAAACAGGCAAGTCAGTGTCTCTGCTGATAGTCAATATTTTTTAGACGTTACAGAATCCACAAGAATTGAATCTTCTCCCAGCTGCTCATGTTTCTATGGCCACCCCCTGGTCCCTCTTCCATCGTGGAGCAGGACACTGTGGGGCAGCACCCAGAGAGGTGCTCTGACACCTGTGTGGTGCCGGAGCACTCCATGGAACACTTGATGGGATTAGCTTTTCCTCGTGTTTTCTCCACTGCTGGGGCAATGAGCTGACTCAGGATCAGAGCTCACTGCTCCTAGACACCCTCTGCACAGGCTCCTACTTACACCTGAGCAAATCTCCAGCTGGGTGCAAAACTTGCTGTTTTCAGCCTGGCTGTGTTTGCCTCAGTGGTGTCTGACACTGCTGCCCTGCTCCTGCTCCAAGTTCCTGGTGAGCAGAGCCCCTCCGAGGAGCAGAGCTGCTCTGACATGGGTTTGGCAGTGCAGGAAGGCAGCACAGGCAGCTGCCTGATCCTAGGCTAGGCAGGAGCCAGCTTTCCCAGTGTGCTGGTTTAACTGGGGCAGAGTTAGACTGGTAAGGGCTTAAGCTCACATGGGGTTGTATTTTTACTTTGTCCTTCCCCAAGGGCTGGTTTACTCTAGGATAAAGTTAGAGTCTAGAGTTAGACTTCTATATATACTCAGTATAGAACTACACATATTACATGAATACAATGTACATATTTTTACAGTTTGGGTAAACTTTTTCTATGCCAATTGTGATTACATGTTCACGAAAATGATGCAAGAGCTTAGGAACCCCTCGTTCTATATATTGTGGCTGCTCAAAGCCCCCACAATTAATATGACCCAGCTGATAACCCACATAAATATTTCATTCACTTTTCATAACTGAAAAAGTGCAAAGCAGCCAGTGCCTTTTGAAACCCTCAGCACGGGGACAGGAAATTGGAGAGTTCCAGTGGCTATAAATCAAACATCCCCCCAGAAGGCCAGCAGCAACATTGCCTCCAGGCAGGACACTTCTGCTCTGTTCCAGCCTTTTTACCCAGCCTGAGGCACGGCACTTCATTTGCCTTGCTCCATTTCCCATATGCAAAATGCTGTAAACATGGGCTGCCTTGTGAGGAAGTAAGTCCCAAGCAAGCAGCACAGGTGTATCAGTTAGGAGGGACTTACTACTATTCTGAGCTTTGTCCTGGACTAAAGTGGAATGACTGTACAGATCTCCCCTTGGAATGTTTCAAAGATGGGGTGCACTATATAAAAGCTCCATACCATAACCTACAACTTCTGCAAAAAATGGATTAAGCCTTTTATTTCCAATGCGATTATCATTTCTTTTACTGGAAACACATCTGACACCTTTTAAACAAGCTTTAACACTCACCTGCTTGCCGAATAACTGACCTGGTTCACACCTTATTTGGTCTTTTTCACAGCAAAAGAAAACAAAATTATTTAAATATTGGTTAAGTGTACTTCAGGAGCAGGAGAATACGGGGTATTTCCAGATAACTGAATATGGGGTATTTCCAGATAACTGAGTAGGAATGGCTTTTTAAAACAGTTAATGTTTCATACATGCTTTGCACTCACTTGTAGTCTCACTCTCACTTTTTATATTCCTTTCTTTTATATATTAAAAAAAGAAAAAAAAAAGAAAAAAAAAGAAAAGAAATACCTTTTATTTATTTTAAGTGCACTGGTGATGTGAAGTAATCAGTAGTCACCAATGCCATATTTATAAAAGTAGCTATTTAATAATCGTTGTTTGCCAATGTACTTACTGTAAAGAAATGTATTTCATCTATAAAGATCAATTAACTTGTACAATCACTGTGTACAGTAAGACATCAATTCTCCTCAGAGCTGCATTGCTATCAGACTCCAGCTGAATGTGTTAACTTACCCAGGACTGACACATAACAGAGGAACAAAATGTGTTTATTGGAAACTGAACTACTTTCAGTTTCCAAATGATTAGCGGAAGGATGCCCACTGTAAGGAACCGACACTCATAGCTATGCATTTAATTTGATTTATTTTCATAATAAGTCTCTTTGTAGTGTTTGGATTTCCCTTTTCCAGTAGAAGTTGAAATAATTTAGGCTCAGATATGGCTTGATGTGGTTGCTACTCACAAATATATCAGTTCACAAAATCTTATTTATTGTAGCTAAAAGAAACTGGCAAAAGAGATCTATAATGAAAAAGAGTGTTAAATATTATGGCTGTGAAATCCTCTCATAAAAAGTTAAAGGCCAAAAAATATAAGGGTCAATGTGTGTCATTAATTTTATGTTCATCTGCTGTCTCGTATTGGTTAATTTTAGTAGGCAGGTCTAGCAGATACTGACCAGAAATGAGCAGAATGAGTAGGAAATATAAATCTTATTTACTAAATAATCTTATTAAATGTATATATATGTGTGAACTATAAACTCTCCCTCCCTTGTATATAGATATATTCACATATAAAAGTGACACAGTTTTCTCACTTGGAAATCTCCAAATCTGTCCCTTCAGCAAGTTCAATGCCAAAAATCATGTTCACTATATCTTGGAAACTCTTGGTTCTGCACCCAAAACCTGCCTGTGTCACAAGAGTCTTGTGGAGCACTCACAGCTCAGTCATCAGATCTGCTGGAGATCCTAATGGGGAGAGAACAAAGGCCATTCCTTATCATTCAAACCATTTGAAATCACCCAGAACATTCTAAGAATTGAAATATTTCTTTGTTTCTGGAACATCTTTTGAAAAAGAAGTAGAAGGAATAGGAAGAATGGATGAGAAGAAAACTCACCAGGCTTTTTGGGGTATTATGCTATAACAGGTCATGTAGGTTTCTGAATCCTACACATTTCTTAGGGCAATAAGTATACAACGGAGGGGTTTTCTGAAACCTGAAACAACAAAAGAGTTAGGGAAATTATGAATTTAAGCTGCTGCGAGCTACACAAATAATTTCATCATTTCTTGGTGGTCTAAGCAAATAAAACCCATTGCATCATGCCACTGCTACCTTCCTGATTGCCAAGTTACCACATCTCACTCAGAGGTCACAGCTTGTACTCCTTATGATTAAATTGCCTGGCACGTGTGAGTTAAGAGTCTTTAAGTCATTAGTTTCTAAGCATATGAGTTTTCTTGGTTCCTCCTCATTTGCTGCCCATCATTGTGCAATTGATTGCCTAAAAGCCTAATCAGTTGGTTTTCAACAATTTGCAACGGCCAATCAATCATGTCTGTGAAAAGTTAGCAATTCTTTGTGACTCTTAGTAGGGTTTGGATTTTAATAGCTTTGACACAGCAGAAGAGATGCCATTTGGGGCTGAAAAAGATGCAGCACAGCCAGTGCTGCCCACTTGTTACAGTCTTTAATTATGCCACGTACTCTTTTATTAAACAGTGAAAAGCGTGGGTCACCTTCCTGCTGCTCTATGAGATGTCACATTTTTGACTCACAGTAAGATTAGATAAGGTTTTACTGTGATACTGCAGGTATTTGATGTATAAATTAATATATATATTCTTATATATATTGCATATATACACGTCTATCCATCTGGGGCTGGATGGGGCAGCCTCTGAGCTCTCCTGACAGAGGTTTCCCTGCAGGCCCTGCTGCCAACACCTTGCCATGGACATAAAAAAAAAAAAAAAGGTAATGAACTTCTACTAATTATTGCTAATTGCCAGTGGATGAGAGGTTCATGAGAGTTGTAGATTCCCTCTTTAAGGATTTCACCCTTATCCATACTCATAAACCTGATCCAAATACTCTTTGCAATGCCAAGAAAGAAATCCTATGGCTCGTGTATAGAAGTCAGATATAAGCAGCCATTATTCCAGATTTTAAAAATACATATATTTCTCCTAAGTGGAGTTTGTGGTGAAGCACAGGCTTTTCTTCTGAGGCCTAAGGCATAAGGGCTGCTGTTTCTAGTGTTGTAAATTTGTATGTTCCTGTTAACACAGCCGTGGCTGCAAATATTTTTCTCCCATCTCCTGGAGAAAGGATGAGAGGAAATATGGCTGTGTTTTCTGAAAGATAAATCTGTAGTCTGTGTGCTCTGGAGAGGAGATCTTGCTCTGCTTGTTCATTAATCTACCAGGCATCATCACAACTGTGAGGAGTCACAACTAGACTTTATTGGTTGTGCTCTGTTTGTCAGTGTGGTGAGAATCGTACATGGAAATTTCCAGCTGCTGTATTCGGCAGCTGTTTGTCTGTGCAGCAAACAGAACCTAAATCATATTCTCTCTTAAAAAGCACGACTTGACTCATTGCAGCCTTCAAGTAGGATTTTTGGAGGCTCCCTTCATGGTTGTGTGGAAGATAAATGGTTTCTTTGAGGCACAGGAGATGACTGGTTTCACAAGGTTTATTAAATGATTATTAAAGGATGAGGCATAAAAAATTTGACTAAGAACAATAACCTAAGTTTCTAATGTGGAACAAAACAAATGCCATTTGGCCTGCCTTAGAACTGAAGCATTTCAGTGGTTCATCCACACGGAAACAAACAGGAATATGTTCTGTTGAGATTGCTTGAATTCTTGGACATGGGATATTACTTGTCATGTATTGTCTGCATTCCTTAGGGAGGGATATTGCAGGAGAAAAAAAAACCCATACAGCAGGTTGTCAGGAGGTTCCTTGGTGAGAACAACTACACAATGAAGTTTAATATTTTGACTTGTAGGACTTTAAAGCAAGCTTGTCATTTTCTAGAGCTTAAACTCCTCAGGATAAAATATCCTCCTTCAGACATCTGCTACACAGTACATGTGATTTTTAAAATTTCAATTAATACAGCTGAACCTTCTCCAATAACAGGATTCAGAGGAGTGAAAGATTTTTTTTTTTAAAGGTGTTTACAGTCCAATCATATAGAAATACCGAAAAGAGTAAAGCTAAGGCAGAAAACAGTGAGAAAGGTAACCAAATATTACAAAGGCGTGCAGAGTGATTTAAAAAATGGTATAATTAGAATAAGAACAGATGTACCTTAAAAAAGGTATTTGAAGGGGAGGGAATGGAAGGAGAGAAATATATTATCATGACCAGGGAAAAGTATAAACACAGAGAGTGTTAGGATATGATGCGCTGGGAGAAACTCCAGAATTCTTTTTCTCGGCCTTCTTTCTTTGTCAGTCAATGTCAGCAAATGCTACCACTAAGTTATATTCTTATTCTTTTTCTAGTCATTGGCCATGTGATGGAAAACCACCTCCTACAGCTGTCTGTCATGAGGCAGTGGAAGTGACACATGTTTGCTTCTGTAGATCTGAGGTCTCCAGCCTGCCCAATGACCCAAACTGGAACATTTCTGATGTCATGAGATGCAATAACACACACTGAACCTCTTCAGATGTTTAATTATGAAGAACTCTTCCACAAGATATTCCCTAAGGCTGTAAATCTCGGCATGTGAAGTTCACTGAATGTCAGAACTGACAACTGCCTTTGTAAACCTGCTTGGAGTCTCCCTACAAAAATTCAGTGCTATTCTTCTCACAAGACACTTGCCTGTATTAGCTCAAAAGCTGTGAGGAAATCATGGCATGGATTTTGACAGGGAGGTTAAATGTTAAAAGACATTGAGGGGCTGGAGCAAATCCAGAGAAGGGAATGGAGCTGGGGCAGGGCCTGGAGAACCAGGGGAAGGCTCAGCTGGGGGAAAAGGAGGCTCAGAGGGAAATTTACCATTTTCTACAACTTCCTGAAAGGAGGGTGGAGCCAGGTGGGGAGCAGTCTCCTCTCCCAGGAACAAGCAATAGGACTAGAGGAAATGGCCTCAGGTTGTACCAGGGGAGGTTTAGTTTGGATTTTAGGAAAAGCTTGCTCTCAGAAAGGGCTGATGAGCTCTGGAAGGGCAGTGGTGGAGTTACCATCCCTGGAGGTGCTTAAAAGACATGTAGATGTGGCCCTTGGGGACAAGGTTAGTGGTGGCCTAGTTTTAGTGTTGGGTTAAAGGGTTGGACTCAGTGATCATAAAATTCTGTTCCAACTTAACCATTCTATGATTCTAATGCTTTTTTAAACTCATTATTGACTTTGTGGACTTACAGCCTGAACAGCAATAAAAACACTATACACATTTCCTAACAGTCTTACTCACCTTTAAAACCTTCATTTTATTAAGATAGTTTCACATTATTTGCACTCTTTGTTTTCTTTTTTTTTTTTTTTTTTTTTTCTGCTGTCTCTTAAGTCTCTCACAGATCATTCAGTGTGGATAAGGAGAAATAATTGCAAGTGATTGAGTTACTGTGGCCTAATGAGTAACTCTAAGACACCCCAGTGAAGCCTTTTCTAGTTTACTGAATACATTTAAGAGAAAAACTGCCCAAAAATGTGTTGCTATAGTGGCTTGGACAGACAGTGTAAGAAAATATATAGCTTGTGGTTGTGATGAATTTGATTTTTGCAGTTATGTTGCTCAGTTGGTGGTGAGTCTTATCTCATTTTGAATGGAGAATTGTGTTGCTGTAGAACATCTGTCCCTCATTCTTCACATTTCAATCTATGATGAGAAATGGGTTCAGGAAGACAAGTTGTTCCCCTCTTTCCTAAACTGTGCAAAATTTCGTAGCTGGCGTTCAAACTAATGATCTATTAAATTATGTGTTCTGAGAAGCATTTTTTTAAAAATCCATTAATTACTAAGACAAGGTTATATTTTTTAAACAATTGAAACAGCAGAAACTTTCTGCAAGGGATATTTTTTTAGACAGATTTATGGATTTCTTTTCTCACCTGGACTTTGTATGCCTCATGTTGTTACTACCTGTGATCTCTCCATCTCCCCTGCTGCTGCTCCTGTAATTTCCCTGGTTTTCTGTGCTGCTAAAAAGGGAATCCAAAGAGAATGCAGAACCCAAGTGAGTGTTCAGGGAGGTCAAACAGCAGACCCTACATGAGTCTGATCCTCTCTGCCACCAAGTCCTTTCCTCCCCCTTTGGTCACTGAAACTCAGCTTGACTCTCACATCTGGCCTTTCTCTGGGTGACAAACTGATCTTTATTATCTTGTTAAAGGATAGACACAAGAGAAACGAGGGGGAGTTACACCCTGTGCAGAAAAATAGGTTTTTATATCCTATGAACTGAAAGTGTTTAATGTGGCCAAGAGGGCAGATGTGAAAACCTGCATCTTGCAGTAAGAAAAACCAAAATGAAAGTGCAAGTCTTGCCAGCAGGGATTGTCCTGACTAACCAGAGATCGTTCCCTACAAATAAAGACTGACACAGGTAGTGTCTATAAGAAGACAAAAAATAATTACTGAGATCTTCATTACCCTTTTAATGTGATCTCAGTACTATGGGTGCTTTTCTCTCTTTTTCTCTCCTTTCCTACTCCTAATTTTTGCTTCTTGAAACCTGGGTAATTTAGGATTGGATGGGTTAGAGTTTGTTAAGTCAGTGCTTTGTGCAATGCTTAATTTTGGTTAAATTCTTGCTTTAAATTTTGCCAAATTCCTGATCTTCTAAAGTTTGCCAGTAAACTTTGGTTTTTAACCTCCTGGGGACTTCTCTTGAGCTCTCCTTTGTGCCACCTCAGGGAAATGTGGTATCTTAAGCTCCTTTTAAATAAATTTGCTGGAACCAAGGCTTTACACTGGGACCAGGGCTTTAGACCTCTGTTCCAGGCAAGGTTGTGGAAGAAATCCTCCCAAGTGCCATTACATGGCACATGAAGGACAACCAGGAGATCAAGCAAACAGGGATTTATGAAAAACAGAAGAGTCCTGTGTGACCAACATAATCTCCATCTATGAAAAGGTGTCCCACGTAGCAGATGAGGGAAGGGCTTGTGGATGTAACCTGGTGATGGTTGGACTGGGTGACCTTGAAGGTCTTTTCCAACCTTCACAATTCTGCCATTCTTTGTGCACCTATGAAAAACCTTTTTGCATTCACAGAGCGCTTTGAGAACTTTCCTTAAAGCAAAGAAATCCCAACAGGAAAACAGCTGAGGCAGGACCCAGGAAATTTCTGGGTTTATTTGTGATACCATTGGATTTACAGCAGTTCAAGGCTTTTATATCTTAAAATATCAAATATCCTGAGATCTCTCTTCCTTGGCACTAGAAAAAAACCTACATTATAGTAGATTGTAAAGTTTATCTACATAAAGTGAGAGGAATTCAAGAGGTCACACAAGGCAGACTGGTTACTTCAATTCATATATTTTTTAGAGTAAATCAGTCACTTTTACTTTTTCACCTGTGAAACCCTGAAGCTTTTTCAGGGTCTGTGACAGGTTAAGAAGAAAATCAAGCCTCATGTCTGTAAAGTCGTAGAAGGCACTACAACTTCCTTGGGAAATGTTTAAGAGGTCAAAATCTCAAAGAGTGTAATACCATCTATATTGTCAGGACACCAAGTCCTAGTGTCATTAATCTGACAAATGAGTCAGCCTTCTACTACTATTTGTTTTTCAATTTTCGTGTTTATAAAATATCGTAGAAAGACTTGACAAGTATTCAAAATACTTGACAGCAGGAAGCATAAATACATGTTCTCATCAGTTTTATTGAAAGTTGGGTTTTTTTTCACATTTTATGATTGAAAATATTATGCCCTATCTAAGTAGCCTGTGATCTTTAAGAGTTCTTTGCTTTTAATTAAATTTTTAAAGGTGCCATTGTTGATTTGCTCTTTGTGACACAGGTATAAAATTATTTGACGGGTGGCTGGTAAGAGACCATGGAGGAGTTTTACAAAGCTTTTCTATCTGATTCAGAAAATTCTGTTTATGGGACTTGCCTTGGAACAACAAAATACTTAAAATTCGGAAGTCATATGCTTCAGAATGGGTTTGGGAATTCATTTTGTTATTGTCTTTGATCCTTGTTGTTAAAGCAATTCAGGAATTGAGAAACGCATTAGTCTAACCCTGGGGAAATGCTTCGATATGCTAAAGGCTGGAAGAAAGCTGAAGGCTGGAAAGATGATGAATTCACTAAAGAGTTTGGTTTTTTAGCTCTAGCTCAAAAGTTATTTCGAACCATGAGAAAGAACCCTTCCCTTTGGTCCAGCTCACAGATCAAAGTGGCCAATAGACCTGTTTATGTGCAAACCTGTGATCAACTCCCTAGTACATACTTTGAAATAGAGCAAGAGGGCCCTCAAAACAATGGTTTAATATTTGTCTTGGTTTGGAAAGACAGGTGTCTACCAGGAAAAAGCCAGAGCTTCCCTTGGAATGGAGAATGTAAACACACCTCCCTCTGAATTATTATAATTTTGAAATTAAGGGTCTTTCAGGAAAAGATATGGGAATAGGAATAGCAGTTCTTTACTAGGAATATTAAAAAAAAAAAAAAAAGTTGTAGTACCAAAAAGCAAACAAACAAAAAAGGAAAAACACTGCCAGAGTCAGAACACAACCTGACACCCTGTTGGTCAGGATGTTGGAACCAGTCCAACCAAGTCCTCCTGCAGTGACAGATGTGGTTCTGTTGGACTAGAGATGATCCTGTAGAAGGGTCCAGTGGTGATGAGATGGGTCTGGTTTTCCTCTGAGAATCCAGTGCAAACAGGCTGTGCTGGTGTTCTGAATCTCAGGTTTGATCCAGGTAGGAATGTTTGGCTCCTCCCCCTAGGTAGAGCCTCTCTCCATGGGATGATGTAATTGTATCAGCCCTGCAGTGAGCCTGGATGGCCCATGAACAGCAGAGATCCCCTGGAGGGAGGATGGGTGGTGGAAGAGATAAAGAACACTGCCCCACCTGGTTTTAACAGCTGCTCATTAACAGGATACCTGTCCCCTCCCCGCCCAGAGTTATGAGATAAAGAAAAACTCCTCTTAGACCAGTTTCAACAGATGGGAATCAAATACATCTTGCATTGCAACTCAAGGCAATACTATTTTTATCTGTGCTGGCTGTCACACAGGTGGGAAGAAGGGAAAAGTGAGGCACTGTTACTCTGCATCGTTTTTTCAAGGCTGTTGTGCTTGTGACACCAAGAACTCGATCATTAATTTTTAACACTGTACAGAAGTGGGAATCATAGTAGTCATTCAAAGGGCCTGATAGTACATGTTAGATTCAGTGTTGAAAACTGGTCATGACCCTTCTTTTCATGTGTTGGATATCACTCAAGACAGAACTAAATGAGGAGGAAAAAAATAAATTTAAAAAAAAAAAAAAAAAAAAAAAAAAAAAAAAAAAAAAACCAAACAAAAAAAAAAAACTGCATGAAACTTAAAAACCCACTTTCTGTTTGATTATGTAAGGTACCAAACTTGAATTTCTTTGGCATTTAATGTAGTTTTCTATTTTTAGTACATGACTTGGCTATTTGTCTCTAATGTCACTTTCCAGTCATATTTTTCTCTGTAAACATCAATTTTTACAATAGAAGACATACCAGAAGTTTAGATTATCCTGGCATGCATATTTTATACTCTTTTCAGCTGAAAGCTCAGCAGCATCATAGAAAACAATTAAAGCCCTATTGTGGCCTGTTATGGAGTGACCCATATTTAGGATCATTTATTCTGAACCAGAAGATAAATCTTTGATTTCAGGTCAGCTTGAGGCTTCCCAAAATTGTGGTGAAACAGCACTCAGAGTAAAATTTTAAAGCATTCTTTCCAACTGCCTACTTGCGTGTTTAGCCTAAACATCCACACACATTGTAGGAAAAAAAATAAAAATGGTAATGTCCTAAAAAGGTGTTTCCTCCACATGATTAAAAAGCGTTGGGTTCTGAAATTAGGTTTACATAATTTGATGGAGGCATATTTGCAGCAAATTAAATGACTAAGCTTTATAATATGTGTTCTACCCAACTGGACATTTGTGGGTTTTTTACTGCCTTTAATTTCATAAACCATCACCTGAAATCAATAAATATTTATAAAGATGATGTTCAGGAAACATGGAATAGCACTGGCTTGACATAAATTGAAATAGCCTTTTTTAAAAAAAATAAAACCACAGGATTTTATTTAATGCCTATGTAAAATCTGTTAATGGAACAAATACCTTTCTATTTTGCAGTTCATTCAGATTTATGTGGCTCCTTTCTGGCTTGTTTCACAAAATAATCTTTTCTACTTTGTGACTTTCCTTCCAAATCCCTGTGTTACTAAGCACTATTTATTTTAAAGCTCCAAGCATTCAACAGCAAAGTAATTTGATTTGCTGAGGATATGTTTTCCTTTAATTTCATCATCAGTTTCTGCTTGGGATAAAAATCAGCCCAGCACTTCCAGGAATAACGTTTTGCAGATACCTGGTGAAATTGTGTCTCAGAAAAATCAAGGGGAAAATCATTCAAAATTAAATTAGAAGACAATTTAATGTATTCTTCCCTGTGAAGGTGGTGAGGCCCTGGCACAGGGTGCCCAGAGAAGCTGTGGCTGTCCCTGGATCCCTGGAAGTGTCCAAGGCCAGGTTGGACAGGGCTTGGAGCAACCTGGGATAGTGGAAGGTGTCTCTGCCCATGGCAGAGGGTGAAATGAGATGATCTTTGAGGTTCCTTCCAACCCAAACCATTCTGTGATCCATTTTTCACCCACTGAGTCCTGATTTCCCTTTTCTTGATGGATTAAAGAGCAGTGGAGGAGCAGACGTGGTTCATTTCCCTTTCCCTCTCATTATAGGCATGGATTATTGCCCATTAGGGATGGCAGGATATGTTGGATCAGATCAAATTGTGTTTCTTCTGCCACATACTTCCCATAAGGATGTGTGAGGTTCTTATCTAAGGGAGGCTTGTGCCATGGAATTCTTTTGGTCCACATGGGCACAGATAAAAGGAGCAATGCTCTGGGGCTGCAGTTTCTTTTTTCGCCAAGGAATTTTTCTACTCTATTTTCCCTAACCTCAGATGGTCCTGCCACCACAGAAGTCTTTCCCAATACAAAAACTGTAACTTTATGTCTCCTTTCTAGAGACCCCTGTAGTGCCTTTGGATTATTTTCCTTTACAAAACCCTTCTTTGAACCCTTAAACTCTTCACATATCACCTCGGTCCCTCTGTCCTGCTTGAAGTATTTCTGGATCTCAAGACCCTTTTGTTCACTCAGGGAGGAAAAACTCAGTATTCCTGGCTTGTTTCAGCTGCAGTAAATGCCCAGCTAAGATTTAGTGACCAGCTATTGCTACTAGTTTGACAGTAACTTAGCACAGCCATTACCTGCAGGATTTGGCACTTACTCTCATAGATGTATCCAAGACTGCAATAAGGCCCTTATTAACAACCTCAGAAGACTGGCCAGAATTCATTAATGTGCATTCAGAACACTCAATTCATCATGGTGGGGCAGAAATGCAAATTTTCTCCCGTGTTCTGTGGCGTGTTCTTGGGCAAATACATCTTGAGATTCTTCCAGAACAGCAGCCATTCTAAGTCTTTGTAAAACTTGTCCCAACTTTGCATCTGCAGTGACTTGGAAGACCTGTAGCCCTGTAAAATATATACTCTGCACTTTACTGTGGAGAGCAGAGTAGAAGAGGTTCAGAGAATTGGGTTTGTTTTGCCTTAGCAATTGAAGACTAACAAGAGATCATATTGCTGTCCTCAGCTGCCTGGGAGGAGAATGTGGAGCCAGATGCTTGGATGAGCACAGGGAAAATACAAGGGACAGGAAATATCAATTGAAATGTAGGAAATTTCAATTAAATATGAGGAAAAGCTTTTTCTTCATGACAGGCTGTAAAAATATTTATCCCTTGAGATATTTCAAAGCTTGATCAGACAAATGCTTGTGCAGCATTTGGACTTTCTTGCAAGGGAGTTGATTCCATGATAAACTTTATGTGAGTCCTATGTGATTGCTTCCTCTGCATGGCCTTTCTGTGTTGGAAAGTAATTATATCATTTTGAAAAAAGAAACACCTCTGTGGCTGCTGTTGTGGGGAGTGCTGAGTCTAACCCACCTTGGCACACAATGGGATATATTTACTTCATGCAGAATATTACTTAAAAATCTAAATTTAAAATATAATCTGTTTGTATTTCCCATTAATGTGTGATTTAGTGAAAATGAACTAATCCATTAATGGCAAAGCAGCTTTATAGAATTTTGATTTCCCTCCAAGTCTTTTAAAAGACTCCTAATTTTAACTTACTGCTCCAGCTTTCTAAAGAACCAACCAGTAAAATAATTTTTTGACCTTTTCATTCTCTTGGTTAGTGTTGTGCCAAAATGTATTGCAGAATATTTTAATCAAACACAGAAACTTGTGTTAAGATTAATAGTTTACAATTTCCAATGCTCTAAGTACCATTATGCTAACAAACACTGAAATATGAATTACAAGAATGAATTAGGTGACCTTAAATATATATTTCACTGAATTAAAGTGTAGGGCTTTTTTTTCAGAATTATGAAGCAAGGGACAAAAAGAGGGGGCAATAAATACCAATACACAAAAATCACAAGGCAACATTTTAAAAAATAATAATAGGTTCTGTGATTCTGTGATTTTAGGCAGAGAAGAGGTGAATATCTGTTTCCTTGCAGTTTAGGAGACTTCAAATTTCCCCTACTGACTCTTGTGCAAAACCTAAAACTAGTTGTTTAAATAAGACATAAATATGCTAAAATGAAACAACAATTTCTTTTAGTCTATTGAAGCACTATTTCAAAGCCTCACAAGACAAAAACAAACAAACAAACAAAAAATCACCCATATCCCTAGGCAGATTCTTTCAGTGGTTAATTCTTTTCACATAAAATTGTAGAGGGTTGGTTTGTGCTTGGATATTTGTAGCTCTCCAGTAAAATATTTCAGGGATTGTCATCAGCACTTGTCCTGTTAGCATTGAAACACATAATCACAGAATGATTATATGCAGGTGCTTTTATTGAAGAGCTCTGGGAATCAGGGCTACAGGGTACAGACCCAAATCTGACTCCGACATGGATTCAAAATGGACATGTTTTTATATCCTTTGGTTATATAACTATATCTTAATTATTAAACTCATATTGTTCTACTGTATACACTGATCTTATTCATGCATGAATTCTTGTAGTTTCCATCAAACCCCCCAAATATCGTTTCTCATGATTCTTGTTTAAGATAATAATCATATTCCATCACCAAACAATCATTACAATTAACAATCATATCACTGATCATATGATGATTATGCAGGTGCAGTTTCTTCTGTACATGATCTACTAAAGAGAAAACCTAACCTTTCTTTCCAGGCCCTGTGTAGTTTTGGTTCCCTTTCCCAGGCCTCTCCAGGCCCAATCTTTTTTCTCACCTCCCCTTAATCTATTGTATACAATTCCATGATTTTTAGAAACATTTTAACCCTACGCTATCAGTTCTGCCATGGAAAATGAAGAAATTCTGCCTCACTACCTTGTGCTGCAGAGCCCCATCATTCAGGCTCTCACGTGGGAAGGAAGGATCAAGGTTTAAAATTTTCATCATGCTAAGAGTGCTTTGTTCATACAGCAAAGCAAATTTTATTTTAGGGCACTCGCAGTCTTCCAGTCAATGCCATTTATTAAGGCAGTGTGAGAGAACAAGGGAAAATAACTCTGTAAATTAGGGATTAGGAGCTAATCTAGAGGGCCAGGATTTGAGACCTAATTCCACTGAATATGTAGGTACCACAAGAGTAAGTGGAACACTGGCAGTGGGATAACTCCATAGAAAGGCATAATCACATATTGCAGGTTAACTGGGATACACTTGTGAGTAATGAGAGATCTGCAATTGAATCTCCACAGGTAGAGAAGAAAATTGAATTTCCTTGCCCCATCTCTTCCTTGAGTGCCTAATACAGTGGATTATTGACTAAAAAATGGGTGATGTTCCTTCCTTATGTGTGTCCAGTTGGCACCCCTAGATTTTAAACCAGGTCTGGATTGCAAATTTCACTCAGAACTCGTTTTCTTTTTGCAGGTGGTGAAAGAAAATAAGAGCTATTTTTCATCTTTCTCTTTGAAATGTAGGAGCTCTCGACAACAAGCTGAAATTACAGTAAACACAACTCTTTAGCTGAAAGTTGGACCAGGTTTGATAAAGAGTATTAAAAAGTCATGTAAGGTAGATAAAAAGTTGATGATAGCACAGCCTGGAAATGACTCTCTGCTATATTATTAGTCAAGTGAGACATAGCAGATTTCAATGTGACTCCATACTTTTTTTTTCCTCTCCTTAATTTAATTTTAGCACAGTCCATTCAATTCCAGTTTCATACAAGTGTGAAGGAAAAGCTTTCTTTGTCCACAGTCTTGAAAGTGCAGATGTATTAACTGTTGCTGAATTAATAAAGACCTCAAATCTCATATAAAAATTATGCTAATGATTTAAGAGAAGCCCTGTATAAAATGAGTATATAGTTCTTATTTATATATGACAAAAGGAGAAAAACACCTCTGTTTTTCACATATTTTCAGTTTTCAACATTTACTTTAACTATAAATTTTTCATCTGAGTTGCACAATTTCTATTTACCAATCTCTTTTTTCTCATTAGCATGAAGCTACTTTAGAAGTCCAATATATATTCTTGTATTTTAAAATAAAATATGTTTCCAACAGAATTCATACGTCCTATGGGACATGGAGAATATTTCTTTAATGGGCTGAAACAACAATAAGTAGTGAGAATAAATAACACAATCTGCTTTGCCTTGCTGTTGATTAAGCTATTCCAAACTTAACAGAAGTATTCTGGACTAAGCTTCCAGCAGGGCGCTGTGCATGGAATTCATAAACAAGAAGGATTTCAGAGCTGCAGAGAAGAAAAGTAGAATATCAGTGAGCTGTCAAGATATGTCAGATACTGAAGCAACCCAAATTTTGACTTAAAATATATTAATGCACACACAAATACAGTCCTCTCTCTCTCTATAGATGTTATATATATGTATTTTATATATATATACAAAGAGAGTGAAGTCTAGCTGATCAGAAAAAAACAGATTATCTCTCTCACTCTAACTACTCTATAGAATATTCTAATGGGAATTGTAGCTCTGCTCTAGAATTTTCAAAGTTTATTTTTTTAAAAAAAAGAACATTACACTTGAGGGGTTTTAGAGTACATTTTCAAGAGCCTTACTACACTTTGAAGGAGGCCAGTTATTTTTTTTTCTCAATAAGGTCCTGCTGTCATCAATAAAAGACAGACAACAGGACACAGATTATTGTAAAATGAAAAAGCTAAAATGTAGACTTCTCATAAGTAAAAAAAAAAAAAAAAAACCAAAACCACCAAACCTTGGTTTCCACGTAATTTAAACCACTTACAGTCTTCTCCCAGTACCAGCTATAATACCAGCTGCAATTATATTTTTCCTCTGACCTTTTCACTGATATGTAGTGACATTATCATTTTGACACATCGGGGTAGGATAATTAGAAAATTAAGTGGATTTTTTTTACAAGTAGAAAGAATCTAAAATTAATTTAACCAACGCAAGAGAGCTTTTCTCAGAACTGCACTGACAGAGACTGACAGGGAAGTATCCTGCCTTGAGTGAACACCCAAACATAACATGCTTTCACATGAAAGAAGATAGGCAATTAGTTTCAGTGCTTCTAAATTATTATACAGCTGTGAGAGAAATGGGAAAAACAGATTTCTTCTGTTGAATTTTTAGGGTGTTAGTTCTATCATATTCTCTTCCTATTTGCAAACCAGTGACAATATTCCTCTACACAGATGGAAGAGTTAATGTGATACATTGAAAGCAAACAAACAAACAACAAACTCCCCCCCCCCCCACCCCGCAAAAATGAGAATTTTCCCCAAAGAGTTTGGGTAAGTTTCAGTGAACTTGCATCACCACATCCATTTTGGTTAAACTTCAATGCAAAGGATTTCACAGTATGGATGACTAAGAAGTTCCATCACCTTCCACAAGAAGGTTTTATCTACTGAGAAATCATACAGAGGTTGAGTGAAATAGACCCTCTACCTCCTATTGTGTCCTTGGCTTTGCTTGAAAGAGGCTTAGGGCAAATAACTACAGTGAGATAAAAAATCTTCACAATGGTTCAACTTGCCTAAAGCAAGGTGATATCAAAGCAATGTTGACTCATTTCTGTGTAACTGAGAAATCATGGAATGGTTTGTTCTGGGAGGGACCTTAAAGATCATCCAATCCCACCCCATGCCATGGGCAGGGACACCTTCCCCTATCCTAGGGCGCTCCAAGCCCCATCCAGCCTAGCCCTGGACACTTCCAGGGATCCAGGAGCAGCCACAGCTTCTCTGGCCACCCTGTGCCAGGGCCTCCCCACCCTCACAGGGAACAATTCCTTCCCAATATCCCATATAAACCTACTCTCTTTCAGTTTGAAGCCATTTTCCCTTTTCTTATCGCTACAGTGACCAAGTATTTGCAGACAAAAAGGTGGGAACCATAGGTGGATTAATTTCCTACCTTTTCCCTTCATAATCCTTTTTTCTTGATATAGAATGCAGTTATCCAAGTTATTTAGCCTAGTCAATTGACATCTGATTTACCTATAATAAAATGTATTATAAGTAATTACTTCAAACATATTTTACTTCAATATCAATATATTCAATTTTTTCACAACACACCCGCCTTATGCAATTTATATAAAAAGGCTGAAATTAATATAATACAAAATAAAAATACTTTGTCTGATCAGTAAATCAAATTTAACTGCAATTCAAAATACTCTTGCCTGTTTTGTTGATAATAATATTGCACCAATGCCCCAATTAATTTCTCCACAGAATTTCTCTTTGTAGATTCATGCACAGAAAATAACTTCTTTAAAAAGTTAAACAGCACAAAGCAACACTAGCCTGTTATAGAGAAGAAAGCTGTGTTGGTCATGAACTTGTTGCTTGTTGCATTTTTTTAAAAAATTGAAATATGTTTTTAAATATTACTGAAATTGAGTTCCTTACTACATTAAATATCTAATATATGTTTTGTAACTTAAAATATGTGATTTTAGTGAAAGAAGTCATGTCCAAATAAAGGTTATATGACTATGAAAATAAATAACACCCTACTGATAGATAAACTATTTATTAGTTCAGAGACCTACGGAACGAAAAGTAAAGTTGCTAAAACTTTGGGGGAATAATTTATCCTGTTGGTCCATCATCCTGAAATGTTGAAGACTTGAATTATTTGATTCAGTATCCCTTACATCTATATTGAATGGAAACCTCTTCTGTTCATCTTCTCCTGGGTTTCAGAACGGGCACATGGCTTTCAACACAAGCTGTCTCATAAATAAGGGATCTCAGTTATCACAATCTCCCAGGCATGTCGCACCATCTGCCTCATCTTGTTGAAACATCTCAAACCATGGTATGTTCAGAGAACATCCACTCCCAGTCGAAACTTCAAATGGAAAGGTACCCAGAATTTATTGTCCTAGTGCTACTTCAATTTTCCAAGGGGCAGTTTTATCATTCTCATTATTTGGCACGACCCTTAAAGAAAAAATCCCCAAAGAGGTTCATTACACCATGATCATACCAAAAACAATTCCACCTGTAGGTTTTTTATCTTTTTTTCTTCTGTTAGAGCTGGCATTAAATGCTCAAGACACACAGTTCGTGTTCGGACTCAGATGTTTATTAATTCTTATCTATGTTACACTCTCACAGGTTGTGAGTTCTAGGTAACAAAGTGAAGAATGGCTTGTCTCTATCTCTTTCCAAGATCTTTTCAGAACAAATTGTCCAATTATGAAATGACACCTAAATTATTTTTACTTTTAACCCAATTACAAAATACCTGTGGTCCACAGTGCTAATTCTTCTACCCAATTAAAAAATACCACCCACACCCATGAAGATGAAGGTGAAGAAGGACTTAGCCTACACCCTAAAACCTTCATCTTGCTTATATATTACTATATATTAAAACCTTAAACTCTAAGTTTTCCACCATGATATTAAACACTTCTATTCAAACTCCACACCCACAATCCCAGTGCTATCACTGAACTTTGGAAGCCTGTTCCAGGGCCTGAGGTCAAATGTAGTATTTTCTTGGGGGTCAGTGCCTGTCAGTACAAGAAGACTAAAATTCTCAGCTTCCAGAGTTCCAACATCCACCTGCCTTTCTTGGCTGCAGAAATGCTTGGCAGTTTTAGGAAATATCGACTAATGCTTTAGAAACCAGCAGTTTGATTCCCTTGTTTTAATGGATTCTTTGTATTATCAGGCTGTTAAAAATCTCACAGGTCTCTTTTACTTCCTGTTGAGGGAGCTGGGATTGTGCAGCCTGGATAAAAGGAGGCTCAGAGGAGACTTTATTGCTCTTTACAACTCCCTGAAAGGAGGTTGTAGCCAGGTGAGGGTCAGGCTTTTTTCCCGGGTGACAGGACAAGAGGAAATGGCTTCAAACTACTCCAGGACAGGTTTAGGTTGGATGTTGGGGGAAAAGTCTTCACAGAAATGCTTGTCAAGCACTAGAAAATGTTGCCCAGGGAAGCAATGGAGTCACCACTCCAGAGGGATTTGAAAGCCATGTGGATGTGGCACTTGGGGACATGGTTTAGTGGTGGCCTTGGCGGTGCTGGGGGGATGGTTGGACTCAATCTGTCTTTTCCAACCTCAATGACTCTGTGATTCTCTGATTCTAAGGCATCTTTCAAACATGAATGCCAAATGCAGTGATAAATCAGCGGTGGAACAGGCCACCAGTCTGTAAACACTGTATGAATGTGAAGATTTTGGTTAAAATTTGGTGTACTTTATGTAGGCATCTACTTTTTTTGCAAATGCCTTTACACAGCCGGATGCTGAAGCCCAGAAACAATTTTCCAGAAGGAGAAGAAGGCAGGGCTCCTCATTCTGTGTGAACAGCTCTTAAAAATTTCCCTCTCTTCACCAACAGTGCTCAGCAGCAAATTCCAAACTGGACAGGACAGAGTTAAGGTGGGAGAGTTGCACAGAACCTAAAGGCGACATAAAGCTGCAGAAAATGGCTTGACTGAAATGCCTGAGAGATGAGGCAGAAACCGTTCAGCAAATTGGAAATTGTGAGTCATTAATGATGCATATTGTTCAATTTACAAATTAAATTAATTGTGTTAAAAGTTCATGGTTGTGAGTCAAGTAATTTTTCAGAGCATGCGCATATTTCGAACCATTAAGGAATTTCTGTGGATGGAAAGTGAGCAGCTTTTGATGATTATGTCTCTTTCTTAAGAACCCTAAATTAAATTTTTAAAATGTCAGGCAAATTACCCATGTGAGCATTTCTGAGGCACAAAACCTTTTAAGGATGTTATTTCTTCGTCTGGTAAGATCCACCATGCCTGAACATAACCACACACTGCAGCATCTGGCCTTTTAAGCATTAAAAGCCTCTGAAACTTCTCAGAGGCTAAAGTCATTATGAGGTTTATTTTTAAATTAATCCAATAAATTAAGCAAAAGCTTATTAAATTTAAGTTACATTTATTTTTTTTTCTGTTCCATAACTATGAAAGAAAGAAAAAAACACTTCTTTTTCTCCCCTCTCCATTAACTGCTGCACTGCAATTGTTTAGATGGCAAGTTTGTAGCTTACTCTTTTATCGGATTTATTTTTCTAGACATTAATTTATTTGAGAGTCCATTATTATTATTATTATTATTATTATTATTATTATTGTTATTATTACTTTTGGGTTTTTTTGTTTTGTTTTTAAGAACAGCACAAAAGGAGTAAATTCTTTGAACATTTTACTATTTTACTTATGTATTTACATTTTCTGCATACAGAAGATAAAATACACAATAAAAGGTCTTACCTGTGAGGAATGTATATTGATTAGTGACCTGTTTTTGTGTTACATTTCACTCTGTGATCCTGGCTCCATTTAGGTGATACGGTGATTTCAGTTTAGAAGGCAGATTTTCATCTGGAAGCTGAAGAAAGCTTTTTCTCCAAGTTCGTAATCTTATTTCTGCTTCTGCCAGAGAGATTTGTGAAATTTCTGGAAGTACTCAGACCAAAATTCAGCTTCAAGCTGGGGAATTTTGCAGTTACACGATTGAGTGGCAGACACTGGGGAGATGCAGGAAAGTTCCTTTACCTTTACAGCACACAGGTCACCCCAGCTGGTTTTTCCCTGTAATGCCCAAACTACAGTCTCTGTGGAAATACCCTGGTAGAGAATCTGAAATTTGGTTCTATTCCAACTTAACGACCAGCAGGCTGATGATTCGTCCTCTTCCCTGGCCCTATAAGCAGGAGATAAACTGTAGGTTTTTATAAGGAACAGGAATAACATCAAGTTTCTATGATAAAAAATAAGAAGTACTACAAACATCCCAGTGTGGAGAGTCCTAAGGCAGAGGAGAGTCCTTGCCAGAGGCATGAGGTGGAATAAGAAGGACATTTATGATGAGTTTTAAATACAGCCAGGATGAATTGCCATTGAAACCCATTAAAACCTTTACAAATTTGGACACTTCCATGAAGCTGGTCGAGTTTCCTCAGCCTCCAGGAAACCCTCTGGAAACGACACCCAAGTTCCATGGGATTATGGGCACTGACAGTAAGCAAAACTTGTCCTGAAAGAAGTATTTTAATGCCTCTCAGTGGCTTTTCTTTTCCTTAAACACAGAATCTCTGGCAGCCCTGTGACTGTGAGCAGCACTGGCCCACGAGCCATGAGATGACAACATCCCATCCCTCACTCCAGAGCTGGCACTTTTCTCCCTGTGCTGAGGGACTGCTATTCCAAACCAGAGATTTCTGTTTTGCAGGGGTGACTCACAGCCTAGTGGAAGACTATAAATATTCATTCCAAAAATGCCAGAATCTGTCTGTCTCACCCAGCCTGTTTCAAATTAAAGCCTGCTGCTTGTGTTGCAGGAGAGAGTCTGGGATGGTGGATAATGAAAGCTAAACAGGAACAGATCTGAGCAGCCACTGCTGCTGTGACATTCCGACACGGAAACATGGAACTAAGATGCTTCACCTAAAACACATCTTAGGAGTCTTTCATGTAAAAAAATCACAGTAGCATCTGCTAAAATATAGTGTTATGAGCTGTCGGTACACGAATTGAGGGCTAGGGAGCTATTTTTGATTAAGTATGACAAGCAAAAAAGGCAGATACTGAGTTAATAATCAGTTCCAAGATGAAACACGCCTCTCTTTCCCAGCTTCACAGTAGATGGCATGTTCATGTTTTATAAATTCCTACTGTCTAGATCTCAGGAGGTGTGGATTTTGGTTTTTTTTTCACCCATGTCTGTTTTGAGTAACTTAAGGGAAAAACGAAACCTATCCTACTTCAAAAAGTGACACATTCAAAAAGCAATAGCTACGGGTAGACTCTATATGTGACTACTTCAAAAGTGGAAATAATAACTTCATTGTTTAGCCAGGTGCATGTATTCTGTGAGTACTATGCAGGTGTGTGACTGTTTTCCTTATTACTCTGGACACTCTCTCAATACCTTGTTTTCCCTGGATCAGCATGAAATTTTCAGAAATCAGGATTTGGGAGCCTACATGATTATTAAAAACTGAACATACCTGGGCAAAGAAAATGTCACAATGGTTCAGTGAACAGTAATTTAAATTAAAGTGCTTAGTGGCATCAGGTGCCACTCCAGAAAGAGAGAGGAATCCTGTCAGCTCCATTTGGAAAGCTCAGACTCCCTACAAAGCCTTCAGTAGCCCAACCATTAAGTGGGCAACAGAGTTTGGCACCAGGGTTTCTCTTTTATCTTCAGGAATTTCAACCAATTGCTGAGAAAAGTCCTGTAAAACATCAGTGTTATATTTGCCAACTCCTCTTAGATGGGCACAGTGTCACTCACTTGGAATTAAACCTCTTTTTAGGCAGCAGAGTTGTGTGACAGCTTTATGAAATTTAGTAGCAGGATTCAACTTGCTGTTTGAAATGCCTGAATCCAGGAATCTCTGTGTGGGAGCAGTGTGTGGGCTGGGTGACTACTACATGCAGTGTATCCTGGTAGTACTCTCAGAGGGGGTTAGAGAGCTCTTCAGATCACCCTGAAGTAGAATCTGATATTCATTCAGTCAGAAGAGTTTCTCCTGTCGGTGGGTTTGATGCCTTAGGTCAGCCAGGGGCTTGATAACATTGTGGAAATATCAGCTTCAAGCCTCATGTGATATTTCCCAGACTTCCTGAAGGGTTTTCTCAGGCTGTTAGATGGGCTGTGAGAAGTTGTTAATGAACACAACTTCACTGCCTTCAGGAATAAGGCTCTGTTAGAGTCCTGGAGAAGAAGAAAAATGGGATTTTTATTCTTCATTATTTTACCATCCATACGAGTGGATATATGGAAATAACGGTTCTCAAAGCTGATGGGAACAGAATTTAGCTCCAATAGCTTCAGCTAAAAATCTGCCTTATGCCAGGTAAACCTTGGTGTGATAAAATGTGGAAAGAAAAGGTCCCTTCCAATCCACACCATTCTGTGGTTCTACTGCCTAGTCCCCTGCTGTCCCTGCAAATTCCAGCAATAAAAACTTAACCAGAAACTCTCTTACTGCAACACTGCAAAAACCAGACACCATCCAAATTAATTCCCCTTGTCATTTGATCAGTGTTTTGCTTGAGGTAACAGGTTTCACAGAATTTCTCTTTGAAATGCTGTTCAAAGCATCACAGGACTGTGTGAGATGTCATCCATGGTATTTTATCTGTGCATGTGACAAGGTACATTTCAGGCTCCTGCATCATGTCCCTGTGTGGGGTGTATTTTATAGCATTTAATCACACCATTCAACGTGTCTATTTTGAGGTCATTTATGTAGACATTTCATCCAACACAAAGCTTGTCCTTTTAGCAGCAGGTAAAACTCTTCAGGGGAAATATTTCAGAGGGGAAGCTTGAAGACATGTGAAAGTACAGGAATACAACAGAGCAGAAATGAGGGAGGAACCTGAGAACACCACTAACCCCTCTGCTGCTGACAGCATTTATTTCACATATTTGTCCACGGGAAAGATTTGTCTGAAGGAAAAAAATGTTCCTTGGTTGTTTTTCCAGCCTAGAATCGTAGAATAATTAAGGTTGGAAAAGATCTCCAAGATCATCAAATAGATGGGCTATATCCTGGTGGGAACTCATTAGGGACCATTTTGGTAACTGGCAGACAAAGTAACTTCTAGTCATCCCTCAAGAGTCATTAAAAAAAAAGTCTTTTTCTTTGTTCCCATCCATCAGGGATTTCTCTGCCACCATAAGAAAGGTCCAGACAGCTTTACTTTTCCTCTGCAAGTCCCAGCTGCCATCGCCCCAGAAGGCCAATTTAACACTCAATATGCAAAGCATTTTCTCAAGCCCATTCTGCCCAGTATCCACTGGGGAAAAAAGCCATAAAAATGGGATTTCAGAATCAATGGAGAAAAATGTTCACATTTTTGTTCTTTGATTTTCTTGGTAATCTTTTACCTCTGAAGCACAACATCTCCAGGCAGCATCTGGCAGCAGAGCTGCTGAGAATTCAGCTGAGGGAAGAACAGAGTTTGACTTCTGGAAATCAATCCATAGGTGTCTGCTCTTCATCCCTGGATACACCTCAGGCCAGCAACACTAAAAGGTAAGATTGGAAACCACATTCACATCCCTTCAAACCCAAACTAATCCATGGATCTGTGGTAGAGATAAAGACTGAGAGAGAGAGAGAGTAATTTACATTAAATATTAGTGCTTTTACTGAAGTGTGCTCAGTTATGTTCTTACAAACACTTCAGATAAGGTGTGCTATACAGGTTTATTTCCAAACATAGAAGTGAACTTCTGTAGAGTTTAAAAAAATCATAAAAACAATTATGAAATAGTTCATGAAACACTCAGGAAATGTCTTCTTAATTTTTGATGGAATATTAGATAAAGATTAGAGAAAGTATTCTAACCATAGGTTTAATAAAATATATGATTAAGATCAGAAAAATGGTCCCCATTAAATTATCTTGAAAGGTATAATGAATTACTTTGTTATATTGAATGGAATAATAATGAAATTTTATTCCTCAGACATTATAATTTTCATGATGTTTCACAGAAATATTATCAAAATGTCAAACAAAGCATTAAGAAGTAATCACAGCCACAAAAATAAAAAGACATTAAAGTGACTTTTTCATACGTAAAACATGTCCTTTAAGAGTACACTTCTTAAACTCATATATAAATACTAAACCTGGATTTTCAAAGAGCTTTTGAAAACACTTAAAAAGAAACTTTGTTGTCATAGGATAAAAAGAAAAGTTGTCCCATGGATTAACTAGTGATTAATGAATGGGGGAAAAGGTAGGAAACATTTAAAACTTTTACAATTAAGGGAAGTTGCTGGTATATATAATACAGAAAAGATACAGAGAGTGAGCTGAGAAATGTTGCTGATTATTCAAATTTACCCAAAGAAGTAAAGGGAGACTTGGCTGTAACAGCAGCTGAAGGAGGCCATGGGTCTCAATGATAGGAAAATAAAAAATTACATTAGATATTGATAAGAACATTGGAGAAACATCTCATAATCACTTGAGATAACTCTGAGAAACTGTTAATAAGTAGAAGCAAGCCAAAAAGGAAAATGATGGTGAGTTATTGGGAGTGAAATAGAAAATCAAAGAGAAAATACCTTAAAGCCACCTTTTAGCTTCTGAGAGTGGTCACATCTTGAGTACCACGAAAACCATGAAGTAAAACTGAAAAAGGTGTAAAAAGGAAAGAAGCAAATGGCCAAATGCAGCAGTGTCTGTGTGAGAGATCAGAATGAGTGATAGAATTCCAAAGGGAGCAATCGAAGTTCTACAGGGAGGGATGATACAAATACAGCATGTCCACCTTGCTCCATTAACTGACTGACATCCATAAGGTAGGAGTTAAACTTGGATGAAAGTAAGGACAAACTCCTTTTCAAATTGAGAATTTCCTCTGCATCAGTGACCCTCATCACTGAATTTCTTGATTATGCTCATTTTTGCAGTTGCAAAACTCCTATCATCAATGGAAATTTCTGCATCAGTCCCATAGCCAAATTTGTTGCTGTTTTATTTTTACCTGGAGAACAAAACTCAAACAGATTTTAAATATTCAACACAAGTTATAGATGCAACATCTGGCCTTTATGGAGCGAGTTTGCAGAGCTATAACTTCTGCCCTCCACACAATGTTATTTAAAAAAAACCCAGAAAACAAAACAGGATCACCTTGTGAAAAATCTCTGCTCACCACTGTTTAGGCTTCCCTGAACCCAGAGAAGGCAGAAGGAAGGGTAATTGCTCAGCTGATGCAAAACGAGGCTCAAGGCTACAATTATTTAAACAGTGATGCCTGCTGGCCATGCCTCCAGCTACTGAGCAGAGCTGCTTCCCTCCCTTACAGCAAGTAAACTTGCAAGGACTGATATACTGTGTGCAAAAATGGGTCTTTTCTTTACAAATCCAGTGGCAGCTTCGTATCTGATGAAATAATGGGTTTGTTTGGAAATCCTTCAAAGCAGAAGAACATCTACTCATTATGAGAAATAAATCTGAAAGTGATGTTTCATCCTTTCAGATTATTCTCCAATTAAGGGTTTTGGTAGATTTTTTTTGTGTGGTGAGATTTACCATCTTTAAATCGTCCTTGAGGAACTTCCTTGGATTCACTCCAGTGTGTCCATTTCTCTCTTGTATTGGGAAGCCCAACACAGACACAGAAATCCAGGGACACCTCCCCAGTGCTGAACAGAGGGGAAGAATCTCCTCTCAACACCTGCTGGTAACCTCTGTCTGAAGTGCAGGTGTCAATTTTTAAAAGGGTTTTATGTTATTTTTTCAGGGTTCTTATGAATATAGTATTTATAACCAGTTCTGGCTTGTTATCTAGATTCACATCAACAACAAAAAAAGAGGTTTGTGTTATTTTTCAGAGTTCTTATGAATATAGAATGTACCACCAGTTCTGGTTTGTTATCTAGATGCACATCAACAGCAAAAAACACTGTTTTCTTCAAAAGAAAGCTTCTTGTCAAATGTCTATGCTGCCAAGGAACAGCATCTAGATCTGACAATCTATTCTAAAATGTTTTTCTAATTTGTTACTTCCTCTTCCCCCGTTCTCTTAGCAGTGAGCCAAACATGTTTGTGAAAACTCTATCTTTTCAAAAATTCAAAAGCACAATTTTCCTTCTTTGGAAGGGCAGGAAGGAAGATAAATAGCACAACACTCTATGTGGCAATGGGAACAGTATGAAATGAACCAGTAGAGTAAGAATCGACATGGTAACATTCGATTTACAAACCTGAATCAAAATTACATACAGAAACAAAAGGTTGGAAGTTTCATACTCTTTATATGTTGTCATCTGTGCTTATTTTGTGTTCTGGTACCTCCTCAGGGTTCTCATCGTGGAGTATGTAAACTCTTAATGTACACAAAATAACTTGGATGATAAAAGTAAATTCTCTTTACTTTTATAATTACAATCAATGGTTCAATGGCTATTGAGAGATAAAGGACAGGTAATTCCATATCTTCATAAAATTTAAAGATAAAGAAGGTAAATGTACTATTGTGATCATCTAGACTGACCTTTCTGCATTGACTGAAACATTTCACCCAGTGGGAGAATCCTGTAATGATTCCAAAGGCTCAAGCTTAAACGAGAAAAATTATCTCAAAGGCCTAGAATCTATCTAAATCTGTCAAAAAGGCATCTAGTACAAACCACACAATTATGGGCTCCTTCTTACAAACAGGGAAATTCAGTCATTTTGAAACAAATGCCTAGGTTACATGGAAAAAATCATCTGAGAAGTAAATATTTTTCTAGATAACAAAAGTCTAAAGTCTAAAATTAGGTGAAGGGCATCCTAGAAAAAATGAATTTTTAAAAACAGGTTTTTAAAAATAATATTTAGGTTTTGCCCTCTGTATCCATGGCAAGGTAACTGATTATCCCCTTCCACTGACTGGAACAGGATAATGAATTCCCAAGTGTATTGGCTCCTAAGATAAGGTGGATGGAAAGGCTCTCCAGGATAATACGCTGTTCATCCTGTGATCATTTGCTGACTCCACACTGGTGCACTCCAAAGCTGATCACATTATCAGCCAGCAGGTGATGCCACGGTGTGAGGGAAAACATTCAGTGTGCGAGGTTAAAAATTTCAGGGAACAAGCAGCTCTCATAAGGCATGCAGCCAGCTGGGCAATAAAAGCTGAAGTAAAGAAGCATCCACAGAACAGTTTGGGTTCCCATCAGTGAGTAAAAGAGAGTGGGATGACAGGAAAGGGACTCCAGCATCTGCCATCACTCTGGAACAGTCAGATCAGGAGAAAGCCACTGTTTGACAAACAAATACTTTGAATTACCATAAAATGTGTATATATTTATATATAATTTGACCAAGTTCCATGGTTCTTTTGCTAAATACATGTTCTACTTGAGTGAGTCTTCAAGCTGTATAAATAATATGAGATTTCTTAAATATTAGGAGTTACAGGGTAGTGGAGTAAGAGTTATAGGGTAATGTGCAGAGATGCCTTAAAATTAACTCCAAGCTCTATCTGAAGGCGTTTCTTCATTTGCACTTTAGCCTTTAGTCCCTGGGATTTTTTCTATTATTTTTCATGAAACTTAAATAGCAATGAAAATATTAAGGAAGGCTGAAGTGCAAAGTGGGTTTGTGTGCAATCATTTCCACTGAACACCTGTGTGTGAACTGTTGAGTTTAACAGGGTTACAACTAATGCTGTGATTGAAGAGAGGGAGAAATGTGTGTGAGGAGGTCCTAATTGATTTATTTGCCATGGATTTACAGTGCAGTAAGGCTGGTTTTAGCCATGATCTCTTTCAGAGCAGCAGATTAGACCAGCCTGGGCAGCAGAATAAAGCACTTGGAGCAAGCTGGGATAGTGGAAGGTGTCCCTGCTTGGAACATGATGGTCTTTGAGGTCCCTTCCAAGCCAAACCATTCTGTGATTCTGCTCCTCCCTTGGGCTGGACAGCGTTTTCATGGTTCAGGTCAACCAGTCTGGGCTCCTCAGCCCAATTTACTTAATTTTGCAAGCAATTTTTATATGTAATCTTAGCCCTGGAATAACTGTGTACAAAAATCAGTGCTACACACAACATGAGCTTTAATAATCATCAGGAGGCTTGCTGATCTGAGTGGAACACTAAGAAAATTCCTGCCAGAGGCTTTCAGTGCATGACCTGTATTCAAACCTCCAGGCAACTGACCAAGTCAGTAGGCAAGGACCCTCCTGAGAGGATACATCTATTGTGACCAAACATCACAGCTTTCAAAAGCCAAACCCCTCCTGTTCCTCAGACAAAAATCTGAGTAGAGTGTGATGAGGTAAGAGCTGTTGGATTGCAGCAGAGACGTGCATTCTGTCTCACCATTTAACTCCTTGTGTTCATAACCACGAGAGATTTCATAATGAGCTGATTGCCAATTATCCCGTGGCACAGAGAGAAGGGTTTTCTGAAATAGGCAGACCCTGTGAGACATTTAGGGAGAAAACTGACAGGCAGTTTGCTGTAGTTTCAGTTTCTAAAATCATCTGAGGTCTGAGGCAGCGTATGCAGAGCAAAACAGCACAGTGTCTTTTCAAGTACAGGAACACTGTCACCATCTGCCAGGCTTGAAGTGAAAAATGAAGTGATCCTCTGGCAACTAGATGAAGCTCTAACATAGATAGAATTTCAATACATGTGGGAGATAATAGTTATTCCTACTTTTGTTCAGAAATAAATTAAATCCTCACTTTGTCTTTGATTGTTCCTTCTGATTTGCTGCACTCCCTCCAATTTCTCTAAAATTTTAACTGCCATTCAATTCAGATTCCACCATGTACTGAGATGAAATAGACACAGAACATGTTCTGATTATGTTCTTAAGCTCAATCATCATGGGTTAAAATTATCCATTTTTAGACTTATATCTCATCCTTATCAGGAACTTGATCTTGACAGATTTTGAACAAGCCAATCTAGAGGCAATTGGCTGTGTCTTAAACCATGTGTGTCCCTGGAAATTCACTTATCCAAATGAAAATCTGGTATCTCAGGAGGCAGGGTCATTAGAGCTCATCCTTTTTGAAGGGTGAAGGAAAAGCAAGGAGGGACAAAATAACAAGGAGGTATTTTTAAATCTTAAAACTGTGAATACTGAGTTCAAAACATTTTCATTGAGTGCAGTGCACTCTGTACCTTTGTACATGATGACTTAGCTGAGCTCTGCCCTTTCTCCACATAGCAAGGCATTCCACAGACAAATAAAAAACCACATTTATATTATGGAAAAGAATTGCAAATTTTCTATTTATTCTGTCAGGAAGAGGAAAAATGGTAGCTTTGCATTTGGAGATGCAAAGCTTAAAGAAAGAAATTAAACTACATTTCAGTGAACTAATTTAATCCAGGTGAACATGACCCTTGTCAAATCCTCTCATGCCTTTTTCAAAAAGAATACCAGTTTCATTTACAAGCCCAGCTCTGGCTTTAAGAGAACTCATGATGGAAGCATCTTGGTTTGCTTTTCTCCCAGGATTCAGGAGACATTCATGACATTTCTTCAGACTCAAAGGAATTGAATTGAACTTTATCCCAATGGGAAGGCATTTAGTTATTACTGAAATAGATCAGTGCATGGGAGGGACTATTTGAAGAAAAAATCCACATCATTTACAAAGAAAATAACAGATAGTGACATTAATTGCTAAGCTCTGTTCTGCTTATTAAAAGTTGAATGAGGCAGCTTGACAGATGATTTTATAACGATACACATGGGATGGTTTTGGTGCTGGTTTTATTTCTAAAATACTCAGGATCTGGCTGGTCTCATGTGGTTTGAGCCTTTGTAGTGGGCAACAAGGTATTCCCAATGAGATGACCAGACACACCACCACAAAATTTTATCAGCTGCCAATAACTAACACTTTAAAAAAATATAGAAATTACTCTTAACAGCAATGCTGTCTCTCCCTCCATCTCCCAGCTCTTTTCTCTCATCCTGTATTTTGAATAAAAGGTCTTTAGAGACATGGTTAATTAAGTATGAAAAGAAAGGATTGTATTTAATAACCCAAGGAATCCCACATTCCTTCTTTGGTGGTGCACAGGGCAGTTTTCAGCTTTATTTTATGGACCTTCTGAGAAATAGCAAATTTTAATATTAATGTGGCCATGAGGAGATTTTCCCTCTGTCAAGTCATCTACAGCATGAAAAAGCCAGATACCAAGGAATGAAGGAATACGCAGGGTAACTAATGTAAAAATTCTAGTTTTAGTAGGATTATAATGATCTCCTAAATTATCTGTGTGCATGGTTTCTTTCAGGCCTTGACCAAAACCTGATACTGGTCAATTGTAGTGGTCACAAAGACTGGACTTGAAGTAGTAACCTTGACTTTAAAATTGTCAGAGCTCCCACTGAAAGGAATGGAGCTCCCATCAGCCTAATGCACTTTCTGCCTCACTCTTCAGAAGAAGCTGTTAGAAAGATTTCAATGAAAATCTTGCATTTAAAATACCATGAAACCCTTAAGGGAACAAAAACCAAAAACCAAACATACAAATAAAAATCCACAGAGGACAAACACATGGGAAGAGTGTATTTAAAATGACAAATCTAAAGAATTATCTGTATTGGATGCAACTAAATTATTGAGATGATAAAAGACACCAACAATATCCCTGTGAAGCTATTTTGATATTAAAATATAGCACTACAAGTGTTGTTTATCAGGAAGAAATTTCTAAGTAATGCTATGAGGAGGTGTTTGCTACACATTTTATTTCCTCTCTAAAATGCTTTTAAAGATATGGTTTTTCAATGAAATGGGTTGTGGAGGAGTGAAGAAAAACAATTACTATGGAAGTGAGTTTGTAAAATATTTATATTTGTTCACTTTCCCCCCTGATTTTAAGTTACAGAATGACATGGGATCATAGAATGGGTCAGGATGGAAAGGACCTCAGTGGGTCGTCTGATCCAACCTCCCTGCCTAGGCAGGGTTATCCTAAATCAGAATGTTATCCTTGTGTAAATCAGTCTTTCACAGCTGGAGGCCTCACACTGCAGAAACACGGAGCTGAAAATGATCCCACAGCCAAATTAACAATTTTGAGCCTTATGCGTTTTTTGTGCTCTTGTTTCACCAAAACAAGGGGTGACCTCCACACAGGAATGGTCACACATCAAGAATTTATACAGGCTATGGTTCATTTAATTAGAAAAAAAAAACCCAAACCAAAACAACCCAAAACCCAAGAAATATAAACACAAAAAACCAACCAAACCAACAAACAAAAAAAATGAATAAATTAAAAAAAAAATACACAACATCAACAACAACAACAAAACCACCAAATTTTTTTTTAAAAAGCAGAAAACTTAATTTTGGACTAGGACAGGGACCTCAGTTTTCCATCAAGTATTCAACTCCTTGCCTGCACAACCTCAGCAATCACAGACAACAGAGGCCCCTCTTTCTGGGTCTCTTACTGCTATGTTCTCTTAAATGTGTAGATCTAAATAACCGGTATTGAAGAAATTTATCCAAAAGTTGAGCAGAGATGGCCCTTACAGAGAAAAATAACTTTATCAGAGTTCCTAACATGATGAGGGGTCTCCTCCATATGCCCTCAGTGCAGAAGCTGCAAAAGCAGGCACAGTGTGCTTGGATAAAAAAGGCACAGCACTCAAAATTTATACTGCCCAGGTTTTCTTCCTGCAGTGCTTTTGATCTTAGCAGATCATGCTCTCTCATGGCTGGAAAGAGAATATTCCTATAAAGGTCACTCCTATGTACATGATCCTTCATGACACTGGACTAATGAAAAACACAAATTTGCCTTAGCTCTACTATATAGAAAGGCTTCACTGAGAGAAGAATTATGTGAATTCAGTTTTGATATCTTATCCCCAGCAAGTTCACACGAGCAATCCCTCAGAAAAACTGTGCTCTGCTTCCCTCAGAGCAACATATCCCAGCAGGAAACTCCAATGTATTTCTATCCCTTTGTCCCTCAGTTTCACCTTCCTGGTGACAGTTCCCTATGTTCCGTGTTTGAGCCATTCCTCACCAAAACCTCCACATGAACACTGCTGCTCAACAACGTGGAGTGTGGGAAATGGATTTGTAGAGAATTCTCAAAGTCTAACAGGAAGCTCACATAGTTTTGTGCATCTGTATGCAAACTTTGAGGTAAGAAATGCCAACTCAGAAATGCCATGGAATAGGACAGTATCGTGGGTTGACAGACATTGTTAAGAGAGAAATAGAACTAGAAACAAGTTTCCAAGGATAGCCTTACAAATAAAACTAGTTACTATAGAAAACTTAAACTATAAAAAGTACATTGTAATAAGACTCACAAAAAATAATTATAAATATTTAGTTTTAAGGCATTAACAACATTGTGTAGCAAAAGCTAACAGGAAGAAATCCAGGTGTCTCAGTTCTACAGCTTCTCTGGCATCTCACCAGCCAGTCCCATGCAAATTTCTTGTCCACAGAGACATCTAAATAAAGATTTAGGCTCCTGTGCCCCTCTCTGAACTTCCTCCTTCAGCAGTTGCTCATGGCCAGTGAGTCCCGACCATACAAAAGGAAACACTGGCAAAGGACAGCTCACCATGACCTTGACTGAGATTTAAAAGATTCTCTAAAAAATGGCTGGGGAATTATCTGTTGTGCAAGCACTGAAATAGGTGTCCAAGCAAAATCTGACAACAAAACCACTAAATTCAACCATTAATCACTGCATTTATCAAATTGTGGGTTATCTACACATACCATTGCTGGAAACACAGGTTCCATTTGAATTGCCTTGGGTGTTTGCTGGATTTCTGCACTAATAACACTCGGTATAATTTGTTCTGTCACCACCTGTAGTGTACTAATTTAATTTTGGTCCCATCCAAGCATCCATCTGCTCACAAACATCAGCCACAGCAGCCTGAAGGCTCCTCTGCAGTGTGCCAAGCTCAGGTGTGTACAAGTGTCCTACAGCAGAGGCAAAATAACTGATGGAGAATATTTGCCTCTGCTGGGGTGAGATGGCCCCAGTTCCACTCTCTGAATGAATAAAACCTTACACATGGAAAGCAGTGTGACGTATAATATCACATACAAGGTTCTGTAGATCCAAAACACAAACTGTTGTGTGATACCAAAAAATCATACCAAGAACAGTGTGCAAAACCAACTGAATTGCACAGAAAGGCTTTGCTGAGTTACAGTGTAAAAGTACAAGTCGGCTTCTTGCTTTGAAAGTAGAAAATACAAGAGTAGAGTACAAGAAGTGCTCTAAGGTGTTTCTACTTCTATAAGAGACTCTCTTATGGATAAGCTCTACAGTTTGAAGTTATTATGCTGTTAGATATTGCACAACCAAAACAGAAAAGTAAGAAAGGTCCTTGATATTAATAGAAAAAATGAGGGACATGCTCTGAAATTTAATTTACATTCTGCAGCAGACAAGATAAAAGCAAAGCTATGAAACAAAACCGAGGGATGGAAATTCAGAGATTGAAAATTACCCTGAAAAAACCTGCTCTTTTTATTTGGTAGTAAATCCCTACCAAGCAGGAGCTTTAACTTTCTGCTAGACACATCAGAAAATATCTAAATTCTCAGCTAGAAGCAACCTGCCATATCAGTATGCACACGATACTTGGTTTTATGTGTTTCTTATGTAAATGTGCTTCTGAGTTTATAAACAAAACTGTAATCTTCCCCATTTTTTCAATAAAACCCTTTTACTTTGCGCTTTAAGCTTAGACAATGTTTAAAGTGGAGTCAAGTGCGTTTCACGCTCACAGCACAGCACTTCTGTAAAAACAAAGATTTCAAACAAGTCAGCATAGAAGCAATCACTCAGAGTCTTGCCTTCATATCTTAAGAACAGAGGTATTTTCTCACTAAAGGGAAAGAATCAGTTTGCCCATGGCTGTTAGCAAGCAGGAAAAGGAACCCAGAGGAACTGCCAGGCATGTTCTGTGTCATTTTGACCAGGGGCAAATCCATAATGTTTCAGTGAAGATACTCAGGGGACAATGTAACAGGAATACAAAGGGCTCATCCTGGGCACAAAAAGTGACCCCAGTTTTTGAATATTAACTGAATTGTCACTTTTTGATCCATGAAGAATTTTTACAGACACCTGGGGAGCTTAGACTTCTGCATTTTGAGTTGCATTTTGAGTTCCAAGCATCCTTAGCCTGCTGCAAAGCTGAGCACGTTTCACAATCAACTTCCCAAATGATGACACAGGTTTATGGCTCTGTTTAATGGGTTTAAATTAGTGTTCCCCATGTTTTACCTGTCAGCTTCCACTGATGTGAATTCAGTGCTGTGAACTCCAGCATTAGCATTCTCTGTCCAAATCTCCCTGCACCAAGCAATGAGTGTCTGTTTAACATGTATCACTTCTCCCTCTTCAGCAAAGCTGAACACACACACTCTTCCCTTGACACCACCAAAATATCTAAATGCAGGACAGATTAGGCTCTGTTTTGTATTTTCTGAATAGAAGGTGAGTTCTTTTTCTGAGTTTGTTTGTTTGTATAAAGAAGCACTCTGTGCTCAAAGGAATGGACTGAAATCCCAGGAAGATATAAGAGGATTTGTGTCAGCTTTAAAAGTTGACCCCATCATCTCCACTGAATTACAGAAAGTTTTCAGACTTAGAATGTGAAAAACAAGTAAAACTGTAAACAACAACAACAACAAAAAAGTGTATAATAAACTGTTCACCTTCAAGGTTCTCCTCATGACCAACAGCACCCTGGTATTGTTTAGGTCCTTTGACAGATGACATCCTATGATAGATGACTTGATCCCACCCAGCCTTGTATGAGAAATTGCATTTAATGTGATTAATAATTCTGTTCTATCAGAGGTATGGTGAGCAGCTGAGGAGATGACATTCAACAGGAACCAACAGAATATTCCGTTTGGAGGGGTTCTGCCCTGATCGGCTGGTCCAATGGCCTGACATCTCAGGGCTGACCAAAAATTAATGTTGTCAAGGGCATTTTCTAAATGCTTCTTAAACACCGACGGGCTTGGGGCACTTATCCCAAAGTTGGTGGTGAGATCGAGCTTGGTGCCAGGGACACAACCTGGCCTCTTGTCTAAAATGGGGAGTTCAATAATTTACTCCTAATTTACACCAGAGCAAATGATATATGAATCTGCATTTCCAAAGGGTTACTTAATATTAGAGACCTTTCAAGGCTAATACAAATATGCATTTTCAACTCCAAGAACTTTCAATTTTTGGCATTGCTATTAAATTAGCATTTGATTCCTGATTTCAGTCAAAGAAGATGTAATTTTGGTCAAACTCAGAATTCAAGGCTTTGCTAGGAAACATATCTATGCTTCCTATTGGTGACTTAAATAATGGACAGTACATCTTTCCACAGTTGTATTTTTCCTAACATCAAATTCCTGAATGCATCTGAAATGAAAATTACCCTGTGGCTGAAAATGAGGACACACAGATGTCAGTGTCTGAACAATGCTTGTAGTCACACAGTTCCCAAATTACCAATGGCCTTGGGAGCAAAAACTCAAAAGTTTGCAAATGTCTAATTCAAATATACCAAACTTTCTGAAAACCTAAATTTCTTGATTAATGTTTCCTGTTGTTATTCAGTAAAAAAAAAAAAAAAAAAAGTGTCCAACAAACACTGATTCCTTTTGAGACCAGTGTTACTATTGCTGTGTTCACTGCTGCCATATTTTCAGATTCCTGCTGAAATCTCTTTGAAATCAGAACTGAAGCATTTGGTGGGTCTGTGCCACAGGTTCAGAAAAAGCTGAATTATTTGAGCCAAATAGCTCTGCTAAGAGCCAGGTCCCATTCTCTGCCCCTCAGATCTGAGTGCTGCATTAACTAAGGGAACTACAGTGACAGGATACTGCAGACTACAGGGAGAAATCATGACAGAAAATAGTACATGGGACTATAAAAATTTGTTTCAAAAAATACCCAGAAATGCACTTTAGAAAGCAATTTTTGAGGGTTCAGATGAAAGAACAAGTAGTTTTTCCCCTTCTCATATCTTTGATTTTCTGATACTTTGCCATTCAGAGAAATGTATATGATTTTTTTTTCTTCTTGTCTTTAACTTATTAATTAATGTATTTATAATGTAAACAAATCCTCATTAAGATTTCCTTTTGTTTCCTTCATTGTTGTCATCCATGGCAGGGACATCCAGAGTTATAAAAAACATATAAAAAGACAAATAACAGTTGGGCAAACAACATATTTCCCCTTTCTTTGCAACTATTCTTTATCATATATGACCTTGTTTTATCAATTTACTCCTAACAAGTAGAGTTAGTTTGACTTTAAATATGGTAATTTACCCTAGGACCAGGAAATTACAATATTAATTTTTTTCTGTAGGGCTGGACAATTATTGTTATTGTTATACTAATTTTCAGCAGTTCAGCGATAACTCTGAGAAATGGCATCTGGTATGAGAAGAATTCAGTTTTAAATATACATTATTCATGTGTGTCCCCCTTTAAACTGCATGGCACAGAACCAGGAAGATAAGAGTGACTAAAGAGTTGTGCTTTAAGATGATCTGTCATTGTAGCCCTTTGGTAGCTTTGCAATGAATGTTTTAATTAAAGAGCAGCATCAGGCAGGCCAACAGCTGGATCAGACTGAGCTGTAATTCTTAATTCTCACAATTTGGGATCTTTGCTTCTGAGAGAATTGGAACATCCTCAGCCAATTATCTCTTGCTATTCAGTATTCTGCAAGTACATTATAAATATAACCTAAATTTTTAAGGTAAAGTGTTATATAAAAGGGAAGAGGACTGCTCAGTTCAGATTAGACAGCTCACAATGTCCTTTAAAATAGAAAAATGCCAGATTTGTTAAAATAAACTATGAAATAATGAAATAGAACATGACCTCAAAAAGACCTGTCTTCAGTGACATCTTGCAGTCATTTGTCTGCTAAAATGCAGACAGGTATTTATTGTAGAAAGGACAATGCTGGCTCCAGAAGGCAAATTTGTCCTGATGTTTTACCTGTAAGACTTTCAGATCCATGTTTGCCTCCTTTCAAAATTGTGTGGAAAAATAGGATAGCTGAAACATCCTTGATTTATCTCAATAAATTAAAATAATAATAATTGAGGTAAGGATATTTTCTGATACATGCACTTAACTTGACAAAACTTTATTCTTTTGCACCAGCCTTGCATAATATCAAGAATTTTAGGGAAGCACCTGGAGCAGAAACCCAATATTTCAAGTCAAAACTTAGCTGAAGATCTGATTTAGACCAACATGACATAAAAATATTTTACCAAAAGTTATGAGAGCAGGTTTGGATCCTTAGAAGACACATTGTTTTACCAGCTAAATGCAGGGATGTAATGCAATGTACTACATCCAGTCAGCTCAAATCTGCATGCTTTAAAAAAGCAAAAACAAGTTTGGATTTATGTCCTACATTCAATAGACCACCTTGAAGTCCCTGGAGCCTGTCAGTTTAACCCTTCAGAAATTTAAGCTTTCACTGGCATTTCTAAGTAAGAAGCAACAAGGCTTGTTGGTAATGTAGGTTAAAAGGATGTTCAAAGGGATGCAAGAGAGAAAGAAAACCTTTATCTCTTTTAATGTGTCAAAAAAATCTGGAAAATCCTCTTCCCTGCCCTGTCACTTATGTTTTTCTACTGTTTTGCCTCAAAGAGCTCAAGGAAAGTGGTCAATTAGTGAAAAAAAATCACTCCAGAAAGGTGGGGAAGGGAAGGGAAGGGAAGGGAAGGGAAGGGAAGGGAAGGGAAGGGAAGGGAAGGGAAGGGAAGGGAAGGGAAGGGAAGGGAAGGGAAGGGAAGGGAAGGGAAGGGAAGGGAAGGGAAGGGAAGGGAAGGGAAGGGAAGGGAAGGGAAGGGAAGGGAAGGGAAGACTCCAGTTGCACTGCACACCTATAGGGTATGGGAGTTTCTGCTCTGTGGTTAGGTTAGAATGAGAAAAAATAATAACAGTGAGAGGATGAAATGAAACCAGGATGGGAAAAGGAGGCTCAGGGGGGACCTTGTGGCTCTGCACAACTCCCTGACATGAGGGGACAGCCGGGGGGGGTCGGGCTCTGCTCCCAGGGAACAGGGACAGGAGGAGAGGGAACGGCCTCAGGCTGGACCAGGGGAGGATTGGATTGGATATCAGAGAAAAAATTCTTCACCAGACTGGTCATCAAGCTCTGAGGCAGGCTGCCCATGGAAGCTGTGGAGTCTCCATTCTCTGGGGGGATGTAAAAGTCATGTGGATGTGGCACTTGGGGACATGGTTTAATGATGGCCCTGGCAGTGCTGGAGGTTCAATTGGATTTGATGATCTTAGAGGTCTTCTCAAACATAAATTATTCTGTTTTTGTCATAATAAAACCTTAGATTTTGTGCTCCTATCATATTGTGTGAATTTTGAATGACTGCATGAGCAAGGTTTAGAAACATGCCCAGCATTCTTCCTGCATTGAAATTTATACAATTAGTAGGCAAATTCTTCTTTCCCGGCTCTTAAATTATGCATTTGTTACTAATTTCTAATAGATGTTTATCTCAGGAGTAGCTGCATTTTATATTATCATTAAAATCTCATTGAAAAAAATCTCAGGAGGCTTTGGGACAGAAAAGGAGATATAAATGGAATATCCTATTAATATTCCATTAAGTTAATAATATCTGTCTAAGTGAATCACAGTTGTATTTCTTGCCAGCTTTTAAATACAGATTATTTTACTTTGGTGTTTAAATTCCCATTGTGTACAGCTGTGCTGGTTTCTGTGAGCTATATTTTTTTTTTTTACTGTTTATCTTGTGTTCTTTTAAATGCATTATAGATAAATTATAACTGGAGGCAGAGGTATAAGGAACAGAAGAGTCTAAGGCAAAATAATGAATTTGACATTGTGTCCAAAGCATAAGCACACATCTCAGTGAACACCAGACTCTATCTGATTACACATTCACGCACTGCTGGGTGCTTGTTTATTTGCTTTGACAGTGGGTCCAGAGGAGTGTTCAATGAGCCTTAATTGCCTTAATTTATACAGAACGGAGGGCTTTTCTGGGATTACATTCCTCATCAGCTTCCAGCCAGATCTCTTCACCCTGGTCACTTCACATTTGTACAGAGTATGTGCTGCTTTGCCAGACACTCCACTGGGTTTGAAGAGGGGAATAATTTTAAAGGCTGATAAGAGAGGATCGAATTGTTTCCTCCTGTAAACAGAATAGAAATAAACATAGTTGAGGTGGAAACTTGGAGAAGGTTGAGCTATCAATGTTGCCTCCTTTTCTTGTGTTTTTTTAATTATTGTCAGAATTTTTGTTACTATGAAATGCAGATACTTTTACTCTAGGTTTTCAATGGGAACTATTCCTATTTTTTACAGATGTACAAGAAAATAATCAAATCAGCCAGAGATTTCTCATGGACCTATGGGCTACATGTCTTTGGTTTAGATATCCATGTAAGTCTGTAGGTGGTTTTTAATGTTGAGATTGGAAGAACAGTAGCCCTGGTAGATTTATTTTGGACCAGCTGTACCAGTCTTCTTGTTATGGCCTCATTGTTCCCCAGGAATTTTCCTGTTATCCATCTGATTGTACTAAAGTATGATCAAAATTAAAGCTGGCTAGATGAACAAATCAAAGCCTGGAAAAGGAACAGAAATTATAGATAGAAGTTCATTGCATGAGGGGACACTGAAAGCAGTGCTGTGCCTACTGTATAAAGCAACACATTAAAAGAAATATAAAGTGAAAAGCCAGAAGTCCTGGAAGGGGAAAGGTAGGTACCAATTGCTTCAGAAGGAAAGAGAAAATGGTAAGCAGATAGATAAATTGGGAGTGATGCCAGAACAGAAGGGTTTAAGGAAATAGTGGTTGCTCTTCTTCCTCAAGCATCTCCTCAGTTCTGTGCCGTGGGTGTTTCCATAGACCAGCAATGCCTGTATCATCCATGGATGCCACCAGGTTTTTTCTTTTTCCTTCAGTCAGTCATCTCCAGCTGGAAACCTTGATGTTAAAAACTCAGAGTATTGTGTAGTTATGAGTCACTGAAGCCAGTAAAAGCAGACTGAGCTTCCAGAGGAAACCTAGCACCAACCTGCAGATGGTGAGAGCCGTGCAGGCAGCAGGATCTCGGCTCCCGAGCAGCTCCTCCCAGAGAAAGCATGTTGCTCTGGTGTCTCTGCTAAGTTTCCAGGGAAACTAATGGCTAAACTGAGTGTGTACAGGCTGTTCTCTGAGGTGGAGACATTATTCTCATAGGTTCACAGCTTCAGCTAAAATTTCCCAGAGGATGAGAGAGCCAGAACAGAAGAGTTTTGATGCTTACACTGGGATTTCAGTGCCTCATGTTGGTCCAATTACAAACTTCTTCAGCTCACCTGTCTCACAGCAGAGTAAGCTAAAGAATTTGGTGTTTCACTCTACTATCTGAGATCTTTAAGAGATTTTTACATATCTATGTATTTTTATAAATAGAGAGAAATTTATGCCTGACCTTAAAAGGCACTATAGCACTGCAGAGGACAGAGGAGTGTTTAAGGTCAGCACTACTGCCACCTATTCTTCAGTTTTTGTTGATAATTTACATAAGCTCCAAAGGCAAATATCTCTGCAGAAAACGAGTAGACATCACTCTGTTCTTTTTGAAATTTTAGGTCTTATTTGCATAACTAATATTTAAAAGAGATCTTGAAGATCTTGTGCAGAATAACTTGCTGGTGTTGAAGAATACATAGGTAATTTCTCAGTCCATAGGTGCTTTCTGGTCAGTATATTTGTCCTAAAGCCTCACCAAAGCAATAGAATTGAAAACTTTATTTTATGGCTATTCTGCCACTACACATTGGATAAAATAGTTTGGAGGCCACTGCAGCAAAGTTCATCCTTTAATCATCCTTTCCAAGCAAGATACAACAACCGTTAGGCTACACTGCCATAATAAAACTCTTTGCTTGTTAACATGAAGAAACTTCTGCACAAAATTAAAGCAGTACATTAAGGGAAATCCAAAGATATTCACCTCCTGACACACAGCAATAGCTCATTTGCTGTGATTAGAAGAAACCTGAAGCAAGTAGGAGTTATGGCATTTAAGTCTCTGGGCAGTCAAAAATCATTAAATCCACATCCTGCATTTTGTTCCCATCACTCCTGGCACTAGTGACAGGCATAGCAAACCCCAGCTTGTCATTTTTAGGGGAATTAGGCATCTGGCAGATGCAAAAATCAGTTTTATCAAGAACAAGATGGGTTTGGAAACACTCCTAAGGAAATCTGAGGCTCCTGGGAAACCTCTGCATCTCCAGACACGTTGCCTGCAGATCTTCAGTTTAGGAGACACAGGGGAGAAATCTCCTGAGGAAATGTGGTTGGGAGTTTATGTCTTGAATGCAGGAGTCAGACTTGACACTTTAATTTTCTTTATGGATTCAACCCTAAATAACTTCCTTTTATGATTAAGCTGTGCTGCTGCTCACAGGACTCTTGTTGCAAAGCAGAGAATTTGACATCACATGCAGGTAGTAATCTACAGATGGGAATGTGTCTCCTTGTCAGAGAAGCTGAACACATTAGTACAAAAAAAAAAAAAAAAAAAAAAAAAAAAAAAAAAAAAAAAAAGGGAGAGAGAGAGAGAGAGGGAAAATGTTCACTTATAATGAAAAAGCCAATTTAGCTTCCTGCCAGCAAGGCCTTAACATATGATGTGAAATTAATGCCAGCAAAGAAGTAACTTACAGTTGGTTTATGACTGATTTAGAATTAACACTGTCCTTCAGAATTTAAAAAACAAAAACAAAAACAAAAACAAAGCAAAAACAAAACAAAAAAACAAATGAACAACAAAAAAAAAACCTCCAAAAAACCCACCAAAAAATTAAAAAAAAAAAAAAAAAAAAAAAAAACAAAAAAAAAAACACCAAACCCAAATAAGACTCAGTACACAGAAAACTGTGTGAACCAAAATTTTCCCCTATCTGTAGTTCTCCCACCTTCCAGTCCTGCATTCGGGATTTTTGGATAAATAAGAATATTTCTGAGACTTGTGTTTTTTCTTACACTGCTTTTTTGGTGGATTTTTTTTGGTTATTTGGATGGGTTTTTTCTGGGGGGTGGGGCTTTTTTGTTTGGTTGGTTGATGAAGTTTGGTGGGGTTTTTGTTTTGTTTTGGGGGTGGGGGGTTGTTTCTTTGCTTGTTTTTTGTGGCTACAATTTATTGTAATGATATTACAGTATCACTGACCTTGACTCTGTAGGCAAAAAATGTAGATCAGATGGGCAACTCTGTGTTCAGAATATCAATATGATTAAGGTTAAAACAGACGCACAAAAAACCAAACTAGAATAAGAATTTAACTTGCCAAGGGATGTACCATACTTGGCAACATGCTTAATAAAAAAAATACTACATTAATCTGCTCAGAATATAAAAATTATCATCAACAATCACTGCTGAGAAGAATTGCTGTGGAACTGTGAATTGAAGCCCAAGTGACTGAAGTCTAGTTCAAATGCATGACAGGAAGAGAGAGAAGAGATGGATATAATTTAATCACACTGTAAAGTCAATATCTGTCTGCAGGAACATTTGCTGTTTACTGCAATTTCCACAGGCCTCTTACAGACTTTTCATTTTTAAGTGGAGGCTTGCATAGGTTTTCTTCTGCATAAAGATTGTGAAGTAAATGCTGCAAAGCATCGTAGAAGCTCACAGGATAGCTAAATATAAGGATATACATATGCAGAACAAGCATGAGAATTTATGTTGCTATTCTAAAAATTATGCAGGGCTGAGATTGGAGAATAGACACAGGAAAACTTTACCACAAGAGAAAGCAATAAAATAGGAAAATAAGGTTTTGGACTTATTACTTTTTAAATTTATGGTCCATGAAATGTATTCAAGAGTTTAAGCCATATCTTCAGGTGATTTAAACTGGTGAAGTTCTAAGGAAAGGAAGAAATCTGTGCTGAATGCCAGTGTCTCAGGATCCTCCTCACACAGAGATGCCAAGTTCCCATCTCCACGTTGCTGCCACAGGTCACACACAGCAGGAGAAGCTGACTTTCCTGAAAAAATCAGATTATACAAGGAAGCTGATCCGAGCTGACATGATTTGATTTGGGTTAGAAGATTAATCCAGACTTCAGCTGCCAAGGGCTTTTAGATAAATAGCACTTAGCCCACTTACACTAAATGGATTTTTTTTTTTTTTTAAAGGAAGGAGTATTAATTAGAACAGCATGGAAGTGTAAGAAATCTGCAAAGACTTGGGATTCCTGTGACAAAGGCTATGAAAGGCTGCTGCCTTCAGAGATTACAGTGTCCATGTTCAGAATGGGATGAGTTGTTCCTGTGATCTGCTTAGCTGCTCTACTCGTGGCTCATCTGCTGGGAGAAAAATTATGTCTAAAGCACCATGGAGAAAACAAAATAGCCTGGCCTGCTTCAAAAGGACTGTGAGGACAAAAGAAGTTATTTCAAATACCATTCCTGGCCTGAGGCTGAGCAAAACCTTAATCCCAGACAGCACAAGCATTGTGACAACGGGACATTCCAGTTCACATTCAGATCTGCTCCTTCCTTCCACGTGTGATTCCATCTGCTGTGCCCTCTCTGAAGTGTTCCTTGGTTTGGACATGTCATTACTCAGGTTTCCTGTCAGAGCTGGTTGGTCCATAAGCAGCAGAGTGTTTGGGTAGGTTGCCTCTAAATTAAAGCCATGGCATAACCAGAATTCTGGTTTGCTAAAGCTCAGTAAACAGCCCCTTCATCAAATGTTGGATGGGTTAATTAAGGTTCTCTGGGATTTCCAAAGGAGGTTATATTAAAACACTGTTCCAATTTCTGGCTGGCAATTTCTGCAAAACTGAGGGCACTGACACTGATCTTTGTGTTTCCCAAATGTCAGGAGTTTGGGCTAAGTTACAGGAACTCCCCGTGGGAAATCACTGGGGACATGGTGACCCATCCTAACTGTGTGTGATAGGTGAGCACGTGTGGGGGTGTGAAACATGTCCAGTAGAACTGGAAAACTTCTTTGTAGTTATTTTTAAATCCTTACTAATACCTGGCTGTGCACACAGAGACTGGATCACCCACACTAAAATTATGCCATTCAACCAGGCTGAGGTAATGCTATGTATAAAGAAGCTTGACATCTATAAAAAAGAAAAATATTTCTTGCAAAATAAGAAATTCTGGAATCCATATTTAGACAAGAAGAAGAAGATTAATCCTGACCACCACAAATTATTATGTGAGCTGGAGAGTTAAGTCTCACTCTTTACTGCCCAGGCCATATGAATTTACACAAACAAGCTCTTAGGACATGTGGTTCATTTTGGAAATTTGAACAGGTCCTATCTCACTGGTTTGTGTTGTCTCCTTTTATTCTTGTAATTGTCATGAACAAAAAATTTACTTTGTAAATTCAAGTTTTTTGGTTGCTTTCCCTCTTCTAGTTGCTTAATATTTAATTACTCCTACCACATCCTATAGGAAAAAGGGAAGACTTCAATCACATTTGAATTATTCAATGGCATAATTGTAGCAGCCAGTTCCTAAAATACTGGCTTATTTCCACTCAGTTTTTATTGGTAGCATTAAAGTTGTGATCTTTCCATCAATTCATTGTTCTACTAATAACTCACTAGCTACTGAAAAGGCAGAAATAAATAGGTTGCACACTAGTTTTTATTAATATCAAAGAAACTAATATCAGTAGGAGTTCCATTTTGTGCATGCACAAAAATTCCCACTTTGTAAAAAATAACTCTGGTGACTTAAAGGCAATACTGAGAATTCAGGGGGAGTTTTTTCATTGAATCACAGAATATTTTAAGTGGGAAAAGACCTTTTAAGATCATCAAGTCCAACCTTTACCCCAGCAATGCCAAGGCCAGCACTAAACCATGTCCCCAAGTGCCACTTTTAGGTATCTTTTAAATCCCTTCAGGGGTGGTGACTCCCTGGGCAGCCTGTTCCAATGTTTGACCATCCTTGCAGTGCAGAAATATTTCCTATCCCCCAATCCAAACCTCCCTCACTGATGACTGGTACCCCTTGAACTCATTTCAGAGATGGCTCAGACAAGTCCTGGGTTTCTCTGCAGCTCTTTGGGGCCAAAAATAGGGCATGGAAAGTATAGGAAATAATGGGAGTGATAAGAGACAAGATAGTGGTGAATAGAATTTGGAACACTGGGGAGATAGGAGTTTTCAAATAAAAGTTTTCGGAACATTCAGCTCCTCATCCAATGAGTGAATCCATTCCCAGAGAGAGCAAATTACCATGTAATAAACTTGCAAAGCTGAAATGTGCTTTGCCTATATTATGATGGCATATTGTGGATTCCTCAAAGCTGCCATGGAAGAATTAATCTTTTGCATACCTTTCAAGTAATTTTGTAGATACATCTCTATCCATCTAAATACACACAAAAAATACTTTATATCTATCTATGCATGTATACATATACATGTGTGTGATTATGTGCATATATAAATATATATTAAAAATATAGACAATATATATTGATGAAAAAAAACTTGGGTAAGAAATACATAATAGCATTTCCTGTCCATAATCTTATTTTCAGCAGGTTATCCCATTCACTCTCATTCTCCTTACAGAATAAAATCTCAGCCATAACATCCCATAATTTTCTGCTCAACTAAATTTGGGTTAGGTATTCCAATTTTTAATTGGAATTTCCATGTGAAAGAAATATTAAAAAAAAAATCTTTTCCCTTTTTTTTCTGGAGAAGACTAAATCTATTACAGAAAGCGTATACTCTGCATTTCTCCCCCTCAAGAACACAAATGTGGAACTAATAGTTAAGTTTTAAAGCACAAAATATCTTTAAGGCCAACAAAATTAAGTTTTTGGAAATTGCTTTTGGAATGGCTGCTGAGTTATGACAGGCTCTTTCTGAAAGCTCTGGCAGACAGCCTCACGCATTTTCCTTTTAAGATGGTTTATGATTAGAGCTCTGGGTGTAAATCAAGGAAAAAAGGTGACAATTTTCATTGGCTGGGGACTGAAAATAATCAAGGTTCTCTGTGGTCCGCCAAGATAAACACATAGGTAAGAAAAGTATTAAACTGCATATTTTCACTATTAACAGTGATTTGACATTTTCAATGAATAGAAGATAAATGAAAACTGAAATATGTGATGTTCTTCACCATAAGAATAAGGCAGGAAATAAAAGTTTTACAGATCTCCTGTCTGATGTGTTTATAACAGTATTCAGCTACTACCTGGTGTGCTTTTCATCAGTAAACTTCAAAGTACTTTTCAAAGCAGATAATTTTTAGGGAGATTTGGGAAAAAATCCAGGTAAAACAAATTTTAATCAAGTTTTGCATAAGAAGGAAAAACAAAACCATTTGATTTCCACCAGCTTTCCAAGGCATCAGGTAAGTTTTTCACAGAAAGTACAAACTATACCTCAGCTTTTTATGGTGCAACACTTTGTGTTGGCACAGGCACCACAACCACCCTGAAACATTGTCTGAGGAGGAACTTGCAATTTGTTTACTTCTTCTTTAAAACTGCTGTTGATCCATACAAGACTGTAAGGAAACACCTCGGGTTTTTAATCAGCCAAGAGGTGGGTGTAGTTAGGGTCTTTACACATTTAAGTGTTTTCTGACTGCACATTTCTGTCATTAATGCAGGGAAAAGTAGGAGGACCTGTCACAAAACTACTTAGAGGGGATAAAGAACAGTCACCATCAGGTCTCACGGGTAAGAGTGGGATAAAACTCCTTCCTGACGAGGCAAAATCATCTCAGCACTTTTTTTCCCAGAGAAGCTGTGGCTGCCCCATCCCTGAAAGTGTCTGAGGCCAGGTTGGACAGGGCTTGGAGCGCCCTGGGATAGTGGAAGATGTCCCTGCCCATGGAATGGGATGTGTAGGGATGCATTCCCATTCCCAGTAAGTGTTTTCCATATAGGGAAAAGTTTAAGGCTCACCCCTTGCATTTCTTATAAGGTAAAGAACCCAGAAACTTCTTTGCTGTTCTGACAGGGATTGGCTCAGTGCCAAAGAGAAGCATCTATTGGACCTTTTTGCTGTTCTTCAAATCCTATATCTCTCCCTATTGGCAAAAAGCCAAATTGTCCCTCCTAAAACATTCAGTATTTAAGAAGGAGCACAAAGGAAATAAAGAGGCTTTTTGGAGTGTTTCTAGCAGGGTGTCAGAGCTTTTCTCAGACACCTGTGCATGACTTTTCTTTTGCTTTCTGTAACTTTTGTTATTTTTCACTTATTAAACCTTTTACTTTACAAAACACCTCTGAAGAGCAGAAGTCTCACCAAGACTATTTTAGGCCAGTCTGCAAGGGCTGGACCCCCAGAGACTGATACATTTACACCTGGCTCATAACACTCTGGCCACGTGTTAAACTGTATCAGGGATGATCTTTGCAGTCCCTTCCAACCCAAACTACTCCATGATTCTGTGGTGTTCATGCAGCTCCCAATGCATGGGCAGTTCTCATGGCAGCTTTATCCTGAAAGTTGAAAAATACTGTTTCTTTGTTCAAAGTCTGAATATTTTATTGTTTATGTCAAAGAAGTGAAAGGTGAGAAAAGCCAAACTAAAGCCATTCCCTAAGGTCCTTGCCAAAGCTTTTTCACTGACCCATGTGATAGCTGGACAGGATTATTGCCAAGCAAAAAGGAACAAAAAACCTCTTTAAGGGAAAGGTTTTCAATGCATAAAAGAGATTTTTTAGTGTGTGTGATATGGATGCAGAATGCAGTGTTTGATGACCCCAGAGGTGCCCTCTTCCCCTAAGATGGATGACAGTGTCCCTTAAACTTGTTCTAATGGAGTGAAGGAGTATATTTCTGCTGAGCCCTTGTGCTGCAGAGAGGAGATGCATTAGTGACGGTGGCTTCAGTGCTGATTCTGTGCTGCAAATAGAAACTCAACCAAAATCTCCATATTCATTTCACAAAGGTCAACAAACAGACAGCATTGCAATATATCTTTTAAGCCTAAAGGATCTGATTTTATGTTGTATCATTTTAAGTTTATGTCAATTCACTTCTCTGAAATCAGGTCGGTGCTGAAATCAGTGGAGTTAGAAATGGCATAAAGCTGGAAGAAAGTAGTGGTGAGTCATGACTTTTATTTTCAAACAGAGGAGCCAAGTGTTTATGGTGGTTTCACTGTGGAGCCAGAATAAAAGGGGAGATTTGGAGTGGGTTTTGATGTCTTGTCTGAAACCATAGCTCAGCTGGAATGAATCCACACGAACCAAACCCAAAATGCAACACACGCACACATCCCAGCTAAAAAAACCTGCTGACTTTTACATGGCTTTAGCTGCAAGGTCATTATCATCTGACATATTTTCCCTTGTAAAGTGTTCACAAAAAATCTGCAAGTAGTCAGAGAGTGTTTGCAGGGAGGAATGGCTGCACAGAAAGAATGCAATCAGAAAAGACCTGCTGGTCTACACAGCAGGTAAAAAGAGAATACATTCAAACAAAACACCCTGAAAACAAAAGTAGTGTTCTCTTTAGCCATTTGTGATCCCACAAATTGATCAGGCAACTGCCCAACTTCAAGCCTGAACCCCTTCTGTGGTTTGTTGTCTTTCTGAATTAGTGGTAAAATCTCCAGTCTGTATGCATTGAATCCATACATTTAACCATGTGCAGCCAAGCATGGGAGCTCTCTGCAGAGCAGCCCACAGGTACTGTCCCCTTCCCAGGCACATAGGTGGTGATTGAGAGATGAACACTGGGTCAAAATCCCCTCAGTGCTCCCACATCACCTGGAGAGTGATGGAACTTCAAGCCCTTTGCATTCCTTCTCCTCTCATACACCCAAAGCATAGTCTGAAATTTAATTCAAAAAACAATTTACATGAAATTAATCTTTCCCTTCTAGTTTATCGATAATTAGGGACTTAGGCCTGATCTTGTCTTTGCTGAGAAATATTTTATAAGTGTATTTTTACTCTAGAACTCTTCTATATCAATTCTACTGTAATTGTTGTATAAAGGCAGAAACCCAGGAGCAAATCTTTCCTGAAACCAGAGAAGGCTGGGGCAGAGATATTCAGAGAATTGGGAACTACCAAATCACAACCTCACTCCTTTTCTCTTGGAAAATATGCAATGCAAATTGTGGAGCACAGCAATACTGCCAAGGGAACAATCTGAAAGCTGTGAAGGCTGCAGGTATGACTGGACACCATCTGAAACAAAGAACTTCCTCATATGAACAAGGATTGGGGAAGCACTGGAAGAGGCTGGCCCTGGAATGCTGAAGTAATGGGCAGATGTGGTGCTTGGGCACAGGGTTTAGGGGTAGACCTGGCTGAGTTAGGTTGATGATTGGACTCAAAGATCTTGGAGATACTCTCCTTAAAGATTCTATGATTTTATGAGAAATTTTTACTCATTCACAGAGTCTCATGGGAGAAAATAACATTAAAGCAGGAGTGTTTTGGGAAGCATAAATATTTTGAGCTGACAAATGTAGAACTACATGTCAATACCCATTTTTTAAACTACTTCCATAGTGGCAACTTAAATTAACAACTAAAACCCTTAAAAAAACCCACCAAAACTATTCCAGGTGCTAATTCTCTAATACAAACCCACCAAGACTGCTGATCCCATCATATACTATTGATAATTAATTTAAATGTATTGCAAAGTAAAAGCTTAGCTCCACATTCCCAATGCAGCTAATCAAGAGAGAGACGTTACAAGGCAATGCTGCAATGCAGAGCATTGCTAAGATCTGCTAATGTGAATTAGAGTGACCAAGATTAAAAAAAAAATCTTTTGGAAAGAGGAATCTGCTGTCACATAGGCAAAAAAAAAAAAAAAAAAAAAAAAAAAAAATGAAGATACAGCACTAAAGGGAAATTATTGGTAAATTGGTAAATGCCATCCCAAAGATACAGCCACATCCAGGTTCTGTATCTTTCCACCTTTGAACAAGAACAAAAAAAACCCACAAAATAAAATAGTGGCATTTCTCTACACTGAGAAAGAGAAATGGAAAAAAAAAAAAAAAAAAAAAAAAAACAAAAAAAAAGCCAAGACAATAAGAATGTGCCAGAAGCCTCATAATTGTATGTATCATGTCAGGTTTTTTTGTAGGAACACTCAGGACAGAACTCTCTCTTTTAATGTTTTCCTCCTCAGGAGGAAATGAAGCAGAGAGGGGTTTTTCACGGAGATGGACTGCTAAAGAAGAGGCTGTGAAGGAAAGCAAAGTACTTGAGAATAAATTACATTGGGCTTGTTGGCCTTCTTTTTTTTTTGTTTTGTTTGTATAAATTCTCAGGTGGTCTCCTATTTTATCCCAGATCAGCCAGAAATATGGAACTATACAGTTGTAAGGGCCAAAAAAAAAGCAGGTTTTTCTACTCTTTGAAGTAGGCTCAGTTATTCTCATCATCTATAAGAGGTTTTTGTATAATCTGCTCATGATCTCCAATGTTGGAACTCCACAGCTTGCCTGGTCAATATATCCCAGTGTATCTTAGCCCTGACAGTCTTTTTGATCCCAATATTTAATCTAAATTCCCCTTGCTATAAATTAAACAAACTGCTCTTGTCCTGCCTTTCAAGGAGATGGAGAAGTGATAATTGCTCCTCCCTACTGAATTATTCTCAGGATGGGTTCTGTAAAGCTGTGTTCTGTAAGCAACACTGGAACACTGGGCTGTGAGTAAGTCCTGTAAATATCTATAAGATAATATCAGACAGACCAGAGATCAGGGCAATTCTATATATATATATATATATTTTTTTTTTTTTTTTTTTTTTTTTTTTTTTTTTTTCCTGCATATTTGAGGAATATTTCTATTTGCATTTTTGCTATGCAGGTGTTAAAACTGATGTCATAGGATGTGCCTCAGTCCACATGAAAAAACATTGTATGTTATTCTCACCTGTCTGCTCCCTTAGTTTTTATGATGTTATGACAACTTTCAATTTATTTCTCCTTCTGAGTTTAATATTTTCCATCTTATGCCAAATCTCTCCTGCCCTGCTCCTGCTGTTTCCCACAGGGTTGTGAGATCTCAGAGGGTCTACAATTTCTATGTGAATACAGATTAAAATGCCAGTTTCTGCATTCATCCCTAGTGCTTGGGTTTTCCCCTCTTTATTTTCAAATTAGAATTTTGTTTGCTCACAGCTCCTGTAAAAGTGAGTAGAGTTGCAAATGTCGACAGAATTATGCTTTCAGTTTTGTTCCAATTCTTTCCTTCGGTTTGTTTTTGTTTTGCCTTGGTTTGTTTTTGTTTTGCTTTATTTACCTTTCTAACTCCTCATCTAAAGGATTTGATGTGGCACAATAAACTCCCCCATGTAACTCAAACCACGTGAGCTCTGTAATGCAAGATCTTGCAGGGCTGAGTTAGAAATAGAAATGTCAGCCTTACTCTGAAACTTGCTGATGTGCACTAAAACCTGTCCTGCCTCTTCCCCTCATTACCAGGTAAATGAAATTGAGAGGGAAAACTGCAGGAATAGGCCAGAGAGAAAAAAAACAATTATCGAGGCTGGTGGTCATGACCTCACAAAAACACAATGTGACTCACCTCTGGGAAAAATGAAGGTCCAGCAAGAGGAAATTGTCACAAAGGCAGGGTCATGCTGGAGAAGCAAGATTTATCACTTGATTTGCAGGGTTCAGGTGCCATGGCCATGACATCTCATGCTGGTCCCTGGATCAATCATTCCTGCACAGCACAGGAGCAGCTGCAGATTCCCCAGGGCCAGAGTTGGATGTCACAGGAAATGAAGGACATTTCACTCCATCTTCAGGAATGATTTCACCAAGAAGTTTTCTTTAAACAGCACAACACTGACATAGTGACAAACCTGACTGAAATTCCCTTTCAAGATTTCCCTTTTTGAAAGACTGCTGGAATTTTTCCTCTTCCTTTTCCAACAGGAAAAACCTACAGAAGCTTCTGTGCAAGTGGTTCCAGAGCAGCTGGACCAACTTTCCTGTCCCAAAGCACCTGATATACTGCCAGTACATCTTTATGATGGTATTATAAGCTAATTGTTCTCCTGGCTGCAAGAAGAATGAGAAGAACATACTTTAGATTCAAATACTTTTAGCATAATATTGAAAGTTCTTCACCTGCAGTCACAGTAAATCTCTTTAAAATACATCCAGACAGCAGGACTGTGTTTACTACATTCCTGCTCAGCCAGGTACTCCTTTTTCAAGGGAGGTGTTAGAACAGGAGACAGCACCTGTCAGCAAAGATTGCATAACTGAATCAGAAATATTAATTCATATATCCTTAGTTAAAATGGATGGTACTGCAGTGAAGCATCTGTGCTGGCAGATATCTCCTGCTCTCTGTAGCAACTGAATTAACAGATCCTCTCAGAGTGTAACAGGAAGATCCACCTGAAAGCAGAGATGGGAAGAGGGTTAAAAGAGAGTGCAAGCCTCTGTTTTCAGTCCCAGCCATGTTATTAACTGCAAAATCAAGCTGTGTTTTCATCTAGGTATTGGTCTGAGCTGCTCTCTGCTTACATCACTGGGAACATATGAAACACAGCAGTTTCCTGATGAGATCACAGGGAAGAGTAATGACAATTCCAGGAAAGAAATGCCCCTCCTGTGCTGAAAGCTGCACCAGGCCCTGACCCTTGGTTCAGGCAGTACCAGGAATATTGGCTGGGCAAATGAATATTGATCACACAAACAGCAACCAGGATGTTTAGGTTCTGTCATGATTTAGCCACCATGCAGGGAGGAGAGGTGAGCACCAGAGAAGACAGAGAGCTTTGCCAAGCAGGTGATGTTACTGCCTGATAAAACACTTTGGGATGATGTGAAGGTCAATACACAACACTCAAAGGGTTTAACACACAGCTGGGTATTTATGTGAACACTAAAGGTCAGTGTTCTTCAGGCCAGATAAAGGCACAGGCTGTGCAAACACCACCCAGGGAAAATCCAGGAGCAGGGAAACAAAAAACTGTGGGTCAGTTCTGCCCAGTGCTCAGGTCACACCCACTGGCCTCCTCCAGGACAGGAGGACGGATGGCAGCAAAGGCAATAGCAATTCAGAGCAGCACTGAGCAGCCCAGCTCTGACTGAAAGACAATACTGCTGTCCTGGGTTGCAATATATAACACAAAACATGTATTTTATTTTCTGTCTGTTGAAACCACTTGGGGAGGTTTTTTCTTTATCTCTTGTCTAACCCATTCCTCATAACTCCAGGGGGAGGAGGTGGGTGTATTCTCTTAATGGCCAGCTGTTAAAACCAGGTGGGGCAGTGTTCTTTATCTCTTCCACTACCCGTCCTCCCTCCAGGGGATATCTGCTGTTCATGGGCCATCGAGGCTGATAAAATTACATCATCCCATGGGAAGATGCTCCACCCAGGAGCATATATCCTACCTTGATAAAACCAAAGATTCAGAACACCAGGACAGCCTGTTTGCACTGGATCCCCAGAGGAAGACCAGACCCATCTCAGCACCACTGGACCCTTCTACAGGGTCATCTCTGCTCCACCAGAACCACATCTGTCACTCCAGGAGGACTTGGTTGGACTGGTCCCAACATCCTGACCAACAGGGTGTCAGGTCATAGTCTGACTCTGTCAGTGTTTTCTAGTATTGTTTGTTTGCTTGCTTGCTTGCTTGCTTGCTTGTTTTTTCATACTACTATATTTGTATCTTTTAATATTCCTAGTAAAGGACTGTTATTCCTATTCCCAAATCTTTGCCTGAAAGCCCCTAATTGCAAAATTATGATAATTTGGAGGGAGAGAGTTTACATTCTGCGTTCCAAGGGAAGCTCCAGCTTTCCCTGGCAGACACCTGTCTTTCCAAACCAAGACAACTGCTGATTTTCAGAGCACTGAGCTAACCCCCAGAATTAGTAAGATCTTTGGGAGCCCATTATCTGAGATACAAGACACCTTATGGGCTTAGGAAGAACGTGAGTTTTGCTTTGTTCCAGAGAGGGAAAATGGAGAAACTTTACCAGAGCCTTGAATGAACAGCCTTTCCCAGAAGTCGTTTTTCTTCTTTCAACCAAGAACTCCATCTGGGTTTTTTTCTTCTCCTGCATTTCTGTGAAAAGCTGAACACATTCCAGTTAATGTGGTTGATTGGTTAATCATAAGGCTTCCATCAAGTGAGGAGATATTTTCTTGAAAATTACACACCGGGGGAGTGGAGTGAGAATTTTGCTGGGGGATAAATAGCACTTTGCATGGGCTGCGGAAAAAAAGGTAAACTATTAAGGAGAACATGAAGGCCTGAGTAAGTTGGAGTAGCTTAAATTGCAGACCAGCACTTCTTCACATATAATCCAACTAATGTGAAGTACACAAAAATACAAAATGTTTTGCTCTTGCTGTAATGTGAGGGAAAATGCACAATAAATTGAGCAAAATATGAAAATATAAAAAATAATGCTTCACACATGAGTGCATAATTTAGTCTACTTGTTCTTGCAGCTCTTCTAAGAGATGTGGATCCAAAAAGCCTCCCTAAATGCCTTGGACTGTATAAGTAAGCAATTTGATTTTAAAATTAATTTAATAATCATATTGGACAAGATTTATAATTTATAATGGACAAGAACAGTCATACCTGACAGGTGTCAAAGCTCTTTTTAGCTGTAGCTGGAATTTAAGAACAGATTTTGTTGTTTTGTTCAGTCCTCTTTTGACTTTGAACAGTGCTGAGATACCATAAGAAAGACAAAAGCAAAAGAATTAACCAGATTTTCCAAAATCTAGGTCTAAAGAAAAGGACAGAAATAAAGACTGTGAAGTGAGTAAAGAATCTTATCTACCTCACTAAGACTGTCCTTTTTCAGTAGACAAAATCAGAAATTATTTAAATAGGTTTGATCAAGATTGAAACAGTCTCCAAATTTCTAAAAACCAAATCTGAACCAAAGAAAAAACAAACCCAAAGCAAAACAAACCTAAAATTTCCCCTTAGAAAATTCAAATAAATGCAGGCATTAGTTATTTTCAGGAAAAGGAACTGGCACAGGCTGCCTGGTGCATGGTGACTCTATAACTGGCTTAGGCAAAGTCCTTTGGAGTGAAAGACTTCCCTGCATAATGGGAATAACCCAGAAACCAGACAGCCCTGCCTTTGAATCATTCCCCTGCCTTTGAATCATTTCCCCGCCTCATACTTCAGAAACCCATGACAACTTGAAATCCTGGGATACCTGGAATGACCTTTGAAAATTCATTCCTTACAAGTCAAACAGATGGGCAGGGAACACTTTGCTATTCTGGAAAACATTAGTTTAAATCATTGCTTCAATAAAACATCGCCTTTATTGCAAGTCCTCGTTTGCCTATGAATGCACACGGCACAAAATTCCAGATCAGCTCTGGCTGTAACACGAGCTGCTCTGTTCTCTCCCATGTTTTCAGATTCCAAAATAAGATGAAGAAAAGAGAAAAATTACCTAAAGCACGATGAAAGCTATTTAATGGTTTGCTAGGAGAACAGATATCTGTAGTGACAAGAGCAAACACCAGCTGAGCTGCTTTAAAAATTAGGTTGCTGTGCTGCTTGGCACAAGTCTCACACTATCACATACAAAAAGTCTGCCATGAAATTGGCATTTCTGGAGTATTTCTATAGCACCTACAGGCATATTCATGCATGACACTTTCTTAAGGTGAAGCCTTAGCAAATATGTCCTTTGCCCAATTTAGAGCTAAAGATCTGCAGAAAAGCTCTGCAGAGAATTGAAATCTCCAGCACGTGGCTCACCCGCAGGCCTGTGCCTCGCTTCTCTCCCTTCTCAAACACTCTCTGGTGCAAAAGGTGAATGGAAGCCCTATTAATCAACCGCAAAGTACATTAAAGCACCCAAATAACTTGTTTATACAAATGATCTGCTCCAGTGTAAGTGATGAGGTCAAGAGTCCCATTTGTTGCGCGGTGCCATTTTATTGATGTGGCAGGAGGCGTCAGCAGCTGCAGTTTGGTCACGCTCTGCTTCCCATCCCTCCCCAGGATCATCATTCCTGGGCTGTCAGAGGCATCCAGGCTCCCCTTGTGCATGTTTGATAGAGCACTGCCTGGGCCATTCATCATGCAGGGAGTTAAATTTCCTCCGTCAATATGGAAATTCCTGCAAGGGCAAGGATGTGTTATCAATTTTTATCGAGGGAATGACAGCGAGAAAGTGGGTTAGCCTGAGGTTGCCTGAAAGCAGTTTCTTCAAAATTAAAATTACACTGACTAGCTGAATTTCATAATGTGATTTAACTTTAAACTGTTTTCCATGTTCTGTTACATACCAGATCTAAAGGACTGACTTTTTTTTTTTTTTTTTTTCCAAAGTGCATCCCTTTCTAAAAGTATAATATCACTTCAGGCAGAAAAAGGAGGATTTTGAACATGATCCCATGACAAGGTCATTGGCTATGGCAATAAAAAGAGATTTTCCAGGGTCTTGCAGGTTTTGGAAAACATTTTAGAAAAACAAATTTACTGTCAGGGATTTAGATATCCCCCAAAACTATCAATAGTATTCAAGTGGTCAAACAGGTGCAGAGACTAAAATAAAGCAATATGAAATATGTCAGGCATTGCAACTTAACATTCCTGTGTTTATTAAGTGCAAGAATAATAATAAAAAAAAGTTATGAAAACTCAAATCAGCTTCAATAACATCAAAATTCAACTTATAGAATTATGGATGATCAGTATTAACATAAAAAGATTTCTGAGGGAAGAGACCCCTTTGATGTATCAGACAAAAGTATAATGAGACACTGGCTGGAAGCTGGAGGGAGATATATTCAGTACAGAAATAAGGAAAGCATTTTAAGGATGAATGAAATTAAAATTGGAACATTATACTTGGGTGGACAGTGAATATTTCATCCCCTGACATTCTCGAATCAGTAGTTTTCTAAAAGAAATGTATTCATACTTTACAAATTGTTATGGGTGTGATGTAGGAATTGCCTCGGTAAGGATGAAAATAAGTAGGCAGATGTGGAATATCTGTTAGATATCTGTTCATAAATGCAATATCCTTTTTCTAACCCAATTTTTTTTTCTTGTGCATTTTCCTCATCATAGTCATGAGAACAACTGCCTGTGTTTTTGGTTTTGGGTTTTTTCCATCATTCCTTACCTACAGCAACAGAAGAGAATTATGAACTGTGTTGAAGATATGTCATCATCAATGAGGGAGCTGTGGTAAAGGACACAGGTTTCTTGTGGGGTTACTGCATCATGACACCAAAAATAGCAACTGGCATTTAGTACTGGGGATGATGATGATGCACAAACCTTAGAGGATGTAATTTTTGTTTCCAAGACAGAGTAACTATTTTGTAGCATGGGCTTGGGAGGTAGAGATATGGTAAATAACATCTGCAGTAATTAAAATTAAGGAATGTGGATATCATTCCAGCAGAATCACTTCAAAAAGTTGGATTTCTTCCTCAAAGAATGATTTACTGGTGAAATTCTCTTCTACAGAAGACCTCTGCCTCTCTTCGTGTTGAGCATTTGAATAATCTCAGCATGCAACAATTTCATTTGCAGCCTATGAAGTTACACATGAAAGAAAATTCATGTGCAACAAATAAAATATTTATCTTAATGTTTATTCTTTCTTACATTCTAATTTTGCACTGAGATGCTGGCCAGCACTAAAGAAATCCCACAAAAATGAAAGGAAAATTTACCTGTAGTCAATTTCCCCACATACAAGTCTTTGCAAATTTACATGAAAAACATTGAAATTGGGTGCACTCAAGTTGAGTGCCATGAAAGACAAACAATACATTATTCTTGATTTACTTATATGTCTGATCAGAAATTCACCTGTCACACAGAAAAAGAGGGTTTTAATATCCCCTAAACACGACAGGAATCAGATGAGAACCAAATGTGGAACTGCTTATTCTGGGGAGGATTTTTTATTTCACTTTTTTTCTTCCTTGCCCCTGTAAGCTGTTCTTGAACCAGAAGCAGCACTTGGGAGGGTCACAGGCTTGAACTGCTTTCTCTTTACACATTTCAGTTAATGTTTCTTTGAGTGGGGAAAAACTGAGTCTGCTGATCCCAGGGTTGAGCAGGCTTAGATTGATGCCTCTATTCTTTGTGCCAGCGAGTGACCTTAATTCACATATTCCATCTATTTTAATATATGGTATTATTTACTGCACTGACTCAGTGTAGTACTTTTTAAATATTTATGAAAGCAGCCTTTACATACATAGCACTGATGTTTATCCTTTGGCTGGTGCCAGGGAATGAGCAGTGCATGGCTTGAACAATGAGTTTGGATTATGCAGAATTTATTGCTTTTCTTTTTTATCTCTTTCATGCCATAGACAGAAGCTTTCATCTGTTATAAAGTACAATACTGTTTTCTCCACATGATAGTATTACTGCCTTACCAGATCTTTTTTTTTTCCTAACCCACCCTGTCATTCCTGCCTTTGAATCTCCCTTTATGCATCTACACATCTCTCTTTTTTTTTTTTTCTTTTCTTTTTTTGTTAATGGAACACAAATACTTTACTATTTTCTTGATGTCCCATGTTCTACTAATATTTTAAGAGTGTCACGCTCTATTTAAGTGTCAGGATGAAGACATCTAGTGTAATCTCTTTTTCCTGTGAGTGCTTCTGACTTCTTTTTTTGTCTGTATAATTCTGTCTTGCAAGGAGCCTTTTGCAAACTAATGTTCTTAAGAACACTGGAGATGAAGACAGCTCATCTGTGGCGTTACAGAGAAATGAAACTGGCAGCGGGTGAATGGCTGGGGAAGTGAGATATTAGAAAGAAAAAAGAATTAATCTAACCACAGCGAAGCAGTCAAAAGCTTATAGCTGAAATGAGGGATAATGAATTAAAAATGAGTAATGTGTGTTTCTTCTGAGTGAGGTGAATTCTGGTTGGAGATCCCAGACTGACAGTTCTGAAGGATTTGTCTGTGAAAAGGATGCTGAGTCTGGAAAAGTGCAAGTGTTTCCTCATCCCTGGGCATTCGACCTGCTCAAGGGAGGTTTTCTGCCTGCATTCAGTCTGTCTCTTGGGGACTTGGATCTATCAGGCATTGATCAGAAATGGTCAATTAATTTCATATAAAAATCCCTTTCAAGTTGTAATTGGTGGTGGTTATTTACATCCTACTTCACAAGCTGGTGTCTCTGAGGGGATGCTAAACTTTTGTTGAGGTGCAAAGAAATAGAAACAAAGAGAATAGCCACAACAACAATAATATTAATAACAAAAATAATATATTACTTTATTTAGGAGGAACTTTGTGAATAAGCATCTCAGGGTGGTAGAAATAAATGTGGGTAATATTTGGAAACCTTGATTTTAACTTTACCTATAAAGTTTATTTGCCAGATGGGTGTTGGATATTTCAACAGAATCTCTTGACCATAACACCATAAGTTTTAACATTTCACCATAAAAATGTAAAAAAGCCTGATATCCTAAAATAACTGTCTATGCATGGAAACCAGGAACATGATGAAACAGTGGTAATAATCACGAGGACACCTACATTTTACAGTCTGAAACTGTGGGTAAATATTTCATTAAATTTGCAAAACTGTGAGTGCTGCTGTTGTTCACCAGTCCTGTGATCATTTTCCAGATTCAATTGGCCCTTCCAAATCCCTTCCCATTGGGAAGACCAATAATTTTTTACATGAGGCCTAAAAAAGCCCCAGATACTTTCCCTTCACCTGCTGGGTCACAGCTCTGCACAGTTGATTGTTCTATTGGAAAAAAACATAAAAGAGACAAGCTGGAGAAACATATTTAAAACTAAAATCTTGAATTAAAAAAAGGAAAAATAATCTTTCCATGAAAAATGGCCTAACCCTGCAATTTGTAAAAAGCCATTAAGGGCTTTTGAACAATAAGCTATTGTTCATTTTTATTTCTTCTGTTTTATTCCTTCTTTCTGTTTTGGTAGGAAAGGAATCAATTTAACAATGTAAATTCATTCTATATTTACATAAAATCATTCACAAACTTGATTTTTAACCCCAGAATTAAATATATCTTGCAGTTAGGAATTACTGGAATATTATTTCTGTACGTAAATAGGTACTGGATAAATTATTAACTAGCTTATGAGTAAAAATAATCAAAAGCAATAAATTGACACTAAAAAGCCTACACAGGAGAAATTTTTGATTCTTCCTATTCTTGTAAAACTTCCATCACCATGCAAACAATTTTTGATAATTTGGGATAATAGCTATTCAATCTGCAAGTGGAGTCATTTGTTGCAGCTAAAAGCACAAAGATATCTAGAAAAAATATAATTTCCAGGATCACAAATAACATAAACTCAAGGTTTCTCCTTTTGACTTTTTCACCTTTTGGTTTCTTTATCTTGGGGAATCTATGAACTTAATCATAAAACTTTCTACTGCAATATTTGATACTTCTTTGGTTTTCTTTTTGTCTTGTTTGTTTTGTTTGTTTGTTTGTTGACTTCCTATAATTATAAGCCATGTACTGAAACAATCACCAAAATTCCTCACACTGTGTACTCCATTGTACACCTGTCTTTACAAACACAAACATGAGTTCCAAACTATATTTCTCCATAATCCTGTGAATGTGAAAGCACACAAATCACAGAATGCCACTAACTATGAACATTTTGCCGAAAAATTAAGAACGTGTTTGCAAAATAAATACTATGACTATTAAGAAAGTAAAGCCTCAGTTCTTGTATCCAAAGCCTATTTCATAAATAACTAAGGTTTATTGACTAGAGACAAAACAGTCATGGATTCTGAACTCTCTGCTGGTAGTTAGGAGTGAATCTGGAAAAAAAAAAAAATATATATATATATATATAAAATCAGGGTTAATTAGAAATTTAGGTGGCATTGGAATATGGTATCATATTTAAAGCAGTATCTGCCTCAGACAGCTTTACTGTAAAATGTTCTGGCAAGAGAAAAGAATGGCTAAAGCCTGAAAATTGAGCTTTTTTCTTTTTTTTTTTTCACTTTATGGCTGATAAGAAGTGCCATCAGCTGTACAGGAAAGCTGAGGAAACAAGGAATTTTTAAAGCAAATCTAAGCATCATCAGAAATCATCATTACCTTGGCTGCCATAGTAAACAGTATTACTGCTGAAGCAACGATATAAAAAACCAAATAAGTTTCCCTGAAGACAAGACCTAAGCCTTGCAATTTCCCTGTCATATGCAAGATTATCATCTCCTCATAAATATCCTACAGGGAAGCCAAGGGATCTCAGTCTGGTCACGTTTCATGGATGTGCACCATATGGATGAAGGGGAAATGTCTATACTGACAAAAGAAATCACTGAACAAACAAAATGTTATCTCTGGGGTCCAAAGACAGACAAATTTACATAAGAAATGAGTGGCACAGTTTAAGAAGAAGGTTAATTTAGCATTTCAAAAGTTTATCCAAGAACATGATCAGTTCCATGAGCTAAAGTCTCCAAGATTAGAAGGCTTTTTAAGTGATATTAGCAGGTTTAACCAGAAGATTTTAGGGAATTAATATAGCCCTCACTGAATAAATTCTATGACCAGTCCATTCTAGCTTTAGATTCTGTAAATGTAACATAAAAGTCTTAATGATCCTGGATGCTTTGACAAACCAGAGCCCTACTCCTATGGAAAATGACCCCAAAGTTAATTGCAAACATAAAATATTTTTTAGCTTTTGCCAAATATTTGCCTAAGAGGTGTCTTTGCTTTGGAAAGACTGCCTAACATCTCCTCACTGTGCTCTTTTACAATTTATAAATAAGTACCCATAAACTATGGATATATGGATAAATTAACCAAATATAATCTGAATCCATATCTGAATACACTCAGACAGAATGAGAGGGCTGTATCTTTTCATGTTTGCTTATCACTAATTGTGATTAATGATATCAGTGAATCTGAAGAGGTTTGAAGGTCTAAGTGATGCAAACAATGCAAAAATATTTGGGCCTCCTTGAGCCTGCCCATAGCTGTCTGATCCAGAAACTGGGTTGGAAATTTGATAAACAAGCTCTCCCAGGAAAGCTTCAAACTTCAGTTTCCTAATATATTTTTCAATTCCCTATTTAATATGATTTCTGTGCTTAATATCTTTAATTCGTTTTTTGAACTTCATCCTTCGGGATAGTATTTTTTTAATATATATATGCACTAAAAAAATCAGTGTGTTTGGACATGGAAATTTTATCCTTCCCTCTGGTATTGTCACAGATGCATGACACAAAGACAAATAAACATCACATAAATCCAAAAGGACCATCTACTCTGGATTCTCAAGCCTATCTTGGCTCCTGAAAGAAAGACAAATCGAGATTGCTAAAAGTGATATGAACAAAGTAAATAAAGGGTCAATAGCCTTGACCACAGAACGTGTGTGAGCCTTTAATAACACTTTCTAGCACCCACAAAGCAGCACTTTGGCTTTGGAATTAATTCCAAGCTGTTTTTGTATTCTTGGGGATCCACGTGCTTGGTCCAGCCTGCCTCGAACTTTGGCTGTGGTGCCAAACTTCTCTGTGGTTCATCCTGACATCACCCACCTTTCTCAACAAAAGAGAAATTCCTTGTTCACACCCTCTCATTCCTCTGCTTCTTGATATTCTTGAAGAGCCTACACCAACTCTTTTCACAGTTTTAAAAGTTTCAAGGTTTTAGATGGCCCAGTCAGATTCTGATGTATCACAGACCACTTTAATGTCATCAAATTATCTTCCAACAGACATAAATCACTTTTTGTTTGCACTCTTGAGTGACTGAAGATTTCAGGAGACTGAAGAGTTATCATAGCTTTTGTAGTTCACTGTAATTATTTCCATGGTAAGGATTTGCGCTTTGTTTTGAATTTATATCGACCCATTTCTAAATTTCAACAATTATGCATGATTAAAGGTTCTTTAGCACTTGGCATTTTCTTCAGAAAGAGCATTTATGTGCTCTAATGAAGCCCGTTCTCAATCTCCTTGTGAAAATCCAAATATTTATCACTCTCTGGCATTTCTTATGTCTTCAAAAGCCTTTATTTGTGCCTGCTGTCTGCTCATTTTTTTATCTTTTTATTATCCTTCTAAAATCACTGAGCATTTTCACTGGGTACACAGTATTCCAATACTGGGCTCACAGATGTCACAGGAAAGCTACTGTTAACTTCCATTTTTAATGAATTAATCTCTGCTTTGTACATCAGGAATCACAGTCACACCATTGCACAGAAAGCTTGGTTTTAGTGACTGCAGAACTCTTAGATCCTTGAAGTTCCTTAAATTTCCAGCACTCATTCTACATGACTGACATTCATTGCTCCATGGTCTGTGATATTTCCTTCAGCTGTGCTGACACATGATTTGTTTGAGAGATCCAAAACTATCAAGTGAAACAAATCTCTTCATGTGACTGGTGCATCCCTTTTTTATTTAATCCTTGGGTCATCCCCAGATTCCACCAAGAGTAAATGCAGGTCTGTCTCTGGGTGGCTGATGGGCACTTTCCCCATCTCTCAGGAATATTGGCTGTGAACATCTCCATCTCAGTGTTTTCTTTCACCTCAATCTTTTTGACTGTGAGTTTAACCTAGACAACCTCCAGGAGTTCCTCCTCAGTCTGACAGGAGAATGGCCCAAGGGATGAAGCATTTGTTGGGGTCTCTAGATAACACCACAATGATAGATAATTTCACATTTGCATCTTTATAAAGTCTAAGAAGAATTTTGTCCTTTCCCTTTGGCTCTGAAAAATCAAACCCATCAAGAACTCTCCTGGATGAAGTTTTGTGTGACATCAATAAATACACAGAAGCACATTTGCCTCACCCTTGCAACTCTTAAAAGCTTGGGAGAGAAAACTGCATCAGCAGCAGCTGAAAACAGGTGGAATCATGGCTCACTTACCTTCCTTTCTGAATTAAATTTATTTCCATTAAAAGTCCATCAAATGCTGCATCATTGCAGCCATGAGGTAAAACTCAGTCCTGGTAAAGATTTTTTTTTGCTTTGTTCCATAATTTTATCATTTACACCTCAGTCATCAGAACGCACAAATGACCTTATATAGATATGCAAGTCACAGAGAGCATCTGGCAGCTTTGTGCTCAACCACCCTTCACAGCAGGTATCATTCACAAAATAATATAAGCACACCTTGGGGCACTGCTGTTTGCACCAGCAGCTGCATCAATCTCTCTATAAGGAATACAGATTCTCATGGATTTTACTTGGCTATAAAACTTACTTTCGTACTGGCACTGCCTGACTGTCATGAAGTTTTTAAAACATATTTTAAAATAGAAAATAAAAGTGACAGATTTCAAAGAACAGGAGCACCAGCTGTATGCAAGTATTGAAATCAGGCAAGTTCTTGAATTCAGTGCACAGCCTGAGTTATAGGATATTTCATTATTTATTTTCTAGGCAAAGTGATAAAATCATAGAACAACAGGATGGTTTGGGTTGGGATGGACATTAAAGATCATTCAATTCCAACCTTGTGCCATGGGCAGGGACACACCTTCATCTATCCCAGGTTGCTCCAAGCCCCATCCAGCCTGGCCTTGGACACTTCCAGGGATCCAGGGGCAGCCACAGCTTGTCTGGGACATTTATTCATGTTTCATTATCAGCTGTTCTGCAGTCACAGAGTAATTTTACCTTTGCTACAGCAGAGTGGCTCTCTTCACTGCCATGACCTTGATTTGCCCAGCAAAAGTTGGCTCTATCAGACTGAATCTGAATTTGCTTTAATTATGACACTGATTGGATCTGCCCTGGCTGTGACCTTAAGAGAGCCCTAAGAGCTATTTGGTGGAGGTGTCTGCTCACCAGTTATTTATAATGTTGTTTTTTCCAGTTCTTTATGGCTGCCATGGAGTCTGTGAATTCAGTTTGTTTGCCAAACCCACCTGGTGTCATTTGGGACACTCTGGGACACTCAGTGTGGCTCACAGCCACGAGTCCAGAGGATCTGTGTTTTTCCCCACACTGTCTAAGCTTGAGGAGATACCACAGCTCTGCTGCTGTGTTTGGAGTGGCTCCAGATCCCTGGTTTGCAGCAACTGCCTCCAGACTCTCACAGACATCTATTTTAGAGGTAGCAGAATCTGCAAGCTGAGGCCCACCCCAAAATTTGAATGTTTCGCCTAAATCAAGAGAAGCACCAAACTGTACAATGGTAAAAATAGCAGGAACTTTTGGCCTAATTCTGGTTACAGCCTGATTTTTGAGTCAGGAAGTGTTTTAGTGCTCATTTTCCCCCAATGAATATGTGAAATCAGGGGAGATTCCCAACACTGACTACTGTTCATTGCTTAATTAAAAAGTTCCACTTCCCAGTGGCTGTGTGTTTGCACATTTATTCTGTTTAGAGTAGCTAAAAAGTAGTCACCAGCAGATAGAAAACACAATATATTTGGTTTCCTTAAATGACCCATCTTCCTGGGACATTTCTGAATAGTCACAGCCTCTTATTGTGACCAGTAAAAAAGGTTAAAATAAATAGACTTATGCTTAAAAATACCAGAGTTGTGACTAGGATTTTATTTTTTTTTTTTTTTTTTTTTTTTTGCACGAGCCTTTTTTCTGGGTGGCTGCATGGCTGGGATTTTCCCCAGAAAGTCTTGCTATAAATGAGCTTCAAAGTCACATGTGAATAAAGAGATAAGAGACAAGGTTATTTTGGAGAGTTGAAAGTAGTGTATTGCTCTTCCCTATATAAAATCACAGTTCAGCAAATCAGGCTATTGGGGTCTGGAAGAAAAGTCTTTCTTTCCTTTCTCCCCATTCTCTTCTCACTTGCCTCTCTATAAAAATCCTCCAAAACTTCCCTGAAGTTAATGAAATGTCACCAGAGTAAAAGGAATCAATTTCAGGCCATTTATGTTGTCTCACATTTGATCTTCTTCTTGATGTTTTACTTGCCTTTGTCTTCCTTTCTTATTTCCCAGGAGAACAAAATAAGCAGGATCAGAGCCCAGTTCATCACTGGATTTTTTACGCCAGCATAAAGCCATTTATTTCAGTGCTTTATGCAGGTATGAAATTTGATTTATACTGTTTGGATGTGCACATCCACGAAGTGATAAGTTACAAAGGAAGCACGTTAGAGAAAAGGTAATGAGATGAGATTCACAATGTTATTTTTCAACTTAAAGTTTGTTAAGGATTTGTTTCTTATTAAATGCCTGAGAGGCAGTTTATCAAATTTAAGATTTCAGAATTGAAATACAGAAAGATCTCTAACTGTCATAACAACAGTGGATAAAGTATCAATAATTTCTGTTCTGAATGCAATCTGAAATTGAATTTCTTTCATTCTCTGACAAAGTTGATAACAGCAAAATGAAACATTCCAATAATGTATATTCCGTATTTCTGAGAATAAATATGATTTCTTTGTTGAACAGCCCTGAAATTGGCACATTTCACATACAGAGACATTAAAGTATTAAAGTAAGCAGTGATTTGCAATCAGAGTAGACTAGAACTTCAAATTAAAATTACATTATTAATACGGTCCATTGCATCTGCCATTCTTTGCATTATTACCTACAAAATTCCATTCTCTTTTGGTTTTGTTTATGCAGTTTTTGTTTGTGTTCAAGCAGTTTAAAATGCAAGTTAAGCAACGTATTCCAGACACAACCCAGCTTTGATAATCCTCAGATGCAAAACTCCATTGAAATGTTTTTGAACAATCTTTCTAAAGTAGATACAAACAAAATCCCTTCTCCTGATGTTGGTTGTGCCAGTAGTTACACTCAGCAGGACTGGAATAGTAACCAGAGAAGAACTGTATTTGGTTTAAGAAGGACAGAAAAACTTAACTGCAGCTATAAGACTTACCTTTGATTAACTTCTGGAAACCAGATCTGGTTAAGATTTTAATAAAATTAAAGGAAAACAGAAGTCTGGAGAAAAAATGGAGGACATTTTCTGAATAGGTTTTACTTTTATAATCCAATGCGGAGCATAGAATCACAAAAAATTAAGTCTTAAGCACACTTGGTTTGGGTAGACTTTTGTTGAAGTGTTTTACTTTGTATTTCTAAGGGAGAAGACAAAACACAAGGTTTATAATTCTCATCACCAAAGCATACTTGAATAATACAGAACAATCATATGCAAAAAAACAAAAACAAAAACCAAACTCCACCCTCAAAGGATTTGGAGAAATTATCTGATAGCATCTGCTACACTGCCACTTCCAAAAGGTGAATCATTTAGCATTCTGCCAATGAAGACTCTGTAAAAAACTTTCTTTGAATAACTATTCATCTGGTGGATATGTTTTGTTAAACATTAAAAATATATCAAGCAAATTCAACCTTTTTTTGGGTTTCATTTTTGTTATCGTTGTTTATTTGGTGGGGTGTTTTTTGAGGGGGGGAGTTTTGGTGTTTTGTTTTCAGTTTTGTTTCTGTTTTGGTTTTTGTTTAGTTTTGGTGGGGTTTTTGTTGTTGTTGGGTTTTTGGTGGCTTTTTTGTTTGATTTGGTTTGGGTTGGGGTTTTTTGGGTGGTTTTGTGTTTTTGTGGGTTTTTTGGGTTTTGTGTTTTTGGGGTTTTTTTTGTTTGGTTTGGTTTGGTTTAGGTTTTTTGGATTTTTTTTGTGGTGTTTTTTGGGTTTGGTTTGGGTTTTTTCGTGTTTCTTTTGTTTGTTTGTTTGTTTGTTTGTTTTTTGTGTGTGTGTGTTTGTTTGTTTGTTGTTGTTCTTTTTTTGATTTTTTCGTTTTGTTTCCCCTACAAGACAAGTTACTGTTTCCTTATTTAATATATTCTGGCCCTAAAGAAACTTGATATTTAAACATGTGAATAACTTTAAACACAAATTTAAAGACAATGACTTCTCATGTGCTTGAATACTTTACTAGGCTGGGACCTATAGGCCTAGTCCAATCCCAAATTGTCTTTTCATTCATTTTAATGAATATTAGATTGGATGCTGTATGAATTTATTTCACCATTGTCACTCCCAGTATTTCTCCCTGGGGACGGAGAGCAAATACTTGAGATTCAACACGTGTTGCTTATCACTTCCAATTAGAAAATATGCCATATTTCCTATCTTCCTGATCTTTGAATGGTTCAGCACAGAAAGATTTCCCACAGGATGCCTTTCAGATTTAAATCTCACCTTCTAGAGATGCTCAGATGAGGATTTGGTTTTCATTTGCTGTGAACATTTGTGCCAGTAAGACTTTATTGTCTGGATGTGTGCAGAAAGTGAGCAGAAAAGACGTGAGAATTTTGAAATCCCTGCTAAATCTCTTTTACATCTTCTACGTTGGCTGATGAACAGATGAGGGTTGGCTGCAAGAACCAGGCAGAGAATTTAATTTTGCCAGTCACATTTTTCAATGGATTAGTAGAAATTTCTCTAAATCCTACAGTGCTGAGTATTGTACAAAGGCCAGTGTAGAAGAAAATCTTTCAAGATCCTGGGATTCAGTTCAGAGTGACACCAGAAATGGCAGCCAGTGCCACACACACAAAGGAATTGAGGGAACTAAATGACAGCTGACAGAAAATGTTTGAATATGCATCAAAGCTGGGAAAGTAGTAAGGCCATTTTCTGTTTAAACTCTCACATTGCACGGATGAGAATTGTTAAAGAGCTGCCACATTCAGCATCGGTGGTTCAATTTCAGTGGTGAGAAAAGTGCCTGTGAAGTGTTACAAGCACGCATGAGTTGTATGCTAAATGGTTACATTTGATGGTAAAACTTGTGAGTAAATACATAAAAATGTTTTCAGAGGAATAATTTCTCTCCAAGCTGGGATTAAATGAGATAGAGCTTATATTTATCCCTAGGCACAAACTTAACATACCACAAAATTCTGTAGAAATAGTTACATGCCTAAATAATCAGTCCACTTTACAGAAAACATTATAAATCATGTGGTGAGGATGTTTGTGTCTAAAAATGAAGGAAAATCCCTTCACACTTGAATAATTAGAAGCTGGAGCACAAGGGCATAGATGGGGAGAAAAGATGAAGATCTGCTTCTGTAGAAATAATATCCTAAAAGCTGGGTTATCAATCCAACAGGACAGATTCCCTAACACAAGAGCTACCTTTTAAATTAGCTCCTGTAAATTAACCAGCTCAACTAAACATTGGCAGGATCTTATCACCATAATGCACAATAAAGTCTACACTATTAAAATTCTACTTGAGAAAACTTAGCGTGAGATAAGGCAGACATGAATGATCATTTAACATTAATCCCGATGACAACCATTTCCACTTTGCTATTGAAATTCCCTCCTTCCTACATTTTCATTTCCAAATACAATGCAAACCACACGCTCTAATCAATCACTTATACATCCACCATAATTTTTATTTAAAGCCCTGTACCTTTAGATATATAAGCCAATGAAGATAATTTATCTTCCCTCTTGCTTTCCAGTCTCACTAAAGGACAGGAAAGGTAGAGTAAGGTAAGGTGGTACAGAGAGGTAACAGGTAAGATGTTGGCATGCACCCCACACCCCTAGCAAGTGTTCCTATGTAAGGAAAGAGTTTCAGTTTACCTTTAGACATTTTAAGAAGTTTAACTAGAAAGTCCTATGCCCTTCTCATTGTAATTGACTCAGTGTCAGCACAGGAGCATGGATTGGGCTTGGAGACTGTAGCTCAAAGCCTGTTGCTGCTCTCATTGGCTCAAGAGCCAAAGAGCCCACCTGAACCATTGAGTACTAAAGAGAGAGAACAAAGGTGTTCCACACTTTTCAAGGTGTTGTAGCAAGTAGGAGACTTGTCTCTATACTATGTTCAGCTTTGCCTTTGGTTTTGTGTTATTTTCTTTCTTTATTAAAATCTTTTTGCTTTTTCAAGATCATGCCATCTCGCTAATTGATTTTAGCCACTTCTCTGCAAGGGCTGGACCTTCAGAGGTATTGGGAATACCTATAGTAAGAAATGGAGTTTTAGGGTTAGTAGGTAGTTTCAACACTGACTTTTACATTCAGAATTCACGCAGGGATGAATCCCAGATGTTGAAAACAACCAAGGTTTGTCCCAAGCCAGAGATGTGTTTGTCTGGCACAGCATCACTTGAATGTGATTTTAATGTTATAGATTATGCAACTGCATAATTAATAATTAATAATTATAACTGCAACTGCAGTTACCTCGGCCAACTGCAAAGTGATTCCCAGTTCAGATTTTTCTCATGCAATGTCAGGTGGTCATGGAAACACAAAATCACTGAATGGTTTGGTTTTGAAGGGATCCTGAAGACCATCCAGTTCCAACTTCCCTGCCATGGGCAGGGGCACCTTCCAATAGACCACAATCCCAGTGCTCAAGGTCCTGAATCCCCTTCACCCCTAAGTGTGAGGAATTAGGATTTTAGTCATCACAGGGTTTGGATCTTTTACTGAAATTGAGGACTTTATTCTGAAATCTCCTTGACAGTTCAGTGTAATGGAACCATTGAAAATTTTGCTTAGAACATGATTTGGTAAAATATTAGAGTTTCTTTATTTTTTCTTTCCTTTCTTTTTCCTGGAAAAACAATCCAACACAGCACAGAATAATTTTGTAAAAGAAGACAGCATTTCATTCAGTCTCCCTCAGAAGATGCAACTGGGGGTATCAGAAGGTGAGCAAAGTAATAAATGAGAAGGAAAGAAAATAAAGCCAACATTTTTATCACAAATCACAGTGACAATAGCAAAAGATATATATGTAAAATGATTTGAAAATTAGACCCATATAACAGTGGCTCTGAAAGAAACATGAACTAAAAATTACAATGAAAAAAAAGGATAAAATACAATCCCTATGCATGGAAGTAAGAACAAGGGCTCAATCAACTCCTGCAAATGCAAATCAAGACATTTAACATTTTGAAGAAGAGCAATATAATGCAGCGGGACGAATTTGTAGACAAGAACACATTCTGGGGACCTGATGGATTCCACCTGAAAAGCAATTCACTTATGCTAACCTCAAAAGAAATATTTAGAGTGAGTCATGGCTCCATCTGGCTTCTCTGCATACAGAACAGGTACTGGTAGCCATGAACTTTTCATCTTAAAATATCAAGAGAACAAATCCCTGTCAGAGGCATTCTGAGTTTACCTGCAACAGGAAAGCTGTATTGCTAACAGAGTACTTTCACTGGTTGCAATCATGCAGCAGGAATTTAGATCTTACACTCCTAAGTGGTGTCAGAATAAAACCAGAACCAAAAATTTCCTGTAGCTAAGAAGAATTTGGATAGGATTGTCATACGTATCATAGCCAAACATAAGAATAAAGGTAGGGAACAAGGAGGCTGATTAAAACACATCCCCAGGACCCTTCAAATATTTACCTTTTTAATTATTGATAACCAACACTCAGCTAGGAAGGCTTCACATGTCAGAGTTCACACTGAGTTGCTTTGTGAACAAAGATGAGATAATCACCTGTTGTAATAGAGAAAATGCCATTAATGCCCAACGAGGATGAGATGCACTTGATATGTTTGAACGAGCAGCTGTTATCATCTCCCTAAGCCCTTCAAAACGAACAGTGCTGTAAATCTCTTCACTGCTTCTGGGCTGACCCATGCACAAGGAAGACTTGTGGGCAAGAAAATGTGAGAAAGAGCAGATAAAATAAAAAAGACAATTTTCAGCAGTGCACGGGATGGAAAAAATAAAATCTAATCTTCGGTGAACAGTTAAGATCTATGTCCTCGTCGACTGTCTTTATTGAATTTATGCTTTAAATGACAAAACTATGAGTGCCACACTTGGATATCTCCCTGTCTGCCAGGTGTCTCTGATAGCTGCTTCCTGTGGCAGCATTGTCAGAGCACTGGCATTTGGGTCCTGATTAACCTCACACCAACCGCACACCTTGTGTAACACCTTAAGTCAGCCATAAATGTTGCAAGACTTCTAATATGAATATTATCATGCTTTTCCTCCAGGAGAGGCATGAGCTCTTCTATTCCATGTAATCAGATCATTGTCAATGCAAGATAAAAAATTGCATTGTGAATGCAAGATAAAAATCTGGTTTACAACCAGATTTTTTTTCTTTTTTACTGCTCATTAATAGGTCTATGCAGACAAGGTAAATTTCCTCCTTATCTCTTGAATACATAAGCATCCTGCCTGTGTGTTGTTCTCCTTTCTATGAAGTTAGGTCTTGTCTTTCAGATAAGGTTGGTAAAAAAGCTCATATTACAAATCTTTGCAATTTTTTTAAGAAGAGAACATTTTACATAAAATGGTAGTTTCTGTGGAATGCCATCTAAGGAAGGTGTTTCAGACTGATGTATATTCTTTTTTGTCAAAATGTAAATTGCTTACATAGAGATATTAATGCAGAGAAATATATATTATATACATATGTGTGTTTATTTCATATAAATAAGTAATATAAATATATTTGTCAACACATATTCACATAAATAAAGAGCAAAAGAAGAAAAGAAATGGAACTATTTTGCATAATAATGTAATAATGTCATGGGCTATGAAAACTGTCTTTCAAAACTTCTTCTACATCAGACCTATTTATTGCAGGACAAATATCCATGATAGAGATAAGTTCATCTTGACTGCTGCACTTTTTAAAATTTATTTTAAAATTTATTCATGGGAAACCACTAAAGCTCTTTTTTTCTTCTGTGCAGAAGGGATTTTTTTAACCACTAATTGTCATGAAAAAGAAAAAAACTTTTTTTTCTCTACTATTGAGTAATATTAATGGCCAGCGTGGCAAACTTTGACCCTTTCCATTTACACTCGTACCTTTTATTTTCTCCTTTCTATTTTTCATTATTATTTTCCATTGTCAATCAACAGTGAAGAGTGTCTCTTAAGGTACATATTTTTTAATAAAATATATACAGCATTTTTACAGTAACTTTACTTCTATGTGTGGCTTTATGAAATAAAAGGCAAAAAGGTCATGAAAAGCAAACCAAGGAAAATGAAGATTATTTAAATAGAAATAAACCAGGTAACTTTCTAAATGAATAAAACAACAAAACAAAACAATTAAAAAAAATTAAAAGGCAAAACAAAAATTTGAACCTAAAATTTGGAAAGACAGAAGTGCAGAAACTATTCAAAAACATCACAGGATACTTTTATGTGTGAGAGATTCCTGCACTGCCAGGGAATGGACTGTCTTGCTGCTCCCACTGTTCAGCCTCACAGGATGCACTGCAGTGTGCAAAGATGTTGAGGTGTTTGATGTCAGTGTGAGTAAAGCAAACTAATTACTGCAGACAACATGTTCCCCTGCTTTGATTTCTCATTGGGATCCATTAAACATCAGTTAAGCCACACACTCAAGACATCCTCAAGAGTGAACCCAAGACTTTGTCAGAACCACATGGAACATCCCTGGCTCAGGGCACCTCACCCCAGCCACTTCTCAGAAACAACATAATAGATGGTGATAATACATTTGATATTTAAAACTAACCCATCTGACGTGTTTCTGTGTGAGACCAGAATGTTATTGGCCTCACAAAGGTGTGTCACACTCCTGAGGGATGCCAGCAGCCTCAGAAAATGGCTTATAAAAATAGTGAGACAGCATGATCGGAGGTGTCTCAAAAGTAAAAGGTTTTAATGAAGACGAAAACAACAAACTATACAAAACAAAAGTAAAAGCCATGCACGGTGCAGGAAGAATCCATATACACACTCTTCTTTAAGTATTCAATGACCTAGGAGGGTTTTTTGGCATGCTGCCCAATAGAAAACAGCTACAGGTCTTGAGGTACAGCTCAAGGATCCAGCAGGTGCCTTTGTCCTGGCACTGGGACAATTATGGTGAGGAGAGCATTGAAGCTTCTGGTTCTTTTCCTTATAAGTGAAACAAAGAATGAAACCCAAATCCTTTCCTAGTATGGGAACACCTGCTAATGTGGGGGGTGCATTGCTACACCCATCATCCTGGGCAATGCAAACTGAACAGGGAGAAGACAAGGAGAAGGTAAAAATTGTGTATAGACCACAGGATTATTGTACCAGTTCACAAATTAATGCACAAGATTTGAGGTAGGGTTAGAAGTCTAAAGATATTTGATTTACTGGCCCCATAATGCTGGAGAACAGTGAGGCTTAAAGCACAAGCAGTCTGAAATCGTCATTTAGACAGTATTAAATTTGTGCAGCCAAGTGCTATATTTAAGTATTAGAGAAATATTTTAGTTTCCAGTGTCTCTTAGGGCTAGTAAAATTCCTATCTGCAAAATCACTGAGAACATTCAATCAATTAAAGGCAGATTTGCAATCTCCATCAATAACATATCCCTCTCCTTTATTTTCAGTTTTAGAGATTAAAGTTTCCCCTATGGAAACAAAAAAAAAATAAATTCTCCTCATCAGCCTCTTGATAAATAGGTGCATTCTCCATCCATTGTAGGCTGCTTAGTTCTCCCATCAAACAAATTCTGTTGAAATATGTTTTCATGTTGTTTTGAAATCAGCATGCAGACATGGAATTAAAAAAAACCCACTGCTCTTTGATCACCCTTCCATGGTTATTTTTCTAGGGTCACACAAAAGGTCTGACTTGGTGAGGGAGGAAAAAAAAGAAACCATAAAAGGCATGCTATTCTGGCTGAGAGCACAGGAAGCTCCTGAGAGAACCAGCTTCAGTTCCCCCTTTATTACAATCTGGCCTTATTCCTGTAGGCAAATCCTTTAAATGAGACTTTCTAAAAGTGTTTTATTACCAACAACTGGGAACAGACACTCAAAAGTGCTTCAAAAATGGGAGGCTACAAACATACAAAAATCCCCCAGCCTAGAGGTCTTTTGTAGCTTTCATTCTTCAAGCTCAGTTTTGCAGTCTTCTCTTTTGAAATCAATGGAGAATAACTGGGTTTATTGCAAAATCACTCAAAACAAAGGCTGTCCCTTTGTTTCCCTATTTGTAAAATAAAGATAAGAAAATATACTCCAGCTCTGGGCAAGGATGATATCATTAATGCTGGGAAAGCTGCTCAAGATTTGTGGTGATGCCTTGGGAAGGCTGACCTGAAACAGAGACTGGACAGAGCTAAAAGAATAAAGTAGATATTTATTAAAAGGCCTTTAGGATACACCTTGGGCAGGACAGGAACCTGACCAGGGCTACACCCAAGGTGGGCCCAAAATGGTCACAAAATGGATGACTGGTCATGGGGTCACACACTTTTTATAAGTTTTGGTCCATTTGCATATTGGAGTTTAACTGTCCGATTACAGCTTCAGGCTATGAATTCCCATCCTCCTTGTTTTCTCTCTTCAGCCCAGCGTTGTTTATGCTTTTGGGCCTGAAAGCTGTACCTGTTTTCCTTGGTTTCCAGCCAGAAAAGGATTTGTTTTGTCTCCCTGCTCTGTGAAGAGCTGAGTGACACTGAATGTGAGGCTCAGAACTGCACCCCTGGGCAGCACAGAATCTGAACAACATGAAAGCTGAAACTTGAGGCATCAGTGGACTGAAAGCACCTACACTTAATTAATACTCATAATTCAGGTACATATCCCAACCCATCTGGTTCCCTAATCCCTATTTTAACTCCTAATTTTAAATTAAGCCCAGGGTGCTTATTTGAAGCCTCTCTGAGTCTCTTTGAAGACCTTTGACATGGTTCCACACAACATTCTTGCTGATAAATTGGAAAATGAGTTTGATGGATGGACTATTTGATGGATAAGGAATTGACTGGATGGTGGCATCCAAAGAATTGCAGTCAATGGCTGCTACAAGTGCCAAGTGGTGTCTCTGAGGGTCAGCACTGAGACCAGGTCTGTCCAATATCTTCATTAGTGATGGGGGCAGTGGGAGCTAATGACAGCCAGTTTGTGGGTGGCACCAGGCTGAGCACTGCAGCTGGTTCTGTGGAGGGAACTGATGCCATCCAGAGGGACCTGGACAGGCTGGAGAAGTGGAGAGGTGTGAACACTGTTCACACATTCAGCCAGGCCAAGTGCAAAGTCTTGCACCAAGGCAGTTCCAGGTGATGAATGGATTGGGATCAGCCCTGTGGAGAAGAAATTGGGAATGTTGGTCGATGGATTATTGGACATGAGCTGGCACTGTGCAGCTGCAGCCCAGAAATCTCCTTGTGCCATGGGCAATGTGAAAAGGAGCATTCCCAGCAAGCTGAGGGAAGGGTTTGCTTGAAGAAGGCCTTGCCTCTTCATCTAGAAAATTAACTACAGATGTTTTGGTTTTGAAGGTTCATTTTCATTAAATTCTCAGAGGAAGGAGGGTTTTCCTAGATGGAGGAGATTCTGCTGGTTTCAAATGTCAGCTACCTTATATATATATAAGATATATAAGGTAAGGTGTATATATGGGGTATATATGTAAAGGTGTATATATGTAAGGTATTTATATGTATATAAGGTGTTTATATGTATATAATTTGAACAGTGCCTGAAAAAATATAGTGCTCTATATTTACTGAATGTTGTGGGGAATTGCTCTAAAACAAGGAGTTCCATAACTTATTTGCTACCCTTCTCTCTGCTTTTATGCTCTCATTTCTTGTGCATTTAATTTACCTATAATAACTTAAAGATAACCCAATGAACAAAAATAAAAAAAAAATCACCCCAGCCTTAGTAACTTCAATAGGTTTATACCATGAAAGATAAAAATCATTAAGCAAAAATAAAATTGCACTATATATTATTAATGTATCTACAATTAATCCACCCAAGCAGTACCAACCAATAATAAGTTTTTCCACTACCCTCACAAACAACAAAGGTTGCTTTGTTAATTAAAAGCAGAAAAGGGCTTTTTAAAACTTTTTTTTTTTTTAATTTTAATTCTTTAATCAAGACAGTACAGCTCTGCCCTGATCACAAAGCAGGGTTTGTAGCAGGAGGTCTCAGTGTGCTGTTTCTTCAGAGAGAATTTATTAAGATATGGTGTATTTTTTGTTGCTGGGCTTTGTTTCACAGAAACAGCAATAAACTGCAAACCCATGAGCAGATTGCAATGCACCCCACCATGGCCATTCAGTCAAATCATAACAAGGTCTGTATGGTCCTTCTGAGAGTTTTACAAAGAGCAATTCCAATATGAAAAGACTTTCGTTTGTTTGTTTCTCTGATTTAAAGAAAAAAACCTGAAAGGTTTGGACGTGTTGCAGTGATAAAACAGAAATATTGGCATTGTTTTGGGTACGTTCTGATATTCCCTCTCCATTTTCCCATTCAGCATCAATTTTTCAGATAGAAAACTGATGTTACTGTTTTCCAGCAATTGTATCTAGTTCAACATATTTTCCTCTTGCCCTGGGGAAGGCACAGCTCGATATACCATTCATCTAGAAACAACATGGGTTGGCCTTATGCAGCTCTGTATGTGAAATATTCAATTCCTTTTGTCCAGCACAAAGAATTGCCCATTAAGGTCCATAAAATTAGAAGGAAATGCACTCAGAAAAAAAAAAAAATAAATAAAAGGAGGAGCAAGGCCTCAGAAAACAGAGACTTGAGAAATGATTTATAGAACTAGTTTAAAATTAAGTGTCCTCCATTTAGAACTAGATACTAATCTGGCTGCCAGGGTGGGATGCAGCCTTTCCTGAGCTACCACACTTTAATAACACCACGATGATAATTAAAACAGAGTGAAACAGTAAGCTTTATAAATAAAAAGAAAACAACATCTAAGTTGGTTATATTTCCTCCTTTTATTGTGATTTTGACACAAATGAAGACAAGATATATTTTATTCGTTTTCTATTTTCTCTTCAGGTTTTGCTTTATGGCCCTCAGGGATACAGGAGTGTGCATGTAAAGAAGTCCATAAATTAAACCAAATTGTGTTTATGGTAATACTACTACATCTTTACTATGCATTGACTTAATTTGAGCAAACTAGAATTTTCATGGTAGTTCATTTGCATTTCCAGCCCTGCAGTTTCACAGGTATTTTGAGATATCAGTCCTTTGCTTCTGGAAACCGCTGCAGTGAAGGGAAAATTAAAAGAAAAAAAATAATAACAGCATGCTCTAAGTTTTCTCATCTCAATCATTTCCCTTCAAGTAATTTTTATAGAGTCATAAAATCATAGAGTAGTTTGGGTTAAAAATTACCTTAAAGATCATCTTGTTTCAGCCCCCTGCTATGGGCAGGGACATCTATTTTGTACCATTCTGATCAACTTCTGCCAACAGGTGGAGATGGGGAATCTGAATCTGTCTGCAGCCTGCTGCCTCTTGATTATCAAGGCAGTTGCATTATGAAGAAAACCCCTGGGTTTGGGTCCTTGTTCATGAAATTACAATATTTTGAACTTCAGATGTTAAAAGTTGCAATTTTACATCCACAAAAACCATGCTGGTCTGAGCGGGTTATTATAGACAATCATCAAAGAGCAGAATCATCTGGTAAGAAAAAGTTTAAAAAATAGAAAGGAAAAAACAAACCTTTTCCCTCTTCTCCAGAGGTGTTTGTAGACTCTGGATCAAGGATGAGGACAGAAAGATTTTCTTTTGGGTCTTTGGTTTCTTTGTTTTAATGAGTGACCAGGATGAGGATTTCACACCAACAGGCACCAGCCTGTGGATCCCGGTTTTCATTCTGCACCTGCCTTTGCTCTCCTTTGTGCCTGAGCAATTATTTTCCAAAAGAGATAACTTCAGGAGACAAAAGCCTCACCAGAAGTTGTTCAGTGAAAGATGCCAGATATAACCCCTCACCCCTGTCACAGCTCAAGGGACTGTGACAGGTCTTTTGGGTTCCCTGATTTCAGGGCAGATGCAGCGCAGAGAAAGGAGCAGGTACGATGAGGTGCCCTGAAAAGAAAAATTTACTTTAATGACAAATAAAATAGGGACGATGCCCAAAAGCCATGCACAGTATAAGGACAAAACTCCAAAGACAAGAAACAAGAGAGAAGCATCAATATATAGACTTGGGGTGGATGATTCTGGAAGCAATAACAAATATGGAATGTGGACAACCAATAGGGGAACAGAACTTGGGTTCATTGACATAATAACTGCAGAGGCCCCTGGGAGGATACTTTTAGCTCACCCTAAGTTAAAAAAATGCCTTCCTAAGACCTGGCTTGACAGGGGTGAGACTTGGCTGGCCCTGTGCCCCTGCCAGGCTGATGCCCCAAAATGTATGACATCATCCAAACAGCCGAGTGATGCTCTGAGCATCATGAAATCAGTGGTTAAGCTGCCAGTGATGGCAAAGGGAGAAGGAATCATCCTGTGCCTTCTGCTGCTGGAAGTCATTCTCACCTATCCAGTATCCAATAATGTTATATATAGAATCATGGAATATCCTGAGCTGGAGGGGAACCACAAAGATCATCCAGCCCAGCTCCTGGCCCTGCACAGACACCCCAACAATCCCACCCTGGGCATCCCTGGAAGTGTTGTCCAAAAACTCCTGGAGCTCTGGTGGCCTGGGGGCTGTGCCCATTCCCTGGGGAGCCTGGGCAGTGCCCAGCACCCTCTGGGTGTAGAACATTTTCCAAATTTTCAACCTAAACCTCCCCTGATGACACAACTTCAGGCCATTCCCTCTGGTCTTGTCATTGGAAAGAAAATGAGAAAATGATACAAACACACTACTGCTTCTTTCATCAGTGTATTTCTCTTTCCTGAAATACTCTCAAATTTTCATAGACATATTTTTGTGCCAGAAATACTGCAGTTATCCCTCACTCCTGCTATAGAGATGATGGGAAGAAAAGCAAATGTTTTATCTCCATATTATGCAGAAATTAATTGAGTGTAAGAAAGTTCTATTGAATCCAGCTAAAAATACTGTGCTTTCAGTTGTCATCCCAAGTCATATGCTTTTTAGGTTCTCATGCAAGTGCAGGAGATTAGTACACACCCCATTTAATCTGATCATGATTGCCTGCCATTTTAATTAACCTTTATTGGCATGCCTATATTGCCAAGAAAATATACTTTGAGAAGCCCCATTAATAACAGTATTATTTGTTAGGTTGTTTGGGGTTTTTTCAGTTTTAGCCATCAAATTCTTTAGACAGATAATAAATCTGTGCAGCCTAGGTTTACTGGTAGGCTGTTTGTTTTGCTATTTTTTTTAACAACACATTTGAAAGTTAATTTTCTGAGAAAAGGATACTTAAGAAAATAATTTCATCCTTATCTTATGGAGGGAAAAAATGAGGCAGAGGTTATATGGTTTGCCCCTCGCTGTACAGCAGATCTAAATGCTGGGTTCAGTCTGGGTGGTAAAACAGATAACCCAGATAATTTGAATGCTTATTTAAATTTATTTTAAATATGTATGATTATTTAAAAAATTATTTTATGTTTTAGAATTTCGATTTAAATATTCATACCCTCCCACTTCCCATCCTCCCTGATCTATCCCTACCTGACTGTGGGTCATACAGGCTGAGGGCCAGGAGATGGTCCAGATCTCTTTTATTCCCACTCAGGAACAAGACAGAGAACACATTGAAGCACCACGTGGCAATGGCTTATTTATTTCCACGAGTGACATCTCTGCAGCTGATCACCCTGGCCTGAGGACTGGAGACCAGGGAAAAAATTATAGCTGAAGTGACCTTTGAGTGATCAGTTAATCCTCTCCTCTGTCCTAAGGCAGGCTTCTGTCCTGAGCCTGCCCAAATTTCCTAACCCACAAAATAAGTTCCCGAAGAAAGTGTTTTGATGTATTTTCCAAAATCTTCCAGAAATGACATGTTTTCTTCTTTTGTGCTATTTTTCTTCTTTGGCATTATACTCTGACTCCGTATGTTGCTTCCTTCTACTATAAAGTTAATAAAGAAATCTCAGCAGAACATCCCCCACTCTTAACTGGATCCCTTCAACTTTCCTTGGGAAGACACAGCACTAAAGATGATATGTAGCTGATTGATTCTTCTCAAAGGAGTTTGAATGAACCATCTTTATTATCACCTTGCTCTGCAAAAGCGCAGACAACCCAGCAAGAGCAACGTTTGCCACTCTGCACCCACCATGGATTGCACACTTTAAAGAATTATCCTGGTTTCACCTTCTTTTATTTATTTATTTTTAATAGACCTAGCAGAACTCATGTGTTGAATTGAGATTTTCCATTTGTTGCCACTTGAATAATAAACTGCCCTCCATGCAAGTGAAAATCACAGCTGTGGCCTTATGGGCTACTCCTGAAACAGCCTTGTGAGTGAGAAATCACAGCACATCATAAATCCCATCCAATATTGAAACTCATGCAGAGATAACAAGGTGAGAATGAGTCCTGTTTGTTCTCAGTTATGCTATCACATTTATGGCTGCTTAGCCCTTGAAGAACAAGTGAAATATTTTGTATTTCAGCCATGATCTGCAAGCAGAAAAAGAAGGCATAATTAAAGAGAGAAATACCACAGTTACCTCTTTAGATTTTCCAAGTTTTTTTAAGTAACATTGCTGTATTTTTATTTAGCATGAAACAAGACATGAGGCAAAGTAGTAAAATTTCAAATGGCAGTGAGAGCAAAGATTTCCCTAACTGCAGAGATAGGGACATTTGGAGATGATATGGTGGGAACCAAAGAGAAGAAGGAAGCAGTGAGTGTTAACTTTGGATATTTTGTGATCTAAATTAGGAAATTTAGAGTCCTTTGGGCATTTATGGTTCCAAATGTCTTTCATCAAAATCATTTCTTCTTCACTGCTGGTGCTATGAGATAAATCCAATAAATATTAGTGGAAAGGTGTCATTAGTTTCAAAATAAATTTGAATACCAAATCAGCAAAGTCCACTGACAAAGCACTGAATAATCTTAAATGGTTGTTTTTTTTTTCCCATACAAACCAGGAGCTGTGTGCCATATAAGAGGAAAAACAATGTTATCTTGCTGATATACTATAGATTTGTTTGAATAAACTAAGCAATACTCCTCCCTAAAATAGCTTTTATTTCTTCCTCTGCTCACTGTCAAACTTATAGTTCAAAGCGTTCTCAGTTATCCTCTGCCTGGACATGACCTACAGAAGCTGTGTTTCATTTCACATGCTTATATTTGCTGCAATTCAATGTACAGAAAAAGAAACCACCCCTGCTAAATCATTATCCTTCACAGGGAATTAATTCATGGGAGTAACATTATGCTTCTTTTCTCCAATAATTCTGGGGGTTTTCCAAGCCCAGCTTGCCCCGTCAAAGGGGATTTCAGGAAAATGCAATCTCAGTCAATATGCTACAGCTCTGGTGATAAGGAAGTTTCCATCTGATAGTTGTCCTGGGTTGCAGTGTAGGATGTACACAAAGTATTTATTCTATCACCATCTTCATGAGCTGTTGGAACCAGGTGGGGGCAGTGTCTTCCCAGGCCCCTTGTCTTTGGGCTGTTTTCTGCTAAAGGCCCATCAATGCCTTGCCCAGGACTCACAGGGAACTCCCTCCAGGAGTTATCTCTGTTTAATGGGCCATCAAGGACCCACTTCACAACTCATTGGGAGATGCTCCACCCAGGGGGAGGAGCCAAGCATTCCCACCTGGATATAATCCGGGGTTTGGGACAGGACAAGCAGCCCTGAGCCACTGGATTCCCAGAGGAGCAGAGCTACCAGACCTTTTTACAGGATCACTTGTTCAGGAAGAGCACCTCATCTGGGCTGCTTCCACCACCTTGCTCAGGTTGTATTCTGACTCTGTCAGTGGTCTTCTGTATTATTGCATTTATTTTATTTTATTTTATTTTATTTTATTTTATTTTATTTTATTTTTTACCTTTCTTCTTATTAAATTGTATTTCTGACTTGGAGCCTCTCACTCGTTTTGCTTTCAAACCACGACAATAGTAAAGACTCCTTCCCTAGAAGCTGTTACTATATGATCAAAAAATACCACTGGACAAGGACCTGTGAGATGCCTTGTGTATGTGGGTATTTCATGAATTCTATAACACTAAATAAAAGCTATTGTGTTCCTTGCAGAGCAGCTTTTGTGGAGCTTGTTGTGTCATATTTCTGATTTTACAGACAGAGAAAATGGTTTACAGGCAGTAAATTATTTATGCAAGATCAAATAATGTATAAAAAGTTGAAACAGGAACAGAATCCAGAGTGTCTCGTTGCCATATCTGGGTTTTGACCACCAGAATGTGCATTTGGTGTTTATGTATTTGAGTGGGAAAATTTTCAAGGCCACAAAAGAAGCCAAAAGCTCACAAATTGGTTCACACATCCAACTGCCTTCTTTGAAAATACAATTTTGCAGCCTTGCAGTGGTAGAAGACTCCCAAATCCATTCAGGACACTGGATCAGAAGCTCTTTAGCAGGACACTGCTTGAAACTGAGATAATTAACCACATGCAGTGCTGGGTAAATACGTTGCTGCTCAACTCCTCTTCATATTCTTAATTCCAGCAGAGAAAACATTTTTCATTGGGCAAGGCCAGAAGGATCCTTTTGGAATAGCAAAGACTGTTGAAGTGTTTCCTGGACTCATCACTCAGTTATAGGATGGATGTTCACTCTCTCAATTCCCTCTCCTTTCTCCTGACATTAACTGTTTCATTTTCTGCCTAATACAGATTAAATTTTATGTGTCTCAGGAGTTATAGATGGTGACTTCAAGACAAAAAACAGATTCAGAAAAGCTTGCACAGTGTTCTACCCCATGGATAATTATTGACCCCACACCAGCAGCAGTACTTACAGCAGCCTGAAGAACTTCTCTTCACTATCCTAGAGATGACTTTAACAAAGATTTACTGGGGGATGGCTTTACTTCTCTCTATGCATATCTTTAATTTATTTTTTAAGTAGATAAATAGAGAATAGGTCTGAATTACACATTTTTTAGTCATAACAAGTGGAGGAAAAGAGTATCTCACTCTACAGGGAATAATTTCCCTTGTATTAAACAAACATACAAAATAGCCTTGTTTAAACAAACTTCAGTAATATTGTACAAACTGGGAATCAGAATATTCAGAAATTCAGGTCAATTTTCTTCCTTGTTCCTCCTTGTACCTCACAGTTTTTACCTGCTACAGCAGGTCTCCATAAAAGTAAGGAAAGAAACTTCCTTAGGAGACATTTTTTAACAGCAGTCAGGTCCAGAAATGTCATACACAGTGGGATAACTGCAGATATAAAAGGAAATCCTACAAAAGGTCTTTTCTCAGTGAAAAAAGAGATGTCCATATGCGCTTATACAAATATATATATACACACACACTTTTTTGTGTACAGAACTGCAAGCAGCCAGGAGTAATTTAAGCAGAGATTAGATGACATCTCAGCATCTAAGCAGGATGAGCTCCCACAAATAACTTGGCTGGGCTCAAAATTAAAGTTGTGTAGCCTTAGGCAAGGCATGATGACAGTGTTCATAGAACTCACCACTGGAAACATGTTGTTATGTTGATTTTCACAGCAGATGCCTGGCAGAAGCATTAAGATGGACAAAAATATTCCATAGTTCTATTTCTCTGTGTTACCTGAAAGAAGATACCAACACATGGATCCTGAGGTTCTATTCCCATCAGTGTTCCTCTGTGGCTTTACAATTAAAAATTGTAAAGCAGGTTTTATTTCCAGCTGGGACACATGGGGGATTTTCCACCATGCATGGTCAAGACAGGTTTAAGGTTTAAACACACATAGATCTCACAAAAGCACAGCTGCCTGCCCACTCATTCCCTGCCCAATCTCCACCTCCTTGAACTTCATATTGTAATTAGTCTTCTGTGGTGCCACACCTCCTTGTGGTTGTGGGCAAGGGTTTTCTGATGACATAAGAAGTCTTTCTCAGTTTGCTGTTTGAGTTACATCTCTGAGCAGGCTCACTGAAGGTTTGGCTAATTCCCAGGTCAGTTCATCCTGGCCAAAACCAGGACCCTGGTTCTTGCTGGTCTCTTAATAAACTGGTTCTGCTTTATCAGGTCTTTACAATACCTAAGTGTTGGTTTAGGGCAAATCTGGGAGGAAACCTCTGAATGGGCTCCTTCTGGGAAGCAACCCAAATGGACCCACCCCAAACTGATCCAGGAGAAAATCTCTTAGAGAAAAGTGGAAAAAAAACTATTTATTTAAAAAACAAAGTGCCCACAAGCATAAAGAATGAATACTACGAAACAATAAAACCTTTTCTTGTTCTGAAATGAGATGACAAATTCAGAAAGTCCTTGCTGTGGGTGTAGCTTAACTCTCTCAGTCTCTCATCACTCTCTCCAGAGGTCCAGGCCCCGATGGGCTGCAGGTGGGAGCTCCCAGCGCTCTCCTGAGTTTTCAGTCCAGAGAAGGTTTAAACAGTCCCAAGAAAAAGAAAAATAAAACAGTCCAGGGAGATTCTCTGCCTCAGCTAACTAAACTAACTAAAAGCACAGGAGATCTCTGTCCTGCTGTCTGTACACGCTACAGACAAACACAGTCCGGGAACAGAATGTGTAGGAGGGAATGCGGCTTCTCCAAGCTCTTCCTTGCCTCAGAACCAGTCTCAAAGCTACAGAACACAATATCCAACACAAATAGAACAGACAATTGGGGATACAAGCATCATAAAGTCACCCTAGGACATTCTGCTTTACAGAGTTTTAACAATACACATCTTATCTCTATGACCTTTACCTAGCAACTAAATTCCTATGTCTTCTATTGCAAGTTGTTTCTCTACTTTTATGAAATTGCTAAATGAGCTATATATTTCTGTTCTCCCCTTCACCTGTTTAAGCACATTCTATGCTTCTAAAATTCTGAATTTTCATATGCATATAATGTTTCCCATATCACTCTCACCTGGCAGCAGGAGCCCAGTAGGACATCCATCCTTCCTGGAAGTCCCCACAGGTGTGGGCTGAGCAGGAATTTGGCCACTGCCACATTCTGAGTCCCTGTCCAGGCTGGGGTGGGAGCCTGGCACTGTTGCCCCTCTAAAATTCTGCATGAGGCCTTGTGCTAATTCCAGAGTACAGCATTCAGTTAGGTTTAGGATTATTCAAAGAGCAGATTTCAGTTAAAATACCAACAGGGAAGGGCAGGAGTGGTACAGAAAGAAATTACTATTTTTCATATTTTCCATGCATACTAATGAATTATTTTAATTAAATCCAGATAAACTCCCAAACACAAGTGTCGAGCTTCAAAATCTTTTATTTCAGAAGTGGTGACATGAATCCCTTTGATTTCCTCATCTCCTCCCCTTCCCCTGCTACCAAGCTGAAACAATTAGATTAATTCACTGTGAATTTGTGATTAGCTTCACTAATTCCAAAACCCTGTGACTTTTTTGACAAGAAAAGGCTTTTCAGCTATTCATCACCACACCAAAAAGGTGCACAATTTATTGGAAATGCTGGATAAGCAAGACAAGAACCAACAGAATAGACCAACATATTGGCCTGGGTGTGTCTGAATTGTCAAAGCAGTTCCTGCTCATTGAAACACTGCAAATATTTAAATATTCTCCTGCAGCCACCACTTGGCCGTGGCTGATCTGGAAGACTTGGGGCATCAAATTAAACTTTATCACAGGTGGGTTCAGAGTAACAAGTTCAGATAGGAGTCATATTGTTTATGTGTCATCACAGTGTGAAACGTTTCTTTATGACAAACTTGTTGGTATTCTTGGCATAACATAGAAGTCTGTAGCTTTTTATTTAGTCTCAATTGATGCCCATTTCCCAAAAACCTTCAGTTAGACCAAAGTCCCCTTGGTTACCATACCAAGACACAGAGTCTGGAACAAAATCATCCCCCCTTATCCTGCCACATCCAGGGGCTAATGAAATGTTTTCTGTGATCCCCACTCTTCCAACTTCCAAAAATGGGTTATAAGAAGATAAAGACCTCCAGAATACAAAGGAGGAAGGCACATGACAGTATCATTCATAACTTCTACTCTCTCACCAAAAAAATTACAGCCCCCAGCCATATCATCAATTAAAATAGCACAAATACAGATTCTTATCCTCAAACATATAACCTTTATCAGATGTCAGAGACTTCTACAGATTGCCAAAGAACTCTTTCAGATCATGGCAAGGAGGACAAGTCATTCAGTTTGGCTAAAACCATGGAATTCTGGATTAGTTACAAAGGCTGCTGTAACTGGAAAGCAGATGCCAAATCCATGGATTCTTTTACAGTAAACTCCTTCCCAGAAGGAAATTATTTGCCACCCAGCCCTAAGAAGATTTTGAGATTTCTTTCTCATATATAAAATTGACCCTAAGACAGCAAGGGTTCCTTCCTTTATGCCTGCAGAAGATGAAGGTAAAGCAATAAAAACAACAGTAAGTTCATATGGAATCAGATTTTCTCAAGGGCCAGGCACTTCTCTTAATCCCCCCAAAGGAATGCAAGGTCAGAAAAGATTACAGGAATGCAAAAATTTCAATTTCCCCCCACCCCCTCTTCCCCCAAGATCCTAGAAGATTTATCTGGGAAGAATTGCATGTGTGGATTTCTTCAGCCTCTCTACTGATGACCCTTTGTTGTGTTTGGAGCTGAAGAGGTTGACTCCATTTCACCTGGCTGTGAAACAATTTAGCATTTAATCCTAGTTGCTTTCTAGAAGTGCTGGTTCCAAATCTGGCAGAGCACCAAGCTCTAAGGAAAGAATAAGGGAACAAATGATAACCTGAAGGGACTCTGGACATAAAAAGCCACACAATATGTTATTGTTATTGCTGTTAATATTCATTGCTAACACAGTGCCCTGAAATCCTAGGGCTGGACCATGATCCCAGCACATTAAATACTAGTTCCTACAATAAAAAAAGGTAAAATATGATTAACTTCTCTTTAGGGAGGATAGATGCTGGTTTATTCCTCAGGGAGCATTTTCTTTCTGTTAGTAAAGTTGACTGATAAAGATAAACACCAGAATCCTAATTTGGGATGGATGGACTGCTGAACCTGGTTTCCTTGTCAGAAACAACAGGGAATCCATTTTCATGTCAATGCAAAAATACCTCAAGTCCCATCTGGTTTCCCTGTGTTCCTGCTGTCTGGGACATTTCAGCTCCACAACTCAGGAAACTGAAATATAGAAAGGAATTACTTGTCCAAGGTTACAGGGCAGGTTGTGGCAGAAGCAGGAATAGAAAGTGTAGGTGGTAAGGCATATCACCTTTTCTAAGGAACAGAGCAAAGTACCTTTCCATTCTGCAGCTTTCCCTAATGTATCTGTTACAGAGCAAATTCAAGGTAAAATGTCCTTTTAATTCCAGTTCTTTTCTTTGTTTGCTTTTTCTGAATTTAGAAGAAAAGACAACTTCATTAGATGTCATTGTTAGTTATACAAAATACTTTGGATTTCTTTTATTCAAAAGTTAAAGAGGACTCAAAACAGTTCTATCTAATTGCTGCTGTAATTTCGCTGCCTTAGTGCAGAAAGGCAGTCTATCATGTTGATAGGGAAGGAATTTATAAACCTATTTGTTTTACTTGGAAAAAACCCCACTATACCACTTAGAAACTAAACTGAAAGATAAGTTCTGAATTCTTAAAACTGTGCAAAAGCCTGATCTATAACTGGGAAATAATTAATTGTTTCTAGATTTCAATAATGGCATTCCCACTTTTCCATGCTAATGAATGCTGAAGGAAGAGTATGCCATCAAAGTGTAATCAAAGCTGGCTTGTTTTGTGAATGATTGACAGGAGCAGAAGCAGAACCTGGGTTTTTTCAATCATCTCACACTAATACATCAGTGAGACACTGAAGTGCATTGCATTAACAAAGCTAAAACTCCTCCAGAAATTATATAAATGCAAATATAGGACACATCTCTCATTTCCTTATATTAATACGAGCTCAATACATCAGCACAGAAGTAAAAGTGGAGTGGACTGTCACAAATTAACACAGTGGGGCAGGAGAGACAAATGACATCATGTATTTGTGCCACCTGAGTGGTGTTTAACACTCCTGTGGTAGGGAATGATCGACTGAACAGGGATGTAGGAGCCACAGGGGCTGATCAGAGCCCTCATTAGCTGCACACTGCAGGGACTGGGGAGGGAAATCAATCCCACCTCAGCAGCAGGATGGGGGCACTGGACCTCCCTCTGCAAACCCTCACTTGTGCCAGTTGAGGTTTCTCCTGCAGCTGGTGCCTGTTGAAGTAGGAGAGGGGCTAAAATCAAAGTAAAGATTTATAGAGTGAGATCCACATTGAGGTTTTTTTGTTCTGGTTGTGCCCAGAATGAAGGTTATTGAGCGCTGAGTAATGATTAAACCAAACCGAGCAGGTTGTATCACAAGGACAGTTCATTTTCCCTTATTAAATGGCAAGAATAAGGTGTGAAAAGGACCAGAGGATTCAAGGAACAAAGCTGGTCAATCAGTTGATACAGTCTTTCAGCTTAAATGAGAGGCATTAACAGGAGAAAATGAAGATATCTTGAAGAATCTACTATAGACTGGAAAAAGAGACTCATGGTAGAAATTATTGCCATCCCTGTCACCCTGATTGTGCTGCCTTGAAGTATAGAGAGTTTGCCACTGCAGTTTGCATTAAATTCTGAGCCTCTCTGTGGAAAGATACAGAACAGTCAAAATTCAAAATACAGGAGTCTTTGACTCCTCATTGACCCACAGTGAGTAAGAATTAGAATTACAGATTTAGAGGTAAAATGACTTAACATCTGTTTGAAAGGTCTTGTACTTCAGAGACCAATGCTTGCCCTGCATCATATTTTTTTCTCTGGATTAGAGGATTTATTGTTTGTATTACTCACTCTTTCTTGTTGGTCACACCGTGGTTTTTTAATAGCAGACAGTTGAGATTGTCCTCATTGGAAAACCAGACCATAGTATTACATAGCTTAATTCTCCCCTCATGATGCATAATTAAAAGATGACCCATCAATAGTAACCTCCATTTTACTTTAAATAACTTTATTAACTACCTTTGAATTTGAAGCTGAGTTGCTTATGATCATTATGTTGTCTTAATATTAATGAAGTGGTTACTCCTGGTTTATTTTATTTGTCATAGACCATTTCTAAAGGGAAAGGCGGATATATCTAATATATCTAACTTCTCAATTCACTATCAATCTATTTTTAGTTCTATATTTTTTACTTCACTTCAGATATTCACAAGGTCACATTTCCAATAATTAGAGTAGATGTTATCTTTCTCCTATATTACATTAAGAAGTGGAATACTGGAGGCGGAGTAATATATTTTTATAGGATATTGGATAGACACAATCCCAAGACCAAAAAGGAAAAAAGAAAGAAGGAAGGAAAAGCAAATCTAATTGTATGCAAATGTGATCCAGATTCTTTAACTCTACAGTTGTAGATCTGCCTTTGCACAGGGGATTTCCATGTTGCAGTTCACAGTCCATAAGTCCACAAGCTGTCAGTTCATTTTATACATCAATTACCCATCTAACTACATACAAAATGTTGTGAAATCCTGTATCTCCATCCTGCATTAACCACTGAGCTCTGCTGACACATTACAGCGCGCTCTTTTTCGCCCTTTTCTTGACAAGTACAGACAAACTACAGAAAACAGGAAATGCTCAAAAAAGTACAGAATTTTCAGCTATTCTCCCATTTACTTTCAGTGGGAATAAACCAACTAATTTGTCATATCTGAAGACACAGAAATTCACATTTATATATATAATTTTACCCCCTAAAATACCTGGCTTTCTTTGAGGATATGCCCCTCCTGCTTTTTTACAAGATCAAGGTCTGTAAGAATTTTAAAAGATCAGGTGAAAAATCATACGCCTTGCTAAAATAAATATTTTACTCCATTATATTGTACTGCGGTAATTCATCATGAGCTGCCAAAATTGATGGGTTTAGATTGCAGAAACAATATCTTCATTCTCTAATTTTTAAAACTGAAGAACAGCTTGATGTACAACTGGAAGCTGGAAGAAAAAAAAAAGATTGAATGCAGATTTTGTATTAGTTTTGTGTGAGATGGGAATGTTCTGGCAAAAAATAAGAAAAAGTGGCTGGTATTTTAACACAACAAGAAATTTCTCATTTTGAATACTTTTGGCAACACTTTCAATGTCTGGTAAGAAAATATTTGTTAGAAATTTTAGCGTCCTGTCGGAATATTTGTCACTGTGAATTCAAGAGTGTGACTACTTTTGACTGAATGATTTTTATGTTACAGAGAACTGAGAGAAAGGAGATACACTCCTGTTAGTCAGACATAGGTGCTGAGGGCCCCTCTTTTCACAGACGCTTTGCAAGAGAGAAAATAGAAGTTTTACTAGAGTGTTGAAGGGAATCAATCAAGGAAATTTACTTAATAGCCTCATGAAATGCACAATTTAGTATTCATTTCCTTGATGGGAGAGGATGGATGGTTGTTCAAATAACACTGTTACATTTGCAAGAAGTGATTTGTCTTTCTGAAACTGCAAAGATTATTTTGTTGTAACACATTGGTTTTGTTGAGGACACTCAAAAAAATCATGAAGTGAAAAAAAAAAAAAAAGCCAGTAAGGGAAAAGTCTGATAAAGTTGGGCATAAATTTCTGGTCAAGGCTCTAATAACAATTTTGAAGGTTAGATTAATTTAAATATTATGAATTCCTGATTAACTGCTCAATTAAAATCAACTCTTCATTGTCTTTGAGAAGTTGAATTCCGAGTTTTTAACCCAACAGAGTAATTTCTCTACCTTCATATAATTTTGTCCCAGTCTTTATGGGTAAAAAGTACTAGAATTTTTTTAATTATCTAAGAAAATGTTTATTTAAAGCCTAATATTCTACTTAAATAGGTTTTTTATTTTATTTTATTTATATTATATATATTACATATTATAATTATTTATTTTTAAAAGCCCAGAACCAAAGGAAATCACATAACCATGAAGTGTCACTTAAGTTATCATTATAATAATCTGTTACCAACACAGTCCCAGCTGCAACTCAATAAAAAGTGACTTTGTAACTTTTAAATATGGAAAAAAAGTTTCAAATTCAACTTTCTTTTTCTTTAAAAAACAAGAAAAATATGAAAGATCAAGATTCTATTTTCTTAATTTAGACACATCAAAATGTGTAAAGATTAAATGATGTGACAGAAACTGTGCAAAAAAGTGATTGTGACTTTAAGTTGAAAAGAATTGTCTTAAATTTTCACTTTAATAGATATAATTTAACATGTCACATTCCAAAAAGTATGTATGCATAATGTAAGTTCATTAAATCATGTACATGCAAGTTTGATCTGGATATTGATGAAATTTATTCTCCAATATTAAATTAGATTATAGTTAGTCAAGGATGTCTGTAAATCCTTTTATTAACTTCACAGATTTCACAATTCAGGGTATGGGCACAAAAGGAAGTGTTGCAACGTGCATTTTGGGTTTTCTAAAGTTCTGTATGATTTTTATTATTGAGTTTCTGTAAAAGTTCATCCCTACCCACCCCCCTTCCCCTAATCCCTGTGGTTACCTCCTCAATAGGCCTCTCCCTCCCCATTGCACCCCCTCAATAGCCTCTCCCAGTCTACTGTACCTTCTATTGTAGAACCATATGGAAGGAAGGTCAAATTTTCTCTAGTGACTTACTTGTATCTGATGTGTTTTCATCCATTCCAGGAGAATTCTTACTGATTTTGGCTGCTTCATCCATGAGGAAGATTGAAACAAAGGTCTGCAACTCTGAGACCCTTCAGTGTGCAGAGATTTCCCACGAGATGCTGCAGCCTCAGCTGATTCTGTGGGTCACAGCTCCATTCCTTGATGTGTTCCCAGACCAAGGAAGATCTTTTGGGGTGTAATGCTGGCTTTAAGAAACCTCATCCACCTCCAGATCCTGCTCTCAGCCTCCTTCTGTCACCCTTTAGAAGAGGGTCAGGGAGCTGAGCTTTGTGTGAGACAGGTGATCCATCCCTTTTCTGACCATAAAAATCCCCACTTATTACTCACCTGGAGCCACTTTGGGTGAAAAAATTTACCTCCAGCACTAAAGGAATGGCACAGCAACAACGATTTATGAGGACAAATATAAGAGGTGTGTGGGGAGGGGGCAGAAGAAAAATAAAAGAACTAAATATGAATAATCTAATTATCCTCAGACCAAATCCCAAACCTCTCTCTTTGCCTCTTTGCATCTGTCTGACACACTGTCAACATCGTCTTTATTTCTGTGGCCAGCAACATGTTCCCTTGCCCATGTGTTTAGGTTGCTGCTTCAGGAAACAGCCTTTCCTTGGCAAAGTGTTCTGGTTTTTATGTCCAATCCTTTTCTTAAATCTCCCTGGGGTTCCATTTAGATTAAAATCCTCCTTTCTCCCACCAAATACTATTGATCCTTAATTTATTTAGGAGGCAGTTTCAGCACTCCTTCTTCCAGATATTGACTGCCCTTACTGCCTTGGAAATGATAATGGCCCTTCAGAAAAATAGGTGCTACCTCTTGCACTTGAAGTAGGCATTAGAAAAATATTAACAGCTCTCCCCCACTTGGGAAGACAAGGAGTAAATCTCCTTTGGGAAGTTTTTTTCTCTACACTGAACCTTGTATCTCATATTAATGTGCAAAGTCCTAATGATACATTTACAGAATTGATGCTTGTAGCTCATTAGTGGGTGTTGGTTGAGACAGAAGTGAAAGCAAAAGTATAAAACAGGTCCTAGTAAAGTTGACCAAACAGTCTTCTTAAGGAGAATGAAATAAGCCAGGTCTCTCAGTTATTTACATCAGGACCTGTAAAAAGCTGTTACAATTTCAATGTAATACCTCATTTATCTGTCTGAGGGATCTGCTCACACTCTGCCTCACAAGGCTTAAGTCCATTATCCTAGAAAAGAGCTCATGAGAGAACAGTAACTTCTGCAGGTTTGCATGTTCTGTCAGAGATCTTAATTACACCCTACCATGGTTATGAAAGACTCTCTCATGTATCATCATGTAGAATGCCATTCGCCCATTTAATAGCACTTCTAACCCCAGAAATACTTCTTAAAACAACCTCTAGGAACCATCACAAAACTTAAGATTCATCACAGTTGACAGCAAGTGACTGTGGAGCTGTATTACCCTGGAAACATTTAAAGGGGAGGAAATGTGTGTTCTTCAACAGTTGCATAGAGGAAAAATTGCATTTTAAAAAAAAAAAAAAAAATTGCAGCTCTGCAGAATCATCTGTCTACATTTTATATGCCCCTTTTTCCAAATCAGTGACTGTGATCTCATTAATGAGTGTTGATGAGCTCCACCTCACACAACCTCCACATTCTCTGAGTGTATGGATGGAGAAATGATTGAGGCAAAGAGAAACCAGGAGTGTCCCCACCCCATGGCACAGGGAAGGAGCTGAGAGTCTGAACACAATGTGTTGGCCATCTTTCCTGGATTCTCTGTATTTACACACACAGCTGGGAAAACAGACACCCTGACCTTTAAAAAACATCCATCATGAAAATTTCCTTGGTGTTTTCGCTTTGCCTTAACTGAAAGGCAGCTTCTCTCAATGACAGACTCTGCTGGGTAATTACATTTGGTACAAAAAACCATTTGTTCTCACCTATTGTTTCAAGTGTTTATTAAAATAGATCAGACCTAATGCAATCACATCTCAGAGTGAATTCATCTCCTGGCCAAAGATTTCATTTCCAGTTTAGACTTTCACTAAACAAGGACGTGGACTTCAATGTATAAGAACAGCATAGATGGAGTCTGACACCAAAAATTATTATTAAGGAAATAAGCATCATGCCCCAGTAATTTAAATATATTTATTAGTAGCAACTATTGCCACCTTTGCATAATAATTTTGGAAAATAATAAATGTGGTAATATTTGGCTTTCAAAAGTAAAGAATTTCTTTCCAATTGTTATGTTTCCTGATCAAGGACTTGGCAGAAACTGTCTTCTTTTAGCCCACATATCCTGTGGCTGCCCCAGACTACTTTCTAGAAGGAAGAAAATGAATTATTTCTCATATGTATGGTGCCTCCTTCTTCTCTATCTACATCTGAAGGAATGTCTTATCCTCCAGCAGAAAGAAAACTGGACATAGGCAAGAAAACAGGGTCCTTTTTTTCCTCCATGTCTTTGAGTATTCATTAAAGATACAGGCCCATACCCAGAAGATCTCTTGCTACTCATTTCAGAGAACCCATGTTTGATTCAGCTGCTCAATTAAAACACAAGTGCTGACTCACCCATCTCAGTGACTGAGAAAATGAGGGCTTATATTTATATTCTGAATTTGCTAAGGCAAATATGAAATCAGGAGGTAGAGATTCCATTCACCTGTGCAAGAAAGGTACAAAAGGAAAAAAACCTTCCTGTCCTGCAGCTTCTGGTCCACCAAGTCCATCTTGGACTTATCTTAAAGATCTTTTCCAGCCTTAATGATTCCATCTTCCCAATCAACAACCAGTATTACATAAAAAGAAAAACAACAACAACAAAGAAACCAAATCCCAATGATCTGATGTTTTGCCAACATGCAAAGAAAGGTACCTGGATCCAAAGGGGATTTTGGTCACGTTCAGCACCACTTTGAGGTATGGCAGAAACAGGATTCGAACCCATGCAAAGAATTTATCATTTAATCCTAGACTTTAAAGCTTAAACCTAAATGGGGTTTTCCACTGGAATTAGATGGTTCTGTAAATTTGAAGGTCTTTTTTTAACTGTAAACTGGAGGATAAAGGTGATGTCCTGTGTCACATGAATTCTGAGGATAACTAAAGATTACAAATAAAATCATGTACTACAACAGTGGATTCCAACTAAGGATTGCGACAAAATGTATTTTTCAGGCTCTCTGTTGCCTTTCCCGCAGAAAGCAGACATTATTCTTCAGCCTCCAGGTAAGAGGCTGAATTCCAGAGATAAAGAGGCAATCTGCAGCCCCACGCTGAGCAGAGAGCCCAATCTGAACTGCAGCATGCAGTAGGGACTTAAGGAGGACATACAGTCCAGTCGATGATAAAATGTTTGTTGCTACCTCCATGGAAGTTGTAGAAAATCAATATCCCCATCAGTACCAGGTCCACTGGCTCTAACAGGCTTGGATTTCTCATATTCAGTCTGCAGCCTGAGCAGGGGAGGGAAATAAATGTGTGCCTGTGTGTCAGTGCCTTGTGTATGTGCTTCTGAGGGAGAGGGATGTGCAGTGAGCTGGAAACCAATTAAATTGTAGTGTTAGATAGGTGATGAAAAGGGCTCTGTAAAAGCAGGATAGTGCCAGAAGCTGGAGTTTATAAAGTACCTGATATCAAGTGAATAATAATAACATTAAACATGTTCCGAACTAATTTACTTGTAGGGAGAATTGGAGTGAGAAAAGCAAAGCTTAAACAAAATGTCAAGTTCAGGCAACAAACCTGGTGGAAAAAATGAAAAAGTGTCAGATCTGACACATCTGATGCTTAAAAATACGCCCAATAGTACAAAAGAGCAGTTAATAATGAAAGGCTTGAGGACTACCAATACTTACTGCCAAACCTCACAGAAAATAACCCTAAAATATTAAGTGGTTGTGATAAGGACTCTCATTGAGGAGATGGGAAGGAGGTGGGGGGAAAGCATGAGTCATACAACCAATTTGCCAAACCTCTTACGTTTACCATCAGCATCCTCAAAGGATACTCTGATCCTCAAAACCCAGTGTGGCCTTTGGGCTGCTGCCAGTGGAAATGTGGCGTGGTCAGCCTGGAATCCCCACCGTGCCCCTTGTGCTGCTGCACCCTCACTTCACCCTTCAGGGAGGGCACTGCAGCTCTTGCTGCCTCCCAGCTGGTGAGGTGGGATGCAATGGAGGCATTAGGAGAGAGTTCAGCTGGAGCTCACCTGCCTGAGGTGACAACTCAAGCAGTCCAACCTGGGGGCTTGATGCCAATGGGGATGTCAGTGCAGAGTCACCTTCAGAGGCTGAATGAGGTTATGGGAAAACCAATTCCTCTTCTTTCTTGTGGTTTCTCTCTCTCCTTTGTGCACCTTCTGCTCTTAGTTTGCTCTAACCTCCACCTCCCCTTCCCCAGCTGTAGCCCAGTCTAACTTTGACTACAGGAGAGCTGCAGCACCAGTCTGAGAGGGAAGCTTTACCCCTCAGACTACTAAACCCCTCAGTCAGGCATGGCCACCACTTAATTTTCTAAAGAATAAATAAAATAAGACTCTTGATATGGCCACAGCCTTACAGGATGAGGAGAAGGGAGGAAGAAAGTTTTTCTCAGCACATTCAATCTTCACCCTGTTGAAAACAGGATGCTCAGGAAAAATATTTTAAAACAGTTTCTAGCCCTGATCTGCTTTTGGTAAGAAGTTGAATAAAAACTGAACAAGCAGTCTCCCTAAGGTTTGAGTATTTTAAAAAAAGGCAAAAAGTTAAACATCTCCTTGAATATATTTACAGGCACATCCCCATGTTTGGGCAGAACATACAGACTCTGCTCACAAGGGAACCTCTGGGGATTACTGAAGATTTTTGCCATTAGAACAATTATTTGGAAGCAAAGCCACATTTATCCACACGTTAAAATCAGGGCAAGAGAGAGTTCTCTGTACAGGGAGTAAATGGAGCTGTAAGCAAACCAGTCGGAAACTTGTTTTTATATAGACTAATTAGCACTGGTTTCAGTTTTTGAATAAAGAAATAATTAGGAAAAGATAAGTCAGCACCCCTAATTAACATTCTGCATTGAGTAGCAAAGACAAGTGCAGTAGGTTGACATTGGTCATTTTGAAATACAGGAACAGGATAAAAACTTCTGGCTGTGAACATCCAATTTTACCTGTTGAAATCTCATTATTTCCTAAAGGATCGCACCATCAAAGAAAGAGAGTTAAGCACTGAATTAAGGTCAAAGATATTGTCAAAATAGGGTGAAATTGTACACAATATTGAAACATTACCCTCTCCATTTTTTTTTTGTAAATATCAACAAAAGTTCAAGGCTTTTTAGCCTTTCTTTCTTTCTTTCTTTCTTTCTTTCTTTCTTTCTTTCTTTCTTTCTTTCTTTCTTTCTTTCTCTTCTCTATTCGTCACTTTCTCTCTTTCTATTGTGTTATGGCTTCTGTGTTGACAGACCTGGTTTGAAATCAAAACTACACTGATTATTTTTTTGGTTCTGTTCTAGTATTGATACCTGTTACCTGTTGTGTGAGGGAAATCACTGCCACTGAAATCAGCCAGATAAAAAACCCAAATCCATCAAACAGAAAGAAATTAAAAAGAGAAATGGCCTGTAGTGTTCCAGCAATGGTGAAATGAGGATCAGGTGTCCAAGTTTAAATTTGGAGCACTTGCAATCAATAAAGATGCTTCAGATTGGTGCCCGCAGGAGAGCAGCATTGCTTTAGGAGATGAGCACAGAATTAAAGAAATGTCATATTTATGGGTCCTGATGTGGTTTCACTGGAGGAGCTTCCCCACAGTGCTGGACAGAAGAAAATTAAAAGTGACAATGGCAGGTTATAACTGCAAAACATCTTCAGAAGTTTTTGTCTTTTTAGGATGTCTTAGTAGTAGTTTTCCCATTGGGAGATCCATTTAGAAATCCTCTATGGATTAAAGGCATAAAAAAATCCCATTTCACTCCCACAGGTTTGCAAGCTGAATACCTGTCAGCCTTAATGTGAAAATACAGGAAGAGAAAAAAAATTCTTTCTAAGTATAACAGAGATCCAGTTGGTAGCTCACCATTCAGCAATAACTACCCTATTCTGCATCTCTCAGCAAGAAAGATGGGACTCAATAAGATTTCACCAAATTCATTATAATGGTAGAATTATTGGAATAAGTCTACCAGAACACCTGAAGGGACTGATGGAGTATAAATACCATTTCCATTAGGAAGTAGGTCTGAGTCAAGCTCACCTGCAGCCAAAAAGCTCCCACATCTGCTTGGGATTTAGCTATGCTTGGTGCCTCCTGCTTGATTTTTCTGACAGTCAAGGTCGTTTTTCTTTGCACAAAATGAATCTTTTCTTTTCTTTTCTTTTCTTTTCTTTTCTTTTCTTTTCTTTTCTTTTCTTTTCTTTTCTTTTCCTTCAAAATGAGTATGTAGGTTATTTTTTATGCAGGGTAAGGAATAATGCAGTCATCTATAGAAAGAAAAGCATAATTCATGCAATTTGACTGATTATTACTTCAATGTGGTTGGTATAGACTGCTGTAAGAGGCTGTTCCTTCATCAGCCCCATTTCGCATCAAGAATAACCCAGGAAAACAATTCAGTGGGGGTTGTCTTTAGCTGGGAATGTTCTCAAGCCAGTCTTCCTTTCCTCTCTCTTACACACAAAGAGCTAATTTAATAAAATACCACAAAGCAAAATGGAGAAGAATGGGGGAGAAACTAATTTTGGAAAGATCTTTTTCTTTTTTTTTTTTTTTTAGAATTTTTCAATGTTAAGACAATCTAAAGATCCAATACACAAAAGCTGTTTGAAATATTGTCTGGATAGTTAACCCCAAGGTCTCAGGAATTCATTGATACATGAAAATTTCTCCTGAGTAAAAAAAACTAAACAAAATCAAAACAAAACACAAAAGAAGAGCTGTTGCAGTCTGTTGTTGAAAAATCAATGGTTGCAGTCTGTTGTTGAAATGAAAAATGAGAAGACTGTTTGAGGCAACTCTTAAATCTTCTCTACATCCCTGCACTCCAGGAGACTTCCCTAACCTGCAGGAAAAACTGAGTTCTTTTTTTCCAAATGTATCACTGCATCCAAAAATATATCGGAGTATATTCTGGTGAACTGTTTGGTGACCATTTCTCCAGGTATCTCAGACCAAGCCAACACTGTTTATACCCCAGCAGTCTGCCTGCTGTACTCATGGTTTGACAAGATCTAAGTTGTTGGATAAAGGAACCCGTGAGGAATAATTTCTTTAATGACATCTCCTGATTAAGAACTTAATTTGAGATCTGTCTCTTACAAAGTTATTAATCCACCTAATGTTCTTTGTTCACTCCGTGTATGGAAAGTTTCTTTTATTGAAATGGCAGCCAGTCATACATCAAATGCTGTGAAAAAGCCAAAGTTTCTCTATCACAAACAGATCTTTTTGGCTAGAACCGAAATTCTGTCAAATAAAACATTCTCTTGTTAAAAAAAAGAAAAACTTCTTTGAAGCTGTGCTGACATTAATCTTATGGTTTTTTTCCTTCTAGTCCTTTGCTGCTGGTGTCTGCCTCCATATTTTACTAGTTGTGTTACTTTATCTAGAATATATCAGCTGATTAATATAGTTTATTTCCTTATATAATTCATTTTAGCCCTTTTCAATACTGAAATTAGTAATCTTCTAAACTCTGGAATTGAGGCTTGGCTACTAACAAACACTGATGGTTCAGAGGGCCCTTTGGCCAATTTCTTCAATGCTTATGGTACACTACCTTGGTTTGCTCATTTATTAGGATTTGCAAGTTTTCTTTCCATCCTGTGTTTGCACCCCCAGCAGGTGTTTTGAAGCAGAGAAAGGTTTAAAACTCACCCCTTGTATTTCTTAGAAGGTAAAGGACCCAGAAACTTTTTTGCTGTCCTGTCAGTGATTGGCTCAGGGCCAGCACAGAAGCATTGATTGGGCTTGGAGATGTAACTCAAAGCCTGTTGCTGATTTCACTGGGCCAAGAGCCAAACAGCCCACCTGAACTATTGAGTACTAAAGACAAGAGAACAAAGAAGCTTGAGGTTTTTAAAGGAGTTGCAGCATATATGGGACCTGTCTCTATACCGTGTTCAGCTCTGCCTTTGTGTTTGTAATATTTTCTTCCCTTATTAAAACTGTTTTGCTTTTTCAAGACACACTTGATCATCATTAATTGTTATAATGTCATTAATTGATATCAGCCACTTCTCTGTAGGGGCTGGACCCCCAGAGGTATTGGGAACCCAAATAATCTTGAAGACCAGGAAAGCTCAATCATGTTTAACAGCACTGACAGGCAGCATGTAGACAACAGGGGATGAGGGACCCGCAGCCTGTTTCTCATTCTGGCCCTCTTTAATGTGGAGGCCAGTAGTAGAGTCAGTAATGTAGATGTTCTCCCCTGGAGAGAGAGCAACCCTTAGGATTCAAGTATGTGGTTTGCCTAAGGGAGAAATCTTGGCAGATGCTCTCTCCCTCCTGGTGACAAAATGTGTTCTCTCCATGAAGCGTTGTGGTTATTATGTTGTTCCATTATACCTCATTGGTTCTTTCCCTCCTTCCTCCTTTTTGCCCTACCTGATTGGTCTGTTTTCGATCCTTCTCCTGATTGGTTCATTTCTCCATTTTACCCTACCTGATTGGTCCACCTGATTGGGTTTTGATCCTTCCCCTGATTGGCTCATTTCTCAATCCTTAAGCTCATTGGCCAAGTGGTGTAACCCCACCCTCTGGTTTACCTATATAAGTCCCTGCACGCCCTGGTTCTCTGGTGTTTCACCACTGGGCCCCTATGAGGAAGCAGCAGAAAAAAAGCTCTGAGGAATCTCCACATGAAGAACCCGTTTCTCCTTTTGCATTGCCCTGAGAGCTCACCTCACAACTGAGCTGAAATCACCAGGTGGATGCAGAGTGTGCTACCAGTTGTGTCCTTTTCAGGATGCTTCTCTGGGGACATCGTGGCACTGACTACCATTGCCCACCACAACACTTTAGGGTGACATCAGTTTGCCTGACATTGGTGACCATCCACTCTCCCTACATGGGCAATGCCAGCTCCTTCCCCACTTCCACTTATCAAACTTTGCCTGGACAGCTTCTACCCCTTCCCAAAATGAGCAAAACCCTGCCCTTGCCAGCAACATTTTCAGTTCGTTTGCACCTGACAGAAGCTGCTGCCCCATCAGTTGTCTTAATTTTCTTCACAAACACAAGCAGTCCTCCCCTTCCTGTGAACTCCAGACTTGGGGAAAGACAAATCTGTTGCAGTTGCAGAACTGCTGAATTTTAAATTAGTGATTAATTTTTTACTGAGAATATAAAATTTTCCCTTGCTACAGACTTTGCTGTATTTCTGATGTTTTGAAATCTAAGTAGATTTTGTCACTATGTCAAATTACAACTCCTCAGCTGAAATTGCTCCATGTAACACAATTTTGATGTAGTTGAGGTTGTTCTTTATCAAGAATAGGGAGTCCACAATAAATTCCTCCCCAGCTATTTTATTACATACAATTTTACTGAATTAGTATTTAAAATCCTGTAACTCTCAGTGGTCTGTGATTTATGAACATCTAATACCGACTCCAGCAACTTTCCTTGCATTCTGATTGTTAATAATCACCAGCTCACTCAGATTTCCTTTCTGAGTATGGTGTTGGCCACAATGCACACAGGCTTGTTCTTGACAGGCAATTTGGGCGCTTTTTTCATGAATAAAGGATTATGATTAGATTAGATTAGATTAGATTAGATTAGTATTCATGCCTGAGAATTTGAACATGACTGGCCTGTTTTAGCCTTCTCTGTGTTGTTTGTTTACAGGTCTCTTGACTCTTTAGAGAGATTTAAATAACTACATTCATACAATCTACTCTCTCCATACTTGACCTAGTATCCCTTGGTCAAAACTATCCATCTGGTGCCATTTAAATACTCTGGTTTTGGTATCTCCTGACTCCTTTCCTCTCTATACTGCAGGATAATAGGTTTTCTTGGAAATTCATGGATAGCCTGGATATTTTTAACTTTCTACCCAGATTAGTCAAGCTTTCCAGACTGTGAGGCACAGTGCCAGGTGCTGTGTCAGAGTCCAACACAGATGGAGCCAAAGGTAGCCTGCTTTCAGTCCCCCAATCCTGCCAGTCCCTGAACACAGTGTTTGCTGTCATTCCCAAAAGGGAATGGAAAATCTTGATATCCTCCCAGCTTTACACCAAATCCCATCCTCTCCCCCAGCATCCCCTCCTCTGTGGCAAGTGCCACTTGTGGATGCTCTGTTAGTGAGATCTGCACTTCATTCTGCTTTCAGTTGGGTTTTGCCTGTGTCAGCCACTGAAGGTCTCTGTGCCAAGAGCTCTCCCCGCATCCCTTCATTAACAGAACTGTGCCTTCAGAGGGGGAAACAGGCTGTGACTCACTGCAGCATCTGCTGGCACCATAAGGAATGGGAATGGATGGAGGGTGGATGGATGGAGCCAAACAGACAGAGGAGTCTCTCAGTCCCAGTGACAACTTCTGAACATGCCATCTCCCAGCTCTCCTACCCTCTGCTGGCAGCTGAGCTGAGGACCTGACCCATCAGGATGTTCCACTCACACTGAAGTTTCAGGACAGAAGAAGATTTGGGGCTTCTGGCAGTCGTGACTTTCACTTCCAACCTCTCCCTGGCACTGCTCAATGGGAATTTAAATGAAATTACATTCCTTGTTCTCACACTTTCCCTTCTCTATCCTGTCAGTAGTATGAACCAGCATAGAGGACACAAGGATAGTAAAAGCTGCTGAAAAAAACAATCCTAATATTAAAAGATACTCTTATTTAATTATTGAAAATATTTATGGAGAGGGTGATGGATAAGAGCCACTTGAAGGTTAAATTATGAGGCTTTTATAAGCAAAGAGAAACTCACCTCAGCTCTAACCCACACAGAGCACCAGTGTCAGAGCATCAGAGACAGCCAAACAAAATCTCCTCCAGTTTAACAGTCTGAAATAAAGTCTGGACATTGGTAAGGCTGGACATCAGCAAGACTACAAAAATGGAGTAGAGTTATAGCAGTTAATGTTAAAAGTTTTGAGAAGTTATTGATCACCACCCTTTAGTTTTAATACAATTTTAGTATTACAGATTATCAGAAGACACAGATCATTACACTGCCAAGTGTGAAGTTCTTAAATCTTTTTTATGGAATATTTAGTCCTACATTCTGCAGGACCCTGGTTCTGTACTGAACATCTTAGGTTTGAGCATATATTTCTTTGCTAACTTGATAGTAAATGTTTCCAGCTGTATGAGAAACAGCATGGACAGGCTATAAAAGGGTATTTTTCCATAGCAGGAATTACTTGAAATGGAATTTCTCTGTAATTTCTTCCTAGAAGATCCCACCTTTTGGGGGACCAGGGTACAAAGCAAAAAGGGTAGAGGTCAAATCACTGGGGGTTTTTCTGTCTGGGAGTTTTTGTTTGGTTGGTTGGTTTGGGGTTTTTTTTGTTTGTTTGTTTGTTTGGCTTTTTGGTTTGGGTTGGGGTTTTTTTTTCAGGAAACCACACCTTGTACACTTGCAGTTCCATCTCCACTTCAAACCAGAACAATCTCCTAAGAAGTTCTCTATCAGAGCACAGCAAAACAAATGAGAAGCAATGATTACATTTTCCATGCCCTAATTCATGATGCTCTCTTGGGGTTTGTTCTTTCCTCCAAAAATTTGGAGGTCACTGGATGACTGACATAACCAAAGATAGCAAAACAACCTTTTATCCATGTTCAAACATCTATTGTTTCTACCTGGGCTACACTGAGCAGACAAAATGGTGAAACCATGGATACACAGGCTCCGTATCTTCTGATTGGATTTTTAGTAAGTCAGAAATTTGCATATTTTCTCAACAAATTTGGACAAACTTGTTAAAATGAACAAAATTGATATTAACTTTAACCCAAACAAGAGAAATCATTTCCAGTTATGTGAACAGACTTATCTTGTACATTCCTTGCATCTGCTGAAGTGTTATATCATTCATATAAAATAACTGCTTGGTCAGAGCTGGGCTTCATTTCCCTTGAATATAGGCTGTGGGAAACCATTTGTGCTCTGTTTAAAGCTTTTTACATTATTTGCAAAATTTTTCCCTTTAAGAAACCCATAACATCCACAGAAAGTGAAAGAAATACTGTTGGCTGGAAAACATTTTGAAACTTCTGCATTTTGTGCAGCAAAGAAGAATGTCTTTAACAGCTGATACACTGAGCTCGTAATTCAAACTGTCCCTCATTACAGACCTAAATTTATCTTCCATCCCACACAGATTTCTACTCTATCCCAATTTTTCTTCTCAGAGCTATTCACATCAGAAATGCAGGCCCGTGAAATGCAGGGCAGCAGAAGTGTTATTTATGCTAAAGGAGCCAATCTCACTCCTTATTTCATCTTCCTGGCTGAGGGTTTATTGTGTCCTCCCTCTCGGGGCTGAGTCCCATATGGTATCTCACATTTGCACCCAAGCACATCGGGAATGTGGTGTCTTTGCCTCTAAAGGCTTGAATTAATCCACCAGGACTCAGCCATAAAGTACTATAAAGAGCTGGAGGCTTTATTGACTCCAAGCTCTCTGGATGTATTTTTTGCCATGTGAATTATTTAAAGTCCTTCCCCAGCTTCCCTGGGGCCTTTTCAAAAGGAACTCACAATCACCTTCAAATATGCTCCGACCAACCCTCTCTTTTAAACCTGCTTTCTCTAAACAGCCTCAATTCTGGCAGCATCTTCCCACCTCTGGGAGGGGAGTGGAGCCCAGCAGTCAAAATTTTCAGACCACTCTGCAGTTAGAAGTAATTATTATATTCTAAATGACTGGCATTTTTTCCCCAGGACGATAGAAAAGATATTCTAATAATTATAATTGTTCTAAAGCCCTGTTATACTTCTATACACAAGATTTATCTTCATAAGGAATATGACAAGTGATGTTATTTCAGAATTGCACATACATGGCTCTCTACAGTCACAAAGTTCAAGAATACTTGATTTTAGTTAATTTGCATTAAACCTATTTAATAAAGCTATAATCATTCAGAAACTGTTTCAGAATAACAATAAGATTTTCATTTCACAGTCTTTTTCAAGAACAATTTCTTCATGAAAATCAACTCAAAATTATATGGGGCCCAGGAATTCATTATGAAAGAGTTCTGTTAATAGAGTCTGATGATTACTCCAAACAATACTTCTGGGAAGTTTGATTCCCAAAAGATTTCAGCTGAGGAATCCAAGAGTTCAGTCTGAATATTATCTGTAGGAAATACAGCAATAAAAAAGAAGCTGCAACACCTTTTTTTTCTCTAATTCTTTTTTCCACCAGACTCCAGTGGAAGAGTTTTTAATTTTTTTCTGTGAACTTAAGAAACATTTTTGTTGTTGTTACAGCTAATAAAGAAATCACATTGTAACACATCAGCCAATTCAGGACACAGTAAAGAGGCATCTCTACCCCGGTTTAACATCTCTGTTTCTTCCTTTTTCCTCTTCATCACATCACGGGACTTTATCAACCCCCATTCAGGCCCAGGTAGAGTTTCTTCACCTGTCCATATTTCCAATTTAGACTCCGAATAAACAATTTCATTGACTGTGCCTGACCTCTCTTTTTCCATCTCCCTTTCTTACTTTCAATTTCTGGCTCAGCCAAGATTTATTTAATGAGTTCATCCAAGTCTTACCAGGAAAAACCTGCCCTGCCTTGTATTTTTTATGCACCACTCACAGTGACAGTCTTAATAAATAATAAGTATTGATAATAAGAACACCACCATTACCCCAGCTCTTTTCTTGAGCTAACAGTGACACAAGCCACCAACAACATAGGAAACCACTTTATTTACCAAACAGTCCTGACATTAACTCCCCCAGCAACAAATAATTATCTAAATAATTTGTAAAATTGTCAAGCAGCAACCTGCCTTTTCTTCTGCAGCTCCCACTTACGTGATGCAATTTCCATTTGCAGCACAATGCAATATTTAAATTGAAGTGTCCTGGATGCTTGTAAGATGCTGCTCTTATCCTGAAGGGACATCCTTACCTGATGCACTTCAAGATTTCTTTCTCATTTGAAGTTAATTTTAGATAACACCAGATGAGGATCTACACTTCAGTTTTAGTAGGGCTCAAACCCAGCACAATGAGAAACCTTCCTATTGTGTCAGAATCTATAGATTTCCTTCTTCTCTTCCATGAACCCACGGCACACAAAAGTGCACTTCTATAGGATAATGGTATTTTCAGCTGATAATGAAGGTGTATTTTTTGAAATTCCAAGATTTCATGGAATTCTATACTAGGGCCAAAGTTCAATTGCAAAGGCAGGAGCTAAAATTCCAAAGAAATTGGAATTTCTTCTTAAATTGAGGCAATATGATACTGCTGTCCCCAGAGACTGAATTCAATTAAATTTATCATGAGGAAATTGCTTTCTACTATACATTTGCAGTAATTTACTTGTTTTCTCTTTAATTCAGGTTCTGATTCAGGAAAATAGAGAAGCCTGATTCTTACTTCAATGCTGGAATTTTTATCATAATTGAAGACAAGGAATCCCCATAGTTTGGCAGGTCTGTATTTACCTATAAAAATCCCCAACTTACAGATTGTGAGAAAATTTCACACTGATTCTCAAAATAGCCTTTTCAGTTTTCTGAAAATCATTTATAATTGTGAAGAGAAATCAATCTCTCCTTTATACATTACAATCAATTAACAGGAAGAAGATTTTCACGTCTTCTTATATTGTAGTTTCCTGGATCATAAAGATTTTCAGACACTCACCAAGCAGGTATTAGGACAAAATAAACCAGAGGGAAGATATTTCCAGTTCTAACATTTTTTTAGCTGTTGAACTCTAAATGCATTTGCAGGAATATATGGATTAGTTTTCTAATAATATATCCATATCTGGTAAAACTATCAGGAAGTCTCTCCTGAAAAGTATAAACAAATTAAAAAATGCGTTGTGGAGAGTGATTCAAAAGTCATAAATATCACAATTCCAAAGCCTTCATGGGGAATCATCAGTCAAAGTGAAAACAAAATTAAAATCAAACAATTCTACCCATGTCCTCAATATTTGCCTCCTTTCCCAAAAAATCCATCCTCACACAAACACAAAGCAGCTTGTGAGTATTTCTAACTGAGGTCTCTTGAGGAACAGGCCTATCAGAACTTTTCCACTTCTCTCTGCACCCCTTACTCCAAGGATCTGCCAAAGTAAGAACCCAGAAATCTTTTACAAACCTTTTGTTTCTAAAAAATAACCAGAATTAGGTTTACCTCTTACACAGAGAGGGGCATCATCTACCAAAAAAAATATTTGCACCCAAGTAGAAAGCAAATTTGTTTGGTCCTCAGTGGCAATAAGGACAATAATTTCAGACTGATGGCAAAGGCAAAACAAGACACATAGCTTATAGATGAAAATCCCTGATTTTTCTTTGCTGCTGTATTCTCCCCTCTTTTGCCTAAACAAGACACAGGAACAATCTGATTCCCTCTTCCTGAATAGTCATATCATGTTCTGACAGTGGATGCAGTAAGTTCTGCAACTGCTTTGGTTTGCTTTTGCTTGAATTAAGAAAAAACAATCAAGATGGTTCAATAAATGAGCATATGAGATCAGTTTCTGAATAAACAGTAAATCAGTTAATAAATTGAATTAATTCAAGCTTCCTGCATCATTACACCTTAATGAAATCAGGACAGTAAAAGTCCTATAAGGTTAAAAAAGTTTAATTTAATAAGCAACGAATTCTATAACGTTCTCAAAAGTCTAAGGATCATTTTTACATTGAGGTTTTGCCCCAACAGTACAAGTGGTGATGTCTCATTCCACTCTCTTTCAGGTCATAAAGAATCACAGTGTCACAGGATCATGGAATTATTTGGTTTGGAAGAGATCTCTAAGATCATCAAATCCAGCTATCAACCCAATGCTGTCCTACCCACTGATAATTCATGTTCCTAATCACTGCATTTGAACATTTATTGAACATTTCCAAGGACAATATATAATTCATCTGTTTAACTCTTAAATACAACTTGTATTTTAGAAACTCCCTGCCTTAATTCAGCTCTTCAGTGAGCCTTCACTGTACCTACACAACTTAATATTCTGATAAGTGAAGCACTAAGACTGTATCTGATGATAAATTTGCATATCAAAATGGAAACATGAGTTCCAATTGAAAGGCACAAGAAGAAGTGATCAGAAATGAAGAAACCACACTGATAAAGCCAAAGCCTGAATCTCTCTGTAAGAATTCACTATCAAATCACACTGAAAATACCTATTGAACAGCATATAATCTCATTAACTAAAAGTGAAAATTACACTTAATTCTTATTCTCTGAAGGTATGAGTTACAATAAATCCTACTGACGTAGCAGTGCTTGGGCCCAGGAGCTGGGATCTATTATAATCTACTTACCCTCTGAGAACCTAATTTCCACTTGAAATAATAATTAAAAAAAAAATACATTGACCTCTAATATATTCAAAATGTTGGAATAAATCAAGTAGCGGAGTTAATAATTGTCTCTTTACTAATGTGCTTCTATGAAAGAAAAGAATCCAGTATGCCTAATGCTATCCCTAATTTGAAGCTCTAATAGTCCATTCCTCATATTACTCTTCATGACAGCTTCCAAGGTAAACCTTTCTAAGCATTTTGGAGTGGGACTAAAGATGGAGTAAGAGAAAAGTTGTAGTTGCAGTTCTGTGACCTGAAAGGGACATAATTCACCACTTTATGCCATATTTTCCCACATCGGGCAAAAGGGATTTGGGATTTACCTAGGGACAGAAATTAAAACTGGAGCTTCATTGCAGCAAATGTTATAACAAGGCATCACACTTTAAATAGCAAAACAGTGAAAGAAATCAAGCCACACTGCCCATTTTTGAGGATGGAGTGTGGCACTCACTGACAGAAAAAAAAACAACATACAAAAGTCACACTAAAAACTTGAGACAAAGCAGAAAGTGGAGACAATATGTTCCAGTTGTTAACCAAGCTAAATACACATCCTCCCCCCCTCACAGTTCAGTGTCTGATTTTCTGCACACCAAATATAAAATGTACCTACTCACAACCATTCCATCCCAAAGTTCCAAGAGCCACTGATAAAAGATAACCCAGCATATCTGTGAAGGAGGGAATTTTCAGTGTAAATATTAAAAAGTCAGAAATGCAATATTATGCCATATTTATTATTTTTATCAGGGTGAATGGGAGAGAATATTTTTTGGAGAAATCTCCTTTTTATTAGACACAATATCAGGATTATTCCCAAGATATTTAAGGAGGGAAAGAGTCATCTACATTGGTTCTGCAACTGAGTTAAATGTCAGAATGTGTTGGGATGCAGTCTCTGTGATATCTTTGTGAATGTAGCACTACCATGAGCTATTTGGGCTCCTAACTTTGACAAGAAAAACATTTTCAACATGTAAATGCCAATAGAGCTTCCAATTGCTACATTTTCTGGCTGAATGGGAACACAGCATATGTAAAAATCAATATAGATGTATTCCAACGTATCTATTTTTATATTCCAGGAAAAGCAAAGTGTGGAATTAATTCACTGCTCCCTATGGGCAGGCAGGAGTTCAGCCATCTCCAGGAACACTGGGCTGCACCACACGTTGTGGTGATGGTAGAGCTGGGCTTCTCAACTCCTGGCAAAAAGTTATTTTATCGACCCCAGTGCCCTGTTGCTACAATAATCACTTTATACTTATAATAGAGTGATTATAATATAATCACTTATAATACTTATATTATACCAATAATCACTTTATTGGTATTTAAGTAACTGAAGAATTTTACCTTCTAGCTTGATTTCAGCCTCTTTAAAAGTCAGTAGCTAAAGTATATTTCTAAAATAATCTAAATGTTATTTCTTGCATAAAGAGTCTGAGTGTATTGAGTCATTCTGCCCACAATAGCCACTTGTCACTCTTAATAAGCATACCTGAAGACATATCAAATTATTAGTAGATTCATGATCTTTGACAAAGGATCACAACATACTTTATATCAGCTGGGTAAACCTGCAACTCTGGTTTTCTTGAGGCTAATTAATTTTGACTTTCTCTCAGTTATGCTATTATTGAGATCCATGCTGATGGGTCTAATATCACAGGAAGAGCTGTCACACCAGTGGTTTCAAGTTTAACTCTACTGAGTGAAAATGGGCACTGGTGCATGGACACAGAGACAATGCTGGGAAGGTCTGGAGTGAGGATTTCCTGGAGAAAGCATGGAAGTGTGAGACAATCACAGATTCATCAAAGTGTTTAGGTTGGAAGGGCACCCAGTACAACCCTCAAGCCAGCACTGCCAAACACACCATTAAACCCTGGCCCCTCGTGCCACATCTACATGGCTTTTAAATCTCTCCAGGGATGGGTGTTGGAATGCTAGAAACTTAGATTTAAGATTTTAGTATGTAGTAATATGTGTGAATCAAGATGGAGATTTTGGGTGTTGTCTGATTTCTTCTTCTTCATGGATTTAGGTGGGGTTTTGTAATTGGGTGAAAAAGGTCCACATTGAGTGGTCATTATTGAGTCAAAAACATAAATAATATGGGTGTCACCTCATTATTGGGTACTTATCACTTAAATAACCTTAGAAAGAGTTAGAAATTTGCCATTTTACCTTCATTTTCTAAGAGATCACAGTGTGTGAGTCTGTAAATACTGTAAATAGATAAGAGAGAATAAAAATTCCAAGTCCAAACTCAAACTTGGAGTTTCCCGTGTATTCATCCTGACCTTAACAAAGAAGAAAAGAAGCCAAAACTGTCACAGATGGGGACTCCAGCCCTTTCCTGGGCCACCTGTTTCAGGGCCTGACCACCCTCAGTGAAGAAACTTTTCCTAATATCCAACCTAAACCCTCCAGGTTTGGCTGGATATTAGGAAATTAATCAATCTCAACTTGAGGCAGTTTCCTCTTACAACAGCATTGAGAGACATCAGCGCTCAACCCAGAGGCCAAACATGCCAAAAATAAGATTAAAGAATCAACCATGAAACAGAGACATTCTCAATCAGGACCTGACCTGATGATCCTGCAGAGAATAATGTTGGAACTCTGGAGGATGAAAATTTCAGGCTTTCTGTTCTAAAAGGCACTGACCTTCAAGGAAGAGCCGCATTTGGCTTGAGGCAGTGGAACAGGTTCCCAAAATTGAGTGACGGCACTGGGGTTGTGGGTGTGTAATTTGAATAGTATTGTGCGAAAAATGTAGAATTTAGGGTTTAAGTATATAATAGTCTGTGTGAAGCAATAGGAAGGATTTAGGGTGTTGTCTTAAGTCGTTCTTCAAATTTTTGGTTTTGGGTGTTTTTTTCTAATTGGGTGAAAGGTCCACATTGTGGGCCTTGGGTGGTCAATTACTGGGTCAAAAATATAAATAATATAGATGTCATCTCATTATTGGGTAATTAGCACTTAAATAACCTTGGAAAGAGTTAGTCATCCATTTTACCTCCATTTTGTAACTTGCTAGTTAGAGCTCACGACTCACGAGACTGTAATATATATAAAAATTAATAAACGCTGATTCCTAACACAAAAACTGTGACTCCCGTGTATTAATCCCAGCTTTAACATGAAGAAAAGAAGATATGAAACCAACAGAATGACCTTCAGGATGGACAGGGCAATCAGGTCTGTGAGATGCTGGGCTTTGAATTTGTAGCTACTGATGTCCTCTAACAGGGTAATATGTGGACATATTTTCAAAGAATTTGGCTTCCTGGAGCTTCTCTAAATTAAAGTTTGTCCCAAACCCTTTTTTCAGCAATGCAGAGCCATGGGCTAACCCTCAGTTACTCATTCATGTAAAGGTCTGTTCTCCAACATGATTCTTTGCACTCAGACATTAATTCCTACTGCCCAGCTGAGAATGTCTGTCCCTAATTAAATTAAATCTGCCACTATATCTAAGAATAGGGTCTTTATATTTTTTTTTGCTTCCCTGCTGTCTTTGAGAACTGATAGATAAATAATTTTGATTTGATGCTTATCACAACTTCCTAAGTTTCATTAAAATTCTTTTCTTCGTCTTCTTTTTGTTTTAATGCTTGATAGGATTCAATTTCCTTTGCTAAAGTCTATGACCTGCAAAATTACAGTGGTGAAGAAGGGATATTCACAACCTGATTTCAGGTGATTTCACATTCATTTGCTTTTTTGAACTTGAAAGTTAGAGAGGATTAATGTAGATTCAAGTTTGTTAGAACATTTTACACATTGCATAGAGAGATTTGCTTTGCACCTGCCTCTTGAAACATTTGACTTTTTCCTGCTACATGTCCTAGATCTGTATTGTGATTAAACCCCAGCCAGCACCAGCATCACGCACCACTCATTTCCCATCAGTGAGGGAGACCTGGAAGGGTAAAAGGTCAGATACCACAGTTACAGTCAGCTAAAAGAGATGCAATACATTGGCATCTTCCAAGGAAAAAGTGATTTGGAAATATAAACTCTATGAAGTGTAAACCCAGCAATCCAGGAACAGATTGCTAATTACTTACACAAAGGAAATCAACTTGGTCATAAATCAGCAGCAACTGCAGCTGTTTAGGACGTTGAAATGACAATTCCATGCTCTATTTAGGACAACACAACACTCTTTTAAAGAAATGCTACTGTAGAGCCATGGTAAATATTTGGAAGTTGTTTCAGCTTTTAGTTAGAGCCAGAGCCTCAGTTTTCTGCTATGAGTGTGTAAATAAGATGCTACAGCTGCTGTTTCACAGTTATCCTTGTGTGGTGGTACTGCAGTCAACTTTTATTATTACTTATGTCATTAGTTTCTAATTCATAGGCAGACCTGTATCCTGTTACTTTTTAGGACATTATACGATGAAACCCATTTGCTCTGCCTTGGTTGATGGATATTTCAGCACAGCCATGCAAGTCACTGACTTTTCTCCCAGAATCATGCAGAAGGTGCCAATCCAAGGGGACTTAAGCCCAACCACACAGAGAAAACTGAGCAGGCTGGGGCCAATGTTTTTTCTCCTTTTTGAACAATCTCTTCCTCTGATGAGTGTTCCAAAACAACTGGGCGGGTCATGAAAGCAGCAGCTGAGCTGGTCAAGGTTTAGAGGCCAGTGCTCCTTCTTTTCCTTTTGCAAAGGCCTCCACAGTGTTCTGCTGTAACTGCTGGATGCCAGAATCACTGCAACAAGCAGGAAATGCCAGCAGGACACAGCTCCAGTATAAGGCACATTAAGGGCCTTACAGAAAACAGAGTAGAATCTCTGCTCTAAGGCTGCTGTAGATTTGCAAGATTTGGAAGCTGAAGTTAGAATTTTGTAGGACACAGACAACAATGGAAGACAGAAAGTGAAAGTGCATGTCTCCCACACCAGTTCTTTGTGAAAATTATTCTAGAGGAGATTCCTCAAAAGCATTCAAACACTCTTTGTATAATCAGAGGGAGGAGTCTTTGCCATACCCACCCCACTGAACTGCCAAGCAAGGACACAAGGAGAAGATGACTTTATAATGTAGAATGTTTTTATCTGCATTTCAGTAACTCAGTGATAACGTAAATTATATTAAAGTCAGCAAGTGGATGAAATATAAAATGAGCCAATGTACCACAGAGGATGTGATAAAGCCTCTAGATGAAATTAGCTCTGCTTGTTACTGATATAGATATTAAAAAGTGGCTGATAAGGCATAGGAGTGGTGATGAAAACAGATAGTTCTAAAAAACATGAGAAACAACACAACAAGAGACAGGAATAGGATGCAAGAACATGATAACCAAGACTCCCTTACAACAAAACAGATCTTCTAAGTCTTATCTTAATGTGGCCCTAGGTCACCACTGAAGAGCATCTAAGTCCAAAATCTCAGAAAGTCTTTATTGGATAAGAGCTACAATCATCAGCTTAAGAATTTTGTGGATTTTGTTTGCCTTTGCTCCTTGGTTTTGAGAATAATTTATGAAAGAGCAAAACTGGGACTTCTGTGAGGGACAATACAAAACAAGTATCAAGGCACTGCACAGATACCAACTGTTAAAGGAATGTTAAGGAATGTGGTGCTTGAGATGCTTTGTCTCAGCCAAAAAATGCAAATCAGCCATGAGATAGATTTAACTGCGATTGTTGCTTCTTACCCTCAGAATAAAACAGCTGGAGTATATTGATGAACCCAGCCCATTTCTGCACATATTTTACAACCATCATCTACTTCATCTGCTTCCACAGACAGTGATTTTGGTGGGGTTTTATACAAGATACCTTTCTAGGTCTTTATTTGATTTTTAGACTGTTTTCACAGTCCAAAGAGTATCCAGCCCAGGAAATGCATTTTCCCCTCTCTGCATATGCATTTCAACGTGTTTGCATTTGTCATTTGCTAAATGCATCATGACACACTGTGGCTGCAATTCCCTAAAGAATTCCTCCTATGATAAAGTGATTTGGAAAGCAGCTGATCGAGGCAGTGGGCTTGTTAAGTTCTTAGTAACAGCTAAATCCATACGCTCCAGGAAGGTAACAGCAGATGTTAAAATGTGTTATTGCTGCTGGATAAGTACAGTTTGCAAAAATAATTTTCAGTAACAGGCTTCCAGTTTTCAGTTGCCAGCACATTTATTCTGGTTATAAAATATACACATAATGCTTTTGTAAAAATACACTTGGTAAGCATGCAGCCATTCCAGAGTGCTTTGATCACTGTGTTACCATCAGGATGAATTTCTGCTTAGTCCAGCTGCCAGAGCCTCTTGGGACTGTCTAAAGAACAATGAGGCATAGCTCCATCTTAAATGAATCTGGTTTAAAATGAGGAGATACCAGAGGGAACAATTCTTCTCCACGACCTAATTGCACTTCCCCATTCATAACTCCTGTGTTACTGGCAATCAAATGCTGCTGTCAAGTGTGACTCCAGGGTGTACCCAAAGGGACTCCAAAATTAGTGCACAGCTACTGCAAAACAGTTCTTGTCTTGAAGAATGGAATCTGAGATGCAGATGAGGATTTATGTACCACCATGCTCAATATTAGAAGCCCTAATTTTAGGGGACTTCACCTTCATTACCCACATGAGGAATCTTCTTGGGCTGCCAATAGAGAAAACCCTTTTGATGTGCTCACCAAGGAGAGCTTAAACAAAAGCAAGCAGGGCATCCTCAACCATGGGCAAATGCCTCCTCTGGCTTACTGTGAGACTCTGAAGCAAAAATAGAACCTTATGCCATTTCACCACTATTTCATTATCAAAGACTACAGGATACAGTAAATTTATTTAACAACTACTACACATTAGCAGAGCTATAATTAAGCGAGGTACTTCAAACATTATGTCTCACCACAGGAGACTGTAAGTCCTTGTGTTGCTTCTTGATGTTACTAGGTCAGAACCTGCTTCTTTTGGTTTTCTTCTTCACTTTCTTTTCTAATTACTAATTTTTATAGACTCCTAATTATAGCTGTGGAAAGAATTTCCCTGTTAAAATAGAAGGCACTTTAAAATTCACCTTTGTCAATCTTTACTTCTCACATCTTGGGGTTTGGACTGTCATATCCCCTGCTCTTTTTTCTTCAATTGTCTTCAGTTTTGTTATTGGTTTGGGTTTTTTCCCCTCAGTTTCCACAGAATCATTCCCTGGCTATGTAAAAGCAGTCAGACAATTCAAGTTATTCTTTATTAGAGTGAGAGTAAAAACTTACAAGTTTTCAACTTTTAAGTTTTTCTGCCTAGTTCTTTGCCTGCCAGCCCTACACCTGGTTTACTTTAGGTTCTACACTGGAAATAGTTCACCTTTAAAATCAAATCACTTTTCAGGACTTTAGTACTCAGATAGAAGACAGGGTGGGTTTTCTTGTCACTGGGCACCAACAGCACAAACCATTTACTAAAGGAAGGACTTTGTGATCTACCTTTCAATATCACAGCAGCAGATGTGCCTTTCTTTTAAAGAAAAAAGATAGAAGGCAGTGTGAGACGCTCACTAAAAACAAAGAGTGAGGAGGAAGATGGGTTCAAGTATAGGTGTAGCAAAGAGAGTCCATATCTACTCCAAGTTGTATTTAACTTGATCCATGACCATAAACCCACTGTTCCTTTTAAATCCACATTCAAACACAAATGGGAAAATAATTCCAGCAGGTGAATTTCCTACAGCAGGATGGGATCCCAGAGTGGGGGATGTTCACAGCCATGGTTTTGGTGACATAAGAGCTTTGAGGGTCTGGTCATGCCGAGAAGCAGAACTTCAGAGGCTTGGGGAAATAGCCATTGAAAAATAAAGTTTAGGAGCATCTGGGGTAAAGTGGCAGCTGAACTTCAGGATTGCGGTTTCAGTTTCAGATAGTCAAAACTGGAGGTGGGCTGGAGCTTATGAATGAGGGAAAGAGAGCAGGAGGGAAAATAAATACATACTATTTATATATGCCTGTGACATTAAATAATTGCAAGAAATATAGTAAGTGAATTCCATCCATCTGTCCCACAAACCACCATTAGTCAGTAGATTTTTTTATAAGTCTCCTATCAGAAGAGGATGTTGAGACTTTTTTCCCCCCTCTTTTTCCACTTTCCCTTATGGATCACACTAATGAATCACTATTTTTCCAGCTCTTCTCATTTCTTCTCCAAAGAGGCACTTCATACTTCTTAATTCCAATTTTAATTATCTCTTTAGGAAGATACTTCACTATGTGTGATTTATTGTACACAGGAATTAAAAAATAGATATAAGTGCATTACCTGATTCTTTCCTTCTTGCATTTTCCTACACTGAGTTGCAAAGTAGAAGGTGAAAATTGATAAGAATAGTCTTACAATACATAAAAATTTGCTGCTAGTCACTCAATTTCTTAATGTACAAATTGACTGGAGTTTCATGAAATAATGCATTAAAACAGTGAATTGGCTGTTGCAAATGTTAATAACCAAAGTAATTGGTAGTCAATGTGCATATGCAAACAGCAAAACCACTATCTTCTCACCTACTTTTAGCCCAAAATTATTTCAAAGCTGGAAATATGTATAATTGGCAATACTTATAATTCCAAGTCTGATAAGCAGGTACATCACTACTTAACTTTTTTTTGCAATTGGCTTTAAACTGAAATACTAGATGGTTGTTCTACCATTTAGATGTTTTCAAGCAAATACACATCCTATGTAGAAAACAGATTTTGATTACAAATAATTTTAAAATATTAACTCAGGAAAACAAGGAGAGAATAGCTCTTGGCAATAAGTAAAATCTTTTCTAGTTCTTAAAAATCTAACTAACTGCATATTTCTGTCATGTGTTGATGCAGGCACAGGAGATCATCTGATTGTTTGACAGTAAAAGTATCTTTTCTCCCCCTTTTATCTGTAAACTATCACAGTTTAGCCACTTCATTAACTCCATGTTTTGAATATTTTACTAGAAAATTTCTCCAAGCTATTGCTACACCAAAATTAAAAACTCGTACTTGACCTAGAATGTCTTTTAGTAAGTCATTAATTTTCAATCCAAAGATAAATGATAGAGTTGTTGTTCTAAAGACTAATGATGCTAATTGTTAAACTTGTGCATTTTACAGTTTCTTATACTTCTTTTTTTTTCTGATGGACTAAAGTGCCCTTCACTTTCAGAAGTCTCAGAGGATGAATTTACATAGAACATCAGCAAGTCCTCTCTTAACCCTCATTAGCTGAGTTAAATGCTTGGATGTTTTATGTATTTATTCATTTATTACTGTTAGACTGCTTTCCCAGAATAACTATAGCTTTTTGCTTTTTCTGAACCTTTTTCATTCAGCAATGCTCATTCTTTACTACTTTATCTATAAGCAATAACAATTTTTTTATTTTTAGTCAGTATTGCCTTGGTTTTGCCCAGAGTATTTGTTATTTTAATAAGGACCTCATCCTCTAAACATTATGGCTTATCTCATACAAAGACAAGGAGTATTTTGAAAGAATATACATCTTTAGTTTAGCTCACTTTTGTCTGTTTTACATCACAATTTGAAATACGTTTCCTGAAGGTCCTGAGTTCCCTAATGTAGAGCAATAAAAGACTTACATAAACATGGAATTAAGGAAACGAAGAGTGAGGTTCAGCTCACAGAACAACATGCTCAAAACTTAGCTTGGTGCTGGGCTTGGCAGACAAGATGCAGCATCTGGAAAAGACTCATGGTCGTTTAGACATCTTAGGGCTTTTCCTGGGAAATTTATGTGTGGGAAACCAGGATCATCCAGTCCAACACCCTGCCCTGCACAGACACCCCAACAATTCCACCCTGTCCCTGGGAGTGGTGTCCAAACTCTCCTGGAGCTTTCAGGGCCATGCCCACTCCCTGGGGAGCCTGGGGCACCCTCTGGGGGAAGAACCTTTCCCTGAGATCCAGCATAAACCTTACTTGGGACAGCTCCAGCCTTTCCCTCAGATCTGATCACAGGTCACCAAAGATCAGTCAGTGGGATATAAAAGGTTCCAGAGCCCCCCAAATCTCTTGTGAGAGACCTGAATACCTGCACTGACTCCAGTGATTTGATTTCCTGCTCCTACAATACAGATTTAGAGAATGTAAACTGGTAGAGGTGCATGCACTGGCTGTCGTCCCTGAATTTCTTGCTTTCAAGTGTTTGAGTCTTTGCAGCAGCTTCTCACGCTGCTTCATGTAAACAATATTATATTCTTAGAATTTATCTGTATGTTTTGCATTCTTGTTCTCTGAGAGAGAACTTGACTGATGGTCATATTGACCAATGGAGTCAGGAGGTTGTAACCTCCTTGGGCCAATCTTGGCCCTCTGTACAAAATGTATATAAGCCTATTGGAGTCAGATAATAAAGAGCTTTTCCATGATTCACCAAGCTGCTGCCTGCTGTCCTCTGTGAAAGTCCACTCCCACGTCACAACGTGTTGCCCCTCTAAAGGCGTGGGGTAACAACTGGCCACTGGTTTAGGTGTCTAATCTTGAAGCTGAACCCCTTGTAAACCAGCTAAATTACAGGGTAGAAGAAAGAGACATTTCTCTCCTGCTTTGCAATGGAAAATAACAAAGTAAAATGGTGTTTGAAGAAGTAGACATTAATGTGGCTTTTTTTTTTTTCCTTCTTTGTAGTGTATTTGCTATTGTAACTTAAGGCCCTCCTGTCCTCATTTTCCCTTGGAAGCTACACAAAGCTTCTGAAGTAGCATTGCCATGCTTGTTACAAAACACTGCTGTTTCAGATTTCGGTAAAATCTACCAAGTATTTATGGTCCAAGCTAAAATTTGCAGGCAGACTTTTCTTTTTAACTACCTTTTACATTTTGTGCACAAAGTGTAGAAAGAGTTCCAAGACAAGTGACAGTGTTCTCCTTTAAATTCTAGAGCTATTCTTATCAGAGTGAATTGAGAGAACTGAAATTGTTTTGCATTTTTAAACTGTCCTTTAATTAAGAAAATGTCGTAATTTTGAAAAGGGGAAATGAAAGATTGGATTTTACCATAGTTAACTAACTAGAGCTCAGCTTGAAAATTTTACTCTGTGGAATTTTTGTACCTGCTTGCCTATCTAGCAATAGAAAAATTTCCTTCAATTGCTTTTCTTACATTACTCTAAAATCTGTGAGTCCAAAACCTGATAGACTTGTTTTTTTTTCATTCAAACACTAAAATGAAATGAATGAGCATCAAGTGACCAGAAAAGTGTAACCTGGATTTCTGTGAGGTCCTTAGTAGCTCATGACAGGGTTGCACCTCATAGTAGCTCACCAGGTTCAAACTTTCATCAAGTGGCACAAGCCTCAGTGAGCAAAACATTGATTTGGTGCTAATCAAAAGGTTGGAATGGTGAAATGTGTCAGTGCACAGAGCTCCTGACAGTTTATTTTCAAGCCTACTGGTTTCAACAAGGTATGTAATTACTCACAGCCCACAAAACCAGTTTAAGACATCAGAATTAGCCACCCTGTTCAGCTCCATTTATCAGCCCCACAGTTTAAAATGCTGGAATCCTGGATGACATTTAGCACCAGGATAAAAGGAAAGTAGAGTTTTAAAAAAAATTGTGGATCATGGGTGAAGAACGAAATCACATGGGAAACATATGCAAAAGGTTTGTTCTGCAGAAACAGGAGAGTGTGACTCTGTGTGTAAGAGGGATAGTTTCAACATTTTTCTCAGTCCTCCCACAAACCCAGAGGGAAAGCAGGATTGTAAAATGTGCCTAAGGTTCTGCAAAAATCTGTGAGTGCCTTTGAAAACAATACAGGCATCCAAGCACTGCTGTGCTCCAGACACTCGGCAAGGTTCCATAAAAGAATGAGACGTCGTGCAGATGAAAGATCACAGGAATCCCAGTGGTCACAAACTTCATCCACCCTGAATGAGTCACTGTCACGGTGGCCACACCATAACAGATGGCTACTCTGAGGCAAAAGGGCTGCACTTCATACCTGAAGCTGGTTCATTAACAGCATAGGCAAAAAACTCAGATCTACAATATGTTATGAAATCTTTAATGAAGAGTAAAAGTGCTCTTTGCTGCATTGCATTGCGTTGATGGTGTGACTAATTTTAAAGTTCATTGCTGGGTTTAATAAAAAACCCTGAAGAATCCCTGTTACCTTCCTTGAAATTGCTCAATATGGAAGTTTCTGTCATGAATTCAAAAACTTTCCAATAGGCAAGGATTCTTAAAATTGGTTAAAATGAAAGAACTAGTAAATTACTAGTAGTAATTTAAGAAGTCTTGAAGTTGTTCAGATCTGAGTGTAGTCTTTGAAGAAGATCTGTTAATATGAACCTATTGAAAATAATATTGATTCAGTTTATGAACACACTACATAATCTTTTTGGTCTTCTTTTTATGCAGGACTTCCAAGCAGACAATGAATTATTAATAGCTGATTAGTATAGGCCTCGGAGTCTGCCCAAATTCAGCACCAGCCTCAATATATTATAGTTGAATGGTGAGATCTCCTAAGAAAATCTCTTGCTCTTGATTCACAATGATCCTAAACTGAGAGCATTTGGTTTTTTCTTGGACTGTTCAAAAGCCCTGTTGTATCCTTCCCATGACTTGTCTAGCTCCTGCTGTTGAGTTCCTGGATATTGAGATGCTCCTGTTGGTTCAAAGACCCTTCCAGTATCAGATATTTTCTCACTTGATCTAAGTCTTATACAACTAACTGCATTGATATTATAGAACTCTCCAAGCTTTGGAGCAATTTCTGGTACTCCATGAAATCTTCAAACTGGTACTTATGTTTGAACACTACAAAATTTGCAATTTCAGGTTATATTAGTACCATGGTTTAACCCCAGCCAGCCAAGCCTCTCACAGCCCCTCACTCATTCCCCCACCAGTGGGATTGGGCAGAGAACTGGGAGGGTAAAAGCAACAAAACTCATGGGTTGAGATAAAGACAGTTTAATAAAGCAAAGCCCATCCCAGCCACTGGGAAGAAAATTAACTACCCCAGCCAAAACAAGCAAAATTATCATTAAATACATAGATAGGATTGAATTTATAACTAGTCACTGGAGGACAGAAATGGACAGACCATTACTGATACATGGCAATACAGCAATTTCTTTAAAACTACCTTTGAGGTCCAATGTCAAGCCAATTTTTAACATGCTTTATGCCATCCTAAAGTTAATTGTTCCAATTATGCCATCAACTTAAAAAAAGTCAGTGTGTTATTGTCTGAAAAATGACTGAACAGTTGCATAAAATGAGAAAGAAGTTGCAGAGCACTTTATAAGGATGGAATCACAAAAAGGCTGGCAGCCTCCAAAAAATATTTAATCAAATACAGCTCAAAACTCTTAACATATTAAGCCCTTAGAAAAAGAATATTAGGTTAAAAATGTGAAGCACCTCCTTCTAGAAGAGACCAGCATTCCAATTATCAGCTCACAGTAAAACTTCAAACACAGATATCACTGGACATGGGTCTTACTTTTATGTGCCAAGAGCAACCTATTATTCACAATTTCACTTTTAGAGACAGAACCACTCTAACTGCATTTCTCAGGTCTGTTATTCAGAGTGCTTAAAGATCACACTCTGAACACTCAAGACTAAATCTATCTGGAGCTATAAGATGAATTATATCACAAAGTTGGCATCAAGTTAAATTGTTCAAGCAGGGAAAAGAGGTTAAAAAAAGAAGTTCAAAGCAGAATAGCCGCAAGTCTGCAGGTACAAGATATAAATATTGGCACTGCCTTCTCTGGTAGGTTCCCTATGTTCCATTGTTATGACAGAACCTGGAAAAACAAAAAGAATTTTTTCCACCTTGAGGCACCATCCTGAAGTACACAAGAGGACCATCATGGAAAACATCATTTAGGAAGAATATATAGCTAAGGCATCTAAATGTAAAAACCTCACAAACCAACCTAAACAAACCAAACAAAAGCACTCAAAAAAAGCTGATCTCCATTTAATGTAAGAGGAATTGAAAGGCAAAATCATGAAGAATATTCCCAAGCCTACGCAGGCAGTAGTAGATATAGTAGAGCTTCTGCAGAAGGTCAGAGATTTTGACTTTTACTCATTACCAGCATTCAATTCCCAACTGTTCCCATTTTTTCTTGTTTTCCTCAGTCATACAAGGGTATTCTGCTTGTGAACAAGAAAGTGTTATTTCTACACACAATCTGCATTATCTTGGAAAGAGAAGCATGCAGACACTGGACACTAAACTGAAGTGGACATTAGAGTTGCTAAAGGCAACTCTAGAGAGACAGAATATTGGACAACCTAAGCCAAACACAGCAGTCACAACACCAAACATCAACAAAGAAGCACATTTGAACTCTGGATATCTTTTCATTTTCACTTTATCATACACTTCATCCAGGCATCTCAAAACTCTTAAAAATATTTATGAAATCGTGCAGAACTCCGAGAAATAAAATATCATGGCTTGCCACTTTACAGACTGATATACTGAAATTAAAAGACAAGTCAGCACTAGAGCTAGGGAAAGAATTTCACACATCTAACACCTTCCCTTCAGTCCTGAATAAAAATGTCTTAAGCTGCCTATAACAAGAAGTACTCAGGGACACCCTGGTAGCTCTGAGAGACACATTTATATTAAATTCTATTAAATTGCAAAAATAGATGTTTTGCATTAATTGATTTTCTTTCTTGCCATCCCTTCTAAAGAGTCAGTGAAGTGTTACTGTTCTCAGAACTGAGCACACAGGGACTCATCTCACCAAATGTCTTGTCTAAAACAGGACTTTTCAATACAGATTCACAGGGAGAGTCAGAGAGTTTGTTTTGAAGGTAAATTCAGATAATCCTGAGAATCTTCCTGAAAAGTAAGTACCCAGAAATATTTATGATTCAATATATACTAATGTGAACTTCCATATCTAATTGATTCCCACTCTTTTTTTCCTTGCAGAGGTTACGATCATTATGTCATAGAATCGTTAAATTTGGAAAAGACCTGTAAGATCATCAAATCCAGCCTTCAACCCAGCACCCCCACCATGCTCCCCACTAAAGCACATCCTCAAGTGCCATATCCATGTGTTTATTTGAGCACTTCCAGGAACTGTGACACCACTGCCCTTGTCTGTATCAAAGTTTTACAACTCTTTTTGTGAAAATTTTTTTTTTCTGATTTCTAACCTAAACCTTGCCTGGTGCAAGGTGAGACCATTTCCTTGGGTTTACTTAATGTTCAGTGTCACACGGTGATATATTGTCAAAGATGTTCCCAGACAGATTGTTTAAAATGTATTAAATTAATAAGTTCACTGACATGGAATGAAACTGGAATAACGTTACAAGATTCACACTGATTTAGCTCCTTTGTATTGTCTCAGCGTAGAGGCAGAGTATTTGGCTAAGAGTCTTGCATTAACTTGATACTGAGAAGTGGAACCTTAAAAGGAAGAATTCCATTGAAAAAGATGGAATATGCTACACTTCAGGCAACAGAAAGTTAAATGTGGCTTTGTGGATGCTGACTGCAAATTAATGGAAGCATAAAGAAATATTGCAATTCGTTCATTTTTATCACCCTGTTTTATTTAATGGACAGTAGTTCTTTAGGAAAGGGACAGCCTCTTCCCGCATTGTTTATTTTGAGCTTCAGGTGTACAGCCCTGATGTCCAAGTCTCTAACTGAATCTCTAGTGTTAAAAACTGAATCACCCTCAATCATAGTTAAAACGCTAAAAACACTTTCAACCATGCACTCTACATAGCCCCCAAAGAGAATTTTTCACTGATTGGCAGTGGTGGTTTTTTGGTTTTGAGGGGGGTGTTTTTTGGTGGTTTTGTGGCTTTCTTTCCCTTAAGCTGTTATTTGGACAGATAAATTAATTCAACATGGATTAGATATTCATGAATTGAATGACAGTGAAGAAAAAAGAGGGGTTTTGATACAGATGTTGGTTTCTTGAGCTACTTTAGGTGTGAACAGTGCAGAACTCAACATTCTCTCAGGCTCACTGGTAAGTACACAGCTCCGATTCTCAGTTCCAAAATGAAGAGGGTGAAAATGAGGGTTTCTTGAGAAGAAAATACTTCTGCAAGGTTATTTGTTTTGGCATTTTTGTTTGCTTGTTTCCTTTTCCATGTGAGATTCTTATGTTTTTATGGGACACCAGAAATGCGGTTTGTCATATTTTAGGATGGATTGGGAATCAGTGAGATGTGTGAAGTGGCTGGACACAGATTACCCACTATGCAGGTTTATGATTTAAGTTATGGTGAAAACTGAGATCTAAAGGGTGAGATGGGGTGGTAGAAGGTGCTTTAATCTTTCCTTTTTTTAAAATTTCTTTCCCTATATCTCACATTTAATACTTACAAGGGAATTCTTCCCCTATTGTGATAGATTTATCTCATGAACATGATTATGTATTCTGTCCTTGAGGCTGAAAGTGTTTTTAAAGCGTTCTTCCTGTTACTCAAAGAGAGAGAAAAAAAAAAAAAATCTGTAGAAAGTGTGACATTTTTTACAGTTTATGAATCCCAATCAGAAGGTCTAACTGTCCATTGATCTACTGACAAGTCCTAATAAATTTTTAAAGAATGACTGCATGTCCTGGGAAAAAAAAAAAATCCCCAAAAAACCAAAGCCAAAAAAATCTTTTCGGAATTTTTCAGTCCTGAAGGGCATAATTTTTTAATTTTTAATATTTTAAACTCAGGAGTAGTCCTTACTGTCAGCATTAGGGCTCAGTATTAAATCAGAACTGCAAACCTACAGACATTTTTGCTCTTGTACCAGTGAATATGACTGAGAGGTAGCCAATTAGTTTGCATCTGTGCCACTGCACTGATTTCATTGAATTCACAAGCTAAAAAAGTCAGTACCTGTTAATATTAGACAGAAATCTTCCAGCTTGTTCACACACACACACACACATGGCTACACGAGTTGCCTACAACATCAATGTTTCAACAATTTCATTGATTCTGAGGTAAGGGGTTCCTCTCTCAAGAGCTGTACTAAAGTATATCCTCTACTTAATTGCTGCTTATCATCCATTCCCCTGCTCTTTCTCAGTCAGTGATAACAAGATCTGCGTGTCACATCCTCACTGCCAGTGGAACCTCACACCCTTTGAGAAGGAAGGTCTTCTCTTTTTGCAGAGATGAGGTGACCTGCTCTCCATTGCTTAGACAAACTGTAGACTGTACAAGTGACTCTAGAGGTCCTCAATCTGTCACAAAGCCAACACAATCCATGGGTAAAGCTCCTTCCACATGCCTGCCAAGTGTTTCTCCTCACATGTTGACCCACGCTCTATGGATCTTTTCATTTCCCGTCTTTCAATCTTTTATTTTCGTTTCCTGTTCTGTCTCTAAATTTCTCTTCCCCTGTGCCCACTTACCATATGTTGTGTTCTTCCTGATCCTACCATCAAACAGAAATCCAGACTCCCATGATCAGAACATACTCTTTGCTGTGTCAACACAGACACAGAGTCACAGGAGGGTTGGGGTTGGAAGGGACCTGTCATCTACTCCAGCACCCTGCAAGGACACCCCCAAAGGACCTTGTGAACAGCTTCAAACAGAAGGAGAATAGGTTTAAATTGGATATTAGGAAAAAAATTCTTCCCCATGAGGGTGGTGAGATCCTGGATCAAGTTGCCCAGAGAAGCTGTGGCTGCTCCTGGATTCCCGGAAGAGTCCAAGGCCAGGTTGGACAGGGCTTGGATCAACCTGGGATAGTGGGAGGTGTCCCTGCCCATGGCAGGGGATGGAACAAGATGGTCTTTAAGGTCCCTTCCAACCCAAACCATTCCATGATTTCATGATCCTCAACTAGACCAGGTTACTCATAGCCCCATCCAACTTGACCTTGGGTGTTTCCAGGGATGAGCATTTGCCGTGTCTATGGACAACGTGTTTCACCCCCTCCACTGTAGAAAAGTTCCTTCTTGTATCTAATCACTGATGGCCTACAGGATCTCAAAGAACACCAAGACCATCATCACACAGCCTAAATAAGTCCATCCAGTAAATCTGTCCAACAATGGTGGAGAATCTTTCTTGGTTGTGGACCCCACCTGTTGAAATGGAAGAATCTGACACCATGACCAGACCTTCATTAGTTTTCTCTGTTATGGAGGATTATTTCCATTTCTATGATGGAGCACTGCTACTCCATACAGCATGCTTTCTGTCAAGAAGTGGTCCAGACCCTTCAGAAATATCTGCCAGATCATCCACAGTGGTCCATGGCTCGTGACCATCTGTTGCAGAGATCCAGATCCTCATCACTTAAATTAAGGATACATTTGTCAACTGTAACATTGATTGAGTTACGCTGACTTAGGGATGACTTGACTAATGGACTTTTTAAAGAAGTGCAGCCATACCCAAGCCAGGCATAACTGGCAACCATGAAGCATTCTGGTAAGCCCCCAAAAAGTGGAAGAGGGATCCAGCTTTCCATGTCATCACCTAACTGGGAGGAAATAAGAAAAAAAATACCATCTGGCACACTATTTCTTTGCCCCTGTGAACTTTCAAAACGATGATGGTGTCCTATTAATGAGGAGAAAGTGTTTAATTTATTAATTCATCTTTAAAAATTATGGGTGAAGTTGTGTACCTAGTCATGACATCTTTTCCTAATTTGATGCATTAAGGAATTTTATATTTGGTGTCATCAAATGATCTCCCTTAATTATGACAGTGGGTAACAATGGCCATTAAAGTAATGACATTTGTCACCATCAGTACTGGCAGGGGTAATGAATAATGAGCAAGGCAAAACTTCCACAGAGACTTTATAGCCTTATATTCCACTCAGCAGCAGGTTAGAAAAGCAAAACAGAAACAAAATAGTTCCCTGAGGACAAAAAAGTTTGAGTTTGAGGAAGACAGGAGAGAAGCTTTTAAACTCTAAAACGCACTAGCCAAGAATGATATGCATTAATGATGTGGTGTTAAAAACCTCACCAAAACTTAAAAGCCTTGTGAGCAAATCTATCTTATTAGATCTGCAATAATATCACCCTATATATTCTTTCCATAAAGAAACACAGTTTTTAATGTGACTTCCCACCTGGAATATAGTGTCCCTGGTCCCCGCAACTCAATAGAAGTGTGGAAAGACTGGGGATGGTCTGAAAGAGGCCATAAAAATATTCAAAGACTGGAAAGACAGAGTAAGTGGGGTCTTTTTTCCCTGGAGAGAAGGTGTATCTGAGGGACCCTCATCACAGAATTCCAGTACTTATAGGGTGACTACAAAGAGGGTGGAGGCTCTCAGGGAGCCCATGGAGGAGGCAAGAGACAACAGGCATGAGTTGTACCAGGAGAGGATCCATCCAGGTATAGAAAAGAAATTTTTTACACTGAGAACAATCAGCCACTGGAGCAGCGTCCCCAGGAATGTTGTAGTCCTCATCACTGGCACTTCTCAAAGTGACTAGACAGGGTGCTCAATAATCCCATATAGCATCCAAAAGCTGGACCAGGTGATCTTTTAACCTCTTTTCCAATCTGTCCAGTGAATTGTTCTGTGATTCCATGATTTTACACTGAATCCCAGAGGTTGTTTGTATCCTGATCTTGAAAAAAAACGAATGCAGGCAAGTATTTTGAGACTAAGGAGAAATTTTATTTTTGCCCACTTACAAAAGTAAGAGTTAATCTCTCTCTGTGATGCTTCCTAGTCTTGCTCCTGCATATAAGCACAATGAATCCTAGATATAATAAGCTTTTTTTTTTTTTTTTTTTTTTTTTTTTTCCCTGACATGGACAGCTTGTGTATATGCAGAAAGGTACAGCACGTCTGTCTTGTATTTACACATTAAACTTCCATGAAAAGTGATGCAATATGGCTTAGAGAGTATTTCTGCCATGAAGTATGAGGAAAAGACTGGGGCAAAGGACAGCTCAGGTAGGCCTACAGTTCATACCATAAATACCACCAAACCTGGTGTCATATGTTTGTTTTCTCCAAAAATAAAGGAGAACAAGCACTTTATTTGTACTCATTCTCTCTGCCCAGATTGTCTGTTAAGCCACAGACCAAGCAGGGAGGAAATCTAACTGAGCTAATCAGTGATTCCAGCTGAACTGTCACCATGCAGAACCTCTTCTGTTACCTGCAGGACCTACTGCCCACTTTAAAATTGGCAAGGACAACACTTTAGGCTGCTCTGACATGTGCTTTTCTAGGACATGACATAGTTCTGCTGAAATGAATGAAAGTACATTTTATAATAAGTGTCTTGCTGGCTTTTAATGAAATGATGCTTTATTAGCAAAGATTAAAAGAACTGATTATGTGGAGTGTGGTTGAATGATGGCTGGGGGGAAAGAGATGATAACTATCACTGTGCATTTGAAAACTGAGCATTAAGAAAAGAAAGGATTTTAAATTTTTAAGGTGGCAGAGATGGGACAGACTTCATTAATAAAACAAAAATAAAGAAAGCAAAAAAGAAAACCACAGCTGGAAATTCAGTGAAGGTAATTTTGGACTCAATATCAAATGGCTATTTGTCTGCAAACTGAGCTCTTCAAAGTGATTGTGAAATCTCTGTGAGTTTGACTACTGGAAGCACAATGAGAAAAAATATATGAAAAGAATCCAAAGAATTATTTCTTGAATATGGAAACCAGATTACCCAAATATATCTTAGACAAAATGGACAGCAGTGCCTGGAGAAAGGTCAAACTCTGGGCAGTGAGAATGATCATTCCTCCTGGTACTCTCATATGGATGTGATTTAGTTCTTATCATGTGGGGATCCACATCCTCTGAGATGAAAAACATCACAGTCAAAGACCATAACACCATTTTCCTGGTGTACAAATCTGTGAAACCCAGGCTTCTTCAAGCACAGTTTTGATACCATTTTAAAATAACTGTTTTAGAAATAAAAACATTTAAAGCAGAGTTTAAATAGCAGCTGTGACCACCAGGTTATATCATCTATTAACTGTGCTAGCAGGCTCTATAACTGTTATTGGAGTGTAATAAAAATACCCTCAAGCAAAATAAGTGGCATAAAAACTTTGTTGAAGTGAAATCTTAAAGATAATAGATTTGAGCATGGAGAGAAAGATTTGAATAATTTCACAAGGTATGGTTAAAGAGTTTCACTCATTTCAAAACAGAGTTGGCTAATTTTATGTTTGCCTGTTGAAGAAGGGGGCTCACTGCAACAGCCCAGGAAATACCTACCTACCTTACAACCCATGGGCATATTAAATGGAAAAAAAATATTCACAGCTGGACCCTCAAAATCAATGGAAGCTCAAAATAAACAACTTTCTTCTTGGATGGAGTGCTTTTATCCCCATGTACTGCTGGGCAGCAGGAGAAGAGCTGGAGTAGCATTTCAGTAAATGCCCTGGTCTCTTTATCAAGGGCAGTAAAACATTCCTCTTTACTGGTTTTTCCCGTCCTCAGACTGTTTTAGAGACAGGCATGAGTTAATCCCAGTATTTCCTTCTCCTCTCCCATGTCCTCCCTCCAAAAACCAGAAGTAAGAGTGAAATAGCTGATGCTGCTACTCCCAAGGCAGGCTCAGCCCATCAGGAAATCAAAACCAAATATGTGATTAATGTGACCAGTTAAAAAAGGAAAAAACTCCTTCAGCTTCAAGAATTCTTTTTTTCCCCATTATAAATGTGTTATTCAGCTGAGGACAGTAAACAGTCCTATGTCCAGTGACAGATGTTACATTCCAATGTACTGGAAATGTGATGACCTATCCAGTCCTGTCCCACACAGGCTGCACTTTCACTGGAGTGAAACCCTGAGGAAATGGCAACCAACCAGCCCAGATTTATGAGCAATCCAGAGGACACAGGATATGGAACATGATCAAGAACATAAAACACCTGAACTCCTTTAAATTATTGAACCTTTAGAACATTATGTTCACTAAATAAGGCTTAGTTGACAAAAAAATGAACAGGTACGAACACTGTGTGGATTAGTCTGGAAATGATTTAGAGTTCAGTGCACAGTCCAGGGTACATATCCTCTGCTCATTTGGCTTCTGTGTGCAAACTCTCTGTGCATGGGAACTAAAAAAGAAGAAATAGGAAAATTAATTAGACTAGAATTACTTCACACCATATTAAAAAAAAAAATAAGAAGCTCAATAGAATTCAGATTAGAAAGGACCTTAAAAAAAAAAAAAAAAAAAAAAAAAAAAAAAAAAAAAAAGGGTTTGATTTGATGTGGAAGAGCTCACAGACATGTGGTAAAAATGGGTAATAGGATCAGAGGAATGAGATAGGAATCATTCCTACTGGGAGCCCCTGATGTAAATTGTAGAGTAAAACAAACTTTGTCCAGGGCATGACAAGAGGAGGATGTGGCAGTGAATATTCCAGACAATGAATATTCCAGACAATGGAGCTTGTGAATGTTACTTGCAATTTTCAATCAGCTCTAGTGCAAATGTCATGAGGTGCTTTTTCCTCTCCTAAGGTGTGGTGATGGTTTGCCTTCCACAGTTCAAATTCTTCCTAAACTTCAAGAGCTCATCAGGAAATCCAACTCTCTGTTCCTCTACATGTTCAAAAATATTATTCTTTCTAAAAGAACAAAACCAGACTTGTGGCCTCCTGTGTTTGGGAAAGAAACACAGTGAAGTTTGACTGAGCTGTGGCTGCCCCATCCCTGGAAGTGCTCAAGGCCAGGTTGGATGGGGCTTGGAGCAATCTGGGATAGGGAGAAGTGCAGGACAGGTTGGAACCAGCTGATTTTTAAGATCCTTTTCAATCCCAGCATCTCTGTGACTCTATGACTGTATTTTTTTCCTTTAGTATATATTGCAATACGCTTAGCAGGTAAGAGATATGAGGTGATGTGTTTGTTTTCCTTTTCTGTGAATTCCACCTCCCCAACCAGAAAACTACAGACAAACCCCAAACTAACCATTTTATGGCCGAGGTCCCGAGCTGAGAAATTAGCAAATTTGAAATCAGGACAGCAGCACTCATTGTTCAGTTTCTTATCAAGGTGTTTCCACAGTGAGGCAGAGTGAGAATCTCAGTTTAATCTGAGTTAGTCTCAGTCTAAATCCCCCTATCAGATACTCTCACATGGCAGTTTTTGTTATACATATCAAGAGTTCAATAATCTTTAAGAATTTTGATTTAAAAACTAGAGGTTTTATTAAAAAGTTTAAGAACAAAGGGTGGTTCTTAATACAACAGGAATATTTCATCAGGCGTCACTTGCCTGATTTTGCTACACAGCTTCTCTAAAAGCTGACTGTTTCAAGGCACAGTTTATGCTGAAAGCACAAAAACATATATATTAAAAAAAAAAAAAAAAAGCCAACAAAAAACCCCAACACCCTCCAAAAATCCAATAAACAAAATAAAATTATAAATGAAGAAATATGACCTAAACTTGCAAAGGGCAATATGTTTGATTGATGTAACTCCACAAAAGACAGGAGTATTAATTATGTGCAAGACACCATATGCAGAAATCTTTTGTGTATTATATTCTGTGATGTGCTAGAATTCAGATAATTTGGTTTTTAATGATTAATGAAGTCAGAATCATTAGCATGGTTTATTTTTTTCCTATGAATGAAGCAGATGGATCTGTCAGGGCTTCATAAAGTTCAAATTAAAGATGAGGATTTTCCTCTCCACTGTTTGTCTTCATTCTATGGGAGGGGAGGAAAGCAAGAAGGAATAATAACTGCTATTTCTTTGATCAAATCAGTTTAGGATTCTTTATGAATAAACCCCTAGGTGTTTGCTTGGGGTCTTTTTTTCCTCATTTTTTTTAAGCAGTTGGATTTTCAAGTGAGTAAACTGTATTTTATTCCTTCTCAAGAAATTTATATTCTTATTTCTTAATAAGCCATTCCCAAAAGGCTCTCAGGAGGGTTGCACTGCAATGGGGGCTTATGGCTCTGCAGTTCTGTTGTTACTAGAATTCAGCCTGCCTCCAAGAAAAGGCCTATAGGCAAAATTAAATCAATTTAATCCAACTTAGCATCCTCCAGGGTCTTTCAGCAGGGGCCTCACAGCACAGACATTTGGGATCTTTTAGCTTATGCAACTGTTAAATCAGAGCAAAGAACCCAGACTGCTCCTGAGGTTTCTAGGACAGAAACACTTGGCCAAGAACATCATACAGAGCATGTGTTTAATGTCCAGCCTTCCTCAAAGCTGCACTGTGGCTTTTCTCCTTATCAGACTTACTAATCATGACAATTGGTGTTCTTAGTTTGCCTGGTAAACAAAATATTCCCACAGTTGTGCTCTAGCCCTTGCTCTCAGAATTCCAAATATTTCAGCCCAAAACAGGACATCCTCACACTTGCTCTGATTTTTTTTTTCCTAAATGTAGATAAGAATTGTGTGAGGGCTACATGCACATCCACACAAGAAAACTCCTTACTCAGACTAATACAGTTGAAGAGACTTTATCACACTCCCACTGTGTCCTAATTATAAAGTGAATTTTGATATCTTCCAGGTTTAGCAGAGACACAGATATGACAATTGATAGGTATCAGTGTCTAGGACTGAAGTGTCCACATGGCAAATTGGAGGCACACAACCCAGGTGATGTTTTCTGGAATGCTGTCCCACAACAACACCCAGCTTTACTCCAGGCTTGCTGCTTCCTGGATATAGTCCTGGTTCCATCCCTGAGGTGTTTTGGTTTTCTGAAATTCTTTTCCCAGGGAATTTTCTGTAAACAGGAAAAATGTTTCTGTAACTGTACCTTTGTTATTCATTCCTTTTCCTAGGAGGGACTTCTTGATGTCCCTCTGGTCTGACCAATGGGAGTGAAGATGTTTGCCTTTGTGTCACCAATAAAATTGGTCTGTGTAAAATAGTATATAAGGGAGACACATCCCAAAAATAAAGGAGTCATTTCAGCCTTCTGAATCTCTCAGTCTGTGTCGTTGTGGTGTAACACAGTGTCACCTGGAGTTTTGAGAGTTCCACATTGGAAAGATCAAACCCCATGGACTCAAACCTTCCTGTAAGTTCAGGTAAGCTGCAGGACTGCTCAAACTGTCTGGGAGGCAGAGAGAAGCATCGTTGCACTGAATCACCTTCCAGTGATGACTTTTTCTGTTACACAGAGAAAACATTCCCAGAAGAGAGACCTTGAACTCATGATCCCCTCCCATCACAGGCTCATGGCTTGATTCCTCCAAAGAACCTTTAAATCTCTTTTGCAGAGTGACACTGCCCAGCTTTGTTTGGATTTCATGAAATTTTTAACCTTTTCAGTCTTTCTAAGCTGAGGTGGACGAAGTTCCAGCAGGGTCAGGTGGGCAGTGCCCACTCCAGCTGTGTATGAGGCAGGCCTGGGGGGACAGGATCTCACAGCTGATCTGAGCAGAAGGGAAATCACACATGAGCCACACAGACAAACCTTCTAAATTGGTTGTAAGTTTTGAGGGTCACAACTGGGCAGCAAAATGCACACCAAGCACCTTGATCCTTTTGTGAGTTTTGCCCCTCACCCCTAATTCAAATAGTTGTCTCTGGTTGTTTCATTTGGAGATGTGGAGTCTTTTTCTGTCACCAGTGTGGGACTGGTCATCAAACCACCACTCTAACACACCTCTGAAATTAATTTACCTGAGGTTAAGGAAATACTATGTTATAATTAGAATGCTTTCCTGGACACTATCTGTTTAATCACATATCAGCCTGCCTGACTATAATTGAATCCTCCTAATTAATTTTCCACTGTCCACCACTCCAAATTATTCTGAAAAAAACCCAAAGCCTTTCCCAGCAGATTGTAAACAAGCATTGCATGTGTTTTTTCCCCGAAACTGTTCTGATAGGAATCATCTTAATGAAAACTTGATACAAAATTTGAAGCAAAATATGAGCGTGAAGATAATATCTGCATTTCCTATTGAAATAAAATGCAGATTTCAATATCATTGCAAGCAGTTACCTGAAGGGTTAAGAGAGACTTCACAGATATATCTGCAGTACCAGTCTGTGTGCTACAAGAGAAAGAGAGCCTGCTCTAAGAATATAAACCTCTATTAAGATGAGAGACTTTTACTAAGCCACTCATGCTTGAAGTCTATTGAAAGATAATCTTTGGTACAGTACTCCCTGAAAAGAAGTGAACTGAAATCAATATTCAGTAAAAAACAGATTAAGAGACCAAGCTAAAGAAATCAGAAGTTACTCAGCAGAGCAGACATGCATCTTAAAGATTATAATTGATCATGAAAGCATGGGGTCTTTATAGCTCTGGGGAGAGAACAATTTCTAAGGACAAGACCTTGTCGCCTCTTTCACATCAGGCAAAACCCCCTGTAGTACAACAAATTTTAATTCTCCATATTTTAAGTTAAAAATACAGTGGGGGAAAAAAAAAGGTTCTGATATCGTCTGATGATGAGGAGAAAATCTAGTTTTGTACAAAAAGGAGCTTTTTTTCACTCACACACTTGAATATGTCTTTGTTTTTCTATGAAAAAAGACAATTCATTTCTAAGATGAAAAATGATCTTGCAGCCAGGAAATTAACATTCAGCAAATATGAGTTTACTGCAAACACCTTCAGAGACCTTTGGCCAATTTAATTACTCCATAATGCTATTCCTGACTCCAAAATGTCAGTAGTAATAGTGAGCATCCTTCCCACTCAGGTGGCCAATGCTTTGGACCTGCCATAAACTCTTTCCATGTAAATCAGCCCATAATTTCCAAATGCAAAATGATCTGTATCATAACAGCTGCTTTCTCCTCTCCTTTGCTGTGTGTTAACAGAATCAATTTTCACCTAGAAATGCACTTCTTTAAACTTTTAATTACTATTCAGATAAGAAGATGCAAGACCCAAAAGTTTAACAGCAGAGAAAAGCCAAATGTCTTAACAGGAATTGCAGGTGGAATGCTTGATTTCACATCTGAATGATTAATCTCAGCAAATTAAGCAAACCTATTTTAGTGAACAGATAGTAAGTTATTTCCACTGTGACACAATTCAAATCCTGGTCTGCTCAGTACTCAAAAAAATTATAAGGGGAAAATAATACCAGAAGGAATTAACAAGACATTTTTCATTAAGTGTATTTAATATTGAAAATTGTTTAATATTTCCAACATACATCCATAATTTTTTGAGCACTTATTCAGCAGAGAGTATCTCTCAACTTCAAAATACCAATCTTCGAAATAAATTCAAGTACTCAGTCCAGTTTTATGTGTTTACTGCTGTAAAAAATTTTAAAACATATGCCACCAAATTTGTTTGGTTTTCTTGTCCTCTTGATTGGTTTTTTTCTGATTTGATGTTTTATTCTGATGCTTCCTAAAAAAAAGTTTCACATTCTTAGCTGAGTTTTTTGTTGTCTTTCACTATTCTTTCTTTTATCATTAAAAAAAGTAGAAGTTTAAATATATAAATACATAAGAGCATCCCAAAAGTTGACAACTTTGAAATCCTCCATCTGCTACAAAAACAGACTCTTTTTCTTTCCTTTCTTTTCTTTCTTACTATTGACTAGGATTTAAGTTCGCAATCCTAAAGTGAAGCTTCTCTTCCCACCACACCATTCCTTCCATGGCCATTTACACACAGACAGGTTTTTTTCTCTATGCTTTCAACCTCAAAACATGAAATAAGGGGAAGAGAAATTGTCTTCCTCAAAATACAAAAAGCCTGAAAGCACAGCAATGATGAGACATTTGATCTTCTCCTTCTACACAGCACAAGGAAGATTCATGGATGTCCTGAAGTGGGGAAGGGTCACAATGTTGATTGAAGGATTGGAACATCTGTCACACGAGAAAAAGCTGAGATCACTTGTGCTGCTCAGCCTGGAGAAGAGAAGGCTCAGGGGCATCTTCTCAACTTGGATAAACACCTGAGGTAATAAAGAGAAGAGAGCCCAGCTCTTTGTGGTGGTCACTCAATGGACAAGAGGCAATGGGTACTAATGGAAATACAGGAAATTCCATTTAAACATGAGAAAAATCTAGTTCATTGTGAAGGGGATTGAAATCTGAAATAGGTTGCCCAGAGACATTTGAGGGTCTCCATTGCTGGCCTCTTCCAATCTCCATGTTTCTGGGATTCTAAGGTTTACAATACATGATGAATCTTCCACAGTATGGTGATGTAAATACCTAATTGTTTTTTTGGTCACACCTGATTAAGAACTCATGAGCATTTTGCATCCTAAGCTTGATTCTAATATCCCTCACAGGGAACCCCAGTTGTGCCACCCCAGTTGATAAAAACTTTAAGTTTTAAACAACTTTCCTTTTGAAATCTTTCTTCTCCATCTGAAAAATCCCACAAGAAAAAAATAATACTATCTACAACATCAGACTTATCTTAGTCCCTGGGCATTTTCAGAGTTGTTTCTCTTTCTTATTCTCACTCCTCTCTCCAAATGAAGTTACTGGAGTTTGGGGCTTTTTTTCCCTTTTTATGTCTATTACCACTATCACCAATGAGCTCAACCTTGGGCAGCAGTAGGTCTGGCTTGGAGCTGTCTGGAATTCACCCCTTGGACATGGGGGAGGTTTCCAGGAGTCACCCCTGTATCAGCCCTGCTCCCAAAACCTGGCCACACAATCCCAGTTCAACCTATTTCTCACACCTCCTGCAGCCTGTGACAAAGGAGGGCTGATCCTGTGATCTTCTACCTGTTGGCTTTTCTTTTCTCCTTTCCCCCACCCTCTGTTCCTCTGATGTGGAGGTAAAGCTGTGTTTTCACTGCTGAGCTTCATTTCTTGTACCTTGAATCTCACTCTCAATTGCTCCTGGTCTCTTCCTTGATCAAGCACAGCCTTCGTCCTGCATTTTTGTTTTCACAGTTACCCCAGCTGGAGGCTTGAATTTGGGACAGCTTGTGGGAGTTCAAAGTAATAGAATTACCCACTCTTAAATGAGGGAAAACTATCCCCCTTGAACAAACTCCAGTTGTTTACTTCCATTTTTACCTTGTGCCCTCATGACCAGGCACGTTGTCTCCTGCTCCATCTCTTGTCAAGCTGGCACATCCCAAAGGGTCACAGAAAAAGAGGTATTGTCTCAGTTAAACTTGGACAGCAGGTCTTCCCTCCCCTTGGGACCCAGCAGAGTGGAGAGGGAGGCCCATGCCCACAGTGTGGCTTAGAACAAGGAAAATTCCAGATTTTTTGTGTAATCTTCAGGGTGTAGGTGCTGGGTCAGAGGCGAGATTAACCTCCTGCTCAGATCTGGGTGCTGATCAACACAAGGGACTTTGCAAGGCAAATATTAAGATTGGTTCAATTACAAAGTTCCCAGACAATGCACACTAAACAAATTGCACTCCATCCTTATGTTTGGGTGTGTCCAAGCTCCTTGATTTTTTTGCTAACTAGCTCTCAATTCAAATAGTGTGCATATTTTCACTGAAGTCATGAGGCAAAACATTTTGGAGCTTGTCAGCAGGGGAGGAGTCCTGAATGGTGTCTAAGAAGGAGAGTGGAAAGCAGAGGTGTATATGACAGATGAAGGAAGAGCTCTGTGTAATCAGATTTTAAGTGTTTCTGCTCCAGTGCACAGCCATAAATGTCAGCTGAAAGTTAACTTTGTTGTTTATCAAATGCATGTTAATAACTTAATTGAAAACCAAAGTGCTCTATTGATTGCAAATGTAAATTGGCAATGCTGTGGTCCCTGCCTGCCAGTCAATGACAGCAGCACGAGTCAGGGAGGCAAAAACAGAATGAGGGAGCTGATTGCAGAAGGCATTGAAGGAAGAGATAAATTCTGGAGAATATTTTCATATTTCAGTATCAGCAGACTCCCTACAACACAACACAACACAACTCTTCATGCAGCAGCTGATAAATATTCAATCCCTACAGCTTCTTTCTTTCAATTTAAAGCTCAGATGAGACACACAGAGACATTCCCACTGCCCCACCACAGTCTCCTCCAGGGGAGAGCAAGGAGCAGTGCTGGATTTCAGGACACAGCCCCTCAGGAAGTGTTTGAACTATGAAAACTGCTTGTTACGGTTTTACACCAGTTACACCAGTTGTTATAGTTTTGCTTGTTTTATCTCAGCTGAGGTCAGGATGAAAGACACAGGAAATGTAGAGTCGAGTTTGGTTTTGGTTGTTTATTATATTTTAACTATTTACAGTATTTACAGTTTGAGTTCTAACCTGCTAGCTAAAGAAATTAAGCAAAAAGGAGGGCCTGTAACTTTTAGCAAGGCTATTTAAGAGATGGTTAGTCAATAACAAAGTGACTCCTATATTATTTATGGTTTTGACTCAATAGTGACTATTTATAGTTCTCAATGAAGACATCTTTCACTCAATTAGAGAAAGACACCCAGATCCATGAAGAAGACAGAAGAAGAAGGTAAAGAAGAACTCAGACAACACTGAATTTTCCATCTTGGTCCACACATTACTATATACCAAAACCCCAAACCTAAGCTTTCACTTTGTTAGATCACACAACACTTTTAACTACACACTTACAACTTTTTTGCTATTACACAGTCTTGGAACACTGTTCCAAGGTTTCAGGTCAAATGCGGTGCCTGCCCAAGGTCAGCACCCCTCAACTCAGGAAGTCTGAAATTTTCAGCCTCCAGGATTCCAATGAGGGAGCATTGCTGGATGGGATCAGGGACTCCAGGAACATCTTTCTCTTCTCCCTGGCTGCACTTTTACTGACAAAAATGGCATAAAATTTTCAAAGGAGTGACCATATCCAGAGCAAATAGATGCAAGCAGCTGGCAACATTTTGGGAGTGTGATCAAAAATCTTCCTTTGGGAAGAGAGAGGGCAGTTTTCTGGTAAAGAAAGGGGCTTTTCTGCACAGGATCTACAAAGGTTTTGGCAAAATCCTTTTTAGTAAATGTGAACGCCTTAATATTGCTTGTTTTTTGATACTGATAAAAATTCATTTAGTATCAACAAAGACTTACTCAGTGCTAGAGCCAACAAGCACTTAAAATCTTGGGTTTATAATCCACCCTCCCTGCCCTTTAATTCCCACCATCAAACATTATTTTGTAATTTTTCTGTGAATATCTTTCTGAATTGTTTACAATAATAAGACTTAAATTCACTTGAACTCCTAATTAGCAGTTGTATTCTGAGTAACTCTACATCCAACCCCTATTATTGTATTATTATGCAGAAAGGGTCATAAGTGTGATTTGATTGATGCTATTTGTTTCCCATACACAAATGAGAGTGTCCCTCTGAGCACAGCAGACACTGTCTGGAACAATATTTTTATGGAGATAAAGCACTTGTGGAGACATCTTTTAAAGGGGAATTAAATTCATAAGGAGCTGAACTAGAAAATCCTGTGTTCCTGTGTATTGTAGTCACATCTCCTACTGCTTCCCCTCATCGTCTGTTCCCAAAATCTTTTCCCTGTTGCAATAATCAGTACAGGGAAAGCCACCGTGATGCTCCAGCTGCTTTGTCATAGATCTGGACTGTTCCCTGGGGAGCTGTGCCTGGTTTAAATCTGCCCATTCATCACTCAGGATGTGCTGCTGGAAACACTGGCCAACCAACCAAAACAGGTTGAGCTTATTTGGTTTTCTTTGGTTGGAAGCACTGCTTTGGGTTGTTTGTCTATTCAGAATTCTCACTAAAAGTTTTGACCCTTACCTCTCTCCATTTGCCACTTCTGACAAATGGAGCAACAATAATCAGCAGATTCAAAAAGCATAAAGTGGAAAGGGAAGCATCAGGTACATAAATAACTTGATCTGATCAGCCTCATTTACACACAAAATTATTTTGCCTCCTCCCCTTCTTCAAATCTCTTTAAAAGGTTTATTTCCAACTCCACCAGAACTGCTAGGAGTCAGGCAAATATATACTAATCTGATAATAAGTAATTTGTAGAAACATATAATCTGCTAATTTCAGATGGGTAAAGTGAAGCCACATGAATTTTCTAACACTAAGGGAAAAAAAAGGTAGATAAAGAAAAATGGTTTTGTTAGATACACAATAAGAATGCTGTAAAAATCCCATAAGTCTTAAAATGTCAAGTGACAAATTATTTTATAAATTACTATTTAAGTCAAGTAGTAGTTGACTTGATTTTTTGAAGAAACTGTAATTGAAGTACTTTAAGAATTTTTGCTGCCTATATAAAATAAAATAATTGCATAATTAGCACATAATTACTTTCAGGAGTGACTAATTTTGGATTCTACTAAGTATGCATTAATTGCTGTGCTGGCAACCTCAAAACAAAAAGTCAGAGAGTGAAAACCTTCCCCTATCAAGGTCAGCATTTGCATTATAAGACCATCAAAATAGTGTTAAATCAATGGCTAATCCAATATGCAGAGGCTGCAGGGCTCAGGGCAGTGACATGGAAGGACAGCAGGGACTCACAAGGTGTTGCTGGCAGGATCCCAACTGACCTCAACCCTCCAAGGTCTGGTTTGGCACCCAGTGAAGACAAATATTTCCAATGGTGCAGGATTAGGTCCATTGACGAGTTGTTACCTATTGACTGGTGTTCATTAGCTCCACAGAGTTCACTTTCAAACCTCTTTTCCAACCTCTGTCATACTTAATTACGCCTATTGTTCAGTTCGAGGAGTTACAGACTCATGACAAACAAGTGAGAATAAAACTATCATTTTATTTCGTAACCCAGTTCTCCATTCACCAAGTTACACTTTGTGAATTTTTGTGTTGTTAAAATGTTTTTGATCAATTTTTTGGTGTTGTTGTTTTTGTTTTGTTGGTTTTGGGTTTGGTTTGGTTTGGTTTTAGTTTGGGTTTTTCTGTTGGTGGTTTTTTTTTTTTTTTTTTTTTTTTTGGGTTGGTTGTTTTTTTTTGTTTGTTTGTTTTAAAGAACAAACAACCCACACATGAAACACTTTTATTTACATACCTTTTTTGCCTCCTAGGACATCAGGAAACATTGATATATTCCTACAGCCACCTAAAGGTATTAACACTGCATACATTGCTGATAAGCCTTTCTTCAAGAGGAGGTCAAACCCCATTTGATCTATGAAACCTGTTCATACTTTTTTTTGTTCCAACTTTGATATCAATATTTCTCATGATCCTGACTGAAATAACCTAAGATAATTGAGGTACTGATAATATCAAATATCCCAGTTTAGTCACCTCGTGTTTCTATCTCAGAAAAAAACCCTACCAAATTGCTACCTTTTTTTGTTTTGTTTTGTTTAATGTTGCCTTGCAGTGATTGTCCTTTTGCATTTAAACACATTTAAAATAAGCCACTTTGTGTTTATCTGAAATATTAGAAAGTCTGGTTGTAGATTTTCAAGCCTGGTCCTGCTGACATTAACCCCAGTCTCGCAGGGCCTTCAGGCAGCTGTTTTTACCTCTGTCATTCCTACATTTTCTGCTCTGCATGAGATCCATATTTCAGGGATCTCAAAGGGACAATTTGCTGTATTGGTCAGTCTTACAGGTGGCCCACAAGTCATAGAAATGGTTGTAGAATAATCTAAGCATCTCAAAAATCCTAAAAACTGCTGGAAAAGTTGTCTGGTTTTGGACAGGAGCAATAGAAGGAGCCAATGAGAGAAAGGCATTTTTGCAAATCTTTCATGGAGTGTAACATTCAATGTACCCAGGCTGTGTGAGGGAAGGCAGCTCCTGCCAACCAGATTAAATTGTCAAAGTGAATGAATTTAAAGCCGAGGTTTTAACTCTCTACCTATTTACATATCACGTGGAGTTTAACGATTAGCAAATTAGACACAAATCATGTGCAAATCAATGCAAATTACTGGTTCACACACACAACCTAAACTTCATTTTTCATGTTGGGATGTAGCCAGTGCCTGGTTAACAGGCATATGGATTTCTGATCCGGGGTAAATGAGCTACTCCCCCCTCTTCCCCTCTCATTCCTCCACTTGGCACAAACCCACCACATTTCTCATTCAATCCACATAATTCACTCAATACTCTCCTCATGTCAGGCTTCGTGTAGGCAGGTAATAACTTCTAGAGTCATTAAATTAGGCTGTGTGCTTTCTCTAATTTGTGCTCCTTGGTTAGAGTTTTGTGGTCACTTAAACTAATTAGAAATGCTCAGTTTATTAACAGAAGATACATGCTTTGGAAAGCTCCTGGAGATTTCCAAGGGGTTCATAGATCCCTGCAACTTTTGTTGTCTTGACTTTTGCACTGTGTCATATGTAACTATTCTGAACTGAGGTGACGAAAGCCCTTTGATCTCATCCTCATAATTAAAACCCATTGCACTAATTGCTTCTCCAAAGTGACTTTTTATTTCAGAGAGGGTCTCCCTTTCCCCAGGAGAGATTACACACAACCAGAATCACAGAATCAGACAACAGCTGTGACCAGAAGCAACCTCTGGATGTCTGCTCTGCAAACTCCTGCTCAAAGTAGGAGCAACCTCAAAAATAAATCAGATTTCATAGTCACAGAATCACAGAATGGTGTGGGTGAGAAGAGATTTACAAATCATGTTGTTCCAACCCCCTGCCATGGGTAGGGACACATTCCACTATCCCAGGTTGCTCCAAGCCCTGTCCAACCTGACCTTGAACATTTCCAGGGATCCAGGGGCAGCCACAGCTTCTCTGGGCACCCTGTGCCAGGGCCTCACCACCTTCATTGGGAAGAACTTTTCCCTAATATCTCATTTTAATCTATTCTCTTGCAGTCTGAAGCCATTGACCTTAGTCCTGTCTCTTTCTCAGGCAGTTCTGGGGTCCGGAAATTCTCCAGAGTCTGTGATTCTGCCCCCAACCTTCTGAGCCTCTGTTCCTGTGCTGAAGGGAAAATGAATTTCCTAAAATCCAGTGTGAGTTTCCACAGCTGAAAAGGGTGGCCTTTGCCTCTTGACCCTTCACTGTGCAACCCCAAGACTCTCCTCTGTCTTCTCTTGGTGTTGCCGTAGAAAGGTGGATAAAAGGCTTCTCTAATTCACCTTGAAGCTTCTCTCATTCCTGTGCTCCAGCCCGAGTCCTCTCTGCTATACCCACACCAACTTCTCATTCTTATTCTCATTTCTCATTTTTTGGGGGACTCTAAAAGATTTTCCACAGACTCCCCAGTAGCAGTTAAAATAGCCAACTGCTCTTTGACGTGCTGCTGCCAATTAGCTGTGAATTTTGAATAATGTGCAATTAGCAGCCACAATTTTTCCATCCTCTCAGAAATTCTGTGCAGCAGAGACCTTCCTTTAGGGCCAGGTGAAGTAAAGGATGCCTGGAAAACTCTGTTTATCACCCTCAAACTGATTTTTGGACTGTTGGAGACAAGGAAGAACAAAACACACAAATCAAGGGAATGTACCCACTGGCAAGATATAATCCTTAAAACTCCAGTGTGTGTCACAGAAAATCCCACACAGTGTGTACGTACAGCAAAAGTTGAACTAAAAACATTGCTGAAGTCACAGCATCCATTTAAACTGCCTCAGGCTGGAACATCTACCTGGGAATGAGTGATTTTAGTCCCTGTCAGATGTGAATAAGGTAAACAATCAAAGAAATACGTCTTCTCTGACATGACCCTTAATCACTGCAAGAAAAAAAAAAAGAGACAGTGACCTTGACTAACATTGTGCTGCTGAATATGATATGAGAGATCCCATTGATCATGGATTCCAGCAGCTGGGGACACACAGAGCCTTTGTTTTCATCCCTTCATTTGGTACCTACAGAATTTAAGGTGTGATCAAAATAGAGGAGAACATTACACAGGCTGCATCTGTAATCTTCTGCTCCCTGCTGAATACAAAGCTCTTACATCTTTTGTATGAAATCAGAAAGAAATACTCATATAACCTGGGCTCAAGAGGAATTGCCAGTTAAGTTTCTATTTTAATGTGTGTGCAGGAGGACAGAGTTAAAATTCTGCAGGCAGCTGCAGGCAATATGTTGTTGACCATTACCTGTGTAGCTTCTACAGCATAAATAAGTTAAATGTGTTATTATTATTATTATTATTATTATTTATTTTGGAGGATTTGGGACTTAAAAGTCACCCTTTAATCAGAAAGGTGTTTTGTTCTGTAGCAGTACAGTCATCCCTACAACGTATTAAAATATATCAATTTTTTGCTTTTTTAAAATGTTAAAAGCAACATCTTGCCCATGAATATTTATTTTATTTTTTTAAGCTTGCTTATTTCACAGTTCATCCTTCTCCCATCTAAGCTGCTCTTTCCTTTGCTCCTTGCCTTGCTGCCCAAAGAAATTAATTCTGCTATGCCCATGGTTTTGCATGTATAAAACATCAGATACCAGCATTTTCTGACCTTCTGCTTCTTTCAGAATTTTGTTCATTATTCTGAGGCTTCAAACAGCCAGGTATTATTCATATTTTTTTAGACTTCCCAACCATCCATCTGATGTGTCAAATGTTTTAAGAGGCTCAGTCAACAAACATCCAGCAACATGAAATGTGCAGAAAGCAGCTACAGTCTGAATCCTGGACAAAAAAATGTATACAAATAATTACAGATCTCTCTCATGAGCCCCAAGCACAGTCAAAGAGACTAAGGGTGCAGTTCTGTGCTAAATCCAGCATTACTGCTGGCATTTACAGCCCCAAAAGTTAAGAGCTCTGGAGAGGATGTGTGGCTCTAGCTGATTGCAAACTGCTGGGAATTATCTCAGCAATGTCATGACTCCCAAATTGTGCTGGGGATTTGTTTCACAGGAAGTTGTTTATCAGGTCCAGGGCCCAGGTTCAGTCATCATGTGTATGTACCCCCAAATTCCAGATCCTGAGGAGAGCAGAGACGGGGCAGGTAATGTTTAATTGTTTAACAGGACTCAGGAAATCTTTTATAGTGCCTTGGGAAGTGAACAGGGAGTTCCTCACAGCTTTGGGTACATAAGTTGCTTTTGAAAGCCTGCCCTCCTACAGACATCCACTTCTGAAAACACCTCAGTGCTTTGGGTTCAGGAATTAACCTACATGGGCACTGCAGTGACAGAATTACTTCCTCAGCCAGGAGACTTCATTTACAGCCCTGCAGTTCAGATTTTTGCCCCTGTTGCAGTATATCACAGAAACTCATTAAACGAGGTGTCTGTGAACCACTTGCTTTGTATCTAAAAATAAGCTCAGTGACTTATTTCCACCATGGGATCAATCCAAGAGGGAGATGCTTTTCTTAAGGAATCCAAGTGCACCATCATGAACACTGCATCTTTTTTTTGCCTCAGAAACCATATGGATTCACAGAGCAAGTGAAAAGGTTGTGAGGTTTTGTTTTTTTTTTTTTCTCCCTTCATCTCTCCCTTTGCTTTAGCTCTTAAGTCTGGGCATTGTAAAGGAGGGCTGAGCACAAAACTGCACCCACAAAGAGTTTAGAGCAGCACCAGGGCTGTCTCCAATGCTTCTGTTGAATCAAAATAAGCTGACATAAGCTGGACCATAGGATGGCTGGTTTTGTGCTCTCAGAGCTTTTAAATCGCTGCTGAGCTCAAGCTGTGATCAGACTGAAGTTTAACAAAAAAAAAAAAAGCAGAGAAATCCACCCAAAACAACTCTCCCTAGCTTTGGATGAATGCTGTTTATCCCTGGCAAACTTAAGCCTTTCTTCTGCACTTTATCTGCTCCCAGGATTGCTCCATTGTGAGAATGAACACAAGTGTGATACTGCTCTGAGCCACAGTTCTTTGGGGAAGATCTATCAGGCAAAGCTGTTGCTTTCTCAGCTTCTGTAGAAAATTCATTCCAAATATATATCCCATATAAAACACATTTGATTTTTTTTTTTTTTTTAAATACACCTCCCTCTCTCCAAGTGAATGCAGCTTCTGTTGTAGCTCAGATGTAGAGCCTTGGGTCTGAAGCAGGGATAATCATGATCAGACTTACCAGGATGTGATGACTCTGAGTGGGGCTTTTATTCCCAATTTGTTGTTTTTTCTTCATAGGTGTTATTTTAATCTTTTGCACAGGCATCACCTCCAGACAGCTTTTGAGCCATGCAGTTATCTGTGCAGGACATTTGGATTCTGTCTTTCCCTTGGTATGGATGGCATTCATTAACAACCTGACATCAATAGGATGTGTGAGCATAAATAGTTTTTTCTCTTGAACCCCAAGACTCCAACATGGGTCTTTTAGTGCCATTGCAGGTATGGAAATTTGTTTTTTTCCAATTTCCTACCTTTCCTCAGAATAGAGGAGCAGGAGGGGAGTGATTGTGTTTCAGCAAGCATTGAGGCAAAGTAAAACTGAGGAAGAAGTCTCAGAATCAGATAATTATTTAGGTTGGGAAGGACATTTAAGACCATTGAGTCCAGCTGTTAACCTAATGCTGTCAAGTCCACCACTAGCTGGTTAAGTGCCAGAACAGGGGTCCAAATGAGTGGTTTAAACCTTCATCCTTGGAAATTTTCAACATTCAACAGGACAAAGTCCTGAGTAACATGCTCTGACTTTGAGGTTAATCCTTTTTTTGCACAGGATATTTCACTACTGACCTCATATATTCCCTCATAACCTAATTTTTGTTTGATTGCAGTACACAGACTATACAAAACTGTGAACCAAAGGTGGGATAAAATATGTGCAAATTAAATCCACAAACATAGTCAACAGCTCCTTTAGACTTGTAGTTAACCCTGTGGACCATTCTTGCTCCCTGGCCTCGGCAGAGGTGGACTGAGATACAGGACAGTGTCTGCAGGTGGTAGTGTTTGATTGTGATGATATTCAGCAGAAAAAAAGGAGCTGATGGCTTTGATTTAGGGTTTGTGATTTTACATAACTGACAAGCCAGGCAGAGTCTGTGGATGGGTGTTTTCTATTGCAGTCAAATCAAAACAAATAATATGGTTAAGGCACCATGCAAACTGTTTGGGATATTGTCATATCATTACATGGCTTCTATTTCTGACAAACATTACTTACATTTCAAAGCACTTTTTTTTCCCCCCAGCTTTCCATATGTCAACTGCTATCAAAATACACTATTTAGAGTAAAGTGGAAAGAAAATTAAAATTATTATTTTTTTCTAGTCTCTGATCTTCAAGTGCTCGAAGAAAACCCCAGACGCTGCAATGTGTGTTAAATGTCCAGCTTTATCCATAACTCTAGGATCATTCTACTGCCTGTAGAGTTTGTCCAAGCACTAGAGGATTCCTGCCTCAGCCTTGCAGCAAATAACAAACCTGTACTTTTCCCAGGCGTTGCTTCAGTCATTCAAAGCTCATCTAAAATAGAGAGCTCAAGACTGGGATAAAGATTCTCCCATTTCATATAAATGCTAAATACGACCGTCTCTTTGGAGGGATACCAAGCTGTTCTATAGTGTCAATATGTGCTGCTAAAAAGCTAAAAATAAGAAATCAGAAGGAACAATACAGACTCTTGCACAAAGTGGCACTGTGGGAAAATTTGTCAGAGAAGCAATCTTTTGGGTGAATATTGAGGCCCTGTATCTGAAATAACAAATTAAGTTCAGAAGGTGCAACCACAGAACGGTTTAGGGTGGAAAGGACCTTACAGCCCATCCAGTTCCAACCCCCTGCCACAGACAAGGACACCTTTCATTAGCCCAGGCTGCTCCAAACCCTGTCCAACCTGGCCTTGGAGACTTCCAGGGATCCAGGGGCAGCCACAGCTTCTCTGGGCACCCTGTGCCAGGGGTCAGCACCCTCACAGGGAAAATTTTTTTTCTAATATCCAGTCTAAACCTCCTCTCAGTTTGAATCTATTCCCCCTTGTCCAGTCACTACATGCCTTGTGAACAGTCTCTCTCCATTTTTATTGAACTCTTTAGACATTGGAAAGTTGCAGTGAGGTCACCCCAAAGCCTTTTCTTCTCCAGGCTGAACAATCCCAGCTCTCCCAGCCTTTACTCCCTGCAGAGCTGCTCCATCCCTCTGCTCATCCCGGTGCCTCCTCTGGACTGTCTCCAGCAGCTCCAAATCCTTCTGCTGTTGGACCCAGGGCTGGGGCAGCTCTGCAGGTGGAGTCTCACCTGATCAGGGCACAGGGGCAGAATCCCCATTTCCTGCTGCCCACACTGGGGGGATCAGCCCAGGGCATGAAGGATTTCGGAGATGGGTCATGTCCAGCTCTCACCCACCAGCACCTCCAAGTCCTTTTCCCTGGGCTGTTCCATCTGCTCATCCCCTACTCTGGATGGCACAAATGACTGGTCTGAGAAGGTACATGAGCACATAATCACATGCAGTCTTTAAAGTTTCATCAGAACTGCTCCTAAATGGCTGCTTAAAGCCAATTTCAGGTCATAAGGAAGAGGGCATCCATCCAGTGTGCTTCCATTTAATCTAAAGCCAAGTTCCAGGGAATGTGAGCAAAAACAAAAAGGAGAAAGTGCTGAAAGCATTGCAATATTAAAGGAAAAAAAAAAAAAACCAACCCACAACCCTTTTTGCATTAGCTGAAAGGATTTTATTCAGGAGTTCTCTTGACCTGTTATGGAAAATGGTTTCTGCCAGTTCAGGTGAGGGTAGTACAGTAGTGGGCACAGTGTTAGGGAAGAGAAATCACTCAGATTAATTAGCAATATAAATGCAGATTTCAACAGGTGAGTGACAAGCAATTGCTGAAGCTAGATGTACTTCCAGTCTTAAATTCAGATAGCAATGTGAGACTATGAGACAGCTATAGCATGTTAATGTAAAAAGCTATTCAAAAAGTTAAGATGAAGGTTAAAGCCCACTTTGAGCATGTACACTTCAGTTCCAAATTTATTGATGGATATGAATAGAACAGTTTACTCATACAATAGTTTTACAGTCCTTGATCTCATGTGTAGGAAAAAGCATTAGTGCCCACCTCATGCTAATAGATTACTGGGAGACAAAAACAAAGCAAAAGATGATCTACACTGCTGAGAGACTCAGAGTTTGATACCAGTGGGAAATTTATTTCAGACAGGTTTACACCATGCAGTGAATAAAGCACTGAGTTTGCAAGATTGTGGGTATGCAAGCTCACTAGGAAAGTTTGGCCAACAAATCATTTGTAACCTTGAGTTTGCCACCAGCCTCCCATCCATTATCCTTTTCTTCCCCCTCTGCAGTAGCACTTACATTACATATTATGTCTCCTCTTTTCTACAAGAGATAACCCAGATCTCTCCAGTTTTCTTCAGAGGCAACATTTCTTGATTTCTTATCACACTTCCTGCTTTATTCCTCAGTTGATCCATATTAGACTTGATTATTTATGCCTAAATGTAGAATTTTAAACCTAAATATGTCTATTTCCCCCCTTTACTCCTTTTTTTCTTAAAAAGGAACAATTAAATCCAGGTTTAAATTAATTGATTCAATCAGTCTTTGTTCTGAACAAATTATCCAATTATGCCAATATTAATGGTGTATGTTTATTCACATGGATAATTACCGAAGCCTCAACACAAAATGCTCTCTGACCTTGTACTTTCTGTGACCTAAAATACCTGAATTTTTTTTTTCAAAAAGGACTTCTCCCCTCCTAAAATGTGACATTATCTGTGCAGGCTTTATATTTACCCTTATCCTATTGCACTGATCCAGCCAAACAGAGGTGTCTGAGCAGCCTCAGATCAGAAACAAAATCCAGGCAGAAAAAGGCTGTTAATTCACTGGGCTTTCCTTAGATCTCCAGATTTTCAATACAGTTACAGCTGACCTTGAAAGTTTGGATTTGTGGCCGCGGAGATAATGGCAGAAGTGCTGATAGACTAACTAGTGTTTTGGGATATGAATCTGGAGATTACTCCCACTAGCAGTATATCATCCTGCAGCTGAGGTATTACTTATCCTGCTACTCTTACCTCTGTCAGCACTAGGAGTAGTTATCTCCTTCCATATCATTAAGGGAGAAAAAAATCCTGTAGAGTGGCAGGAAACAATTTACACTTTGGAACAAGGAAAAAAATATATATAAAAGGGAAGAGAAGGTAACACAATTTGTGTGCAAGCCATAAGCTGTGTGGCAATGAGGAAGGACGAGTCTCAAAGAGAGTGAAAACAAGATTGCAGTTACTTTATTACTACGAGAGATTAAAACAATCCTAAAATCCTTCAGTAGGGTGTGAAATCCCACACAAACACCCAAGTACTTAGGATACCTTTTTTAAAAAAATTCAAAGTATTTCAAGAATACTGATTACTTCATATACTGTCTCAAATAAAGTGTAAAACTAATACTTAAGGTTTGACTGTATGAAAACAGGTGATTTTAGTGGTGTGTTCAAGATCTTTACAAAATACACCACTAACCCTTACCAAAATCTAAATTACAATCTGCATTGAATCCCAATGTTCTGTGTTTCCTGGAAGTAAAAGGAAAATTTATTCAAATGATGCTAAACAATTGAAAGAATCCTGAAGTAAAGAAAAGTTTATTCAAATGGTGCTAAATAATCCAAAGGATCCTCTATAAAAAGGGACTGGTGATGTTAAGAGACCTGAGCAGAGGCACAAATCTTCAAAATTCAGCCTGGAGCAAATTTCAGTGGCTCTGGTCATATTCCAGATTATTGCAGTTGTTTAATATTAATCTTTTCTGTTGTGTTATGTCTGATGCTTGTTTGAAGAAACAATATTGGAAAATGAATTTGAAAAAAATGGACCAGGACATAGGAAATAAATTGCAAGTTGGACACCAAAATTACCAGGCAGGGCAATTCTAAAGCAGCCAATTTTCACACAGACCTTGGTGATCCAAGAGAACATTCTCTTAATCAATAAGCCTTTCTGACACACAGCCAAAGTTATATTTTGGACTCGGAGACATTCTAAGAATGATTTGTAAATATTTTGCTACCAAGATTTACTTTAAAACCTATAATATCATCTAAATATGGAGGAGGGAAAATCAGGAACTTTTAAAATACTTCCTAAAATGATGTGTGGGAAAGGAGTTGGTCTCAAATTCAGGGTCAGTTGGTCTCAAATTGTCCAAGCAGATCTTAATGCTCCACTGCTGGTGAGAGCCTGTTCTGGGCACTCCTGAGTGAGGACCAAATCACCCACCCTAAACATACAGACAGAGAAGGGGGAAATGGAGGAGAACAAAAGTCTCACAGTCCTCACAATTGATTTGGCTTGTGGAAGAATCCTGAAAATAACTGCAGCAGTGATAAGCAAGTGACATTAATATAAATTTGAGGTTTCTGTTTCAGTCTGGGGAGAGGGAAGGCTCAGGAGAGCTGCAAGGGACGGGATCCTGCTGTAGATGCTCAACCACTGCAGCTGTCAAAGGGATGTGTAACTCTGCCCACTTTCATTTAGAGAGTGCCTTTTCCAGCTCATCCCTTGGCATCATTAACATAATTAAAATTGGTAGAAGTTGCCTGCTCTGCCCATGCTGGGAGTAGCAATTTCCCAGGGAGCTGCAGGTCCCTTGTATCAAAGTTACATGTCATGGTGGGATGAGGATGGAGGGCATGAGGATGGGCAGTGAGGAAAGTTCAGCTTTCTTTCACACACATAATATTATTGTATACTCATGATGCAATACTTTGCCCAGTCCTTTTCCTGGCTAAATCCAGGAAAACTGAATTCTGCCCCATCCCTGCACATTCATTCTGTTCCTGTGGTCAAATATCAATTTGTCAACCAGACATATCAAATTACCAATATTGACTACATTGTACCAAAGCCAATAGGATAAGATTGCTGGAGGTAGAATTACAGAATATCCTGGGTTGGAAGGGGCCAACAAGGATCATCCGACTCCTGGCCCTGCACAGGACCATGCCAAGAATCCCACCCTGTGCAGATAATACTCTGCCCTCACAAAACAGCTGCTTTGCCAGTGAACTGGCTGGGTAGGCAGGACCCACACACCTCAGGTTTTACTTTTTGCTTTGCAGGGTGGCCTTGGGCAATTACTTTCCATCTTCCCAAACTCCTCTTTCCCTCTGTACAAAGGATGTGTAAGTGACCTGCTTCTACCCAGTGCTGCAAGAGATTAAGTTATTCTTTAACTTTGGAGGCCAAGTACTCACTTGACTGACTCTTATCTCCCCAGGCAAATATTCTTTTGCTGTTAAGCAAAACAATAACCTGGAAAGGCACCAACAAAGAGCCTTCATTAGCGTGGAATAAAGATTGCCCTTATGTTCTACCAAGGCTGTTGAAAGTAGTTGAAAGTAGTTCTCTGCCAGCTAAAGAATACAAATAATATGGCAATAATATCCTGCCTGTACTTTCTGAGGAGATCAAACACTTTGTGACTGCAATTTTTCACTTTTTATGGAGAATTCTAGAAGAGTTTGGGATTGAAGAGGCCTCAAAAGCCATCCAGTCCAACCCAGCTGGAAAGAGCGGGGAAAGAGGTGGAGTCTCCCAGAGAAGAGGGTCCACAATAATTATTGCTTATTATTTAAATCCCATTTTCCTTGGGAAGGGGACAGCTGAACCCTGCTGGAGAAGGCACCTGCCACAGTCTGAGCCCCTGGCTTTCTCCTGGGATCACCTCCACACCTCCTGTATAACCCACTGGCCATTATTCCATCTGTGCTCTCCTGCCCAGCCCTGCAGCTCTGGACTGTAAAAGTGTCACGTTTTACAGCTGGCAGTGAAGATGGCAACACTCAGGAAATAAATTCTGAGCCCCCTGACATCAACAGGCACCTTCAATCACACGGGGACAGCAGAGTGTCCCCAGCAGCTGCTGGCACAGCTCTCCTGACCTCCCACTCCCCAGCTCCCAATGCCCCCCAAAAAGGCAGAAGCAGTTTAGTGACATCAGGGATAATTACTAGTTTGGGTGGGAAAAAATTTGCATTTCATTCTTATTTATCAGTTGAGTATTTCCTCTCTTTTAAACCTGTGAGTGTCACTGCTGGTGTTCTGGGAAGGCAGCAGAGCAAACTGAACCCCACCTGATGAACTTGTGCTAATGAATAAAATAAATGGTCTGTGCTGTGGTCTTTTAAATTTAAGTTTTTAATTTTTTTTTTCTGATAACAGCAATGGTATTAAAACGGTCTCTTTGTAGTAAGAAAATGGAATTCATAGCTATAATCAGAATTTTATTCTTATTGGTGAGCTAGAAAGAGAACACAGTCTATAATACCATATTGTTGGTGTGCTTCCACATTCACTGCTTATTTATTTCCCAAGAGCCTAAAACATTTTTACTTTCATCAGTAAAAAAGCAGCAATTTCCCATAATATCTTTCAGGTCACACAATGTCTATATTGAGGCTCTCACGTGTTGTTTTTTCATCTGTGGTGGTTTTGTTTCTTTTGGAGGGATGGAGGGTGTGAAGAGGGAGAAGGAACAGCATTTGAGAAAGAATTGTGTAACTGAGATTACATCCTCCAGCTCTCAGTCAGAAACTCCCAGGCAACAAGTTCTGCATCCAAGACACTCAATTTTAAATGAGGAGTTAATCACTGGGTTTATTTTAAAAGGAGGTAAAAAAGAAAGGGGCAGGAATTAAATTTAAAAAAAAAAAAAAAAAAAAAAAAAAAAAAAAAAAAAAAAAAAAGAGGGAGGGGGTAGTTATTCCAACTTCAGTATTTAAATATTGAAATATTTTAAAATTTCAGTGTTTAAATATTGAACCATACTATGACTTAATGTATCCTATTCCTGTTTCACCCTGGGCATGTGCTCCTGATGGGATTTCTGTGAAAATTCTGGTAGATAATCACCAGCAATTTATCTTCATCTATAAAAAAACATACAAGTCTCATCCATGAGTGCGCTTCCTCTGGCTCTGTCTCTGTAGCAGGTGACAATTGCCACATTCTGGAGCTTTAGGCAGCAGAAAGGCTTCCCTGGTGCTGTGTCTGATGGATTCACACACTTCTGCATTCACATTAATATTTACTGCTAATTATTGTTGCCAATATGGAGCAAACAAACGAAGGGTGAGGATTCATTTGGGTTTCTGAGTGAGGCCAACATTTCACAGCAATATCTTAAAGCTCCAACCCATCCCATGAAGTTTTATCAGACTTGTGCCACACAGCATAAGGGAAATAAATGTCAAAGCATTAAAAATATTGGTCCTTACTGTTATTAGAAAAAAAATAAAAATGCTCTGTGATCACATTGTAGCATAGAATGTAACTTTGTATTTCAAATATTTTTGTTCCTGTCTGTGTATGAGTGCACTAATAAGATAATGAAACATAGAAATAAGATATTACTGCACAGCTTTCCTTTGTGCAGCTATGCCAGTTGGAAAAAACACGATCAGCAGTAGGAATAAAGCAGCTAAAAATCAAAGTTTAGGAAGGCTCAAGGAAGATTATTGCATTACCTCCAGTGCAGAGGAGATATAGATCTTAAACATATTCCAAATCTATTCAGGCTTCAGAATAGTTTGGAATGATCTGCTTTTGTCAGTTTTATTGAGGGCTCAAATTTAAACACATATCCTAAATAACAGGGGTTCTGAGAAGCAGAAAATTTCAAACAATCCACTGTCATTTCCCTGGGCTGAATCAGTCCTACCTTGATACAGCTTAGCACTTGGCCAGAGTCATATAAACTTCGTGCTAATGTATCAATCTCTGAGGGTCCAGCCTTTGCAGAGAAGTGGCTAAAATTAATTAGTGAGACTGCTCTTGAAAGATGTTTTGTAAAGCAAAAAACGTTTCATAAAAAAAATAACAAAATAACAAATGTTACGGAACACAAAGTGAAAAGCTGCACACAGGTGTCCAAAAAACCTCTGACACCCTATTAAAACACTCCAAAAAGCCCTTTCCTTTCTTTGAGCCCTTTCCTAAATACTGAATGGTTTAGGAGGGACAATTTGGCTTATTGCCAATAGAGAGGATACAAGATTTGAAGAACAGTGACAAGGTCCAATAGATGCTTCTCTCTTGGCACTGAACCAATCTCTGTCAGAACAGCAAAGAAGGTTCTGGGTTCTTTACTTTATAAGAAAAGCAAGGGGTGAGTTTTAAACTTTTCCCTATATGGAAAACACTTGCTGGGTGTGGGAAATGCATCCCTAGGTTGAGTTGGGTTAGAGCCACCTGCCAGGGGAAACAGAGAAATCAGAGAAAACAGGGGATGGAGGATGTGCAACAACCTCCAGCAGGTCCCTGTCATGCCTGGCTGCCAGGGACCACAGCCCTGCCCCACAGCAGATCCTGATGGAGAGCTCTGGATCACTTTCCATCAGACACAGAGAACATTGTCTGACACGAGATGCTGCTCTGGGCTAGAGGAGGATGTGGACACTTCCAGGAGGTGATAAGGATCAGAGATACAGCCTATCACTTAGAGCAAGCTCCAGGGAAGTTAAACAAGTCAAACCAATTTCAAAGAACAAACAGAACGAGGTAGGACTAGGGGGAATTGGCTTTAAACTGAAAGAGGGAGGATTTAGATTGGATGTTAGAAATAAATTATTTATTTTGAAAGTAGTGAAACCCTGGCACAGGTTGCCCAGAAAAGCTGTGGCTGCCCCATCTCTGGAAGTGTCCAAGGCCGGGTTGGAGCACCCTGGGATAGTGGAAGGGGTCCCTGCCCATGGCAGGGGGTGATCTTTAAGGTCCCTCCCAAGCTCAGCCATTCTTAAACTCTATGACATTATCACCTTAAAGCATCTTGAATCATTCATATTATCAAATATTTCCTGCCAGATTCAATGAAGTTTTGTTCCTTGCTTTCATTCAATTAGCTTTCCCTTCATATCTCGTTTTGCCCCACTCCAGCCCCCAAATCCTGCAGAAATCATTGTGTGGTTAAAGGCTGACCTGCCTCCAGATGGAGGATTTGATGCCAAATATGTGCTCTGGATCCTCACACAGATCCACTTACCACCTTGTGGGCTTGAGAGATTTTAGCCTGCTAGCAGCAGCTAACTTTTGCTCAAGGAAAATTTCTCAAAAAAGTGGGGGGTTTTTGTTTGTTTTGGTGTTTTTGTTTTTGGTTTTGTTTGGGTTTTTTTGGTTTTTTGGTTTTTTTGGTTTTTTTGTTTGTTTGTTTGTTTGTTTTGGGTGTTTTTTTGTTGTTGTTGTTGTTTTTGTTGTTGTTGTTGTTGTTGATGATGATGTTGTTGTTGTTCCCCCCTTCCCCTATGCAAAAAAAAAAAGAGAAAAAGGAGACAAAAAAGAAGAAAAAAAAATCAAAAAAAGTAAAAGCTTTCTTGAGAAATTTTTCCTTGGGAAAAAGTTAGCAGCTGCTAGCCAGCTAAAATCTCTCACATCAGCTCACCTTATAAACACTTCAAGAGGAAATGTCACTTGCATTGAGTTTATGGATGTAGGGTTGGCTGTTGAATGCATTACTGCAGTAGAAAAACAAATGATCACAACAAAACAGTGATTTTTTTTTTTCCTCTCTCCATAAGGAGCACTGCAGAAATCCATTCCTGCTGAAGTGCATCTTATCCTGAGAGGTTCACAAATAGCAGGTGTTATTCTCAATGCTCAGGATGGTTAGTTTTTAGATTTCATCTTTCCAGCAAGGTCATTTCCCCCCGTGAATCAGCACTTTGGCATCTCGTTTTCTCTCTAAAATGGGGGAAACAATGTCTAGCATTGGAGCACATGGACACACAAATTTTTGGAGATGAGAGACAAGAAAAGGGTCAGACAACTTCCTTTGTGCCAAGGAAATGATTGCACTGACTGGTTGCTTTATTTAGATGTAGTGCAGACAGCTTGCAGTGGGTCCATTAGAACTGCCTGGCTCTTAATTACATTGACTTTTAAAAGCTTTGATTAATTATGATAGAGAACAAAGGTTTCCAGCAGAGAGATGACTGTATCAGAAAACAGCTCCTGATGCTGACCAGATCACATCAGTGTTTGAAGCATTTTATGTCCCTTAATAAACTGGACACAAAGTTGTCACTAGCAGGATTGCAGATGTTAAGAAATGTTTATATTTTTCAAAGAGATCTATGATTGCAGAAGACTAAGAGTTTCTTTATTTAAATTGGTGGAACCAAATTAAAGGAAAGAGAAAAATAATGGTTTGGGTTTATTTTTTCTGAAAACAAATCAGAATATGTATTTATTGTAGAGGTGAATATTATTTTGCCCTAATTAAACTAAAAAATGTTTATTTTTAAAAAAATGTTTAAAAATTCATTCACCATGTGAACTACAAGGTCTTGAGAGCCTGTGTAAACAGAGTGAGATGCTTTGCATCTCTCCATCTCATTTCCATCCAAACTCTGAGTGCCTTTCTCAGGTTGGTGCAGGAAGTTTCTGATATCTATGGCACTATTATGAAAAATGATGTGCTTGCCTGAGTTGCATAAGGAACAAATTTGCATTCAATTCCCCAAAGAGCCATCAAAGGTTTACATGTCCTTGAAAACATCACTTTAAAGTGGGATTCATTGAACACCAGCTGATAGTGGAGCTTTTCAATGGCTCTGGGAAGGCAGCAGAGGGAAATTGAATTGCCCTCTGCCAGGGCTGCTGTCTCACCAAGAGCTCTGGATGGAAGCTGGATGACAAGGTTAGGGAAGATGCATAAAGTTACAGGACACAGGTCTCTCTGCCTCATTTTCTGCACCTTTAATTTAGTAATGGCAGCAGTTCCCAGGGCTACTGTATCAGGGCATGTTCATTAACATTTCAAGTCCTGCTGCTAAAGACAAGCATAGGTGATGGATTTAAGAGAGTGAGATTCGCTTCTGGACTGATTTTGCTGTGCTGATATTTGTGGCTTCTTAAATCTTACTGTTGCAGACATTCCCACCTTGCCTAAGTTTAAAGATTTTTTTAAACCCCTGACAATTTCTAACATTGTTTTTCTCCTTTATGTTTATATCTTTTTGGTTTTTTTCTTGCTACAGTGATTATTTTCCTTTTAAAAAGCCTCCTGGAAATATATATTCTCTTCTTTTCCTGATAATCAAATTATGGGTATTTTTTGTTATATTTAGTTTTTGTTATATTTAGTTTTTTAGTATTTTGTTCTAATTAGTTTTTAGCATTACTGTTTGAGTTGGAACCTACTGTAACCTGCAGAATTGGTTTCAATATTGAAATTTAAGTTTATTTGAATGTGCTTTATATAATATTTTTCTTTGTCACTTATGCTGTTACTTCATCAATATTCATACTAAAGCTTAGAGGGAATAATTGCAGTACTGATAATACATGCTTCTAGATAATTCTGCTTGAATTTCAAGATGTGATTAAATCTGAACTACCCCCAGTGTTGAAAATGCTGTTGGGAAGTGTGTAACAAACACTCAGGAAAGAAGATGTGATGAAATGAAATGAAATGAAATGAAATGAAATGAAATGGACAAAAAAGCCCCAAAATTTGCAAATGAAGTGACTACAAGCAAATGAGATGAAATGAGGTGCAGTGAAAAGGACAGCAACCTGGCAAAATGATTCATATTGAAATCCTGAAATCAGCCAAGAAAGGTAAACAAAGAGACAGGAGAAGGAGTTGAAGGAATAAAATGCTACAAAAGAAAGAGAGAAAATTCTGGAACAAAGTGAAAACAAGAAAAGTGAATGGGATGGATGACATCAAATGCACAGAAATGGACCAAACCTCACCCGGTTGATCTTCATTGAAATCACAAGATTTCCTTGCCTTTTCTGAAAGGAAGAATTTGAAATCAGAGAACAAAGTGGAACACACACTCTGGAAAGGATATATGATAAAATCAAATGCAATTGAAAGAAAAAAAAATTCTAAATGGAGTGACTATACCAAAATGTACTGAGATGAAATGAGGTACAGTGAAAAGAGGTCAGCTGGGGATGAAAGCAGCATCTCAGGAGAGCACACATCAGCACTCCTGGGGGTCAGGCAATATAACACAAGAGACACAGAGAAAATTCAAGAGTCACCTCATGATGTATTGCTTTCCTTCCTGCCTTCAGGACGGGGCTCTGCCACAAGCAGAGCAGTGATATATTGATGTTGTAGCTCCCCCAGCCACCCCACCAACTCCCCTTTTCAGACCTGACATGACTCTCAGTACAAAATACACTTTTTCCTAAACTAATCCTGGTCACTGGGATGTCCCTTCTGACTTTACTGTAAGGTGAGGTTACCACTAAGAGTTCAGGCTGAGAAATTCAGCTAATTGCCCTCACTGGATTTTAGGGCCAAGCAGTCATGGGGAATTTCAGAAAAAATTCTGAAGTTTCATTTCAGAAAAATGAAAAAATGGAACATAAATGGTTCCTCGGCAGGAACCATGCTTTCAAGACCTTTTAAGCTGTTGCTCTCAGAGGAGGCATCCAAAGAGCAATTTTCCACATGTACTGGGGCAACAAAACCTAAGGGAGCACCATGAACATAAATGTGCACATTCTGTGTGTTTTCTAAAGGCTGATTGCACAGAATCAAGGACAGTATGGGCAGTCAAAGTGGGAAGCACCAAATTAAAAGACCTCACTTTAATAATCATCACTAGAAAAAACATATTCCCTACTTCAAGTCATGGTCCCACACAAAGCATTAAACAGAAACCTGATGTTGTATTTACTGTCTGCACAGAAATACCTGTAAAAAAAAACCCCTCACCTGAGAGTGAACCTCAGGGGAGTACACACAGCAAGTTAGAAGTAATTTGAGCATGTGCAGGGACATCTGAGTGAAAGAATAGCTCAAACTTCTCTGCAATTAGACCTTCTCTTCACTGCACATATTTTTTATCCCTGACAATAAAGTGTTTTCTGAAAATTAAGAGGTCCAACATCTCATCTACAGTCTTAAATATAGGAAAAAAAAATACAGCTTAATGGCAATCATCAAAATTAATTTCAACAACAAGTTCAATTTAAAAAAATATTAAAGTTTAATTACATATGTTTGATTTGATAGTTGAATAACAAAACCTTCCTCTCTCCTGTTTTTCCTTGTATAGACCTTTGCCAGCATAACACCCACCATCTCTTCTTCTCTTCCCCTTTTTTCACCAGGAGACAGAATGGGCATTTTTTAAAAAATTTTAATTTATTTTTGATTTTTTTTTTTTTTTTTTTTTAACAGGCCTGTCTATGCTGATTGCCCCTATACTTATTTTCTCCTGGCCATAACATGGTTGTTACCTACTGCAGTTATGTGCAATACAAACAGATTAAACCTGTTGTAATAAACAAACCAACTTTCCATCCTTTGGGCAAATCTGTGCAATCTCTCCTGCCTTCTCCCCACAGGGTGACAGGTTCACACCAGAGAATAAAAATCAAGGCACTGAAGGATGTCAGGTCCTCAGGAGCAACTGAGCCAGAAATTCTCCAGTGACTGAGGAAAGGGCAGACAGTCAGCTTTTCCTAATGGCAATGATCCTTCAATTACTGCCCTAATTAAACATTTAGAGTTCTTACTCACAGATGTATGTATTTCACACATTGCTGCAATTTTAGCAGAGGAGGCTCCTCCTGGCTGCCCGTGTTGTGGGCAACTTAATTCCCTGTCTCCTCCTCGTGGTGAGAGTTTGATCTGTTTATGTCTCTGTCCCCAAAAATTCCTTCTTCTCAGTAGAGTGAGTCCAGAGGGACCTCTTGTACTGCACCAAGAAAATGATTCTATAGAAGGAAAAAAGTTTTGGTTTACCTTTGAACATAGATGGAAACCAAGCCAGAAAGTTCTGCCCCAGTCTCACAGGAGCTCTGGTTGGGCTTTGGAAAAGTTTCTCGAAACCTGTAGCTGTTTCTATTGGCAGAAAGCCAACAAGAGGGAATGGTTTCAAACTGAAAGAGAGTAGAGTTACATTGGATATTAGGAAAGACTTCTTGCCCATTAGAGTGGAGGGGCCCTGGAAGTGACAGCAATAAAGTGATGGAAATAAACCAGCAGAAGTTGTTCCTATTTCTACAACAAAACAGCTCTATCTTGTAATTTAAATGAGCAAATTTTAGCAAAAATTCATTTAGGCTTTATGTCATTCATCAAGGTAAACAACATGCAAATAAACATCTGTACCAAAATAGAAGCAAAACGGATTTACTGGCCAGGCTGGACAGGACTTGGACCAACCTGGGATGGTGAAAGGTGTCCCTGCCCATGGCAGGGGGTTGGAACTGATTTATCCTTAAGGTCCCTTCAACCCAGGCCATTCCATGATTCCATGACCCTCAACCCACTTTGCTCCATTTCTAGAGCAAATCAAACCTTAACACTTTGGAATTCTTTTTCCTTTTCTATGAAGTTCCTTCAGTGACTTTTTGTCCTCGTCCCATCTGTCTTGAGCCTCTCTCTTGCGAACATCTATGACAGTTCTTTAAAACCTTATTATGTCCCCATCAATACCTCCCTTCACTGTGACACTCTGTAGCCACTGTAATAAAGACTGCAAAAATGACCAGGGTCCCGAGGAAAAATTCACACCAACAGCTCCTTGTGGTTTATTGGAAGGACGTAAATAAACCAAAAATAAGATGGAGTCTTCTCAGCTGGGATAATGAAAACCACCTTGTCCTCTGAGATTCAAACATTTGCTAACTTGGGTTTTATTTTTATGTACTCCTATAATTAATCAAATTAAGGAAAAGGAACATATTTTTTGCTTTGGATTTGCACAGGAATTAGCCCAGTGAAGTCTGGAATTGATCTCCCGATCTACAAAAAATGCTGATTACTGCCTCTCCTCTCTAGAAGGAATTAATTTCTATTTTTCTAAATAATCATTAGTGAAACATTATTGAATTCATGGAAAAAAAATGATAGATTATGTTCTGCTAATGAAGACAGAGAGAGAGAGATTCAAATCTTTCTATTTTGTATCTCACAGCCCCACTGGAATCTGTCAGAAGTTTGATGTAATACCTCAAGAAATTTTATTTGCATACCAGCAGGTATATCCATATCATGTAATCTGAGAAAAGAGGGAAAATAGAAAAATTTATTAAACAGGAGTGCAGCGGGAGGAGTGAAGCTTCTAACAGTTCTAAGAACCTGGTTACACTGGATCTTAGAACTACTCAAGGTTTTCAAGTGCTAATGAGATTTCTCTGCTAGAATTCATTCTTTTCAACTGGCAGGGACCAGGGAAGATTTCATAAAAGTTTCTTCCTTGTGTTGTGGATACAGCTACTTTTAGATCCTTCACATGGCTTTCAAATTCCAGAAAGAAGGTGGAGGGTAAACAAATATTTTTAAACTAGGTGTGATTTTTTTTCTTTAGTCAGCTTTGTTAAATATATTCACTACATAATCTTGAAAGGGAAAAGAAAAAAAAAAAAAAAAAAAAAAAAAAAAAAAAAAAAAAAAAAAAAAAAACCCAAAACTATCTTGTTAATTCTGCTGAAATACATCAAACTTAGAGGGGTTTGAAAACACCCAGCAGAGCAAGAACATGAAAAAGAATTTTATAGCATTTGAGAAACGATAAAATCTAATTTCGCAAATTTGTTTTTTCGGCTTGTATCACAGTGGAAGAGGTTTTGTTTTTTTCAAAGTTCTTTTAAAGTAATTGACGTCACGATCAGTGTCTTGACTTGTGCCATCTCTGAACTCAAGCAACGTAAGGAATGGAAGCTCAAGATCTCAGCTCCTGTTTTACCAGTCATGCTGCACACATTGCTCTGATCTCAACCAAATTTAGCTGACCTTTCCAGAAAAACCAGGACAGAACCCATCCAAGTGCATGAAAATTTTAGTCTTCTCAACCTAATTAAGGGAGAGGAAGAGAAAAGCAACTTCTTGAAGGAATATTTAGATAAATAATGACACCAAAGACTCAGTAGAAATTATTGGGCTGTAGCCACTCATTTTCTTAGTAACACCCTCTCTACAGCTAAATCAATTAAATATTTTATTATATTTTATATCGAGGGAAGTATATGTGGCTGGTGATTTTCTTTTATGGCATCATGTCCTTATTTACAGGATACCCACCTATCTTCGTTTCTGTGATTGAATTTTCCTCCAAAGTTCATTGCCCTCCAATATTTTCCCTTCTATCAATGTAAATTTACTCCAGAAATGCTCCTTACCTCTTCCAGTTCTCCTTTCTGTATATGAAAGAGGCTTAGTCTCCTGTTTAGTGGTACTTTCTCGCCTCATGGGACTCCCTTCAAAACCTTGTCTGCAGAGATGAAGGATGAAGAGAACTCAGCTTTAGTTTCTTTCCATTAAAAAAAAAAAAAAAAAAAAAAAAAAAAAAAAAAAAAAAATCACAATTCATTTTGTAAACAGTACTGGAAAATCACTCAGCCTGGCTCCATCTTTCTCACGATTGCAGAGTGGGGTTAGCCCAAACAATGCAGGTCTGCTCGTGGAAAACCTTTGTCACCGTCACCAGGTTTAATTCCATAAGCCCCACACATTTCTCACCCATGGGAACTCCCATTTCACTTTCAGACTACAATCTCAAAAAGAATTTAACAGCATTGGGAGATTTGCTGTCAGTATTCCCACTCCCATGTAAATTACTGACTTTGGAGAGCAATATGGGGCCTTGACACTGATCCTTCTCTCCCTTCAGTTGTCAGAAATGAGTTTAACTCGGTGGAATTGCATTAGTGGGAAACCAGATAATGGCCCTAACTCAATAAAGCCCATTATTTGTTTACTTTTATTCTGGTGGCAGTCCCATTGAAGTCAGCCAGCCTTGAGTATATTCCAGAATAGCAATGCTTTTTGGGTGAGGATTAGAATATAAAGATGCTCAGCCCGAATTCTTCCCCTCTAATCTAATACAGATATATAGGTTTATAATTTAGGGACCTGTGATATAGAACAGAGAGAGAAATACTTGGCATTAATAACTTCACTGATATTCCTGTTATAGAGAGCTCTCTTCATAATGGAGGATCATACAAAATGGCCAAATTCCCAGGCCCTGTCAAAGAGGGAGCAATAAAAAAGTAGATTCTGGTTAAGAACATTGTGTAAAATTTGTAGATAGTCACACTGGATTTGGGCTGTTGATCAAACACATATACAGATCTCCCCTGTAGCAGGACTTAAATGGTTTATTCAGTATCTGCCCCTTGATCCCTCTCCTCCCCTGCTCTCATGTGCAAACGAGTCTCTCAGTCAATTCCCAGACCCCACAGCAATTCCTGCACTTGCCTTTGATCTTTCTGATCAGTTGTCAACCTGCAGACCCCCTGGTCTCTCCAGATTCTGAACAAAAATAATAGTCTGAAGAAAATCTCAGTCTTCATTAGTTATTCCTGATCAGTTTTAAATTCCTCTAATTTTATGCCTGAATTAAGGGACAATTATTATCAAACTAAGACCCCCATGGACAGGAGCTTCCACCTCCAGGTTGGTTGGTCTGTCTTGAAAAACAAGACTCATGGTAATTCCATAAAATCTTCAACTCACATGAAGAACTCAATTTTAAACCTTCTCAGCTAAACACAGCTGACTGGCTTATCTGTACAACTACTGAGACTATAATAAATTGATAGTAATTTACATGGGTGTCCAAATAATGGGGTGTAATGAAGAGGAGATTAGAACGATGTAAAAACTCTTACATCCTATTTTGACTGAATACAGTCTCAAGACAGATTACCAAATTAAAAAGAAAAATATTTTGATTGCATTCTATGTGATCAAGATTTTGTCTGCTGTGAAAATGGCAAGCAGTTAAACTATATCACTGAAAGATAATTTGTGAAGGAGCTCTGAAATAATATGCACACAAAAAACTTGAGAGCCTTCAAAGAAGATGAAAGATGTTTCAGGTCTCTTTTTGAAGCAGAGAAAACAAGAATATATTCATGCAGCTGATAGAAAAAGAAAAAGGTGTGATGGGTTAGAAATTATAAACACATTATTTTGAATAGCAAGTGTTTAAAAACACAACTGAGTCTTTACCATAGTAGAGATTTTAATTTCCTTTAGGATAAATGGGTTGGGCTTGGCCTTAAAATTTTTAAGACAGTTCAAGTTCTCTGCACCTCGACAGACTTGCTCTATGACTTTCAGACCTTATGTCCTGTGTTTTAATTCCCTGTTTCTAAAATAGGGGAAATGGTTTTCTTCTGCCTCTGAGGATTTCTGGGAGGATCAATACATTAAGGATGTGAGACATTCAGATATGGAGGTGATGGGAACTGTACATCTCCGAGATGGATGGCTGCTGAATGGAAGCCAAACCCTCAGTTTTCAGAATCTCAGATTTATTATTCTGGTCCTTACACAGTGGAGAGCTGCATAAAAAAAATGTGACCTTGAGATTCTGTGCCTCTTGTTTTGATTGCCTCAGTGCCCAGTAAAAAACCCTGTAGAGTGACCCAAAGCTGCTCAATTTTCTGCTTCATTTTGGGGCCCCACAAAGTGACCATGCTCCTGCACTGGCCAATGCCCTCTTGTACTGTTGGTTAAAAGGGAAGGAAAAGTATCATCCTCTTAATAGAGTCTTGTACCTTGCCCTGATGTGATGGCTGGAACCTCAAGTGTGATCCGGTGACACTCCAGGTCTATAAAAGACTGACAATCCCACCCAGGAGAGACCTGTGTCACTTACACATTAAAGTGTCACTCCTCTTTTACCAGTGACTGTCTTATGCCTTTGCCTCTCAGTTCCTTAAGAGACACAAAAAAACACATTTCAAGAGAAATTCTTTCTTTTTTTCCATCCCACCTGCCTGATCCATCAAGATATTCCAGCAAAGACCATTGCAAATGCAGACAAATGGATCAAACTTGTGACAAAATGGAGATGGATATGGTCCCCCTTTGTTTAACTTTTTCATTGCATTTCAAAATGTTAAAGCAAGTCTACCAATACAACCCAACAAACTGAAAACATGTCTGATGCAAGATAAAATCAAGGAAAAAAATCTCTTTAGAGAGCTATTGTAGCTGAGTAAGGATTCAGAAAGCAGAAATCAGATCAGTGTTTCCTAAACAGATAAAGTGGAGGTGGGGGATGCAAAAATCTGTACTTGGAAATCGAGAGATATGGCAAGAAGCAGCAAGCAAGAACAAATCAGAGAGGGCAAAGTGCTAGAAGTCCAGGTTTTATACCCCTCATTTTAACATGAAGAGGGATTAGGAAGTGTTATTACTTCCCTTCTGTTCATTCACAGAACACAGCTAAAATAGGAGAGAGGATTATTTTTTTTTTTGCACTGAATGAACAGAAGCTATGGAAACTGAGGAGAAGTAGGGTACAGCATTCATTTTGGTCCTAATTAAACACTTTCCAATCTCATACTGAGGGCAAAGTTCATCTGGTTTGACAGAAATAGTGCCAGACAAAAGAGGAAAATAATGAGTCTAAATGGCTGAAATCTCAGCAAATACAGCAGCAGTGGTGAGATCCATGATCACACAGCAGCAAAGGTATTCAGTGTTTATTGATTTGCTTTGACTAAGAATTATGTTACTCACACAACAAATAAGATGTGAGGGAAAACAGCACATTATTTTCTGCTATTTGTGCATAAGCACTCCAAGATTTCTCACAAAGCCTTAATGTAACTTAAGCACTAAAACAATAAAGAGAATATTTTATAGTCAGGACTAGCCAGTTTGACCACTAGAGCTTTTATAAAACAAAAACATATGAATTGCACCAAAGAATTACCAAGGTCACAAAAATCATACTATGAACTCCAGTGTGCACCATAATATATTTTCTAATTATATAAGTTCATGTTAATTCTCTTGTGTTTCTTTCCACAGAGAGGAGAGTGCTCAATCTCCTCCTGATTTCTTCAGTGCTTATTACTATAGTAACCAAATGCTTCAAAAACATTAATTAATTTTCAAAATATCTCTGTGGGAAATTAAATCCATCTGGACATGGTCCTGGGCAAATGTTTTAAGGGCGCCCTTCTTGAGCAGGTGGTTGGAGCAGATGATCTCCAGAGGTCTCTTCCAACCTCAGTCATTACGAGATTTTGTGAAAAATAACATTGTCCTCATTTAATTGAAAGGGAACAGAGGTATAGGGTGATTAAGACTGCTTCTTTTGCATCTCCCTTTCAAAACACATTTGCACAATACTTTTTAGGCATATTTGCATTTGTCTCTTCAAAGAAAAGCTCTTTCCATCTTTAGTTTAGTATTTTTGCAGGTGAGATACAGAGTTTTCCTTCAGTATCAAAGAACTGACAGTCTCAGGACTGAACCAGCACTTTAGGATCAATCAGTCCCAGATCTTTTCTTCTTCCCTCCTGCTTTCTCCTTATCAGGATGCTCATCCTAAATTGTTGATCTCGGAACCTCAAGCTCTAATCCTATCAAGCTGCTTTCAGGAGATGGTTTTCCCTAATTTGTATTTAGTGCAGGGGGGAAAGGCAGGAACTTCTGTGACTGTCCTTCCTTCTCCAAAACCTGTCACAGAAGATTCAGCTCAGAGAAGTCAACAAGACTTCTCTTGAGTTTCAGCTCAAAACTAGACTAGATCTTGTAAAGTTATAAAAATTTACAACAAGGAAAGTCAGGATACAACATTATTGAGCCTGATGCAGACAGAAGAAGTTTAATTCACCAGGCAGTTTAATTCACTACAGCCATGTCACAGAAATCTTTTCCCCTGTTAGGTTTAGATGACTCTAAATTAAGATGGGATTTTGCACCAGCTGAGCTTTGAATGTAAAAAGAGGCTTCGGGGTATGAGTTTTTGCCTAAAGCTTGGATTCTCTAAGTGGAATTTTAGGGGCTTTAGGAACTTTATCTTGCCTGACATCACAGCTGAAATGAACCCAGCTGGTATTACACCAAGTAAAGAAGGGACTTTAGCAGACTCTGCCTGGGAAAGGCCTCCAGCCAAGGTGGGAGTCACAAACCCAGCAGCCCCTGTGCTCCAATCAGCTCCAGTGCTGATTTTTTCCAGCTAGGAAAAACCTTGCAGGTAGCTGGGTCTCAGTGCCATGCAACTGCAGTCATTTGGCAGGCAGCAAGCCACATCAAATTGGCCCCCCTGAGTCCAAATCATAATACAAATCCTCAGGAACCTCAGAGATTAGCTATCACAAACTTCTAATGTTGTTATTTATAGCAACAATAGCCTAATAACCATGTTCTTGGGAGCCTCTAACCTCTATGCATAAATTAGGACAGAAATAATTATTTGAAGTAGGATCCCACTTTTTGTTGTTTTTTTTTTTTTCGGACTGGCCATGATGATATAAATATATTTCTTCTTTTACTCTGAAAAATTAGAGTTAAATCCAGAGTGTTTTTTTAAAAAATTATGCTGGTGCCAGACTGAAAATATGAAAGTAAAAGGGAGGAAAATTTGAAATTTTTTTCCTACTTAAATTCCTTTTTTTTTCTTTCTAGAACTTTCCAGTAACTTCCTGGTGATTATTCAACACTAATCCTTGGTTTACAACCATGTCAGCTTCCAGCAGGTCTGCCAAATTCACTGGGAGATGATGGGCAATTCCACCAACTTAAACATTTCTCTTCACGTGCTGCACTGAGCTAAGGCAGGCAGGAAATGTCTGTGCAGACAGTCTTGGAGAATTCAGCAACTGAAGCAGGAACAGCTGATAAGATCCTCAATATTGCCTCAAAGGGCTTGCAATTTTAGTAATGGTGCCAGCAGATTAATTAAATCTGAGGGCAGTCTGAGAAGCAGGAGCAAGTGAAATAGATATGGTTGCAGTAGGAGGAGAGAAACACAGAGTGAAATCCTGTCTTTGGGTTGTTTTACCCCAAACTTGTGGGACATGTGCCTTTCTCTGGCAGTCGAGCCTCTGTGGCACCTTTTCTTCCTGCAGTGTCACAGGTGAAAAAAACATGAAGAGGAGGAGAAAGAGCTTTGCACCTTGTAGGAAAATTAGCATAAAAGGAAGTAAATATTTGATTCCTTTGCAGAGTGGTCAGTGTTGGCTGACTTTTCCTTCTCCCATGTTCTCATTCCTTTTTCATTAAGGCCACCCCATGTCTGTGTTACACTCCCCAGGGAATCCTCATCAGTTCATGTTGTTTCCTTTCTCTTGAAGTTATTCCTCTGCCAAAAATACCATTTTTTGCACCTTTAGCCTTTGCTCTTTACTCTGACCATCCCTTTTCTATTCACACCCTTCCCATCTTTTGGGTGAAAATTCCTGAGTTCAAGTTTTGTGGGCGTCTCTGGGTTTGCACAAAATTCAGCAGCAGCTGCCACGCTTTTAATGGCAATTATGACACAACATAACAAATTACACAAGCCATAAAAGGGCTATGTATGTCAAGTCTGAAAGTAAGAACAGTCCTAGAAGAAAAGTCATCAGGCCTGTTCAGTCTTGAAAAGAAATTCAGCATGGAATTTTATGCATAAATCAGGACAGAAATAATTATTTGAAGTAGGATCCCACTTGTTGTTTTCTTTTTTCGGACTGGCCATGATGATATAAAAAATATTTCTTCTTTTACTCTGAAAAATTAGAGTTAAATCCAGGCTAACCCTGTTTACTTTCTTGAGATCCCATAGAAATTTGTGACACAGCAAAGGCTTGAGGCTGAAAATGTCTTTAAAAAGACAAATAAAAAAAATCTGAACTTACATGGAAAGTGAGTGTAGTGAGTGTAGTTTCCACAGATTAAAAATTGTGATGGATCAGGTGAATCAAGAGAATGTATTTGTAACATCTTGATGTCATATATGTGTTCTGTGATTGCATTTTATAAAACCCTCTGGAGACAGGCTTAACTTTATTATTCCCATTCTATGAAGGAACTCTCATCATTCTCAAAATCTGCAGCAAGGTCAAAAGCTGACATATTCCTACTGTTCCAAACACAAGATTGTCCTTCCAGTACAAATTGTGAGACATAAACCTTTTTCAGAAAGTATTAATTGATTATGCACTACTGTGGATGCTGCTTTTAATGTGCTACAGATGCTTGGACACTGTACACGCTACATTTCATGTCTTTCATAAAACAGATGACCAGGTGTAAAGAACATAATTTAATATCTTAGCTATTATGAGATTTGTTTTTCATGCAGTCTTTCGTATTATGAAGCTAAGGATAAAAAGATATTTAATTTTCTTTCTCCTCTAACGTGCCATTTAAGTTATTTAATTGTGCAAACATATATGCAGAAATATAATATACGTGAATGTGAAAAAGAACTCTGTGGCATCATAGAATATTAATGTAGCCTGCAGCTTTTTTTATTACTTAGCTCTGAATTGTACCTAGAGAGGCACTGAGATTACTGATGCAGAAAGAAACATTTTCTCAAGGTAAGTCTATTGTTTTATAGTCCAGCAGTTTGCCTGCCACTGTTACCAGGTGCTGGGCATTCCTGCCATCTGCAACACTGTTTTGTCCTAATATAAAATCTGTTCACAGCTCTGTTACAAATAACAAAATACTGCTCCCATTTCGGGTTTTGTGTGGTGGCCACAGCTGTGTCCAAAGCACAGAATAGGAGGTCATTCAGGTTATTTGCTCTGCTAAGATCTTCCAGGTGTCCTTTTAGCTACTTCATATACTTAAAATCCCCAAACAAATCTCTGTTCAATATCAGTTTAACCACAACAGTATTTTAGATCAAGCTCTTGGTTGTGTGAGCTGAAACTGGGGAGGTTGAGACAATCATCTCCTCCTGTTGCTATTGTGAGAAGTGAGAGTAGGAGACATCAGAAGATTCATCAACCCATATGTGTCAGATCTGCTGAAGTTTTATAATGGATTGGGCTTGGCAGAGATCCTCCTCTTGGTTTGCACTTGGAGAGGTGAAGTATCAGTTCTGCTGTTTGGCAGAGAACAGGAGCACTCATGGGTAGAGAAAAAAAAGGAAGGAAATTTCCCAGAGTGGAGGAGACAAGACATATGTGTGTCATTTCTGTATTTTGCCCTGCTTAGCTGCAGCAAGGAAAAATGGATGGAGCAAAAGGATTACCAAGAAAACCCTTCTCCTTCAGGCTGGGGACACAGAGGAGTGTGTCTCCTGGAGCCTGCAGCTCAGCAGATATTCCACAGACCCTCCTTGCTGTGGGCTATAGGACCAGCATGGCAATTAGGTATTGAGAGCAGATCAAAGTGCATTTAGGAACAGAAAGCAAATATTTAAGTCTTTAGACTTAAGAGCTTTAAAAAGTGAATAGATAAGTATTATGGAATACATATATATATATAAATCCTCCACATTTCCTAAGGAGCTTTCCTTGATGCCATGCATAAAAAACCTGCCTGCTGTACAATATTCTGCATTATCTGCCTGCCAGCAACAAGCACAAGATGTTGAAGGAAATGAAACTTCAGTGGCAGACTGATGAAAATACCTGTTTTCCAATGAATAGTCTAATGGAAAGGTGTCCTCCATAAAGAGCAATTTAAATAATACAGTCCTTGAATTTTAGTCACGGGTATTCAAGTTCCCATATTTTAGCATTGTGGGCTAAACCAGGTGAAGATTGAACAGAAGTATAGAACCCACATATGATTATAAAATAATCCTATTTTCTGAAGTTTGGGATTAAAGAAGAAAGATCTACTAATATCTTGAGCTGAGAAAGTATTATTGAGTTCAAGTAATCTAAATAGAAGGGTGCAATTTTAATTATTATCACAGCATGTAAATGCAGCTAAATTGAAGGGTTGATTATTCACAAAATTATTGTATCATTCTTCTACAAATAAAATTAGGCAAAATGTATTTTATGGTCTGAAAGTTCAGGCAATACTAATGCAGTCAGTATATTTCTGATGTGAATCTCATTCAATAGTCAAGTGAGTCCCAATCAATTTCTCACAGATCCTGCACATATGAATTTTAACTGGCAAATTAGATAGATGTCATCTGTTGGCTCTTTGGGGAAATAAGAAATCCCTCTACAAGATCATCAAATTAGTTTTCACCAATTGTATGAAATGATATTAAGTAATACCAGGCCATGTTTTATTTATTTGAAAGTCTGCATTGGGAAGTGACGAGTCAAATCCAACAAAACAACCCCAAGGGTAATTTTAATGAAAACGTCTGTTTCAAACCATGGAGTGAATGGGACACTCCTGAAGGACTCAGGCACAGGCACCACTCACAAATAACCTCTGCCACAGATTAGGAGGCTGAGCTGGGTTTGCATTCCAGCTGAACCACAGGAAATGGGAGATCTGGAGGTGCAACCAGAAGTAACCTCCAGCTCCAGGATGGGAAGCACCTGACTGCCTGGCTGTTGGAATGCTGTCGTGGTTTGAAAGCAAAACGAGTGAGAGGCTCCAAGTCAGAAATACAATTTAATAAGAAGAAAGGTAAAAAGGTAAAGTAAAATAAATGCAATAACACAAACAACCACTGACAGAGTCAGAATACAACCTGAGCAGGGTGGTGAAAGCAGTCTAGATGAGGTGCTCTTCCTGAAGCAGTGATCCCACAGAAAGGTCTGGTATCTCTGGTCCTCTGGGAATCCAGTGGGTAAGGGCTGCTTGTCCTGTCCCAAATCCCAGATTATATCCAGGTGGGAATGCTTGGCTCCTCCCCCTGGGTGGAGCATCTCCCAATGGGATGAGGAGTCCTGCAATGGGTCCTTGATGGCCCATTAAACAGAGATAACTCCTGGAGGGAGTTACCTGTGAGTCACGGGCAAGGCATTGATGGGCCATTAGCAGAAGAGCTCAAAGGAGGGGCCTGGGAAAACACTGCCCCACCTGGTTCCAACAGTTCATGAAGATGGTGATAGAATAAATATCTTGTGTACATCCTGCACTACAACCCAGGACAAATGCAAGCCTCCCTGGGCTCCCTAGGGAGAGAGAAAAAATGTAGGGGTTGAATTAAAGCCTTTAGAGAAATTAAAATATATTAAGGCACGTAAATATGAAGTAGAAGTTTAGATTTTATTTTTAAGCAAGTACATTCTAAATGCCTTAAGAATCTGTCAGGCAGCACAGGGTCCAGAGCCCTGAGGGCTGGTAACTTGGCTTTAGACATAACAAAAATAACAAAAACATAGTAGAATATTGCTTACAGTACTAGATGGAACAGGTATAATTTTTACATGAATGAGATAGAACCTTTCACGTTAATAGACATGTTATATTCATAAGTGAAAGAAATTAAAATGGAAAAAGGAATAATGGGTTTCTCATCATGGTCCTTTCAGATCATGCCTGAAGTTTTTGCTGCCATTGTCAGCACAGTCTTGCAGATCTTGCCAGTGATTTTTTGCACCCTAGAGAACCACCTGGAAAACTCCTGAATGCTTCACTAAAAATCGGTGAAAACCTTGTATTTTAACCACCTCAGTCAGAATCTTTGACTGAACAGAACAAAAGTTTTTAAGTTTCACATGCAAGCCTAATACATTTTACCAAATTCCACGATTGTAAAATACACTAACACATTTGCTAAGTCAAAGTGTATCTATTTCAGAAATAGTTATATGATGTTAGGAGTTATGTCTGAATAGAGATGGGGTGAAATTGGAGTTCTGAGAACGGCAGTAATCAGTTATAAATGAGAAGGAAACTCCACAAATAAAGACACCAAATCTCGACTAGGTAAATAAACTGTTTTCCAGTGGTGTGTCTAAACCACTTGGGAACTGAATAGGATTGATTTGTTTTATGGTCATGTAACTAGAATTAATTTTGTTTTCCCACTTTCTGTATGTTAAACATTCTCTTAAAATTAATTGCTAATTATTAATATACATTTATTTTCATTTTTATACCAGTTGGGGATTTTTGCAATCTTTTATAAACTTATTTAAAATTACTCAGTTTCAGTCTGGACTCAAAATTACTTTAGTTTTAGCCTATCTGTAATACTCATTAAGGCAAACCAATTGAAATTAATTTACTAACAAAAAAACCCAGGGCTGGGCTCAAAGGGACAGGGAGGAGGGATGATGCTGTTTTACACCACAACGACACAGATTCCGAGATTCAGAAGGCTGAAAATGGCTCCTTTATTTTTGGGATGTGTCTCCCTTTTATACTGTTTTACACAGACCAATTTGATTGGTGACACAAAGACAAACCTCTTCACTCACATTGGTCAGAGCAGAGGGACATCAAGAAGCCCCTCTTAGGAAAAGGAATTAATAACATGGGTACAGTTACAAAAACATTTCTCTTGTTTACAGAAAATTCCCTGGGAAAAGAATTTCAGAAAACCAAAACACCTCAGGCATAGAACCAGGGCTACAAGGGGGAAGGTGACAGAGGGGACAGGAAGGGGAGGGAGAACCCACTGGTGTCACGAGAGAAACACCCAGTGGGCTGTGCTCATCTTCCAAGGCTTCACTTCACTTGTTCTGCCTCTACTTTATGTCATTCCCACACAGAAAAATGATATTCACTGTGAACATAATGAATGCATGTCGAGAGCTAAGTATAAGCAAACATATAAGGATTTTTTTTTCCTGAAGATACAGCAAAAATCACACAAACAGTGCAATAACTGGGAAAACAAGAGCTATAAGAGGAAATTCTAAAATACAGTTAATCCAAATGTTGTTATTTTTTGCAAAAAATATGGGGCGTACAGCACATAAAGGGAGTTCCTCAAATAACTCCAATGCTTTTCTGCCAGAATATTCGAAAAGAGAATGACAAATAAACTACCTTTAAAATAGTATTTATCTGGGACAACTGATAATAGGTAACAGAAAATACAGTCTTCCTGTTACCGAATTTTATTACTGGAGCCTAAATTCTTCCAGGAGATGTGACTGCTGAAGCTACAATGGTTTGGTTTAAAATATCTAATCTGTGTGTATAGTTATTAATTATTTTGTAGGAAATTAGACATGTATTCTGAGTCTTTTGTTGAATAGCCTGTGAGATATAATCCATCTACACATGGTTAAATAAATCACAAAATTCCAATTTCAATGAAAATATATAGAAATACATACACATGTAAATATGTGTATAAAATATCTTGTATAGATAGTCAGAATACTTGCTGCTAAATGGAGACTTAGTTCAGAGGCAGATTTGGTATTTTAGTCTTATCCTCCTGCACAAGGCCTAGGAAGATAAATTTGATGCCATCTTCAGCTGGATTTAGAAAGACTCAAAGAATTGCTCTGGCATAACCCTTAAAGCTTAACTGTGTGTAACAACTTCATATTCTTCACTCTGGCAAAAGTTACTTCTGCTTGCATGGATTTAGTGACACAGCAAAATGTCACTGATTCTTCTGCTTGTATAAAGATCCAACATTTCAGAGAGAAAATGTGGCTGTGCTGGAGTCAGAACGAATTTTGCAGTATTTAAGTTTTATTCCTTGCATTTGCAAGTTGGGGCTGAAGACGAATGGCTGAGGCTTCTGATTAAGGCCTGGCTCAAGGGAAAAAAGAAAGAAATACTGATAAAATTTGCAGAAATTATACCTTAGGCAGATAACGGAGTGGGTCCATTGGTAAAAAGATTCATCTTAGAAACAGATTTAAGCTCATGGAAGCTCGCTGAAATTTTTCTAATGATTTTAAATTACTTATATAAGTTTTGGGTTCAATGGTATGATCTTAAAAAATTCCTGACTATGTTCAGCCCCAGAGGTGTGAAAAGATGCATCACATTTCTCAAACAATTTCAGCAAGAAAGAAACTGTGCACATCACGAAGGCCAAAACATTTTTGTCTGACATACTCAGAGCAAACTTCCTGAATTTTACATGGTGAAATGATGTCCCTTTCCACGACACCCACAATCAGCATCAATCCATTTAAAAGAGGTGACACACAACCAGGTTTTTGGAGGGGGTCAGCTGAAACCAAACTGAAACAGTTTGGATTTTTTGCACATCTCCACGTGTGAGCTGCATATTCAGCTGACACTGAGCAGCAAGTTCAGCAGGAGAAAGAAGTTAAAATGGAGTAAGAAAGAATGATTTTCTCATCATAGTCCTTCCAGATCGTTCCCGAAGTGCACTGAAGCTTTCACTGCCATTGTCTATACAGTACTTGCCTGCTTTGTCATTAAATGGCTGAATCAATCATCACAGATCCTGAATTCACTGAAAAAAAATATTGGTTAGTGGAGCTGTGCCAGTTCTGGAAAAAATGGCCCATTGACTTGTCCCTCTCAGTGACAAAGGGAAATGTTCTTTCAGTAAAAGGCAGAATTGATGGCCTTTTCTTGTTGATTATAAAAGTCAAAAGGCTGAAGGAAAAATACAGAAAGTGGACAGAGAAAAACTATCTCTGCTGAGGAGCCCATGAACTGCCAGTGGCACCAAATGTTTTGCTTTAGTTTGCATCGACACCCTCAGTGAGGTTCACTGACCACCCCTCTGGCCTTATTCACCCCATAACCATAAAAATGTAATAATGGTGCTGACTCACCCCTTGCTACAAACACAATTCTAAGTTTGAGAGCCTTATTCTGATCCTTCAGGACAATAAAACATCCACAGCTCATTTCTATACACCAGTGCAGAGGTGCAGAGGCAGGAAGCACCTTTCCCAGTCTGACAAGCTGGGATTTACTGCTGTGGTGGATATAAAGAGTAACAGAATGGTTTGGGTTGGAAGGGACCCTAAAACTCATCTCATTCCACCCCTGCCATGAGCAGGGACACCTTCCACTATCCCAGGCTGCTCCAAGCCCTGTCCAGCCTGGCCTTGGACACTTCCAGGGATCCAGGGGCAGCCACAGCTTCTCTGGGCACCCTGTGCCAGGGCCTCCCCACCCTCATAGGGAACAATTTATTCTTTACATCCAATCTAAATCTACCCTCCTTCAGCTTAAACCCCTTGCCCCTTGTCCTCCCACACATCCATGAACTGTACATTGTCCTCATACACTGAGATAATTTAATTGGTGCTTCTTGCTCCACACTGAAGCAGGCAGAACATCCTCACAGGGCAGCAGTACACACATGCCGGTAGATCATCTAGGACTGTATTCTTTAAAAAATATGTTGTGGAGCTTTTATCAGTTGTTTCCTTTCACATCTTGATCTCTCTCCCTGTGCAGAAAGCCCTGTTCCATCCCAGCCAGGCTTCCTGGGAGCACAGAAACCAATCTTCTTAGGCAAATCAGTTTATGTGCAACTCTAAGCATGTGCTAATTTGAGCTGATTTATTGATCCCAGCATCCCACCCAGTGTGTGACAGCAGCTGCCCTGCTTTAAAGGATTCATAATCTGCCAGTGGGGTTAAAAAGCTCTGCATCCTGACATCCCTTCCCTTTTCCAGGCATTTTGTTCTGTGCCAGTTCTTGGGCTCCCTCATCTCAAGGACCAAAACTGTGCCCTAGCCTGGGGTAGGCTCTCCTGGGGGAGCCTGGAAAGTCTGTTTGCACTCATCTCCCACTCCCCCAGCACCCACAGAGGGTCAGGCACAACTGAGCCCGTTGTGTCTGAACAATTCTATTCATTTTTCCCCCCTTGGGAGTTCACAGCTTGACTAAGAGCTTATCTTTCATCTGGATGAAAAGAAATCCATCTGAATTCAGCAGCTTTTCTTACATCCAGCTTGTACAGGAGGGTTTGATCCAAAAACCTATGGCAGCTTTGCCAGTTGTTTCAAAGTGATTTGGACTGGGCTTTTAGCAACAGAATTCTCTTCTGATGAACATAATTGTCCCACAGAGGCTGATAAGGTGCACGAAGCGAAATTGTTGCAGGCTGTCCCTGCCACTCACAAGTTAAGCTTAAGGTGGCCCTGTGAGAACATCTAAGAGAATGACAAGTGTAATGCATCATGTTTTACAAGTGCTGTGATATTGCAGCCCACAGAAGGCTTCTTTGATTCATCCTGGAGAGAAAAGAAACAGCCACTGATTCAGTGTGTGCTCATTTGGTGTGTTCTGACCCAGTAATTTCTTTCAGCAACCTCTTGATTCCACTAGGCTGCAGGAACCCCTAAGCAGAAACCAAGGATTCATTCAGGTGATGCCATTCAGCCTTATCCTAAAATCCATCAGTATTTATGAGTATTATCCTGGAGATAAAGTGTCTCTGAAAGTTACTGCACATTGAACAGGTAAGTCTTGATTCAAAGACAATTTCTAAAGAGAGACTTACTCATTCAAACACTTCTCTACACCAAAAAGCTTCAGGAAGATCAGTTGGCTGCTGGTTCTCCTGGCATATGTAGCCAAAGAGAGAAAAGCACATTAAACTTCCTATTCATGCACAGGATGGCTTCCAGTCTTAACATTTGGATGCTTCAGCCCACAGCTCTGCATCATGGAATAATCACAGAGTCACAAAATGGTTTGGGTTGGAAGGGACCTGAAAGCCCAACCAATTTCAGCTCATGCCATGGCAGGGACACCTTCCACTATCCCAGGTTGCTCCAAGCCCTGTCCATCCTGGCCTTGGACACTGCCAGGGATCCAGGGGCAGCCACAGCTTCTCTGGGCACCCTGTGCCAGGGCCTCATCAGCTTCACAGGGATTTCTTCCCACTCTACCCTCTTTCAGCTTAAGCTGAAACCTTGTATCAATGACTTCTGTAATAGTCACCTTATTAAAGATTATGGTAACCATTAGAATTAAAGGAACCATATAAACATAACTAAGCTTTAAAGAAGAAATGTAGGGTTTTTTTCTTTCAAATTAATTCTACTTATTTCTTAAAAAAAAAAAAAATTAAACCCAATGAGAACTGTAATTAGATTATGCAGCCACAGGAGAGAGTTGATCTAGATGATAAATGTTCAATCCTTTCAAGGGACACATATTCCTTTTGGTTTACACACTACTGATTTTCCCTCATATGTGAAATCTGCTTTGGAGTGACCCTGGCACTAGAGAACACTAAGGCAGTGTGATGGTGGGAAAGTATCATATCTGCCCCAACATTACTTGGGGAAAGTATTTAGTATGTAATGACATTAATTCCTTCAACAATTTGAAAAGGGAAGTACAAATCAAAGAGCAACCATGGCTTCTTCCACAAGGAGGAAAGCTGAGTGTGCTGAGGACATCTGAAAATCAATCCTGTCATATCCTACTTCACACAGCTCTCTATCAAACCATCCCTCCCATTTTGCAGAGTCATAAGACTCTTGTGAGTCTTTATTGACTCAAAGGCATTCTGACCAGATTTCTGTGGGTGTCTGTCTAAAGGGGGACAGCTGCAGAGATTTTTCAGAAGTATCTGCATCTTGCTGTAGGACAGAAGGAGAAATATCAAAGTACCTGACAAACATGGATATCTACCTGCTTTTTTAAATCTAGATCCCTGTTTCTATCTTCAGGCAGCCAAATCTGTTGACAAATCAGGTCCTTTGCAATTGCAAATGGGAAACAACATAATAGACAATATCTCTGTGTGCTGTAACCACAAAGATACAGGCAAAGACCTTAATTCCATTATTCCTGAAGTTTAGATCACCCAGACATAAATTGCATGGCACAGACTCTGCTGTCCTGCTTATCTGGGAGGCAGAACTTACAATCTCTGGTCCAAAGAAGAAAACAAACAAAAAAAAGATAAAAAATATTTAAAAGATAAAAATAAACTCAGAAAAACAAAAACCACCCAACCAAAGCAAAGCAAACCAAACTTCAAATTCTCTTAAAAGTAGAAGAAAACATTGTCAATTTACAATTGTATGATATGTATTGTATTGTATGCAAGCAATGCTGAAGACAAACTTCTTAGGCACGAGCCATTCAAGAGCCACAGCCTTAGGGATGAGAACACTTTCAGATTTTCCTGGCCACCCTTTTCCCAAAACAAATAGTGAAATTCCTACTTCCACGATTTCAGATGCTGCTGGATCTATGTCAGCAGTAGAAGGTTGCTTTTATATTTTCTTTTGCAGAGGTTGGACCATATAAAAATCACTTAAAAAAAAAAACCACAGAAAGTGTTGGTTCCATCTTGCCAATTTATCAGCTGGTAGAGCTCATCCAACCTAAGTGAGCATGTAAGAACTAAGCCATGCCAAGTAGTAGCTGGCACAGTTTTCTACTCTCCAGAGCAAGGATTAAACAAGGACCAAATTTTTGAACTGCTCAAGTTTCCAATTTGGCTGCAGCTCTGCTTGCTGGGCAGAAAACCAGTGCCTGGCCCCTCAGAAATGTTTAAAATTACCTCCATCAACCATCCCCATGGTTTGATTAGTGGCATTTAAAGGTTTTTTGTACCTTTACAAACTTATATGCATCTTATTATCAAATTGAGATGAATAATATACAAACCCACCAGTTTTATTGCACACTCTCAGTACTCTGTGACCTTACACTGTGAAGACTAGAGACAGCTCTGTGTGCTAGGCTGGTAAATAATAGCTCTGGAAAACTGAAAAATTTCAGTCTTAGGAAAGCTCAATTCTAACTTTAAAAAAGAAAACCCTTCACATATACTTGAATCTCCAATCAGAGGGTGAGACATTTCCATCTACACCAAATACACCAAGTTTTGCACTAAAGTGTTGAGAACCCCAGCTGAAAGTCATGTCAGAGAAAGAAGAGTTAAGTGCAGCTCAATAAATATTATTATCCCCAACAGGATGAAAGAAGGACCAAACATCCAACTGCAGCTCCTGATCCCAGAATGGCTCAATTTCAGCCAGAACTGCTGGTGACGCAAATTAATACGGAGCTGAATGGGTTGGCTGGTGTTGATGGGCTGGATTGTTTGTCAGCATGAATGCCTCCTAAGATTAAAAGATCTCATCCCCACTAAAGGCAGGAACTTTGTTATTATGAGTTACAGAAAGCACATGAGATGCCTTTCATTTTAATATAATACTCTGTTAATTCAAAAAGAAGGATTCAGTTGATACACAGAGTTCAGCTTTTGATGTGCTGTTGAACATTATCTTCTGCTGTTGTTCATTTCTTCTTTTGTTGTGAAAAGAATAAATCCTGTATATCTGCCCAACCCTGCTCATCTCTCTAGTCTTCTTTTCTTCTGTTTTCCTTTTATTTTTTTAATTCTATCACATGTATTTATACTGAATATTAAAAAAATCTTACTCCCTCCCCCCAAGGCTTTCATTTGGTCTCATGACTCTGTTTCCTTTCTTGCATTGACATCAAACAGTTTGTCTGTGAAGACAGTGGCTCATCAAAATCACTTGGAGTAATTTCAATTTCACACTGGTCACGCAGATCTGAAACCTCTCCAAGCAGAGATTTTCATCATGAGAGAAAATTTGGTCTCCTGTTGGGGTTGTTGATATTTCAGCTCTGTCTCTTGTTAGCTCTTGGAAAAGATGTGTCTTGGGAGCTCACCTACAAAATTGAATTGATTGCAACAATGATTCAGGATTAAACAAGATTACTGTATTTACTTCCAAGTAGCATTTATACTGGGTTTAGTTGGGGTTTTTTTTCCTTTTTCTATTTTTATTTCTTCCCCCTCTCTTCATTTGTATTTTGAAACTTAGCCATTTTGAAAATTATAAAATCAGTTCCTGGTTTTGTCCCACCTTTCCAAAGCTTCTTTTGCCACTTTCCTGGTGTTGTTATTAATTCCTGATGATGTTTTTCTGTTATTAATTCTCTTGCAGTTGCACCTGGACTCTCCAATCAAGACCAAGGGAGTGATGAAGGTTGTGAACAGTGTCCCCACAGCTCTCCAGTACAAAAACAAAGGCACAGAAAATGCAGCAGAAAGACAAAAAGGCATTTCAGAAAATCTCTGAGTGTGTCTCAGCTCTTCTGAATTTTCTGGTCACGCTCTGTTCATGTTTTTTTTACTGTATTATTGTCCATAGAATGATTTTTAAAAATGTCTTCTGCAGACTCTGAGATCACTGACAGAGAAGAAACCTGGTGTTTGTTTTTTTTTTTACCAGGTGCAAAAATTTGGAGCCATTATAAAATCATTAATCATACATAGAGCCCAACAACTAAGGCAACTAAATTTTGTGATAAGGAAATATTTACTCCTTTCAACAAACTGTAAAATTACCCCAAGCCAACTCAATATATTGATTGTGAAATAATTCTTCCCAGATTTTCCTCATCATGGAAGAATATTAAATGTTTTAGGTGTTATGTACATAAATTCAGTGTTTCTTCAGATTTTTCAGAAGTACTTTTGATTAGCCTAGAACACTTTGTACATGTGTTCAAAAAGGGACACATTGCACACTATGGTAATTCATGATCTGAAAAAGACTGATGTTCAGATCACCAGAAAGATGAATTTTTTTGAGCAATCTCAATGATATTATTTTTCTTAAAAAAAGAGGATCCTGGATACCATGCATGAGTATTAATTTCTCTTCTGAATTTGGGTCCCGCCTACAAGTTGGGTGCAACTTCCATGGCCTGTCCTAAGGAAAAGGGAAATCTTGATAACTTCAAGTGGTCACTCCCAGGTTGTGTGAGTCAGAGTCTTGGATGCTGAATTTATTCTTCAGCTCCTGGTTTTACTCAGAAAATAAAATTGTCTCTGTTTTTTCCTAGCTCAGAACTTAATGCACTCTGCCAGGGTGCAGAATAAATGCCTGATTTTCCCTGAGAGGATTCAAAGCCTTGTCTTCCTCCAGGAGAATGCACTGCACCAGATTATAAATATTCCAGGGTGAAAAGTGGAAAGGATATCCCTGACCTCTTCCTTTTGGGTTTGTTTCATTTCATATAATGCAATTAAAGATCAGACTGGAGGAGGAGAGAGAGAGAAAGTTTAAAATCTCTAGCCTAGTTAGTTCATGACTTACTCTGGAAAATTCTGATTTGTGTTTTCTGTTCCAATGAACATTACTGTATTTTATACAGTATAGAGCTAAGAATAAAGAGAACAAGGAAAAATGCATTCTAATTTAAATCTTCAGAATATTCCTCACACTTCCACTGTTTTGGTTTTTTTTCTGTGAAATATGGCTAAATTCAGCCCCAAACCTACTAAAAGAAGAACCTTATCTGTCCTGATATCCCTAATTTAGAGTATCTGCCTACTAATATTCTGTTACAGCATATTTTTTAATATATTAGTAGAAAGCTCTTCTTCTTCTTCTTCATATCACCAAAATAATTTTACAGCAACAATACCCTTAACCAACAACCAATTTTCACAAAGCATCTCAGCCTGATCTGATTTCTCATTGAGAGGCTGTTATAGTACTTAAAAGTGAGGTGAATGGAAATATATTTTTATATGCATTTGTTACATATAACACAAAATATTGACATTTATATTCCTTAAAGATTAAAGAAAAATAGATAAAATCTGGAGGAAGATACATCAACTTTGGCTGCAGACTGAGAGATATTTGTCCTATAAAAAACAGCAGAAAACACACAGGGAGCCATACGTTGTTTCCAAGGGGTAAAGTAAGCAGCTCTTGAAATACTGGCATAAAACCTCTCTTCTTTTTAATTTTCACACTCCTCTCATCTTTTAGAAAATATTGCACTAGGAAATGCTGGACTTACTTAAAAAAACATTGCAGTAGTGCTAATCCTGGCCTCCTTAGCTGCGGAAAGGCTTGAAAAAGCAAAACTCTTCTCACAAGATGGAACATGCTTTACTCATCTATTTGCTCATCAAGCTTAATTTATCCTTCAGTGGAAGAGTTGATACAAAGTTCATTTTCATCTCAAAACAACCTTGACAGGCAGGAAAAATCACAATAAGTATTTTTTTTAAATAAAAACTTCTCCTGCTTCTTATTTAAGATAAAACATTTTGATGTTTTTGTCATTGTATTTTAACTCCTTATTTTCATTAAATGTTAGGTCCTCAGCTGCCTTTGTACTCCCTAATATATTCTCTCTCCTAATTCATGCAGATTAGGATTCACATCTCCTAACTTTATATACCTTCACACCTGAGCAGGACATCTCAAGGTCCTTTTTTTTTCTGCCATAGGCAAAAATAACTCTTTTAGAGTGTGATCTTCTTGCCCAAAGGTAGTTGTCTGCTTTAGGATGCAACCAGCAGCACCCTACAGTCACTTGCTTCTTCTCTTTTACTAAAAGAAGAGCCTTCAGTGACTCACTGTAATAATTTAAATATCTGCACTGTAGAGTCTGACTGTTTGGTCAGGCAACCCTCATCCCTGACATCAGAATTGGGCGATGCTCAGGTCATTCAACAAAAAATTTGGAGAATATCTGAATCTTTCAATAGCTCCCTTTTCCCAAAATACTTCAGGGTTTATTTTTGAGGAGGACAAAATCCCTGCAGAACCAATGCCAGTGATGCCAGCAATTGTTCACCTCCCCCAGGAACACGAGACAACAGCAGCCACCACCTTCCCACAGTGCACAGGAATAACCAGAACTTTCCACGAGGGGACAGATCAGCCCCCGAGCACAGCACGGGGAGGGGATTCTCCTCAGAGCCTCTTGTTTTTCCCAGGGTTATTTATCACTCCTCATTTTCCAGAAGCTTAGTTGGAGGATTGTAGCTCCCTCAAATTGCTTTACACAGACATAAAATCTATTTCCATCTATTCCCACTTTTATCCTCAAAAACGAACCCCCAGGTGGCACTTGGGGACGTGGTTCTGTGGTGGACTTGGCAGTGCCAGGTTAATGGTTGGACTTAATTACTTTAGAGGGCTTTTCCAGCCCAAATGAGTCTATGATTGAAAGTGACTCATGTTTAAAAGCCTGGCTGTAAGAATATGGGAGTTTATTTCAATTTTTTGTTTCCTGTGTACTCCTTGTATCCAACAAAAAGCTGAGGAGAACAGTCTGTTGTCCTCAAGGCTCGATCCTGTTCCATTGCTACTGACAAGTGTAAGATTTTCATTATTATGCAGAACACAAACCAACCAGAAGAGTTCTTTCTGTGGTCAAAAGTAGGAGCTGCAGATTGCAGGGGAATGCAAAGAGTGACTGTTTAATGGAAACTTAAAGCTGTAATAGCAGGTCACAAAACTTCTTCCAGCATAACTGGAATTTTGCTGTCACACAAAATTGCTCAAACAATTATGACACCGTCAAGACAAGTGGTGTTGTCAGGGCAGGACTGAGAATTTAGTGGATTTTACTTTTCCACTCATGTCAGCCATTGATTTTTTCCTCCCCTCTTATCAGCTTCTCTCTAGTGACCTATTTATTAGATAAACAAGATTCATCTCCTTTAACTTTTTTTTCTCTTTTAATTGCCTGTGATTATTAGAGAAGCACTTGTTTTCAGGCACTGTTTGAGTAGTCTTTCAGCTAAACACTGTGGTTAACTCTCTCTATATTACAGTAATTTTACACATGTCAGAAATGTCAGTAAAACGGGCAGCAATAAGCTTCTGCCTCTTTTATCACATGCTCTATCCACACACTTTAAAACGTGTTTTTTCCTGAAAGGGGCTGGAAACTGTTAAGTTGTTGATTTTTAAAGAGGAGGTTGTGTGGTCTATGAGGGATGTGCTTTCAAATTGGAAATGTTGGTAGCTGAGACCTCTGAAGACATGCAAAGAGTTTATGTGCTCACGGATTGTCAGTTGCCATTAGAAAAAGATTTTATTATATCTAAAATTATCTAAATTCAGCAGATAATCCCTTCAGGATCTCATCTAAAAGATCCATTCTATCTTTGAGCCAGTAAAGATATTATTAGATTTTTCAACCCAAACTAAAGTCCTACCTTATGTGATTTAAACACCTTTATAGGCACAATTCCTAGAAATTAAATATCAAATAGTTTGCATGGTCAAATGATTTGAAAAAGTCAGAAGCAGAAATTGTGAGATGTAGAAGATCTTTTGGAACAATGTTGGAACCCTGGGAATTGAGAATTTTAGACTTTCTATGCTGACAGGCACTGACCCCCAAGAAAACATTGCATTTGACCTGAGGCAGTGGAAAAGGCTTCCAAATTTGAGTGATAGAACTGGGATTGTGGGTGTGTAATTTGAATAGAAGTGTATAATATCACATGGTGGAAAACTTAGAGTTTAAGGTTTTAGTATATAGTAATGTATATAAATCAAGCTGCAGGTTTTAGGGTGTAGGCTAGTTCTTTCTTTCTCACCTTCTTCTTCATGGGTCTGGGTGGTATCTTGTAATTGGGTAGAAAAATCCGCATCATGGGCCATGGGTGGTTGGTTATTGGGTTAAAAGTAAAAATAATTTCAGTGTCATTTCATAATTGGACAATTTGTCCTTAAAAGGCATTGTAAATAAAGAGATAGAGGCCATTGTTCACTTTCTTAGCTAGAACTCACAACTTGTGAGACTCTAATATAGATAAGAATTAATAAACATCTGAGTCCAAACATGAAACAACATCTCTCGAGCATTTTATCCCGACTCTGACAGAAAAGAAGATAAAGAAGCAACAGGAAAGTGTGAAAGGCTAAGGGGGAGCCTCTTTGGGGGGAGTCTTTGGGGTTGTTGGAGTGAAAGGAGACATTGTTGAGGGGGAGAGATTTGGTCACAGCTTTTCACACCTCCTGCCCACACGTGTCACTGGAGAGGTGCTGGATCAGGGGTTTTACACTGTCCATCCTCACAAAAACTGCACCTGCATGAACTGCACCTCAGGGAGGTCCCTCAGGCCCTCTGCAGCCCCTGTCACCAGTGCTGAGTTATCACCCAAAGTGTGAAAGCTTTGGCCAAGTCTTCATAAATTCTCCACAAGATCCCGGGCATGAACATCCCCAGTTTAAACTGTCACAGCCCAAGAAATATAAAAAACCGCAAAAAATTCAACAATAATGACAATAATAATAATATACAGGGGGTGTTTTTCACCTGAGGACACACTGATGTCTCCCAGTCACCTCCTTCAGCCTCTCTGGACTGTGACATGTTGCTCCCTCAATCACAAATAAATTAAGGATCAGTCTTAATTTTACTATCACTGTGCACAGGATATTAAAAGCAGCTCTGCTTTCAGAGAAGGGATTCCTCTGTGAAATTTCCCTGCCAACACACAATTGCAACCTGAACACTGATGTCACTGGTAGACAGCAGTGCCATGGCCTGGCTAGATAAGATTAAATGGAAACCAGTGACTTGAAACTAATGGGACTTGGAATCACTGTTTAACTGGCAGAGGCCCTCAGCAGCCTGAGGATCTGACTGAAGGACTGGTATTGATTCCTGAAAATGAATACCAGTAATAAAAAAAATAAAATATATTTTAAAAAAAGTGTACAAGCAATGAGACGACGAGACAAGATCGGAAGCGGGGGTGGAGCAGATGGGGGATACAGTGGAGAGAGACCATCTTGAGCAAGAACAGGCAGTTCTGAGGAAGGGGAATGCTAAATTATACATCTTCAGCTAGTCTGTGATGTCTGATAGATGTTTCCTGGGAGTTATGCAACACAGTAATTGCTGTTATTTTTTTTTCGTACCACGCTGATTTGTATTAAACCATTCAGAAAATGCTAATTTCAGAGTCGCTCGTCCAATTAGTCATGACAATTCATGGGTATCTCTGCTAGTGAGCAGGTCCCTCAGCCTTTGCTCAACCTGAGCAATGCTTTTACCCCCTAAAATAATGATTTGTGCTCCCCAGGGCAAAGCTGCTAAATCTGCTTTTGACATTTCACTACACACAAGCTTAGTCTTGTGGTCAATTTCAAAAAGGATGGCTCTTGTACATGATACTACTTCATAGAAAATAGACAAATTATCTGCCAGTCTAAGTTTTGACAGATGAAACAAATATCTTTGTCTGTCACACTTAGAAAAATAATATGTTTTCAGGGAAACAGAAATAAGAAATTAGAACTTTTCTACTTTAACTAATTTAGATGTGGCTGTTACCAATATGCAGCTGAAAAAAAACCCTTGCTAATTCTAACTGCCAAAAAACCCAATCCCAAACCATCTTTTTGTCAGGCTCTTGAAAGCAAAAGTCTTTTTTTAAAAAAAGGAACTGTTGAATAGAATATTTTCAAGCAGCACTATTAAGTCTGATAGCAGCATGCAATTCAATCTTTTTTTGCAGGTAGATATTACACACGAGAATGATGATTTAATTGGCACAAAGAGAATGTCTAATCTATTGTAAGTTTTAATAATTCCTAGTTTATTGAATTGAGCAGTGAACATTAATTTCTTTATTCTACTTTTATGATGCGTGATACTGTAGAAATGGTACTTTATGATATTTCAATTTCTGCTGTCTGTACTGTTTGTAAGGTATCTGACCTCAATTTATGTATCTGGAAAACAAAGGGAATGGTTCTTCTTATTTTCTCCTTCTTTCAAGAAGTAATATTCCACTGATGAGAAGTGTTATATAGGAATCACTGTTCCTACCCTTAGAGAATTTTCTCTACATTTGCATTTTAATTACGAAAATATCATCGTGATTATTTTCAATTATTCCAGGACAGGATTATTTTCACAAGCACATTGAATACACAAAAATGTCAGGGATTTGAAGCACATCTTCCCTCACAAAAATCCCTCAACATAAGTTCTAGTAGTTGATCATAGGATGAAGTTTATGCCTCCATTATTACCTGATTCAGCCTTGTCCTTTTTCACATCACAAGAATGTGGGAGATTTCCCTGCCCATGGCAAGGGGTGGAACTGGATGATCTTTAAGGTCCCTTCCAACCCAAATCATCCCATGATTCTGTGAAGAATGACCTGAGACAGAAACCTGCCTGTCTTAGGGACACAAAGGCGTGCTCAGTTTTACACAGAGGTTGATAATAATAAAACTTTGTGTCTGCACTGATGTTTTGCCCTGGGATTCCATGGAGCCCTGCACACTGTAGTAAAGCATCCAACACCCCAGCAAGTGTTTTCCATGTGGGGAAAGGTCTGAGACCCACCCCTTGTATTTCTTATAAGGTAAAGGACCCAGAAACTTTTTTGCTGTCCTGACAGTAATTGGCTCAATGCCGAGAGAGAAGCACCTTGTTGCTGTCTTCAAATCCTGTAGGTGTTCTATTGGCAGTTTGCCACTAGAACCATCCTCAATCACTAAGTAGATAAGAGAGAGAACAAAATTCCTCCAATCATTTTCAGGGTGCTGTAACAAGTGTATGGGACCTGTCTCTATACTGCACTCAGCTTTGCTTTTTGCATTTGTATTATTTTCTTTCCTTATTAAAACCTTTTTGATTTTTCAAGACATAGCCAATCATGCTGTCTCACTGGTTGATTTAAGCCATTTCTCTGCAAGGGCTGGACCCTCAGAGTTATTGGGAATACCTAGAGCACAGTAAAATAGACAAAGACATGGAGTTCAGTCAGTGTCTCCTTCCAGTGTTCAAAAAGTTGGGAATGTGTTTTTTCAAGTAAAAGGCTTTGTACAATTTTTTTTCTCTTTCTTTCCAGTTGAAAGAAGAAATTCTGAATAATGTTCAAATCATTTTAGTAAGAAAAAGTAATTTATTTTCCCAGAGTAACACAACATTCTAAAGCAAGCTCATAAAGCAAATCATAACATTCCATTGAAAAAGTGGTCCAATTTTACAGTTATCTGATTCCTTGGGGTTCAGGACAGACAGAAAGCTAATTACTTGTGTTTTACACCTCATCCACAGAGGAGGAAGGAAAATACTCACTCAATCAGCTGCCATGGACACTCATCTTTCAGTTTACTGGCCTGTCCTGTATTTACTCTGCCCTATCAACTCCAGCTTCAAAAACAAAATTATTAATTTCTCCCTGAAGTTTCTAGTGTGTTCATCACTTCAGAAACCAACTACTTCTTAAATATTAATTAAATTACCCTTGCTGGAAGGCAACATGTGTATATTCTACCAAAGGGCAGCTGAAACACAAAGAGATTAAAATAAAGTAAATACAAATTGGATTACAAAGGATTGTCCAGCCTGAAACACCTGGAATGTTTTTTCAGGGTACTTATCCCTATATCCTGGGTTGTTTTTTATCCAAGCACAGACTCAGTGACTTTGGCTGCTACTGCAGGAGCTCAGGCTCCTGCCTGTCACCATCTGGGATGTGAGAGTGAGAGACCTGGAAGGGAGGGATTCTCAATTAATGACCATTTGTGCAAAGATTGGTTTTAAGTGACTTGCTGGGTAATTGAAGGCAGAGGTTGAAATCTCATTTACTCCCGGTCTCACCACAAAGATGTGTCCCCTCCCTGCTGTCCCTGGGCTTGCCCAGCCCAGCTTCTGACAGAAAGAGAGAATGAAGTCTGACAGACCACAGACATTCCTTTGAATTGCAGTCATGGTGTATTCCCAGAAATCCACCATACTTGTGGGTTAAGACACCATATTGCTGAAAAAAAATCTGTGCTTAAGTAATTTAAAATTGTCCCACAGTTTAGACCAACCTAGGAGCAGAAATTTGGCCATGCAGGTAACAGACAGTCAGATATCTTAACTGTGAGTTCTGCCTAATTTTGCCACATTAAGGATGTGCTGTCAATAATGTTCTGTCTGCTCGCATCCTTGTGATTTCCTCCTTGGCAGTCACTCATCATACTCCATTTCCCTCAGAAATATTGCTCAGCTGACAGGCTCTGCTATCCTGCCATTGTCCTATTTACTTTCTTTGAACAATATTTAATTTGAGGAGTTGGCAGAGTGTGGACACCTATGAGCAAATCATCCTGAACCGCCTCCATCACCAGCAGAGAGAAAGAGGCATTTCCCAGGGCTGGGCTAATCTCACATATTTCATGATTATGTGTGAGGACATAATGAACTGGAGCTCCAGCTGCACCCAGCAGTGTCATCTTTGACTGCAAGATTTACGTGTCCCCATTAGCCCAGATGAATGTGGGTGATTTCCAATCCTGGAAAAAATAAATCTGAAAACACAGCAATCCCTTGTGCCCTGCATCCACATCCTTCAAATGGAGAGAGTGTTGGTATTTAGATAAACCAATATTCAGATAAACCAAATAACTAAAGGCACATCAGCCTGACGCTGCTTCTGAGGAAAATAATGGTTGACACAAGATACAACAGATAAAGATCTAAAACAAGATTCTATAAATTGCATTTTCTTTTGAAAGTGATCCTATCAAGCTAATTTAATACCTCCGTTCATGAAATTGCACATTATTAAATTGTATGGTGTCAGTTTTGCATACTGAGCTTGCTACAGGGTATTTTTTTATGCCATCACACACTATTTGGGCTAAAAAAAATCAGAATAATCTCTAACTCATAGTAAGAATATATAACAAGCAATAGAACAAGAAGAAACAACAACAGCAGTTTTAGGTTGGATATTTGGGAAAAAAGTCTTCACAAAAAGGGTTGGCAAGTATTGGAACAGCTGCCCAGGGCAGTGCTGGAGTTCCCATCCCTGGAGGGATTTAAAACCCATGAGGATGTGGCACTTGAGGACGTGGGTCAGTGGTGGCCTTGGCAGTGCTGGGGAATGGTTGAACTTGATGATCTCAGAGGGCTTTTCCAACCTCAATAATTCTGTGATTCAAATGGGACAGAATTAGTCCAGACTATTTTTTTTTTCTCAGCTGGTTCATAAACACACAGCATAGGAAATGCTGCTCTTAAAAGGAGATACTTTGGCAAAAAGAGCATCCAAAAAGGAGTCTCTTTTAAACATGTACACTGGGGAAGTGTTCCAGAATGCAGAGCCTAGTGGGTTCTGCCTAAAATACTGCGAGTGAAGAATGCAGAAACCATGCTAATTTTAAAATCCTACCAGGTAACAACTTAAAAGACCTTAAAAAGTTTAACCTCTGATGACAGTGTAGCTATTCTGGCTTAAACCAGATGAGGGATGGTGATGTCCTTTGTGGAGAAGTCTCTGACTCTCCTCAAAACAGAACTACATGGAACTAGATTTTTGGTTTATTTTCCCTCACAGAAAATATTTTTATTATTTTTTCAAAGAAAGCTTTGTTTGATTTAAAGTTTAACAACAGGAAGATCGGTAGCTCACCGTAACCCTTCAAAGCCTCAGTATAGATTTTTTTCTTATTGTGAGTAGAAATCAATTTGGCATTTTGGGAACCTCTAGTTACTAAACTTTCCCCCCTAAATTATAAGCTAAGAAAATATTTTTCCCTCTGGAAGTAAATGCTGACAGTCTGCTTGAAAACATTGCAATTCAAAGCAGGTAACATTTTAAAAACGTTTGTCTTGTATTTATTTAAGGTGGAAGTGACAGGAGAGAGGGAGGATTTTACTTAAGGACACAGCATCAAAATAAAGAGTTTTTCTCTCAGTTATAAAGATATAACAGGAAGATTTGGAGCACAGAAATCTTCCCAGCCTTGGATATATTCTATAAACTGAACCCTTCACCTCTAGCTCTTAAAATATTATGGCAAATTTATTCTTCATTTCTATGACAGAGGTGTTCACATGGTGCATCATTTGAATAATATCTTGTTCTTCTTCAGAAAAATTATTATCCAGGCTCTGTCCAACAGGGGCCAGAGGTTGTCAGACAGAGACCAGAACTGCCAGTGGCTGTTTTGGGCATGAAGCACCACAAGTCATCTCTAACTGTGCTGGGAACACAGAGAATGGCAAGAGCCTCCTCAATTTGCTCTGAAATGTTTTAAAATACAGAAACCTGACGGTTGCCAGGCTTCATTTTCTCTACCTGTCTGCATTTCCCCGCTGTTTGACATTTAACAGGGCTGATGTCAAGGTGCTCTGTGTTTCAGGAGTTATTCTTAAATATTCCAACTTTAACACAGCCAGGAGATCATTGGTTACACAGATCTCTGATTTCCTTCTTATTTTCATGCTCAGAGCCATTAGCTCTGTGCCTTGTACCTGTGGCATGCTTGTGAGAATAAGTTTAAATGCCTGCAGCAAGGCCTCAGAGTGGAATCAGGAGTCTTGGTGGAGTCACAGTGCAATAATAAAAAGATACACACAAGAACAGCTGTAGCCAATATTAAACACTCAGCCATCAATTATTGATGAACTGTGCTACTCGTGCTTGCATAAGAATGCTTTTTAGGATCTTATTATTTGGAATCCTTAGTAAGGTTTTGTCAAATAAATACACCTTCCTGCAGTTTGAATACCATAGAAGTTTTAGGTTGTTTAATGTTTGGGTATTTTTTTTAGCTGATCTGAAATTACTGACTCAAATAATCTGCTGCTCAAACCAAAGCTGTGAACACAGGACCATATTCACAGAATCAACAAATCATAGAATGGTTTGGGTTGGAAGGGACCTCAAAGATCACTTTGTTTCACCCCTGCCATGGGCTGGGACACCTCCCACTGTCCCAGGTTGGTCCAAGATCTTTCCAACCTGGCCTTGGACACTTCCAGAGATCCAGGGGCAGCCACAGCTTCTCTGGGCAATCTCTGCCTCACCACTCTCACAGTCAAGAGTTTCCACAAAGTTTCCAATCTAACTATACCTTGCTTCAGCCTAAAGCCATTCCCTCTTGCCCTGTCACTCCAGGCCCTTGCCCAAAGTCCCTCTCCAGCTCTCTCAGAGCCCCTTTAGGCACGGGAAGATGCTGGAAGCTCTTCCCAGAGCGTTCACTTCCCCATTCTTGCTTAAAAAGATAATCTCAAAAATTGGTATGTACAAGCCAACAAGTTGTAGGAAAAAACCAAAAAAATCAAAACTACACAAAACTATGGATTAATCTGAGCCATCTTCTGCATTACTCCAGTTAAATACCAGTGATTTCCCTCTTTCCTCTGGAGAGGAGCACAACAGGCCTGAGTCACTTCTCAAGCAGTTTCACATTTGGGGAATCCAAAAGGCACAAGGCTCACAGAGCTGGTGATTCTTTTAAAGACACTCATTGAATACCGTGCCAGTGAAAAAGGCAGAGAAAACTCTTGGAGCGAGCACTTGGAGCTTGCTCTGTGTGCCAGGGAGCTCTGCCATGGTGCCAAACAGTCCTTCAGCTACTCCCACCCAACAGCTTCCCACCCCCTTATTCCAGTGCTTCCTTGGCATCATCCGTGTTAGTCACCAGGGAGCTGCAGCTCGTACCACAGCCAGGCATTCCAGGGGCCAAGCATTCCCAGAGTCTCCTGACAGTGATGCTAAAGGAAAATCTGGGCTAGCATTTTAAATTTTACACCAGAAAAAGAAAAATCCATTAAAACGACAGTAGGATTCCAAATGTTAATCAGCTGCCATTGATTGATTTTAGGTTGGTTGAAGTAAGGAAAGAAAGATTCTCTTCCCTTCTTTCAAACAAAACAAAACAAAAAGACACTGTGGAAAACATGTCCTTACTAGTACAAATTTCAGTTGGGGTCAAATCACTACTGTTGGGGAAAACAGATGTGTAAGAACAAAATCTTTATTCAATATCAGTGCATTGTAAGCTAAGCTAACTTACAACTGAAGGGTCATTTTGGCAAAACAATTATAATCAATTTATGATAAAGAGAGGGTATTTTGAATTGTCTTCTGCTTTATTTGTGTACATAAGGGATATAAAGTCCCTTTAATGTTACTCCACAGGACAAGGATCCATGAAGCATTTGTATTACAAAACGATACAGGGTTTCATACCAGAACCTCAGACCAAGATAATTAGAATAAAAGATGTTTATGACAATTTCAAAAGAAGATTAATAGAAACTCCTGATAAAATTCTTCGCAAGGGGCCTCACCATTAGTGATATGACTCATTGCTTCAGTATTATCAATATTTTACTGCTGTCTAATCCATCAGTGTATGGATTTAAATATAGAATTAATTGCAGATATAAGATTTTATATAACATACTTATGAAGTTTCTATTCATTGATATACATTTATGACTTCAGGAGTGAGGTTCCTGCAATTCCTCCACCACTTATTGTCAAGTTTAATTTGGTTTCTGAAGCTTCCACATGGAGAGAAACCTTCTGTGCACAAGTGGCCTCCTACAGAGACGGTGTCAGATCAGGCAGGTTAATGAGGCAGGCAGCCAGAATTGGGAATAAAGGCAGAACAAACAGGTTAACAAACCCTCCCTGAGCTTTGTGCCATCCCACACAGGGCTCCAGGGCCCCTCCTCACCCCCATCACTCCAGGCAATGCAGTCAGGGATTTCACCTCAACACACACCAGGCAGCAGGAAAAGCTTCCACACCTGACCACAGAAATCAGCCCCAAAGCTCTCCCATTCAGTGCACAAGTTCTGAGTGTTCTGTAGAGGTCAGATCAACTCAGGTCCCACACTTGATCCCCAGAATCAACCCCAAAACACCTCCATTCAATCTGAGTGTTTTAAAGTGATGAGATAAACTCAGTTCCCACAGCTCCTTTCCATCAAGTTTCCTTTTCCCACATCTGCCAAACTTCTGTTTATTTTTTAAGCAATCTGACATTTTGGGCAAAGATTAGTTGTACCTCCAGCTGCAGCCTAACCCAAATAATTAAGCTAAATGCCCAAATACTCCCTTTTATGCCCTAGTTGCAGTAAACAACCCAACAGTTTCATGTTACCCAGCACACACACTTCTGCACCGTGGTCTGCAGGCAAGTTTTGTGAGTCTGTCAAAGGCACAAATCTAAAAGAGGAGAGATTCAAGTGTCTGTAACAAACACACTAGCACTTCAGGGTCTATCTAGGAGAGATTGAAAGCCCAGGGAAAGAAAAAAGGATTTCCAGGCAAAGGAAGCTTTTGCTGAGAGGGCCAATGCTGAGTGGTTCCCACAGTAACACTTGTGTGGCACAATTTCAGTTCAGGCAACACACAAGTCCCCATAACATAAAACATGGAACTTAATCTCTCTCATCAAATCCTGCTCTGAGAAATCACACTTTGACAAGAAATAAATAAAAATCTAACCTTCTCCCAAAAAAACCCAACAGAGCCATTGTGAGGGAGGGCAACAGTCCAGTACTTTTCAATTTGAAGTAGCTGGGAAAAGTGTCCCAAAAGTGTATGGAATTGCTGCAGGGAAATCTTAGACTCCTCTCCTCCTACTCTGCATTGCTGGTCCACAGTGTGGAGCCCCTGAGGTGTTTTCCTGGGCTATCCCAGCCAAGTTATTCCCTGCAGCCAGGCAGCAAACCCAGCTCAGTGCTTTAGCAAAGAGGGCCTCAGGTCACAGCTGAGTGCAGCCTGAGGGGATAATGCAGAGCCAGCTCTCAGCCCTTCTCTCAGGGTAATCACCACAGAGTGGATAATCCAAAAAGAACATTTTGCTTCTGACAAATGATGCTTTGGAGACAGTCTGGGGTGGCCCAGCTTTTGGACAATCCTAATTCACACACCTGAGCTGCACATCCTCACCCTGCAATGCCTGGGGGAGAGGCTCCCCAGCCAGCTTGGAATAGACAGGGATTGCCTGGGAAAAGCAGAGAAAAGTGGGGAGAAGGAGATGATCCTGGAGAAAGGGAAATGGGGCTCCAGAAGAAAGGGGAAAGACAAGGAGAGGAGCACCAAGTGCAGAGAAGGGCATTTGAGAGGTGCAGGCATTGAAGTAAAAGGGAAAGGGAGTTTCTTTGAGGACAGTTCCCAGTCAGAAAGCCAGTGAGTGATGGAAAACAAGCCTGAATTCAGGGAACCAGCTGCTATATTGCAGTGGACAAAGGTAGTTGTTAATTTGGGGTTTTTTTGTGACTATCCTGTTTCCTCAAGACATTTTTTTGCATTTTAGTTCAGTAATATTAGGCATAATGAATCTTGACTTTTACAGTTATTTTAATCTCCTTATAAAAGATTACTGTAGAGAAAAGTCATGCCTTTTCTGTGTTCAAACCCTGGATAACTTTTTCAGCCAGTGTAAAATGCTGCTTATCAGGGATTTACTTGCTCAGAAAAAGGCTATGGGGCTTTTTTACAGCTTCTAGTTTCAGCTGCAGCTCAAGCACAGCCAGTTTGGTTATCTCCAAGTCATGTTCTGTGGCACAAGGTAGATAACATCTCAGAAAACAACACAAATACAGAGGCCTGGACCCATCTGAATAGTCTGAAGTGAATGTCCATAAGAACCCTGAAACCATTAAAACCTTTGTGATATGGATGCACTCAGCCCAAGCTTTCTCTTGCAGAAATGTGTGATAAAGGACAAAGCTGTTGGACGACATTTCCTCTGTCCCAGGCCACTGAAAAAAATTTCCTGATGCCATCACAGTGGGGAATTGTAAGATGCCCCCACAATGAGGTTAATAATAATAATAATAATAATGAGGTTAATAATAATAATAATAATTAGGTTAATAATAATAATAAATAATGATGCTTCCTCCTGAACAAAATGCTGAGGAGGTAGGAGAGAAAAAAAAAAGTCATAAAATAATCAGTAATTTTTTTTAAGCAAGAACAGAGCTTTCAATAGCTTGACTGCAAACCTAAAATCTCACAGCTTTGAAAGGAGTAAGAAGAAAGTGAAAGCAGAAAATAAAAGAGCAAGGTGCTCTGTAGGATTGAATTAATAATGTAGAAAAACCTCCCAAGTAAGAAACACCGATCCTGAAAGGAAAAATAAAATGTCACTGCAATCTAAAATACTTCATCAATAATAAATGCAGTTCACTCTGAACAAGGTCTGTTGGCTCATTTTTTCCTGTAAAAGTGCTGTAAATGCAGGTTACCTCCTACAAGCTGCCTTTGTCACACACCAGAGAGACATTCTGCTGCTCAGCTCCAACAATCTGAGCAGGAGCCTCTGCAGCTCCTGCCAGCACCTCTGAGCCCCCAAACCAAACCAGACCAAACCAATGAGTGTGAATCCTTCCCTTGGCAAGAGCCTTCCCTTGGCCACATCCTCATAGCCAGGATGATGCCTTAAGTTTCAGCTTTCATGTTTTTCAGATTCTGTGCTGCCTTAGGGGTTTAGCTCTGAATTTCATATGAAGTGTTAGTAAGTTCTCTTCAGAGAGCAGGGAGACAAAACAAATAATTTTCCTGCTGAAAACCAAGGACAACTGGTACAAATTTTCAGGCCCAAAGGCACAAACAACAATAGACTGTCGGGAGAAAACAACAAGGTTGGGTCTTCACAATCTGAAGCTGTAATTGGACAATTAAACCCAAATATGTAAATGGACCAAAACTTATAAAAGTGTGACACCTCGTGACCAGGGATCTATTTTGGGTCCACCTTGGGTGCAGCTCTTGTTCTGCCCAAGGTGCATCCTTAAAGGCCTTTTAATAAATATCTACTTTATTCTTTAACTCTGTCCAGTCTCTGTTCCAGGTCAGCCACTCAAGGCATCAGCTCTGGCACCCCAGATGGGACAGAATCCTCCATTCAGCTGGGGAAGCTCCAGGGGAACAATTAAACTAAATGGGAGGTGTGGCTCCCACATTAATCTCTGTATTTATCACCACCAAAGCCCAGGGAAGCAAAGGTCAACCTGCCCTCTGCAGCACACAGGGCACTCCGACATTCCCACATCAGCTGCAGCCTTTCCATCTCTCTTTTGATGTTTAATTGATGCCCTCTGTTCCTAATCAGCTGCAGCAAAGCAATAAGCCTTGATGAGGAGGGCATTATCAGGAGACAACTTAGTATGCCCCACACATGATGCTCCACAGGTCAATTAACAAACCACATTCTCAGCCAGACGTTTTGGGGAGTAAAACCAGTATAAATTAACAGGCTTAAGGGCTGCCTTAGTAATTTTCTCTCCCTCTCTCTCCTCACCCCTACCCCACCAAGTTTTTAAGGCATTTGAGAAGGAGATTAAGGAAAAAAGTAATTTAAAGAGTTTTTCTTCACATATTAATTAAACCAAGGCAGTAGTCTCTGAAATGGAAACAAACACCAGTGTTTTACAGTTATATTTGAGTCTGAAAGCAGGTTTCTGCTCTAGTTTTCCGTAGTGAGGGAAGGAACTAAGAGACCCTTGTGCCAGGCTGTGCACAATTAAATGACCTGGGGACATGAGTCAAGGTAATTTATAAATTCTCCCAGATTCAGCCTGGCCAATGCAATCCCAGTGTGAAAACCTTTATCCATGAAATCAGCTTACACATGTACCATCTGATTTCAAACTGAGACTTGAAAGTTTCCCACAATCCACAAAATTTGAATCTGAAAGCTGTAACAGTTTCACTGTGAAGGATGTGCAGCCCTTTCAGGAGGGGAGTTGCAGGTGTTGTGTGTTTGGTTTGGGATATAATATTGATAGATTTGATATCTGGAAAAATCAAGAGACAACTAAATATGTACCAGGGTGCTCTTTTTTTGTTTTTCCTTTTTTAATCTTTCCAAGTGGTTTCTATTTGACTTACACTTTACCAAAAATAAAAACCCCTCCACTACAGATAATTTATTTTTTCATAAAATTCTTAGGAACCACACAATAAAAATTAGCTGAGGAAATTGATGGTGATAAAAGCAGGATGCAGTAACAATATATGTCTCAAAATGCAACCTACAACAGTACAAAAATATTTTTACTGATTAAATGTCTTTAGAAAATTAGAGATTACTGATGTACATGTGAGTATCTGTGTGGGCATAGAATTAGACTAATTCAGTTTTATTTTTCTTATGATCAACCTGGTTATGGAGGTTCAGTGAGAACCTCCAGTGTCTGTGTCTTATTCAGGGGACACAGTGGCCAGTGGTTTAGGTCTCTTTTAGTCTGAAAATTTATATAGAACATTTACAGACTTCTAATTTTCTTTTTATTTTCTTCTTTAGTATACAGCATATATTTACACAAAGTGGGATGGGAAAGCCTCATCAGCCTGGATAAGCACAATATGCTCATCTGACTGCAATTTCATGACAAAAAATCCTCAGGATGATGAAAAGGGATGAAGAGACACTTTGAAGATGGATCAAACCCCCATGTTTCCTACATTCTTCCTTAAGATCTATTAACATTTAAATGATAAAGGCTCCATACACCTTTACGTCTCTCTTAAATTTAACATCAAATAAGTTGTGTTCAAGTAAATACATCTCTAAAGTTATTTTAACCTATTTCTTCACGTATTTCCAAGGAATTAGTCATAGAACTTCAAGATGATGATACCTGACCATGTCATGTTTCGTTTCAGGATTTGTTTTCTGAGGCTTCTTTCCAAAGTGTTTTCAGAGATGCCAGTGCAGAATCCTTTTTCTCCTCCTCCTCCTCCCAAAGATCCTAATTGGAAAATTTTCGAGGTACATAGTGTAATTACTCTCACACAAATGCTTTCACAGAGATATGGACTGTAACTCCCTTTTCATGATTCTTTTAAAAGCAAAGTAATTTTTAAAAGGATTGATTTGTGCAAAAACTCAAATCCCAGCCCTAGAATTTTAGTGGGTGAAATAGTGATACAGGTCTCCTTCAATCATGAGAGATGCTTCCAGCTTCTTCAAGCTGAAGTGATGGAGGTTTACTCACAAAAAAAGAAAGAATAGTTGGAAGTGGATAATTCAAAACAGGAAAGGAGATATAAAGAAATAAAGAAAGAGAAAAGGGAACCTGTAAAGTATTACCCAATACAATTTTTGTGATTCCAGGAAATAACTGATTAATGAAATTGTATCACTCCTTCCCACCGATTCTTCTTTCATGTGTCCATGCAAAACAGGAGCTCAGATGTAAATGGCTTTTTTTTCCTACAATCACTTTACAAAGTCACTGTCATGGTAAAAGGAAAAAGAAAGATTATTTCTACGAGCAGTAGGAACACTTGAAGATGCACACAGAGAGAAAAGCTAAAATCTCTTCCTGTGGGCTGGTGACTCATGTTCAGTGTACAATAAAGCTGATGTTTGAGGTACCTGCAGCACACCCTGTGCCCTCAGGCAGGGAATCTTTCCACTAATCCACACAAACACAAACCTGTGGTTTAAACTGCTCCCAGTGACGGGCATCTCCCACAGCGAGTGTGGGATTTTTGAGACATCACTGCCACTGAAGGAAGATCATAGATCTTTGCCCTTTGCTCCCTAAATACGGAAAATTGTGTGAGCACCCAAATCAGTTTAGATCAAGGCACTAGGGATGATGCCTTAAATTTGAGCTTTCATGTATTTCAGATTGTGCTGCCCAGGGGTGCAGTTCTGAGCCTCACATTCAGTGTCACTCAGCTCTGCACAGAGCAGGGAGACAAAACAAATCCTTGTCCTTCTGGAGACCACCAATGAGTACAAGTTTCAGGCCCAAAAGCACAAACAACAGTGGACTGAAGAGAGGAACAAGAAGGATGGGACTTCACAACCCAAAGCTGTGATTGGACAATTAATTTGCAACATGAAAATGGACCAAAACTTATAAAAGTGTGAACCCTCTTGACCAGTTTTGTGACCATTTTGGGTCCACCTTGGGTGTAGCCTTGGTCAGGCTCTTGTCCTGCCCAAGGTGTACCCTAAAGGCCTTTTAATAAATATCTACTTTACTCTCTAAATCTGTCCAGTCTCTGTTCCAGGTCAGCCTTCCCAAGGCACCAGGGAAAGCTGGAGGAGCTTTTCTTCCCAGCACAGGTAAATGACTCCCTGAAAGCCCCCAGGACTGTCTGAACCCCCAGCTGTGCACTGCAGGTTTACAGCTCGGCCTGGAGGAACAGATGGACCTCAGATGAGGGAGGGCTCCATGTACCTCTATGACAAAGTCCAGTGGTCTTAATTTGTTCCAAAATTATGGACCAAATAATGGATCTTCCTTATGGCCTCATGTGTAGATCATTAATTAATAATGAAGCTTGTGTGTGACACTGAGCACAGGATGTCTGGGAGCTCCTGCAGGTTCCAGGCCTGGGGCTTAACAGAACCAGACTGGGCTTTCACACAGCCAAAACCCAACCAAACCCAAATATAACCCCACTACAAACTGTATCTGGGTTTATGTATGTACATAAATGTATATATATGTAAAATCATAGAGTCATTGAGGCTGGAAAAGCCCTCTAAGATCATCCAGTTCCAACCATTCCCCCAACACAGCCAAGGCAACCACTGACCCATATCCCCAGGTGCCACATCTGCACATTTTTTGAACACTTCCAGGGATGGTGAGCCCACCACTTCCCTGGGCAGCCTGTTCTAATACTTGACAACCCTGTCTGTGAATATTTTCTCCCCAATATCCAACCTGACCCTCCCCTGGCCCAGCCTGAGGCCGTTCCCTCTCCTCCTGTCCCTGTTCCCTGGAGCAGAGCCCAAAATCCTCCCCGGCTGTCCCCTCCTGTCAGGGAGTTGTGCAGAGCCACAAGGTCTCCCCTGAGCCTCCTTTTCTCCAGGCTCAGCCCCTTCCCCAGCTCCCTCAGCTGTTCCTGGTGCTCCAGATACTTCCCCAGCTCTGTTCCCTTCCCTGGACTCTCTCCAGCCCCTCAATGTCTGCCTTGGAGTGAGGGGTCCAATATATATGTATAAATCCATAAATATACACACACATATGTGTGTATATATATATATATATTCAGGCACTGGGATCTGTAGAGATCTTAAAAACCTCAGTACATCCCACCCAGAAGGTCTTGTGTGACACTCGTGCAATATTCCAGCAAAATAACTGCAACACCTTCTTCCTGGGGAGTAAATTTCTGCTTCTCAGATTTTTTGGTCATTTCTCTGTATCCTGGAAATTTTTGGTGCAGGCACACCCAGAGTACACATAACTAAAAACAGTCACAGATATAGAAAAAATATTCAAACTGATTATGAGAGATTAGGATTTTAAAATGGATTTTTGTTTTATTTATCCTCCTGTTAGCACTCAAATCTATATTTTGGTGAGGAAACAGAGTCATAAAGATAATTTAATATAACCTCCTCAAAATGCAGGCCAAAGAACATTTTTTTAAAATAATTTCTGCATGAAATATTTCAGGAAAAGAAAATAATAGATCAAACACATCCTTATAGCAGAGTCATTACCTCTGAATATTCTAGGAGGCTTTGGAAACATAACTTTATCTCTCTTTCTTCCTTGTGTTTAATTTTTAGTGAGCTGGGGTAAAGCAGGTAAGTATAAACATTTCACGTTGTGCAATGATTCCACTCTTTTCAAGCCCATTATTATGCAGGAGTTACCAAACAACACTGGAACTATGAAATTTTGCCCAAAGGGAGAAGACAAAATTGGGTAACAGCTACTCACCTATGACACCTCACCTAACATTATCAAAAGAAGGAAACATTCCTCAAGTAATTAAATATTTATTCCTTTAAAGGTATAACTAGAGCACAAAAATACATATCTGCCTCCCACAGCTTTTATCAAGCTGTCAAGTTCTCCATAACTTGGTGTTAACTGAGTCATAAAGGGAAAAATATCTAAAGCAGGAGAAATGTGTGAACCCTTGCTTGAGGATGCACTTGGTCATTCAGTGAGAAACAGGAAAAAATCTCGGTTATTCCTGATCTCTGCAGGTGCAGCTCAGCAGTGAGATCAGGGTGGGCTCAGCTTCCAAAAAGGTGTCTGAATTCCCTGCTTGGATGGTGTGGGATAATGTGCCTGCCCTTGGACACAGCTTCAGACCTGACCTTTCACTTCTGGGCAAACTCCTGATGAAGTTTCAACCAAAAAAAAATTATTCTTTTTGTCGCTTCCAGCTTCTTTCCTTCTCCACACTCATATTCATCACCTAACAAATTAACTGAACAGCCCAGTCTGGTCTGAGGGGTTGTTTATAAAAACAACAGAGTGTATTTATAAAAAGAGTGAAAGGAGATACACTGACTTATTTCCATTAGAAGCCTTTAATACACATTCATACCAGGGGGTTCAATTAAAAAAAAAAAAAAAAACTGAGTAATTTTTTTCTCAAAAATCCAACTGAAATCTGCATTTTTTTAATGCAGAAATGTCATTTTAAGTCTACAAATATCTATCCTATGTACTGAGTTTCAGAGAGACATAGGAACCTTGCTTTGGCCAGCTGTCTTTGAGATGCAGAACAAAGCACCAAATATAAAAATACCCACACAGTATTTTTTGTTTTCATGGGACTGTTTCCCTCTGCGTTTCCACACCTTGGTCCACCTCTTTCTGAGGTGTAAAAGACCTGAACTATTGATGAGCATTTCACACTCTGGGGGCAGCATGCCAGGAAAATACTGGATCAAAGTGAATCTCTGCAGATGCTCCATCCCCTGCTCCCTTATTGCCAAAGCATTTGTTCAGCTTGAAACATATAAAAACTATCATTCATGTGGAGCCAAGCACTTAAACTCACGTGTGAGTTTAATAATGAGATTGAGATCAGTGGGAATTAAGGATTAAAAAGTGCTATGCCTGAGTAATGGACTAAATTATTTTGCTACACTTCAAACCTCTATTCCTTTGTAGTCATGACCTGCTCAGTAGCTCTTGACCTGAAATACATATTTAGCTCTCTTAGCTCTTCCCTTGCAGATTCTCAATTTAATAAATAAACAAGTAAGGGGAAAAAAAATTAGGAAAATTATTTTGAAAGTTATCTACAGACTTTCTGTGTTCTCTGACTTCTTAATTCAGGAACTGTCTCCTTGCTGAAGATGTGTATTAAAAATTTAAGTACCTTCATGGCCATTTTCCCATGGTTTATTAAAAATGGGACAGCCAAAATGGGAAGTTTATCAAATGGGAAGTTTATCAAAATGGAAAGCCAAAAATTTTCTCTAGGCTTTTTCTTATGGCCACAGGTGAAAAGCTACAGACATTTCTGACTGACTTTGGTAACTTGGGTGTCTGATTCTCACAGAGAAAATACAATGCCTGCCCTGTGAATAACAAGAAGAGTGACACAGAATTTAAAACCACACTAGAAACTCTCCCCAGCCCAGGGAGGCATCTCTGACTTTCATGATGATCTTCAAAACAGTCATTTACTGTATATTTATCAGCTGGAAGCAATTTATTTAAAAATAAGTAAGTTGTATCTTTAAGAAACATATAAATATATTCACTTCTCCTGCATTTTAGGTACAACTTGAACATTTTCCAGGTTGTAGGAACACAGGAAGATGTGTGATAGCCACACATTTTGGTTGAGAATCAAGGTGATAGTCATGAGAAAGGTGCAGATTTCTGAGCAAAGGTGTGGAGTTCCCTTTTTTTCAATGGAGGACTGTCTCTAGAGAATATTTCTGAAATCCACTTTTTTTTTTTTTTTTTTTTTTTTTTGTAATGCGTACCTTTTATACTACACTCAAAACGCTTCTAGATCTGTAAGATTTGCAAGATTGCAAGATGGAAAGTCTGTGTGATGAATTCTTGATTGGTGCAGTTAATGGAATTATTGCTCTGGCAATTGTGACATTGTGAAAAGGAATTTCACAATTTACTTATTTTAAGAAAAAAAAATTGAACTTGCTGTTTGACAATTTATTTTGTAACACTGATTTTTGAGTTCTAAAGGCCAGTGGTTACTTTTTGCTTATTTAGGAATAATAAACCATTCCATAGAATGGTTTGGGTTGGAAGGGACCCTACTGCTCATATAGTTTCAAACTGTCAGTGCCTTAGCTGATATAATCTCTCCCTGCCTGACAGCAATTCCAGGTTTTGTAGTGCTTCTCATGTTTCCAGGTACTTTTCCATCCCTTGTTTCAGATGAGTGGATAAAAGCTGCATGAACAGTCCAAACACAGACACCCAATATTTTCCTCTATCAAACCTTTCCTCATCCTGTTGCCTTTACTGCAAGAGCTGGGCACTGAACTGGCACATCCTGGTTGGTTCTTGGCTCATTTTTTCATGTGCATTACTTTATCATTTATCAACACTAAATTTTGTTGTGTGACCATGAAGATATTTAGAGCATAGATGAACAAAAAGGCAAATAATCCCTCCAAAAGTAGGACTCTAATGGCCATGGATTAAGTTGCCCCAAATCACTCTGGATTCTTCTCTCACTTTGATTTTCCTGGAGCATTTCACAGACACAGTCACTATTCTGAGTGAGTGATCCCAGATCCCTTTTACTATGCACTTTATCCATGGAGACCCAGCACTGCAGAGTCCACATGTTCACAGATTCCATTAGACTACGTGCTTTCCTCTAAACTTTTCCAAACTTGAGATGCCTTTTAGACCAACAACATAATTTTAAAGCAACCATCGAGTTAATCCATCAGGGTTTTAGAGGAAAAGACTTCTGAAGAAGAGCTATTACTTTTCTTCATGGCAAATTTCCTCTTTTCCTTTTTCATGCAGCACACCAGGACATTTTTACTTGTCTGTTGCTATTTTTGTCTTTAGACTCTGTATCTGTCTGTTGTCTCTATAATCTCATTTGTAAAGATCCCAATTACTTTTAGGGGGTTAATTGTTACCACAAGCAATGTCAGTCTGTGTCAGACTCCAGGGCTTTACAGGAAAGCTCTGCAAGGACTTCCCCACATCTCATATATTTTGGTCATGTCTACACTCTCCAGCTCTGATTGGGGAACTGCTTTTATTACACAGTACAACTAAACAAAGCAAAAATAGTAATTTCCTAAAAGACCTCTGAGAGTACATTTCTTTACATAGACTGTGTAGGAGGGCAAGAGAAAAAAATCTGGTGCTTTGCTATTCTGAGGAATAATCAGCGTATCTGAGACAACATCCAAACATCTCTCAAAAACTCTGCAAGAGCCACACTTGTCACTATTGGTGTAACTCAGTGTTTATCACAGCGTTTCAAATCCCCTGTGAGGCCATGAATGTTCCCTTAACTTGATAGTATCTAATTATAAGCAAAATTAATATATCCTCATTGTTTTTCTTTTAAATAGACACCTAGACTTTTTGATAATGATAATACAGCCTCTGTAGTTAAGTAGTTAAGTTGGTGTTAAAAAGAAATTAAAGTAGATATTTGTGCAGTGGAATTTGTACAGGTCTCTAAAATGTGGCAGGACAGCTGATTCCAAGGTTCTGAAGTGCCAACCTTACAAGTGAATAAATTGAATTACCTTTCTGATTTTTCTGAGGTGTTGCATTTAAACAAATAATTTCATTCCAAATGACACATATGTCTCATATATATTGAGGGTTAAATCTGTCTCAGATTTAAACCCTGACCCACTCACCATGTTTGGCTTATTCTGGTTATTAAAAAATTAGAAAATTCACAAAAAATAAGAATAAAAAAGGAGGCACGAGACAGAACTAGTAGCTCTATACATCAACTATGATTAACTGTGCATTAAAGGAGATGAGCCGGATTGAGGATTCCAAGGTTAAATGAGTTTATTGAGTTAGTGGTTACAATGGTATGTCAGATACCTGTAATCCAAGCTACACCTACATATTTGCCTCTAAATTCTCACACTGTCAGTTTCCGTGTCTCTAAACATTCCACCACCAGGTCTTCTATTACTAATATAATAATAATAATAATAATCAGAATAATAATCATAATATAAAAGGCAATGTCAATCACCATATTGTGCTTCATACTCCACCATAAGGAATTCAATTGGCAAAAGTAAATCTTCGGTCATATTAATGGGATTAATTGAAATGTGAGCAATCATAACACTACTAGAATATAAAGAACAAAATCTGGTTCAAAAGAAGCATTTTTAAGATGAATTAGTTTGAATCTGTTTTAAAAATTCACATACTATAATGAAGATGACTTAAAAGTTATATCATTTAATTATTGGGCCACACATTGAAGCATATTGGCTAGTACATTTTTGCACTGCAACAGAAGCAATACAAGCTTTATGGTCTACCATTACAATTCCATTTTTTTTTTTTTTTTGTTTTCACTTAATATACCTGCCAACCTAATGTTTCTTGCATGCATAAAAATTTCGGGGTTTAGACTTGAATTTATCATTTATTCCACACGTATTACCCCTGTGATGCAAATTCTTTGGCCAATTTAACACTATTTTTTAGTTTAAAAAGGAAGCTTGGAGTTAAGTCCACTTAACATCAGAAGGCAACGCCCTGAATTTTGGGCACTGCAGAGAGTTATTTACTGGAATAGAGTCTCAGGTCGCATGCAAATTGTCACTTTGTCCCCCCAGCCCCATGCCAGACGCACACAAGTCGGCAGGTACGCATACAAAAAGGAATATAAAACCCTCCTGGTAAAGCTCAGTGGTTTAGAATGAATCCATAGCTTTAAATTCACTTAAGGCCTGTACAGGGGAAATATGTTTCTTCTGGGAGCCTCTCCTCACTCTTGTCTGATATTCTTCTGGTTTTTCTCTCTTTACTAGAGGTTTCTTCTCGGGGGCCTTCATCTTCCAAGATACAACTGGAGAGTTCACTGCAGCAGTGCCATAGACCTTCTGATATTTAGTAGAAGCCACATATGATGCTTTCACTGTAAGGACCACAGCGTTCATCAGGTTTTTAGCTGCCTGGATGAGAGAAGTGGCACTGTCCAGCTACAAACAGAAAACAAAACGAAATATAGCAAGGTTACTCCAAAAGAAAATACAGCAAGGTCATCCCACGGCTGGATCACTGGGCTATTTCCTGAGTGGATCCTCCCAGATCTCATTAAAGATGGAGCAAATCTTCTTCCTCGGGGTACCCTGGAGCATCCAGCACTGGCAACATCATGCACTGAACACTAAAGGTGAGACTGTGATACCTCACGTTAAATTTTTTTAATAAGTTAAAGGAAAATCTTGTGTTGTCTGTGGGTTGTTTTTTTGTTTGTCTGTTTCCAGGTTTTTCTGGTTGTTGATTCTTTTCCTACACTTTAAGAAGTTTTCTGTTTTCTCACAAAAATCCCTTTTACTTCTCACTTAAACCTTTAAAAATTTACTGTTACATGTCAACTGCAAAACAGGTCAACAGGGATTTTTCCCAAGTGTTCCAGCTTGTTCTAATTATTCCTGTTAAGCCCAGGATAACACCCCCAGTGATGTCTACAGGAACAGTGTGAGGCCAGCACTGAGCTTGTTAGAGAATCCCATCTGAAAAGATGAAAGGAGGTTCTGAAACCCCTGCAGGAACAAAAAGATGAGACCGTTAACTGCAGGTTTTGGCAGCTCCTGTAATGCATGAGTTACTTCTGGTCTCAAGGAATGTTACTTTGTGGTTACCAGGCTTTTTGTGCCTTTGTGCTTCTCCCATGCACCAACCTGCCTGAGGTTCCTGGGTCTCCTCGGGATGTAAGAGCCCTTGAGGGCCTGCTGAGCTTCAAAACACTGGGACTTCCAGTCAGCAAACTTCCATCATACACTGAAGGGAAGTACACACATCCCTGGCCAAAATGTTCAAAAGGATTTCTACATTTAATGGGGACTTCCAAGGCAATGTCTCAATGCTCCATGATGTGAATCAGGCACGCGCCAGATCCAAGTGGATATTCTCAAAGTAACACGTCCTAAAAATACGCTCCTAGGGACTACAGCAAGCCAGGTTACTATTTATGATGTTCAATTATCCCTTTCCTAAAATACTGAAGAGTAGGATACTTTTTTATTTTTTTTTTTGTGATAAAGCCTTTCAGATATACCATGGAAGCTGCTTCAACTATTTATGTCTTTCCCAGACTGTAGGAACGATATGGGATGTGGTATAACTTTACCTCTTTGATTCCACCCCACACGTTCAGTTAAGTTTTTAGCTATTTTTAATTAGTACAAAAGGCTTGTGTCACTCCAAACCTTTCCTGCTCCCTGTTTTGGGAGCACATGGCTCTGTAATATAAATGCTAAGCAAGGTAAGCAGGACAAACAGTCACAGGGCAATTACAAAAGCCACACCATACTTCACCTCAAGCATTTTGAATCATTAACAGAAGAGTTCAGGAGAAATCTCCTTCGGAGTGTCAGTGACTGATGTGAACAAAAATAGACATTACAGAAAGCCTGTATTTCAAACCACATTAATCTATACTTACCTGGGGTGTTTTATTTCCTCTGCTTTGGCCTTAAACTCATTATGGTTCATCAAATACATAAACAGCTACATACAGTGAGGTGAAAACCAAAAAAAAAAAGGCATTTTAATGATATTCACGTACGTGGTGCCATTCCCTGAAATGCACAGTTAATTGCCTGCCCCTAGTAAATATTTTTCCTGGGGACTAATTTGTATTTCTGTTAGTAAAAGAAATGAAGTTAAAAGATGGAAAATTACATTACATGGCAGAAACATGACTGTTCAATAGAGAGTAATGAAATATAATCCAGTGTAGTGTTATTCTATAACCACACTGCTGCATGATTTATAAGGCAATCTGTATGTTTGTTGGCAAATAACAGATCACACTCTATTAAATTAGGATATTCTAATTTACTACAGAGATCTACAATCAAGCATTATTCATTGTTAAATGATTCTTTTTGAAACACTGGTGGATTGATATTGAATATAAAGTGATACCATCAAATAGTGTTTACTTCATAATCAGTGTGGATAAACTGAGTGGATTGAGCCTCTATTGCACATTCCTCAATGAATTCTGGTTGCTGAAGGTTTCCAACAGCTTCACATTTTCCACCATGCAAAGCTGTTTTTTACATACATTAAGAAACAGAATAATTAAAGGAAACATTTTAAAATTAGAGGGCACCAAAATATGACGCTTTAACTCATACACAGAGTTCAACCCACACCTCTGAACACAGTAATCACTAATTTTATGGACTGTAGTGATAAGGAAATGCAGAATCTTGCATTTCTTCAAGATCAGACCCAGGCTGCAATGACACTTTTTAGGAAACCACATTTTGTATTTTGGTGCCATTTTAACTCTCTTCGGTTTCAATATGCTGTTAGAGCAGATAAGAGCTGCCTGTTTTTACCATTATTAATCACATTTTAAGATGCAGATACTCAGTCTTTCACCCCAATATCCACTTCCAAGACTTGGAACCAGAAAAGAGACATAAAACCCCATCACAGGCTGTGAGTGTTCTCCAAAATCTGCTGGTGGCCATTCCATGCATCCAAGTTGGCCACCTAAGCACTTCCAGTGATTTCCTTAAGCCTCCAGCTCTTTGCTTGTATTTACAGCTCAGTAAAAAAGAATTAAACTGAATGAACATCATTCCAATTAACATTTAGATCTTCCTACACCACCGTGGTGCTCCAGCTCTAAGCTGTGCTTTGCCACACTGGCACAAAGCTGGAATGAGGCAGCAGTGAATCAAGCCCTGAGTGAGTTAATTCCTTGCAAAATCTGGGCACAGAAATGTCTGCACTTTTCCAAACGTTATGTTAATAATAATAAAAAAAAATTGTAAGGAGGAAAAATTAACATTTCAAATAAAAGCACCACTAAGAAAATTACTTCACAGTACAGAAGGCAACCTTTACTCCTTGTAATACCCACAAAATTATAGATATAGCAATGAATTTTGGTCCTAACAGCCAACAGAGCCTTTGACTAGCTGCACAAAATAATGGTGTTCTGCTGCTTAGACCTCTTTAAAAATATTTTTCCTGCTTTTAGGAAAAAAATAAAAAAAACAACCCAAAGCCCTCTCAACCATAAAAGATAAACTAAGGTTACTGTTCCACAAACCTCTAAGAACAGTGAATGCTGAGGAAAAATCAAAATTCATAGAGAACCTAAGAATAACTGCACTGGACCTGGTCAATTAGAATAATTAAGGTTGGAAAAGAACTGCCAAGAATATAATTCCAGGGTTTTCTTCTCACTAGAGAAAATCTTTCAGGTTTTGAGGAGTTTTTGAGCTGCTTATCAGCTGTTCTGCAATTTTCCTGCTCTGCTTGCAGAATTTTCCAGAATCTTGAGATAATCAAGATTTCCTGCTTCTTTTACATATACACATAATCTCAGTAAAATAACCAGCAACTGCAATAGAAAAATAGCTGAACAAATGGGAGGGAATAAAGCTGGAAATTTTTGTCCTTAACAGTAAAGCAGTGAAAAGAGATGTTTTCCCTGCATTGTCACACCTCTGTAATGGGGAAAAAAAATTACACTTTATGTTTTAGAAAGGAGAAAATCTAACTTCCAGAGATGTCCTCATATTTATAATAATAAATATCCATAAAAAGTAAGGAAAATTGAGGGAGAAAAACCCTGTCTTTCCAGTGAGTGAGGATACAGAATGGGTAGTTTTAAAAGAGCTGGTTGCTTAAGAGGGTCCTGTATTATTACTACTGATTTTAATAAACCTTGAAAAGTGGGTGAAGACATCAAAAGAATGGTAGATAGTTTCTAGTCTCAAAATATTTGAGCAATGAAAATAAAATGACCTGTGAAATTATAGGCCAGCTCAGCTGACAGCAGTCCCAAATTAAATGATGCAATGTCTGTGACAGACTCCATAAATAGAGGAAAGAAATGCAGTTAATGGTAAGAAAAGGGCTGTGTGGGTTATAATATTTTCAAAGTAACCTACATCATATTTTTGTATGATTAAACTTTGGATTGCTTAAAATAATGCTGTGGGTATAATTGGATCTTTGAAAGGTCTTTTGCTTAGTAATACATGACAGTTTGATTAAAAACTCAGTTGACACAAAACTAACAAGACACATACACAGAAGGATTCCAGGTTCTCTAGCAGCTGCTTCCAGGACTACATACACACATATAAAAAAAATTAGTGCTCAACAGTGATTTTCGCAGTGGGGTCTTGGAGAAACCATTTGGAGGCTTCACAATATTAATATTTCTACTAAAAACTTGGAAAGGAAGTCACTCATTTGATGAAATTTGCAGATAACAATTGGGAAAGTGTCAAGTCATGCAGAGGGCAAGTGATTGATACCTAATTAGCTGCTAAAAGCCACAAATGTAGATTTAATTTTGGCCAGATCTACAGCAGATGATCCCTAATTACATAATAAGGAACTTTATTCTCTGCAGGATCCCAGACAATCACTCCTTAAGCACACAAAAAGGAGGAGACTGAGGAAATAGGTTAAATTATCATATCCAATTTATCGTCTGTCCACAGTTACGGGATACTGAGTCCTCCTCTCTATGCAAGAACAATATTGAGGAATTGGGAAGGAACTTAAAGAAACTCAGTAACAAAAAACATCTTTTATAGGAAACACTCAGCCAGCTCTGTTTTTCCCACTTCCAAGTAAATGACTAAAAAATGAGTTGACTGAAACCAGCAAGTGCATGGTAACAAAGCTGATTATATTTCAACTTCCACAGGTTAGACAAAGATAAAACAAAACTTAATGTCTGAGAGGTGAAGAAGGTCACTTTAGTTATTAATTACCTGAAATTATTTATTTAGCAGCTATATTAATTAGTCACGAGAACTCATGAAAGATTGATTCTATTTCTTGAAATTGTGAAATCAATATTGGATGTTTTTGCTTAATATATATTAACTGTTGGACATTTTCAGTGCACATCAATTCAGGGAGTCTGTGCATCAGTTCTGCAGGAAGGCAGCTTAGATGGTAACAACAGCCCTATCCACCTTGAGAGGTATGAAAACAAAAAAATTATTATTAGGAGCTATTGATAAATAGAATTTGGTCTGGTTCACTTGTACAGATTGGGAGAAGCAAATATAATTTATTTTACACATTGGAACAGAACCTGTAGCTCCTCAAATACTCTTGACTAAGACTTGATTTGTGCACCTTCAGCAGGTGACTTGGGAATTCGGGGTGAATTCCTTGCTTCTCCTCCTTTCCAACGGCAGTTCACACTTTCCTGGACAAGGTACAGTTGCTCTTATCACACACCAAATGTCAATTGACAGTCTCCAGAGAAAACAATTGCATAAAACAATTCTGCAATTATGAACCTGGATGGTAAATCAGGAGTATAGATTTCTCAGATTGTATTCTAAAGCAACAAAACATTTTTTCCTCTCAGCTGCACTTAACAGTAAATCCATTCCCATGTACACAAGAGGTAGGCAAGAAAAAAAAATCTTCTTCATAAAATTGCACCTTTCTGTGGCACATTTCACACATAAAACATGACCCTGTTAGAGAGGGCCACCGCAGGAATGGCCTGTTTGCTATTCAGATGCTCTCCTCCCTATGGAAGGAGACATCTGCTTATTATCAGCACCACTGTGCAACGGCTGAGGGTCTGTTTCAGTCATTTCAAAATGCTCATAGGGCTCTTATTAGCTACAGCCCATTTTGGGAAAACTATCCCATATACTTGAAAATCTCTCTCTCAAAAAAGAAGTCTTTATCTGGAATGTAATGTGGCCACAATACTGCTAAAAATGGATCTGTAGCTACACAGAGGAAATTGTATTGTACTTGTCCTTTCCCAGCTATTTGTTTTCACATTTGACTTCAATTAACTTACTCCTTTATACGTGATGAATATTTAATTCATTCTGGGGGTAGTTGTGTTTTATAGGTGCCCAATCCACTGAATAACCCCCCTCATCTGCATTTTTTCAATTACAGGTAAGAAACCCAAGGGATTCCCAAGCCCATTTGGTTGCATTAAACAAAGGCTGCCACATCCAAGGACAGCAGAAAGCACAAAAATAGAGCAATAACTATGGGTATCTTTTGTTCTTCTATGGACTATTGTCATTTTAAAACATTTTAAAACATTACCAACTGCTGTATGATAATTTGCAAAAGCAGAAGTAAATAAAAATACTCCCAGAACTGACATTCCCAGTAAAAGGTAAACAGGCATAATAGAAATGCATTTCTACATTTGCTTTACTTATTCCAAGTAAATATATTAGTATTTTAGAAGCAAAAGCATAAATGACAAAATTATATCCTAATTCATTTGCTTTGAGAAGAACACTTAATGTGAAAGCTCATATTTTAACAACTGACATTGCAAAATGACAGAAAGACAATTGGAAACACCTGAAAGTTAACTAATTACCTAATTACCTGATTTATTTTCTGGAAAATAATTATTACTGGTGTCTCTCCAGCCTGAAGGCCCCAAAAGTGAAAGTACATTTTTGAATTTTTGATAGATATTAGGTTTTTTCTATTCAGGAAATCCATTTAGAGTGAATAAATTATTTCTCCAACACTACTGCTATGAAAAAAATTTAGAATTTTTCTTGTAGTTACCAAATACAATGTAGGCTATTTCCTCAGTATTTAACATTTAATTAATATCTTGTTGCATTCCTTTCAGAATTTAATGGGGGAAATTATTTTGACCCATAATAAAAAAAAATCTCTCAGAAACATTTAATTTTCTTTTTCTGCTCATTGTCTGCCATTTCACACAAGGAAAAAGATGCCAAACCAGTACAATTCCTACCACTCACCAGAAACTCCGTAAGGACAAGCAATCCTACACAGCATTGAATTCTTAAAATTCAATTGCTTTAGCAGTCTTTTTCATGCCACAGCACTGTCTCAGAACTCCCAGAGTCTGTTGCTGAATTAAAGTATTTCACAACAATCTGAAAGCCAAAATATCTGGGAATAAACCTCTACAGGACAAGGAATAAATCCTCAGTGAATAAAGGCGTTTTGTGGATGGGGGACAGGATTTCACTCCACAAATTTGGTTGTTTATACCACAGGTTTTCTTTGCTAAGGTTGAATGTAGAGGAAGAAACACTTTCTACATCAACCCACAACTGAGAAACATGGGAATGAGTCTTTTGTCACGATGACTTGAGGGCTTTTTCTTCCAAATCTTCCTCATTCTGCACGGAATGAATGTCTGGAGGATGATGCCAGGGGTGGAATGTCGTGGACAAAGAGCAGCATTGTCTAATGGTCATCACAATTCCAACACCACCTGAAGCAAACTTGGCACAATCCCATTGACAACTTCAAAACCATTCATTCTGCCCCATGGAATTTGCTCTGAGTTCTTGGATGATTAACAGGAAATGGAATTTTCTACGACTGATTTAAACCCAATATTCAACAAGATAAAACGTCTGCAGCAAGATGAAGTCCAAACTCTATCTGATGGGAGAGGCAAATTTCAACTATAACAAAAACTTTTTTTATATTGCCAGGGGGATTCCTGAAGAAAATTGGAGTAAGAAGTCTGTCAAAACTCAGTATCAAGCCCAATAAAAAAGCAATTTACACTAATTTACACAGGGATTCACCTGCCTGAAGTCTACCCAAGACACAACATTGTCTGAACCTGAGGTCACAGAAATGCACGGGCAGGTCTCCATCAAAAACATCAGTACACATTTCCATTATCATATCCAATTGCAGCTAAATCTGAAAAAAAAAAAGAGGAAATAGAGGATATCTAACTAATCTGTGCTACTGATCTCTCTGCTCTCAACTGGAGTTCTGACTTGTAATTTCAAGACAGAAACACATTTTAAAAGCTCAAAATAATCTAGTGCTGTTTCAAGGTGAGTTTTAGGAGCAAATCTTTTGTTCTTTATCTAAAGAACTGGAACAATAAAAAGGAAAAAACCATGTCTTTCTAAGGCTCTTACCTGAAAGGAGTCCCAATCATGTCTGGTTGGCTGGAAATTGTGCTCAGTGATAAAATGCAGGAGACTTTTGGATAAGAAAAAAAATCAATAAAGCACAGAAACACTCTATGCTTTACATGAGTAAATGTGTTATCTCCTGCTATTACTCCTGATTTTGTCTCAAAGGAAACAAAACAAAAAGCAGCATAAAGCGGGATTTACGACTGCAATGCTGAGAAATGTGCTATTTCCCCAAATTCTTCTTTAATTTGTACAAGTGTCAGAGCGGTATCTGTGTGTGATTTATCTCCACGTCTTCAGCCGTGAGGATCTGCCAGTTTTTGAGGCAAATCTGCTCCTTCAGCTACTTTCCTGTCTCTACAGTTGTGCTTGCCAGGTCAGCACAGGGACACTTTGAAGATAAGTGTTCCATGGCACAGCTGGCTTTTCTCAGGGAAGGGCTGGGAAAAAATGCATCAAACACATCAGAATAAATAAAATTAAATAAAATCTTGTTGTAGAATGGAAGATGATACCAGGAAAACTATTTCTTGCTTCCTAATGTTTACCTGCTGTTATTCATGTATATTTTATGTCTTGCAGAAGCAGATAAAGGCCTCAATCATTCAAGATATTGACCATTTCTGAGGTGCTAAAAGGATTTTACTTCCTTGGAGCTGAGGGTCCTTCCAGTGTTGTTCAACTCAATCAATGAAAACATTCCTTTCTCTGTTTCATCCCCTGAGCACTTTCCAGGACTTTACAACAGTGTGCAATAAAAAAAGAAAAATTAATAAAATCAAAACTCCAGAACAGTCTTCAAGGGAAAACTCTATTTCAGTCAGATAGAGCTGGCTTAATCATATGTAACAAGTAATTTCTAATGGAAATTCTATAATTTTATACCAAATAAATTATTCATTATTAATTGTTCTACTTATTTGGCCAACTCAATCAATGGTTAAACAACATTCAGTAAGTAACAAGAGTTTCCTACTAGAAGGAATTTTTTCCCTGGTCAATTACTGAACAAAGAATTTGTAAATGCATCTGTTCATTACATTTTTAACTTTAGCTAACAATAAATGTCATTAAAAACTATTAAGGCAGGTAACAATTACCTGTTCTTAATTACTGCAAGCAAATGAAACCAGAACAAAACAGAAACATTTGTAAAGGCTGTTGCAATTCACAGGGAAATAACAAGTAAAGATGACAGCAAATTGAGAATAAATTGGAATGAATAAAATCTCGCTCTGAATTCTAAGGGCTCATTTTTATTACTCATGTTTTATTATGCAAATATTCTTTAAGGATGAAAAGAACCTTTTGAGGTCATCTAGTGCAATGCCTTGTTGAAAATTTGAATTACATGAGGATGTTCTGGATTTTGCTGAAATTTGGGTATGTCCAAGGATGGATAATTTCACATCTCTGGGCTAGAGAATTCCACCCTGCACTTGAATTTCACTACCCTCCAGTTAGAACTTTTTTACCTTATATCTAATTGGTATTTCTCATGTGAAAACTTGTTTTTACTGTTTTTCCCATCACTATGACTATGCAACTCTGACAGGTCTGGATCTGGTTCTTCTAACCCCTCCTGAGAGGCAGTTATAGACAACAATATCTTCTATGAGCCTTCTCTGTACATGTGCAAATGTATCTATGACCTGGGTAGATGATTTTGGCAATCTCATTTTCACTGCTACAAGAGCAAGTGTCCCATCCAAATGGGAAAAAAAAATAAATAAGAGTAATTGTAAAAAAGGAGGAAAAAAAAAAAGAGTAATTGTAAAAAAGGAGGAAAAAATTTTTTTGACAAATTTCTAATAGATCACTGAAATTGTTTAAGTCCAGTACTACTCTCTTCAGAAAATATTTGTGTTAGGGATTACAAATTTACCCAGAGTCTCTTTTCCTTTGCAGTTCAGTACTTTAGGTAATATTTTCCCTGAGCAACAAATGCAGAAGTACTGGTGCCCTTAATGATTCAAATAATCCAAATGATTCCTGTGCTCCTCATCTCAGAACAACCATCCCTCCACAAAAAAAATTAATTCAACCACATCTCCAAATCTTACCACTAATCCAGAATTTACGTAAAGGAGATGAAGGTACAGACTTCAGAAGAATGGTGAAATGAAAAAGCACTTGCAGATGCTTTTTTCTTAAAAAATTCTTACTTAAATAGTGTACATTAGTCATGGTTACCTACAGGGTTGACTGCACTTAGTTGGCATCAGAAAAATTCAAACTGAGTTTCTTTCAATATTAGTCATGACCCATCATGGCTGGTCCCACTTGAACCCCCAGATATTTTTCAGATGCTTCTTATCGACCAATTGCTCTAGGAAGGAAAGCAGGAAAAATAGGGTTGTTACTAAAATCCATTGATTTGGTGTGTTTGCTGACTGAGTTAAAGTGTTCAGAGTCTTCATTTCTACAAATTAGGTCTTATCCTGCACACAACCTACTTAACTTCAGGTCCTGGAGAAAAAGATTCCAGACTCCTTTTGTGTTTGGTGAAGAAGTCCAGGAACCATGGAGCACTCGAGATCTTTCATGGGTTCTTTCTCTACAGAGATGGGCCAGAGCATTTCACCTTTTAAACTCAGTTTAGAGATCCCAAATTGAATTAGAATCCTAAAGATAGTACAGTGAATCTGAGCAGGTGGTCAACATCTGCAAAGACCTGTCCTTGGATTTGTCCTAGTGGTCCAAGAATTCAAACAACCGAATGAATGTTTTTGAGACTGTTTTCCTTAATTCTCTTTTGGTCATTAAAAGTGTCAAATGGGTGAAGTCCACAAACTACAAAACACACAAATCTCTCCAACCTCCAGAAACTAAAGAGATCAGAACATCAAGAAAATTTACATAGATAAATGCTCCTTAATAAGCAATTAAAAAAATTCTGTTCAGAAAAAATTAGGCATCAGCTTAGTTCACAGAAAGCTGAATTTACTTACATATCAATATAAACCCTCAAAAGAAGCCCCAGGCTAAACTTTCGGAGTCTGTACACATGGTTTAATTCACCTGCTCATGCCTCTGTATTTTTTCAGGTATTACCAATCTAAGCAGTTGTCAGTGTCTCCCTGAAATAAGAATCTCTGCCCTCTGGAAAGGGCTCTTGACTTCCACATAAAGGAAGGCTGGAGAAACCATCTCAGATGCAGATGTTTACACTTGGCTAGATGAGTCAGTGTTCATACAGCTATAGAGATGAGAGCAAAAACCTCTTCATAATTCAATTACAATCTTTCTGAATAATAAAATAATCAGTTTCCATTACACCAGAGACCTACTCTCATCTTTTTGCACTGCTTGAGTGGGGCAGCCTCCCACTGTTACTGCAGGATTTCTTTCTAATTCTTTTTCAAACCATACTTAACTTGGGCGAAGTCTTTTTCCCGTTGGTTTTTTTGGGGGGAGGGATGGCAGTATTTGCAGTTAATTTGTTTCTTTGGGGGTTATTTTGTTGATTTTGGTTGGTTGTTTGGCTTTGGTTTTATTTTAATTTGGCCATTCAGAGCAGAAACTGGAATATCAAATGGAAGACAGAGAAATGCTGGTCTTGAACATTAACTGAGTCATGAAGGAGAATATAATGTTTGAAACCCATTGTGATTCTATACTGTCGTTTCCTGCCTTGAGCGTGGCTCAGCATTATTTGTAGAAAGGAAATATTGACAATATTTAGTTCTGTTTTCAGTTTTACCAGGGTACACCACGTGTTTGCTTTGAGACACTCAGATGGGACTGATAGAAATCCAAAGGATTTTGATTTAAGGGAATCACGTTTAATGTCTTTGAGTGCAACTGGCCCAGGATCAGAAAGTCCAGGGTGTTAAGGCAGTCCTGGTTTCCTCCTTCCCCTACACTCAGTTCAAGTGCAGCATTTGTGTTGTAAATTCAAACAAGCTGAGGTTGAGGTTTAAAAGGACTCCAATTTAAATCAGCATGAAGAGTCCTCTAGAATGCTGTGCACTGTCATTGTGACTTCTCCTGCTTAACCAAGATTAAATCCACACAATTTGTGTTGAGGCAATGGTGTTAAACCAGCCCAAAACTGCAGTGAGAAAGGGCAGGGGGAGAAGCATCTCTTTGCCAGCTGACATGGTTTGGGAACAGATGGTGCATTTCACAGCTCTCCCTCACTTCTAACAGAGAAAAAGAAGGTAAGAACCAACCCACAAAATTTTAATTCAACTGGTAAGAGAAACCAGCCTGGAAAACAGTGGAAAAATTGTGAATTTCACATAGCTGCTTTAATCATACTGAGAAACATGCTTGATCCCTGTAGATGACCTTACATCATTAAACTATTGCTCACCCTTTGCCATTTTGACTGAGGAATAAATCTTTCATTTAAATGTTGATCTCTTTAAATATATAGGTGTAAATAGGCTAGTTAATATATTGGGTTTGTTTTGAGATGATTATATGCAATGTGCTTGCAAGTATAAATTTTTTAAGAACACTGCATCAAAAATTAACTTTCAGTTTGCTAATAATTTATGAAGATTTAACTCATTTGAATTAGCATGTATTGGAAGAAATTTCCAGATATTTGCTTTAAAAGTTTTCATATTAAACACTAAATAAAATCAGCTGAAGTCTAGGCCTTATAATACTTTAATTTAATGTACATGTAAATAACATTAAATAAACTTTGTAATTGACTGAATACACACTTAAGCCTAGGCTGGAAGATGTAGAAATCTGTGCACTTCAGACATTTTAATATATTTTTTTAATCATAGCTGCCAGTAAAATAATTTAACAGGGGAATTATCTCAGTAAATGTAACATTAGTTTATTTATTCTCCCAATGTTAAGCTATTCTGCCAAACTCACAGCCTGGGGTTACCTGGACAAAAATTCATTATTACAATTGGCACAGACAGATTTCAGGTTAATTATTGCAACAGTTCGTGTAATTTGGAATATCTTTCCCTCAACAAACTCCCCACTATACAGAAGTCAGCCAACTGCTAATTTGCTCATCTTACATGATAAATTTGGAATGCAAATTTCTCTGGATTTGAAGTAATCTGCTGACATCTCTGTTCCACGATACCCCCTCGGTGCTGATCATTGTCTCTGATTCACCATCATTATTGAATGACACCAATTCTGATTCCCTTTTCCCAATACTTACACCAGTCTTAGAAAGAGTCTCTTTCTGTGCCACCAAAATGCTTTTGTATCGTTGAAGGGAGATTAGGGCACTTTACACTTGGTCTTTGTGTTTTATAAATTCTGTGTAAAAACTGAAATCTCCTGCATTATGCAAGAATAATTATGTGCTAAGGCAATTTGATAAACTCATCAGCAAAGGATGTGCTTAGGCTCTAAATTAAATTTTACCTCCAAGCACTTGCCTCTGAAAAGAACAAACTTCAAATCATCTTTAAGAGCAGCAACTCCCATAAAGTTTTCCCAGTGAAACATTTAGAGATTGACTAACCTGTTCTTCCTTTTCCTTTCCTGAAAAGATTAAACTTAAAAAAAAAAAAAAAAAGATTAAAGATTAAAGCTGGGGAAGCTAAATTCGCTAGGCAAGTTTGTGGCTTTGCAAAGGAATATTTGAAGATTTTAGTGTCTGGTTTACTAAAGGAATAAACAGTAGCAATAAAACACCTTGTGCACATTATTCAAAGCTAGAAAAGCTACCACCTGTCAGGGAGACATTTTTATATTCTTGGTCATTATTTTTCTCTTTGACAGGGAGGGGAACAACCATTTGTGAAAGTTTTGGTAGGTAACTTTGTAAACAAGATTCTCATCCTCCCTGAACTCCATTTAGACCTCCTGTGAATTGATACAAAGAGCACCCCTGAGTCATCAGGGAGGAATATCTATCCATCACTATGGACCAATTCCCAGCAATGCCACTGACCACAAGATGGAATGGTCTGCACCCTTCCCCAATTGCTCAAAGCCCCCATGTCACCTGAAAACAGAAGTACTTCATCAATCAGACTATGAACCCCCTCTGCTGAAAAGGCTGTGACTGCACTCTCTTTCTTTGATTTATTGAGGACATGTTGGTGCCTTTTCGAGCCTCTCCCTGGGATATGATCAGACCCCACACAAAGCTGGTAAAGAGCTTTAAATGAACAAGAACAGCAAGATTTGCAGTATCCCTAGGGCCCAAAAATCTTCATATGATCCTTCTTCTGCCCTTTAGTATGAGAGCTCTGACATCTTGACAGCTTTAATAGATACCCAGGAGGCAGAACAAGAAAGGAAGGTCTTCGTAGTCCATCTTGTCTTTTTTAATATGCTGAGGGATATTAAAACAGTGAAGCAGTAACACCCGGGGCCAAGGGAAATAGGTAACAAGACAATGCTTTAAAGTAAAATTGTAACATTTAGGTAGTGAGACAAAAAACACACCAAGAAATTCAGTCAGGAGCATCCCTGCCCATCTTAAGTTTTTATCAAAGAAAAATCAAATACTTTGATTTATAATTTCAAAGGTAAAGACTGAGTTACATCTCTTCTGGGTTTTCTGCTTAATTTTATGTCTTCCACCATTTACTTTTGAATTTTATTTCATCTCTGAAAAAGGTCTATATAATTGGCTTATTGTCAATACACAGCTTCATAAATATTCTGGATAAAGTGAATAAAAACAGTAATAGAGATTATAATAAAAAATAAATCCTGTCCCATATAAACAGCCATTATCCACAGTTTATAATGATAAATATATAAATAACACCCTCTATCTATAATCATAAAGAACTTCAGGAAAATTATAGCCCAGCACTCTAATTAAATACTGTAATTAAATTAATGGAAATTTAGCAACTGAGTTCAAGGGGACCAAAGCCTGCTTTTTCACAGGGCAAGATAAACATTGAAAGATCAGTTTAACCATCAGCCAATGGACCACCTGTGCAGAGAAACGTGGCCATTGCTTTGCAGGTGAAGTTAACTCTGGGACTTCTGGACAGGGAGGAAACACTTCTCTACAGGTGACTAAGACAACACATGCAATTAACTCTGTGACTCCTATGGTTAATTAAAAAAAAAAAAAAAAAAAAAAAAAAAGAGAGAGAGAAACTATCAAAAAAATCCCCCATTCTCACGTGTCTTCCCTCCACCCCCAGAGCTATAAAGAAATAGATGAGGCAGGAGGTTACTCACCGTTGAGGAGTCACCGCTTCCAGTCTCAAGCGTAGCTCCCTCAGCACAGGTGGGTGGGTGGGTGGAAAGTTGACTAGCCCTGCCCCCATCTATGACATCACACTCTACCTCATAAAAGGTAGTGAAAGTGCTCTGAACTCCAGTCTGATTTCCGAGAGATACAGAAAAGAGATAGTGAGAGAGAGAGCAAGAGAAATACTGCGCCGTAGCGTAGAGGTGAGGAGAGAGGGGAGCGTGTGCTGAAGGAGCTATGCTTGGCCAAGGACACAGGGTCTCCTCCACGGTGACTAACCCCACTGTCTGGGGGTTCCTCTCACTCATTCCCACAGCACAGGGTCAGCCTGCCGGCCCCACAGCACTTGCTGATTCCAAAGGGCAACATTTTTAGCACCTTTCGATGACAGCCAGAGAGGACAGAAAGCTCCATCCCAATTAAACGCTGACTGACATCAGGTCGGGCATGGATTTGGTCAACAGAATCCCAAATTACTCTGTTTTATGTGTGGTCTTGTACAGCCAAACTGCACAAAAACACCCACAGCACTGCAGGAAGTTAAAATTCCAGTGGTTGCAACAGGAATCACGCTCGTGTTCCCCCATGAGGGATAAACATCCAATTCACACCTGTGGATTGACCCTTGAGTAGAGTAATCCAGAGGGTTGGGCCCCTTACACCACTGCACGAGGGAGGTCAGGAAGAAAATTATGGTTTTCTTGCATTGAAAATGAGAACTGACAAACTGTGCTGAAAGAACAAGTGAGGGAAGTATAAAAATTCTGGGCATATATTTATTTACAGAGCACACTTTCAAGTTCCAGAAAATATCAATAAAATTGCAAAGAGGTAATGTTTTTAACGATGTACATTTTTAGACAATGACAGCCATACAGGCTGAGGCACACTTTTTTTCCCAAACAACATCCCAAAGACTAAAACTGGAGGACTAAAAATGGGAAATTCAGTCTAACTTATTGTAAATGATATTTTTATCATCCAAATTCTGGAAAAGCAGGTTTGGGAGTAAACATAATTGCTCATATTATCCACTGGGATTTTCTTAATAATGTCTAGCTGTAGACTAAAATTGAAAAAAATAGTATATCTTTTTTCTGCTGCTACACCTAACTCCATTAAATAAAACTGCTTAGAGAATGGGGGACTATTCAGTGCCAGTAAAGACTGTTAGCATAAGAACCTGCCTTTTAGAAGAGGAAAAATAAATACTCCTCAAATGTCTTTTCAAGGTATGTATTATAAGCACATGGAGTGAATATTGATGCTTTCCCTCGGGCTTTTTAGTGCTACAAGGTTCATGTGAATTGTAATCTAATCATGATTAGTTTTTCTGTCTTAATAATGATTAATGTGCATTCCCTGCTCTGTCTGTGTGTTCTCTCCTTTCCTTCTACTGAAAAAAGGAAGTGTGTGACTCATGCCTAGTACCAGTCACTCCACCTAATAACAGAGTCAAGCATTTTCCTTCCTAACCTTCAAAGCTTTTTATCATCGTGGTGATCCTGCAGTATTTGCAGATGTTGCTTTAAAGCAGTGCATTTGTGGAATTAAAAACTCAACAAATGGGCACCCAGTGGGCGAAATGAAGAGTTATTGTGGCTGTTAGAGATGAGATGTAACTGCAGGAACACAATGCAAAACTAGGCTGCAGCTGAGGAATGCTAAGTGATGATAGTGCTGTTCATAATTTAACTGTTTTCTCTGTACATCATCTCTGGATGTACAAACTATTTGCACATTTGAAGACAGAGAGGAGGAAAATCTCCTCTGGTCGCCTGTCTTGCATTGACTCCTTATTAATATTTAAGTTTAATGGTCTGCTAAAGAGAAAAGAAAAATCCAATTTTTAAAGGCTTTTATGGTAAAAAGTACCAAGTAGTATTCAGTGAATTCATAACTTAGGTAACCTATGGCTTGACTACTGCACCACAGTTGTTTTTGCCAAATAAAGTAGGAACTTATTTCGAACTCCTGTGACCACCAGACCTGATGAAGTCTATGTGAGGTTGCTCCTTCTGAGAAAGAGAAGGATGTTCAGAGGCTAAAACCTTAAATATCAGAAAAATTACGCATGTAACAGCAGTTCTAAGATCTTCTAAAGAGAAAGTTTAGAGAGACAAAGAGTTAAATTGTCTTTTATTGGGATGAAACATATGGAAGAAGCACAATTAAATCCTGGAAGACTGAGTATGGCCAAGGATATTCTCCAGTAAAAAGATGAGAAATATAGAGAAATATGGAAAATCCCACCATGATAATGTGATATAAACAGTTCAGTAGATTGGGTGGCAGATTACACCCCAGATAGTATTTTGGGGCTAGTACTACTTAAATTTGAAATCTGGTTTTGACCTGCTTAGTCTCTAGTTGATAAAGAGAATATTAAGCGAAGAGCAAGGTTAAGACTGAGCTGTACAGATAGACTTAAACACATTACTGAATAAAACCAGAGAAAGAATACACCTCATGAAAGCATTTTTAAAATGTATATGCATTCAAGAAAGTGCAGAAATCTTCCAAATGCTCCAAGGAACACAATTAAGATTAATTAAATGAATGCATGGAAACGCATGTAGAGAGACAGTAAATGAAGACTTTAATATCAAATATTTTCTTAAGGGATGTAAGTTAAGCCTAACAGAGTAAGAAAACTGTGTAACTGCTGGTGAAGTAATTGATTTAATCACTTGAACCCAGGCAACAGAAACCAACTTAAAGTTGAGATCCATGTTTAGTTTGACCTCAAAGATCTGATGGAAAAAAAAATCCCAATGTGCTTTCGTTCTTGCTTAGAAGGATGAACCCATGGTGGGAAAGGCAGGCACCACAAAGGCACCTTTGGGTGCTGTCTGTGAAGTCTGAGCACAGAGAACCAACCCTGCAGAAGCAGCGCCCAGACTGGTACAGACACAGAAGATAAAAAACGGATGGATTGTAAGGAATTGAAACGAGAGCTGGAAAAGGCCATGTAAAAAATGCCAGAGTGACACATATCATAAAAGTCTGAGAGCTTAACATAGACACACCTCTGACCCAAGGAGGGATAGCTGCTGCATCCATCAGCATGATGGATAAGTGGGAAAATCCTTTTTGTACATTATCTGTCATCGTTAAGGAATGATGAAATATGGAACATCCTACCTGACACTGAGTAAAGCTGGAACTTTTCTCACTTTTTGACAATGGAAATGTTGAGTCCAGTTGCAGGTATAAAAAAGGGGATGAAAATGTTTTTTTGCAGTCTTTTGGTTCAGATATTGATGCTCTAATCCAGTTTTACAGAATTCTAATTTGATCTTTGATGAGATTTAGGATATATTACTAGTATACTTCATCTCAGTTTCTAGACATACTATTACCTACCTGGTAACCCAGTTCACAAGGTTTAGATGATGTATTAGTTAGAATCAGAAAGAACTGATGTTAAAAGAGAGCTTTTGAGAATATCTAACAGTTAGAGGTTAGAACTGATTTTTCTGATACTGGATAGTTTTTTACTTTGACTTCACATCAATGTCTTAATTACATTATACATAACAAACCCTTTCTGTTGAAGCAGCTGCTTATCTGTCATGTAAGATTAGATGTGATAACAGAATTATTCTTCCTTTGCTTCTATGAGGTATATAAATAATAATTTTAATATGTCCCAAGTGTGAAAGAAAATATTTCAGAGATTAAAGATAGAAAGGTACTTTTAATATTCCTCACTCAGTTCTCTTCCTAAAGGCCATCATGACCTCCCTCATTTAATGGAAACACATCTCTTTTGTGGATTTTATTTAAAACTTTGTTGTAAGCTGTTCTGTTCAGTATTTGCAGTTGATTTTGCTCAAGCTGGAACAACCTGCTGATGTTTTCCCTTGAGGGTCCATCTTCTTGTCTGTGAATAGTTCGATGTGTGCGTTACTCGTCTGTAACTCTGGTTGTCAAGAAATACAATTACAGTCAAAGTAACTGATGAGTCTGAACTTTAGTTGTTATTCTTTTAATATCTGCAGAAGCACCATCTGATAGTAATTTTGGAAGTGGGATTTAGTGTCACCACTTTCCAGGTGAAAAAGTTAAATAGTTACAAGAACTACAAGGTGTACTTCTGTAGAAGAAACACAATCCAAAATCTCCTGTTCTGGGCTAAACTTGTCATTATGGAAATTCAGTCCCCCTAATTCCACGTGCAAGAAACAAACCTCATTTTCATTTATGGCTTTGAGATGAATCTATTAGCAAATCTATGCTGTGCATTAGGGGAGGCCAACTGAGGATGCCCCAGGAGAAAGGAATTCTTATTTAATACAAAATGGTGATGCTTGGTCCCAAATCATCTCTTTTAAAGGCAATAAGACAGAAAAAGAACTGAACATAAGACAGCACCAAAGTCCTCTCTTTCTTTGTAATAATTCTTAAAGGAATAATCCTTTGGGACCATAACTTAGGGTGTGTTAGAATGGTCTTTGAGCCCTGCTAATTATTGCAGGGCTGGTGTAATTTGTGTCTCACAAAGCCATTATATTCCCATTTTCTTCCCAGCTCCTTCAGCATGGCCTGGAATAGGAAAACAGGCTGAAGTTGAAGCTTTAACTAATGTAGTAGGTGAGCTTTGAGTTTTTGAGTGGCTACAATTTTTAAAGCAAATGGAGGATGTAATGAAGCACATACAATAGTATTTCCTTCAATTCACTAACCTTTTCCTATGGTCATATTTCTTTCAAGCCTCTGTCCTGAATTTGTAACATTTTTTACACTGTTTTCAAGGAATTAAATGGTTTAATGTTGTTTGGTATCAGAAATGCTTTTGTTTGCAGAAAATTGTTCTAATGAGAAATTTCAATAAATTTAATCTTCACAAATTGCATGAATATTAGTCACTTGATAAAGCACAAGAGCATGTTCCCTGGAGCCAAAATGCTTCTTAATAAGGATAAAAGTCTGACCTGTCTAAATTTAAACCCACTGAATGCAGACATAGATGGTGTGTGTGCTTCTTGTCTCCATGAATATATTCTAATGAAGACAAGTGCAGTGTAATTTTGCTTTGCAAATTAAATTCTAGATAACATCTTTCCATTTATGCAGGATATAGTGTTTCATATTTATGTGTGTTTATACATGCATTCATATAAAATGAGGTATTTTCTTAGTCCTATAAATAGCCTCATGTAAAAAAATTGGAGCATCAAAAGAACTGAGATTATTGCACAAAAAAATATTTTCTCATTGGAATTTTCAGTTGTGTCTTGAGCTTTGTTCATCTGCTTTTCCTTACATAAACTCTGTCTGCCACCATCCACCCTCTCTGAAGGAACAGCAATACACTAATAAAAATAAATTAACCTTTCCAGAGGTTTCTGTAGAGTTTTTTCTGTGGATCACAGAAATTATTGCCCTGATGTCCAAAGCTCAGAGTATGCACTATCATCCCATCCAGCACCTTTTACAAAAAACAAAATCTTATTAACTCCCTGACACAGGGAGTTAATAAGGATCCTGCAGGATCTTTCATTTGGCTGAATCAAAACTCTCTACAAACCTCACTTAAAAGAGACCTCTGGAGGACTCTTGTGTAACTTTTAACTTGAAATGAGTTGATTACCAACAGTAGATCTTCTCAGCTGCTACACTCTCTACTCCAGGCTTGAATCCCTCCAAGGAAGCCAACTGCATAAACTCTCTGAGCTCCTGGTCCATGCTCCCTTTATTGGAATGCAAAAGTAACCTACATACTACATATAGTGAACTCAATTCCTATTATTGTCAATTATTTGGGAGGGGTATTGCAAACAGCTTTAGAGCCACTGCAGGTACATCTATTTATACCTCTTTTTTTTATTTTTTAATTCATCTTTAAGATGTTTCATAGCATTATTAGGAATTCTTCTCTATTTAAACTTGGAGAAAGGCCTAAGACAGAGCTTCCATAAAATACATAATATATAATGAATATATGACCATGAGGGATTTTATCAGCACTCATTTTGATTAACCTGCGTAACTCACTGGTGCCTTTGTCCTTTAGGAGTAGTAAATTGACTCAGTGTCAGGATGATTAAGTTTTTATGTTACCACATCATCAGGTAGTCCCTTCATGGACAGTGTACTGAGGGACATTCCGTGCCAGCAGGAGTTGGAGACTCCTAAATTAGTCAGCTCAAATAAATTTGTTACAGACAGAGGTTTATCTAAACCTACATAAGTATATACAATATATAAGTATACATGCTTCAAACAGCCATATATTTTGGAACCGAGTACACTTATGGCTGTATTCCACCCTCACACGTATCAATAGATCTGCACACATTCACACACTTATGCAAAGGTTACTTAAATATATCTCCAACCCAAACTGTCCAGTTAAAGCATCTTTCTGTATTTTTCATGTCTTTAATGTCTCTCAAAGCAAATGACATGAGCTGCTTGAATATACAGTGTAGATCAGGGTCCCACTTTCAGAGCCCAGCCCCAGCCTTCCTGTCCTGGAAGCTTCTTTTCACAATGTCAAAACAAAGACCCTGAATTTTTTATTTTCTCTCCCTGCTTGTTATATTAGGAAACAGAGATCATTGTGGAGTTCAACCAACTTTATGGTCTGGACTTAATCCCAGTCCTTTTGCAACGCTGCAGTTCTTTGATTTCATACTCCTATCTTGCTTTTGGTTTGGCTTTCTTCAGCTGAACATTTTATATCTTCTATTTCTTTGGCTTACTTCCTTATTATTCCTAACTGCTGTTCTTCTTCCTCTTCCTTCACAGAATCACAGGATAAACTAAGTTAGAAAAGACCTCTGAGCTCATTGAGTCCATCCTGTGACTCAGCACCACCAGGGCACTGAGTGCCATTTTCAGTCTTTCCTTAAACACCTCCAGGGACTGTGACTCCACCACCTCCCTGGGCAGCTCATTCCAATGTCTAATCACCTTTTCTATGAAGATAGACCTCCTAATGTCCAACCTGAACCTCCTCTGCCACAGCTTAGAACTGTGTCCTCTTACTGTGTGGCTGGTTGCCTGGGAGATGGAGAGAATCCCCTCCCTCCCCTGCTGCCCATGGTGCTTTGGATGCAGCTCAGGGAATGTGTGGTTTCTGGGCTCACACTGCTGGCTTATGTGGAGCTTTTCATCAACCAACACCCCCCAGCTCTTCTCCTCAGGTCTGCTCCCAGTCTATTCTCCTCCCAGCCTGTGTTTGGGTCAGGGATTACCTGGACCCAGCTGCAGAACCCTGCACTTGGTCTTGCTGAACTTCACCAAGTCCTTCCAGACCCACCTCCTCAGCTTGTGCAGGCCCCTCTGCATAACCTCCCTCCCCTCCCTGTGTCACCACACAGCTCAGTGTTGTCACAGAACTTGCTGAGGGTGCCCTTGGTCCCACAGTCCATGCCAGTGACAAAGATGTTAAACAGTGCCAGTCCCACCACCAGCCCCTGAGGAGAACACTCATCCCTGGTGTCCACTTGGACAGTGAGCCCTTCACTACGATCTGAGTGTGACCATGCAGCCAACTCCTCACTGACTTCTCTACTGTTTAGAGACAAGGATATGTGAGCCAGTTGTTTCATTTCTGTTATAAATTTATAGCAAAACTCATTGTGGTGGTAGCTGAGTAACCTTTTTGCACTCCTGAGAATCTTGACAAGAAGGAACCCAACAGTTTTGTCAATTTACCAGCTCTCCCTTCAGGAACCTTTCTTTCACATAATCTTCAGTTCTTGCCTGGTTCAGGAGAATGAAATTGCTCTGTTTACCAAACCCCAAATCAACACTTTTTCCATTCTCTTAGGCATTTTAAATGCAAAGGTTCTCTCTGATTGCCAACTTTAAATAAAAGGAAAACACCCCAGAAGGGCTTTGTTTCAGGGAAATGAAACACCCCATCAGTGGCTCTTAATCCAAATTCAATGAAGGATGGTCTTACTCACTTTTAATAACAGGTGAACTTCAAACTACCAGATTTTTCTTTGAATCTATAGAATTAAAACGTAGTAACTCGATTCTTTACTGCCCACACAACACCAACTTGCTTTTACAGTATGAGGTAGTTTAGAGTGATTCAGCCTTAATTAAAAGAAAAGTAGGACATTTAAGCCATTTTTATTAGATGTAAGATCCATAGGCAGAATTGATAGGGAAACTTCTGGTGAGCTCATCTGAAATAACTGCTGGATGCTGGATGTTGTTGTCTGATAAATAATGAGGCTCAGTCATATTTGATGAGGACTGACTCTTTCTGATTGCCTTACTCTTATCACTGATCACAAATAAACATATAATTATTTTGCAGTATATCTGAATTTGTTCATACTTTTATGTACCTACTCTCCCAGACCAGGTGTTATGTCAATTTTTGTCATGTCCCACCCAAAACTGATGGGGTGGCTCCAGCCCTTTCACCTTCCTGTTCCTGATGAACTCCTTAATTCAATTCACCAGGCAAGAACTCCTTGACAAATTCAGTCTTAACTACACTGTCTTGTATCTTCAACAGAACATAGGAATCCTTCTCAGAGTATCACAGTTGAGCCTATTATGTTAAGATAAACAGGACTTAGAAAATAACTGGGAACTGGATCCAGCTAAAGTGTATGTTTGGAGTGTGCTTTAGCTGTTGATTCCACACTTTGGGACAGTGTTCAAAGGCATGTGGCTGCTACTCTGTATGACACTGCATATCTGTCTGCTTCAGAAGTTTAAGACTCTGGCAAATTTTCTGATAATACAGCTGATTTTATCTGTAGAGCTCTAAATAAAACCTGAACATGATAAGGAGCTGCCTTGGATAAGGGATTTTCTTAAATTCTGCTCATTCTAATCCTACAGGAAAAACTGTGGCTAATCTACTAACATAAACAAGAACTTTTAAAAAAATGCAAGCTCACAGCCTAAATGGATAGTAGGTAAATGAGCTGAGCAGCTTCTGAGCCACAGTAAAGGGAACAAGTGGATATTTATTCTTGAATAGGAAAAGAAGATATAGATTTGTTTTATTGTAATTCTCTTGCTAACAAGAGGCAGACAGGAATTCTAGAAAAATAAAGCAGCCCTAGAGTCAGAAGTCTGATTTTTTTTATCCAAATAAGAAACATCATTAAAAGTAACTCTATTGAACAAAAGTAGCTCTCACAAAAAAAGCAAGGCCATCAGCAAGAGCTAAGTATATGTAAATGGAATTTACTTCACTGAGAGCAGTGTACTCTCAGCACCTCAGAGGATTCATTCCAATACAATACTGCAAGTGATTATGAAGCAAATATGCATTACCTTAAATAAACCAAAGCAAGAGACAAAGCAAATTATTTTGAAGTGCTTTTACTCTGTAATTTCATTAAAGGAGGTTGTTTATCCTCAGAGGGGAACTAGAAATTGAATATTGAAATCTAAAATTACAGAAACCTATATCTGTTTATGGACCAAGGTCAAAGAGAGTTTTATTAGAACAAGGCTATCATCTACACAGTTAGAAATATTTTTAAAATCTTCTGCAATTTTTGATATTAATTTCTTTTTGCCTTTATCTAACACCCTCCTCATCATTTTTGCTTATTTTCTTCCCTGCAATCTTTTTTTTGCAGGGCTCCTCACTGAAGACTGGTATCAGGGTTTTTTCCTTATTTTACTTTTCAAAACTCTTTTGGAATCAGGAATTAAGTCTCACCTTGGAACATAAAGGGCCAAGTCAACAGACAGTCTAAATTGTCCTTGCCCTCTTAATATTAACAAGGAATTAGCTGATGTGTGCTAACTCCCAATTGCCAGATCTTAACTGGTAAAAATAGTTTTGCTATCTGCATGGAAGGAGACTGATGGGAAAGATCAAAAGAGAAAAAAGCTGAAAGGGAAAGGAATGGGAGAAAGAAAAGGGAAAACAACAGTGGGTTCTTTACTGAAATAATTTAAAATTCAGGACTGTGACATTTTCTTACTTTTTGATCTGTTTTCCTATTTGCAGCAAAGTCACTGATGCCAAAAGGGACCCTTCATATGCTATGCTAGAATCATATCAATCTATAGAGGAAAAAGCAAACAAGATCAGCTTTATGCTTATTTTCAGAGGTAAACCAGACTGAACTACTGAATCTTGGGGGAAAAAAAAGAAATAGAAGTTTCATCAAAAGACATACGGCACATTAAATGTTATGTACACAGTATTTTTGAAGTTGTTGCAACATATTTTTCTCTAACAAAACTGTAAGAACTGTGGGGTGGCTTTCATCTGTCTTTTAGCTTTTAATTGGTTTTATGTCTCTTTCCTTTTTATATAAATATTCATACACCCACACAAAGATTCAAACATACATATGCATACATTCATTTCATTTATAAATATTGATTAATATTCTTAATAATGAAAAAATTCAAGCAGAGATCCTACTCCCCATAATAGTTCTGAATCACAAGTCATCTTTTGGATCGATCTGAATTGTCTCGTGGTTCTTTGTAAACACAGTAGTAAATTATTACAATATTGTAATAATTGTCATGGTGCTTGATATTTACATCAAAACACTTCAATGTAGCACAATCACAGAAACTTACTTCTGTAGCCATAGGTTGGGAAGCCTGAGTTCTGGATTTCTCTACTCCTTCTAACATTGTACTGTATGCAAGTTGCCAAATAATGGTATTTCATTTTAGTATAAATAAAATACTGTTTATTTGTAATTGGCTATCCAAGAGAGGATGAAGAAGAAGATGGAAGCAGAAGCAGCAAGTAGACAAGCAGATGTGGATGTGCACTTGGATACCAGACCTCTGGATAGCAAAGGAGCATACAGTACCCAGCACCCTGAAGACCAACAGCTCAGAAAACACTGTCAGGAAAGCTCTGCACTGACTGGGTCACCTCAGATCACAAGATAATGCCCTCACAAAGGGATGTACAGGAGTTTCAACTCACTACACCTCCTCCTGCTCAGAGCACCAGCAGAAGAAGCAAGCTGGGCAATCTCCAAATTTTCTGTAGGTCGGTTTTACCGAGTCTTTGGAACAGACCCAAACAATTTCCGTGGCTGGAGCTCATTTTGCCTTTGAGACTGACTGTGAAACCCCCACCACACAGAAACACAATGGTGATGGAGCCTGGGAAGCAGCGGGTGCCAACAATGCCAGACTGGAATGATGAAACTCAAGCGATTTGGCCACTTATAAATCCACAACGGATGGGGATGTTCCAGGGACGAGGGGATGCGCAAGGTTCACAATGGCTTATTCAGCATCCACAAACACTGAATAAAGAGACTCGAAAAAAGAAACACAACACAACCACAAAAGCCAAGCTGGGAGAAAGCGCTGATTTGGGGGAGTTGTTTCAGAGAGATGAACATGACAACTCGATGGGGATGGAAGGCTGGACCCAGATGGCAGGAGGTAAGAAAAGATCATAGCAATTACGATGCAGCATAGCTGTCAGTGACACAAGGACAGATCACGCCGTCGGTGTCAGGAAAATGGAAGAGGATCTTTTCATTGCTGTGGGAAGATCAAGGTATTAAAATTACATACGTACATACGTCAAGAAGTGAAGACCAATTGCAGGACAGATACAGGAACCTTTAAGCAGCTCCTTTTAGGATTGTGTACATGACTTCAGAATGCCTGATCCAAGAAAGCCTGGCAAATGTTTAAGACCTTCTATAGTGCTTTGCAAAAAAAATTTAAAATGTTATTTGACTGAGAACACTTTCTGTGACTTTTGATATGTTTGAGGAAGGCCAGTGATGCCACTGGGGAATCTCATGGATGGAATGAAGGGCACAAGTTTGTTGTCCTAATAATCTTCGTACTTGATTGGGCTTAAACAATTAAAGGGTGCTTTTTCAAAATCACGTTTGGAAACAACTTGTTTTGAGCATCTTGGGTCTCACAAATCATTATCATTTTGAAAACACTCAGGAGAGTGGAATATGTTACAAATTTACATACATATGGTCTGTACTTGAGTTAAAGGATAACAAAGATGTCATGGGGCTAAACTAATGTGAAAGAAAAAACAAAATCATGAAGAGCAGTCATCGCTGATTCTTGGTTCTAGAATACTCCCAGAGGCTCAAAGGCCAACACAGGAGAAGGTAAAAAAATATTTTAAAACTGTAAAAAATCTCATTGCTTATAATATTACTGCTGCCTGTCTTTTGTGTTACACTGTTGTGTGTAAGAAGTTTGTAGTGTTCACTGAAAATAACTGAAATAGCTGGGTGGTATCGGAGTATATAATCATTCTGCTTACAATAGTACTTGAAAACAGTATATGCATCAAAATTTAAAATATTTTGCTGGCCTTCCAGAGTCTTTTGCTAAACCTAGTGTGCATTGGAATCTGAGTGAATGAATCCCATTAGTCATCACCATCTTAACAATATGCACTTCATACAGAGCTGGCTTCTGCACAGAGGAAGGAAATTACCAGTAGTAACAAAGGAAAGAAGATTTATAATGAGCAAATATACAAAAGCTCCAAATAATTATAATATTCACAGCTTGGCAATGACTTTCTACGCTATGAAATTACTTTTCTTTTGGAAGAATGAAGATTCTACAAGGTTAGTATAAACAAAGGGTAATTGGAAAATCAAATTGCTCTACACAAGTTATTGTAAGGCCTGGAATAATGGTGATAGAATTTAAAAAATAACCAACTTGCTTATGAATCAGTGGATTTTTGTTTTGTACATTACTGCAATCAAAAAATGCTCCCTTTCAAGTGCTACATGGGAAACAAATGGCTAAACTCAAATCCCAGCTTACCCCTGATACAATGAGCTCTCCTCCCAGGTTCTGAACTTCTGCCTTCACTTTGCTGCAGATATTGAGCTGGTGGCAGTACAGGGCAATGCGCTGCAGGTAGGCCAGCAGATCCTGCTTGCAGGCTGAGTCTGGGCACTGCAGACAACACAAACACTCATTAGATGGAGCTGACTTTATGAGATTAGAGACAGGCAATCAGATAGAGGCAATGTTTTGTGTATTAGGTGGATCTATTCCACTTTGTCTTGACTAGAGGTGCTAGATAAAATATGAAAACTGAAATGCTACCTTTAATTTAACTCAAGATTTATGAGTTGCAACCTAAAGATGCACTCTGCCTTTCTGAAAAATGAGAAACCTCTTTATCAGCATTATGAAAAACGCAATTTTAAATTATGCTCTGCATTAATTTATGGAATTGTACTGAGCAGCCAAAAGGCCAGGTTTGAGTTGAATCTCCAGGTTGCATGCTGGACATCCAAGTTACCATCCAATATGGACCAGTAAATGTCCAGATAAGCCCAGTTCTGAGTGGTTCCCCCCACTCCAATGCCAACTCTTGTCTGCCTGGCAGCTCCCCTGGCATTTGTGCAGACGTTCAGAGGATTAGATTAGGTCGAATGTGCTGGATGCTCTGAGGGTTTCATAATCAATAGAACTAGAAAGAGCCCCAGTACAATTTATTCATAGTCTCTGGGACTCTTAATAGAAACTGCATCATCCCTCACAATATCAACAGCATAACAAACAACAGTCTAGTAGTTAATATTCAGAGTCTTGCCTTAGGAGAACAGACCTCAGTAATTCACTCTGATGGAACAGAGCTGAAAGGGCCCACTGCTAACAGCGTGTCTCCAATAAATACCCTTTGGGGCTACCCAGCAAAGCCTGACTGACAATGTTTCTGCATAGCTTGGGGAACAAAGATTCCAAATGTGCCTTTTTATCACCTTACAGAGTTTATGGTCAATTAAATATATATATATTTTTTTTTTTTTTGCAAAGCATTTAAAGAAAAACTGATGGAATTGAATGCACATAAGTCAACAATATCACAGCTCATACCTTGAGATCACTGCTCTGGCCCCAGAAGCTAATGCTGGCAAGGAATGTGTTCATGGTGAAGTAGTTGGATATATTCTTGTCTATAACCCCAAAAGGAGTCTCTTGAATTTTTCTCACCCTTTAAAACTAATAATGAACAAAGCTGGAGCTTCATTGTGGCTGCTCTAGAGCTGCTCTTCCTCAGATAGCTGCCACACCTTTCAGGCATTAATCCCTAAAAGACCTCTTCTCTCTACTGCTGCCAATTTAATATACAAATATTTACTCAGTTCTTGGTGCCTATGAATTGAAAGGATGATTTTAAAGCAATGCTTCTGCAGAGTTGTTAAGGCTTTAAATATAAATACTCTGGAGTGAAAAAAATGTGAAGGCTCTCTCATTGGAACAATAATTAAAAATGCAAATATCCACAAAAAGTTTATATTGCATGAGGGTCTCCAGAGTTCTGTGAAATATCATTAAAGTGCATGCATTAAAACAATTATTTCATTCTCAAAATAATTTCACTGTTTATTATTAGGGTTAAAGTCCTCTGAAATTTCAAATGTGACTCAAGTCAAGGCACTCTAAGCATAACAAGTCTCCTTCTGTTTCATTCTTTAACATATTCCACCTCTGCAAATACTGCAGACTAGGAATCTCATCAGCTGACAGATGGATTTCTTCTTTCTTGCGTTAAAATGAACAGATGCTACATTTGAAAGACTGGAATGGGTTAACCACAGGAAAAATGCTTGCTGCTGCTGAAAAAGACCTAAACCCAACATTTCTGAGGTTACAGGAAAATTAGCAGCTTTGGGGTTTTTGCCCCTCTGGCCCATATTCCATGGCATTATGGTATTATTAATATAACATTTTTATGCTACACACTATCACACTCTTACCTGAAAAAGAAAATATTCTTATTTTGAAGAGAAAGAATAGTTGCAAGGAAGTTGTCAGTTCCCACTTCCAGAAAATTTTCTCTTGATGACAATGAAATGAAAAAAACTACTGGGAATTTACAAAGGGAAAAATAGACATTTAATTTGCCTGAATCTAAAATTAGCTATATAGGACCTGGAATTGAAATTTGGCTCTTGACTTTTAATACCATGTTTCCTCTTTCTCCCTAGATGAACAGATAATCCAGTCTGAAAATATATATACAGCAAGGTCATCTGCCCAGCTGTGACATGAATTTGGTAAAGGAAGTGAGGACACAGATCCCACAACATGAACAACACACTGAAGCAAACCAGAAAATAGGGAGTCAGAGAACCTTGAAGGAGTAAAGTGCCAGATCAAGGGGAAATTGCTGGAAGAATGAGCTGAAAAGATTCTCAGGATTCCCAGGCACTTGGCAAGGGGAAAAGAGCATCCAAACCTCCACTGCTTTTTTAACAACAAATACATTTTGGATGTGATGAATTCACAGGTCTTTTTCAACCTGAAAGAGTCTCTGTCTAATTCAAACAGGCCCAGAAGTGAGGCTGGGGAACAAGTCAGGCATTTCTGAGCTTTGGAGAGACTCATTTATGACTTTCCTGTTCTGCAAAATGCTGATGAGTCTAGAAGAACCAACTTTTATCCAACGGGAAGATCAGGATCTAGACCCTCAACAGGTAATTTTCTGGTAAGACAGACTTTTCCTGCAAAAGGCAACTCATCAATTGAGGTTACGTTGTATTTCAGCTCATTTTGGGGCTACCTGATCAGCTACTGCCCGTGCCAGTTTGTCCATCCTGGATCCTGCCTCTGCAATCTTCTTGGCTGCATTAATGACATCGGATGTGTTCTTCAGGGGCCCTTTCCCTCTGTGAAACACAAGACAATTACCCACAGTCTCGATAAATCACGGAATGGCAACAGTTTTAGTGACCCTGTTTAGCGCTCGATTTTAAAATAGTAGCACAAATGTCTCCTTAATTTATTACAATTTTGCCTTTTAAGTACTTTATGGTACAGCTTGATTAAGAAATCTGTCTGCTGTACTTCCTCTCCTTTACAAAACGCCTCACTGGCAATTTAATCCGATGGTGCCTTCAAGCACATGAGCTGTACTTAATAGTAGATGCATTTTTAAGTGCTCATTAAGCCAATGTTGTTCCTGGAATACACAACTATTTCCAAATTATGTGATTCCCAAGCCAGTGCTAAATGTTCAGCCCATCATGTTGAGGGCAAGAATGTCACATTTTAGAAAAGGGCTTTTTGGTAGATTTTTTTGTTGGAAAATAAAGAGACGTGAAGCATAATCATTATGTTTCATTATGTTACACACTTGAATGTTACACTTAAAATGTGTATAATTAGCTTTAAGCCTGATCTTTCACTGTATTTTTAAGACGATGCACAAAATTCTGATTTTATTCATTAAAGCTACCAAAATGTATTAAGACAAAAGGTGTCCACAGACTTTCCTGAGTTTGCTTCAGACCCAAAACTTTAATCTTGCTTGCACCAATAAAATTGCTGTTGCTCCTGAGAAAGTCCCAGCTGTGAGTTCATTTTCCATTTTTTTTAATGTGTAACATCACAATGTAATCAAATTTCTTTTTAATGAAACAGAAGGCATTTTTTCTAGCACAACATTGCATTATTTTTGGATTTTTTTTTTAATTTATAATAGCAAGAATAACACGCTGAAACATATTTCTGTTTCAATCTTCTTTCCAGATTTTCATTACCACCTTAAACAGATGAAATACAAGTATCCCACTTCTGGTGAACTTAAACTGCAGCAAAAATACTCCTTGGTGACCTCGTGTGCTTCTACATTAATTACATGAGCAGCTCTGACTATCACAAACTCCATGCATTTGAAAAATTATTCCATTCTAACACTGCCGAGGTTACAGCCAACCAAAAAGGTGTGAAAGGCTTGTTTCTGTTTTAATGGAATACATTAAACAGCTTGCTATTGAATCTGATGCAGACAGAGGTGCACTTTGATTATTTTTTTTTATTTACTTCAAATGTCTCAGTAGTTTTTATCTCATTCTCAAATTATTTTTGTTCTTTTGATGCTAGAAAATATAATTATGAAACTTTCAATTTCATGTTCAAAGGTTGTCTAGGAGGTTGAAGAAACTGTGCATATTCTGGGCTGCTGCTTTAGGCCATCATTTCGTCCTTCCATGATACAATGACACTATTTGGGCAGATTTTACTCTGTTTTTTTGCTGGCAGAAGGATCAGAGACACCACGATGAGAATTCTGTAAAATATCCTCTCCATCCAGTTCCACCCCCTGCCACTATCCCAGGCTGCTGCAAGACCCAACCAACTGGCCTTGAAGACTGCCAGGGATGGGGCAACACAAAGAGATGAATAAATAGATGTCTGATTTTAATCCTGAAGAAAACCAGGAAGATTTTCCAGCCTGTTTTGTGTAATCACATTTTGATAAATACCATTTAAACTTTTGAACCCACTTTAAAAATAAACACTGAACAAAATTTAATTTACTGCAGTGATCTGGAATTCAAAGAATCTCGTAAACTGTTCTCCCTGGTGTGATTAACAATATGACCATAGTTAAAGACAATAATTCTGTTTACACTATATCATTAATGAATGGCCTTTGGACACTCTGCAATTAGAGAAGAACAAGACATCAATAGAGAAATGAAAAAATAATAAAAATCATTACTGACAGCCTCCCACGAAGCAATAGATCAAACCAGTTTCATTTCATTTGGGATTTTTTTGGTAAGTAAGTTCAGTGTTCAAATGATATAAATAGTTTTGCCATTATTTTTGATTGACACAAATTGTGCTGAAATGTTGAAAGTTCAGAGAGGCACATGCATTTAGATGGGTACTAAACGAAATGTCACTGGAGCGTCTGTAAGGTCACAGACTAACTTTGCTGCTGAAATACAAAATGATGTGTAAATAAAAGAGACTTGCAAATAGCACAAAAACTTCATGTGATTAATCCCATTTGGACAAATACCCAGGGCAGTTTACAGGATGAGCCTTCCTTGGCTTTGCATCCCCAAAAATCACAGCAAATCATCTCAAAAGGCTACAAAGCAAGCAGAAAAGGGAAGATGTGGCACATCTGAGCTCCTCACCTGGGGCCATTTAGTCCTTACCTGGTGAAATCTGTCATTTCCATCATAATCATGCACATCTGCTTGGCCAGCACAATGATGTCATTGCCACTGTCATCCCACTTGGCCACCTCAGCATCCAGCTTGCTCTTTTCTTGGTGGAATATCTCCACCTGCTCAGCAATCTTTGCCTTCTCCTCCTGGGGCAGCTGAGCCATGATAGCCTGCAGAAAGAACACGAGTTGGGCATGAAAAAAAGGAAGCTACAGAGTGGATCCTTCCAGTGGTCCCAACAGCTTGAGTTTCTTTTTGTGGGAGTTGATGCCAAGCAAAATCCTGTAGGCATTTGATTTCTGTCAGGACAGGCAAAAGCACATTCACAGCATGTTTATGCCTCTTCTTGCACTTTCAAGATGATAGAATTTATATTTATGATGTCGTGATTATTCACCAGTTGACAAAGGAGGATTGAATCTCAATTATGGGGAGGAATAAAAGGAGTGATATTTATGGGAGAAGGCAGACTGAATTGCTGTGTCTCCCCTGGTCTCATCCTCTGTCAGAAATAGAGGATCTCAGATTAACACAACACTAAAATAAGCCATGACACACAAGACAATACATTTGAAGTGAATTGTAAAAAACATATCTTTTAATGTTATTTAGTGTTCTAATTTTCTCTTGGAAGAGATGCAAAAAGCCACTGAACAGGTTGGTATTGATCTGCCTCAGCATGAACAGGACAGAGTTCCTGCCCCTCATCCAAAAAAAACCCTTAAAAAAATTATAATAATTGCTTTGGAAGATCAAATGAACACTTTGAATAATGATTTCCAAGTTAAGCTACTATTTGGCTCTAGGGGTTCTGAAGACCACATTATGCATTTAATGGGGTGTGACACATATTTAAGTGTCATTACATTTTTTTCTTGTTTATGTCACTTTCAATCAGCTGAAGTCTTTTTCTACATATTCTTAAAATGCTCTTGGCTTTTAAAAATTCATAATTGACCTTTTCCAAAACTTAAATTAAAAAGGGTTATGAACAGTAGATCAGAAAATGAGAAATTTGCAAGTTAATCAAATTAAAATTCAAGACAAGTTTTAATTAGGCCTTATCAATGTAACTCAGCAGTTTCAAATGTTAGAATAATAGTTTTTGCACAGAAAAATGCAGTGTAAGTCAAGCTCATAAATAAATATATAAAATGAGAACAGAACCCATGAAACAACAGAAGTGAGGAATCAACTGAAGTTAAGAGAATGTGATAGGAGCAGTGAAATTTGGGAAGTTTATCTCTATGACTTGCCTGTGGTTTCTTCAAGTGGCAGCTTCATCTGAACACTCTTTAAACTGGTAAACAGTGCTTTAATATTTCTGTTCCAGCTGCTGATGTGCTTTCAAAGCAGCAATATCCTACAGCAAATGCGGCCTGTAAATCCCAGTTTTATTTCTCCTGAAGACCAACACAAGTCTTTCTACTGAAACACTAACGGGCTCATGCAGTAAGCATATTAAACAAATCCATTACACGGCACGAATAAAAGTATTTTGCATCTTTTCCACAGAAGTTCAGATAAGATTGTATTCTGCTTAGCAGTCCAGACTGGGGACTGGGCAGCTTCTGCTCAGCATGTTTCCCTTTCAGGTTTTTATGATTGTTGCTTTCTGTGCCACATTGCAATCTATGTTATTCATGAACTGTCTTTATGATATATTATGTTTATACAGTGTGTGGCTGATCAAAGCAGAAGGTTTTAAGTGCAGCAGTAATAATAACCACAATAAATGTAATAGAATTTTAGGCTCTTAAATCCCTAGGTGAACTTGATTCTTAGCAAGAAACATTACTGCAGTCTTTACTTGTGTTTCGGATCAAGAAAGGATGACATGGTACCCAGTCCTAAATGTAAGCAAAAAGATGAGAAAGGCTGTGAAATACAAAATAATCTGTACTGTATCTCATTTCTGTTATACCTGAGATTTGCTTTAGTAGTCAATAACGTGAATATCTCAAACAGGATGTTATGCCCTTTAAAATATAAAAACCAGGAAAAATAGTCAACTACACCCAGAACGGGTCTGTCACCAGTCTCACAGTGAGGAATCCAGGTAGTTTTTGCCTTAGGGATGTCATGATAAAACTCCTGTTTTTCTGCTACATGGTATGGTTTATTTACCATCTATATTCAATATTCAGGGAAATAATTTTAAAAGAAAAAAAGAAATCTTTGCCCATTCCACTGGATCCATGCCTTTCTCCCACACCTCTGAGTAAGCTTCTTACAGGTTTTGGTTACTCTACAGTTCCTTTTTAGGGTGTAAAACCCTTGTGTCAAGCCCCAGCCTACAGCAGCTGAAAACTCCTCTGTCCTGGTCCTCTGAGCTTTCACATAGCTTTGCCTCTTTAGGTTCTCAGCCCTACAAATCCTCTTCCAGACTCCAAGGCAAGAAATCCCCATTCCAGTTATCAACTTTTGCTAATGTTGGAGTGTGTGGGGAGGATGTTTCTTATTTAGTTCTGAGCTTCACATCAGAGCAAACCAGACTTGTGTGAAAAAGACATGAAAACCATTTAGATAATTCCCAGTTTCCCGCTGGTTCTCTCCTGGAAAATGTTAAAAGACTTTTCTTTAATAAACCCCCCTTTATTTCTAGTCAAATATATTTTCATGACACATAAAATTATATTCTGATTTTATTTTTTTTTAATAATCTGACCTGAGAAGCTTATACAGTAAAAGGCAAACATTCATCAGAGGGTGGCATAATCCTGAGTGTTAACAGAAATATTCCTGAGTGTTAACAGACTTCACTTCCCCAGCACCTGTGACCCCAAAGCACTCATCAGCTTAATTTGCAATCCCCGTGCACAAGCCGAGGTCACAAATCACAGCGACTGGAGTTTATCATGATGTAATTACCCTGGTAAAATTACATTGACTCAGTAGCAAATGTCTTCAATTACAATTAAATTACAGGGACTACTCAGTAGCTTAAACAGATCTTCTTGACAGGTTTGCACACTGGGAAACATGACTAATGTAAGATTTCTCTGGATACAGCACATGGTGCCCTGATGGGATTTTTTTCTTTTTTTTTTTTTTTTTTTTTTTTTTTTTTCAATTTGCTGACTACTCCCACAGTTTCAGCACATTCCAAACCTGCAAAGCCTCCTCTTACAGCACTAGCTGGAGCAAGCAGCTGATACTAGGCACCACAAAAGCCTCAAGATCATTCAATAAATGCTACTTAAATAGGTTTGACATGAAAAACCCTTTAACATCTCTGTCAGCCTGATCCCATCCTTTCTTAAATGACTCTGAGGACTGGAAATCACTGCTTTTGCTTCCTGAGGTTTTGCTGGTCACTAGTGGACACTCACTGGAGGCACGCGGGGTCTGTACTCACCCTTGCACTCTGGCCAGCGATGAGCTGGTCATCCTCAGTCTGGACACTCGTCCGGCTGCGCACATCATAATCCTCCTGCTCAAAGTCTGAGTCATCCTCCAGCTCCTCAGGGGTCTGGAGAGAGAGAGAAAAAGCCACAGAGAAGAGATGACAAGCTTAAAAAGGACACAGACCGAGTCCTGTGCACAGTGAGCTCTTATTTCATTGACTACCTGCCCAGGAAATGCTGCTCCGTTCTCCTCTGAAATGAACTTGTCTGCCCCAGCAGTCAGGAACTGAAATTGAATTGTCTTAAAAATTAAATTGTTTCAACCCTAAGTTTTCTTTACAAATGGCATTTGTCATTACCTTTTGCCACAACTTTTCTTGCTGCAATTTCTCTTAACTCTGTTAACATGATGAATGCAGTTCCAGGAACAAATATCCTTTGGAAACATTAACAACTGGAATGCAGTATTTCAAAATAATGTTATTTCGTATATAAATGGACACTAACACTATTATGTTACTGGAAGCTACATGTAATCTTCAAAAGAGAAAGTAAATACCTGGGAAAAAGCAACTAACATCCTAAAAGGAAAATTAATCAAAGCAAATAAGAGATTCCCCATTGAAAGAAATTGTAAATGATGCCAACTGGTTTTGAAACAAACATGACATTTATAATCTGTGTAATCTCATTAGTTCATGTGGTCCTTTTCATACACAGGGCTTTTGAATTTGACTCATCCCCCAGCTGAGACCATGATGTCTCCACTGCCACTGCTACGACTGATGGGAGGGTTTCTTGGAAGATTGATTAAATCAAGTTATATATTTTCATGCTTCAGATTGTTTAAAATGTTGGAAGGAGGGAGAAAAAAAAATAAAATTGATGGATCTGTTCATTTGGGTTTTTTCACCTTCTAGCAAAAATTCAGAAGAAAAAATGTCCTTATTTATACACAGAGAGACAGCCTTATTAAAATCACTATTTAGTACCATATTAAATATAGATGGTGCAAAAAAATAGAATTTTTAGAAGGAAGATTATATTCCATTTGATGGTTGAGTAATGTCTGGTACAACAGCCTGGCCACGGGTAAGTTCTGTGGGTCCCACACATGACAAAGGTAACAGGAGAAGAAAATCACAGGAACTGCAGAGAAATCCTCACCTCACTGGACACCCATCACCCCCAGGGACAGCCTAGCAGGCCAAAGCACTACAGAAGAAATCATCCAGGCTGGCATTTGGTGCTTGGAGGCCATGTCAAGTTTTCTAGCAGAGGTGCTAATCACTGCCAGTTGTCATTACAGCTCTGTCTGGAGGATGCTCAGTCACCAGGAACGGCTCCAAGCCCTCTCACGTAATGCAGAGGAGTCTTCTGGTGATATTTCTGTTCCAGCCTGGCTTCCAACACCAAGTGCACATCACTGTTTGTAGCTGCACTGTGAAGTGCACAGGATGGGGAGAGTAAAACACAGCCATCTTTGTCTGGCTTGAAGAGTATGAATTAAATATGTCTGTTGGTGCTGAGTGCTGGAGGAAGAAATAACCAAGTGTGACAGTGTCGTAATGAACCTCAGGCTGCACCTCTGAGGAGAGGCACAAAGAGTGTGGTAACAGCACAGGCAGGAGAAGAAGTTTAGATGAAAAATGAATTTACCTTCTCTCTACTGTCACAGGTAAAACAGAAGGACTGGTACCCATCATTATAATGACCAAGGGTCTTGTTTTCCAATCACCTTTAATCCCTTTGTTCCCTCTGCTCAGCTGCCTGAGGGCAGGATGAGACCTTCAAATCTGTCATAAACAAGCAAGCTACAAAGAGAATCCTACAACTCCCTGAGCAAAGAGAATTTCTCTTCTGCAAAGAGTATTTTCTGTTTCAAGGCTCAGCTTTTTATCTGCCTGGACTTTGCTGTTCAGAACAAGAACAGAGTGGAGAGCTTCAACAAACCAGCTGGTTTTTCCCCATCCTCCAAGTCCACTCAATGAGCCAGCTTCACTGGTCATTGTAAAACCAGTAGCCTTTCACACCCCAAATATATTCCTCTAGTTTCTTCTGTCTCCACTTTTATAGATGAAATTATAAAACATAATGTGCAGTCCTTTCCAAGGCTTTCATAGTCAGTCTTGAAGTAAAGATGTAATATTTAAACGATTGCATCTCAACACAGTAACCAGTAAGGACATGAGGCTGCCTCATAAAAAGAAAAAAATATTCTGAAAATTCTATGCAAGGACTTATTCTTGAAGAAATATCCAGAAAAAAATACACTGCTGTTACGGTCTGACATTCATCATCTTAAAATCTGTGGTCTTTGAAAGACTGAAATTTAATGGGTATAAATGTTGAACTTGGAGAAAATGTAGTGCAAACCAAAAGGGCAAGTAATGCAACTGTTAGCAATATACTACGAGCACAAGACATCTTCTATTTCCCCTCTGTACAAGTGAGATCTAATTCAAAGTGTTCTTTCAGATTCACTCTTTTCATGTTTTCAAGTGTGGTGAATTTTATACTCTCATTTGCTTCCCCAAACAGCTGCATTTTGCATTAGGGTGTAGAAGTGGGGTTAACTTTTATCTCTAAGCTGCCATTTCAAATGTTTTTATGCTTTTCACTGTTGCGCCATCGCTTTGTCTTAGCTGATCCCCTGGAGATGCAGACCACATAAAATATAAAATAGGGTCTCCCTTTTGTTTAGACACAAAGATACAAAAAAATTACCTATGTTGAATTTGACTCAAAGGACTACTCTTAGCAAGTCCTTCTAAACATACCAGAACAACTCTAATTTTTGTGCACAACTAACAGGACCTTGATATTTAAAACCTTGTTTCCAAGACAACAGAGTCTGAGACTTCATTTCTCTGAGCTGGGAGACGGAAAGACTGATTCTGTCTTGCAGACACCTGGATTTATGGTTACACAAACGTAGCAATCATGGATCTGAGTTTGGAGACAGCTTCCAAACAGAGCTGACAGCCATCGGTGGCAGAGGAAGCTAGAGTAATATTCAAAACTAATGCATTTTATGCACTGATTGATTTCAGCAGAAAAAAAATGGACCATTTTTATAATTTTTAATCTGTTTTGTAGCACAAGCCATAAGACTTCCCAAGACTACATTTTTTTTCAAATACAGTATCTCTACTACACACAACATTCATCTAACTCAGAGGAAGTCTTCCAGTGAAGAAGAATCTTTCACAATCCCAAATAAATCACACAATAAATATATGCTTTCCCTTTTAAGATGCATGCTTTATTTCCAATATGAATGGGGTGACTTTCAACTTCCAGGCATTGGAATATATATATTTTTAATATTTCTCTGGCTGTTTGACTGAAGAGCTTTCTGAGAACAAAATATCTTCCATCTATGTCATTTTTAAAATCTTTTGTGACTGCGGTATGAAAACGTGAATTATACAAGTGCAAGTCATATAATGGCATATATATGTAGATTTATAAATGCTATTTGTTTCATATTTCACCAACTCAAATGTACTTGATGAAGACAGAAACCTCACTTTGCTATGCACTTAAAAATTGTAAGATGCAATTACAAGAATTTCAGCACTGTGAACACCAAGTCAAGCTAACCTTGTAATGAGAGCAAAGACTGAAGAGATGAAAAGATACTCTCCTTTTTTTTTGCAATGAAAATTCCCTCTCATTCTAAAAAACAAAGAGAAAAAAAACCCCAGACTTTACAGATGTTTTAAAATCCATCTCCATGTTGTTTTGTACCTTTGTTTTGGTACCACCGTAACCTGAATGACTCAGCTGCAAGCAGCACCTGAGTGCCTCAATCAGAGAACTTCTCTCACTGCAGGTCTTCAGTTGTTTGGTGATTTACAGTAAAATCTAACACTTCAAATCCAATCTGAGGAGCACCAGGCAGTCACTGGAAACACTGGACCCCACAACACCCTTTGGAGACAGGATGTTTCAAAAGATTATGGGATTATGTGCCAAATCTGGTTTTACAGAGGACCTGAAATGTTGCAGCACTTTGGATTTCACCACAGTGGTTCTCCCAGAGGTGATGGTGGCTAATCCTGACAGGTCTGGCAGAGGAGAAGAGCATTAACACACCCAAACAGTTGGGGCTGAGGACCCCACAGTCATTTTTGCTGAAATGTTCTCCCAAGGACTGAAAATCGCTAATGACAGAATAGAACAGAAATGGAGTTGATAATAGAATATAATATCCCAAATTGGAAGGAGCTCACAAGGACCACTGAAGTTCAGCTCCTGCTCCTGGTCCTGCACAGGACATCCCCAAGAGTCACAACTTGTTCCTGAGAGCATTATCCAAATGCTGCCTGAACTCTGTCAGGTTTGGTGTGAGAGACTGAAACAGTTAATGGCTTAAACATTGTCAAAAAAGGACTTTGCCATTATGACAAAATTGTATAAAGAAGCTGTGACCACCAACGCCCTGTTCAAATGTGCCTCCTGAGGGGAATTGGCCTGTGAGTTAACCCACCTGATGGGAACTTGGCAAAGGTAAAGGTGGCACTATTGTCCAGGTCTAAAGAGAGGTGTAAGGGGAGCTAAACAAGGCTGGGGAAGAAGAATCAGCTCTGGCTCAGTTTGATGGTAGAGAGGAGAGATTTTGGAGTGTGACAAAGGGCGTGAACACCCACCCTGCCTGACACAACCTGGCTCAGTTGTGAAACCCACCCACCCTGGGGCCACATCCATGGGACATTCACGTGAGGGGCAGCACAGGGGGGATCATAAACCAGCACAAAACCATCAAAGACCCCCAAAACACCCCCAGCCTCATTGCTGAGGCCTTGCAGCAGAGAACTGGACCTGATGCCAAGCGATGCCACAATTTCAGATCTTCTGCAACAGTTTCAAACTTGTCCTCCCCAGGGGAGGTACCAGGCATTCCCAGCTGGCCCAGACCATTAATCCATTGCACTCTGTGTTTGTGGGACCCTCACCACTGAGATAATCAGAAGAAGAGGATCAATGAGATGCTATCAGGATGATACTTTCTGCTTAATCTGTCATTCTTTCTCTCCCACCCTGCCCCTCTTTTTCTCTCTACCTCTCACTACTGTTAAATAAAATCCATACCATCGGCTTCAGCATATGGTTTCGTTTGCACCTTAATTCAGGCAGAGGCATCTCTCTAACAATTTTAATAACCAGATTTTAACACCTGCTGCTGTGACCATTTCCCTGGGGACCCTGTTCCAGTGCCCAACCACCTTTTCCTGATACCCAACCCAAACCTCTCCTGACACAGCTCTAGCCATTCCCTCAGCTCCTAATTTGCTCCCAAAGAGCATCTCCAGGCATCACCCCGAAGAATCAAGTTTAACCAAGCTTTTTTAAAGCCTACTCTGTAACATGAACTAAAACCTGGCAAGAGGGAGCACCTGGACCTTGGCTCCAACAGTGCACCCCTGAGCCAAACCAATGTAACACTCAGGTTGATGTAGATGCTTCCAAAGGTTGCTAAAGGCAAAGGCCATGTTTAAAACCAGTAAGTAACACTAAAATGGCCTTGGAGACACATAAGAATGACAAAAGGTGTCATTGTGAGTCCTCCTGACTGTAGAGAAGGCTTCTGGCCAATAATTGAAGGAATTTCATAACCAGCTATGAGAACACAATGTGCAATTTCATCCCTACACCTTTCCCTAGTAATAGGAAAGGTGTTGGAGTGAAGTTATTATTTTCTATTTTATTTCTAGGTTGTATAATTATATTCTTAAATTCATTTATACTACTTCTTAACTTGTGGAAGAGATCTTTTTCTTCTGTATAGATAATAACAGTCCTCAATGAAAAAAATGAGTCTCCTTTCTCCTCCTGAGGGACAATAAATTCTCTCCTTTTGAAGGAAAAATAGAAAATCAGAGACTATCCACCCTTCCTTCAGCTTACTGAAAGTAATAATAGCAACCAAAATTAATTTTAAAAGTGGCTTTATTTACTCTCTGGAATGAGGGGACTCATCTCAGATAAATCCAATCTTTCATGGCTTGCACACGAACAATCTCAGCCTGAAAATAACTGTGTCAGATGCTCAAAGAAGTTTGCAAGATTGGATTTTTTTCCTTTTTTGTAATTCTGAAAAAGTTTTACCACCTGAATTGAAGGGTGCATAGTATTTGATAGATTATTAGATGAAAATATTCTAAAGGCTTTTATAGCCTCATCCTTAATTATACGTCCCATTTTAGTGTGAGATGTTCAGATGGAAATGTTAAAGAGTATCTCAAAGTGAAACTAATTTTGTTTTCTACAGCAAATAAGGTTCTGATTCAGCAAACTCTGGTCTGTGTAAGCTTATATATGTGGATTTTTCCAGTTAACTCACATGGATAATGAGTCCATTTATGTGCCTTAGTTCTCTGTCTGGGTAAGGAGTATTACATTGAGCTCAATAAATAAGTTAATTGTCTGAAGGCAAAAATAAATCTTCCTAATCTGGGCAAACAGAATTCATTAACTCATATCATACAACGGGTGGAAAGCAGTATTGATATAATGGCAAAAGTAACTTGGGATTTTCCTAAGGGGACTGAGAAGCCTGAATGCTGATCAGCTCTCCGGGTACACAGAACAGTCAGGCAGCAGCAAAGTAAATGATCAGCCCTTCAAAATTCAAAATTTAAAATTAGAAACATCTCGCCAGGATGAACATCTCATGGCAAACTCTTGGGGATAACTCTGATGCGCAGGGGGGGTTCTGGAAGCTGAACTCTGTGTAGGGAATGGGAAAACTTGGATTTGTAGGAGGTCCCGCCTGATGATTGAGTCTACGACACAATTTGAAGTGACTGGAAAAGATTAAAGTGTGCTAAGCAGTTGGTCTTGCCCTAAGAAAAGTTTGGAAACTGTTGTTACAAAGGAACTAGAAAATCAAAGAGAAAACAGAGATCTTTTACTAAGGCAGATCTTTCATTTCCCAGAATCACAGAATGCTGGAATGGTTTGGGTTGGAAGGGACCTTAAAGACCATCCAGTCCCACCCCTGCCATGGGCAGGAACACCTTCCACTATCCCAGGTGGCTCCAAGCCCTGTCCAGCCTGGCCTTGGACCCTTCCAGAGATCCAGGGGCAGCCACAGCTTCTCTGGGCACCCTGTGCCAGGGCCTCACCACCCTCACAGGGAAGTAATTCAGGTGAAGATTTTCCCTCCCCTTCCAGAAGAACTGCCAGAGAACAGGCTGGGTTTGCCCCATCACAAGCCATGACTATAATTTGGCCACCTGGGATGAGCACTGGGTGTGAGAATGGAATTTATGTTTGTCAGTTATAAAATTAAGCCCATCAAAAGCTTTTTCTGTAAATGTTAATCCATAGTGACAGATGTCTAAAATGGAGCTATTTTGGAGTGTTCCAACTGCCTGAAGTCTTCCAGCAGTGCCATAATACACTCACGACCACAAGTGCACGTTACCTGTTTGCTCAAAGGGATCAGTTGATCTTTCAGCTCTGTTATTTGCCTCAGAAATTCCCTCTGTGATGTTCTCCATCCACATTTTTACTTGTACTTGGCTTTCATTAGGGCAGATTCAAGGTAATTTGGGTTTCAAATAACAGTTTCAGTTGCTGCAGAGATGTCCAAAGCAGGTTTGGTTTTTTGCTTTTCTTTTCTATATCTTTGTCTGCTGACTAAAGTGAAAAGCAATACACGCCTACTATTATAACAATGATGTTGTTTTATGGTGTCTTTTGTTTGTTTTTTTTTATTAAAATATGTCTAAGCAAATTGAATCAACTGGTTAGTCAACACTGAAATGACATGTTTTTTACCTCAGTAAACACTCAAAACCATCCCTGCAGTGGCTCACTGGAGCAGCAAGATAATTTATTCATTTAGATTCATTTAGATTTTAACCAGACCTACCTCACATCCCAGGCAGCACACATACATTAGGGAAAAAATCCCAAATAAACAAAACGACAAAAAATCTTCACGAACCTTGAAGATATTGGCAAATTAATGCTATTACTATGGAAACAGTAACAAAGCTTGCATCTATTGGCAGTTGTGATCAAACCTTCTCCTAGCTGATCAACACACTAACTGTGCTTCATCTACTAAATAACCTCATTTCTGTATTTACTAACTCTTTTGTTTTTCCATACACTTCTGTTTCATGCCTGCTTCAATGTCAGGGTTTACTGGCTTATTACAACACAAAGCTGATTCCAAGGAGCCTTTGCATTCCCCCTATCCATGACACCTCTCTGCAAACCCCAACTTTCCCTCCCCAGGTGCTCCACATACCCTGATCATCAGCACAGCTTTCCTGATGTCCCGAACGCCGTCGTAGACCAGGCGGGAGGCGTCGATGAACTCGTTCTCCTCGAAGGGCTGGGGCACGTTGGCACTCAGGGCTTCAATGGCCACCTCCACTTGCTCAGCAAAACGTGGCATCACTGGGTGAGGCACAAGGAGAGGCAGCAGGATTAGAAACCTTCTTTCCTGAGCTCTTTTCCACTGCTCTGGGGCATGGATGATGTCCAGGGGACATGGTACACGCTGTCCTGGGAATTCCCAGGCACATCCACTCATGGATGGGTTTGTACCCACCCTGCACATGGACACTTTGTCTGACAGCATGGAAATAACCATCTCTGTTCTCTCCTCCGATTGTGTAACAAAGAATAGAAAACCTCCTTCAAAAACTGTGATTTATTGACTTTTAAAAGGCTGCAAGATACCTGAGCAGTCAGGAAAGTTCATTGAAGAGCTTTACAACCTGTAAGGAGCACAGCAAATATTTGTAGCAAGTGATCAAAGCAAACTGTAGCCATTATGCCTGCTAATTTACATAATTTACACTCTAGCTCATACTAAATAATAATAATTTTATAAGGGACAAAATGCAAAATCAAGGATATACTTCTGTGAAGACACCTAAATGAATCTTCTGTTTCTCCACTGTCACCATGTATATAACACAAAACATAGCTATAGATATTGGCTGAAAATATTGTACTGTGGTATGAACTTATTTAATATACAACTTCAAGCAATTATTTACTTTTGTAAATGGTTTCAGCACATTGCTTGAAGCAGCAAGAGACTTTTCTTCAAATTTCATAGAGGATTCCTTTGAAGGTGTAATCACTTTCTGCACATCGTGTTTCCAGGAAAATAACTCTTCCCCAGATCAGTCCTCTAACAACTCAAATCCAAATCCTACAAACACGAACATCAGTCCCACTGATTATACTGCACCTACATTCCTGTATTTGTTTACTCCTCTTCACAATTTTAACATTAATATTGGAGGGCTGTGCTCATGGAGGACAAATATAATCAATGTTTCATTAGAAATCTGGATTAAAAAAATGCAGTTGGATTAATTATTAAGAATTTAAGAGACTTGGGTGAAGTTTAAGATTTATAGACAGCCATCTTTTCATCATATTCACATCACTTTTATTCTGGCATTTAGGTATCCAGATCACATATCACTGACTTAACTATTTTGGCAATATAATTAGAAGAATAGGAAATGACAACTTCCACAACAGTTATTGACTTTTTTTTGTTGTTAAAATATTAACTTTTTTGCCCATCTTTTCTCTAAACCCTATTTTTAATACACTTACTGGTAACCTGAACCCAACTGATGAATAAAAAGGGGAATTTCGTGTGTTATTTTCACCAAGAGCAGTGACATTCTGTCACAGGAACTTCTACTGTGGTAGGAAACCACATTTTCTTCTTGAGTGAATTTTCTTACATTTATTTTATAGTATCTGACTAAAAGTAAAACCACAAAAAATCCCATGATTTAAGAATAGTTAACATTTTTGAGAAGTGGCAGCAACCATGAGCTCAAACTTTCTGTTTCTGGCATTTAAATATTACACATTGGATGCAAATGAGGAAACCTTTAAAGGGATATAGTGATTCAAATCTTGTTTATACATCACTATATATATATATATATAGATGTTCATATAGACAGATGAAAGAACAGATTTGTATTTTCCATGCAGATAATGTTCAGGAAATTCCTGGGACATGCTGGAAAAACAGGAAAAAGTGACAGCAACAATAGACTTAAAAAAAGTAAACATTAACAAAACATTGCCAGGCAGAGGGGAAACATTTTAATTAGAAAAAAAGTTTGAGAGAGATTGAAGGTTTGGAAAGAGTATTTAATAAATGCATATATCAAATTACCTTAATTAATAGAACACTTGAAAGTGTAGTAGGAGACTAATATGATTGCATAAGGAAGTCTCTAGCATGAATATCAAAAAGCAATCATTAAAAATAATATGTAAACAAGTAAACCTAAAGAATAAAAGAGAAATTATTTCTGGTTATTGCTATAAAATAAGTTAAACTAGAGATGCAATAATGGCAAAAATAATTTAAAAAAAAAAAAGAGGTAAAGAACCCTAATATATAGGGTTACATTAAATTTAACCTTAAATTTCCATCTACCATTTCCTCACTAGCAGAGGTGTTGAGGTATTGGATATAATTAATAGTAGGTGCAACAGGCCTGAATTAGGAACGGGCAGTTTGAAGAACATCTACACAAGCAAAAGGAAATTTACCTTTTACATTTGTGTTCAAATTAACAGAGTATAATAAAATTTACCCTGTAGTTCTTAAGAAAAAAATCAAAGCAATTTCTGAACCATCTTCGAGAACTGAAGAAAAACAGTAATGGTAAAAATTCCAGGGATTTGGGGGAAAAAAAGGGAAGCACTTGTCTATTTTAGATAAAGGTGTATAATCCTTATATAAAGGTTCATGTAAAAGTAGAGAAGAAAGGAAGGAAGATTTATACTACGTGCAACATTCAATTCAATACTCAGAAATAAAATGAAACATGACGTGGAGCAATTAACGTTTAATTATCTGTAAATAATCAGCAGATGCTGGACAGGCAACAGAATTGTGGAATGAAGTTGCACCAAGGTTTTCCAATATTTCCCTTGCCAGGGCAATGACAGTGGGGGAAGCAGACATGACACAGCTGGACTTTGTCACGGCCACATGTGCCAGTCTTAGAACAAAGCAAGGGAAATTTAAATTAAATGGTTGTGAGGTGGAAAGCTACACTTTTTTCACATTCCTGAACATGAGGTATTCATTCCTGACCATATTTGTTACCTCCACTGGGTGTGGAAGCTTCTCTGATCAGTTCTGATTTTGCAGACCTGGCTATAGTTTCATCCCTAATTTACATTATTGCACATGAACATCATCTGCTGTTTCAAAATGGGAATAGATATTAAACTGATTTATGAATTGCTTGCTTGCCAATCGTATTTTTACATCAGTGCTAACTTTTGATTGGACAAGCAAGAAAAAATCACTTTTAATAGGGGGTTATTACTTATTGCTTCTCTAAGCATGTGTTGTCATTTAATGGAGGGAAGCTTTTGAAAATTGAAAATTGAGTTGAGAAATGTATTTGTTCTCCAGTAAAGGCTATTGAGCTCCATGAAAAAAACCTTCCAGTCTTTCTCTATTATTTACCACACAAAGAAGGATATTCTTGTGCCAAAGGTGAAAGAACCACAAGTAAAATCCAGGCAAAGGCGTGAACTTGAATCTGGAGCTGAAACTTGTAAATGCATCAGACAGAGAATGACTCATTTATTATGCATAGTGAAATTGGCTATAAATTTTAGATTCAGAAGCAAATCAATACTTTTGGGGAAAAATTAAACACTGGTTTCTCAGTTTGAGCTGTGGCCTTGAAAACAGTCACACATATGCTTAGACTGAAAAATGTGGTCCATTAACATCTCTCAGCCTAACTACATGAATTAATTAGGCACCTGCATAAATGTTGACAGAATCAGGTCCCAAGTTAATAGCAACACTTCTAATTCACTGACTTTGTCATTCCAACAAAATAAAGATTTTAAAGCCTTTCTGTGGATGAGTTTCCAATGACACTGAAAGCAAGACCAATGCCAACAAAATCTAGGCTGCTGGAGAAAAACTGGGAATCAGCAAAGTTGAAATTACTTCCATTTTATCAATTAATTAATTCTTTTAAATGATACTTTTTTTTTTTTTCTGATGCATAATGGAAATCCAGCATATCACCATGTGTAAATTCATGCCTTGATCAAACTTGTGGTTTTTTGTAAACCACTCTGTTCCATAAAGAAAATATTTTCTCTAAAGCTTTTCTTGTTTTTCTCCCACCCACCCATATCTCCTACATATTAAAATTATCAAGTAATTATCTCTTTCCTAGAAATATATTCCCTGTTGACTTTTTCTCCTATGGCAATCAGTTTGTTCTGCAAATTTTTTGTACTTAGGAACATCACAGCAAATTTTGTTTAGTGATATGGGAACAATAAGATCCCTGACAGACAGAAAAATGTTAGGTTACATAATAAAATTATTGCCATAAAAATAAAAAAAAAATGTTTGGGCGTTCTCGTTCGTAGCATTAGAACAAAAAGTTTCATTAATATGCAAAATTAAATTAATGCCTTGCTGCTTTATTGCACTTTTATGGTCTTATTATTTAGGAACTTGAATTCCTCAGAATGTTAAGTAGATGTGAATGTTCAGAAATGTGGAAAGGGATAATTAAGACACAAAAAAAGCAATAAAGGTCAAGGACCCTCCAGGTGCATGAGTTTCTAATTCTTAGCAGCATCAATGGGAGTCAGGAAATTTGATTTGGTTTTGTCTCACATCCTAGAACTGAAAGTTTGAAATCTCTTTCCTTATACCAGGCAGAGAACAGTAGATGCTTCCATGAGACAATTAACCACACCTACCCTACTTCAAAGACTCAGGTTCAGCTGGATAAAATTCTGATTTTCCTGTGCTCACTGAACAGCAAGGGAGGTGTTTGGCTTAGACTGTTTTCTGCTTTAGACAACCAAGTCCAGGCATAAACCAACCCCATCTTTGCACCAAATCCTGGCACACTTTTGGCTCTGATCAGGCTGAGCACAACGTGGCTCCTTTCATCCCAATCTCACTGGAACTGAAGGGTTCCCAAGGGTCTCATCTTTGGGGCATTTTTCTGGCCAGAAGACAAATTTTGAAAGGCACCAGCAGAGCCATTTCTTAGAGTTTCATTTTGAAAAGACGAGCACCTACTTGACTCTTTTTAGAATCCAGGGATTTGGATCCAGGGGAAGCACCCTTCTCAAAAACCAGTTGTTCCCTGGAGCCAGACTGTCCTCAGAAAAATCAGATATTTGAGCTGGAGAGAAGTGACTGCTCTCCTGTACCCACTGCACCCAGCTGTGCCCTCTGGCTGGCCCTCATATCTCTGTGTTCATTCAAGAATTTGTACCTGTCCTTAGGAAAATTCATTTTCCTTATGCCACGTTGATAGAGACACATCATTTAAGGTGCCAATCACCTTACCTAAGTAGTCCTTAAATGGCCATAAAAATCTGGCCAGTTGTGGGTTAAGATTATTCATGAATGATATACATGGCAGTCTAAAGGTTTGGACAACCACACTGCTAAAATTTTCAGGATCCCTTAAAATGTCTGTGCTTCTCCTAAACATCACAGTTCTTTGTGTCACATAAATCAAGAAAATAATCTAGAATGATGGGCAGGATTGTAAACTTAAGGATGTCAGGGGAGACTAAAAAGGAAAAAAGACCCATGAATGATCCATTAGGTTACAAACCAAAAAGATGCTGTCTTAGAAAAAAAGCTCAGCCATTATCCAGATTTAAGACGTTTTAGTATAAAACATTCACAAAGTAACAGTTTAAAATTTTCAGGGCTCTGGATAAAATGTCTTCTGTTGGTTTTTCGTGTTTGTGTGGCTTGGTGGTTGTTTTTTTTTTGTTTGTTTGTTTGTTTTTGTTTGATTGGATTTTTTTTTTTTTAAATTCATTAATTTACTTAACTGAAAAAAGAATGCAGTCTACTGAGAAGTTCAAGTATTTAAAACAGGTATTTAAAGGATCATTCCTAAGGGATATCTGATATCCTCTGTCAAAGACAGCACAGTTTCTCAGTTTTGTTCGAAGGATGAATAAGGAATGAAATGTGATACCTTATTTAGCTCAAAGTGTTTGTCAAAGGCAGTTTCTAGAAGAACTGTACATTCCTTATCAGAAGATTCTAAATACTTCACAGAATGTTTTCAAGTCCTGGTTTCATATCATATAATTTACATTTCAGTCATGACTATTATATTGCTAATTGAAAAGAAAAAGCTTTATAGAAGTCTATTGAAATATTATATACCATATCATAGAATCATTTGGGTTGGAAAAGATCCCTCAGATCATGGAGTCCAACCCTTAACCCAGCACTGCCAAGGCCACCACTGACCATGTCCCCCAGGTGCCACATCCCCATGGCTTTTAAATCCCCCCACGGATGGCAACTCCACCTCTGCCATGGGCAGCCGTGCCAGGGCTGGAGAGCTCTTTCCATGAAGGAATTTTCCCAATATCCAACCTGACCCTCCCCTGGCCCAGCCTGAGGCTGTTCCCTCTCCTCCTGTCCCTGTTCCCTGGGAGCAGAGCCCGACCCCCCCGGCTGTCCCCTCCTGTCAGGGAGCTGTGCAGAGCCACAAGGTCCCCCCTGAGCCTCCTTTTCTCCAGGCTGAGCCCCTTTCCCAGCTCCCTCAGCTGTTCCTGGTGCTCCAGACCCTTCCCCAGCTCCAAATCCTGTGTGTCTCACACTGGTGACTCAAGAAACAGGAAAAGCAAAATTAGGGCAGAATTCTACGGCACAAGGAAGGATGAAACATCACTGTCCAATGCACAAGACCATCTTTTCCCTTCCTGTTATTTAGTGATTCACTTTTCCCCTGATGAAATGGTTAAAAGTCAGCTGTAAAATAATGAATATCCACACCCTACAGCAGTTTGCAGTGAACACGAGACTTTCAGGAAGAATCAGCCTTCACTGCCAAACACTGATTTATCCATGGCCCATAAAAACAAAGCTCTCAGGCTTCCTGGAATTTATGGGCAAGTCCTGACCCTTTGGCCCCCTTGTGTTAAGTCTTCTGGCACTTCCCAGAAGGCTCCAACTTGACCTGTGGGTTTATGCAATGAAGCAGGCTGATGTGGGAATGGAAAAAAATGGATTTGCTCATGTGCAACCCAGGTGAGATGGACACTACAGAAATTATTGGCATGTCTGGAGCTAAGTGTTGGGAGACAGGGACACACACACTGGAGGGAAAAACACACCTTCAAACTTTGTCCTGACTGAACTGCCACTCACAGAAAGATAAATGTCAGGGCAGAAGCCAGGTACATCCCAAAGTGGACAGAGGAGGAGAACAAATGTCAGCTGCAGGGACATTTGTGCCTCACCAGTTTCAGCTGTCTCACTCCCCTGTCTCCCTGTGCAAAACTACTCACAGTGAGCACCCCCAAGATGTTATTCCTGCCAAACAGAACTCCCTTCAGGGTAATATTTCAAATGAAAGCAAACTCTTCAGAAAATTCCCCTGAGAAAGCAGTCTCATGCTGTTGGACACCAAGTAGGTTATGTAAAAAGCAAACCACCCTTCCTGGCTTAGCTATAAGTTTGTGTATATCGATATGTAGGTGTGTGTAGGCAAGGGGATGCAAGGAATACCAGTGCTTTTATTTTAAAACATTATTGTACGATTCACACTTGTATTCACAAAACATTCTGTTGGAGTTGGTGGATGGATATTTGCTCCATTTCTCTGCTTATATTTTCTAGACCTGGGAAACTTCTTTCTACTTCCACCACCACCCTCCTTGTTTCAAGAATGGCTTTTGAGAGCACAAAATGTTTTCGAGAACAGATTTGAACAGTGACTAAATAATACTGGTTTATGAAAACAGGCATTTCTATTATATTAACCCACTATTCATTATACAAGGTGTCTGGCACATCCAAAATAGATAACCCTGGTAATTTTTAAACTCTCACTGAGTTAATTCACATCTAAATCTTAATTTTTCTTTGATTATGTAATCCTTATCTTGACCTTCTTCCATTTCTGGAAGATGTTTAGGTTGTGGAGAACAAAGTGGAATTACCTACTTGGGGTGTTCAGTGAATATCCTCCCATAAGCACAGCCTGACATCTTCAGCACTCATATGAGGCTGTTGAGCATGGAAAAAGTATCATTTCTCAGCTGCCCATCATAGTGCCAGAGATTTTCTAAAACAATGAATTAGCTCAGAACCTTTCTATCAATGCAGATAATACAGATTTAATTGTTCCATTTGCCTAAAGAAATTAAATAAAAATATCTTTTAGTCTTGTCTTTCCCTCCCAAGCAGCCCAACCAGCATTTTCCTTCTGGCAAATTTTGCTGCCTATTCACCTGTTAATGAATGCATCATACACCAACCAGGGCTCTGACCCTAAAGTGTCACCAGATTTCCCTTCCTGCCTGCTGAGAAATGATCACTTGTGCTCTGCTCGTGCCTTGTCACCAGATCTTAATCCATCAAAGGCTGAACACTCACCCCATGGTTATCCATTTGCCAAACAGCTGCATTTGCAGGATGTTAGGAAAAGCCTTTGAAAATCTGGATCAATTATATTCTCCTTTAGCATTGTATTTCATTTTTAAACTCTCAAAGTGGAGAGAGAAAGGGCTAGCATTTCAGCTTTGAGTTATAGTGGGGATTTATTCATCTCTTATGTCTGATTTAATTGCTTTATAATGCATTTTATATGATGTCTTAGTGTATTCCTCTTCATATTGATCAGAGCTTCTCTGGTTAAAAATTCTTTGGATCAAACCAAGCAGTTGTGGAACACAATCTTGGGTGTTCTCGGCTCCTTTTGTAAAGTACCTTTTCTTTTTTTTTTTTTTTTTTTTTTTTTTTTTTTTTGGTGACACCTTGACCTTTGGATTTCAGTTTAGCAAAACTTTAAAGAAAATGCTACAGTACTTTGCAGAATAAAAGTCATAATTTGATGAAAACTCCTGGATAAATGATCTCATGATCTCAGGATGATGGTACCCATAAGTTTTACTATAACTACCTGAACTCTCATAAAACATGAATTTAACATAATTTATTTTTTAAATAGGCTCCATTTCACGTTTTAGCTCTCCCTCAGATTCAATATAGTTTTTTTTTATTATTACAGCTCTGCTTAAATTCATCTTCTTGCTTCTGCATTTTGTTTCCTTTCATATCACTGCTGAAAAGTCCATCTTTCCCACATTTTAGTATTAGCTTTGATAACATCATTGAGCTGCCTTTTCCTAGTGATAAATATCTTTAAAGTTTGCCCTACTCACACTGATAAAACTCTCCTGGGCTTATTGCTGAATTGCCAGTAGTGCTGATTTTCAACATTAGTCCGTTCTGATAAAGACAAAATAAAAAAAAATAAAATTGTGTCAAAGCAGAAGTCGGAGTGACCTACTTAAAACTAGGGAGTTACAAAGTTACTGGGATATTTTTAAAACATGCTAAAAGCTGAAACTCCAATTTCCGGTGTGAATCAGACGATTTCAAATTTCCCACGTCCTTCCCAGGAGTAACCCAAGTATTATGGTACTTGCTGTTCCAGGATGTTTTCCAGACAGCCCAGTGCAAACTGGAGCAAAAATAATAATAATAAAAAAAAAAAGTTGGGAAGTTTTCAGAGCCTTTCCCAGGCAGTTCCAGTCCTACTTGTTCTGCTCTTATCCCTTCCATTTCCCAGTCATTTCCCTTTCATCACAACCCTGCAAAGTCTACTCCAGTTTTCCCACCTTAAACCCAACCCTTGTGACCTTTAAAGAATGCCACGGCTTTTTCTCCTTCCTGAACCTCAAAAATCTTGGAAAGTGGGATCTGGCCTCATTGCCTTCTCGTTGATTTCCTTCTAGGGACAATTATTTTTATTTGTTTAGAAGCACGGGCTTCTTGCTGTTGGTTTTCACAGCTTTTGAAATCACTGCTGAGAGTACTTCAGTTTCTGGAGACTGAGCAGGATGAGTTCGATATTCAAACACCAATTCTGCTGTTTCCTCTTACTTCCCTTTCCTTTTGCCTTCATCCTTGCTTTTAACCTTTTCTTTCTTTTCCTTTCCACTCTTCTCTCCCTATCACCCTCCATGGACAACTTGTAAGAGGATGATTTCACAGTTTTCTACAAATCTGAATACCAGTGGAACATTTAACAGACGCCCCTCAAAAAAATCTCAACCAAACCAAATCAAACCAAAAAAAACCCAACTAACCAACCAACCAACCAGCCAAAACCAAATCACAAAAAAACCAAAACCAAAACAAACTCCTAAAAAGCAACCCTAAAATAAACAAAACAAAAACAACAACAGGAAAAAGAAAAAAAAAAAAAAAAAAAAAAAAACACAAAAAACACAAAAAACACAAAAAACACAAAAAACAAAACAAAACAAAACAAAAAAAAAGACAAAAAAAACAAAAAACAAAAAACAAAACAAAAACAAAAAAACAAAACAAAACAAAAAAAAAAAAAAAAAAAAAAAAACAAACTACAAACACAAAGAAAACCAAAAAGCTCCTCTAAACCAACCAATCAGCCAAGAAAATTGAACCTTGAGGCTTTGGTTTACTCCTGCACAAGTAACATTCACTAAAATCTATGAGTTTGGTGGTTGTTCCCAGTGAGCCTCATTGACTCTGTGGTTTTACAGGATTCATCTTGGATTTATAAGAAAATCAGTGAAAGCTAAGTTTTTGTAATGATTTTTAAGAGAAAATGAAAGTATTCTATTTTAAAAGGACATTAACCAGTCAGTCACTCTGCAAAACTGCTGCCAGAGATAAGAATCCAGCCTCTAACCAGTACTTGGCTTTAAAGCAGTTTGTGAGGCAAGTACAGGCAACAAAGCACTGAAACACTAAAAAACCTCACCCCATATATTCCAATGGCTGTAAACTAAAACAACAAGCAAATAAAACTTGGAGGTGAGACTGGTAATTGAAGCAATGTTTGCAGTTTCCATTTGTCAGAAACTATCAACATCATTTTCATGAGAGATTAATTTTCTCCCCTCTAAAAAATAAAAAAAATATTAGCAAGGTGCTTGTTTTTCCAAAACACTGTATCCATATTTCTCCACTGCGGATCCCACCCAATGCTCACAAAGCACAGTGAAATCTCTGGAAAAAGAGGCTTGACAGAGGCTTTCCCTTCTGAGCTGACAGTTACAAGTAAATAATAATTTTAAGAGAAAGGTAATGTGCTTATTTCCTTTCCATTATCATTTAATTAAATTTTTTCCCAGTTTCCAAAAGCACTTCATTTAAAATTAAGGTCAATTAAAACAACAACAGAAAAAAAAAAAAAGGAAGGAATAAAGATGAAAACAGTGAGATGTTCATGACTGTGCTTCTCATGGAGACTTTGATGTGCACATCTGTGGGTAGAACCTGGATCCAAATCGATCACTGCCATCATTCTTTAGTGTTTGATAAAATCTGGGCAGGAATTCAAGGCGAGAAACTGAAAGAGTATTGAAATTAATGTAGGGATTCACAGGTACCCAGATCATGGAATCACTGAGGTTGGAAAATCCAACCATTCCCCCAGCACCACTGTGGTCACCACCATACCCTGTTCCCAAGTGCCACATCCACAGGGTCTCTGAACACTTCCAAGGATGGTGACTCCAGAATGACACAGGGAGGGTCCAAATTCCACTTTAACCACTTTATTCTAAGGCAGTGAAATGAGTCAGTTAATTCTACTTTTTTAATCACACAGAAATCATAATCAATGCCTTTGTAAATGGCCTGAAAAGCTGCAGATAGAAATTGTGCTCTAATATTAATGACCCACATTCACAACTGGCAGAAATTGTTTCAGCTTCATCAGCTTCATTGAATTTGGGCCCGTTCTGTCCCCTCAACCACTGTTACACAATTTGTGCATGATAGCAAGTTCTTTATATTGTAAGCATAATATTTTAAATTTTTTTAATACTCACAAGTTTATTTACAAGTTATTTACTTTATAAATAAAAAGAAGTAAATAAAAAAATGTTGAGTTGGATGAACAGGGACTTGTTCTTAACTACCGAATTCCAATATTAACACATTGATGTTGTCAAGGTGCAAACTCAGTCCAGAGTTTATAGTACTTAGTTATAATTCAGATTATATCAGAAACTGAATTAAATATGGAATATAAGTATTTGTTGTGCATATTATTGATGTATATAATGGCACTTTATACCTGCTCATTGAAAAAAATTAATAAAAAAATTATAGAACGTTGGGTCACAAATTTTAGCTCAAAAAAAGGCTCAAATGTACATTTTGTTTTGCGTAGTAAAGAAATGTTAATGGTAGGAAGATTTCTTCATAGCCCCTCCTCAACTAAAAGACGACTTTAACAGGAGAGTGCAACAAAATATTTCACCACGTCAAACTGAACAGATTATTTTCCTTCTGTGAATTCATAAAAACAGCCCATAAACTTTTAAAAATAAGCTAAATTTACAGTACTTATTCCACTGATCTCTTGTTGGGTAGTAAAAATAGGCTGACATTAAGCTTGGGCCTACAATACCACGAGTAATATTTCATCATCCCAAAATCAGGGTTTTTTAGCTTATTTTGTTGATTCCTGTTCTCAAAGCAAACACAGAGACTGCAGAGCTGGAACAGGTTTTGCTTTCCCATCTCACGGGGCAATTCCTGGGCTTTCAGTCCGAAAGTCACGTTTGATGTGTCCTGAACTGGTGCAATTTTCATTTGTTCCTTCCAGAATTATCTTGGTTTAAAACCTCAGATGAACAAGTGCAATCAGGCAGGGGAGGATCAGCTCAGACACTTGCAGACACCCACAATTGGTGCATCTCTATCCTACCAGGGCACCTGATCAGTGCGTGGAGACCCAGACTATGAAGTCAATGAAATCAGGAGCATGATTCACCCCAAACCACCCAAACCCACTGCTTTCAGATGAGAACAGTTGGTAGCACTGCCTGCACTGAGTTATTGAGAGCACTGATATAAAGGGCTTTAAAATGACCAGCACAGACCTAATCACCTACACTGAGATGAATTCAATCCCTGCTCTGGCAAGGCAAAAACAGATTGAAATAAAAAAAAAAAATTCTTCCTAGTCTATCACTCTAGCAGACTTTTCTACTTTTATATAATCTACATGTTTTATACAATTTATCAGACTTTTATATTTTTTTTAATCAGGTGGTACATTTTCAGTTGTTTATATGTATCTTTCAATGAAAAATTGTTTTGTTTAGCAACACTTCAGCCATCGACAAGTACATCCACCTGCACAGACCAAAAAGTAATGCTTGCAGTGATTTTCTGGAGATGCATAATACAAAATCAATCAACTCAGAAAAAAAGACTGTGTATTATTTATTCAAATCATAGAAACTTTGATGTAGTGGCCTAGTCTTGATGTGTTACTGAATCTCTTCTCTTATATGGCTCCTGTCAGTATGACTTCTGCAACAGCACTGAGCAGAGAATAAAAAAAATGCTCACGGCCAGGAATTTATTTGTTTGTCTCTTGTTTGCAAGAACAGATTTCCCTCTGAGTTACAGATCTCAGAGAACCAACTGAGAGTTTTAAACGAGCATTTCAATAATTCCTTCAGCACTTCAACAAAACTCACCAGTTTCAGAGAGCAGCTTGGTGGCTTCCAGCACCTTCTCAGTGTAAACCCCAGTCTCGTAGTTCTCCATCTCTGCGTTGATGATGTGGATGACTCTGGCTGCTCGGCCCCTGATGGCACCTGCAGTTCTGTCCAGCGTGTCCACGTCCCCCTCTTGCAGGGCAATCACACACTTGTTCACGTCTTCCAGGATGTGGTTTTCTGGAATTCAGGTTACAAATTGTTTGGGGGTTAGGTTTATTCCTTTTTCACTCATAGAATTTTTCCCCATGAGTTGCTAGGAGACTAAGAAATGGGTGCTTAAGGGTGTTTGACCAAAACAAAGAGGTGGCCAAAAGTTGGGAGGGGGATGATCACATGAGTTTTGGGCAGGTGAAAGGAGAGGGCTGGGGGCAGTTTCTGGCATCAGAGAGGACAGCTGCTGCTTGAGGAGTTCACTGCCACCAGAAAATCCAGTCCTGGGAAATCTACCATCATCTGCTCGCGTGCCCAGGAATTCTGAGCTCCTCCTCGTGCCCTGCTGGAGCTGGGCCAGCCCTGCCTCACCTTCACAGCCTCTTCAGCGCTGTTCTTTTTGCTACAGTGTGATCCTGGACCTCCCTGCCCTGCCAGGAACTTCCTGCCCCTGCCTCTGGGGACATCCTGCCCCTGCCTGCTAGGACGTCCCGCCATTTCAGCTACCAGGACTTTCCACTGCTCCAGCCAGAGTACCAAGATCTTGGATTTTGAGTCCAAGATTCCCCTAATTAGGTTTTTTTTTTTTTTCCTTTTCAAAGTGCCAGAGTTAGAAAGAAGATTGGATCTAGCAGCTCGGTCTTGGAAGGTGTTTATTAAGTTTTTTATCTGAAGGTCAGTGCACCATCTAACACCAGGCTTAGCAGGCTGAAAGACACCACTGCCAAGAGCATGAGACCTGGTGTCCAAGGTCTCTTAAGGACTTCCAACCCAATTAACTCTTGAAATGTACTATATTTACAATTTTGTACCAATAATTACTACCAATTCTAGATACACAATTCTCTACCTCACCTAAGTCTACCAATGTCTTTGTGCCACCACCACAGCAGAAAATGGAGTAGAAGAAGAAGGAGAAGAACTTAGGACACCTCCCAAAATTCTCCATCTTGCCTCTATCGACTTCCATTCTAAAAACCCCAAAACTACAAATTTTCACCCTGTGACAAACTAAACTACTATCTAATTTAAATTTTTGTTGTTCTCTTTTCATCCATAAGTGTTGGCAATTTTTCCCATGGGCTAAAGTTAAAGGCAATGCTTTCCTGGGGTCCCAGCAAGGGTCCTGGACCTCTCAGGGCAGTTTGAGGGGTTTTCCCTGTGCCCTGAACTCCAACACCAAGAGATCAAACTGCCCTGGGCTTTGTAAAACAAAGCCCCCTTCAAGGTCATGGCTTTTGTTTAGTATTAATGCTGTAGTTGTTGCTGTTTGTTTTCCTTATTATACATACTAGTAAAGAACTGTTAT